>NC_141924.1:42151404-43508904 GCF_057802395.1 Ceratotherium simum simum
TATTACTCAGTATATGAATGCCAAACAAACACATAAACAACGCAGATGCTTCTGTGTATAACTTAATTAGAAAAGACAGTGCCTGTAAACAGATGGTCACACACTTAAAAGAACAGCATCTAAAATGTTGTTACACTTCAGAAGGCACGCATCCACTTATGGGGATAGTTACGGAAATTGAGGAGGACAAGAGAAGATGACTTAGGGCAGAGAAGAAAACTGTTTTCGCATAATTAAACAGCTATAGTGGGCAGTGCCACCTTTTACAACTAGGTAAGTGAGGCACCTGTCCCATGCCCCAGCCCTCCCGTGCTTGAAGTGCCTTCCTTGAAATTTTCTTTTCTTTTTTAAATAGCTTTATTGAGGTATAACTGATACACAAAAAACTGCATATATTTAATGTATAGAATTTGACGAGTTTGGACAAATGCATAAACCCATGAAACCATCACCACAAGGTAATAGACATAGCTGTCACCTCCAAAAGTTTCCTTCCTTTTTTGTGTATGAGCGCATGTGGGGTGGGAACACTTAATGTGAGATCTATCCTCTCAACAAATTTTTAAGTGTGCAATATAGTATTATTAACTGTAGGTGCTATGCTGTACAGCAGATCTCTAGAACTTATTCCTCTTGCATAACTGAAACTTTATACCACTTCACTGAAATTTCGTAAGTCCCTCTCTGGTGCCTCAAACGTGCCAGGGTCTGCTGTGCCATCCAGGTATGGTACTCCAAACTCTAGTTCTAGGAGAGCAGCCTGGCAAGGGATCCCTCCCACTGGAGAGTGCAGTATGATCGGCCCTACGTATCTAAAGGTTCCACATCCGCAGATTCAACCAACTGCGGACTGAAAGGCCTAGGATGGCTGCATCTGTACTGAACATGTACAGGCTTTTTTTCTTGTCATTATTCCCTAAACAATATGGTATGACAACTATTTACCTAGCGTTTATGTTGTATTAGGTACTATAAGTAATCTAAAGATGATCTAAAGTATGCAGTACGAAGTGTGTAGCTTATATGCAAATGGTACACCATTTTATATAAGGGACTTGAGCAGCTGTGGATTTTGGTATCTACGGGATCCTGGAACCAATTCCCCATGGATTCTAAGGGACGACTGCATTTCTTTCATTAAGACTGTACAAGATTAGGTCACAAAAATGCTGCATATGTAACTGATTTTGAGTGATATTTACTCATGTTGGACAGAGGGCGAGTTCAGGGTTCTAGGGAACCAATGGTCCACCACCAGCTTTAAGGCTTGAGCTTTGTGGGCCCATGCATCAGCCCACCCATGTTCCAACTATGGTGATGCTGCTGGTCTACAGCATTTAAGGGTAGCAGGGGTACCAGCACGCATTCTTTATCCTGTGGGCACTGTGTCCACTGCATCCATGGTTGTCACCCCTCCCCATTTGCACGTTCCGTGCTAACTGACAGGGAGTCCTCTGGTGATGGGCATATCTATCTTCTCTTCAGAGGCCTGTCAAGACAATTTTTCCCTTATGCTAATGGGCCCTTCTGATCAATGTCCTCTCTTACCTCCTATTGACATAATCATGTCATGCTTCCCCAGGCCAGTCTTAAGCTGTATGGTCAAGAGACAGATGTTCCTTGCATGAAGAGGCCACTCCTCCCTCTCCACCCAAGGGCAGCTCACTTCCTTTCTACTGGTGGCGGTATGTAGAAGGCATGGGCACAGTCTACATTCAAAAAGATCACATTCTAAGAATGCAGTGATTATGGCCTAAAGAGTTCATGCAAGATGGCTGTGTTATTCAATTCACACTCTAAAGTTCTGAACAGTAAATTTAACATGACTAGAAAGCAAACTATGGTTCATGTTTCCCCCCATACTCTGAATAAGATATCCATTCATGGTTATTATTGTGCACAGGAACAACTTCTGAGGGAGGCACTGGAAGCCAGCATTCATGGGAAGAACAATGGATGATGCAGTGTCATAAATAACGATCTAACCAGCATTAAATAAATGGCATCACGGAACTGCAGAGGGAAGATGTTTACTAATTGATATAAATAGGTCCTGAAAGTTTGTGGTACTGAAAGTAATAACAGTGTTGATACCTTTTTCTCACAGTGGGAAAGAATCAATTAGCCAAAAATTGTGGATTTAACAAGAAAGAATATGAAGAGATAGATGGAATTTTAAGGAGGAAGAGTTCTGTTGACTAAAAAGAACTCTGCAACAATTATCCCTGTTCATATGTGGCAGAGTCATCTTCTGAATATTTTCCATGATAAGAGAGTTCAAGTAAGGCTGATCACACGTCAGGAATGTTGGGAGACAACAGCCGCATGTAGAGAAGACTGAAGCAGATCATCTTTAAGGTGCTGCTGAATTGTAACAGTCTTAGATCTCTCCTTCTCTGGTGAGAGACAGAGCAATTCCCAAAGTGGTTTCGAAGTAGTTCTCTAGGTAACTCCAGGTTTCTACGAGGCATTGCTTAGGGTTTCTCAAAATAAAAGTAAGAAGCTGATAGAGATTTATGAATTAAAATGACAATAGTGCTTATCAGCTGTCAAGTCTGGAAAAAATCCCATTGAAACAGAATTTTAAAATTCCTATAAGATTGTTGTTCTTCCATTACTCTGTTACGTTGCGTAAACCACACAGCTTTGTGCAAGGACTGTGAGTGCTCCTACGAAAGTAAAACGGGCAGCCACGCAGTGTGGTTTCTGGAATCTGTGGTGTCCCTTCACTCTTCTCTCCTCTGAATCACCCAGTTCCATCACTACCTTCAGGTAATTCTACCATTTTACAGGTAAAAGTCTAAGTATTCCGGACAAAATAACAATAACAAAATAATAATGATAGGCCTAAGATATTCTCATATACTCCATTTCTTCATTTTTTAAAATTTATATTTGATTTCAAAGTGAATTTGAATTCAAATGGGATTATTAAGAGTGCCACTATATATCGTTCTCTTAACAGGCAAGAATCTAGCAGAGACCAGTATAGTAAAAGAAGGGAAGTTTGAATGAGTGAATGTTTCAGGCACTGAATAAATAATCTTGGATCAGCCTTTTTTTTAATGGTAAATTGCTTTTCCTCTTTATATCATCTCTAGGAGCTAGCTGCCTTAAGTGGTGATCTCTAGATAGGCCCACTCTCTCCCTACTAGGTCTAGTATAAAGCCAGTGTCTCTTTTATGTCCATAGTAACCAACCACAGCAGTTCCTTGTGACCACTGACTGGCAGGTTCTGTGTCTGGATCAGTCTTGGTTCAATTTATTAGCACTGAGCAGTACTCTCCTGTAGTCCCATGGTCCACTTCCAGGATATGGTGCTTCTCATATCATATGGGGTCCTGGATGGCCCATTATTTTCTTCCATCACCCAATATCCACGCATTGGGAGATATTCTTCTTGGTCTTCCCTATTGTAGTCTGTAACAAGAACTGGGCTACTGACCCATTTCCCCTAAAGTTTCCCTGATTCATTACCATGCCTAAGATTTTGGACCCTTCTGGGATAAGGACCCTACTTTAAAATGCATCCAGTGATGGGCACCCAGAAACCCCTCTACTTTGTGTGAAGCACTCTCTATGGTATAGTACTTTTCTTCTAACATGCCCCCATCTCCACCCTACACTGGTAAATACCTGCTACCTGCTGCAT
Source organism: Ceratotherium simum simum (assembly GCF_057802395.1). Lineage (NCBI taxonomy): Eukaryota > Metazoa > Chordata > Mammalia > Perissodactyla > Rhinocerotidae > Ceratotherium > Ceratotherium simum. Next base: position 42,155,057 of record NC_141924.1, read on the forward strand.
ACCTGTACCTCCTGGTGATGTGTTCAATCAAAAAAATTGGACCCCTTGCAGAGATGAGACTAGCAATTCTGGCAGCCTGAGAATCTTCAGTGCAGGCCACATCTTCAGTGCAGAGGATGTGGCCTCTTGTTGGCTTGACGTCTCTAGTTTCTTCCATCTCTGCTGGTGTCAAGAAGTGTGACCTGAATCCTGGGGGAAGCTTAAGACCTCAGTCAGAGAGACAGCAATAGTACAGTGGGTTTTCTTTTGCTTTTAAAGTGGTCAGGGCTTCATATTACTTAATTTCGTCTCCCAAAAATCCAGTTCCCTGGAAAACCCTATGACTCAGAACTAATGATGGACCTACACCCTAGTACTCACAGCTGTTTGAATCACACTTGAGCCTGGTAAAAGTTTTGGCACTTAGTGACCCAGCGTACTATGAACGTTGACCCTCAGCCCTCGCTGCATGCTCCACGTAGTCCTGGCCTCATACTGAAGCCGACTCTTTAAGTCAACACTGACAAAAGGCACACAATAAACCTTACATGATTGATAATATTTCTTTTACTTTTATGAAGAACTTCATCTAAAACGGGATTCATTTTCAATGCAACTTCTTCATAGTGGTGACTTTGAAGTTCTACTTACTGACAGCTAGAGTAATATTAAAAACAAGGCTACAGGCACGTTTTCAAGCTCTCCAATTGCTGCCAGTACAAGTGACACTAAACAATAGCCAAAATCAACAGTGAAGGCTTAGAGATGCTAATGCAGGTTAACATTTCACTTTGAAATCCACATGTATGGCAAGAAACCCTGGCTCCAAAGCAAACTTGTGTGCTGCTCTGTGGTTCCCCAGAAACCCGTCCACCCACTTCTGCTCCATCAAGGACAGTGGGACCAAGGCCAAGATATTTCCTCAGCATAAAAATGATCTCCACCTGAATGCGTAACTAAAATCCTGACAAAAGGAAAATTATTTTGAAGATACAAAAGTTTTTTACCTGGCTACTCAGTGACTTAAAAGACACCATTTTCCTCATACACATGGATATTTCCTGCCATATCCGGATTTCATATTAGTTTTAATCGAAACTCAAAACATTAAACGTTTTCTACACCAGAGACTTTCTGATGTTCACAACGTTCAAAAGTCTAGGATGTTCAAATCACCCTTAAAAAGGTTCCAGCATCCTCGGATTTATAACTGATCCTGGGAAGAAGCACCTATCCATTAATATATACAAACAAAGAGAACAGTCTCAATTCTCTTTGGCTATCTGCTGCAGGCAGGAACCCACTGCATGCTGAAGCATAACTTCAAACAGAAGTTATGTGACAGAGCTCAGAATCCAGATAAACAACAGTACTGGGCAGACCAACTACTTGGTCTGGAAAAAGTTGTTCATTCCTATGGAATCAAACTGGGATATAATCCAGAAATATTTAAAAAATCAGACTATCTTCATCAATAAGCAACTTTAAAACTTGCACATTTGTTAGTAGAGTGCTGAACACCCACAACATAGTTAATTAATATTTGTTCATTTGAACAAACATAGCAGGTAACCAAAATAATGAAATTTAATCCATTTAGAGCACATTTCTCAGGTTAACTTCAGCTACATTGGGCGTGAGGAATGGTTTTATGTGACAAGTTATCTAAGAGTCAGAGGACCATATGTAGAGCTTCACATTTATTTCAACTAACATAGTTTCATTATCTATCAAATAAAGTTCAATTTATAGCTCCTTGGAATCTCAAGACCACTGGCACTACACAAATTCCTAAGTCAATCAAAAACCAAGAAAGATCTGAGATTGAATCCTAGCTCTACCATTTTAAGTTGTGTTAATTTAGGCAAATTTTGTAACCCTTTTCACCCCCATACTCCTTTTAACACCTTTTCATTTTTTTGTGAAGAGCTAGATAACATTTATAAAGCAATTATAGTAATCCCCCCTTATCCTGAGGTGGAAAAGGCGGTGGGGGGGGGGTTACGTTCCAAGACCCCCAGTGGATGCCTGAATCCGCAGATAGTACTGAATCCTATGTATACTACGTTTTCTCCTATACATACATATCTATGGTAAAGTTTAATGTATAAATTATGCACAGTAAGAGATTAACAATAACTCATAATAAAATAGAACAATTGTAACAATATACTGTAACAAAAGTTACCATAGATCTTAGCAACCTCAGCATATGATTCTTTCTCTTTCCTTATTAAGTTGAGAACTTTCACCTTTTCACTTAAAGGAAGCACTTTACGGCTTCTCTTTGGCATATCCGAATTGCCAGCATCACTGCTCTTGTGCTTTGGGGCCATTATTAAGTAAAATAAGGGTTACTTGAACACAAACACTGCGATACCACGACAGTTGATCTGTTAACCGAGAGGGGTACTAAGTAACTAATGGGTGGGTAGCATGTACAGTGTGGATACGCTGGATGAAGAGATGATTCACATCCTGGGCGAGATGGAGCACGTCTGGGCGAGATTTCATCACTTTACTCAGAAACGTGCACAATTTAAAACTTGTGACTTGTTTATTTCTGGATTTTTTCATTTAACATTTTCGGACCAAAGTTGACCACAGGTAACTGAAACTGCAGAAAGCAAAACCACAGATAAGGGGGGACTACTGTACTACAATTCCAACACACAGGTGGCTCTTAATAACTACTAGTTATGATAAATCTTCCTTTCTTCTTAAAAAAAAATGGAAATTAAAAATGGTGAAACATTCTTTTTGTCTATTAACTTGAAAAAATAAGAAGATAGCAGTAGATGAAAGGTGCCATGAGAAAGCATCCACATATATTAGTATGGCAGGTTAGATTGGACCTGTGATATCCAATATGGTAGCTAATAGACACACGTGGCAACTGACCACTTGGAATGTGGTAAGCATTGAGATATGCTTACCTCAATGGAGATATGTGGTAAGCATAAAGAATTAGCATTAAAAGGGTAAATGATCTCATTAACAATTTTTATATTGATGATATATCAAAATGATACTTTGGCTTCAATGAAAAATCTTAGTTTCTTAAATTAAAAACCTTAGATTCTTAAATTAAAAACCTTAGATTATTAAACTATTCAAATATTGTACAATTAACTTCTTTATTATTGAATTCATTGCTCTGAATTCAAAGCACTGGTTGTTTTTTTCTTTTCCATCTTATCTATTTTCCAAGGAAAGAAGCAATTTTACTCCTATCCTTAGCCGATCTACTTAAGTGTAGTTTACATTTCATATAACCTTTTTCTACCTCTAAGAAAGAACATGTAAAAGACATTCTTTTAGAAAGTATTATAATCATGTATATTTTACAGTTCTTTATATTATCAGCAATTTTTAGCTATTTAGACTGCATTCAATTGGCTACTGACTTGGTAGATTAATGTATATGTTCAATAATTATCTCAGTCACCTTTTCTATGCCAGTTTCTGTGTATACAGTGAAAAACAGAAGATATAGGGGCATTGTCTTGTTTTCTCTGGTCAATCTTATTATTTATTCTCTTGAGTGACTTAGTTTAACTTACATTCATTACTCATCATTTATTAAGCACCTACTATGGGCCAGGAACCATTGTAGGTGCTAGAGTATACAGTGAACAAAATAGTTTCTGTTCTTAGGGAGTTTAAATTCTAGAGGGAGGAAAAACATAAACCAGCAAACAAATGCATATTTATGTCCACGTGATAAGAAATCAAAATAGAAAAAAAACATGTCAAGGCAAGAGGATAGAGAGTGATAGAGGGGTTGCTATCTTAAATAGAGTGGTCAGAGCCTCTCTGATCAGATGATATTTAAGCAGAATGAAATGATGAGGCAAGCCTCATAGATATTTAAAGAAAGAACATTCCAGTGAGAACAACAGTGACAAAGGCACAAAGCCTGGAGCGTGCTTTGTGTTTTGGATTATCTAGAAGCCGAAGGTAGTTGGACAAAGTAAGCAAGGGTGAGAACCATGGGGACAGATCATTTTGGAGTTTGTAGGACACAAAAAGGACTTCTGTTTTAATTCTGACTGAAATTAGAAGGCTTAGAGGGTTAGGATGGAAGTGAGACAAGATATGACTTGCATAAGGATTCATAACGCACCAAGCATTGCAACAGGTGATTCACATATATTATGCAATTTAATCCCAGAGGTTCTAATATCTCCATTTTACTACTGAGGAAACTGAAGATCAAAGAGAATAAATAACTTGAGCAAGATCACAAAGCTAAGGAATCACAGAGGTAGAATTCCCATCCTCTCTCTCTTACTTAAAAAGTCCAAGTCATGTAAAACTTGGCATCATAGGAGGTGAATGACAAGAAAGTTTCAAGGAAAACATTATGAAAATTATTCAATATGTATAGAAACACCAGCAGAATAAGAGATGAGAATGTCAATAGATTTTTTTTTTTCAGTTTATGATCCTTAATACTAAAATTTGTACAATTAGAGAGAGAAGTCAAGATGGCGGCGTAGGCAGACTCTGAGCTCACCTCCTCCCGCGGACACAGCCAATTTACAACTACTCGTGGAAAAAGTACCCCTGAGACAGAACTGAAAACTGGATGAGAGGAACTCCTGCAACAACGGCCAATCCTAACTGAGGTAGAAGAGGCAGAAGCTCCCTTCTGGAGAGAAAAAATGCCGCCTTCACAAGCCGCAGCACCTCACAGCTGCCCGGGAGCAGCTCACAGGTACGCACCCTCCCTGGAGGCCCAGGGCCCTGAGCGGGGGAGCGCCCCCGCTGTGGGCATTTTATGGACCCAGCACAATCGAGATGAGTGGCATAATATCTGACTGTGCCTGCTACTAAAACATTGGGGAGCACCCCCAGAAAACCTGGTTCACAAAGACATTAAAACCGGCTCTGAAAGGGCCTGCGCGCAAAATCACCCGTTTCAGAAAGCAACCTAAAATCACCAGAAAGAAAGGTGCACAGTGCTGGGGTGAAAAGAGACTCACCTAATAGGCCCTGAGTGCATCTCGGTGAGAGGTGAGACCTCTCCACGGACTGGGACATTGGCGGCGGCCATTGTTGTGGCCTGGTGTGTGAGCGTGCTGACACAGACGCCATTGGAGTTCTCTCTAGGGCCTGCTAGCCCAGGGTCTGCCCCACCCGCTAGAGCACCAATTTAATCCAGCTCAGCCAGGGCAGGCAGCCCACCCTAGAGACTGGCCCCACCCAACAACAAGCCCTCAGGCAACTTGTGGGCCTGCATAGATTAGTGACTGGATTTTCTGCAGCCTGGCAACTGAGCCCACTTCAGTGGGGCAGGGCGTGCACAAGGAGCAGGTGGAGAATGTGGAGTGGCAGGGGAGTGTGGGGCTCCCGCCGTGGAGACACTGGGTCCGCTTCAGGAGGTTGGGGCGCGCACACGGGGCAGGACTGTGTTGACTGTGTGGGTGGACCTGTGGGCGGCAGGGCTTGTCATCTGCAGAAGACTTGTGCTTCTCAAAGACCCACATAGGGGGTTTGCCCCACCATCCAAAGCCTGAAACAATTGGGTGCTGCCGTGCCCCAGGCCAGCCCCACCCAGCTGCAATCCTCAGAGAACTGACAAGAGACCTAAAGGCTGGAGGCTTATAGCAATTGTAAGGCCCTGAGACTAACAACCTGCCACGCTGGGGGCCACTGACTTAAAAGGAATACTGCAACACAGATGTGGTATTAGAACTTGCAGCCAACTGTGCTGGGGCTCCCCACACCTGATAAAGAGACTGAAGGGCCCACAACAACTACAAGGAGCAGAGCATTATAACAGCTGGCCAGGAGCATAACTCGGCCTCCCTGGGCGCCTAAAGGGAGAGCAAACGGGCCACAACAGAAGAACACACGTAGCCCACATAGCGGTCACCCCTGGAACATTGAGAACTGACGGAAGCACACGGCAGGCCTACTAAGCCATCACTTACATAAGGTCACCTACCCAAGAGCAGGAGACGTAGCTGACCTACCTAATACGTAGTCACAAGCACAGGGAAAGAGGCAAAATGAGGAGGCAAAGGAATACATTCCAAGTAAGGGAACAGGACAAAACTCCAGAAAAGGAACTAAGTGAAACAGAAATGAACAAGCTACCCAACAGAGAGTTCAAACAAAGAGTGGTAAGGATGCTCACTGATGTGGGGAGAAGAATAGATGAACTCAGTGAGAATGTCAACAAAGAAATGGAAGATATAAAAAAGAACCAATCAGAAATGAAGAATACAGTACTGGAAATGAAAAATTCACTAGAGGGACTCAAAAGCAGAGTAGAGGATACAGAAGAACGGATCTGCGAGCTGGACGAAAGACTCGAAGAAATTACCCAAGCTGAAGAGGTAAAAGAGAAAAGAATTAAAAAGAGTGAGGACAGTCTAAGGGACCTCTGGGACAACATCAAGCACACTAACATCCGTGTTATAGGTGTCCCAGAAGGAGAAGAGCGAGACAACGGGGCAGAGAATCTATTTCAAGAAATAATGGATGAAAACTTCCCTAACCTAAGGAAGGAAACAGACATCCAGGTACAGGAATCACAGAGAGCCCCAAACAAGATAAACCCAAAGAGGCCCACACCAAGACACGTCATAATCAAAATGTCCAGAATTAAAGATAAAGAGAGAATCCTAAAAGCCACAAGAAAAAGTCAAGTTACATACAAAGGAAACCCCATAAGGCTATCAGCTGACTTCTCAGCAGAAACCTTACAGGCTAGAAGAGAGTGGCATGATATATTTAAAGTGCTAAAAGGAAAAAACTTACAGCCAAGAATACTCTACCCAGCAAGGTTATCATTCAAAATAGAAGGAGAGATCAAAAATTTCCCAGACAAGCAAAAATTAAAGGAGTTTGTCACCAAGAAACCAGTGCTACAAGAAATGTTAAAGGGACTGATTTAAGGGGAAAAGAGAAGACCACAAATAGGAAAAATTATCTATTTCCATGATAAGAGGGTAATGGATACAAATGCACAAAAAAGAGGTTAGATATGATATCAAAAACATAAAAGGAGGGAGGAGGGGAGTTAAAGAGTAGAGCTTTCAGACAGAGGTCAAACTAAAGAAACCATCAATTCTGTATAGAAGAAGGAAGGAACAGAGAAGGACTACTAAAACACTGAGGAAAAAAAAGTTAAAAAATGGCAGTAAGTACATACTTATCAATAGCTACTTTAAACGTCAATGAACTAAATGCTCCAATTAAAAGGCATAGGGTGGCTGATTGGATAACAAAACAAGACCCATATATATGCTGCATACCAGAGACACACTTCAGACCTAAAGACACTCACAAACTGAAAGTGAAGGGATGGAAAAAGATACTCCACGCAAATGGCAATGAAAAGAAAGCTGGGGTAGCAGTACTCATATCCGACAAAATAGACCTTAAAATAAAAACTGTAAAAAGAGACAAAGAAGGGCATTACATAATGATCAAGGGAACAATCCAACAAGAGGATATATCACTTGTAAATATCTACACACCTAATGCAGGGGCACCTAAATATATAAAGCAATTATTAACAGACATAAAAACAGAAATAGACAGTAACACAATAATAGTAGGGGACTTTAACACTCCACTTACACCAACGGATAGATCATCCAAACAGAAGATCAATAAGGAAACATTGGCCTTAAATGATACACTAGAACAGATGGACCTAGTAGATATATACAGAGCATTCCATCCAAAAACCGAAGAATACACATTCTTTTCAAATGCACATGGAACATTCTCCAGGATTGATCACATATTAGGCCACAAACAAGTCTCCATAAATTTAAGAAGACTGAAATAATACCGAGCATCTTTTCTGACCACAACGGTATGAAACTAGAAATCAACTATAGGAAGAAAATCAGAAAAGCCACAAATACGTGGAGATTAAACAAAACGCTACTGAACAACGACTGGGTCAACGAAGAAATCAAAGAAGAAATCAAAAAATACCTAGCGAGAAATGAAAATGAAAATTCGACATGCCAGAATTTACGGGATACAGCAAAAGCGGTTCTAAGAGGGAAGTATATAGCAATACAGGCCTATCTCAACAAACAAGAAAAATCTCAAATAAACAATCTAACAATGCACCTAAAGGAACTGGAAAAAGAAGAACAAACCAAGCCCAAAATCAGTAGAAGAAAGGAAATCGTAAAAATCAGAACAGAAATAAATGAAATAGAGACCAAAAAAACAATAGAAAAAATTAATAAAACCAAGAGCTGGTTCTTTGAAAAGATCAACAAAATTGACAAACTTTTAGCTAGACTCACCAAGAAAAAAAGAGAGAAGGCACAAATAAGTAAAATCAGAAATGCAAGAGGAGAAATTACAACAGACACTTCAAAAATACAAAAGATTATAAGAGAATACTATGAAAAGCTATATGCCAACCAATTGGACAATCTGGAAGAAATGGATAAATTCTTAGAATCATACAACCTTCCAAAACTGGATCAAGAAGAAGTAGAGAATTTGAATAGACCAATTACCAGTAAGGAGATCGAAACAGTAATCAAAAACCTCCCCAAAAATAAAAGTCCAGGACCAGACGGCTTCCCTGGTGAATTCTACCAAACATTCAAAGAAGACTTAATACCTATCCTTCTCAAACTCTTCCAAAAAATTGAGGAGGGGGGGAAGCTCCCTAACTCATTCTACGAAGCCGACATTACCCTGATACCAAAACCAGACAAGGACAACACAAAAAAAGAAAATTACAGGCCAATATCACTGATGAACATCGATGCAAAAATCCTCAACAAAATACTAGCAAATCGCATACAACAATACGTTCAAAAGATTATACACCATGATCAAGTAGGATTTATTCCAGGTATGCAGGGATGGTTCAACATTCGCAAATCAATCAACGTGATACACCACATTAATAAAATGAAGAATAAAAATCACATGATCATCTCAATAGATGCAGAGAAAGCACTTGACAAGATACAGCATCCATTTATGATAAAAACTCTGAATAAAATGGGGATAGAAGGAAAGTACCTCAACATAATAGAGACCATATATGAGAAACCCACAGCTAACATCATCCTCAATGGTGAAAAACTGAAAGCTATCCCTTTAAGAACAGGAACCAGACAAGGATGCCCACTGGCACCACTCCTATTTAACACAGTACTGGAAGTCCTAGCCAGAGCAATCAGGCAAGAGAAAGAAATAAAAGGGATCCAAATTGGAAAGGAAGAAGTAAAACTGTCACTATTTGCAGATGACATGATTTTATATATAGAAAACCCTAAAGAATCCACCAGAAAACTTTTAGCAGTAATAAACGAATATGGTAAAGTTGCAGGATACAAAATCAACATACAAAAATCAGTTGCATTTCTATACACTAACAACGAAGTAGCAGAAAGAGAAATTAAGAATACCATCCCATTTACAATTGTAACAAAAAGAATAAAATACCTAGGAATAAACTTAACCACACAGGTGAAAGAGCTGTACACGGAAAACTATAAAACATTGCTGAAAGAAATTGAAGAAGACACAAAGAAATGGAAAGGTATTCTGTGCTCTTGGATTGGAAGAATTAACATAGTTAAGATGTCCATACTTCCTAAAGCCATCTATAGATTCAATGCAATCCCTATCAAAGTTCCAACAACATTTTTCACAGAAATAGAACAAAGAATCCTAAAATTTATTTGGAACAACTAAAGACCCTGAATAGGTAAAGGAATCCTGAGAAAAAAGAACAAAGCTGGAGGTATCACACTCCCTGATTTCAAAATATACTACAAAGCTATAGTAACCAAAACAGCATGGTACTGGCACAAAAATAGACACACAGATCAATGGAATAGAATCAAAAGCCCAGAAATGAACCCACACATCTATGGACAGCTAATCTTTGATAAAGGAGCCAAGAACATACAATGGAGAAAAGAAAGTCTCTTCAACAAATGGTGTTGGGAAAACTGGACAGCCACGTGCAAAAAAATGAAAATAGACCCTTACCTTACACCAATACACAAAAATTAACTCCAAATGGATTAAAGACTTGAATAAGACCTGATGTTCAACATATTAATTAATTCCTCATGTAAAGACAGTAATATTAAGGTGGTGTGGTAGACTGCAATTGTGTCTAAACATTCTAGCTTCTCCCCCACCCTTCCACCAGGCCCATGGCTGCAGGAAGACTATACTTCCCACCACATCATCTTCAGGCTTGGCCATGTGAGTTACTTTGGCTACCAAAATGTGAGTGGAAGAGATATGAGACATGTGCCTTCTGTGAGCAGAGGCTGTGAGGGCCAGCACGCAGTCTCACAAATCTCTCTTTTTCTGTCTACCATTATCTTAGCATAGTCCAGATGAGGGTTGGTCCTCAGCTTGAGTAACAGGATGAAGAGAACATGAAGGGGATCCTCAGACAATATTTAAAATGAGGAGGGATAAAGCTTTGACTTCACACAGTTTTTTGCGTTTTTTTGTTGTTGTTTTCTAAGGAAGATTTGCCCTGAGGTAACATCTATTGCCAATCTTCCTCTTTTGGCTGAGGAAGATTTGCCCTGAGCTAACATCCGTTGCCAATCTTCCTCTTTTTGTATGTGAGCTGCCACGACAGCATGGCCACTGACAGACAAATGGTGTAGGTCCGAGCCCAGGATCTGAACCTGAGATAAATCTACTCAATATAACTTTTTTTAATGGGAGAGAACAATTAAATAAATAGCCTAGATAAAATGCACGAACTAAATATAGATGGGTAGAATCTGTGGATATCGTATTTCTCAATGACCTCCAAAGTACATCCATATTTTAGGTATTAGAGACTCTTCATCTTCAAAGCAGATAACAAGAATAATATAATAATATAATAAGAATAATTCATAATATCAGTTTTATACCATTACTGAAATACTCAATCTCAAAAGAAAGCCAACCAAGAATCTTTATATAATCCTCAGCCATAAAATGCAGAGTTATGGATATTTCTTTTGTATGTGATATCCAGACTCATAAACTACACAGCTCCTGAAGCAGCTCGTCTTACTGACATCACTGATTGCAACAAGAGAATGGCCAAGATATTTCCAAGCACTCCTTTATTCCTATGTCCAGAATAATGAGTAGGACACCATACTGGGTGAAAAAACAAAAATACATGCCTCCTGGAGACAGAAGAGGGAACTGAGATTTTAAAAATAAGTTTGACAGTTAAATAAGCTTGATATGCATAAACTTCAAAAGCCATCTGAGCCAGCATTCTGAAAGATTATTCTATTCTATGATTTTCAAATTTTTATAACTATTTAATTTCCATAAGCTCATGTTTTTCATAACATTAATAATAATAATGAAAGGCAGAATGCATGAAGAACCTACTTGGAGGCAGTTGTTGTGCATATGATTTCACGAAGTCCTCACACACTTCTGTGAGGATGATACTTTTATGAACTCTATTTTTTCAGAGAGAACAAAATGAGAAAGCAAAAAGGTAAATGTAAATTGTGCCTGTTAAGTAACAGTGCTAGGATTTAAAGGTTGATAATTCTCTTCTGAATCCCATTCTAAATTAGTATTTTGGACTTTTTCCTGTGCTTTCCCATAGCATACTAAGATCTTTAAAATAATTTTTTTTTACCTTTAAATATCTCTTCAACTGATTTCTAATTTGACTTATTATTTTAACCAGATGTAAGCAGGGGGCTTTGCACCTTCTTCATGCCTGACACGTAGCTGGTACATGGTAGGTATGAGTGAGCAAAGACATCGAAATATCTATAGCCTCTACTAAATTAAACTCATGTATTTCATTTTTATCTTAGAAGAGCCTTATTAGGAAAATATAAACTGGAAATTATTAATTGTGATGTAAGAGATCTGTATCAATTTCAGAAATAGCCTATTAGGGAAAAAAAGACTCTAGGCATATAGTAGATTTCAGGAAAAAAGGAAGAGACTTAGAAGTATCAAGATGCCAAGTTTGACATCTGTGTGAAAAGGTCTACTTGTAGGCTTAGTTTCACAGCTAACTATGAAATGAGGGAAAATTAAATTTTTTTTTAATTCAGGAAAGAAAGTTTCCCTGATATTGATAAAAATCATTTAAGATATCACATTTAAATCTTTTGATAAAATATTCTCTGTTCATGCCCACAATTATAAATTTATTTTCTTTTCTCACCAATCACTATCTCTTTGGGTTTAGTGCAAAATCAGGAGCAAAATAACAGTATTAGAAGGAGCATGACTCTGACAACATTTCTTTCCAAGGCACGGGGAAAAAACCTCATAGAATCATTGGTCAAACGAGCAATTCAGGCAAAGTTTCATATAAACAGCTAATTCACTGGAAGCACAGCCAAAAGGAACATTAACATTTTCCTAAGATCTTCACTAAGTCTCACTAATACTAGTCAACAAGACTGCCTTCCTGCCTGTCTCAGCAGCAGGAAGAAACAGGAAATTGTGATTAAGAAACTTGGTTTCCTAAGCTGTCCAAGTTTTAGTGGGCAAGAATGAGATATTCAATTAACCTCGAAGTCTGAGCTATACAGAAATGGAGAGCTACAATAATGTGCTATGAATTGAGACCATGGATGAGAAAGACTAGGTCAAGTAGTTCTTTAGGAGAAATAAAGGTCACCATAATATTCCAATGTGGGGAACTGGTACTAGACATAGCTTGTATTGGAGTACAGCTTTAATAAAAGAACGTTCACATATATTGTTATCCTTTCCCATGTGAGCATCAATAAGGAATAAGGCCAATAGATAATTCAGTTAATCTCCTTGACTCTGGCTCCATGTGAATGGGGGCTTTGGTATTCCTAACCCTATGTCAATATCATCTTGAGGAGAGGGAAGGGCCTGAGAATAAATGGCCAAAATAGGAGCTCTAAATGGATGTTGCTGACAGAAAGGTATGGTGGATCTAATGAAGAGACGCCTGTGAGATAGAGGCCTGGGGAGAAGCTCATTCAGACGTATTTATAAAATAATTTCAATGAGAAACCTAAAATTATTAATTGTTTCTGAAACAAATTCAGGTATACCTAGCCTAATTTTTTCCCACATGTCAAGACTCAAAATCATAGTTAATTATGTGAAATTTAATGGCACAGTTTGACTAATGAGAAGAGATTTGGATCTTTGTTAGTGAACTATGAGTGGAATGACAAAACATTTCTCATTCAATTCTTCTTTGAACATAATTCAATGCATTATTACCTATTAAGCACTAATTATCTTTATCTGTAAGACAATTTTGCTTTAGACAAGAATTTTTTATATTACATGTACAACTTTCATGCCATTTCTTAAAAAGCAATGAGTTTGGGGCCAGCCCGTGGCTTAGCGGTTAAGTGCGCACGCTCCGCTGCTGGCGGTCCAGGTTCGGATCCCAGGCTCGCACCGACGCACCGCTTCTCCGGCCATGCTGAGGCCGTGTCCCACATACAACAACTAGAATGATGTGCAGCTATGACATACAACTATCTACTGGGGCTTTCGGGGGGAAAAATAAATAAATAAATAAATAAAATAAAAGCAATGAGTTTGGTGTTGTAGAACAATACTGATGAATCTCCCCCTTGCCTCACTCCCTTTCCTACTAAACTGTGGCAAAGGATAAAAAGAATACAACACTTCATTTTTAATGCTATCATCATTCTCAATATGACCTAACTAGTAAAAACTGCAAAATCAGCAGTCGATCCAGACCTAGGGATTGTCTTTAAAAAGAGCGAGAGAAGAACACACATGAGCTGCATCCAAGAAGCTGTCATTAGACTTAGGCATGAAGTTTGCTTTTGGCTACTGCTCAGCTCAGCAATTGCTACTGCTCCACTCCTCACTGGCTATCTACTTTAAAAAGAAGAGGTTTAGAGAATATTTTAAAAGGAACCTTTACTGTGAAAAGCTTGGTCATAAACTTCAATCGAAAAAAAATTTATTAGGTGCCTACAGTATGCAAGGCAGGGAGCTCATGAGAATGATAAGTAGTTTTCTCCACTGTGTAGGTTCTAGACACTCAATAAATATGAATAAATGGATTGATTTGACAGCTAAAGGTTGGTAGGCATTCTTTTTAACTATTTCTATGTGTTTTTAATTTCTAGCTTCACATAGCTCTTACAGAAGATAGTTTGAAAAATTTCCAAAATACGGATGAAACAAGCTTTCCAGACCTAAGTTATTCATAAAATATGATTGAAAGTTTCACATGTTAGAGGTGTATTAGCACCTTCAGGTCACAGGGTTACCATTCGGTTTGATATATAATAAGTATAAGACTATGTCACTGACTTGGCGCCTTAGAGCAGGTGGGAATGAGGCTAGAATGCCCAAAGCCCACTCTTTCAAGACCGTAATTCCACAGACACGCCAAAAAGGAATGTAACTCACGCGTTCAACTTTGAGAGATGAGGAAGAGGAGGATGATCCCCGCGCCCATCACTGTGCTAAGTCACTTACCTTATTTAATCCTTACAAAAGTTCTATAAGGTCAAAACTTTTAATACCTCATTTTACAGCTGAGCAAACTAAGACTCGGGGAGGTTAAACAACTTGCCTAGGCATACAAGTGGTCGAGTCAGGATTTGAACTCAGGCAGTCTGGATCTAAATCCTATACAGTAATGAGTCAGCCCTGTAGGATTGCAGCAGGGAAAAGCCATTGGGCTTGAGGGTAGCATCTGTCCTGGATTGCCCTGCATTCCATTAAACTGAGATATTTTGGTGTGTCTTTATCAGCTTTTACCTATAAACTAAGAAAATGGACTCCCGGCTAGACTTTTGTTTTGTTTTGTTTTGAATAGCATGCCAACCCTGAAGCTGTGGGTTCCGGCATATTCAAGTAGCAGTTCTGTCCCTATAACAGCAACACAAACATCCTGTCTATATATTCCTTTAGAAAATGTCAAGCAAATAGTTTCCTCCCTAGATTCTATGTCAAAATGGAGTTTGTTTCATGCTTTACACCAAAGAGAGGATCTGTGCCAAGTTTAAATTAAGAACAAAAGTCGAAGTAATGGTGCATTAGTTGTGGATTTGGCAATGGCAAGAAAAGATAGCCTCAAAAAAAACTCATACCTTTTATGGAAACCAAATATTGACCACAATTGGCACACAGAAAACTGCACGGACAAACAAAACTGCTGGATAAACAAATCAAAATTACATAGGAAGCTGACACCCATTCTTTACAGTGGGAAACCAAAGATAAAAATGAGTCACAAATTTTATATTCTTGGAAAGGATAAATGCTCACCCATCTGGTAACATGTTTTTAAAAAATTTCCCTGAAGATGTCTAATATTTCTAATATTTTCTTTAATAACAAACCAAGAATAACTGCAATGTGTTAATGTCACAGAACAACTGGCTATAAACTCAGTTGTGAAAGAAAAAAATAAACTTCAATTGAACAATGTGTTATTTGGACCGTGTTTTTTAATAACACAAAGTGTATTCTCAGAGTCATATAATATTTCTCGATGATAAAAGAAGAGTATGTGTATATTTGCATGTCTGGGCAAGGGTGGATACTGGATTTGAGAGGAAAAAAAAGTCCTTTCAAAGACAGCTCCATATAAGACTGGTCTTTTTGAACTAGAGAGGCTTATAAGAGTGTAACACATTAGTCATCCTTTCTGCCTCTTTGGTTATCCAGAGCCCTTAAGTTTACTTTGCCCTGAGCCACACCTAACTAACTTTCATATGCTTAATAGATTCTAAAGAGATAATAGGATCAATTTGTTCACACTACAATCTACTATATCTTTGTGAAACTACAAAGAACAGAACCCTTAGCCTATCTCCCCCAAAATAAACAAAAAAGAGAAAAAGAAAATTCTTACAATTAGTCCTGAGATTGTAGGAATCACTAAGCAAATTAGAAGGGCAGTCGTGTAGCCAGAGGTGTCTTTGTTTTCAATTCTAAGTGAACTATAGTGTAAAAAACTGTAATCCTGTTAGTTCATGAAAACTTTCAATGTGGATATACTATCATTTCTTGTGAGTTTTGCATTCTACCATTTTTATGTTTATTTTTTTGCCTGATCTGGGATAAAATCAATGCGAAATTATTTCTGACTTTCCTTTTTATTTGTTTTGGTGAGGAAGATTGTCCCTGAGCTAACATCTGTGCCAATCTTTCTCTATTTTGAACATGGGACGCCACCACAGCATGGCTTGATAAGCAATGTGTATGTCCACTCCCAGGATCCAAACCCATCAGCCCCAGGCCGCCAAAGTGGAACACATGGTCTTAACCACTGTACCACCTGGCCAGCCCCTGACCTTCCTTTTTTAACGCTAACAATATACTTTGTGATATGCTATTTTACCACTGGTCACTGTATATCACAATTATTTATGTCCACTTCAGTCTTTAAGCAGAGACCTGAGGTCCATACAACATGCTTTAGTAGGCCCAGACAGATAATCAAGAATAAGCACTCCAGTCACACCCCATCTCAGTACTTACTCAGGGTTGTCTTTCTTTTTGCCTTCTCAAAATTTTCATTTATATTAAAATAATCATGGCATCTTTGACTTTTAAAAGGAAAAGAGAAGTTATTCCACTTAATCTTTACTAAACTGAAGAATCCCCTCTCCTATATCTCTCTGGCAGCAGCTGCCCACGACTTCCCAGGAGAATCAAGTCCACTTCCTGAAGTTTTTACTTAAAACAAAATAATTCTAGCATCTGTTCCATTGGCAATTCGAATATTTGAAGAAAACTGGTCAGCCTCATTTGGACCAACTCTGATGTATCAAGTACTCGCTTAAAACATAACCCATAGGCAGCAGCACAAAACTCTGGATGCAGCCTAAACATCACAGAGTGCAATGCATCCATGATTTCTTTTGATCTTGACTACATTTCTCTCATGCCTAAGGCTTTTATTTTTAGCAGCTGTTTCATACTACTGGCTCATATTAACCTTATAGTCATATAAAAAGCCCCAGCTTAATCTTCTTAAAAAGTATCACTTGCTATCAAGCTGTGTCTCTATGTTAAAATTGTCCAGATTGATTTTTAAAATAAATATTTACATTTAAATTGAATCTCATAATTTAATGCAATCTATCAACTCAAGCTATTAACTTTGAACACTGATTTTCTCATCCATCATATTAATGCTCCCTCCCATATTTCTATCATCTGCAAAAATTGATTACATATCTTTTATGACTTCATCTAAGTTTTAATATTTAAATTTTTTTTAAATGTTAAACTCAGTCAAGGCTGAACGCTTCAGAGTCTGACCCTCAGATATGCCTCAACATAACAGAATTGGTAGAAATGGAACATCCCTTTCCATTTACAATTATATTTCCTTTTCTGTTCATCTGATGTCCATCAGCACAGTCTGGTTAGAATCACTCTCTTTAGAAAAGTAGTTCATATAAAGTGTTCCTTCATCATGCCTGTCATCATTAAAGAATAATATCTCTTTTCAATAGTTCTGGGTAAGATTATCGTTAGAGAATCCTTCCCACCTCACTTTGTGGCATAGAGACTTCATTGTCAACAAGGTGGGATGGTTTCTAGCACAGGTTTAATATCACATTTATCTTAACGTAAAAGGTCAACTTGAATCTTATCCATGATCTCGAAAGCTTGACACAAATTTTTTGTTATCTAGCACATAGCTTGGATTTGACAAGGAGTAAAGCAAAACACAGATGGAACATGCACACTGATTGCGGCTACCAAATTGTTCAGGCAGCTTTGTAGAAACACCACCGTGACACAGAATGACTGATGCTGTAATTTTCCATCTAGAATCACAGATTGTGTTTTATTGTCAAGTCACCAGTAGGAAGTGACAGCATTGGCTCTTCCAACATAGTGTTCTATGATATCAAAATGAAGCAAAGTTACAACACTGCTGTTCTTTTACATGCTACTTTCTGATTACGTTCAAAATATAATTAACAATATTAAATTATTGTTTTAACCTGCAAACACTAAATAGAATTTATCCACCAGTCTTTATTTTTCTTAGGTAAAACTTCAGAAAATATAATCTACAGACTTAAGAGTCTATTGCCACATAAATGTATTTTACAATTCAATAAAATGTTTACTGAAAAATAAGAAATAAGAGTCTATCCCAAATATAGCAAGAGACTATTTTTCAAAGCATCAAATATTTTGGGAGACGGTTATCATACCTGTCAAACTGTGACTGAGTGTAAAAAGTGTCCATTTAACTTTTAGATTTTTCCAACTTTTAATAACTACTCAGATTATATGACATTTAGCAGAACTAAGCAGTAGAAATAATAGTCCTGGAAAAATGAGTCATTATTTCATCTTTCCAAAGCACAAGAGTAGCTGAAACGCTGTATGTGAAAAAAAAGTGCTTAGTTGGCTACTGTCTCAGATCTCAAGTCCAAAGGCAAAGAAATCTTCCTGCTTGGTGTACAGCATTTTGCACACAAACTTATTGTCACTTTTATCAGTAATTCACTGTCCAACTATATCCTATTTTATAATTATTTCTATTCCTCCAATCCTCCTTTCCCTACCTCCTTCTCCAAATAGATTGCATTTCCTGGAAGATAGATTATTTCTTTAATTTCTATATTTCTCATAGGACCTAAAATAGTACTAGGCATGTAATATAATGTACATAGGTACATTATGCATGTAATATCATGTACCTATGTACATAGGTACATATGTATATGTACCTATAGATAGATGGAAAAAAACTCTTTAACATCCAAAAGGCTAAGAAGTTTATTTTCACAAGGCCTTCATCACTGCTTAAACTGAGACTTCTTTATGTTGATTTCTAACGGGAATTTCACACTAGTGTTTCTGGGCAACCACTTGCGGACTTCACATAAATGTATTTGCATAGTGTCTAAGGTTGTTTTCAGGCTATGATGGTAGATTTGAGCATCATGATGGAGAATATGGCCCATGAAGCCAAAAATGTATGCTATCTAGTCCTGTAAGTCAAACCCCTGATGTAGGTAAAATACAAGGCACAGAGCAGCCCTCAACTAACAGGAGTAATGGTAGAAGCTGTGCTAGTGTAATAGATTTTCTTTTGACTGCTATTTTACTGTTACCATCAGCTTGCCTGTTGGGCATCAGGTGACATGCTTTACTAATAGATCCAGGGATATGCTCCTATTTTTTGACCTTAAGTCTTTAGCCAATCTTGTAGGTCTGCCTACATTTCTAGTTTAAGTTTTCATGGTCAGGCCTTCTTGCCCCCTGGTCCATTTTCCCATATGAATCCCTAGTCTCCTATCCACTTGAGAGTTCACCAGTGTCCCATTTATTTTGGAAGTTTATTTTTCTTTGTCCTGCCCGTCAAGGACTACCAGAAAGGTTACAAAGCCATTCTGATTGGCTCAGAATACACACGTAACTCCACTGAGACCTCACTACTGCTCAGCAAGCCTTAGATTCAGTCCTAATTGACTTCTTATTGCATTCTCCTCTACAGTTGACCTCAAACTTTCCTACCATCATCAAATCTTCTCAGTCTTCCTTCTTTGCCTTGGTGCCCTCAACTCATTCAAGGAGTATTCACTGAGCAGATGACCCTGCTTCTTAATTCACAGAGCAGATTATGGCCCCTGGAGATGACATCTTGCAGTCTCCTTCCTCTCCACGTGAAGATGTGGCTGGCTTCATCTGCTTGCGTGCTTTCACTCAGCTCCACTTTCCACGGCAATATATTTTATCCATGCTCCTGAGCTTCTCCCCAATCTTCTCCCAGGCAATCTGTTCCATCAATTGTTCTTTGCTCTTTATCATTGTCTCTCTTTCTCTCACCCATCCAACTGACTCAAATATTCCAACTTTTCACAAGAACCGATGAATGCTACCTGGCTAAGGGGTCCAAACTCCTCCTGGGATAATAAGAGGACAAGTGATAGCCTCAGTTGCATGCAGAATGAATCATGCAGTATTTACCACTAACAAAGTGTTGATTTTAATTACTAACTCATTTGAAAGAGTCTAATGATACTAAAATCTGAAAAAGTTACTGCAACACTAGGTTTTAACCAAAGACAACATCTCAGTCCTAGATTGTTGAATTTTTTTTAAATAAAATAAGGTTTATTAGAGAGTTCCTCAACACACTTATTTAACATCTCATTGTCCAAAACAAGATGCAGAGATATGGTTATTGTTCACCCCTTGAAATGCAAATTTTACTCAGAAAGATCAAGTTATCGAGGTTCAAAGAGCATTCCTATGACCTGTTTTAGAACCACTGCACTCTTTTAAGTTCATTCATATCTTCAAAGAAAAGCCTATTATGATTTCTGATTTTAAATAAAATATTTAAATATTACAAATATTATTATTAATTTCCTGACACTCCTTCTCCCAACTTTTCTATTAATATACCATTAAAAACACTAAAAATAAAAAAAGTCACACCACAATCAAAAACTAAGACTGGCAAAGAGCCTAGAACCTTAGAAAACTCCACACTCCACACGCTCCCTGAAATTAGACTGAGGAAAAACAGTGTCCTATATTTGCTTCCATTCATTAAACAGGGAAGCCCTTTCCTTAAGGAAGTTTACAATGCATGAGGCCTCTCACTCCTACAGTCCCTTCTTCAAAAACCCAAGACCTTGAAAACAAGAACTAGATAGCCATTTTTGTATTATGTGGACACTTACTTGTACCATCTTCCTTTACCATCTATCTTTTACTCCAGTCTTTCATATTCCATTTGGGTGGAAAGTCCAAGCAGGAAAAGGGAAGAGAAAGAGGGAAAGAAAAGAGTTTGCGGCCTGGGAGCAGTAGTCTCTCTTAAAAAACAAACAAACAAACAAAAAACAACTGTCCTATTGTTGGAGAGCCACTTGTTGAAAGTCTTTCCTTATCCCATTGAATTGCCTTGGCATGTTCATCAAAACTCAATTTACCATGTGTGTGAGTCTATTCCTGTATTCTCTATTCTCCTCCATTGATCTCTATATACATCCTTTCATCATATCACACTGTTTTAATAAACAAGATTTAAACTAAGTCTTAAAATCAGAAAGTGTAAGTAAATAGCTTTATTTCTCTTTTTTTAAATGCTTTGGCTATTCTAAGTAGTTTATATTTCCATATCTCTATTTCTACAAAAAAAATAAACAAAACAACTGGCATATTTATTAGGATTGTTTTGGATCTACAGATCAGTTTAGGTAAAATTGACATCTTAATAATATGAAGTCTGAATCTTTGAACATGTGTCATTAAATAAGGCTATCCTTTTGTCTCAGCTGATCCCTCCTTAAATTTTCCACCTCCTCATCTCGTGTTATACTAATGATGCCAAGTAGTGTTATAAAATTATACTTTTAATTTCCATGGTAAATGATTTATAAAGACATGGCCATTATCTTAATTTTCAGCATGATGTTTCTTTTCCTGCGTTTTGTAATTTTTATTGCAACTCAGGTTTATTTTTTCTTATTTATAAGACTTGAAGGCTTATTAACAACTTTCATATAAATAAAATCATATAGTATGTACTCTTCTGTGTCTGGCTTCTTTCATTCAGCATAATATTTGTCAGATTCATTTATGCTGTTGTACATATCATACTAGTCTGTTTCTTTTTCTTGCTCAGCAGTAGTCCATTTTATGGCTTATATATTTATACATCACATTTTGATATTTATATATCAAATATGATAACATATATCACATTTTGTTCATCTATTCACTTGCTAATACACATTTAGGCTGTTTCCAGTTTCTGGAAATTCTAAGTATCTATGAATATTTGAGTGTTAGCCTTTGTGAAAACCTATGTTTTCATTTCTCCTTGGGTAAATACCTAGGAGTGAACTGCTGTGTCATACGGGAGGTATATGCTTAATTTTATAACAATGTTGTACCACTTACATGGCCAACAGCAAAGGCAATAAGCTGAGATAAATTAAAATCAGTGAGGAAGGGCTGCGAGGACACTGAAATTGTACCAGCTGAATCAAGAGCACAGCTTAGCCTGTGGTTAAACCATAACATACAGTTCAAACTTGGAAAACTCTCCCAAAGTAGAGAGAAAAAGAGCAAAAGTTAACAATTATGCCAGAAGACAATTTTCATAGAGGATGCAGAATAGATTACTAATTAAAGATTTTTAGGTGTACTCAGTGAGGAAACCAGAAAAATAAGCAAAACATTCTCAATATTTATTGAAGAATGAATGGTAATAATAAAAGAAAATTTCATAAAGGTGTATACAAAGATCAAAAGAGATAACTGCGTTCTTAACAAAGGATTTCAAATTAATTAAATAAGGGCCTACAGCCAGGCATGCCTTAGATTTTTCTTTGTGTAAAGATCAATTAATGTCAAAAAGCATGAAGTCAGGAAAAAATTAGTTATCAATGAAAAAAGAAAGACATCAACTTGTATCACACTCATCTGCAAAACTAAATTCCTAAAAAAATATTGAGCAATGCCTACAATTTTAAGGGGAAAATAATTGACCAACTAATAATTTTATATTTAGTCACATTGTCATTCATATATAAAGATAAGAGGAAGATATTTTTAGTAATTCAAAGCATGTATTTATCAAACAAACTATTTGCACATTCATCCCAGGTGACTGAGCAATGAATCCAATTGAAGAAGTCTTGAATAAGGAAGTGGTGGCATAGAATACTGGCAGTGAGAATAAAAACCAGGTAAATAAAAGTAGTCTAATTGTAGTAAATATGTTAAAAAAAAAAAAAAAAAAAAGGCAGGGCTGGCCCAGCAGCGTGGTGAAGTTCGCATGTTCTGCTGTGGCGGCCCGGGGTTCACGGGTTCAGATCCCGGGCACAGACCAATGCACCGCTTGTCAGGCCATGCTGTGGCGGCGTCCCATATAAAGTAGAGGAAGATGGGCATGGATGTTAGTCCAGGGCCAGTCTTCCTCAGCAAAAAGAGGAGGATTGGCAATGGATGTTAGCTCAGAGCTAATCTTCATCACCAAAAAAAAGGCAATTCAAAAAATTTAAAGTACATATGTATAGAATGTACATATATAATGTAAACATAATAGTTTGTAAGAACAACCTAAGTCCCAAACCTCTGATTATTATATATAAAACAATGGAAAGTAATGGGTAAGTTGATGTGGATGAGTAAAAAAAAAAAAAAGCTAAGTGTATCATACTTTATAAGGATTCTCTGTTTTTTTCTCTCTGTTGCTTTTTTTTCCTCATTTTTTTCTTTCCCTTACTATCTTTGCCAACTGGATTTTTTTGTCGTTATTTCTAAAATTAACAAATATTAGTTCCAATTCTTTACACCCAGTGAGAAATGACATTTCAAGAAATACTTTTCCCACATACTTTCTTTTTTTGATATTGGATTCTCTTAATCTGATAACATACAATCTCCCTGGCAAACTTCTGTGTACTTCTTTTTATCTGAAAGACTAAGGGCCAGAAAATTGCTCAGGAGCCCTCCAGTCCTCTCTTCTGAAGCAGAACTCTCTGGTCATCACATAACCGACATGGGGTCACCCAGTTTCTGCTGAAGTATTCACAGTGGAGTTCACTTCTCTGCAGACCAGCCTACACCATGGTTGGATACTGCTAATAGGCTCTCTTCTAGGAGCCCTAATTCACCTGCCAGCGTCATTCACCCAGTTGTTCTACTTCTGCCTTCTTACAGCTTACTGGCAAGCCTTCTCTTTCCAGGGCAAATACAGCAGCTTGTCCTTACTGGAAACCATGTCCATTTATTCTTTGAGAAAATGGCCCCCTAAAATGGATGCAGTACTCCAGATGTGGTCTTAACCACGATTTATCAGTACTTCCTTTAACTGGAAATATACCTTTATTAATGTATGAGTTCTAATTAAATTGTTATTCTCTTTTTTCAAACTGAACTGTTTAATATAGTTTCAAAATTAATTTGTAATAGAATAATTCCCCCCAAACATGTTTTCCTATGGTACTTTTTTCATTTTTTCCAAATCATGTTTCCTCCAACCAATAATGTATGTTTTTTCACTTTTAAATGGCCCTATTCTGTTACAAAACATCTTACCACTTTCTAGATGGCTATTTTCATAGTCTTTAAAGCATTCTGATACTCTGTACCAGTTTTCTACATATTAGAAATGTCACATTAAAGAGGAAAATGTCCACACATGCAATGAAGCATATTTAAACTTTAAATTGAGTGTAATGTTGTTAGTTTTCTCATGTCTACATAAGGATAATAATTATATTGCTAAAGTTTTAATAAAAGAAGACATGTAAAAATCTACCAAGTATAGGAACTAAAAAATAATTCATGTGGAATAAATGGTAATTATCAGTTCCCAATCCAAGAACTTGGAATAAAGAGGTATCTTTTTTTCTATTGTACAACTGAAAGAATAGACAATGTTGTTAACTGATAATATGGTACTATGAACTTAATTGAGAAAAAATTAATGTTTGTAAATTTTCTTTTAAGATATTGATGACATTCTTCTAATTCACATAAATGATTGTTAAATCAAACAGATTTTACACTTTGTATTAAAATTTGATTTAAACAATTTAAATTTATAATGAAAAAGTCACTGTGTGAATCATTATAAAACACTAGGACATTCATCTTTTAGATTTAAATATCTAAAGCTCCAGAACCATAGCCACTCTCTACTTATAAGAGACAATTATCCATGTGGATTTGAATTTTCCATCATCTCACATTATTCCAATTTATTATTACTGTAATTTTCTGGGATCTGAAAGATTGAGTAGAATAGTTGAGGTTAAAATAAAATCTGTTTACTTCTCACAAACTTATTTTCATATCATTTTTAAATTTGCTGCTAAAGGAATAGTTATGCAGTGGGCAGATTTGGTTTAAATCAGTAAGATACAATTTTCACTACTAGTTAGGAATACCCAATTTAATCAGTTTTTCCAATAAAAAGTCTCTCTTTTGATCTGGTATGACCTTAATGGTCAATGTTCAGTCAGCCGATGAATGTTGATTTTGCTCTTATTAAACGTGGCGTTGTGCTAAATGCTGGACATACATTCACAAAAGTAACAAAAAAGTACAAAACCTTATTTTCTGTATGAAGAAAGAGACTACCTAAGTAAAGATATGGGATATATACAGAAAAGGATACAAATCCTAGAAATATGTGATGCCTTTATTTTAAGAAAATATATATATAAAAAAAAAAAAGCTAACATATATATGCTATTTAAGATGTGCCAAGCACTATTTTAAATTACTTCCTTTCATCCTCACAACAATCCTATAAGATAGGTACTTTTATCCAAATCTAACTAATGAGAAAACTGAATACAGAGGCCAATTAACTTGCCTCAAATCAGACAGCTAGTTAGTGCTGGAGCCAGGATTTGAACCTTAATCAAGTTCCAGAACCCACAATCTTAACCACTCTTCTATTCTGCTTCTAATTATACTTTTTTCCAAGTAATTTATTGAGGTATGATTTACATCTAGAAAATGCATAAATTTTAAGTATAGAGCTCCATAAACTGGAAAATGTATATGCCTGTGTCACCACCACCCAAATCAAGATATGTGTATGTGTGCATGTGTGCACACATGCATTTACACACTTTTGGGTCTAGCTTCTGTCAATTATACTTTGGTTAATTTATTTAGAAAAGCTAATAAATTTTAGAAAAAGTGGAGGTGTCATTGGGAGGTAAGGATAACTGATATTTATTGAGCACTCACTAAGTGGCCATGTAACCACGGGACCAGTTTAAACTGACCCCATCTTATCAACAGAATGTTAAAGTTGCCTGGCAGGGGCACCCAGCCAAAACTGCAAGTCATGTAGCTGGAGCACGTGCATAGGAGAAAATTTTGACCTGAAATAACAACTGGAACCAAAGATTCTTCCCCTACAGAACCAAAGGACCAAGACATGACCAGAACTCGAAAGCCAGGCTCTATTCAGAAGTCAGGGGGCTGTTGTCTAGGAAGATCCAATGTTAAAGCCCCTTTCCACACCTTATCATAAGTGCTTAAAGTTCTCCAATCAAAACCTGCCCTGCCAGAACTTCCCTGTACCAGCTCATTCCCCCTAACCTCTTATATTTGCCCCAAACCCTGGATCAGGGAGACAGATGTGAGAGCCTTGCCTCCTGTCTCATTGCCAGCCAACCTCGCAATAAAGCCTTTTCTTTTCTCAAAAGCTGGGGCCATAAGTATTGGCTTTTTACGTGCATTGGGCAGCAGATCCCCTTTTGCTTGGTAACAGTTACCATTGTACTAGGTGCTTTACATCTAACGCCTTCTACAACCCTCCCAACTACCCCATGAGGACGATTCTCCATTTTATAGATCAGGAACTGAAGTACAGAGAGGTTAAGAAGGAAGCAGCAAGACTTGGCATGTCCACTCTACTAACTGATCAATTAAAAAGGTAAAGAGGTAAAAAGAGATGACAAGACAGATGGATCTTAGGAGAGATTTTAAAAGCCCAAGAAAGAATACTGTAATTGCCAGTTTAAATTTGATTTGCCATCCAGAATCCAATTAGACCTGAAGTAGACTGCACATCATGAGAGATTCACTACAGAATAAACAAAAAAGAGCTAAAGTTAAAGATCTAGAGATCTGAGGAGGAAGAATGAGTTGAAGACAGGAAATATTCTTGAAGGATGCCCAAATTAAGAAGGATGTCATGGGATGTCAAGGCAGGAGAACAGAGAAGAGCTAGCAAAGGAAAAGCTGCAAAATTGAAGAAAGGTAGTGAAATTGCCCATCACCAAAAGGGAACTAGGAAAACATAGGAAAGCATGTTTGACCCTCTCTAGAATATGGTCAGATTCAGTCACCAAATCAATGTGAAATACCAGAAATACTTACATCTTTAGAAAAACAATGGCTGTTAAATTCTTACATGACAGAGGGTGTACTAATTATTGAAGAGCCCAATGAATGGCTATGGGTTCTTCCCAGAAATTACATACATAACGCTCATCCTTTAATTTGTAACAGTTGCTAATATTCTATAGCTGTACCTACCCTCTGTAGATTTCGTCATCAGGTCTGGCCTTGTTCCTTTGACTTTTGTTTTCCTAGATGGAATGCTCACCCTTCTTCCCTTCTGACTTTCCTTTAGTGGTTCTTACTCTTGGGTGTACAATCTCCTGGAGAGCTTTTAAAACAGTTTCAATGCCCACATTCCCTGTGAGAAGAAGGCATAAAAAAGAAGGTCCTGGAATCCTTTTCAAAGTATACATCCTTTCTTCTCCACGTCTGTGATGTTAGGGCAGGGTAGAGTATTAGAATGTGGAGTTTGCAAATGAACCCTAGTGGATTCTGATATACTTCCCTCCTTTTTAAGAAACACTTTTCTACGCATTCCTTGAGTGAGCTCGATCCCTGTGAAGACCTCAAATACCATTTGTATACCAATGACTCTTAAGTCTTCATCTCCATTCTAGAACCCTCTCTTGCTCCAAACCCACATAACCACGTGACTAGTACATATTCCTACCCGTACTTCCAAAGAAACATCAAAGTCAAAAGATGCTTTTAAAAAAAGGTTCCCTCTGCTTCTCTCATCTGAGTGAATGGTATTACCACACACAGGATCATACTAAATTTCTCTTTTCCCCCAATATGTTTATTTTTCCACCATCTCCCAGAGTTAAAAGGAGGCTAAAGAAAATTTTAGGAGAAAAAAATAAAGTAGCCTAATTTTAGATTCAAATCACTTCTCACCTCAATATTACTGCACTACTTTTGAATTGGCCTTATTGACACAAGTCTTGTTCTCCTAAGATCCATCCTTCACAGCACTGCCCAAGAGAACTATGTGACCATTTTACCCTTTTATCTAAATCCATGCAATGGGTCCACTCACCTTTTAGGCAAAAACCAAGACTCTTATGGTAACCTACAATGCCCCCTAAGAGCCATGAGAATACACATTACATCTTGAAGTTAGGTTCTTTAGACCAGTAGGACATTGGTGGCCCCCAGTGAACCACAGGTTCCAGTGTTCACATTTTGGGTAGTCCTCTCGCCATGAATCTGTGTTTCACTTTAACTATAACCAGCTCCAAGCCTAAGTCTTTGTACCCTTGGAAGCCCTGAACTGACATATAGGTAGTCTATCTATCTGCCTCTGGAGGGACCAAATGGAGAGAAGAGGTCTTGAGATTACACAGAACAGAGAGAAGCCATGCTATCTCAGGGGCCCAGTGTATCCTAGCCTGCAGTCAATCTGCCAAATAAGTGCATCCACATTAGTTACTACCAGTAAGACCAGCAGAAGAACCACTCAGCTGAACCCAACCCAGATTTCAGAATCACGAGCAAATAAAACGATTGTTTTTTGAAGATACTAAGTTTTGAGGTATTTATTATGCAGTAATAGAAAACTGAAACAGTTAGTTTCTGGCTCTGGGCAGGATTTTTGTATCTACTGCTCATATAGATGTGAGTATACGTTGACCTTCGCTAGGATAAAATTAGTTTAATAGAACTTGACTATTTGGTAACACTGAACAAAAAGGTAATTTTTTTTAAGGAAATAGCTTCTAATCCCTATGATCTGAAAGATGTTTACCTGGATATATCATAGAGTGTAATAGTGATCAACTATGACAGATTTTTCTG
This sequence comes from Ceratotherium simum simum, assembly GCF_057802395.1. Lineage (NCBI taxonomy): Eukaryota > Metazoa > Chordata > Mammalia > Perissodactyla > Rhinocerotidae > Ceratotherium > Ceratotherium simum. Next base: position 42,183,635 of record NC_141924.1, read on the forward strand.
AGTGGCTTTGCAAAATGTAATGAAGATACACTGCAAGAAGACATAAATTAGCTGAATTACTAACAGGCGTGGTAAGTGCATTTTAGAATCTGTCTTCGGGTAGCAGGTGGGAAGTGTAGACATCAGAAGGATGCAGGCATACTAATTAAATCTATGAATGGTGGTATTAAAAAATGTTCTACTGGGATTTTGATAACTCTTTTTAAAGATTTTGTTTTATTTTTAAGCTTAAGTAGTGGAAGGCACTCACTTATTGCATATGGCACTTCCTTTATGAAAAGTTGTGTTTGGAGTTGTAACAGCAGATTCAAATGATGGGTATTTTGTGCACCATTAAAAATCAAACATAAGGTAAAACCCTGAGTAAGGAAGTGGATTTTTATAATTTCTCAAAATCAGAAGACATATTTTTTTCTGATTAATGATACAATAATATCTAATACAAAAAATTGAAAGAATATTGAACAATTTAAAGAAGAAAAATAATCACCATAAATATTAAGAAAGTCTTTAAATCAATCTAAGAAAAAGAATGGACTCCTGCTGGGGGCATCTTCTGTTTACAGGAGGGTTTAACATGTTTTCCCTCTTAGTTTTATTTCATTCAACATCAGCTGACCATTGTTGAGCTCCTACTGTGGACAGTGACCTGCACTCCCCTTGAAGTTATTTCATTTATTAATAATACTCTTTACACATACTCACTTGTATTGAAATTCAAATCCTATTTAAGAATAATTAAAGTGTCTATACTCAAAGGTAAATATCATTTTCTAGCACTCATTATTAAAATATTATAAACAAATGTTCATTGTACTCATTTTCAATCTGTACCTTATAAGACTTTAAAAGACCTTCTAAAATTATGGAAAAGTCAAATTTTGCATAATTTCCCATTTTTTCTTAAAAATATCTTCTCATTCTGTCATGTCTAAATATTTGCAATTATGTGAATAATATCACGTTCTTGATATCTGTGCAGATAAGGCTTATAATACCGTTCAAGTGCACATTCACAGTGTACTCACTGATGTTTGTATATCAATTTGCATATTATTAGCTTTTTCAGAAAGAAAATTGACTCAACTTCACCTTGTCCTTGGTTAAATGAGTTATATCTGACTCTTCTTGTAAAACATTAAGGCTATTAGGGGGGAAAAAAACCCACCAGGTTTTCAAAGGCAGATGAAGGAGGTAACCTGCTATTGCCCTTCAGTAGTAATTCTGTTGTTTTTGCTTCTTAATGTTTCCTTTACTTAAAGGAACTGGTCAAGGTTGACCCATTAGGCGGTCCTGCGGAGCAGAGAATATTTTTAATAGTAATTTGCTGGAGGCAATGGCTTTGGGTTGCGCAATATCCCTGGAACTGGCAGTTTGAAATCCCAGATAGGCTGACTCATCCCTTTCACACTTGGAGGGTAAAAAAAATAATAAGGCACATCTTACAATTTACTGCATGCAGATCTTTGAGGCCAGGTTGTAGATCATCTGCAAAATTATATCCAAATATGCAAATCTAAAACCTCAAACTCAGTTGCTAGGTCTCTGACTTCTATATGGGTCATAAACCAATGCTTCAAAACTCAGTTTCAGTCTACGCCAGGTATTACTCTCGTGTAGGTGGAGCTATCAGCAAGATTTCCCTTAAAGCTGATCACGTGGCCAGCATACACACAGCATCTGGGGAATAGGAAGAACAAAGGGACACGGCCTGTGATTTCAAGTTCACAGTCATCATGAAGATAAAAAAGAGTATGTAAATGAAAAAGACCACAGATACAACAAGAATTTAGAGAAAGGAGAACTGACTGGCTCATGGAAGACAGGATGTAAAAAAGGAGAATCTATCAAGTTGACAGACAGCTGGATTTTCTGCACCAGGTTCTTTCTTTCATCCTTAGAGCATCAGTGGACAAAGACATCTCAACCGTTATCCAAGCCAAATGGCCCCTTTTGAACTCTGGACGCTACCTTCTCCCATTGAAGAGTTCCCCCACAATTCCATTTTTCTCCTCAGAATCTTCAAATTCATTTCTCTTTTCCGATTCTTTCCCTTGCATCTCTCCCATCTTAAACAAAGAAAATCTCTTGACCCGATTTTTTCCTCACAATCTCCTAGCTTCAAAAATGTCTAGTCTACACAAATTAAATTCATATCCTCACCTCTCATTTATTTATAAACTGAGAACAAGCTCTTAACCCAATTTCTTCAAAGAATCTAATCTAAGCCAAGTCAACAATGGCTTGCTAATTGCCAAATGGTTGAGTGGCTGTTTAGTGAAATGTGATCACTCTCTCCTTGAAACTCTACTCACTAATCTTAACTTTTATGAAACCAATATTTGTTGGTTTCCCTCAGAACTCAGCTCCTCTTCAATCTCCTCTGTGGTCTTTGTTTCTAGCTACCATTTAAATGTGACTTTTCCCCCAAAATTATAACCACATTCCTCTTCACCATTTAGTTTATATTTGTCAAGTGATCACAGATGATGTTCTGGAACTTTGCTGTATGTCCCTGAAATGGTTACAACCAAGTCCAATTTATACAGGTGAAACCTAGACCAAAATAAGTATCCCAGATCACAAAGAGTTGTATTTCTCAAATTGAACTTATATTTTCATTATTTCACAAATGCTCTCCTTCCTGGTATTCTCATAAAGGTGACTGGTGCTTCATCTACCTAGTTACCAAGCAGAAAACAAAGGAATTATACCCTTCTTTCCCTCTTCCAATCTTTCACCGAGTCTGATCATACACACTTCATTAACGGCTCTCCTATTTGTCCCCTCCTCTGTGTGCCTACTGGCACTTTTTGCCTCAATCGATGTCAGTCTCATAAACATTCCCATCGCTACACGCCCTCCTCAGACATTTCCAACAATCCTCTATAACGTCAGATGGCCCTTTCTGAAACAAACCCAATACATTATTTTCTCACTCAAAATCCTTCAATAGCTCCTGCTAGCTCTCAGGCTAAAGGCCAAAGATCTTCACTATGATAACAGGCTCTTCCTGAACCAGTTTCTCTGATGTCTCCCGTCTGACTTTCTCTACCAGTTCCCCACATGCGCCTTTGCACGCGCATCATATATCCTATGCTCCAGGCTGTCTTATTTACTTTCAGTTCCCCAAATACACTCTGCTCTTTCAACCTTGATGCCCTGTGCACTTGCGATTCCTCTGTCTACGATGTAATTACAGTTGACACAGGATAATGACTAACCACACAGCAGGCTACTGGGTTCAAATATCAGCCCCTCCATTCACTAGCTTGGTGAACTTTTGCCAATTAAACTCTGTGTGTCTCATTTTCCATATTTGTGAAATAAGAATGAAAACAATTTTTACCTCATAGAGTTCTGGTGCGGATTAGATGAGACAATCCATGCGAAGCAATGAAAATAGGGCCAACAATAACCTCTCAGGAAATGTCAGCAATAATTACCGAACTTCCATGTAATAAATGTCTACAGGAAGTACCAAATTCTATCTAGTTTGGAGAGTATTTCACAAAAATAATCAAGGAGCTCAGATGCAACCTCAGATGTTGAGGTCCTGTAGCTTGGTACCACTCAGCCATGGAGGCATCTTCAGAAACATTGAGAAGGGCCTCTCTTCAAATCTCCCTCCATACAGGAATATTCTTTCTATGAGTCAAATTCTTCTCAAGTTCAGTTAATGCCCAACTTCCTTCCTAAATCTATCCTCATCTGTTCTGTATTCCATTTCAGCAACCTAATGCCATAGCCTGTCTCTGGAAATTCTCATCAACTGATACAGCCCCACTTCATCACTCCTGTACAGGGGCTACCAAGTAGACTACTGAGGTGGGGGCAGGGGGAGGAACTAGGAATCCTGATGAGGGAGAACAAAAATGTGCAATGATCCCAATCCTTTTCAGTGGACCTAACGCACACTTTACTCTCCTCCTCAATGCTAAATGCAGCAATAGTTCCTCACTTCTCTTTCTTCTGCCCCTTATAGCTTAATCCTAGCTACACTTGTGCTACATTTGCAGTTCCCACTTCCTCAAGCATCCATCCTCTAATTTTTAATTAATATAATATAAATATAAAGTTACATTCAAAATATGGCATGCAAACATTTTTTTCAAGTTAAATAATACTGGAAAGATTTTAGTAGGAGCAGCAGTCCTCCATGTCAACATTGAGTCCAAGTCCTAAAAAGCAACTATTTTAGCTCTTTTAGCTCATTTTTCTAGAATTTATCTCAAGTGTACAAAGAATATCCATGCTATTTTCTATTATTATTTCAAAGTTCAACAATTTCTTGAATTCCTATATGGAAGACGAAGCTTCTTCTCTCTCCTCGTCCTCATTTTACTTCCTGTTGAACTTTCTCTAATCACAATTTGGATAGAAATAAATATTCAGTGTTTATGTTATAGTAACTAAGTAAATTTGTTTACTGCTGGGTCATGTATTACAGCATAAGAGCATTTTCTTACACGACTTTTTGTTTTTCTTGGAGTTAATTGCCTCTTTTAAAAAATTTCCATAGTTTTCTACAGTCCTGCCACTAATTCTTCTATAAAGCTCTATGGTAGAGCACACAGCATAGCTCATCATTTTAACTTTTTCTTTCCTCTAAAAGACCTTCCTCTGGAGCCCTCTCTCCTTCTCCAACAATCAGGACTGGTTGCTTTGTAGGCCTGGTATACAAACATCATCCTTCTCTTCAACTTAATTTTTCTGGGAATTACTCTTCTGTGTTATATCTCCTCATTGCTGAATCTCATGCTATCCTCATTCTTAATGTATTCTCTTAATTTGATAGACCACAAGTGAGATGAGTGGTAAAATTTTGATGCCATGTATTTTCTGAAATACTTTTATTTTCTTTTTCTTTTGTTTTTAACCTTTATATTATTCAGAGATTAGCTGAATATCAAATTCTATGTTGGCAATCATTTTCCTTCTAAGTATTGCAGGCATTGTCCCATTTTCTTCTAGCTTCTAGTACTCCTTTTGAGAATATTCTTCTTCTTTGAATGCTACCTTCTGTATTGAAAGCTTTTAAGATTTTCTCTTTGTTCTGAGTGTTCAAAATCTCTTGATGTGCCTTTTTAAACAAAATCCATTATACCATCCAATTCAACAAGCACTTTAATTGGAAGCTCAATAATGCAGGCCTGTTTTCTCTTTTTGCATTATTTCACTCCTAATTTTTTCACTTGGATTTTCTCTATTCCATCTTATTGGAAGTCCTGATCATAGGATTTTATTTTATTTGCTGTGATATCCCCAGTACCTAGGACAATACATGGCACATAATGGAGCTCAACAGAAATTGACTGAATATATTAATCAGGATACTAGACTTCTAGGTTTACTTTCCTTATCTTTTCTTTCTTATTATGATTCTCCTATGTCTTTTCAAGAGGTTTCTAAGTGTCTTCCTCACTTTTAACACCAAACTTTACATTATTATGTTTAAATCTGGAATTATATATTTTCATTTCTAAAAATCTTGTTTGTTCACTAAATGTTTTTTTAATCTCATCCTATTCTTCTTTCATGTATCCTCTATTTTTTCTCTGAACTTATCAATTATTGCTCTTTTTTAAGTTGTCTTTTGCTATGTGTATTGCAATGTTTTCATTTCTTCTGAGCTATTTTTCCTGATTTTTTCCCATGGCTTTTGTCTCACATTAAAGGAATTTCTCAAATGCCCTGGATTCTTGGCAGTCTGTGTGTTAAAGTGAGGCATGTAAGGAGACTGGAAGGTCTGTGTGAGTGGGCAGAGTTGATTGGCTCATGGCTCTGAGAGTAGAGTGACTGGATAGAGCCTGCGTGTTCTCAACAGGGAAGATTCAAATGTCAATATCTAGAAATCTCTTCTATTCCCCTCCCTTCTTTCTTGAGAAAGGAATCTATCATTTTCTTATCTAGGGAGCTAAAAGCTTGGATGCAGCCTCCTGGAGAAAGGATTTTGTGGTTTTTCTATGTAGGATCTACATCTTCAATTAATTATCTTGTTTTGAGGCCCTCCATGGTGTTTGATATCTTGAAGTTTATAATATTTCTAGTTCAATTTCACCAGTGAGCAAACCTCCTATCTTATTTCAGGATTGAGAAGGAATCGTTACATGTCTGTGGAGGGAATCAGAGAGACTAATGCTCCTTCAGAATTTCAGCTTCCATTCCCCTGTTCAGTGATTCTTGTCATCTCCAATTCCTGGGCCATTCCAGATTCCTAAGGTAAAGTATGTGTCTCTCTGGCTCTTCCTTCTTCGGGTAGGTACAGTTCAGCTTTCTGTACTCTGTTCATCATTTTTCCTTTGCATTTCACTTTCCAACAAGCCACAGACCTTATCCATATCTTCCCCCATCCTTTTTCTTACAGGTTCTTATTCTTTGCTAACATTTCAGTGGGGTCTGAGAGTCAGTAAACATAAACACATGAACTCAATCCTCCATGTTTAAGTGGAAGACTCCCTTCACTCTTCAATTATGAAATCAGGCTTATATCCTTTTCTTGCCGCTAAAATTGCTTTAGCAAGGATCAATAATGACATTCTACATTTTTAGACCAACATGCTGATGATTGCCAAACATATATATATCAAGCCTCGGCCTCTCTTCATGTCAATCTATGCAAATGTGTTCTGGACATCATTCACAAAGTTGGACTCACTGTTTCCTCTACCACCCTCAAGCTATTGCTACCTTAAATGACACCACCATCCAACTTACTACCCAAGCTAGAGACCTGGGTATTTCCTCCCTCTCCTTCATCCTTCTCATCTAGTAAAAAAAAAAGTCAATAGGTATGACTGAATTAATGTGTTTTATATAATTGTCCTCCCTCTAGCCTCAGTGCTAATGCTTTAGTCTACTTTTTCATCAATATTTACCTGGGTTGCAGAAATAGTTCAACCACATTCTTTCTGTCTCCAGTCTTGCACTTTTCACATTGTTGCAAGTGTGAGCTTTCTTAAACACCTATCTACCCATGATATTGGCTGTTAAATAGTAACAAAACACTTTTGATCAAAAGCCATAGTAACCAACTCAAATAACCTTGGGCATTTTTTGTTTCACATGACAAAATTGCTGAAAAGCGATTCTTGCCCTCATAGGACTGGAATGAGTCAGAGATCGGAATACCTTGGAAAGACTCACTGGATCACTTTTCTTCTTCTCTCGATGTGCTAGGTTTATGAACTACACTGACTATGTCCATGAGGCTGGAATCACAGCCACATGCAATCTGGAGTGCATATTCCACCAGCTTTGCTACTAGATGATCAGGGATTTGTACTCCTTTGTTTCCAATTATTAAAATCAGATACTGATCAAGCCAGCTTGGGATCCTTGCCCACTGTGATTGCCAGTGGGAATGGAGATGACTGACAGCCCTCATTAGAATAAAGAGGGGAGCAGTTTCCCCCAAAAAGAGTAATTAGAAGAGTGCTACCCAAGAGCAGCTGTCCACAATGTAATAGAGACTTCCTGGACTTGAGTTCCAGTACAACTCCCTAGCTGTACAAGCAGGGCAAGTCACTTACCTTCTCAGTGGCTTAGTTGTCTAAGATATAAAATGAGAGTAATGACAGTAATTATTTTATAGACTTGTTGATGTAATAAATGTGAAATCCTTAGAACACTTTCAGCCCTACAGTTAAATACTAAATAAATATTAGTCATGTAAAATAAATCATGTCACCATGACAAAGCCCAATGCAATCTGGCCCCTGCTTAATATTTCAGCATTATTTTTATCTCACTCTTCATATTGGCACTTCCAAATTATGCTGAACAATACACATCTCCATGCTTGCCCTAGCTCATCCTGCTGTCTCTCATTGGAATGCCCTTACCTAATTTTCTCTGCCTATTTGCCATGTAAGCCTATACCCTCAACAAGGTAATGTTACTTCTAAAAGATAAAAAAATAGTCAAAGATTTATGCAAAAAATATTTCAATTGATCCTCTTAAGAGCTGAAATAGGAAACAAGACCATTTCTTCCCCCTCTTTACTTCAGTTTCATGTTTACTGTTGCCTTCTATAGACTGAAGACTCCCACGGATATAGCTCCAGCACAGACTAAACTCTCAGACCTTGAATAAATTATTAAACTCCCCACTTGAACCACCATGTTTATGACTCAAAGACCTCTCCAACTCAATACATCCAAGGCTGAACCCGGTCTTTCTACTACAACTACTTTTTCTCTGCCTATACTTGTTCTAGCAAATGGAATAAACCTTCCAGTGGCTCCTGCCACCCTCACTATCCAGTCCATCAACAAACTTATGGACATTTCTCAACAGAGTCCTCCTCCCACATGCCCACTTCTCTTCCCTTCATTCATGATTACTGCTGTGGCCAGAGGGATCATTTTGAATGAAACCTTATTGTGTTTCTTCTTGATTAGAAGTCTTCAGTGGCTTGCCTTTGTCTTTAACATGAAGTCCAATATTCTTATCCTGGCATATGAAGTCTTGCATGATCTGGACTCAGCCCTCTTTATCTCAGGCCATTCTCCTCACCAAACACCTGCCAGTTGGTCTGACTTCTTTGGATTCTTCCAATGGACCAAGCAGCTTCCTAACTTGTGGTCTTTACCGCGTCTCTTCTTTTTGCCTCAAGCACCTCTCCCCAGTTCCTGAAGTGTATAAATCCACCCATCCTTCCAGTCCCAGCTTAACGTCACTTTATCAGGGAAATCACGTCAACTCTCCACACTAAGAATGTTCTTCCCATTTCCACAGCATCATTTTCTTCATGTTTATGCCCAAGTCAGAACGTTAATTAATTAATTCTTTGATTAATTCCTTACTTTCGTTTCTTCTCCGTTTTCCCGTAAGTCCCCCAAAGGCAGAGGCTTTGTCTTGTTTATGACGAAAGCCCCATTTCTTTGCTGAATACCTCTCTCATAATCGGTACACATTAAATATTTTTTAAATAAGTGAAATAGCCATAATTAGATGAGTAGGTAAGTAAATTATAGCAAATTCTTTCAAAATAGTATTCTGTGGCTGTGAAAAGAAATACACTAAAAAGTGTTGACATGAGAAAATGCAAAATCACAACTACAGGTGAAAAATACTAAATACAAATTGTATACGTAGTATTTCAATGCTGTAAAAATGCACAGAAGATGGATGTGGTAGGTAGAAAAATGACCTCCTCCCCAAAGATGTCTATATTCTAATCCCTGGAACCCGTGAATATGGTATATTACATGGGAAGGGGGAATTAAGATTGCTAATCTGTTGACCTTAAAATAAGGAGATTGTTCTGGATTATTTGGTTGGGCCCAATGTAATCCCAAGGGTTCTTTAAATATGGACGATGAAGTAGAAGAGTCAGAGTCAGAGTGAAGCAGGATGGGACTGACTGCACCAGCCACTGTCGGCTTTGAAGACAGAAGAGAAAAGCAAGCCAGAGAAAGTGGGTGGCCTCTAGAAGCTGAAAAAGGCAAGGAAATGAATCCTCCCCAGGGCCTCCAGAAAGAACGCAGCCTTGCATTCTTAATTTTATCCCAGTGAGACCCATTTTGGACTTCCGACGTCCGGAACTGTAAGGTGAACTATTTGGGGGTTTTAAGCTATCAGTTTGTGGTAATGTGTTACAGCAGCAATGGGAAACTAATACAATAGGATACATGAGTATAGGAGAGTTTACATGTTTCATGTTTTTTTTTTTCTTTTCAAATTTTTATGGTTTGGCAGGCAAGCTCTCTGCAACTTCTACTTTCTCTGCCTTTAGCTCTATTTTACCAGTATAGTTTGCTTAAGATGGCCATATTTCTACTGAACACATGAAATTAAAAAAAAAAATCCGGAGAAACTATCTGGCTCACAAATGCAAGCATTTTTTTCCCTCAAGATGTGTTAAATGACAATGTAGATGGCAAATATCTGGAGAAATTTCAAAATTTTTCTTGCTAAAATGATGAATGAATAAATTTTCATCAGTTACATTAATATTACAAAAGGACTTTAGAAAATGTCTATATATTTTGATGACTTTTAGCATTGAAAGACAGGAATAGTTCACAGGATAATATTATTATCCTTTCACTATTTGATCCTCTTCTTATGCCTTTATAGCAGTAATAAAAATAAGCACTGGATTCTGGAATAGGGGAAGCATGTTGTAGTCCCTGAATGTGAAAGAAAAGGGAAATCCTCAGTGGGAGATTTTTTAATACCAGCATCTCCTTGATGCTTAAACTATCTTGAAATAAACTATCTGAATAAAATACACATGGACACCTGACAATATTTTATATTTAGGAAAGTTTGAGGACAGCGAAGTCTTTAAGGTTAGTGAATTTACCTACAAGATTAGAAAATGTACTCTAGAATTATGCATTCAACAATATCATTCCCAGTTCTATCATATTTTGAAAGGAGTGTAAATTGAACTTTGAAAGGTCTGAAATTTACATTAGCATAGAACATACACTTTCTTTACAAAATTGACTTAAGGAAATTTTCAAGCAGAAGCATAAAAAATTTATCTTCAATTACATGAATATTATGTTCTCAAATAATTCATACATTTTTTTTTCCTAAAGCCTTTTCTAGCTATTTCCTGGTAAATAAACAGATTAAAATTCTGCTTTTGTTTTTGCACACGGCCAAACCCCTGAAACTTCATAGATATGACATTGAAACCATATGAAAACCCGTCACTGAGGGGAGGAAATTATATAGAGGGAGAAGACACCACCAAGAGCAAATGGAAAAAACTAGTGTGAAACACTCATAGGAGTTGGTTTTATTTCCCTCTAGCACCTTCTGGTGGCAAACACAGTGTATTGCTAAATCCTATGGCACTGACAATAAGAATTTATTGCAAACATTCTTTCACACTTGAGGTGTTCGTTAGTCAACATCTTGATTACTCCCAAAGCAACCTAAATATATTTTTAATTTTTTCTGTAGTTCCAGTTATGCATTCATAATATGAGCATATCATAAAAGATAATATTTAAGTTCCCTTCCAGAATTGAACATCTTTGAGTTATTTATTTACAGGCGCTGTGAGTTTTTTCAATTTCCGCTCTCAGAAGAAAAAAATAGACAAGGTAGGATCAGCTGACAGGACTGTAGACAAATACACAAATGCCTACATATGAAGTCTCAGCACGGATTATATACGAAAGAAGCAATTTTAAAAGAAATGTGCCATATTTTTCCTCATTAGATTGCTAATGTGGTATATTTAGTATAAGTAATGTGCTAATTTAGTATAAGTAATATCTAACATTTCTTGAGACCTTACATGTATACCTGAAATAATGCTAAAATATGTTATATACATGATCTCATTTGGTTATACAATAAGCAAATGAGATGGGTGTTATTGTCCTCATTTAATGGATATAGAAAAGTAATGATTTATTTGGCACATTTTAAAATAATATATAGAAAAACTTTAGAGAGAAAGACTCAAATGTACTTTAATACTCAAACAATAAATTAATGAATGGATGAATTCATTACCTAAAATCACAAACATATCAAGGACCAAATATTGGGAATTTAACATGAAAAAGGCTTATCAGTATATTGAAGGTATTCAAGTCTGAGTTGAAGAAGGTAGAAATGAAACAGAATATCACGAGAACTGTTATAACAGAGAGATAGATACAAAGTACCAGAATTGCCAAGAATAAAAGCCCCTAAATCTGTATGAAGACAGAGAAAGGGCATCAGCTGGCTAGTGATCTGGATATGGTCATTAATCCTCTATTTCTCTGATCATTAAGCAACCAAGGAATTATAATTTGGCTTTGCACCTGCATTTCCAGCAGGGAGAAGATGCATGAGCCAGAAGATTCAAGCCCTTCACAGCATCTGTCATAATTTGAAATTTGAAATTTATTTACACTAAATCGGCAGAGATCACCTCTATTTTGTTTATCGTTGACTTGCCAACAGCCAACAGAATGCTGGGCACATAGCGTGACTTGCTAAATGGCCTAAGCAGTCTATCAGCCTCCTGAAGGAACATCCCCTCATCATAATCCCTCAGTACATTATCCTATACATCCAAACATTTTCAATACTTTTCAATAGCATTAAGTAACAATTAACTGGCACAATTCTGCAAAAGAGAAAGGTTAAGGCATACAGTGATATATCCCTCAGTTGACTTTATTGATAGACGCTTCAATGAGAGGCAGGCCTGGGTCAAGCAAAGGAACTGAGAGAACATGTTTTGGTCTATTACACAGTTTCCCAAGAGGGCAGAGACCTTGTCACTGTCATTTCTGCATCCTGGTACCGTGCTAAGTGCTTGGCATATAGTAGACAGACAATCAAATACTTGTTGAAAAATGGAGAACAATACATATACAAAACTGTGACTATATTTTACAGAGTTAATCACAAATTAGAAAAATATTGAGTAAGAATCTGAAAGGCAGAAAAATTATTTAAAATCACTACAACGATCACACAAAAGCTACAGCCATGCCCTTGTATAAGTCATATGCAGAAACAAACCGTACACATTGATCTGGACCTAGCCTCATTGAGGCTGATGCCAAGTACGCATAGCAAAGAAGCAGAAAAAGAGCAAGTGTTTTCAAGTGGGAGAGCTCAACTTCATGAGTAAGGTTCTGGCTAGAAAATTGCTATCCCTGTAAACACTGCATAATTTCCAAGGAACATGACAAAAATCTCTATCAATAATGCCATAAGATAAACATTTGGCTTAATTCAAGAATAGTTCAGATCATTCTTTTATTTAAACCATTTCCCCATATAAACAAAGCATGGAAACAGCCTGGATGCTCTTCAAAAGATTCTAAAGAACACAACAACCCATATAACAACATTATTTAACAAAATTTCTCCCAGACTATAGCAGAATATTTTTAACTTTTTTCCATTACTGCAATTTATATGTAATATGAATACTGCATTTTTTTTTTTAAAAAAAGTTCTCATAGCCCTTTAGTAATCAAAAGTTATCGCTAAGCAGCATTACCAGCATAATGCTTTGTACAAGCAAAGGTTTAAAAAAAGCTGAAAGCTATCACATACCATTTCAACATTTTTATACTACCCAGTGCTTCCACATATAAATACATGGCATGTAATCTTCTTGAAAGGATGCAGGTATATTAATTATAGCAAGTCTTGAATCGCCTTTTTTCTGAGCAAATGATGTTTGTAATTCCTATCAAATGAAATTTGTCAGTCACAGCCCCGTACACAGTGTAGAAAAATACTATCAAACACAACTGAAATAATTTTCATGTCTTTCCTTGTCTATAGAAATCCCACTCTTACAAGAAAACAAGAGGATAAACAAAAATGTGCATCATATTGAAAGGGTTGTTGTGGCCTTTATTGCTGGTTTTTTCAATACACACATTTGTCCTGCAGAAAATTGAGGTTGGTTTCCTCACAGAGCACATGGTTCATGGCAATTGTTGGCACAGTGTAAAATCACAATTCTTCCAGGTGTGCTATTCTTGAATTTCTTTCCCACAGAAAACCTAAGTGGTGCAGTAGTTTCCAGGCCTAGTTAGGGCCAACTATCCTGAATCAGAAGAGCCTGAGAAGAGATTTTCCTTTCATTAACAGATGTTGAAATTTTAAATAAAGGAAAAGGTTTTTTACCTCCCACAAATCAGATAATGGTCATGAACTGCTTTGCATTCCTTGAGAAAATATGCTATGTAAGTGCTACATTCCTACAGAACATTTTCCAAAAATGGCTGTTCAGGGGCTGATACGGCTTTCAGCATTTCAGATCGTGAATGTAATGGCTTAATTATTTCAATATAAAATATAAATAATGAAAATTACTAGTTTAGAAAAGATAAATAACTAAAAGCTACTCTCTTTACTTTTAATTCAATGCTTCATGTTTTTATATTTGTGTTTCTTACAACTAGGACTAACTGAAGTGTAAAATATCTACCTAAGTTGTTGAATTTTAGTATTTAACATATCTGATATTGATATGGATACAGGAATCTATATATGAGGGAATTAAGCTAAATATAAAGAGGAGATACAACAATTTATTAATTACTCAGAATCGCAGTAGTCTTGAATTTCTTTGCTATGCTAACACTCAGCGAAAAGTAGTAACTGTCAAAATGAGCCAACTGTATGAATTAGGTTGGAAAAAAAAATCCACATCTTCAGGATATATCCTGTAGTCATTACACACAATAAATAAGATTAGTTTAGTATTTTACACCCTTATAATGCACTTACAAAGGTACTGATCAATATTTGACTAGTATCCAAATTTTACAAATGAAAGAATAGAGTTTCGGAGATGTTAAATAACTGGTCCTACTTCCTCAGCTTATAGTGCATCCATTGCACCATGCAGATGGATGCAGACCACGATCCTTTCACTCTATTACCAAAAAAAAAAAAAAAAAAAGGGATGAAAAAAACAAACTTCTCAAATCAGACTCAGCCCACACGGCTGAGCTTACACAAATACAGAACACTAGAATACTATAACAGTGATGCAGAAATCATTTTTAACTCTGGCATAGAAGTTAAAAGACAAAAGTATAAAAAATAACTACAATAATAAAATTATGTTAATGGATATACAATATATAAAGATGTAATTTCTGACATCAATAACATAAGTGTAGGTGGGGGAGAGAAATAAGAGTTTTCGTATGCGACCGAAGTTAAGTTGTTACAAGCCTTAAAAGATTGTTATAACTACAAGATTTTTTATGTAAGCCCCATGGTTACCACAGAGAAAATATCTATAGAAGATAGACAAAAGAAAAATAGAATAGAATCAAAGCATATAATGTCAAAAAAATCAATAAATCTGGGGCCAGCCCAGTGGCGCAAGCCGTTGGGTGTGCGCGCTCCGCTTTGCCGGCCTGGGGTTCGTGGGTTCGGACCCCAGGCACGCACTGACGCACCGCTTGGTAAGCCATGCTGCACGGCGTCCCATATAAAGTAGAGGAAGATGGGCATGGATGTTAGCTCAGGGCCACTCCTCCTCAAGAGAAAAAGGGGAGGATTGGCATCAGATGTTAGCTCAGGGATAGTCCTCCACACACACACACACACACACACACACACACAAATCAATAAATCACAAAGGAAGACACCAAGAAAGAAAAAACTTTCTACAAGAACTACAAGACAGAAAACAGTTAACAAAATGGCAACAGCAAATCCATACCTATCAATAATTACTTTAAACATAATGGATTAAATTTCCCAATCAAAAGGCATAGAATGGCTGAATGGATTCAAAACAAAACAGCAAGATCCAATTATTTGCTGTCTACGAGAGACCTGCTTTAGATTTAAAGACACACATAGGTTAAAAGTGAAAGAATGGAAAAAGACAGTCCATACAAATGGTAACCAAAAGAGAGGAGGAGTAGCCTACTTACATTAGGCAAAATAGACTTTAAATTTAAAAAAAGTCACAAGACAAAGAAGGACATTATAAAATGACAAGAATCAATTCATGAGGAAGATATAACAATTGTAAATACATATGAACCCAGCATCAGAGGACCCATATGAATGAAGCAAAGATTTACAGAACTGGGGGGAGAAATAGACAGTAACACAATAATAGTAGGAGATTGCAATACTCCACTTTCAATAATAAATAGAACGTTCAGACAGAAGATCAATAAGGAAACAGAGGAATTGAACCACACTATAGACCAAATAGATCTCACAGACATATACAGAACATTCCATCCAACAGCAGCAGAATACCCATTCTTCTCAAGTGCACACAAAAAATTCTCCAGGATAAATCACATGTTAGGTCACAAAACAAGTCTTAACAAATTTAAGAAGATTGAAATCATACTAAGTACCTTTTCTGACCACAATGGAATGAAACTAGAAATCAATTACAAAAAGAAAACTGGAAAATTCACAAATTTGTGGAAATTAAATAACGTACACTTAAACAATCAATGGGTTAAAAAAGAAATCAAAAGGGAAATTAGAAAACATCTTGAGACAAATGAAAATGAAATGAAAACACAAAATACCAAAACTTATGGAATGCAGCAAAAAAAATCACAAAGAGGATAGTTTACAGTGGTAAATGCCGACATTAAAAAAGCAGAGAGATCTCAAACAACCTAATTTTATAAGGAACTAGAAAAAGAAGAACACTCTAAACCCAAAGTTAGCAGAAGAAATTATAGATAGATAATATAGATATATAAATAACATATATAATATAGATAATATATAATATCTAATATAGATATATAGATAATATAATATCTATAATAATATTAGAGCAGAAATAATCAAGACAGAGAATAGAAGAAAACAACAAAACTACGAGTTAGTTTTTTGAAAAGATCAACAATATTTGACTAATCTTTACCTAGACTAACTGGACAAAAAGGGAGAAGACTGAAATAAACAAAATCATAAATGAATAAGGAGATATTATAACTGATGCCACAGAAATAAAAAGGATTAAAAGAGACTACTATGAACAAATATATGCCAAAAAATTGGATAACCTAGAAGAAATGAATACGTTTCTAAAACATACAACCTATGAGGACTAAATCATAAAGAAATGAACAATCTGAACTGACCTATTATTAGTAAGGAGATTGAATCAGTAATCAAAAACTTCTCATCAAAGAAAAATCCAGCACCAAATGGGTTCACTGATGAATTCCACCAAACATTGAAGGAAAAATTAATGCCAATTATTCTCAGACTCTTCCAAAAAATTGAAAGGAGGGAACACTTCCAAACTCATTTTATGAGAACCAAATTACCCTGATACCAAAGCCACAGACTCTAAAAGAAAAGAAAACTACAGGCCAATATTCCTGATGAATATACATGCAGAAATCCTCAAAAAAACACTAGCAAACCAAATTCAACAGCACATTAAAAGGATCATACATCATGACCAAGTGCAATTTATCCCTGGGAGTCAAGGATGGTTCAACATATGGAAATCAATCAATGTAATACACCACATTAATAGAACAAAGGATAAAAATTACACGATCATCTCAATAGATACAGAAAAAGCCTTGGACAAAATTCAACACCCTTTCATGATAAAAACACTCAACAAACTAGGACTAGAAAGAAATTACTTCAACATAACAGAGGACATATATGAAGAAGCCCACAGCTAACATACTTAATGGTGAAAAACTGAGGGCTTTTCTGCTAAGATCTTGAACAAGGCAAGTATGCTCACTCTCACCACTTCTATTCACCATAGTACTGGAAGTCCTAGCCAGAATAATTAGACAAGAAAAAGAAATAAATGTCATCCAAATTAGAAAGGAAGAAGTCAAATTATCCATTTGCAAATTACATGAAATTATATGTAGAAAACTGTAAAGATTCCACACACAAAAAAACTTGCATAACTAAAAAATAAATTCAGTTAAGTTGCAAGATATATAATCAAGATACACAAATCAGTTCCACATTTATACTTTAACAACAAACAATCCAAAAATTAAATTAAGAAAACAATCTCACTTACAGTAGCATCAAAAAGAATAACATACTTAGAAATAAACTTCACCAAGGAGGCAAAAGGCTTATACACTGAAAACTACAAAACATTGATGAAAGAAATTAAAGAAGACACAAATAAATAAAAAGACATTCCCTGTTCATGGATTGGAAGGCTTAATATTGTTAAAACGTTCATACTACCCAAAGTGATCTACAGAATCAATGCAATCCCTATCACACCCTAATGGCATGTTTTGCAGAAAAAGAAAAAATTCCTAAAATTAATATGAAACCACAAAGGACTCTGAATATGCAAAACAAACAGAAGAACAAAGCTGGAGCCCTCCTACCTCCTGACTTCAAAACACATTGCAAAGCTACAGCAATCAAAAGAGTGTAGTACTGGCATAAAGACAAGACATATAGACCAAGGCAACAGAACAGAGAGCCCAGAAATATACCCACGCATATTTGGTCAAATGATCTCTGACAAGGGTGCCAAGAGTACATAATGGGGAAGGGATAGTCTCTTCAACAAATGGTCATAGGAAAACTAGATATTCACATGCAAAAGAATCTTATACCTTATACTTTATCTTATACCATACACAAAAATCAACTCAAAATGAATTAATGACTTAAATCTAAGATCTGAAACTAAAAAACTCCTAGAAGAAAATATTGAAGTAAAGCTTCATAACATTGGTCTGAACATAACATTGTGATGATTTCTTGGATGTGACACCAAAAGCACAAGCAACTAAAGCAAAAATATACAAGTGGGACTACATTAAACTAAAAAGCTTCTACACAGAAAACTCAACAGAGTATAAAAGCAACCAACGGAATGGGAGAATATATTTGCAAACCATATATCTGCTAATTGGCTTTAATATCCAAAATATATATGGAATACTTACAACTCAGTAGCAAATAAACAAATAGCCCTATTAAAAAATGGGCAAAGGACTTGAAGAGATATTTCTCCAAAGAAGACATACAAATGGCCAACATGTATTTGAAAAGATGCTCCAAATCATTAATCATCAGGGAAACACAAATCAAAATCACAATAAGATATCACTTCATACCTGTTAGGATGGACATTGGAAAAAAAAAAACAGAAAATAACAAATGTTGATGAGGATATGGAGAAATTGGAACTCTTGTGCATTGTTTGTAGTAATTGAAAGTCACGCAACCAGTATGAAACACAAGTATGGAGGTTCCTCAAAGTATTAAAAATAGAACTACCATATGACCTGGCAATAACATTTCTGCATATTTATCCAAAAAAATTGAAAACAGGATCTCAAAGAGATATTTGCATTCCCAAGTTTATTACAGAATTATTCACAGTAGCCAAGAGGTAGAAACAAAGTATATGTCTATCAATAGATGAATGGATAAAGAGAATGTGATATATACATACAATGGAGTATTATTCAGCTTTAAAAAAGAAGGAAATCTGGGCCGGCCCCGTGGCTTAGCGGTTAAGTGAGGGCACTCCACTGCTGGCGGCCCAGGTTCGGATCCCAGGCGCGCACCAACACATCACTTCTCTGGCCATGCTGAGGCTGCATCCCACATACAGCAACTAGGATGTGCAGCTATGACATACAACTATCTACTGGGGCTTTGGGGGAAAAGAATAAATAAATAAAAGTTAAAAAAAAAAAAAAGAAGGAAATACTTGTTACCTGCTGTAACATGTATGAACCTTGAGGACATTAGGCTAAATGAAATAAGCCAGTCACAGAAGGACGAATACTGTATGATTCCACTTACACGAGGTGTCTAAGGTAGTCAAACTCAGAAGCGGAAAGTAGAATGGTGGTTGAGAAGGGCTAGGAAGAGAGAGAAATGAGGAGTTGCTGTTCAATGGTTATAGAGTTTCAGCCATTCACGATGAGAAAGTTCTAGAGATGTGCTGTACAACAATTGTGTAAGATTAATACTGTACTGCACACTTAAAAATTTGAGAGGGTAGATGTCACGTTATGTGTTTTTACTACAATAAAAAAAGAAGCATAAAAAGTCAAAGATACATACGTATGCACACACTCATGCACAGACATATGTTTAATTCTCAGCAAGACGCAAAGCACAGCTGCCTTACTCTTTTCACCACAGTGCCCTCTTATAATAAACATAACAGGCAGTTTCTCACAAGCCTTGTTCTATGGGGTTTCTGCTATCAACATAAGGTGTCTAATTTACTTCCCAGACAGAGTTTGTTTCATGCGTATCTTGTTTAATATTCATCAAAACCTGGTGTGGTGGGAATCATATCCCCCTTTATACAGGTAAGAAAATTGAGACATAGAAATGTTCAGTAAAGAGTGAATAAGTGGTATAGTTCAGATTGAAATTAGATATATTGAACTCTAAAGTCTAGGACTCTATCCATGATTTTAGTCTGAAAGAAGAATTGGGAATTTAGATTCATTCATTGGTAACTTGATTTGCTACTATGTGACCCTGGGCAAAAAAACAATTTCATTTTCACTTCTATATTTCTAGCTCATAAAATGTAAGTAATATATAAACTTAAATAGTTATATGATAAGAATATAAAGAAATAAAATATTTTTATTAAAACCAATTGACCCTTTCAAAAAATTCTAGAAACACAGGAATCAGTGATTATTATTTTTGCACAGTATACTTTGCACAACCCTATACCACTTATATCTCTTATTATTAATAATTCTCTTTCTCATTACACCATGAGTTTTTTGAGAACAAAGAACATTTTATCTCTAGCACAAGCATAGTGTTACACATAATTTTCTTTTAATATATTTTTAAATAAACATTTTATACAATGTACACATTTCTACAAAGCACATTTTACTGACTAAATTAAAATACCCTGTCATATGACAAAGAAGGTAATGTATCATTTTCCCAATAACATCCAGTACACATGAATTAGTCATTCTTTATCTCTGGGAACTTATATATGAGAAATGTTTTCAGTTGCTTAGATAAGGTGTTTACAAATTTCTATGTCATAACTGAAAAATGTGCAGGAAAATTAAAAGTCATGATAATTTCTGCTATTCCTCTATATCCATGAGTGCATCCTAGATTGGAAAAATGCAATTGCTTGGACATGTAAAGAAAAGAAAATCTCATTATTTCTTTTTGGAAAATGCAATTAGATTTCTTAAAGTCTAAAACTTTTATTTGAAAAAACACACACACACTTAGCTATTACAATATTTAATTTAAACTCTTATTTAGAAAGAAACACTGATGACCTGAAGATTTACAAAGTTTGGAGAGAAACTTGAAAAATGAGACTGTTTGAATTTCGTTTTAAGAGTTTGACAAATTCTAAGAGGTTCAAAGTTACAGTTATAGGTTTTGCGCATTGTAAATATAACTTATAAATCTACTGTACTTCTGAAGTACAATGATTTTCCCTTTGCCACTAAATCTTGATAATGGCCTCAGCTCGACACAGCTCTGAAAATTTGCGCTGTAGGTATGAAGCAGCAGCTATAATGTACCTAAAGGACAATTTCATAAAGACCTCATGCTCTCGTGATGTGAATAAATGACATTCTACAGCAATGATTCAAGGCTACCATAACTTTTTCCTCACCATGCAGAGAAAATACACAATATGAGGTAAAACGTGGATGAGTCAGCAGAGCTTTGATACTCAGCCTATGGGTGCCTATTTCGTTAATGAGACACCCTGTGGTACAGAAACAAAAGACACTGAAAAAGAACTTTATTTCAAAAATCATCAATGGTTTAATATATCTAAAAACAGTGACCTCAGCAATGCTTGATTTCATTTCACTGATACCATCTCATTCATAGTAATTTAATAACCATATTTTTTTGGGGGGGAGGTAAAAAATATATTTTATCAGCTACAAACTTTGAAAATAAAATTTTAATAATCTATTATATATGCAACTGTATATGTATATAAACACAAATATTTGTTGTTTTGGACATTTAAAAAATGTTGGACATTCATATTCAAGAAGCAATACAAGTGGAATGGAGATACAAAATGGACATAGAAATCAAAGTTTCAAAGTTAATTTTAATACCTGAAATGCATACATTTTTACCTAAGATTTGATTCCACTGTATACCAACTTTATATTAACGAATCTTAACTGACATACTATTTCCAATAGTATGATAAGGATAGGGTGCATTTTATCCAAATTTCATTATCAAATCATACTTCCTATAAAATACCCACTTTTGTCCTATGGATTTAATATCACAATTGCTGGATTACCAAAACAATTCTATTGACAGGTATGATTATAACTAATGTTTTATAGTTTTTGCTGTTACAATTTCAGTGGGAGAGCCAAAGCAACAACAAGTGTGACCTGCCATTTATCTACACTTATTTGACAGTTAATACCCTAGCGTTAATCTAAATTAAATTTTGTGATTTAAACAATTTAAACAATCATGAAAAATAAATGCCATATTTTAAGTAAATATATATTTTGTGATATGTTATATATATAAATATATATTTAACTCTTTATGTCAAGTGGAACTTTTAATAACTTTTATATAAACTTACTTTCTGCAGTCTATTTAAAATGGCAAAGATTCCCAAATTGTAAGGGATATTTTGTGAAAGGAGAGAATTAAATGCCTTTGCAAATTTCCTTCCAGATAGCACATAAAATTTGAAAGCAAAATCTTTTAATCCCAAAATAAATAATTGAATTCATAGATGTTTAGAAGTTTTATTATAAACAAAATCATAGATAAATGATATCGAGTCTAATATATTTTAACAATTTTTCAGTATCAATGGGTAGATGCCTTTTACTAGGTCCTATTACAGAAGTCCCTAAAGAAAGTAATGTTCTAAGGTGGCTATTGCTCTTATTCAAAGCAATAAGATAAGAATGGAATCTAACCCAAAAGGACGTGCTGTGCCTTCAATTCTAAAAAGATTTGATAGGCTGTAGGACACAAAGTTAAGTAAGGGCAAACATATCAGGAACTAGACCTATCAGTGATTCTGTACCAGGGCTCAGCACTCAGCACAGGTAAGCGTGTAGCTAGCAAGCTAAAACAACAACAAAATAATAGCCTGAACTGACAAATTTCCTAGGGTAAATTTGAGTATCGAGTAGAATTGCATTGGACCTTCTTCTCACCCACGCGTGCAGTATTATTCTGGATATTTCTTCATAGCTTCCTTTCTCAAATTTCTAAGTTATAGAGACTTGACATCTCTATGCCTTATATCCTCAATCTCTGAGCAAGATTTTGAGACACAGAGTCTGTAACATCAATTTCTCTGAAATTTCTCCAAATGCCAGTCATAAGCCACACATTATACATATAATAAACTATACTCCCAGAAGAAAACTGAGAAAATATATCTGTTTTATCTCCAAAATAAAGTATGATATTTTCTACCATGCAGAAAAAAATAAAGTATTTCCTCAATGTAACAATGTTACAATAATATAATCATATAAAATGATAATAATAGCAACTAATTCTTATTGGGCACCTAATTTTACTCAGAAATATTATCCTCCTCATTTTAGAAATGATGAAAATGAATCTACATGATTAATTTCCTAGCCCACAATATCCACTGAACTGGTAAATGTTAGAGCTAGGATTCAGATCCACAGTATCTGACTATAAAGTTTATGCCCTTAGCCACCACAAGATATTATATACATTTGTTTTATTTCCATTTCTGGCTTGCACACTTTCGTAATTAACCTAGATTGGAGAGAGATAAAAAGCAAGGATGCAACATGGGAAATAAAGATACCACAAGGTCATATAGAAAAGATCTAAGGAAGATCATAAAAGGTAACTTTGAAACATGATAGAGAGTAAAATAAAATAAGCAGGAGTGATTCAACTCAACATTTCATGCACTTCATATACTCTATATATTTCACTAAATACCATTTCTACTTACGGGTTCATTGACTTTACTTAAATGTGTAATTAAGAATGGACATATTATTAAAATCAAGTTTTGAAATAATATTTCATGATGGGAAAATTGTTCCCTATGTAAGTTAAAAACAGCATATAAAACTGAATATGCATTATAAACCAAATTTTAAAACTCTATCACTAAAGGAATAGATAGGTGCACATATATAGCATAGTTAGATAATTTCTGAACATACCATATTTTTGTCAGTGAAGATATATTATCTTTTTTTTTTTATAATTTTTTTTCCCCCCAAAGCCCCAGTAGATAGTTGTATGTCTTAGCTGCACATCCTTCTAGTTGCTGTATGTGGGACGCGGCCTCAGCATGGCCAGAGAAGCGGTGCGTCGGTGCGTCGGTGCGTGCCCGGGATCCGAACCCGTGCCGCCAGCAGCGGGGCACGCGCACTTAACCGCTAAGCCACAGGGCCGGCCCAAGATATATTATCTTTATAATTGGATAGAGACACAAATGCTTAAAAAATCAGAAACCAATGCATACAACATCAACCTCCCTCTTTAGATGATCAATTGCTAGTATTTTTACACCTAAATGAACATGCAAACACACAAAGCAGGCATGCAGAGGTGTGCCCCTTAAGTCAAGTGTAACCAATTAAAGAGGCCACCTCTTGGTCCTAGTGTTGTCTCAGTTGGAAGAAGCTGAGCTGCGCTAGTTGCGGAGCATGGGGTCTGAGCTAGCTTCCAAAGTGATCCTGACTCCAGAGGGCAGCCAACGACTGAACTAATGGCAGCTGGGGCTACAACCACAAGCGGCTATGATCTCTGGAACAACCATACAAACAGATACTCACACAGGATTGTGTCATTTGCTCACTTTGTTCAGAAAATCAGCTATTAGCCACAAAACATGATTTATGAAATTTAACCATATATAATTGTGTTAAGTAATTTCCATCAACTCACTTGCCTGTTTATCAATATGAGTAATTTGCATGTATGAGTTTGTTTTGTTTCTATGCAAACTCTAGTTCACAGAACCCTGAGGCAATGGTTACTATCACAGATAGACGTGAATTTTTTGGCATTTTGTATAAGTTAAAATGAGCCCCATTTGAAAAGAAATTTTAATAGTTAATTTAATAGTTAATCATTAACAAGAATCCAAGAGTCAAAACTAAGGTTGCAAGCACCTTTGGGTCCCTAGAAACATATTCTGGCTAGGACATCAGATTAATATTTATCTTATTGGAGTCTCAATTCTAGTGGGAGGTGGCCTTTCATTGGGAACACTTTTTGGACCCCAAAATATGTTGGTCTTGAACTCATTAGAGATGGCATCTTCCTGTGTCTCAAGCTTTGATTTAAGGAGAAGGCGTTCAACATATTTCATTTTGGAGGGAGCCTCTGTGCATCTAAACTGGTGCTTTCTAGAAACAACGAGTATTCTTACAAGCGGAACAAAGTCATGAGGGGAAAACATAACACGATAAATGTAGAATGACATTCTCTTTCTACTTAAACTGTAATATCTTTCATTGGTCCCAGGATTTTTTTTTTTTTTTTTTCCCTCTCTCTTGGCTTCCCTTTAGTCTCGGCTGCTTATTTTCAGAAAAAAAAAATCTCTTTCTCTCTTAAAAAGAGATTGTGGCTTAAGGGGTGGACCAAAGTTAGACATGATAAAATGCAATAATAAAAAATAATACAGGGACAGCTAAAACCAGTGTTTGCTTTTAATATGCTCAAGTTACACATGGTTTAAATGACCTGGGCATTAAAGGATAGATGTAGACAGACTTAATTCAAAAGAACTAAAAGCTTTCTAATGGAGTTGTGGGTTTTGAAAAAAAAGAATGGAGATGGCAGAATGAGTTCAATGGAAGTAGAGGGCTATAGAAACAGCCCACCAGAGAAATGATAATACCAAAGACAGGAGGAAATGAATAGGAAACAGGAAGTTCAAGCTGAAGGGGAAAGAACCTCAATTCTATTGGCTGGCATAGAAGCTAAGTACAGAAGACCAATCAGAAAATTTCCTGAGAGCAAATTTAGTGGCTGCTTAATGGCTGGTGGGAAGGCAGCTTTTATCTCAAACTAAAAGGGGATACCTGCGTTTGAAAGTGAAGACCTCTTTTCCTAAAACCTAGATCTGGAAAAGAGGAGCTCAGACTAGGACCAGTGTTCAAGACAAAGGCCTAGAACTGATAAAAAGGGGACGACAGCAGCACCCTCAAAAAGATTGTTAAACATTTCACACCTGTATCCAACTAAGTATAACCAAGCAAATACACGTGATTTACTACAAGCAAACACAGCTTTCCTTCTGAAACGTCCTCCTTCTGTGAGAAGAAAGTTCCAGGAACATGAAGGATGATATTGGACCCCTGGGAGGAAAAGACAGAAAGAAGCAACAGACAGGCATCAAGACCTTAGAAGGACAGCTGCCTTCTCTTGGCTCCCAGGTGATGGTGATAAAAAATTATCATTAGATTCACAGCAATGAGGATTCCAGCCTCATTGTTTCCGGTTTGTGGACACTCTCTCCCTGAAAGATCCCCTCTCCCACTGACGTCCTGGCTAACCTCCTTCAGGCAGCTGAAGAAACAAGATTGACAGGCCCTCAGGAGTGCCTGCCCTTCAGCTGCCCTGACACCACACTCCATGCCACAGCCAGAAAAAGATCAGATCCTATTCGTAATTTCCTCCAGTTTGTAAGCTGTAATTTTAAGATCAGTACAAAGTTCTTGCCCCTTCTCCCAGATTTCAAAAGTGAAGAGATGATAAAAGAAAATTAGCATAAGCTTTGACCAATTTCTCTGAAGTCAAGGAAAGAAAATCATGATACAATAACAAAGAAAGACTGGGAATTTCCCATGAGACAAACCATGCATAACAGTGAGAGGCAGGGCAGAGGCCATAAGCAAGAAAAGCCTCTACTTCAATCCAGAAGCATGAGGTTAGGCCACATTAACAAGAGCGAGGACCACATGAGTCTCTGAGGCTTACACTGCTAATTCTAATGGAAGGTCACAAAGGGACTGCAGATGACTGGGAGATTCTAAGTGGGTTTGATGTTTTACAAAATGCAAAGCACTCAAATAATTTTGCTGTGTATCGAGTCAGTTCAATCAGAATTATTTACAAAGCACACAATTTCCAGTTACTTCATTTCTTTGAGAAGTGTAAAGTGACATAGTATTTAAAGAGTGTTTTAATTCCGTTTCTTATTTTATAAGGTCATTGGTTTGGGACAAAATCAAGAAATATCATGGTACAAAAGTTCTGACCAACAAAAATTGAATAACTTAAAGATTCTTAGAAACAATTTTTAAAAACTGTGTTTAAAGGTAGCTGCCAAAAAAAGAAAACCCGACTCAAAGAAATTTTGCCAAGCATATTAGATTAGTTCATTTAATCCACTGCCAAGACCTAGAACAAGGAAAACACTCAAATTGTTTCTAGAAATACAAGTAATGTGAAGTGGTATTTTTCTAACATGTGAGTGGGATTTTCTAAAGATTCAAGAGAACAGAAACAAAACTCAAGTCCTTCTCTATGTACCTGTCAGAGATTCTCTTCTAGGAGAATGTGTTCTCTAAAAGTTACAGAATAATATTCCTATTAATTTATTAAATTACAATTGTGTAATATATTACATTTCTAAGTACTTTTAAGTAATTTCTACTGGCACTTATGGGGGCAAAAGGGACATTAATCACATTAACATCCATTTTCCAGATGAAAAAACTGGTACAAAGAGGACAAGTGAGTTTCAACATCACACAGAACACTGGCAGATTCAAATCTGCACTCAGCTTCCCACTTCTGCTTTTAATCCACTGAGTTGGAAAGCTGCAGGACATCCAAAATGTTAATTATTTGACAAGAGCTCTGAACAGGTAACAGTTGCCCAGAATCAAGTCCAGGAAACTCAACAGTTTTAGATTCACAAGCTAAGCCTACGTTCAGATTTGTAATTCTGCTTCATAATTGAGAGTCTACCAAAGCGTTTCCTTTCTGAAATGATTTTAAGTGTGGTGGAGAGAGCTGAATCTTTTAATGATTTAAAGTATGTTATGTTTGGAATACATTAGGTTATTTAAAAGAAAAAAATACACCCTAATAAAAATAATCATTGGCTGATTATTTTTGTTAGGATCTATTAAATAATTATAGGTTTCAAAATGCAGTTTTCTAAGACACATACTACTATAAAAGCAAGTACTTCAAAAAGTAATGCAAGCTGATATTTGTCTCTGTTGATGCTCATATTAGGCCCGCACTAGAAGAGCCTAAGATTCTACCTAGTTCATCTGGGTCCATGTTGTATAACTGGGTCTATGGGGTTTGGCTCAGTCTTCAATACTGGAAAACTGAAGAGAAACAGCTTAAAAGATAACTTAAAAGATATATGGAAGGAAAACATAAACCTTTTAATTAAACAAACATTTATTGAGTGTTTACTCCATGTCAGGCACAATGCTAATTTCTGGAAATACAAAATCAACAGTGAGAAGTTTGCAATTTAGTAGGAAAGGTGGACAAACTCAGGAGAACGAGTGCCCTTTGCCAGTCCAGGATGACAGGCATGTTACCTAATTTCTCAATATCTCAGTTTTTTTGAGGAAGATTGGCCCTGAGCCAACATCTGTTGCCAATCTTCCTCTTTTTCCTTTTTCTCCCCAGAGCCCCAGTACATAGTTGTATATCCTAGTTGTATGTCCTTCTAGTTCTTCTATGTGGGATGCCTCCTCAGCATGGCTTGATGAGTGGTGAGTGGGTCCGGGCCCAGGATCTGAACTGGCGAACACTGGGCCACTGTAGCAGAGCCCATGAACTCAACCGCTATGCCACCAAGCCAGCTCCTCAATACCTCAGTTTTTAAACTGTCAAATGGCGATATACCTAACTCACCATTTTTAAAAATTAAGCAGAGATTTCCTATTTAAAGAACTTTTTATACTTTAAAACACTGTTTGATATGATTCCTTACTGTACCTAGCAAATATCTTTCTGGCAGTTAAACTACTTCACTGAATTTATATACATACTATTCCCCTTTCACTCTACTGCATGCCTCTAAAAGGCATTGGCTGTTTATAAACTCAGTGCCTTACAGAACAGACGCATAATAGGCACCCAGTCATTGTAAATGAATATGCTTTGAAACAGAGAGAGAAAGAAAATTCAAACTACTTGGTAGTAAAAGAAAAAAGGTAGAATTCAAGCTAGGCCCTGAAAGACAGAATTGGAGTTTTGTAGGTAAACAGAACGAAGGAAGGATGGCAATCCAAAGAGTAAAACACACATAGACCTGTTTACCAGCAGCATGCAAAAAGAGCACACTTTTTTTTTTTTTTATTGATGTTTTAATGGTTTCTAACATTGTGAAATTTTGGGTTGTACATTTTTGTTTGTCCATCACCACATATATGACTCCCTTCACCCCTTGTGCCCACCCCCACTGCCCTGGTAACCACAGTCCAGTTTTCTCTGTCCATGTGTTGGTTTATATTCCACATATGAGTGAGATCATGCAGTGTTTGTCTTTCTCTTTCTGGCTTATTTCACTTAACATAATACGCTCCAGGCCCATCCATGTTGTTGCAAATGGGACGATTTTGTCTTTTTTTATGGCTGAGTAGTATTCCACTGTATATATATATACCACATTTTCTTAATCCAATCGTCAGTCGAGGGACACTTAGGTTGCTTCCACTTCTTGGCTATGGTGAATAAGAGCACACTTCTTTTTTATTCTATTTATTTATTTATTAAAATAGTCAGATATTTTAATTCTGGGTCTGTTTTACCTTTTGATGTCTAGTGCGGGAAGACTGATCAGGACCAATCACAATAATCACCGTAACTTACCACTTGGCAAGTATTAGAGTGTGCACATTAAAAGCAGAGTTTGAAAGCAGATCTCATGAATGGATTGAGGGTATAGAACAACATATTAAGTTGGCCCCTAATTTGAAGCAAGTCTTCTGTGGAAATGAGAAAACTATCTTAAAGTCTTTTGACAACGACTGGGAAATGTAATATGCACTCCTGGAATTTTAATTTACTCATTGAAGTTAGAGTATTATTTTTTTAAGCATTCATAACATAGATTTGTTAATGTTAATTTAGTTCTCCAAAATGATTAACTAGGTTCTCTGGAGTAGTTTGCACAGCGATAAGTCTACCTGAAATTTCATTAACTTTTTATTAATTCATATCTCTTAGCTACACAACAGGGTAATCTTCTTTGATTTGAAGTATGAAGCATAAAAGCTAGAGGCTGTTTAATAATAACTTCCCTGTCTTTATAAAAGAATTGTATTTCCTCAATTATAGATATCACGGACTGTAAAAACACCCTCTATTATAATGACTTTAGAGGGGAGAACAATCACAATGGATAAACACATCAAAGATTCATTCCAATTGAAGAAAGAAATACATGTGAAAAAATATGCTACTTACAATCAGAAGATGGTTATTGTAAAATATCTGAACACTCATATAAATCTAAGAAAGAACATCAACTGCAATCCAGCTATAAGAAATTTCCATTATTAATAATAGAGAGCTCTACACCCTCAGTCTGTGGCCAGGACATACGCTGCAGGATGGCATATACTTGGGCTGTTATCAGCATTTAGAACAGAAAATCCCTGAATCCAGGGGCAGCAAATGACCCAGGTGAAACCACCGAATGTGCCCTCATCTGGCAGGAGCTGCTGACAGCCACATGTATCTCCTTCTTTTTGAGAAAGTGTGCCTGAGAATGGAGCCAAACAGAGGAAAGTAATGCTAAGAAATGGAGAGATACTATCCTAAAAATATACTTTTGGGGACTGGGTCTAAAGCCATTCCATAATTTTAAATTTTCAAGTTTTGTTAGCTAATAAATTCTCTTTTAATTTCAAGCTACTTTGAGCTAGTTTCTGTCATTTCTCTCACTATCATGGGAGAAGGAGTTCTGATTAATACAATACGCAAATATGACAAAGATACATTCACCTTTAGTCTAACCTAGAAATGGGGTTGGTGTAATAGCAGGGCAACAATAAGACTCCTCTACTCTGCTTATCACTGTGTCTTGTGCCTTAAAAATGACTTACTATTTGCTGTTAAGTTTTTAAAACAGTATCATAACATCTTTTATTTCACAAATATAAACTAGACTTAAAATTCAAATACCCTATGAGAGAAATAATGCTCTTCCAGAAAAGCACACGGAAGTGGGAAATGACTAGATACGCTAGGGGTCTTTGATCTGATAGGACAAGATGGAGAGAACAGATAGATGAAGGAATCTTTGAAATGAATTTCTTATAGTTCTTTAGTTCTTTAGATTATTTTTTGTAATACAGCTTGAACCAGTCTAGTTTACTAACGTCCAGTTTGTTAAAGTGGAGTCCAGGTCACTTCACTGTAGTAAATATTGAGGGCTGGCTTTTTTTCTTATTATTACCCTTAGCAATTAATGACAATGGGAAAATCTGCAGACTCATTAAAAGGAATATTTTCTCCTGAAAATAGATGATATGTCTTGCTTTCTATGAGGCAATTTTAATGGAATGAGTGAAAATTTTTAAAGGATTTAAGAGCAACAATTGCTGGATTCTCATGGGAATTCCAGAGCAGGTGTACCCAATACTATTTTGGAAATGAAGCAAATAAGAACCAAGGTTGCTCGACTGAATAGCATTTGAAATACAGCAGCTTTCGTCTGTACTTCAAAACGTAAGCTCTATCAACAATACCTTATAAACTCCAGTTCGGCACTACTGCTATGGATCTAATCTTGGTGAATCACTCGCCGATTATTTTGTAAGTGCTACACACACACACACATACACACAAAAGCATGTTTCTAACCTCAAAGCTTTTTAAGAGGTTTAAGTATTATTAAAACTAACAGAGAATAAAGTTCTTTATCCAATTTAAAAGTGACAAAGAACAAGAGGCAATAAAACAGAAAAGACCTTCAGCTGCACATTCTTTTAAATTTGTTCATTCAATACATATTTAACAGATCTTCTATGGCTCAGATTAATCATATAACCTCAAAATTGCAGTGATCTCATCAAGACTATCCATTCCATTCCTCTAGCATTACAAGTGAGAGAAATGTTACATAGAGAAGTCAGATGTGGTGTAGAAGGTCATGCACATGATTGCTGGCAAGGCTAGGAGCAGTATTAAAATCCAATCCAGTGGTCCAGCAGTCTTTCTACTGCTGTGGCATTTTTAAGTGATTTATGTTGCAGAAAATATCACTGTTTTCATCTCCTCAGCAGTCATTCTTCTATTGACAGGATCTTACTTTCATTTGAAAAATGACTGCTTTCTCATTGATTTTAACCTTGTGGAATTGCCAAAAAGGAAATCTACTCTCTCCTGACCAAGGTGTGCACACATAGCTGAAACCAGACCAATTGGACTTGTTCTCTTAGAAATTTGAACCCTCATAATTTGCTTGTGGAAATAGAAAATGCTACAGATATTTGGTAAAATTTTGGCAGTTTCTTATAAGTTAAATATACCTTGTCATATGACCCAGTAAGATTACTCCTAGATCTTCACCAAGATAAATGTAAATATACGTCTAGAAAGCAATCAGTATGCAAACGTTTACAGCAGCTTTATTCAGAAAAGCCAAAAACCAGAAACAACTCAAATACCCCACAACTGATGAATGGATAAATGAATTGTGGTAAATCCACAAAATGGAATATTATCAACAATAAAAGTAAATAAACTACTGATATACGCAATACAGAGATGAATCTCAAAAACATGCTAAGTGAAAGGAGACAGACACACAATCTTATACACTATATGATTCTATTTACATAATATTGTGGAATAAGAAAAACTTTAGGGACAGAAAACAGATCGGCTATTGCCAGGGGCTAGGGAGGGAGAAGAGGATCGACTTCAAAGATATATGAGAGAACTCTTAGGGACTAAGGACGTTCTATATCTGGATTGCTGTGGTAGACACAGGATTGTATATATTGGTCAAAACTTATCCAACTATACAGTTAAACGAATAACTTTCATGTATGTATCAATAAGCTTGTTGTTAAAAAAAATTGAAAGAAATGAAGGAAAAATAAAGACATTTTTCAGATGAATAAAATTTGAGGCAATTGGTCACTAGCAGACTATACCATTACAAGAAATGTTAAAGAAAGTTCTTCAAATTGCAAAGAAATGATACCATATAGAAAATCAGATTTATAGGAAGGAATAAAGAGAAATGGAAGTTACTGATATGTAGGTAAATAAAAAATACTATTGTCCTTCTATTAATTTCTTTGAAAAGTACTTGTTCATTTAAAGCAAAAGAATAATATTGTATGGTAAAATTTTTAACATTTATAGAACTGAAACATATGACAGCAATAGCACAAAGAACAGAAGTAAAAATATACGTTTATATGGTTCTTACATTTTATGTGAAGTGATATAATATTAACCGTAAGTAAACTGTGACATTTAAGGATGAATTTTGCAATCCCTAGAGCAACCACTAGAAGGAAAAATCAGAAAACTATAATCAAAAACAAGAACAGGGGGCCGGCCCCATGGCATAGTGGTTAAGTGCACGCGCTCCGCTGTGGCGGCCCGGGGTTCACAGGTTCGGATCCCAAGCGCGCACCATGCACCGCTTGTCAGGCCATGCTGTGGCGGCATCCCATGTAAAGTGGAGGAAGATGGGCGCAGATGTTAGCCCAGGGCCAGTCTTCCTCAGCAAAAACAGGAGGATTTGCAATAGATGTTAGCTCAGGGCTAATCTTCCTCACACACACACAAAAAAACCCCACAGAGAACAGATTGGTGGTTACCAGAGGTGAAGGAGGCAGGTGGAGAGGAAAAGGGGTAAAAGGGCATATTTGTGTGGTGATGGATGGCAACTAGACTTTGGGTAGTGAACACGATGTAGTCTATACAGAAGTCGAAATATAATGATATACGTCTGAAATTATATAATGTTATAAACCAATGTTACCTCAATAAAAAAAAGGA
Source organism: Ceratotherium simum simum (assembly GCF_057802395.1). NCBI lineage: Eukaryota > Metazoa > Chordata > Mammalia > Perissodactyla > Rhinocerotidae > Ceratotherium > Ceratotherium simum. The sequence continues at coordinate 42,217,065 of NC_141924.1, forward strand.
GGACTTAAAGAAATATGATGCCAAAAAAATCCAGTAAACGAATTATAATTGTAAAAAGTTTTAATTAAAAAATTTTTTATTAATCTAAATGAAAACAGGAAAAGAACAGAGGGGGGGGAAATACGTGCAACAAACAGAAAGATAGTAAATTTATGCCCAGGCATAAGAATAAATACAATAAGTGTAAATATACTAAATACTCCAATAAAAGGCAGAAATTTTCAGACAGGATAAAAAGGCGAAACTCAACTATATCCTCAGCAAGAGATACACTTTAAATACAAAGACAGAGGTAAGGAGTAAAAAACAAGAAAAATAAATGAAAAAGTTATACTATGCAAACAGTAAGCATAAGAAAGCAGGTATGACTATATTGATGTCATACAAAGTAATCTTCAAGACAGGAAGGTTACTGGAGTTAAAGAAGGACATGTTGTTACTAATGAATGGTCAATTCATCAAAAAGACAGCAAAATCCTAAATGTGGATGCACCCAATGAGAGAACTTCAAAATGCATCAAGCAATGACTGAAAAATAAAGGGAGAAATTAATAAATTCACAACCATAGTTAGAGATATTAATACTCCTCCCTTGGTAATTGATAGAACAACTACAAAAACCAATAAGGATATAAAAAAAATTAATGACATTATCAACCAACTTGACTTAACTGATGTATATAGAACATTTGCCCAATAACTAAAGACTACATATTTTGTTCCATGTACACATGGAGCATTCACCAAGGAAAACCATACGCTGGGCCATAAAATGTCCTAATAAATTCTAAAAAATTTAAAACTTACAAAATATGTTCTCTGACCACTAAAATAATTGAATTTTAGGAATCAATAACAATAAGACATATAGCAAAGCCACTCAAATTTGGAAATTAAACAACACTCTACTAAAAACTATGGGACAAAGAAAAAAATCACAATGGAAACTAGAAAATATTTTGAACTCAAGGATAACGAAAATACAACATAGAAAAATTTGTGAGATGCAGCTCAAACAGTGATAGAGGGGAATTTACACACTTAAATGCTATACTTGAAAAAAAATGAATGGTTTCTAACGTAAGAAGCTAGAAAAATTAGCAACTTAAAGCAAATAGCATGAAAAATGATGAACATAAAAACAGAATTAACAAAGTCAAAAGTTGTTTCTTTGAAAAGATTAATACAACTGGTAAACCTTTAGCAAGAGTGATCAAAAAAGAAAAAGAGAAAACACAAGCTACAAGTATCAGGACTAAAGAAGCAATATTACCAAAGATCCTACAGATCTTTTTAGGATCCTACAGAGACGACTATGACTAATATTTGGCCAGTAAATTTGCCAAATTAAATGGTCAAATTCCTTAAAAATACAAATACCAAAACTGACACGAAATGAATAGAAAATCTAACAAGCTTTACATCATTAAAGAAATTGAATTTGTTCTCAAACTTTCCACAAAGAAAACCCCAGCCCCAGATGGTTTTACTGGTGAATTCCATCAAGACTGTGGGAAGAAATAACATCAATCTTACACAACTTTCAGAAACAGAGAAGGAGCGAATACTCCAACTCATTTTAGTAGGCCAGTATAACCCCGAAACCAAAACTTACATGCAAAAACATGACAAGAAAAGAAAACTTCAGACAATAAATTTCCCATCATTGATACAAGTGTTTAATAAAATATTAGAAAATTAAGTCCAGAAATATAAAAAGAGATACTTTATTATGACTAAATTGGGTTTATTGCAAGAATTAAAGGTTGCATTTGGAAACCAATCAATGCAATTAACTATAGTTATAATTATATATTAATTAACTATAGAATAAAGAAGAAAAAACACATGATCATACAGCCACAGCTGTATGAAGGCATGTGACAAAATTCAACACTCATTCATAATAAAAACTCTCGAAGAACAAGGAATAAAAGAGAAGTTCCTTTATCCGATAAAGAGCATTTACAAAAAACCTACAGATAACATCATACTTACCCTTGGAAGACTGAACGCTTCCCCTTACTGTCACAAATATGATGAGAATGTCTGCTCTCACTATTTCTATTCAACATTGTAATGTATGTCTTTGCCAGTGCAGTAATGTAAGAAAAAGAAATTTAATAATCATACAGACTGAAAGATAGAATTAAAACTGTCTTACTCACAAATGACATGAATGTTTTTGTTGAAAATCCTAAGGTAACACACACACACACAGCTTTAGAACTCATTTTCTTTTCTCCTTATCAAACTGCTGATCTGTTTCTCCCAACTAGCCACAATCTCTCATTCATGCTTCCATTTCTACCTAGCATTGCCATCCTCAGTTTTGTTAATATAGCTCATGGTGCCTGACCTCTTCCAACTCCAAGTTCATTTCAAGGATTAGATTTTTATACGCTGCTTCCACACTTTCTGAAAGTCATATTTTGTCCTCCTCTTACTCTTTCTTCAAAGTTTACTAAAAGTGCTAAACAATTGTTTCAACACAAATTAGCAATAACACTGGAGTTAAGGACCTTATTAGGTTACTATCAAAGCACAGAGGTCAAGTCCCAGAATTTTAGAGGGAAAGGAACAGGGTATCCAAATGATGTGGCAATTTATATCCACAAACTGGACTGGAGGCATGTGCCAAAACAGAACTGGCTAGATCAGAACTTCATGAGTTCTCAGATCATCTGAAGCACCTTTAAAACATGGCTACAAATTCTTTGACATTTGTTCTGTCTAGAGGTGGGCTCTATATCCCTTTCCCAGAATTTGGGCAGATTCTTCCAACCAACAGAATATTATAGAAGTGGCACTATGTGATTTCAGAGGTTTGGTCATAAAAGGCCATGCATCTTCAGCATTGTTCACTGGGACACTCACTTTTGGTACCTTGAGCCACCATGTATGAAATCCAACAACCTTGAAGCCACCAAGCTGTGATGAACCCCAAGCCCCATGTAAAAGCCACACGAAGGTGCTCTGGTTGAGGTCCAGCTGAGGCCAGCCTTAAAGTCATCCTGGACATGTGCCAGACTTGTCAACAAAGAAGCTCCAGATGATTACAGCCCCCAGCCACTTAAGAAAACCCCTGTCCTTCGAGTCTTCTCAGCTTAAGGCCTAGACATCATTGAATAGAGATAAGACATGCCTGCTGTGCTCTGTCCAAGTTCCCGATCACAGAATCCAAGAACATCATAAATTGATTATTGTTTGACTCTGTTACATTTTGATGGTGGTCTGATATGCAGCAACTGATATTAAAACACTGAATGACTATTAGATTTCATTGTGGCATCCCATTAGAAGACCACAGCATCTACAGGCAGTTGTGAGAGCCAGGGCATGGAGAATGGTGCAGGGACAACATCTGCCTCTCATTCAAGCAGCCTCTCATTCCAGGATAGGAATAGGAGTTAAACGTCAGATAATCCTCCCTGCCAGTCGTCTCCCTTGACAGCCAGCAAGCCTTCTTTTGCTTCATGTGCTGCAAGATTCCTGTGCTGAGAATAAATAATTCTCCTGGTGTTCCATGCCAGTTGAATCTATCAAATAAAGGTGGATAAAACACTAAATAAAATTATATTAATTGTGTAAACTCTAAGAACTAACAAGATCTGACTACACAGAGATGAAACATTCTGATATGGAGCACTTAGAAGAAATTGTGCAGAACCATGCTAGGGTGAACACGACAATAAGAAACTAAAACTGTACCATTCCAGCCCCTTCTTAGATAGGGCTGATGGAGAGATGAGTCACTTTATAACTATTTACCAGCATATACAAATTTCAGCTATTAGAACTGGAATTTCAAAAGTCATGACAGGGCTGGCCCCTTGGCTTAGCGGTTAAGTGCGCGCGCTCCGCTGCTGGCAGCCCGGGTTCGGATCCTGGGCACACACCGACGCACTGCTTCTCCGGCCATGCTGAGGCCGCATCCCACATACAGCAACTAGAAGGAAGTGCAGCTACGACATACAACTATCTACTGGGGCTTTGAGGGAAAAAATAAATAAAATTATAAAACAAAGAAAACCTTTAAAAAAAACAAAAGTCATGACATTCAGATAGATAGTTTTCCACCAGCCTTCAGCAGGATACCTCAACTGTATTCTCATCCTTTAAACGTGAAATGATCTTGAGGGGTTTTGTCTTTAATTCTATTATCTCACTTCCTACAGATTCTGGTAACCACATTTATTTTCAGAGTTTTAACTAATAACATTCCCACTTTGAATCCATAAATCTATACTCCATCTCAGGCATCTCTCATCAACTCTTGGCTTTTTATCTCCAATTGCTTAGTTGATATATTCAGTTAGATATCCAACAAACTCCCTACCCCCAGATTCAACATAATCAAATCTTGTTCTCTATCTACACCCTTCTCAGTTCCAATCTGTTCCACCTGCATGATCTATTTGCATCGATACTGTCATTCTTCTTCCAATGACAGGTGACATAATTAGAAGAATACTTGGGTTAAAAAGAATAAACGGAAAGATGATTTGCAAGCAAGCAGCTGACAGAAAGATATACACAAGTAGTCCCCCAAAGCCAAAAGAGTTACCCAAGATATTAAGACTGTAGTGGCACCTGTAGGAGAAGAATGGAATGGGGTCAGAGGTAGTATCATGCAGTTGAATGATTGGCAAGTGGATCAAAAAACCAGCTGCCAGTTGTTTAACCTAAAAACCTTAATCATCCTCTACTTCTCCATCAACCTTAGGTACCACATTCTGTATCATTCCTAATCTGATGAAATTTTATATATTTAGTGTTACCTCCATCCTCTTCCTGCATAAAAAATTCTTACCAATTCTTTATCTAACATTCTAACAACTTGCCACATTCTTGAATAATGCTGTGACTTTTGCAAACTCTGTTTTCTCTAATTAGACTATCATCTCCACCGCCGGTTTTTTAACTTGTAAATTCCTGCTCATCTTTCAAGCTCCAGTTCAATTTTTACCTCTTTTGGGAAGCCCTGAATTCCTTACTAATTATTCCCATGTCTTTCTTCTCAAGGCACACAATTGTATTTCTTAACTTATGGCATTGTATATAATTTTATTCCTTGAATCCTAGGCTGTAAGCACTTTGAGGGCAGGAATAACGTCTTATCACTCGTTTTATCCAAGGTGTTTGTCACAGGATCTGCCATATGTAAGCACTTACTAAAAATTTGTTTAATGCATGAGTGATTAAGGGAATGAGTCAGAGTGAAATGCAAATCCGGGAGTGTATATAATTCTGAAACAATGAAAATGTGAAATTAAAAGGAGAGTTCTGCCAGTTTCATGTGAGAAATGGAAACTTGAGACCAAAAAAACAAAATAAGGCATTATCATCTTCATTTTACAGATGAATAAATTGAGAAAGAGAGCTTAAGCAACTTGTGCATAGTCATAACTCACAAGGAATCAGGATTTCTATCTAGGACTGTCTTGACTCCAATGTCCCTGATTTTAACCACTAGTTTAGTCAGTTAGTTGAGGCCATTCCCACCTGCCCATCACTGTTGGGAGATGCCCCAAGACAAGCCTGAAGACAGCTGTAGGGAGAAGGAAGAGGAGGTGGATGGTGACACGGTGATAGTATATCTAGAGTCACAGAGAGGGCTGGGAGAGTAATAGGCTCAAGGAAGCCTGAGGAGACAGGTGAGTGGAAGGCAAGAGGGCTGTGGGAGTTAATTACACATCCCAGGCGCATCCAGGCCAGGAAAGTTACCCAAGATACCAAGATATGCTGACTACTCTGGGAGAAGGAAACTGTGTCAGAAGCAGAGAAAAGCATCTCTGTAACAAGGTGAGGAGCCCAGCTGTCAAAGGAAGGATACCCACAAGGGGTTTTCAACTGTATCACCAAAGAGGAAGCTAATGAGCTAAATATATGCTGCTATGTAAGCTTGAGATGTTGAACTGTAGTGGATGGAAATAATTTGGGAATGTAAATAAGCTAAAATTTATAACCAAGCAGGAGTTACCGATAAAGTACAATCACTTCTAGTACACTTGTATTCAAGCAACATTAGATTATAAACAGCGGAACAGATGAGTGTAGAAAGCCTCTGCATACATCACTCCATGTCATCATTTACTTTTTTGCACCTATCATGTCTCAGGCACAAAGACAGTCACCAGGGGTAATGGGAAAAAAAGGCATTGTCCCCGCCCTCAAGGAGCTCAGAGTCTTGCCACATGTCAGAAAGGAGAGTGAATAAGCGCATCATATCACATACATCCTAGAGAACCAGAAGATTCTTAGCAACAATACAGAAAAGCTACTTTAGGTATATTCAGGAATTTTATAAAAAATCTTCAGGACATGGGCTGTGACTTGCTCTGGCAAGAGCAAGCATCTACTGAAGATAGGGACAGTGCCTCTCATTGGGAAACCAGAGCAAGTTTCTAAGATCAGGAAGCAACTAGCAAAGGGGCTTTCTGTGTTGGCCACAGTTCCTGCAGAAAATTCAGAGATCATGGATGGCCCTCAAGCCCTCATTTACTCCATTAGATATTGAGCTTTTTGATGGAAGATGTCGTGTCTTATGCCCATGAGCAGACATGGAGTCATCTGAAAATTCTCCTTGGTGTTCTCATTCCTGTGAAAAGCACAACAGCTCTACGAGCACTACCTATTCTCCACTATACACCTACAGTTCCAACCCAGGACATGGCTATGAGGAGCTGGCTGCCTAGAAAAGAATTCACTCCACGAGTGAGGAGGCTGTCCAAGCACGTGTCACTGAGAGTGCACCAGCCATGGAGAATGGTGCCTGAGGCAGAGGCAGTATCATGAGAAGATGTGAGAGAGCATATCAGTACAGACAACTTTGTTCTACTTATTTGATCTCCCAAGTTTGCTGAGGTATTAATTTTTATTATTCAATCTCCCAATTTGCTGAAGTATGAATTATCTATTGCTGCTCAATAAATTACCACAAGCTTAGTGGCTTAAAATAACATATGTTTATTATCTCACAATTCCTTTGGGGCAGGAGACCAGGCACAAACTAACTGCATGCACTGCTTCAGGGTCTCCCACCTAAGGCTGCACTGAAGGTGCTGGCCAGGACAAGGGTCTCATCTGAAGGCTCAACTAGGGAGAGATCTGCTTCTCAACTCATGTGGTCGTTAGCAAAATTCAGTTCCTTGCAGGCCGTTAGACAGAGGGCCTCCTTTCTTGCTGGCTGTTGGCCAGAGGCCTCCCTTAGTTTCTCACCACACAAATCTCTCCAACATAGCAGCTTGTTTCATCAAAACCAACAAGGGAGAGACTTTGCTAGCAAGACAGAAGTCATAGTCTTTGTAACCTAATCATAGAAATGGTATCCCATCACCTTTGCCATATTCTGTTTGTTAGAAGCAATTCACCAGGCCAACCCACACTCAAGGTAGGGGATTACAAAAGGGCAGATGTACTAAGAGGTGAAATCATTGGGACCACGTTATAGTCTGTCTGCCACATGTGCCTTGATGCCTCTCAGTGTGAGAGAACTAGGTAAGACTTAAAGAGGTGATTTTTCTACTGTCCTCTGTATTCTCTCTTCTTGCTTTGATTTAGTGGTCATTCCTACCTCCAAAGGGAAACATGGGCATCAAGGAATTTGTCCATAAGAACCAAGATTAATGGACATGAAAATTTATAGCTCCTAAGTGAGGTGAGACCCCTTGTATCATCTTCTCTGGGGTAGAAAATACAGGCCATGATGACATCTGATTACAAAATTCTGACTTTTCCTTATTTGAGGCACTGAGGGAAATGATTTTTTTAAAATTCTCTCTTTAAAATACTTAAAAAGAATATGTATATAATTTCTGGTCAGAGAGAAAGTCTCAAAAATTTATAGAGCTTTACATTCCACTTTCACTTTATATATATAGACCAAGAAAGGTAGATGCTTGCCATCGAGAGAGAGAGAGAGAGAGAGAGAGAGAGAGTTCAAGTATCCATTGGGAAGGGGCATTTAGAGCCTTGGCTGTAATAATTTAGGAATAACACTCAAAAATTGTTAATAATATTTTATTCCATTCAGGAGAACAAATAGTCATTATGCCAAATTTCAAACAAGTCCTAGTCTATAAAAATGATTTCTTAAGAATGCTGTAGAATGGCTTATAAAGTCCCTAGAACAATTAGTTTCTGGCACTTATTAAGTACTCAGTGAATGTCAGCTACTATTATTGGTGTAAGTATCAACCTCTACTCAACAGGAATGGCACAATTCTACAGGAACCTTGCCTGTGGCCCCTAGTTCCTATATCTTAGTCTCTCTCCACGTGCAGGCTGTTGTTTCACAATTCAACACTCAAAATGTCTAGACATCATTACGGACAAGACCAAGAAAGGTAGATGCTTGCCTACCATCCATTTATAGCTATCTTTTCTGGTTCCATTTGCAAGTCTAAGAGACACTCTTACCCCCTAGTAATAAGAGCTTGAAGGACTTCAGCCTTCAGGTGAGACAATTAACCTTGACACAAGCCTTTACCATCCAAGTCCATTAGCGTAGGATCATCTTAATTCAAAACAATACCAATGATGGTGGTATATGGGCAGAGGATGCCTTTTTAGGTTATAGGCCCAGATTATCTGGAGTAGTAACAAATCTTTTCAGGAAGTAGCAGCTGTAGTTTTTTTTTCCTTTTAATTTCTATATTGATGAAGTGTCAGTTTTGAGTTTTACATTCATTCATTTAACAAATAATTATTGTTTTAAGGGTATTGTTTTAAGTTTAGGGACTACATTGGCATCAAAATGGACAAAGCACTGTCTTTAAAGAGCTTACATTCAAGTAGGGGGAGATCTTCTATGATGATTGGAAGTTTGATAAAAAGATTATATTTATTGTGTGCTTACTGTGTTCCAGGCAATGGGCTAAGCGCTTTACACACATTTTATCTTTAAACATCTTTTCTATTGAATACATTATATAATTTAAAACCCTGTATATTAGATAGTATTTTATATCTAGTTTACAGTAACTTGTCTATGGTGGCATAATAAGTAGTGGGTATGTTTTTTGAACACTGGCCTTTTTTGATTCCAAAGGCCTAACGCTAACCATACACCATGCTTAGTTCACAGAGCCATCAGTTTGAAAAAGACTGGAACAGGACTAGGAAAAAGAACAAAGTATCAGACATTGACAAAGACTCTTTCTTTCATCAGCCTTTAGACAGGCTCTGCTGAGCCCACTTTTTGACTAGGATGCTTCCTTGGGCCCTGTCTTCAGTCTAGTCCGGTTGTAGCAAGAATCCTACTAAGTCTGTTTAGCAAGAATCCCCCCACCCTTGATGTCTCCTCTTCGTCTTTTCTATCCACTGACCCCTCCTTCTGCTCTTTGGTTACAAATCCCCACTTCTCCTTGCCATATTCAAAGTCAAGCCCTATCTCTCTCTCCCGTTTCGACAGTCTTGACACCTATCACAAGAGTCCTGAATAAAGTCATCCTTACTGTTTTAACAAGTGTCAGAATAATTTTTTCTTTAACAATATTAAGTGTATAGGAGAGCTAGGTAAACTGGAGATAGCTCAAGGACAGACCATTCATGTTAAAGATATTCTGGTAGTTGGCTTTCATCTGTCAACACACGGTCTGGAGACTGAAATCGGTTGTGAAGGTTTGTGTGCATGACAGATTATAGCTTCAAAGGAAAAAGAGACCCCTTTTACAACCATCCCTCAGTTAGAAAATATTGGCCATGATGACATTGAATCACAAAATTCTATTGCAGGTACTAGGATTATAGAAAACAGAAATATATAGGAATAGAGATCATAGGTACTATAAAGCTTGATACTAAGGATGGAGTGGGGGATTGCATTGCAGTAGCAAAACCCGAGGGACCTGCAAGGTATCTCAACTATTCTACTGGAAAGAGATATAGCATCCTAAGTATTTCTTGTTTATCCTAGTACAACATTGTGTCAGTTGGGATTAAAGATTAAGAAGAAGCAGATGCCCTTTTATTTGCAGGACATTAAAAAAGGCACACAGACAAAGAAAATGAACTGACTTCTGTGGTCCAGGAAGTCACAGGGCACAATGACTTTTTGGCAGAAGAGTGCAAGTCCAGAGCAAGAGCTAAAGTGGATACTTTTTGTGAGCATAACTACCAGGACAAGAAGGTTATGAACCTGGTCTCCTCGAAGCCAATCAGGTGTGGCAGATGGCAACACGTGTTGCTACATGTCAGAACTGGTGGAAAAATTTGTTAGCCCCAAGATTACACCAAAACAGTATGAAGGGCTAATTCTAACAGGAGTCCTCAGCAAGTAACTAGAAGCCATAATAAGTAACAGGTTGTCAATAAAGGAGTCTCCACCTAGGAGTGATTCCATGGTTAGCGTGAATGGCAGCTTCTCAACTGATGCTCGATAATGATGTTGGTCCAAGTGATTTCTAGATTACAGACTAGACAATGAGGTAGAGAGGTTTGTAGATGGAAAGGATGACAAGATTTTAACATGACCTGGTATTTGAGCTCCTGGGTTGACACCTTGGCGTAGTGGTACTTGCTCATGGGATACAGGGATCTAAAAGTCACACCACAGGATTCTGCATTGCTTGGCCCCTGACAACCTCTTACTCTCTTTCTCCTCTGTGCTCTGGACACTCTGGCTTTCTTTCTGTTGTTTGGAGGGCCTTTGCACATGCTACTCCTCTAACAAAAATGTCCCCATTTTTCTGCCATCATATCTGCTTGGTTAACTCCTGTTCTTCAGATTTTAACTCAGACATAACTTGCTCAGAGAAGCCTTTACTGAGCTCTCATATTAGGTCAATCTCTCTGTTGTTATGTTCTTAGAATTCTGTGCCTCTCTTAATGCCTTGTCAGTTATAATTTCTGTGATTCCTTGACTTAACGTCTGTCTCTCCCAATAGACTATTAAGCTCTATAATAGTAGAGACATATTCCTATATTTTTAAAAAATTATATATTTTTGCACATTATACCTCTTGTACCATAATAGCACTCAAAAACAAAATGAATGGCTGAATGAGCTAATGAAATATAATTACTACACCTTCATATAAATAGCTAAACATGCGTCTTTGTTCTAAGCATTGACTGTAGCTCTGAACTATCACTAAGTAATGGTGCTGGATGGTGATGAGAAGGAGCTTTTGGACTCACCACGAGTAGTACACAGTGCCAGATTCAAAGTGTATAGTACATCATGCTCAGTAAAGTGCTTCAACAAATTCATTTGATCCTTATCACAATCCTATAAGGACTGGTAATAACGTTTTCTTATTATTATAAATTTGGCCCACTAGGAGTTAGAGAGAAAATGATTTTCTTAATGCCGTGGGGCTACTAAATGATGGAGCAGTGCCTTTGACCCAAGCTGTTTGAGTTCTGGACTATTGCCCATTCAAAATAGCAATATTTATAAAATAAGTCCTTATATCCCAAAACCATAAATTTAAAGTATTTCACTAGGGATTTCTCATGTAGCATTAAAATATAATCATTGTATCCCAACATAAAATAATATACTCACTGTATAAACAGACATATTTCATAATACTCTCAGTACTCCTATAGTTGTCTTTCATTTACATATTCCAATGTTTATTGAGACACAATCTTAGGCACAGGAATTTCCCAACTAGGTTCTACACCAGACAGAGCTTTATACAAATACAGAGTAACATTTAGCATTCATGGGTAAGCATTTGGCATCATTATAAAGGTGATACCATGATGTAAATGGTATAGTCCTTATCATTAAATGAACTTAGAGTTTTATATACTTATTAAATTTTGGCACAGAAAAGTGATGTAGGTAAGGGCCTAAATGTTTTGGTTTCTGACATCTGAGTTCAAATCCCAGATCCTCCATTTACTAGCTGTATGACGTGGGGCAAATTACTTTCTGAGTACTGATGATCTCATACATAAATGATGATATAATGATACCAATCTCACAGCACTATCTAGTATAAATCAATCACTCAAAAATGAAAAAAATAGTAGTAAGATACATCTTAATAAAAGTCCAATATTACATGAAATTCAAAGAAGGAAAATTACATTGGTTATAAAGCATTATTATCATTAATGTCTGGTCATTCATATAAAGTTGTATTAACAAATTAAAAATAAATTAAAACCAGACATAGACATCACAAGATTTTTAATTAAAATTATGAGATGGAATTATTTATTTTTTTGAAGAATCACTTTCAGTTTCATGACGGCACCCTAAATATTCCATCTTATATGCTCTGTAGGTACTTCTTCTCAGGAAATAGCACTATTCAACCTTCTGCAGAGGTGAGGCCAGATCCCACCACGTGAGTTGCCACTGTGATTCCTAAACTATTAAAGATGCAGTTTCAAACAAACCAAGCAGAAATAAAGGATGTCATTTACAAGGGAATGCCATAACTAACTGACTTCTAAAGCCATGACTCATGACAACAACTGAGTTGTTAATGGCTCTAAAAGAACTTGCTCTAGAATGGTCAAATCCCATCTGACCAGCTTTGCCACTGGCTGCCATATCTTTTGATTTCTAATTATCTGGTTTCCTCTGCTATTGTTTTAATTTTACTTCAAAATTGTAATTTTGTATTTGTTAGTGCTATTTTAAATGTTCTTGAATTTAAAAAAGACGTGATAGGAAAGACGTTCACTCATATAATCCTTATCAAGATAATATTACTTGCTTCCTTGTAGTACATGCGTGACAGTAGCCAACTTTCTACTTTGTTAAATTGAAGTTTCCATTTAATCTGGTTTCATTTTTCATTTACCAAGTCTTGATTGACTGTTCATTCCAAACATATACCAAGCAATGTTGCAGGTGCTCGGTAAATAAAGAGTAATGCATTGATCCTATCCTAGCTTCCTAAAACTGTTTATTTCTTGTCTGTCTATAAGACAAAGGTGATTCGATAACATTTTTCTGATAATATTTCATCCAGAATCTTTATTTCTTTTAATAATTCTACTATCAATATAAAAATTATGTTATTTAGTTTGGCTTAGAACTGGAAGATTAACGTAAGGAAAATAATGGATACAATAAAAATATATGAAAGAAAAATTTAGAACACAATTTATTGTTAATATTTAGGTGTGGTTTAAGACTTTGGTTTTAATTTTAGCAGTCTGAACTACTAAATCATAAACTTGGAAAATTGTTAACACTGAAAAGTGCTCCTTTTTATATAAGGAAGGGAAGAAAAAGAGTCACTTTTTGAGTGAATATTATTCTAGACACCACATATATATTTTATTATTTATTATTCACAACCATCCACGGTGTAGTTAGGTTAAGCATCACTTTAACAGAGGAGAAAACTGAGGCTCTAAAAAGTTAAATAACTCGCCTAATATCCTTCTATGATATGACAGAGTTGAGAATGAATGCATAGCTATCTGGCTGCCTAACCAAGTTCTTCCCATCCCGCCATATTGCCCCATGTACAGCAGAGATGAGATAAGAATAACTTGGACAACAGAAAGAAAAATGTAAGTTTTAGGAATTTAAAATATATCTATAGTAGATTGATGTTTACAAAGTACAAAACATTTTAAACGATTTATTTCATTTTAATTACCTTGCTGGTAATGACAAGTAAACATTCTCCTTTCTAAACAATGGATTTTCAAGAAATTTTAGTAGTGCTTTTATGTTCCAACCCTCACACGACCAGCACTAAATTTATCTGCCTCCTTTGGAGTCTCTCATTTGTCAAAGTGACCCAAGTCTTCCCTGAGGCATCAAGCTGAGACAGCTTGTTTCTCAAGCCTTGTCCAGGAGCCATCCACATCAGAATAACTTGTGAAACTGAAAAGTATTCAGCTCCACTGAATCAGAATGCTTGAGCAAGGGACCTGAAAATCTGCATTTTTTCAAGCACCATATATTATTCTGATACAAATGGCCCCTGAAGAACCTGATAAAGCTGAATGTTAATATACCCTCAAGTATGAAGACCACTTATCTACGAGAGGAGAAAAAACAGGTCAGTGTTGGTGATTATTCAATTTTATTTCAGAACACTAAATGGGAAAAAAAAACTACTTATGATCATATTGCTTTTTTTTGTTTGTTTTTTTGGTGAGGAAGATCAGCCCTGAGATAACATCTGATGCCAATCCTCTTTTTGCTGAGGGAAATTGGCCCTGGGCTAACATACATGCCCATCCTCCTCTACTTTATATGGGACGCTACCACAGCATGGCTTGACAAGCAGGGTGTTGGTCCGTGCCCAGGATCCGAAGCTGCGAACCCCGGGCCGCCAAAGCAGGATGCGCGAACTTAACTGCTATGCCACTGGGCCGGACCCATGATCATATTCATTTTTTACATGATTATCAGTCTTGGAGCTAGAGTCTGCAACTAATATTTAACATTTCAAAATCCAATTGCTGACTTCGATTTCTGAAAATATTAAAATATTCAATTTATTATAAAAATCTAGTAGTGCAAAATAGATTCATTAGTTACAATGTTGACTCTCTATTTTAATTATTATCTTAAATAAAAATAGCTAAAAATGAAATTCTACTTTAGCAATGGTCACTTGGAATTGTTACCTTTACAATAAACCCTTACCTCAGTTTAGCTTCCTATTCATTTTTCCTTTTACTGTATCTGAACACCAGGATAGTGTTTCTACAATCAGCTCTCAGAGAAAAACATCTAAGTATAGTGCACTGCCACAGTTGCTAAGGTAACCACCATCTGCTAGTCGTTAAAAGTTTCGAGTTCACAGACATCTTAACCCACCTTCCTGAAACATCCAACATAAAAGCCACTGCCTAGAGAAATTTGGGCTGTCTTGTATTGGCTATCCATCTCAGACTAGATAGCGTATGGCATCGAAAGAGGTTGATATTTTTGGTTTACAATTCTCATTGCACTTCAACCATTGGTAGAAGATTAGACAATGTTCTAAAATGGAGTCCTGGATGAGCTCATCTTGATTCATTCTGTGATTTCAGTGCTGCTTTGACTTGAACACTGATATATAACGTTGAGCTTTCTGAGATTTTTTTCCCAGCAGCAGATGTTCAAGACATGAGAATAACATATTTTGCTTGGAAAAGAAGCAGCAGTTTCAGCAGGAAATGTTATCTTTTTTAGACTTGTTAATACTCCGAAATAGTCTGCTGAGTGTGTTGAGATCTTCCATATTGAATCCTATTGATGAGGTCTTTAATAACACTCTCAATCACCTCCCTAACTCTTCTGCTAGTCCAGTTTTAAATCCTAGATTACTCCCGTTATCCACATCCTATTATCCTGGTTTCAAAGCCCTTTCGGAGAAAGTTACGGAACATGTAAATTTGGCCCACAGATAATTCAGATTTTCCAATTTCAGTTGGCTTCTTATCACTTAGAAATCCTTTCAATCACTCCTTATTGATTATGTAGCACACTGCTCAGAGCAGTTAGCCGTAACCTTCCTTCTCCCCACGCCCACAGATCCCAATTTCACTGAATTTCTCCTTTCTTTTACTACCTCTACTGCTTCATTACCCATCAGTCTTTAATATTCTCTACAATCTAACCTCCATTAACTCCATTCTATTGAAACTTCATTCTCCAAAATCTGCCATTGCAATCAATGATTTCTCGTAATAACTGTGCTTCATTTAACTGCTGGTTTTGGTAATACTCCACTCTCCTAGTCATGTTTCTGTCAGCTCGTACTCTGTCTCCTTCACTCAGATTCCTCAATAAAAATCAACTGAACAAATATTCATTGTGCATCTACTATTATCCTGTCCCTAGATAAGTCCTTGGAGATGAAACAGTGAACAAGATAACAAGGTCCTTATTCTCACAGTGCCTACAGCCTAGTGAGGAAAGCAGACAATAAAAAAGTCATCCCAGTATTCAGAAAGAAGTGGCACAGGGTACAGTGAGCACATACAGTAAGCGGGTCTAACCTCATCTGGGGCTTCAAAAACAGTCTGCATGAGGAAGTGCCTGAATCCTCCTTAATCCAACACCATTTGCACCATCTCTTCATCTCATTAAGAAAAGCGTTTCAAATAAAATTTTAGCCATGCTAAAAATTTTAAATATATTTATGTTGTTTTGAACTTTTGTGGATTGATAATTATCGTGTGGGAGAAGTGGATGGGAAGGACAATTTCAAGAAAACAAAGCAGCTTAAAATTTCCATCTGTTAAAACTGCGCTTGTATATATACTATCTAAATAGACATCAGCGAGTTTCAATTTGCTATATTTATATTCCACTGGATAAAAGTGTGATATAACAGTTTCATGTAAAATCAATATTTATAATATGCTGAAAAATGTATCCTTTCGAAGATAGAATGAAAAATTAAGACGCAGATTAGAGTACATTGTTTACAAAAATATTTTGAGGGACTACTCGGTCAAAAAGGTTGAAAACCTATATGATATATTGACATTTTTAAAAGTTGTTATTACTAAATAAGGTGATGTATAAGACTCTGTCCTATTCCTCAAAGTATCTTATAATCACAAACTTATCTCAATTCATATTGTCGTTCAGTGGTGAGCCTAAGAATCCAGTTTTTCTCATGATTTTTCCTTTTCACTATGATAGAATGCTTCCATATGCTGTTCTTTTTTGCTCATACTAGGCCTGTTATTGGGCAAGTAAATAGCCCATTTAAAACTCTGGCAGATTTAAGCTTGATTAATTAAGTTTCTTTTATTATCTCTAGGCATTTCCTGGGTCCATTTCCAAACTCTAGATTGTCGACAGATTCAGGCATTTGAGGTGTTTTTAGATCTTGGAGTCTCAGAAATGAGTTTGGGATTGACCCAGAGATGGAAGGATAAAGTGTACACGTAAGGACTCACTGATAAATATGGGTCTGATACAGCTTTCTTCCATATGTCCACACACACACACCCCCACACCCATTCTCACATATGAACACATAGTGCATCCAAAAAATGAAGAACATTCCTAATAAAAATCAAATATCAGACCTAAGATAATAAAATGCACCAGGCAACTTCTTTCTGTTTTTGTAATTGATTATCTGTCATAGAAAAAAAGAGAACACTGCACATTAGCTGCTCACATTCTTCCAGCCTGGAGGTGTGGAAGCAGAAACTGAGCTGACGAGATATAAGACATCAGAAAATGTTAGCCAGAAAAGTCAAATTTTTTTCGTATACCAAATCATTACGTTGTGTATGTTAAACCCATACAATGTTATATATCTCAATAAAACTGGAAAAAAATGAGAAGAACATTTTATAACTAGACCCAAATGTGCATGTGCCAATACTTTCAGGAAATTATGAATTTAGTTAATATATGATGCACAATGGCTAACAGGATAGTGAAGATACAAAGACAGTTATGGAAAAAAGACCTCACTAAGAGGGAGCATTGCGTTTTGGACATGTACACACAATTAGTTTTTTTTTTTAATCCTCCTCCAACTCTACGTTTATATATTACAACATAAATCTTAATTAGGAAAGAACTGAGATTTGAAAACTTCATCAGAGCTTTTATATAGAAAGCTGTGTTAAGAGAGTGAATGTCTATAATAGAGAAATAGGCAGTAATGTGTATTAAGAGCTTGTTATGAAATCAGATGGACCTGCTTAAAATACTGGCTTCACTCCACCCTGTACTTACGATCTGGGATAAGTTACTTCAGTCATCTAAGCACAGTGTCCTTGTCTATAAATGGGGATAATAATAAAATGAAATAATACATGCAAGTACTCAGCACACAGGGATGGGCTGCTATATGTGAACTCATCGTTGATTCTGAGGCTTAAAATAGCCTTACAAATCAAACTCTGATCATTCAAATATTACATCTTTACAAAAGATATAAAACAAATATGTTAAAAAGAGCCAAACTACAAGACAAACTTTAGAACAAGTCTCTGATTGTAACTCCCCCAAAAAAAGTCCTTAATAATCATTATGGCTAAGCTTAATCACTATGGTAGGCTCTGGATATTCATCATCAGGACCCTTAAAATCAGGCATGATGGAGGAAGACGGATTCCACATCTAGATAGCTAAATCAATCAATCTCTCTCCAATTAAATATTGACTTTCAAAACCTAGACATTTATGTTTAGTTGGCAATGCTAAAAAGTCACTACTATGCTGGCTAGTAATAGCTCCATACCTATAGTAAACATTTTCAAACTTTTCTCAAGTTTTTTAAGCACTCTAAATGGCAAGTTTTCAAGTCTCAATTCTTTTCTAATTAAGATTTATGTTGTAATATACAAACATAGAGTTGTAGGAGAATTATAAAAAAATCATGTTTACATTCAATGTGTTTAAATTTTTCTATTTACAAGTTATTATGTATAAAAACAATTTTGAAAGTTGTTCATGGATCTTATTCCCCATTAGGCTTAGAAACTACATAGAGAAGTTAAAAAAAACACTGAAACTAATTATCTTTAATGAAGTTTGAAATAGATTAGCAAGCCCTGACAAAAAGCCATTCTTAGAGTTCTCTGAGGCTTACTCAGTTGAGATCTGAATCTTCAGGGCCACTCCAAAAGGCTCTTGGGAAGGGAAAAAATGTTAAACTTGGTAACTGGGTAGGAAGGATAAAAGTAGATAGGAAGCAAAGATATAAATGAGATATAGACAATGGCGTGTGTGTGTGTGTTAGGAATATATGAAAGATTGGGCTGGAGAATCTGTCACTGAAGACACTGAATGAACAAAGAGAGGCAAGGAAGCAGGTTCATCATCACATAATGCAGTTGGCAACATCGATCAGCAGATGGCACACGTGTCAGTAAACCTGTTTCGCTGCACAAAAGAATTGCTCTGAGACATTTTACAAATTTCATGACATGTCACACATTGCTTCCAGGAAATATGGTGAAAAGATGCATGCATATTTACATATTTGATTTCTTTAATAACCCATTCATAAAAGTCATCTTTCAATGCGAAAGTAGAAAGAACAGCAAGCTCTACATAAGTACAAAATAATTCTAATTAAAAATCCAGCTTCAGAATCTTGAAAAGGAATAATAAAATTAGAGAATTAACACTATATGATTTTAAGATTTACTATAAAACTAAAATAATCATAACAGTCTGGTACTGAGACTAGATAAACAGATCAGTGGAAAGAGGAAAGCGTCCATAAGTGAGAAAATGATGTTTGACAAAGGTGTCAGTGGGCTCAATGAGGAAAGGAAAGTCTTTCCAAGATATTTTGCCAGATTAAATGTATATCTGTATGGAAAAAATTGAACCTCAATTCATACTTCAGCCCATATGCAAAAATTAATTTAGGTAATTAGGTCTGGATTACAATGAAAAGCCAAACTATGAAGCTCATGGAAGAATACAGGAAAATACCTTTGTGACCAATTAGGAAAAGATTTTTTAGACACAACAGAAAAAGAAATAACCATAAAAATTATGTATATAATAAATCTGACTTCATCAAAATTAAAACTTCCGCTCATCAGAAGACACCATTAAGAAAATGAAAAGGCAAACCACAAAATGAGAAAATATTTGCAATACATAAATCATATACTTGTATCCATACTGTCTAAATAATACTCACAAATAAATAATAATGATGATGATGATGATAATAATAATAATGATGATCAAACAAGCCAGTTAAAAAAGAGCAAAAGACTTGATAGACACTCAGAATAGAGTACATTGGAATGCCAATAAACACACAAAAACATGCTCATCATAGTCATCAGGGAGATGCACATTAAAACCATAACAAGATATCACTTCACAGCATTAGAATGGCTAAAATTAAAGAGTAACAGCATTTAGTGTGGGAGAGAATGCAGAGCAATGGGACTACTCAGATATTACTAGTGGAAGCATAAAACTGTTCAACATCTGTAGAAAATCCTGAAGCAGTTTCTTTTAAAATTATATATATACCTACCTTATGCTTTACTAATTCCACTCTTATGTATTTACCCAAAATAAAACATATGTTTCCCAAAATATTATGCAACAATGTCCATGGTAATCTTATTCATAATAACCTAAAACCAGAAACAACCCAGACATTCATCAACGGGGGAAGGGACTGACAACTGCAACATGTTCATGCAATGGAACACCATACAGCAATAAAAAGGAACAAACTTCTGATGCACAGTAAATGGATGAATCTCAAAAACATTACGCTTAGGAGAATCCAGACATAAAAGCACACCTACTGCATAAGTCATTGTTGAAATGTTCAAGGAGAAACAAAACCTTCAATGAAGAAAGAAATCAGAGGAGTCACTGCCTCTGAGGGAGAGTGGGGTAAACTGGAAAGATGGCAACACTCTCTATCCCGACTGGGTGTTGGTTACATGGATGTATACACTTATCAAACTCATCCAACTACACTTAAGATCTGTGAATCTTACTGTTTGAAATTATACCACCAAAAAAGGGATAAAAGTCCAGCAGCACAGAAGACCTTGTGTCAGAAATCTATCTAGGAAAAAAGGAAGTTGATGATTTAACATGTTAACCCTGTTCTTGCCTCTTCTCACCTGCAAATGCTGCTCACATGCAGGTGTTTCAACCCAGGTGAGATTCTCTTTTGAATTAAAATTTCAAAACAGACATTTCTGTAATAAAATAAGCCTTCACCTTACTGAAAATACACACTAGCTACTGTCCTTACACTTTGGTGCTCTTTTCCCCACGCACTCACAGGACGCACAAGGAAGGCCGAAGACATCCTGGGCCAGAATTGCCATTCACAAAAGATTTGATATATTTGACATCACCAACATAAATAACTGTTACCTGCCTGCCTTTCACCAAACAGTCATCCAAAGTAGGTTTACTGAGTTGAATGTTCTTAACTAAGTTTAAATTTTATTTGCTCTGAAGGGAGATGCAGTAAGTTGGGGAAGTGCTTGCTGTTTTGGACTGAAATCTTTTCAAAATCAAAAGATGTTCAGAGTAAAGAGCTTGTCAGAGAAATGATCAAGCCATCCTGAAGCGAATAACAGTAAAGACAGAAATACTAGGGATATTTAGATATGTAACAACTTCTGAAAAAATTTTTTAAAAAGATAGATAAGAAACCAGGGACAGAAATCTAACAAAGAATGTGACTTAAAAAAAAAATAATCTGATCTCATAACCTTAGTCAACCCTGATGAAGAATAAAAGAGAAAAGTATTTTCATAAATTCTCATCTCAACTGGATGAAAGATGCCCATCAGCACTCTTTCCCGGTGCCCACGTTCGACTCTCTCTTCAGATTCTACTCCATTCCTGACCCCTTCTCCTAGCATTTGTCCTTGTCTCCTACATGAAGCCAAAAGATCAAGACTCTCTTAACCTTCTTTTGTATATGTATGGAGATATTTTTATCTCCTATTGTCAACCACTTTCCATATATTTCAGAAGAAAAGATTACTGAAAATCAATTAGGGGCACCAAGAAGAAGGGATGCTTCTTCTCTGTCTGAATTCTGAGCCAACTGAAAAATAAGATAGAAGTCAATGAAGTCCAAAAATATCATCTTTCTTATTGTTGAAGCTAACATTGGAGACTATGGCTAACGTGTGAGAGTTGAACAAAGCTCTTAATATTGAAACCCAAAACTAAGCAGTCTTACCAACCCAGTCACAACAGTAATGGAGAAACAGAGAAGTCACAACAGGAAGGAAAGAGAAAGAATGAACTGTGAACACTCAGTTTTTCCAAATTCACAAATTTACTTAATGGCTCCCTCTTCCTCTAGCGGAGTAATTGGTGACAAGGTGGAAAGAAGCAGTGTTACTCTAATACGTATTCTTTCCTCACGGAAGGAAATATCACCATTGAGTTGGGAAAAAAGTACATCTCTATCTCCCATCCCCCATCCCTGCCGCATCCCCCTGCATTGACACACAAGTATCTGTCCTGAACTTTTATCAGACGTCAGTCCAGACACTGGAGCTCTAGAACCTGTTGTTTTCTCTCCCTTCCTCCATCAGTTAATCCCCTCTTTCCTCCTAGCTTTCTTTCTCCTTCAGTATAACAGCATGCAATCTCTATTACTAAAAAGCTTTCCCTGCACCCATTCCTCCTCTTGTATCTATAAATCCTCTCCTTCCATTCTCAGTTCAGCTTCTGAAGGGTGCATATATGATGTGTGCCTCCATACTGTCCATGCTTCTTGATCCACTGTAATCTGGCCTTCCTCCCACTGATCCATTGACACTACTGTACCTAAAGTCAGCAATTGCCTCTGGGTAATCAAAACTGATGGGCAGGGCCGGCCCTGTGGCTTAGCGGTTAAGTGCTGCACTCCGCTGCTGGCGGCCGCGGTTCGGATCCCGGGCGCGCACCGACGCACCGCTTCTCCAGCCTCATGGCCACGTCCCACATACAGCAACTGGAAGGAGGTGCAGCTATGGCATACAACTATCTACTGGGGCTTTGGGGGGAAAAAAAAAAACTGATGGGCGTATATTACTCCTTAACCTACTTAACTTTCCAGTGTCAGTTGACACTGTTGACCATTCTTTCCTTCATTGTCTATTCTGACACTGCCTTTCCCTGCTTCCCTTCATACCTCTCAGGCTGCAGCTTCTTGACTTTCTCAGCAGTTTAACCTCTTCTTCCACTGGCTGGTGTTCCTCAGTGTTCCATCTCTAAGCTTCTCTTCTCACGACTTTTGTTGAGTAGTCTCTTCTCACACTTTTGTTGAGTAGTCTCTTTCACCACCCTTGAGTGAACGATATCACTTAAAAATGGGTAACTCTTAGATTTTTTAACTGTCCTTTGGGTCTCTCTCTTGAGCTCCAGGCTCATATACTCCCCTTCTACAAGTGAAGCAAACTCAACATGACCAGAAAGGAACACATCATCCTGTTTAGCACCTTGTGTATGTTCTATCTTAGTCAATGACACCAAACTCTACCCGTTCATTTGTAAGTTCTCCTAAGGATTCAACCTCTCATTCATCTCATCATATTCAGTCAACACCAAGTCCTATCAAGCCTCCTCCCAACATCATCCTATTCTTCACATTTTCCCCAGAATCTCTGTCAGTGCCCTAATACTAACAGAGGCCTTCCTCATCTCTTACTCAGACAATTATGATGTTCAAATGTATTACCTCAGTAATATTTCAATTTAACAGAGCTAAATATAAAGTCCTGAATTTGGGTTTAAAACAAAGAAAAAGATCTAGTGCTAGTGAACTGCAAATTCAAATGAATTACCATTGACTAGTAACTGCTCCAAAGTCTAATATAGACACAATCATATTTAAGATGCCTTTGTTCACAAGTAAAAGAATGCGAATTCAAACTATATTTTTTTAAAGTTTCGGAATTACTTAAAAGATAATGAGATACTTAAAGAATCTCAAAGGAAGCAAGATCTCACAAGGCTCTAGAAACAGAAGCCAGAAAGCCTTCAGGAATCTGGGCACACTCTCTTCATCTCTTCTCTCTTTCCTCTCTGTCCTTCTGTTTACTTCTGATCTCTCTGGGACTAGATTTCTCTACTTCTTAGGGTACCATATGGTATAACATGGCTGAGGTACTGCTGCTAAGTTTTTACAGATCTGTTAATTCTAAACACATAAAGAGACTGGCTAGAATCAAATATATTAAAAAATCCTGAGAAAGGGGGAAGCAGTAGAAACAGATCTACCTATATCAATTAAAGGGTCACTGGAAAACAGAGGTTGTGCCAAAAATGAAACAAATAAGCATCAGCTGGCATTCTGTAGGAGCTTGGGGGAAATTCCTTGAAAGAAGTAAGGAATTCCTAAACCCCTTTAAAGTCCCAACAAGAAAACACTGATGGCATGATATTCACAGTGATGACCTTGAGTTATTAATAAAAGGTATACAACACTTAGTACATTCTATTTTCTGAATCAGATGCTTATAATGCTTAAGATTTCCAAAAAACCAATAATTTCCATTAAAATATGTTAAAGTAACCATTATAAGTTTAAGTGCTTAAGCTTCAGTTACCAGAAAAGTTCATTCATCTATTCCCCTGGTATGCCGTACAGGTCAGGTATTCGCTTTCCAATCCTTTCTCAAATAAGCTTATACATTTTTTAAATATAACATTACTGTATTATGTCTATTGCTTCCTCCTAATCCACCACTCCCATTTGCCCACAAGTTCCATCCTTTTATATTTACTGGAGTTTATGTAGACTTAATTTATTTATAAATACATATCAAATATTAATTCCTTAAAATACAGGCTCAATTGTCAAGTTCCTAACAACAAACCACCGCTAATGAGGCCTAACATCAGAGCCTGCTACCTCTCCTTTAGAAAATCATTCTGTTTAGCAATCTTAAAGCTATAAGAAAAAAAATATTCCACATTTAATTTAAATTTGTGGGGAAAAAAATTCTGTCTACTTGCTGTAAGAAAACTAATCAATGACTAGTAAAATAATGAGTTTGGCAGTGTTAGGGTAATACCTTGAAAATTTTTAAAATAACTTTATATTGTTTTTATTTTAGAACAGTGAAATTTATTTGCTACTTTAGTAGGATGTTCAGACCTAAAAAATAGTTTGGCTCCAAAACACATTCATTTATGTATTAGTAACACAGCAGTAGCAGCCGCCACCGTTTACTGCATGCTCGCTAATTGCTGAGCAATGCACTAATTACCTGACTCACACACCTCATTTATCTTCTCAGCAATCCTATGTAGGCTATAGTAAAGCCCCATTTTACAGATGAGGCAATGAGGTCTAGATTAGTTAAGTAACTTGCCTAAGTGCTAGTAAGTGAAGTCAGGACTAGAAGTCAGGATGCTCATGACTGGCTACACAATTTGCTAGACCCAGCACAAAATAAAAATGTGGGGACCCTTGTTCAAAAATTACTAAGAATTTTAAGATGGCAACAGCAGATCATTAAACCAAGCGTGGACCCCTCTAAGCACACCCACGGAGCCGGCCCTGCCCCTGCTCCAACAGATCACAAAACATGTGGAATTCTATGCTTTCATCTATCTAAATTATATTCTTCAAAGACTAAGTATTGTGACAGCTAATGAGCCAATTATAAACTAAGACTCAGATTTCATATTATAGGCTGTGCCTATATACACTCAATAAATATTTGTCGAATAAATGAACTTACTTCTTGGCTTCAAACTGAACCCCTCTCTTCAATAACTCATACTGAAAATGCCTCTGGTTAAGTGGGGGGAGGGGTTAAGAAAAGATAAATGGATCATTAGGAGGCCATCCACACCACTGGCAGAAACACTTCATGTTCCATTTGTGCTGGTTTAGGAGTTTTTATGACTGTAAGAAGCCATTTTAAAATCTAATTATCATTTCTATCTAGAGTTGACATTTAAATTCTGGGGCTCTAAGCAAAGCTTCAAGAATGCACTCCTTACCCCCCACATACACTCCCAATACCCACCACCTCACCCCACCCCTAAGCCCTTAACTTGCCCTAACAAACAGTTTACCAGCAGAAGAAAAAAAAAGTCCCTTCTCCTTAATCTATGCCAGGTGAGGGCAACATGATGGATATTTAAACCAAGCCTTTCAAAAGACATTAAAGCCCTAGGCTTGCAGGCCACACAAGAAGTTATGCAAAAAGAAAAGAAATCCCACCCCTTTCTAACCCTGGGGGATTGTAGGAAGGAAAAAATAAAAATAAAAACCAACATAAGACGTGCTCATTGGCTCTGCTGGGGTAGCACTGAGGATAGCATATCATCTGCCTGAAAGAGGCCATGGGAGGACGCCACCTTGCTGGATCCCCTCTGTGAGGGAAGGAGCAGCACCATCAAGGTGGCGGTGCAGTCCTGCCAGGCTGAGGATAGCCTTAAAACTGCATTTGGAGGGCCAGCCCAGTGGCCTAGTGGTTCAGTTCGCACTTCCTGGGGTTCGCAGGTTTGGATCCCGGGCACAGACCAATGCACCACTTGTCAAGCCATGCTGTGGCGGAGTCCCATATAAAGTAGAGGGAGATGGGCACTGATGTTAGCCCAGGGCCAATCTTCCTCAGCAAAAAGAGGACGATTGGCAATGGATGTTAGCTTGGGGCTAATCTTCCTCACACACACACACACACACACACACACACACACACACAAAACTGCATTTGGAAGCTGCTTCCCATGTGAAATGGATGAGGACTAGCGGCTTTACCATTGAGCCCTCCTAGTTGAGTGAGGACTATGGAAACTCCCAGGCCAGAGGCCAAATGGCAGGTAAAAGAAGGTCTCGAATTCTACATTACTAGCCACTGAGGGGGTCCAGAAACCCTGGCCAGGACCAACGTACAGGACAGAAGAGCATACATCAGCCAGGTTGATCAGGGACAGGAACCTGGAGGCCACAGACGCCAATGGGTGTACACATCCACACACACACACACACACACACACAAGGACCAGCATGAGAGGCAGCCCATACCTCTCCCGTGACCCCAGATCTCATTAGGCACAAGCTTCCTACAACACTCACCCCAGACACCTGGAAGCCATCATAGAGACAGAAGTAGGTTGAGAGGGAGGTAGTTTGATGAGCACATTTTTATCTAAGTGAGAGCCTGAGGTTTACCTAAAAGGACTGTTTACATGTTCAAATTGGACAAATCTAAATTGCATTGGTGTGATGGTCAGTTTTATGTGCCAACTTGGCTAGGCTAGAGTCTCAGTTATTCAATCAAATACCAGGGTTGCTGTGAGGGTATTTTATGGATATGATTAAAATCCGCAATCAGTAGGCTTTAAGTAAGGGGGTGATCCTTACTGGACCTAGGATCCAAAAATCCTAGATATTTTTGGGTGGGCCTTTCAGCTGATAGGTCTTAAAGCAGAGGTGAGGGAATTTCTGCCTTTGGACAGCCAGCAGCTTCAGCTCCTGCCGAGAGTTCCAGCCTGCCCTTTTTCACAGCCTGCCTTATGGATTTATCTATGGAGTTCCCTAGCCTGTCCCACAATGGTGTAAACCAACTACTTGCTATAAATCTCTTAATACATATCTCCTACTATTTCTGTTTCTCTGGCTGAACTTGGACTGATACAATCAGATCTTCACAAAGAAGACCAAAATAATGACGGTATATGTAAAATATTACATTTTTCTTCACATCTGGTTTGTAGCATGAATAATTTAGTATCTAAGAGTAAAATAAGCCCTGCATACCTCGAAGATTTCATGCATACTCCCTGTCTCTGCCTGAAATGTACTTATCCTTCTGGTCTCAATCTAAAGGTCTACTTCCTCAGGAATGCTTTCTTTGACCACCCGTCAAATTCAGGTCTTGCTGTTAGATATGCTCATGACAACTGTTCTTCTCTTGTAGCACTTATTGCAGTTGAAATGAATGTCTAATTATTTGACATTCGTCTTCCTCTCTAGAGTTTAAGCTCTACGGAGACAGAGCTTAGAGCTGACTTGGTCACCAATGTATCCTCACTATCAAGCATACTGCCTAGGACATATAA
Organism: Ceratotherium simum simum; assembly: GCF_057802395.1. Taxonomy (NCBI): domain Eukaryota; kingdom Metazoa; phylum Chordata; class Mammalia; order Perissodactyla; family Rhinocerotidae; genus Ceratotherium; species Ceratotherium simum. The sequence goes on from NC_141924.1 coordinate 42,244,489, forward strand.
TGGGTGCTCAATAAATATTAATGAATGAATGCATGGGTATAAATGGATATAGAATTTAAAAAAAACAACAACCCTGTGTTCCAAATTTGAATATAATTTGAAAATATCTGCCTTTGGTAGTTGATCCTAAGCTATATCTTCCAAAGAACACTTCTGTAGAATTCAGAATGTGGGAGTTGGAGATAAGAAGGTGCCATCAGCTTTGCCCGTGTAGGCAGCAAGCTGAATATCACTGTGTTCCTTGGCTTGGGCTGCTATAACAAAACACCACAGGCTGCACAGTTTATAAGCAACAGAAATATACTTCTCACAGTTCTAGAGGCTAGAAGTCCAAGATCAGTGTGCCAGCGTAGTCAAGTGAGGACCCTCTTCGGGGCTGCAGACTTCTCCTTGGATACTCACAGGATGGAAGGGGTGAGGGATCTTTCTAGGACCTTTTCTGTAAGACTACTAATCCCATTCTTGAGGACTCTGCCCTCATGACTTTATCACCTCCCAAAGGCCCCACCCCTAATACCATCACCTTGAGGGTTAGGTTTCAACATATGAATTTTGGGGGGATACATTCAGATCATAGCAACCATGAACTCCTTTTTAGTTAAGATGACCCAAATTACATGAGCTAAGGATGGCCCAAAGCCAGTGCTGCATGAAGAAGACCTCATAAATCTGTTTGCCAATTTCACATTTATGCAGAAACATAGATTTTATGGTCCTCTGAGGGAGCTAAATGGCACAACGTTTTATGACATTCTTAATAGTATTTTAAGATTCCTTTGGAAATAATTATTCATCTCATGACTTGGGATATTAATTTGGATGTTAAAATTAGGTAATGAGAATATAGGGAGTTGTAAATATTTTTAATAAAAATCTATATTCACACTCTAAAGGCTAACCAAATTCTTGTTCTTTTGTCCCAATAAGGTTGAATCTAAACACCAATTACCACTTTAAAAAGCATAATTACACTGGGCTTTGATCATTTTAGGAAGAAAAATAGATATGAAACAGAACCTGCCTATAATCATTCTATGTATTTCACACTTTAAGAAATGGAATCTTCCCTGTTGAAAATCCTTCCCACAAGAAAGGATCTTCAACTACCTCCTCACTTATTTCCTTTTTTAAGTAGAAAAATCTTAGAAAATGTTGAAACAAATACACCATACAAAAATTCAGGAAAAAATATTTACTTCCAAATGAATTTGATGCCATTTATGAATCAGATTACTTGGATACGTGTTCAACAAATTATTGCATCTTTCATATTCACTAAGATAGATACCTTCATTGGCTCAAGAAAGATTTCATGCTTAAAAGTAGACATAGGAATTTGAAAATGTATGTTGTACTTTGGGTATAATATTAAAAGAAAATTTTGTTATTCAACATCACTAATTATGAGGGACATGTAAATCAAAACCACAATGAGATATTACCTCACACCCGTCAAAAAGGCTATTATTTAAAAAACAAGAAACAACAAGTGTTGGAGAGGATGTGGAGAAAAGGGAACCCTCATACACTGCTGGTGAGAATGTCAACTGGTGCAGCCACTATGAAAAACAGTTCAGAGATTCCTCACAAAATTAAAAATAGAACTACCATATGATCCAGCTATTCTGCTTCTGGGTATTTATCCAAAGAACATGAAAACGCTAACTGGAAAAGATATATGCACCCCTATGTTCACTGCAGCATTTTCCACAATAGGCAAGACTTGGAGACAACCTAAGTGCCCATCAACACATGAATGGATAAAGAAGATGTGGTGTGTATATATATATAATGGAATGCTACTCAGTCATTAAAATAAATGACATCTTGCCATTTGGGACAATATGGGTTAACCTTGGGGGTATTATGTTAAGTGAAATAAGTCAGATGAAGAAAGATAAATACCATATGATTTCACTCATATGTGGAAGATAAACAAATACGTAGATATAGAGAACAGATTGGTGGTTACGAGAGGGGAAGGAAGTAGGGGGAGGGATAAAGGAGGACATTTGTATGGTGACAATGCAATCTGATTATAAAAGAGTAAATTTTAAATTCAAAGTATGTATGAACAGTAAAACCAAAATGGAGTTTTTTAATCAAAATGAGAGAGACATTGTTTAACAAAAAAGATGAGTAAAAAAATTGATATTCCCATAAGTTAATATCTCTAATTTAATGATTAGTTGTGAAAATTTTTAAAAAATAGAATTTATATAGCAAAATATACTTGACTATGTTTCCACACAAAATTGGGGTTCTCTTGCCTGATGCACATTTTAAAAAAGCCAATTATTATGGCTTTAATATGGTATTAGCTTTTGGAAATAATTATGGCTAATATGGTATTAGCTTTTGGAAAAAGAAATGTAGCTTTATTTTGTGAGCTTGATCTGCAAGGAGACAGGAGGCATGTGCCCTCAGATCTGTCTCCTCTATCCAGGGCTTGGGGCACAATTTATGGCATGAAGGGCAAGGCAGTTTGAAGTGTGGAGATGGATGATTGGAGGTAATGAGAAATGAGGTAATTGATGATCTGCGCAAGAGAAAATGTTCAATAGAAGTATAAAAAATCAAATCAAGCTTACAAGAATTTCTTTCAAACAAATTCTATCCTTCTATCTGACGTGAATATAAAAGCAGAATTTTAAATCAAATAAAAATACTTAATCCAGATAGAATAAACTTCAAAGAAGCACAATACATACCTCTAAATGAGATTTAATTCATAATTCAATTTAATACCTTTAGCAGAATATTTAGACTTAGCCCCAGCCAATTGATCTATAATCTTTAAATTCATTCTCAGAATGCATTAAATTGAGACTATCATTGTCCTGTGGAGTATTTTTTTTCCTAGTAAACAACATTCAGGACATTTAGCTTCTTATTTAACACATCCGATTAAAATACTGTGTCTCTTCATTTAAGTAATCTGACTTTTTTTTGTAGTCTAGGCATCATAAATTCATTCATTCACTCTTTCTACAAGTATTTGTTCCTTGTCTGCTATGTACAAGGCATTTGGTTTAACAGAAGTCACTGAAATCACAAACCAAGGACCACTGTTCTGCCAGTGAATTGAAAAGAAATTGTCAATGGCTGGTTTGAAAGGCTCAACAGAGAAGTCTCTGATTAGATAACAAACATGCAGTTGATTGGAACCACTTGGGGCTGGGTGCGTCTCTGAGAATATATGTGGAAGAGTTTCATAGGGAATTTTGTAAAAACAGAGGAGATTAGGGAAAAAATATATATATATGTTATGATTAATGGGCAATAAACTTACTACAATCATAATTACATAGATTCCTCAGTTTTCTCATCTGTCAAATAAGGATAATTAATCCTAAGCACTAAATATTTATTGAATAAATGAATTAAAATGAAATGTGTAAAAATTTTGAGATATCATATGATGTGTACTTCTTTTCTAATTTGAGAAATTATCAAGGTAACATTTCTTTGGTAATTCTAGGCAAACCAATTTTAACTTGCAGTGGAATGGTTACAATCAGAGGCTGAAAAGTCAGACAAACTGGCAGGGCTCCCCATCTGTCCTCTGAGTAATTGAGTAATTACAAATTTAGTAATCCTGGGAAAGGTACTTCAACTCTCTCAGCCTCAATCACTTCAATTGTAAAATAGGAATATGCATTATATTTGCTACAGACAATGTTTGTGTTCCCCTCAAATTCATATGTTGAACCTGCTCCTCAGTGTGATAGCAATAGGAGGTGGGACCTCTGAGAGGTGATTAGGTCATGAGGGTGGAGCTCTCATAAATGGGATTAGAGCCCTTATAACAGAGATCCCAGAGAGCTCTCTTGTCCCTCTGCCATGTGAGGACACAGCAAGAAGACGGCTGTGTGTGAACCAGGGAGCTTGTCTGCACCTGACACCGAATTTGCCAGTGCCTTGATCATGGACTCCCAGGCCTCCACACCTGAGAGAAGTACATGCTTGTTGTTAAGCCACCCAGCCAGAGATATTGTGTTATAGCAGCCCAATTGGACTAAGACGACACTGCTAGGGTTTTTATGCAGGTGAATGAAATGATGTCAATAATGTGCCAAATACAAATAAACTGGCATGCAGTAGATGTTTAATAGTTACTATTTATTTTCATAACAATTTCAGAATATAAAAGATTTTAAAGATATGTGAGCTCTACACAGTCTTTAGCTTCCCAAGATCTAGGATATTTAACCAATAACAGAAACTTCCTCACAACTTTCTGACAGAAAAGAATAAATAGTATCATCTTCATATAAGGAGAACATAATTCAGAGAGATTGCTCATTTTTTTTCAGAGTAATACATAACTTTAAAAAAAATTTTAATCCCCCACAAAAACTATAATATGGAATGATGCCACAAGGCCTCTAGTGATTTGTTCCCTAGTGCTAAAAATGTAAAACAGAAAAGGCTATAAGATTTCTGTGATGCTAAGTACAAGATATTGTGGATTATTGATAATTGTTTCATTTACACAGAAATATTACAGTTAGGTTTCTTAAAGTAGTAAAAATTATACTGTGGAATATCTCCTTGATTGAGCTTTAGGGGATTCAGTGACCTAGAAGAACTATATATAAAATTTTATTTGCATATGTGCCAGCATGCTTTTTTCAGAGGAAAAGGTCCAGGGCTTTCACAGATTCTCAAAATGGTCCATAAGCCAACCACAAAAGGTCGAGTAGCGCCACTCCAGAAGTGGTGACATAAATTATAGCTCTTAAGTATGGTCCCGTAGAGCACTGCAAACTTGTTTACAGGAACTGCCACCCAGTGTTTATTTTTAGTGTACAAAGATTATGTTATCAGAGAAGAATCTATGCAGATTAACAAGATTTTAGGGTCCTTTTGGTTATTGTTTTTTAACTTAAATAAATAGAGAGGAAGTTAAGATATCACATCTTAACTGATAAAGAAGTTTGAATAAAGATTCATAGAGTAATTCAGTACTTTAGAAGTTCAACAAAATTTATGACTTAGGAATTATAATAGTACTGTGAGAACACTATCATCCACGACTTTAGCAGAGTACTATTAAAATAATATATTTTCACTAGATCGTATTTGTAATTATTAATGATATTGTCAAATTACTTATAACTTTATTATAATTACAAGTGCACATTAAAAGTGTCAAAAAGTATTTTAAAATATCCCCAAGCCTTGTGAAGAAGCAGCATACCTGTCTACTGAATACTTAGCCAACTCTTCCAGAAAATAAAACCAAGAATATGTTAAATACAACTCCATTCTTTATTGAATAGCACAGTTCTTTGGTGCAGGACTAAAAACTTATTCTGATATATGTTAAGCAGGATGATTTTCACAGGTATTTAAAACAATGTACAGTCTTATATTGCTACACTAATTTGGGTCCAAAATATCCATTAAATATTAAACATATTATTAGCTATTTCATGTATGTACGTCACTATTAGCACATGCCAAAACCTGAATAATTTCATAGTTCATCAATCTGGCTGATTTTGTTTCCCATCATGTTTATCTTCATCAAACTCTGTACCAAGCTAAAGGATTAATACCAAGAAATGGTTTACACGCAATCAGTTCTGAGAAATATTGCACCAGGCCATTTCAACCAGATTTAATAATAATACCAGAATATATTGATCGCTTAATATATACCAGGAACTATTATTCAAAACAATATATATCTACATACATATAAATATACATAGACACACAGGCACAAATATCACATATATTTGTGTGTGTATATGTATGTGTGTATGTGTAGATAGATATACACACACAGACATATACACACATATATGCACAGGGCTAAAGTGATAAATACATATCCATCTTCTTAACAACCCAAGGAGGTAAGTACTACCATTATCTCTATTTTGCAGATTGGAAACACAGCATCAGATAGCACAAATAAATTGCCCATGATTACACAGGTAATAAGTGACTCAGCTGAAAGGTGAACCTAAGGATGTAATACAGTCCAAAGTCCTGGTCTTACCCTTTGCTCACAGCTGCCTCTGGGAGTAGCGGTAATATAGACAAGGCAAGTGGTGAGGAAAGATGGGTTGTTTGCAATGTGGTAGTGACATGAGGGATACCTATTTGGTGAAAGCTCTTGAGTTAGTGCTGATTATACTTTGGGTATAATATTAAAACATACATACGATTGAACGCAGTTACAGGTATATAACCACGCACTCATGGGGTAGGCTCACCCCACATACTTGAAAGAAATGTTGCTGCACATGTAGTGTAACCCTTACGTGCAGTTGAAAAAGTTAGCTTTCCATGTCGCACCTTTTTGTTCATGTTTGTTGACTTTTTCTTTGTGTCCTTAATTTCCAAACTGATGCAGTTTCAGAACTGACAAATTGAAAACTCCATAAAGCTGTCAGTAGCTTCGAAAGTGAGGTATGTTTTGACACACCATGTTTTGACACGTAGTAGTCAGATTATGATGTATGTTTAGCATTATACCAATTAATACTGTGGGGAAAACAAGTGTTTGTGTTTTATGTAGTTAAAAATCTTCACTCAAAAATTATTTAAGAAAAAAGATCCTCCTAGTCAAGTGTCACGTTTAAAATGACTTAGATTGTTAGTTAAAACAAAAACCTTGAATGAATAAAACGATTTGTACTCGGTGTATTCTTAAAGAGTATAATTTATAACATTTAAGTGAAAATTAAATAGATGCATTGTTGCTGTAAATTCAAATTATGCAATAAACATGATATGGCATAAGCATTTTTCTTTCACGGAATCAAAGCCTGACTGTAAGGAAGGCATTCTTAATGTATTTAGTATGGATCACATAGTCACTTAAAATGCTCATCCTTTTGAAAAAAAAAGAAAAAGGGGTGAATCTTATCACCAAAATGCTCTTGGGTAAAACAAATCTATTTTATTGCCAACTTGTGTTTTTTTCACATTGTCTGTATAGCCTAGGAATGGAGTCTAAACATGAAACATTGCAACGTAATTGTAACAAAATGTAAATATATAATCATCAAACCTATGTGTAAAGTCTCATTTTTATAAAGTTAAAATATCAAATAATAATAGTTAGAAAAAGCATAATACTTTGGAGAAATATATGCAAAAATCCATTCTATCTTTCAACAAACATCTATTAAACATTCACTATACCCTAAGGCATGGGTATCTGCTCCGGAGTAATATATAGACTATTTCTGGGAGATACTCAGAATGAGATATCTTTTTAAAAGTTATAAAGGTTCTATAAAAAAAGTCTACTAGAATAAATAAATGTAGCAAGGTAACAGGATACAAGATCAATATAAAAAAATCAACTGTATCTGTATCCAATATGAACAATCTGAAAATGTAATTAAGAAAACAAATTTTTTATGATAACATTAAAAGAATAAAATATTTAGAAATAAATTTAACAGAATTGTAAGACCTCTAAACCGAACAATATTAGAGATATGCCATGTTCATGGATTGGAAAACTCAATATAGTTAAGATGCAATCCTCCAAATTGATCTACAAATTCAACAGGATCTCTATCAAAATCCCAGCCATCATTACTGTAGAAATAGACAAGCTATCCCAAAATTTTATACAGAAAGGCAAAGGACCTAGAATAGTTAAAATAATTTTGAAAAAGGTCAAAGTTGAAGGATTTATACTACTTGATTTTAAAAGTTAATATATAAAACTACAGTAATCGAGACAGTATGCTATTTTCATAAAGACAGACATAAATATCAATGGAACAGAATACAAAGTCCAGAAATATACCCTCCAATTATGTCAGCTGATTTTTGATAAAGGTGCTAAGGCAACTCAAAGGAAAGGAAAGCCTTAGTAAACAATATTGGGATGACTGGATATTTATATGAAAAAATAAATTTAGAATCTAGTCTCACACCACTTACAAAAAGAAACTCAGAGCCAGCCCTGATGGTCTAGCCCTTAAAATTCGGCATGCTCCTCTTCGGTGGCCCAGGTTCGGTTCCTGTGCACGGAACCACACCACTCGTCTGTTGGTAGTCATGTCAGCCATGCTGTGGTGGTGGCTCACAAAGAAGAACTAGAAGATCTTACAACTATACACAACTATGTACTGGGGCTTTGGGGTGGAAGAGAAAAGGAGGAAGATTGGCACAGATGTTAGCATAGGAATAATCTTCCCATGCAAAAAAAAAAAACAACTCAAAATAGATCATATATCTGAATGTACAAATTAAAACTATAAAACATCTAGAAGAAATAGGGGAAGAAAATAGGAGAAAACCCCTGACTTTGGGGTTAGGCAAAGATTTCTTACTTGTTATACCAAAGGCACGATCCATCAAAGAAACTAAGTGTTAAATTTAACTTAAGCAAAATTACAAAACTTTTTCTTCAAAAAACGCCATTAAGTAAGTGAAAACACAAGCAACAGACTGTGAGAAAACATTTGCAACTTATATATCTAATAAAGATATTCTATCTACAATATATAAATAAGTCTAACAGTTCAACAAGTAACTGAATTAAAAGTGACAAAAGATCTGAAGAGACATTTCATCAAAGACAATATACGAATGGTTGGTAAGCACATAAAAGCATTCTCAACACCATTAGTCATTATGAAATGCAGATTAAAACCACAATAAGATAACACTAGTCACACTAGAATGGCTAAAATCAAAAAGACTGACAAATCTAAGTTTGTTAAGGATATGGAAAACTGGAACTCTCATGCATTGCTGGTGTGAATGTAAAACGGTACACCCACTGTGGTACACACTTTGCCAGGGATGGGAAGGAGAACGGACTGCAAGTGGGCACAGAAGAACTTTTGGTGAAGACAGATGCTCTAAAATTGGACTGAAGCGACAGTTGCAAAATTGTATATCTTTCCTCAAAAGTATCAAACTATAAACTTATAATGGTGAACTTTATGGTATATAAATTATACTTCAATAAAACTGTTAAAAATAAAAGGGATACTTTTAGACAATTCATGTAGAAACTTTGTAGTACAAAAATGAGGAAACGTCTAATCCATTTGAAGACACAGAATTGGTTTATAGAAGTGAATCTGATTTTTTTCCCAAATTCCCAATTCCAATAATTTAGTTTGTGACATCACAATATACGACTTAATTCTGAGATAAAACAAATTCCATTCAAAATGAAAAAATGGAAATAACATCTACTTGATAAATTTTTCTATTCCATTCCACAAACTATATCTTTAAACTGATGGTGGTAGTTGAATTAAAGAACTTCAATTAGACTTTGCTCCACCCACTATAAGTAATTTCTGATGCATTAATTTTTTTATATATAATTACCATAAAGTAAGATGGCTATCTGTTATTCTTTACTTCAGGGGATATTTGTGTGCTTTTTTGTGTGTGTGAGGAAGATTAGCCCTGAGTTAACATCCAATGTCAATCCTCCTCTTTTTCTTGTTTTTTTTTTTCTGAGGAAGATTGGCCCTGGGCTAACATCTGTGCCCATCTTCCTCTGCTTTATATGGTACGCCACCACAGCATGGCCTGACAAGTGGTGTGTCAGTGCACACCTGGGATCCAAACCTGCAAACCTCAGGCCGCCAAAGCAGAGAGCACACACTTAACCACTGTGCCACTGGGCCAGCCCCTGTATGCTTTTTCTTGATTCAGAAAAATAGAATTTTTACCAACATCCTTCCCACATAGAGGCATACATGTGTTTGCAAACATAAAAATAAGTAAGCGTGTATATAGAGCAGTAATGCATTTATGTATACCATATACCTCTATCTCCATATATGTATAAATATAGATAAATAGCTTGATTTTGTATTCACACAAAAATACTATGCTATTCTTTAGCAATAGTGCCTTCCGGAGGCTCCTCCCAGCAATACCCCATGTCAAGAAGAAACTCAAGAAAAATGAAGCTATACTTTTCTTTTGCACATATCGATAAGGATATATGGCTATAAAAATGTTTATTCTGAATATATTTCCAACACATGAGAATATCAAGGAATTTATTAATATTCAGTTAATTTAAATTCTATTATGAAATCCAGTTAGAAAATAGGGATTTCGTTTCTCAAATCAAAAAGAACAGTTAAAAAGCAAGAGTAATTTTAAGTCAGTTTTGAGTCAGCCTCCTCTTTCAAATACATGTTAGATTGTAGCATCAAGATATGAAGTAGTCTATGACTTTCTCTAGGATTCTACTCAATATTTAATCACTTACTCGTTCAGTCAACAAATATTCAATGAGAACCCTGGGCGTATTAGGCACTGTGCTCCATACCAGTGATAGGAAGGGGAACAGAGACAGCCTCTGCTCTCAAGCAGCTTAAGAGTCCAAAGGAGGCACTTACATAATCCCACCCAAGCATTTTGCAAATTTGGAACATAAGATCTTCAAGAGTCACAGTAGGGTTAATTTTAGCAATGCTGCATTCTATAACTCTTCTTGAAAGTTAGAAAAATTGAAGACTCTGAGCAGTCCTGTAGTAAAGAAACCTGTTTCACCTTTTACATTCCAGAGGTTTTCTAATTTATTTGACTATGTAATTTTTTCAGATTTAACACTATTAACATCCATTGAACACACTTTGAAAAATATTAATACTTTGGAAACTCCCTGTATAGGATCTATAATCCTTTTATAAAAGAAAAACAGACATACCTACCATTGCTTTCACTTCTCAGACACATGCTGATTATAGTATTTGTGGACTGACAAACACTGATTGCTTGACAATGGGCCACTATTTTGCCAGCTAGTATGGAAGTTACATTGAACAGTCTCTAATTTCACAAATCACTCTTTTATCAAAGATGGACACAACATTTACTTTTTCCTAGCCCTTAGGTTTATCACTTAACCTTTTCTAAAATCAAAGATTATAATATTTTTGTCTCAAGTATTTGGTTTTTTATTGCAAGGCATTAGAACTATGGATTTGGGTGCATTTTGATGGGTATGTGTTTTTTTCTTGGTATTCCAAGACCTACATCTTTTTGGTGTTCTAGCCTGGCGGTTACATTGCCCCTGTCAATTGGTTACATTTTTACTGCTTCTGAAAAGGGAGAAGAAAAAAAGTGCAGAACTTTGGGATTTGTGGCCTGAAGACATTCATGCTTTCAACACTTATTTACTGAGTGCCCACATAAAATGGTAAACAAATTAGGTAATTAAATTTATTCTCACAGAGCCTATAGGTTTGGCTCCATTACCTACAGACTATGTAATCCTGGGAAAATATCAAAATTAACGTAAGTGCCTCACCTGTAAAATGAAGATAATTTTAATATGTATCTCATGGAGTTGTTAGAAGGATCTAGAATATTATTTGAAACTTTCAAAACATATACAAATACCACTTTGTTTTAGAAGCCTCCATCCTTTTACTATATGGTGGCTACATATTCTATTTTTTTAATTACTGAAAAATTTATTAATAACTATAATAAACCTATTTATGCTTACATATATATCTTTAGCGAAAAATAACTATATTTTCCAAAACAAAATCTCTTTATGCCTGGATTAATATAACACAGCTGGATTTTCATATATGCTTTTGCATTCAATATGTTGCATAAATTGTTTTGGTTGAAGTATATGAAGAAAGTGCAGCCTCACACAGATACATAGTTGGAAAGGGAGGGAATATTTAATAACTTTTTCAGATAATTGTGAATATTCTTCTTTAATACTACACTAAATCTAGAAAAAGTAGTTTCTTAAAAGGTTAGTTGCAGTGAGGAATCTGAAATGTTATCAACTTTTTGTACTTTGTTACATTAAAATCCGTTGGTTTGTCCTGAACCTTGAATGGATGTTTTGCCCATGCATGATTTTGTAACATCATGCATTGGTCGTTTGGAAAATATTGGTTCACTGATATATGCAGATCTTCCAAACGTTGACACATTTCATTGTACAATTTCAAGCAATCACATTTGTTAATATCACCACTAATTTAATCAGAAATATCTTTAAGTGTATTGGGAAGCCGTCAAGTCTCAGCTGCAGATATGTTTTCTAAAACTCTAATTTTCAGTTGAAGATTAAATTTTATCATTAGCAACAATTCTGCCAGTTGTTTTCCTTGAAGTGACAGGCTCACCTTGATCAAGTTTGATAAAATCTCTGCTAAATACCCAACTCTTTTTTTGTATTATTCAATTTATTTAAACTAAAAAAAAAAACAAAAGAAAATAAAAACACAGCTCATGCATTTGTCTCATTACCCCCACCCCCTGCAACCACCAATCTGTTCTCTGTATCTATGGGCTTTTTTTTTTTAATATATTCTTGTGTTGCTTAGCAACAGGGATACATTAGGCAATTTTGTCATTGTGCGAACATCATAGAGTATACTGAAGGGCAACAAATTTGCCATCCCAAGATGTGTCTCTTTAATATAAGGAAGTTTTTAGGCTGATTATTATTTTTTTTCATAATTTTTTTTTTGCTGAGGAAGATTCACCCTGAGGTAACATCTGTGCCAATGTTCCTCTATTTTGTATGTGGGTTGCCACCACAGCATGGCCTCTGAAAAGTGGTGTATGTCCCTGCCCAGGAACCAAACCTGGGCTGCCAAAGTGGAGCGTGCCAAACTTAACTACTAGGCCATGGGGCCAGCCCCAAGGCTGATTATTTTTAAGAAACAAAAAACTCAAGTTTTCCTTGAGGGTGGCCTGGTGGTATAGTGGTTAAGTTCGTGTGCTCTGCTTCGGCAGCCCAGGGTTCACAGGTTGGATCCCGGGTGCAGCCCTACCCACCGCTCATCAAGCCATGCTGTCGCAGGTGACCCACAGATAAAGTAGAGAAAGATGGGCACAGATGTTAGCCCAGGGCCAATCTTCCTCAGCAAAAAGAGGAAGATTGGCAACAGATGTTAGCTCGGGGCTAAGCTTCCTCACCAAAAAAAAAAAAAAGTTTTTCTTGTTACCTCTCCCTAAAAGAATTCAGATGAAAAACCTGACTTGGGAATTGAGCTATCACCTTAGCATAACATGAACTAGGTGGTAGACAGGGAGGAACCTAGAAAAGCCCGTTTGTTGGGTTCCCTTCTGTGTTTTTCTGTTTCTGTGTGGCCAAACACTTGTTTCCCAAACATTTGCTCCTTTACACCTACATGTGAATTGCCTTCCTTCCCTTTGAAGTCCTTGACCCTCCCTACTCCCAACATCCTCCTTCGTCTTTAGCTGAGGATGGTATTTAAGGCGAAGGCTTCAGCCATTTTGGTGAGTTACATGGTTTTCCTGGGTTTCTCCCACATATGCATGTCATTAAACTTTTCACTGAGTGCTTACTGTTTGTTAAACACTGTCCTAAGTGCTTCCAGTTTCACTGCTGTTAGCCACCTAAGAGATAGATAGTGGTGTTATCCCCATTTTATAGACAAGGACACTCAAGAGAGGTTAAGCCCCAGAAAGCAGAGCAGAAAGCTAGTTTTTTCCTTTCCTGTATCATTCCACTTACTTCTGGTCATCACACCCCTACCACTGCTTTGAAAGCTACTCTTTCCATACTAGTACCTGCCTTTCCCTAGCCACAGTTTGAGAACTTACCAAATACAAGCCAACTAGATTTTCCCTAAATTAGATTCCCAAGCACAAGACTGCTCACAAGACAACTCCCAAGTTGCTGCTACACACAGCCCAGAGCACTCCTGACCATTTCATTTTCCAAGTCTGGATCTTCAGCTGTTCTTTCGACTACATGAGCTACCAGACACTCTTGTAATAAATTCAATTCTTGTTTAAATGGTCACATTTTACTCTTTTGTATGTAACTGAGGTAGCCTAAAAAATAACAAACACTAGCTCAGCTGAAATTCCAATTCCAGCCCCTAGAGCCTTAAAATATGGAAGGACCACTGACCATCTGACACTATAGTCACCTCGTCATATATCCATATGTTCCACCTATGGATACGGGTTCAGGAAGTCAAGGGCAAAGGCAAAGGATGCACTAATGATGGACCAGGTTCAGAGGTTTCTTGTTTTTTTAAAGGTATTTTAAAATCCATGGTTGTTAAATAATCTGCTCCAATCATCATTCATATAAGCAGCAAGAACTACTGAAGAAAAGAAAATGTATTTGGGAAAAATTTGGGGAGTAACAACCTGAATTACCAACAAAGTGGAGAAAACACAAGGGTTAGTCGGCATAAGTATGAAAGGATTAAAGGCTCACAGAGAAAAAGCAGTTGAAATTTTACTTCAATATAATTTAAAGTCAATAAAAATATGGTGGGAAATTTCCTTGGGTTTTAATGGCCAAATTTTTTTAAGGAATTGATGAAGCTATATTTGCCAATAGGTAATTATGCAAGCAGCTGGGCTGAAAACTAGAAAAGTTTTACAATTAATTTGACTCAAAGAGACTGTCATTTCAGGCATCCTTCATTTAAATGTATCAGCAGTGTGCAATTTATTTGTACTTTGATGAGTCTAAAATGCTGACCAGCTAGTTTTAACAACAATCTGAGTTATCTGGATGAATTTCTTCTAGATTTAAAATAGCTGCTAAAACTTGATGAGAAATAGGGCTTTCAATCTTCAGTGCCCATGCAATTGGATCAAATCATTTGAAAACAGGGGGAAAGTTTTGAAGCTGTTCCTATCATTATTAGTATCTTTATTTTGATTCTTAATCTTATTGCTGACCTAATAATAGGTACTATAAAAACCATTTCTATGATCTTTATTAGCCTGTTACTAAACAATACCATAAATAGGAAATTTAAGTCATTAACTAATGTTTACCTACAACTGATATCAGGATCCAAAAACATTTTCAGGTTTATTACCCCCATGAAACCAAACATCCTTTTACAAAAGTGAATTATAATTTATATAATTTTTAAATTGAAGTAATAAACCACACTAAATAAGTCAAGGACGTAGAGAAATATTATAATGGTTCATAATATACGACAAATGCTCTTCTCTCCATCAGATTTTTGCACTTAAAACATCTTTTCTCTTCAAATCATGCATTAGAGGGGCCGGCCCCGTGGCTTAGCGGTTGAGTGCGTGCACTCTGCTGCTGGTGTGGCGACCCGGGTTCGGATCCCGGGCGCGCGCCGACGCGCTGCTTCTCCGGCCATGCTGAGGCCGCGTCCCACGTGCAGCGGCTAGAGGGATGCGCAACCATGACATGCAGCTATCTACTGGGGCTTTGGGGGGGGAAATAAATAAATAAAATTATAAAAAAAAAAATCATGCATTAGATTAATTTAGCATAGCTAATAACAAGGCTTCCAGCTGTACCTCCTTGAAACTCAGCATCAAGTGAAACTATCTCCTGACAGCAGAGAAGTGACAACTAGAGTGCTTCTCATCAGGTTCTTCGTTGTTCTCTCCAACTAAGAAACACTTGAGGTTCAGCTTAAATGTTGATCTTCGGGGAAGACTTTCTTGATCCACCCCCTCTTCCACAGTCTAGGGTAAGCTTAGTTCCCCAATTACACTTCTCAATATACCACATACTTCTCCTTTCAGGATATTAAAAATAATAAATTAAATTACTGTGTGTGATTATTTGTTTAAGGAACATTTTTTTAAATGATCAGATCCAAGAGGGATGTGATTAACCGCTTCCTCGCTACATCTCTAGAAGTTAGCACAGAGCCTGGCACTATAGATATTACGAAATCTCTAAAAAGGGAGGGAAAGACAGAGGGTTTGACATGTGCCAAACCTGGAGGAAACAAACTAATGAGACAAAGAGAAGACACGGTGAAGGGACACCAGGGCCACACCACTGAAATTAAATAACATCTCTCATTATATCTGAACAAAACGACCTTTGTTTCAGCAGATTCTGGCTAAGTGATTCACAAAGGAGTCCAGATCGAAAGCCAAGAGGAACTCAAGGTTATCTTGGTAAAGTAAAAATTATTACAAGAGGAAACAAAAGTGTAGACTGTCACTTTTAAAAGAAAGAGCTTTAAACCATTCATTTTCAAAGACATATGTAAAAATATAGCAGAAACCAAACGAAACAGGCAAAATGATCTTGTATTTGTCACATTACAGAAGATTGCTTAAATTTATTCTAACAGTCATTTTAAAATAATATTACAATATAAAGGTCACAATAATGTATGTTACAATGCACATGAATTTTACTCTTTCATTTTAAAATTCAAATTGAAAGTTTATCTTTATATTTCTCATTTACACTTCCTGTTAGTATGTTGAACTGCACTTTGTGAATCAAAGATAACCCAAGAACTCAGCTGCATAAATTGATGCAAACAACATGATGTGCTAATTTATGCCTTTTAATTAAACAAAAGTTGAAATAAGTACCAATGATGCATAAAATAACATAGCATGTGGTGTATTACTATACAGGGGTTATATTTTAACCCATTATCTCTATTTCTTATTACTAATACTCAAGATAGAAATCGAAATACACAAATACCATTAGACTCGAAACAATTTAAGGTCAATAACAACCTATGTCTTATTCACTAAATTATCCTCAGTGCCTAGTAAAATGACTCCCATATGGTAGCGGCTCAATAAATATTTGTTGATTGAATGAATGAATGAATCTCTGATTTCCAGTCTGGGTCCATCTGCGTGGCAGTGGTTTCTCCGTAGAGCCACTGGCTTGGGCGAGATCTAATCCAAACTATATTCCGAAATTAGTTAGAAAATTGAGGATGGAACAGCATTGAGAAGGCCCACATATTGGGGATAATCAATGATTACAGCAGGTCATCTGAGCCTGATTCTAACTGGACAACCTCCCTGGTACTTTCCTGTTTCCAAAATAGCTTACTCCACGACTTGCTGGAAGAACTAATGACATCAGAAACAATATCTGGTGCAATCAGAGGATTTCTAATCAACTCAGAAAGAAAAAACATATTTCCTCAGTAGACACCCTAACCAATGAAATTTGCTAGCAAAAGCATAAAGTTCAGGATGCTAGCATCATAGAAAATAGAGTTGAAAGGAACTTTAGCAGGCCTCATCATGTCTACCCTTCATGCAAGAGAGAAAAATGAGATAATTATTGAAAGCAAATAAAATAAACAGTTACGCAAATTTTCACAATATACACATTAGGGGTCCCGTTGGTTGTAGATTTCTTCATAGTTTCTCCATAACTAGAGGAACAATAGCAAGTTCGGAATATCTCTTCCACTGAATGCAAGTTCATAATCAAGAAGCAGAAATACCTGAATAATCAGGTTGGCCCTGATTCAACTATTACCATTTAACAACCAGTCAGTAATATATTCTAAGACTCTGTAATTTGTGA
Source organism: Ceratotherium simum simum (assembly GCF_057802395.1). NCBI lineage: Eukaryota > Metazoa > Chordata > Mammalia > Perissodactyla > Rhinocerotidae > Ceratotherium > Ceratotherium simum. The sequence continues at coordinate 42,261,773 of NC_141924.1, forward strand.
GATATAAATACTGCTATTAAATTGCTTGTCTGCAATATTCACCACCTTTGATGTTTTTGACTTAAAACACCATAGATGACTAAAAATCTCCATCCAAGAGCCCAATTAATTAAAATTAAGGGTGTCTGTGTGTGTGTGTGTGTGTGTGTGTGCACGCATGCGTGCATGTGTACGTGTTTCTGAGGAGACAATAAAGATCAGATCTCTAACTACAGCTGAATTACAGCGTAACTCAGGATTAGACCTTGTTTGACAATAAAGTCCAGCAGTTTCTTGGCTTTTATACTCCTCCAAAGAAATTCCTTTGAAATCAGGACTCACTTTTACTGGACAAAACTGAAATACTCAATTTTACTTTGTATGCCTTTCCAAATAGGCATGAGTTTTTCAAATAGGCCAAAATCTCTGTTTGGCCAATGACAGAAGGTCCAACATCAGGGAAAAATCAGGATCTGTTTTCTTCTCTTTATGTCATTATTTTTGAACAGCTGCCAGGTTTCTCCTTGGTCTTGCAGGCCCAAAATGTAGTATTACTGTATTTCTCCATCTGTTTTAGGAGAAGTTGAGATGTACACTGTAAATTAAGGTATATAAAACCACATTTTTCTTTTATATGGTATAGGAATGGTAGAGCTGTGCTTTTAAATCAAGCAATTTCCTGGCTGGCAGGCTTTATTTTTCTGCAGCAGTAAAACACAATACAGTAGTAATATCAGCACGAAGAGTGGTGCATCTATATTACTTCCCTCCATCCCTTACAGAGAGCTGGCAGAGTACAACAATAGTACTGGCTATAAAATATTAATAAATCACTTCATTCTATATCCAATAGAACAGGATCAGAAACAGCACTAAACATGCAGAGACTTGATTCCGATCACGTGCCTTTTCAAGTGTTTCTAGAAGGATGAAAGGAGGGTAAAATGGAGATAATATCTCAAGTCCCAAACTTCCTCAAATTTCTGAGATTAAAAAAATGTCTATTCAGTTTCAGCAAAGAAAAACACGCTACAAGTCTACAGCTGGTTGCAGCACAGAGCTGTCTCAGATGACTAATGATTTTAGCGTATTGTGATTTTAGCTGATGCAGAAACAGAATAAAATATAATTTGGTGTACAGCTAAGGCATTCAAAGCCTTTCTAATGCATAAGGGAGCCGCTCACTCTCCCTTTACCAAGGAATGTCACTCCCCTAATTCTTTTTTTTACTGTAAAGAAGTTAGATGCCTAGCTTTTTAACTCTTTTCATCACATGAATATACCATAATTTATCCAATCTCTTCTTGATGGCATTTAAATTATTTCCAATGTTTTTCTAATACAATTGTATGTCTTAAGCACATTAACAAATTTCTCTGAGATATATATCTATATATAGGTATATATAGGTAGATATTAAACCATATGAAACTGCCCATTTTTGTAGGTCAAAAACAGCCAAGTATCAGCAATTTCAGATGGTTCAACCTAACAGGTATGGAATTACTGGGTCACTTCAGGATTGCTGGGTTTTACCAAACTGCTTTCCAAAACGGTTTTGCAATTTATATTTTCTTTATCAGGAGTATTTTTTATAACGTTTTGCTTTACTCCAGTCTCCTCTGAAAAGTGATTCCTCATCCCCCACCAAGGAATTGCTTCTTCCTGTGTGTTGCAAGACAAATCTCTTTCTCTCTGCTCGTTATCCCTGTGATTATCTCTCTAAATTCATCATTTCTTTTGTACAGTATACTTGGCAATTACAATCTTCTACTTCTCTGGAACATTTTAATGCCATAAAACTTAATTAAAGGAAACAAACAGAGGCATATCTGTACAATGGGGAAGGAGCCTGATACAAAAATGATCAACAAGCCTTAATCTCTAAGATCTGGGTCTAAGAATTCAGATGATGGTCAGGAAGATTCTATACAAGTACCTTTGCCTGGGCCATTCCTTCAGCCATGGAGGTTATTTCCCAACTCTTCACAACCAGTGTCCCCCTTTTGAAAGCTCAGATCAAATATTTCTCCTTATCAAGTCTTTTTTAAGTCCAGCCAGACTTTAATCTCTGCTTCCTCTCTGTTCTCCAAGCAACTGTGCATATGCTACATTTGTATGTGTGCAACTGTGTATGTACATGGGGTGTGTGCAGATAAGTAGGGGATGAACACTAAAATCCTAGAGTCTTGGGTTTTAAGGCTGATGATTGCTTTGGGCAGTCAGACATCATTTCCATTAGGAAGCTATTCCTCACCTCTGAAGTCTGAGCTTGTTATTCCTCCTTTGTGCCTCTCCAGGCACCCGATTTCTGCATCTGCCCTTGCACATAAAGACCTCTCAGTTGACTGCCTGTTCACACAACAACTTCCCTACTCCCTGTCATTCCTATTCATCTTTCTACATCTGGCATTGAGCACTCTCATACTTAATAGATGAATATGAAATGTGTGTACCTTAATTTTTCGCCTTCAATACTGACTTCATATCATGAGCTAGCCAATGTTCTAGCAGATGACTTTCAGCAATGAACAAAGTAGACAAATCCTTGCTCTCATGGAATTTACATTCTGGTTGGAGGAGATAGCCAACAAACAAATAAACTGGTAAATCTATAATGTGCCAGATCTTAAAGAGTGCTATAGAGAAAAATAAGCATGTTGAATAAATGGATGAATGAATCACTCAGTTTCTGCTTCGATGTTCCTCTATAGATTATAAATTGCATAAGAGCAGAGAATGGGTCTACATTGTTCATTTCTGAGTTACTTGTTCCTACACAAGTGCCTGGCACCTAGACTAAATTGCTGACTAAATTAATGAAGGAAGGAATCTCATATAATCCTTTATACATATGAACATAAATAAAAACTTATTTACAGATCCTAGATTGGTTGTAAATCCAAATCCAAATAGAGATGGTCTAGCTACCCCAAACTTTATCTCAATAGGTATTTTCCCCCCATCTACCTCAGTGGTTCTAAACCAGTGTGTCATGTGCCTCTCATCAATTATTTTTCAACGTGAAAAATTTTTTGCTGAATATACATACTGTTACTCCAATGTCCTTTAAATAGAACTTTGAACATGCTGTGTGGAATATAGGGGAGGTAAAAAAAAAACAGCATGGGTCCGAATAAACATTGCATCCTTCCTGGAGTATGTTTAAACATTGTCTCATAAGTATATTAGAGAGCAGGTTCAAGACAATAAATAGTTCTGTCCAAAGAGAGACACAAGGTAAAGAATAAACAAGTTCATATGATATCTATGATCTGGCCATTGCAGACATTGCTGTGGTGATGGAACTATAAATATTACTGATTTTGTTTTTGTTGTGTGGAGAGTTTTAATCTATTCAAGTACGATGGCAAAACTATTAGTACATAAAAAGTCACAAGTTCAAAAAATAGTGTAAAAATCCTCTTACGTTGCTCTATTCTCCAACAACATTTTCAGAATATCAAGAAGGTAAATGAGAGAACTGCAGCTCATGCAGTATGGTCTCTAGATCCCTTTGAAAGACTATGCACACCCAGTACTCATACGAGACCGCAACTTTTCATAGAAAGCTTATGCCCACCCTGGCTGTGGCAGCAAAGAGGAGAAGATAAGAATAGAAGAGGTGCGAGTGGTAGCAAGCTGACAGTAAGCACACTACACGGATTCCTGGTCTTCAAAGAGAAGAATGATGTAGCAGGGCAAAACTTATCCTTTCTTGGGGTTAGTAAGATGCATAAAGAGAAATTCCAAGATTTTATCCCTTACTTTCAAACAAGGCAGGGAAACAATTCCCCATTATTCTTGGAATGAGACTGAATTATAAAGTGAAATTTGGCAATTCATAAAAATCATTCAAAGATCCTATTTTTTTAATTAATGCATTTAATTGGAACAAGACAATTTCTCTCAAAAGACTTAGCTATGCTATGTTTTTCAATTAATGATCAATTGCTAAAGAAATCCCTACAGACAGGAAACATTATGTTCTATGCTCTAGTGCACAAATAAGATGACAAATGGCATCAAAGTACACCACAGAGGTTGCTTTATGATGCATCAAATAGCGTCTGTTGAGAACCCCTGACTTGTTAATTAAAATGTCAATTAATTCAAAAATTTTCTATGATAGTAGTCAAATAACGAAATAAATACTATTTAAAAGCATGACTCCACCATATCACGCACAATTTAAAAAATAATTACATTATTTGGAATTATAGCTGGCATACATCAGTTTCGTAACAGAACACAGAACATTGTGAAATATATGTAATACATTTAAAATAAAACACTGACTGAACTATTGAATTAGGTATTTGGAAGATACTTGTGAGAGGCAGCATTGAGCACAGATTCTGGAAATAGTCTAGAATTAAATCCAATGGCCATACTTAGTAGCTATGTAAACATGAGCAGGTTTTTATGCCTCATTTCCTTTTCTGTAAAATGGGGATAATAATAGTGCCTACCTCATGGGAGTGAATATGACGATTAAGTAAATTAATATCTATAAAGTGCTTAGGACAGTCTCTAGAACATACCAGTTGCTATACAGCTGTATGATAAAAACAACTCAAAATATATACGTCTTTGAAAAATGTATATTTTTGTCAATATTGGAAATTGCTTCGATTCTAGGCTTGAATATCAAAAACTGTAAAAATGCTGTAATTTTCCTGATCATGGGGATGTTTTCCCCCTAAAATTCTAATGAATACTTAACGTTTACAATTCCAAGTGTCATAAATAATTTTTACATCTCCGTGATGGTTTAAAAATAGTATAAATTCTACAGTCCATTTTTGGTCACAAGCATTAATCATCTCCCAAAGTCAAACATTTATAAAGTTGATTTATTTTACATATTAAATCCGTTATACATCCCGGGATGTTTATAAACTAGGTGAATATTTTTAAAGAAAGCTATGTCACTATTTCTGCTGTAATGAAGTAACAGAATAAAGGGGAGAGGATGTCTTTGGAATCAAACTAAGATGTGAGGATTGTTCCAGTCTTATATTAATTCTGTAACTTTGGAAGGTTTATTTAATTTTTTGGAGCTCCAATTTCCTCTTCAAAATAGGAACAATAATTGTTCCTACATCACAGTATTTTTGTTGAGAAGATTAAATGAGGTAATTCAAGGATAGTGTTTAATCTCAGAGCCTGGAGCAGAGTTAAGTGCTCAATAAATGTTAACCGATATTATTAGTTTTTACAGTAAAATGCTCTTTAATCAGTTTTTAAGGTGCCTCTTCCGTAAGTTAGAGAAATTAATCAGTCCCAACTTATCAGGGAGTCCCAGGTAAAGTCACTGTTAGGAAGGTTTAAGGCATCTGAAAACATCCTCTGTACCTTAGTTTTTAATTAACTATTGCTATTAACACAAAATTGTCATATAATCATTTCAGGAGAAAATTTTATCCACATATATTTTCCCAACTTAAATTACATTTCTCATCTTACATAACCATTCCTCTTATTTGGAAGGCAAAATTGTCCTTAAAATAATATTTGCTAGTGTTATAATATGAAGATTACTATTTATAAATCTTTAGATATGAATGATTTATTTTCTCTTTTCTTTTAGACTTTTATTGTCTTGATAAATATTATCAGCCATACATATAACATTTTAAATATAAGACGTAAGAATAGAATATGGAATTCTCATCATTAACATAAACACAGAATATTTTTAAGGCAATTCCAAAATGGAAAACAAGGTGATACCTACTCCAAAATTTTACACCATGAGCTTCACGTTTTACATGTTAAAACATATATATTTTTGTGCTTGAGGATACAATTGTCGTCTATTAAAGGTGAAGATGTTGCAAGGAAAAGAGCACATCTTTTTCAACATTTTTCATAACCATCTTACACTAGTTGTGGTTCCAAGTCAAGATTAACTTGCAGATTGGTCTCTTGTAACATTTATGGTAGGACAGTATTTAGAACAAAGAAATTATTGCTTACACTGCTTCACAATATTATCAAAAATCATCTTCTATGTAAAAGCAGCCAGCATACAATCACAGATACTCAATAAATGCTATTTAAAATTCAAGTAAATTGAACAAATCATCAAAATTGCAATGCATGCAATTAACGTTAAAGAGGAAAGTCTATAGATAAGGACCATGCCATCTGAAAAGAGAACTTCAGGTTATGAAAATAGCGACGTTTACTGAGGACTTGCTTCTGTGCCAGGCACCATTTAAGTTCCTTAAAAGTATATCTCATTTTAATACTCTCAAAAACCCAAATGATTCTTGTAAAACAACATGAATTAATAAGAGGATTTGCCAAGGTGACTGGAAAAAATATTAAAATACACAAAAAAGAAGTGAGAAATGGAAACAGGAAGAAATATTCCACTACATTAACAACAAATCTATTCAATACCTAAAAATAAACTTAACAAGACAGGATTATATGGAAAAAATGAAAATATTTTTGAAAGCTATAAAATAAGATCTGAACAATTAGAAATGCATTTTATGGACTGGGATGGGAAGATTTATCATGAAAATGTTACATCTTCCAAAATAAATATATAAATTTGATGCAATTTCTATTAGCATTCCAATAATATTATTTTTCAAATAGAATAAAATGAGCATATTTTAACATATTTATCCAAAATAAATAAGTTACAAATGGAAATAATTATCTTACAAACTCCTCTATTAATAAAATAATGGTGTACAATTGAAATATTTTTTGACTCTGAACTTCATATTTATAAGAACTATCTAGCACTTTAAAAATAACTGTTCAATGATTTACTATTACCAACTTCAATACTAACATACAGTGTTATTTTTGGACGTATATTTCTTTAGTTTCTCTTTTCAATTTTATTTCTGACGTAAGTGTCAAGAACCATATACACTTTTCTTTGATGAACATCTTTATGAATCTCATCAGAATTGTCAGTTTTTTTTATGTTTATTTTTTGAGAGGAAGACCAGCCCTGAGCTAACATCCAATGCCAATCCTCCTCTTTTTTGCTGAGGAAGACTGGTCCTGGGCTAACATCCGTGTCCATCTTCCTCTACTTTATATGGGACGCCGCCACAGCATGGCTTGCCAAGCAGTGAGTCGGTGCGCGCCGGGATCCAAACCGGCGATCCCCGGGCCACCGCAGTGGAACGCGCGCACTTAACCGCTTGCACCACCAGGCTGGCCCCAGAATTGTCAATTTTTAAAGGAAAAACAGCTACTTATTTTAATTTCTTCATTGAGAATAACACTTGATATGTAACAATTATAGATTAGCTTTAGAAAAAGTAATCCTATTTTATATTTGGTATACACTGACTTTAACAACAAGTATTAAGAAAACAACAAGTTTTTAAGAGTTAAATGACTATAATAGTGACTAATCTTTAGAACCCTTTATTCTGCTTAAGTAAAAACACAGTGAAATAGTTACAGATTCTAAACTTAAGATACTAATTGGAGATAACAATAGAACACAACTCCTAGAGAAACAACAATATAATGTGATAATATGTGTAAAGCATGCAAGGTGCTGCCTAGCAAATTATCAAAAAGTCAGTAAAATTCATCTAATAACTGAGTTTATTCTGTTGGAAACATTTTTATTTCTCTCTAAATATAAACCTCTAAACCAAAAATTGGAAATATCTAGACAAATAGTTTTGTTCAAATTAGTGTCATTATATGAATGATAGGCGAAGACCATTTGCAATGATAGTTAACATTTCTGAGTGCTTATTAGGCACAATGCTAAAGATCAATAAAGATTTAAAATTATGGGATATGTATGTGTGTATTTCCTAAGACATATTCAATATATAATTATCCCAACACATTTATACATACCTTATTCAAAAATCAATATATATATGTATGTGTATGTCTGTGTATGTCTGCATCTTTATAGAATAGGAAAAAGAAAACCCAAAACCTGATATATTGCTTTTAAAAGGCTCTTCGTTACTGGTAGTATAATGGATAGACTTTAGATTTTTTTCTTTGAAATAGCCAGTGAATAGTGATAATAATAAACATTTGACAGTGATATATATAAATGTATGGACAGTATAAACTTATTAACTTTTGTACAAAGAACATCAAAAAAATCACAACCCCTTTGAAAAAATGCATAAACATTACCACTCTTCTTTTAGTTAGATAAATAGAGGAATAGCGTGGTTAAGCTCCCAAGGTGTGTCTCTTAGTGGAATGAGTAGGATATAAAACAATTTTCTTGATTCCTCACCCAGTCTCAGTCCTTCCACAAAGCTTCAAATCTTGCAGGCAAGATCAGGCAGATCACAACTTTGCTCCCCACCACATGCCAACCATTACCCAGCCAACAATTAGAAACGGAGAAGGTACTAATGATTTCTGGGTGCCTGCAAGGTGCCAGGCTATCTTGGTTACTTAGCTAAACAGTACGTTTTAGTGATTTAGGAGAATGAAATAGACCCTGGTACACCATGACTGGCCATGTGACATTATACACCTTAATTCACCCCTCTGTGCCTCAGTGTCTCTCTCCCATCTATTAAGCTGAACTATATGAAATGACTTTCTTTAAGGTCAAAAATGGTCAATTCTGACAATTTAATAAGGTTCCACCAAATAAAAGAGGGAAACTGACTGCTCTTAACTCATAACTGTGTGCCTCAACATAATCATGTAATGGAGTGGTACAGAGTAAGAGCCAACTCAATGTCGATAATATTATTATCACCCTCACAATGGGGGAAGCTGGTGTTTCCAGTCTCAGCCTTAGTATATGGTGGTTCCAGAATTTGAACTTGGATCTCTGACTCCAAAGTCACTGCTGGCTCCTCACAGCATGCTGTGGGCCACAGTGTCTGAGACTCTGCTGAAAACATCTAAGCTTTTCTCTTCAGAAAAATTAACATAATGCCAATCCTGCTTTCCAGGGACATTTCATAAATTAAAGCAACACTGATTTAATCGCTATGAAATGGCCTTTGTTTCTTTCTTTTATTTTCCCCCATGATGGATTAGTTCCCTGGAGTAGCTACTTGCCAAATGGTACCCTAGTGTCCTGAAAGAGGTAAGGCAGCTTGTATATTTGCATAATTTACAACCAGGGAGTAGATGGGAACTGGGGAATCTGATTCAGTAGGCCATTTAAGATATTCATTAAAATTCATTCACTCCTCATGCTTTTTCTGGTTATGACCAGAACCTGAAAATATCAAAAATATGTTTCCAAAAGTAAAGTAGAAAATAAGGTAAAACCAACATGCTTATACCTGTAACTGTAAACTCTTAAATCACCCCATTGTTTGGGGGCTTATTCCTTAAACACAGAAACTTATTCACATATTCACATTAGGCAGTTAATTGAACAGAATAGAAGTTGCTATGGAAACAGCGTGGTATGCCCTGGTACTCAGTGCAGAAACGAACACTACTAATTATCACCAAATGTATGATATTTCTGCTTTTGTACTCTATAGTTTTTAATGTACAATCTGTTTAATGAGCAGCAAGTTGTTCACCCAGTGTGCAGAGGGTGAATGAGGTCTAAAAATAGATGATTAAATCCTCAGGTGTGAATCTGCAAATTTTATTGAAATAAAGCAATAAAAGACTTGCCTTTCTCCTATATATCTTAGCAAGAATGGAAAGCCTATTGGAGCCTAAAACCTTAAATATAAGAGGTTAAGACAATAAAAAAATGCTGCCAAGAAAAAAAATCCTTTTCTTCCCTCACTTCGTTAAAATAGTTCACATCCCCAACACACTCAAAAGGCACATATCAAATGCTTACTGCGGGCCAGGTACTGGGGAGGAATGGAGGCCTGGTCTGAAGATACACGATTTTACTCTGTTACAAAGCCAACTCTGTTAGGTTCCATAAAAGAGCTACAAAAAAGCATGCTATTGGGAACACAGAAGATAAACAGATTAAACCTAGCCCAGGAGACTGAAGAAAACAGTTTTCAGCCAATATCCTAAAGGATGGTGAAAATCCTGGCTGACTGAGATGATCACAGCTGCCAGAAGTAATAATTTGCTCATCTGCAGGCACAGCGCCCCGTGAACTCCCCCAGTAACATGGTACGGACACTGATTTAGGAGGCCCCTCACCAGGAGTGAGAGGAATCTGCAACTGGGTGGCCTGCTGTTCTCATTCCTACGTCCCAGAGTATCTGAAAGAGAGTCCGGCTGCAGCTTCCCTACCTAACTCTGACCCTGGTCAGTTGAGTCCTGGAGTCCAGTGTCCAGTTCCTGGTGGTTGTTTTTCTGTCACCTTGCTTCCATAACCTCTTGAGCCAAATCTATGGGACCTCCTTCAACAACTACTTCTATAACCATCATTGCCATGAATTGGCCCCAACACGGACTCCCTTAAAAAGGCCTGGGCTATGCCATAATGGAAATTTTGAGACCATTGGACTTAGTGGTAGTGCTGTTTGTAACAACTTGTCAAGGACTCATCCTTCGTACAGATTAGTTCCTCCTGTCTTCTCTCAAGCCTGCTTTGTGACTATTTTAAACATGCTAGGCATTTCCAGCATACTGAAAAGGCAAAGTAGCAAGCAGAATGGCATTTTAAGCAGAGGGGTGAGTTTTTAATTAATGTACAAAAGTTAATATGGCATATATTTAAGAAATATAGTATATCATGACAGTAATATAGGCTATTACTACAGAAATAGCACTATGCTTGAGAAGGTAGTTGGTACCCTATTGCAGAGAACATTTAATGTTTTAGACTTCATTCTAGGGAAAAAATAGAATAAAAGGTATTGCAATAGTCCAAGCAAGAGATAAAGAGAACCAGAGAAGAACCGTATTTACCCACAACTTTACAAGTGAAATTGCCAAGCTCCAATTACAATGCACATTAACCAATGTGTGTGTACTAGATAAACATTTGTAGATGACCCTAAAGTTATCAGGTCAGCTTCAAAATGTCAAACTAAAGGCCACTTATCACAATTACACTTTAAAAGCCACATTATCTTCTGCTCTGTTTGTGTGATTTAAACAGCATTCTCAGAATTTCTATTTCATTTCACTTAGCACATAAAATTTATAATTAAACATTAATCGAGCTGCAAACATTCATTGAATACTTATTCCAAGCCAGTTGGAATCCTGTTACTAGACTCTACAGAAAGATGATATTTATGAGCTTGAAAATAAGTCAGCCCTCACTTTTTACAACTTTATTATTTCCATGCCAGGAAAAAATGTTATTAAGTATTATAGATATTAGTCAACATCTTATAAACTATGCTTTAGGCATGCTTAATAGGATAAAATTATTTTCAAATATATGAGCAATTAAGCTTTACTTAGTATGTACATTCAATTTAGTACCCTCAATGTATTTGAGAATGCTATTAAGAAATTTAAAATTCTAGAAAATGCAGAAAATATATTTAGGTTTTTGGATTCCTCAAAAGCAATTTGCAAATAGGAAAACAAAAGTAGCAAATGTATAACATAATAATAATTTAATGATACAAATAATAATTTAAAAAATTATGTATCTTCTTGATATTGTGTTTCTTCTCTCAGGTTACAAATCTAAAACATGCTGTTAGTCAAGAATAATCTGATATAATTGTAAACTTTTTACATATGAGTTTATCTATTGAGGTTTATTTCTTTCATTAATAGAGGTCATTTTCAATTATTCATTTTGACTTGTTCAGTTTATGGATTATTCAGGCCTTTTATTTCTGAAACTGTCTCTTTTTTTAATTCAAATCACTACATATCTGCTCTTATTAGCAATGGTATTAACAGATAATAAAAATCATTAACACTTATTAAGAACTTACTATGTGCCAAGCATTGCTCAAAGCATTTTATATGTCGTAAAACATTAAATCCTCACAAAAATCCTTTAAAGTAGGCATTATTGTTATTTTAATTTACAGATGAGGAAAAAGAGGGTAACTCATTTCCTTAAAGTTGCAAAGCTCATTAATGATGATGTCAGCATTTAAACCCACGCAGTTCGCTTCTAGAATTCACACTTCACTATTACATATACTTCATTCCTCCACAAAGTATTTCCTATATGCATTTTTAAACCTCATCCCATGTCTTAACTATTTTACTACAAAACTATGGAAAACCATAGTCAAAGGTGGGAAAAATCTATAATCTAGAATAAGCCACTAAAACATCCCTGAGAATTAGGGAATGACTGCCTTGAATTATACTGCAATATTTAAAAGGGCTTGAAGAGGTTAAATCTGATAGTAAGATAATGTCAATTTTAATTTTGCAATAAAATGTTAGTTTCTCAAATGAACATCCCATAAATTAAGATTAATTCATAAACCTTGGAGTCCTCCTTGATTCTTCTCTTTGTCTCCCAGCCTACATTCCATCCATCAGCACAACCTGTGAATTCTACCTTCAACAGCCACTTCACAACTTCTGTCCTTCCACCTGGCCCAGGCCAACCTGCAGCCTCCATGGGCAACGGTACTCACAGACTCTGCTTCCACTCCTGCGGGACCACAGGCTCTTCTACACGGAGCGCAGAGTGATTCTTTGGAAACATTTGTCAAATAGTATCTTTTTTACTCAGGATCTTCTAGTGGCTTTTAAGGTAACTTGGAATAAAAGCTGTTCTATGGGCTACCACGGAGTTCCCACATGTTTGGAAATTGGCTGCCTCGCCAACTTTATTTCTCCGACTTTTCCCTTGCTCTCTGGTCTCCTTACTGGTCCTCACCATGACCAGTTAGCTCAGAGCTTTTACTAATCTCCATGCTGAACTGCTTTCCCCTCACATATTCACATGCTGGCATCTTCCCTACTGAAAATGTCACTTCTTCAGACAGTCTTTTCTTGGCCAGTCTATTTAAAATAATACTTGCTGTCATTTTATATCCACTTACCCTGCTTTCCTGGTGCTTACTGCACTACCTGACATTTATTTTCTGTCTTCCTTCTTATTTAATATTCTCGTAAGACACTGCTGCATGTTTAATTCCTAGAGCAGTGCCTGACAAATGGATACTGAAAAAACATTTGTTGAAAAAAGGGATGAATTTATACAAAGAATTTATTTTTATAATCATTTTACCCATGTAGTAGGGAATAAATCTAGTTCTTTGTCATCTTCTTTTCTTTAAGGACACTTATTCTTAAGTTCAGGCTCTGAGTTTTTTACAGATATTTTTTTATCTGTAATTCTCCACTGGAAAATGCTGTCAATAATTTAAGGGTTGAACTGTTTGTCTTTATGTTATTGATAACAATTATCTTCCTGATTCTCTTTCAATAGAAAACTCAAGGAAAATCCTAGCATTTGAGTACTCTTTAGGACAAAAAAAAAGTAGATAACGAAACCTCTATTCCAGAGCTCTAACGTGCTAGACCCTAAAAATGGTGTGCAGAAACAAAGCAGACTCCCCTGAAATTTCTTATTCCTAAGTATGCTACCTCTTAGATGACATTCCTCCAAACTCCCACTGCCTCTGTTTCACTGTTCGCACAAGGTGCCTGCACTTCGGATGGGAAATCCTCTCTTGTGAGGAACGCTCACAAGGTAGGATGTTCAATTTTCCAGACTCCCACCCACTCAATGCCAGAGGCATCCTCCAGGCACTGAAAAAACTAAAAATGTCTCCAAACATTTCCACACTACCAGTTAAGAACCTGTGATAGACCATAAACCCTTGAGGTTCACTCTTGTTCTTCTATAATATTCTCCTCCCAGTCTGACTTAATTCTCTGTTTCCTTATAATCCACGGAATATATTATTATCAGATTAACCTCCTGAAGCTCATCTCTAATCAAGATGGCTCTTTGGCGTCTAAGAGACACTGGGCAAAAGCAGGCCTTTATTATTTTTAAATTTATTTTTATTTATTATTTTATTTTTGGTCTTACAGAACTTTAAAACAAGAATCAATCTGTTTTCAGTAACAGAAAAATACTATATTTTAATTTGAAAAGAATATATTCATGCTAATACAAATGGGTTCTGGCCTCAAATCCCATCTGGTACCAAGACATCTAAAGCAGACACATTGATGAATCATTCCTCTCCCTGCTCTGATGTTTGTCAAGTTACTCTTCTGTCAACATGGTTTGGTATCCATCACTTTCTATTATGACATTGTGTAACATAAAATTGTGTTACAGATATTAGCAACTGAAAATCACTGTGTGTATATCACATTCTCTGGGCACATACAAATATGCACTTTTGTACCTATCTAGATGATAACAGAATTGCTATGTCTGCATCTAAATCTCAGTATTGTTTATGACACCAGATAATGTGGTGAAAAATAATTTTTTAACTATATGAATTACAGATACACATGTATATATACACACACACACACACACACACACAAACCACTTTATGTTTCACAAATTCTCCACATCAAAATTAATGATTAATATAATACAATGTGCCAAAGTCAGGAACTAAAGTATGGGGACTTGATTGCTTTTCTAAATATTTTGAAACAAGTGCAATAGCTTAAGCATCATGTTTTCTTGGTGCTTGCATAATCATTTCTCCTCCACTTCCAATGAAACATTCACATGGATGAGCATCACACCGAGCACAATGGACCTAATCAGCGTGGTGTGGTGGAAAAACCGAAAGCTTAGAATTGGACGTTGTGGGTCTCCTGCCTCCTCCACTCAATTTTCTGATCTGTATAATGAAATAATAATAATAATGACTGGGGAAAGTGCTATGTTAGAAGGATAAGGAAGCCAAACATTCCTGTCAGAAGACCATGAATCTTAAATTTGAATGTGTCTACCTTTCCCCACCCCCATCATAGAAGCCTATACACTGTGTTCACCCAAATACTATTATTTCTCTGGTTCTGAGATAAAAAACGATATAATGATGGGCAGTGAAACGTGAATTATGTGATTGTCATTTGGGGGGTCATCTTCTTTTGATGAGGCTTCTTGAGCTCAAAGGTGGTATGCAATGGAGCTTTGTGGTTTGAGAGAGAGAGCTCAATGGCAGTTGTATTAGCTTCTGGCATCTTCCTTAGGGTTAAACGAAGTGTTGATTTTACCCAGAGGCTACAGTCACTCATTTCTCATATCTGATGGGTCGTTGGGTGCTTTGTTGAGTAGAAGGGCATCGCTTATATGTGCGTCAGTGTCTATAATCACAGCAACAAAATAGGGCCCAATAGTTGTAGGAAGGCTTCTTAACTACCCATTCCCTAGGATTTTGTAGTGATGATCCAGAAAATATGGGGGAAATAACTTTGTAAATGATAAACTTGTAAATGATAAACACAATTGTTTGCTTATCACTTCTAATACATCTCACAGAAAGACTGAGTTTCAGAATGAAACCAAACATTTCAAAAATCCAATCCTTCTTCAAAAATAGTTTATCCAAAGCATTAAAAATTTGAGCCACCTGTTCCGCCCCTCCTCAGTTTCTCCAACTTCTCTACCACTCAAGCTGTCACATCTACGGCTGTTTCACACCTTTACCATGGTGTCACCTATGTTTCTCAATTCTCTTAATTGATTGCAATAGTTTATGACTTTCGGTTTTCACAAACTGCTAAATTTTTAACTGTTCATTCAGTTCTTTCATATAGATGCCAAAATATTTTCTTTCAGAAGACAGCTATTCTGGTCCCTTTTTCACAAAATGGATGTTCAAAATCAGAAGTGTTATTTTGATGACGGGGAATGAGTAAATCTTTGTGTGGATGGATTCCACTCGAGTACCTGCATTCTTGACTCAGCAGCATCTGCCAATTTCATTGTGATTAACAAAAATGACTACATTCATTGAGCAATTACTATGAAGTAGCATGTGATAAGCAGTTTTCATCATCTACAATCTTCACAGAACCCTATTATAAAGATGAGAAAGAAGAGGCTTGGGAAGATAAGCAAGGTGCCTGAGGTTTCATAGGTAGTGAGTGGCAAAGCTGGGGACAGGAGGAGGGGAAGGCTGAATCTCAGGTGCGTGACAGCAACATCTGTAGTCTTTCCAAAAATTACACTTATTTTTATGATTTGGTCTAAAAGGTCCTCTCCAAATGAAAGCATCCTTAATTTTACGATGAAGCAAATTTGTTTGTATTTTGGTAACAGAAGTAAATTCAGAATTCTCTACCTTTCACATCCTTTTAATAAACACTTTACCCAAATAGGGTAAACATTTGAAAACTTCCAAACCAGGGGTCTGTGTGTGTGTGTGAGACAGACAGACATTAGGACTTTGTTATCCAAACTTGCAATTCCTCTTCTCCCATAAAAAACACTTCCACTCCAAAGTCATTTAGAGAATGGAATGCCTCCTTATGTTCCTTTTAAAAAAAGAGAGAGGGGCTGGCCCCATGGCCTAGTGGTTAAGTGCCTGTGCTCTGCTGCTGGTGGCCCAGGTTCGGATCCCGGGCACACACTGACACACTGCTTGTCAGGCCATGCTGTGGCGGTGTCTCATATAACGTGGAGGAAGATGGGCATGGATGTTAGCCCAGCGCCAGTCTTCTTCAGCAAAAAAAAAAAAAAAAAAGAGGAGGATTGGCATGGATGTGGATGTTAGCTCACAGCTGATCTTACACACACACACACAAAAAAAAAAGATACACATGAAGAAGAATGGTGATTTAAAGTAATTCATACCATGACAACTCTACTTATTCATCTTTTTCCCCACGTGTTCCCTGTGATAGCAAAAGCATTTATTCCTTCAACAGTCCAAAAACAATTAATGCCGTACATCATGTGTGAATCCAACTGACAGGACACACATCTGCAATGACTGTGAAGTGCCTGCTCAGAAGGCCAGGCACACTTGCAATGGGAGCTCAAGACAAGAAAGTATGCTAAGATTCACAGCTATATTTACAGCTATATAACACAAACATTTTATTTACTTTGCCAGTAGAGGAAAAAGTCAAAGCAAGAGGAAATAATGAAACGCATTCACTCTGGTCAGAACAAAGGGCCAGTAGAAAAAACGTCAAGTCTGATTTCTCAATCTGTCTGATGTGGTTTGTGGCCTTAATCAGCAGAAGTTTGCAGAATCTAAAAAACATTATTGATGGATATGCATTATTTTTAAATATTTCAGGAAGCTTTGTGGCTTTTGACAGTATTCATAAACTTAAGGAGGGATAAGGAAACAGCTTTATTTTCTGAGGAAGTATGAAGAATCGTGGTTGGAAGTGATTATGTTATGCCAATATAATAAACCACTTTTTCAAAAATGGTAAAGTATACTAAAATTCTTTTATGAAGGAAGTGTATTACGCTAAAAGTATTCAATATACTACTAACTTGGTTTATAAACATATATTTTCAATGATTATGACAAGATTCTTCCTTTGTGAGCAAATCTCCTGAGTCAACCTTTACGCCCCTCAGATTTCAAAGCTCCAGCTCTTGGTGACGTAACACAAAGCTTATCCTGATGATGCAGCTAAAAGAACCATAAGCCCCTTGGACGCTAGAAAGAACCTCTACTAGGCTGACAACCAATTTAGACTTTATGTGCATTCAATTCTTGATTTGTAGATGAGGGCTAATAATATTTACTGCCTTATCTTTCTTCTTCCTTCTTCCTCTATTTCTCTGAGGCATTACAAAAATCGATGAATAAATTTTATAAAATACTAACATAAAAGTAATATTCAAGAATTACAACCATTTTTTTATTAAGGGGGAATCTCTTCAAGCTATTGTGTTAATATTATAAGAAATCATGTAAATGTGTTAAAAACATATTACAGTAGTTTACAAATGAATTTAATTCAATAGTTTATAATTGCCTACCACTTCAATTTTACAAATGTTTTACATATAGCTCCTTTATTTTAGAGTACTAAAAGACTAACAATAAAATTAATAGAATCATTGTTTAATTATAATATTGAGCATAGATGAACAAATAAAAAGCATATGCCATTTTGAATAGACTAACCAATATGCAGAACACTTAATACTTCACTTGTTTTAACAGTACCTGACTATCAAAAAGTTTAAAATCATTCCAAAGAAGTACTATAATAGTTAACTACTACTCAGTATAACAAATTATCCTTAAATCTAGTGGCTTAATCAATAAACATTTATTATTTTGTAGTTTCTGTGGGTCATGACTTGGGTAGCAGTTTAGCTGGGTGGTTCTAGCTCAGCATTTCTCATAAAGCTGTAGTCAAGATATTGGCCAGGGTTTGCAGTCAGCTGAAGGCTTGACTATGGCTGGAGGATTCACCTCCCAGACAGCACACTCACATGGTCTAGATAGGCCTCAGTTCCTTACCACGTGCTCCTCTCCACAGAGCTGCCTCAGAAGATGGCTGTGTCTTCATAACATGGCAGCTAGCTTCCCTCCAGGAAAGTGATCCAAAAGAGCAACACGGAAGCTGCAATAAGTTTTAAGCCCTAGTCTTGGATGTCAGTTTCCTTCTTTCCAGCAACATCCTATTGATTACACAAGTCAGCCGTATTCCAGATAGGAGAAAACTGCTCAAGGGCATAAATACAAGGGAGTGGGGATCATTGGGGAATATCTGGAGGCTGGCTACTACAATAACCTATCTTATAAGATGGTAAAAATTTAAGAACGGTCTGATCTATCCTAGCAAATTCAGTAGTCAATTATCCGAAGAGCTTCCAATAGGTGTGGAACTCAGTGAAAGAAAGTGTGAAATGTGTCAAAGATAAAGTCACAGATGTCCACAGGAAGCTCACAAGAATGGACAAGATGATTATTCAGAATCCTGTAAATGCTATAATGGATTCTACCATGTTCTTCTTGAATTATGAAAAAGAAATTATGAAACTACAGTCATGTGTTGCTTAACAATGAGATACGTCCTGAGAAATGTGTCATTAGATGATTTCATCATTGTGTGAACATCATAGAGTGTACCTACACAAACCTAGATGGTATAGCCTACTACACACCTAGGCTATATGGTACTAATCTTATGGGACCACCATCTTATTTGCAGTCTATCCTTGACTGAAACATTGCTACACAGCCCATGACTGTAGTGACAAGTTAAAATAATAAGTAATGTAAGCCCATTAGCAGTAGTTTAGGATTATAAAATATAAAAGAATAAAGAAGAGATATTGAGCTTTTCTGCAGAACATCATTCTACCTTCACTGCTAATAAGACGTCTTTGAAAAGGAGGTATGTGACCACATAGGGTACACTTTAATACATAATTGCGCATGTAGTAGAAATAGCAGGCTCTGACTCAGGAAGACCTGGTTTCCCTGCCCAGCTCTGATGTTTACTGATTTATCTTAGCCAAATAACAATATATCTGAGCTCAGTTTTCTCACCTGTAAACTTGTCCCCCCTAACCCATTGGTATTCTGTGGATCACAGAAGGCTATGTACACACTGGAGAGAGTACCATGTGATATATATGTTAGGAAGGAGTATGTTTTGTTTTTGAATATGACACTGGAGTCACCTGGGCAGCAGAGCATCCATCAGGAACTGCCCAAGGATGATTAGATCCCTATTCTCATATAAATAAAGTAGCTAACATGGAAATGAAAGACAGAAAACATTCCATTAGGTAAAACATGTTTTAACATTATTTGTAAAGATGGAAAAGTTGGTAGGAAATAGCCAGGCTTTCCCTGGTCTGTGACCAGAGGAATCCTAAAATTAGATAAGACTATCATGTAGTTCTCAAGGAAAAATAGTTTTCATTTAAAATCAATACTTTGTTAAAATGGTATAAAGAACACTTCATGAAAATGAAACCAAGGACGAAGGAGTTCAAGTTTCCTTGGATTAGGATGAAACCGTCCCTGTCCGCACAAGGTTAACCTGGGAAACAAAATAACCCCAGTTTCTGAGCTTGCCTTGCAGAACAGCAGGAGGACCGCAGATACAGAGAGTAGCTTGCTGACAGCCCCCGCCTAACTAAGCATCTTGCCCCGGCATCGAGAAGCTACAACGACCAGTTGTCAGCTTTGGCCGTCACAGACTAAAAATCCACCGTGTGCAACACATAGAAGCCCCCTGAATTTGCACATGTGACCCACGAAGAAATATGCAAGTCGCCCCTGCACAGAGGACTCTCAGAACTTCAGCCCCCAGGGCCACATGCTCCCCCTCCCTGTCTTCTTCTCACAGTGTGCTTTGGAAAACTGCTTAGAACTACATGCATGTAGGCAAACTAATCTGTAACCGGTAGAAAGACTAACTCGTTAGCAGAAAATTTATATCCTCTGCTCAAACCGTTCCTTCCATCCCAGATAAGGAAGTAACTGAAGTTTTCTTAGATTTCTCAGGTATGTTGCGTTCAGCAGATCTGCTATGGAGAGGCCCAATGTTCCACGGTCATCCATCGCCTGACATTCCTGAGCTGCCTCCCCAACCCAGTTTGCCCTCTATAAGTCACCTCCAAATCAGTTCCCCTTGAAGATGGTTTTTTGGCCAGGACGGTAGTCCACCATGTTCTGATGTGCTAGCTGATCGCCTATTCAAGTTCTTTCTCTACTACCGCCTGCTTGGCCTTTTATCTTGTGGCGAGCAGGTCGAGCCCTTGCTAGGTAACAAAACTTTCCTAAGAGCAAAACAAACTTTTATAAAGTATAAAGAGTTGTGACCTGAGAAAGTCAGGTTTAAAAACAATTATTGTTTTAAATATTTAAAAGAAACAAATAACAGTTATTTGTTTCTATATCACAGATTACACATAAAAGAAGAGGTAACACTTCTGCTGAATGTCCTTCCCCCTGCTTCTGCACATCACTACATTTTGGCTGACCTAGTCCGACAGGGCTCAGCTCAGGGCTCAGCTTTTCCAGAAAGCCTTCTGATGTTGCTACCACCCCTCCACTCCAGACTAGTGCTGCTCTCCTGAATGAGCACAGCACCCTTAATGGTATGCTGTTGATGTAGATAACATCCACCACAACTAACATTCTTTAAGCACTTACTATGCACCAAGTACTGTGTTAAGTGCTTTACATCTATGATTTTTGTTTACTCTTATCAACAATTATGTGAAAGCAGGTAAACTATTACTATCATTTTATGTGTGATGAAATTGAGATACTCATTGTCGAAGACTGCATAGCCAGAAATGCTGGAACCCGTCTTTGAACTCAGGCAGCCTGACTCTAGAACTCACACTCTTAACTGTTAAGAGAATACTACCTCATCTTATTTATTTTTTGAATATTCATTACATAGGACACTACCTGGTGCACATAGGTATTAATTTCATTCTTCAAAAAACAGGTGATTTTAAAATAAAATAGTGACAAATATTTTAAATATTAATAAAAAGTTTCTTCTCACTAGTATAGTCAAACTGAGCACAAAATGTTTCTAGAAGATACAGGGTTCCTAATGCCACAATAAAGGATGACACTTGCATTATGAAAGGCTATGTGTTTAAGAGGTATCCATGCCCAGATTTCCTTTCCCTATAGATCAATGGTTCTCAATCAGGGGTGATTTTGCCCCTCAAGGGACATTTGGCTGGAGACATTTTTGGTTGTCACAACTGGGAGGATGGTGCTACTGACATCTAGTGGGTAGAAGCCAGGGATGCTGCTAAGCACTCCACAATGTGGAGAACAGCCACTCACAACAAAGAACTGTCCAGCCTAAAAGGTCAGTAACGCTATAGACTAAGCTAGTCTTGAATATATATTACCTCCTAACCTTTATTATACTTATTAATATTTAGGGAATCTCTATTAACTTTCAAATTCCATAATGTTTTATATCCTAAGTAGCAGTAAAAAAGCATAGTTTGAAAGGGCAAGAGAGAGATACTAATGCTTTGGAAAATGATGACTTGCGGGAAGATGGACACTGACCTCAGAGAAACACTGGAACATCCACAGCAAAGGTTGGTGGGAAGGAGCGTTATTTACTGAATATACCTACTTGGTTCAGGCCATGGACGAGGCATCTAGAATGTCCCAATACCCTAAGACATTTCACACAAGAAGGAACCAAGTTTTAGGAAGGCAAAGTGGCTTTGCTGAGGTCACAGGTTCAATGAAGTAGCAAGGCCCAGACCCACATGTGCCTGGTCCAAAGCCAATGCTCCCCCTTTACGTGATCAACCACTTAATGTCAAATGGGGGCGCCCAGCAGGAGGAAGAGAAATCCAGGCCCCCCGGTTCATCTCTGCATGTGTCAAATCAACAAACAGCTGTCAGGTCAACTTCATTTGTAGTTAAATAAATGGTTTCTTGGAGGAAAAACCCTGAAGTTCTTAACAAACAAGACAACCCCACAGAGAAATGACAAAACTTCAGTAAATTGCCATATGAAACAAAAAAAATGACCGCATATGGGGGTTCACACTGTGAAAAGGCCATTTGTTCTCCACATACTGCTTCCAACCTCACCCACAGACACTGAGAACAACACCCTTTTCTAACTCACAGGCACGAGTTGCTGGAAGAATACCGGCAGCCTTGAATACTGAGAATTTCCCTCTGCTAGTCTCGACAAAGCGAACACCAAACACGCAACGGCAGAGAGGATAACGGGAAAGGAGGCGGGACACCACAAGGACAGAGGACACCTCAGACTTTGAAGCACAATTGTCATTTTATAAAAAGGCTGTTTACTTCCCCCTGAGGCTAAAGGTTGCTAACTTCATTTCCGAGACTTCTCTTTACGACAGTGTTTCCAGTGCTCCCAGACTACGCACCAATATAATCGACTCACTGAGACACTGAAAACACTGGCAAAGAGAAATGAAAGCTGTTGGCTTCTTTTTTAAACAAAGAACAAATTAAAATAGTAGAGGACTCATGTGCATGAAATCTACTCATTGCACTATTTAGAATTCTGAGCAAAGTATGCAAATAACTAGCCAATAAACAAATAAAATCTAATTTATTCTGCTTCCAAGGCAAGAGTAGCCTAGAGCTCAATGACAGATTGAAAATTACCACTAAAGGAGACTCCTTTCAGATTGGGGTGGGGGGAGCATTTTAAAAATGAGAAGAAATAAAATAGGTCATCAAAAATATTTCTGGAAAACTATAATTCTATAAAATAATAAAGCAGCATTAGAGAAAAATATCTCCTTGCTCCAAAATCTATTGGGTTGATTTCCTTATCTACAAGAAGTAGTAATAGGTTTAAACAAATGTATGCCCTCAGTAGGCCAAATTACACTGGAAAAGCAACACTGATGACAGCAAGGGGACACGCAGTCTCTTCTGCTGCCTCCCCCTCCAGGGTGAATAAGGAAACACTAATTCTGAGGACAAGAGACTGCAAAGAAAAAGGACAAGTTGACAAGGCCCCTACCTGTGAGAATATACCATTTGCCTTCACATAAGCACCTCTGCCGAGAAGAGAGGCATAATTCCAGAATTGCAGGTTTATCCAACAGTGGATCATATATTCAAGTTCCACTCTATAAAAACTCAAAATCGCTTATTTTCTATAAGTGTAGATCACCATAGGAGGCACCTTCCACATAAGCGATTAAGGAATGCTCTTTCCACAACCGAGGTCAAATAACGGCTGTATTTTTACCTAATTCACATGGTACAGTGTATTTAAAATAACATTGTAATATAAAATAATTTCCCCAGCAATTACATCTCTAAAAGTCCGTTCATACTTTTTACTATGAGATTATGAACTCATAAGGTCTAGTCTTTTCTGGCAAATAATCTAAAAATTATTTTTTTGTAATAGTTCATTAAGAACTGAAATTAGAAATAGACAATGAAATCATAATATAATAAATACCATCCAAAATGTCTGGTATGATATTTCTGGGATCATTATCTCCTTAAATATTAACAGTGTTTACAGGATTAAAAAAACCAATGAGTGGTAGCAAACATCTTTGAGTAAATGAATACCAGCTTCCTAAACCAACATTTTAAAATATGAAAATAAGCTCGTTCTTTTTTCTCCAAATGGATAGAGCAGTTAATCTGCGTTGTTAAAAAAAAAAAAAAGTATATTTGATAAGCTATCCTCAATTATTTATTTCTCCTCTGTTTTTATTATAGCAGTTTTGCTCATCATTTTTAAATATGGACTGTTAAAATATTTCAGGAAAAATCAAGGCTTTGTACAATACGTACAGCATGATTCAATTTCTGTTATATATGTTTGTGTGTATATTATATATAAATTGAAAAGCTACACAAAAACTTGTTAACAGTGGTTGCCTGTGGGGAGCAGAACGGGCAATTGAGAGAGGATTTCTTAAAGACTTTTCATTTTATGTATTTTTATGCATTTGAATTCCTACTATGTACACTTATTTCTTTTAAAATAAAATTTAGTTTAAACTTTTTCAAAGTAAGAATATTTTATAGGAGAATAAATAGCTAATATTTATATTTAGCATTTCATTCTTTTGCCCAGTTTGATCAAATTCAATTGAAATTATAATTCCTTTTTCCCAGAAAGTAAAGGCATAAAAATCTAGGCATTGCAACTAATTTTCTCCAACTCAAGGAAAAAGCTTTCTGACAGAAGGAAAAGATAAACAAAATGGAACATTAAAATAAATGGAAAATTAGAAAGCAAAATTGCTTGTCAGAACCGAGATTTCCCAGGGAAGTGTTGCCTTGCAGACTGCTCTGTTAAATTACTTTTATTTTCACCCTCTTATGTAGGTCACTAGGTACAAGAATAAACTCTTCTCACACTGGCATTTAAATTAAAAAATATTATTACTCAAAATTAACAAACATGAATATTACTATTAAGCCGAGCTCAAGAATTTTTTAAAATAGGGCTTTTAAAAATTATCTGAAAATTGGACATCCTCCATTCTCAAAGGTTTAGTTTTTACTTCTCTCTCTTGCCTGTTTTATTTCTAAAAGTGTACAGATCACACACATCTTTGATCAAATAAACTTAGTGTCTTAAAATATCCCTCTTTCCAAATAAAAAGGCAAAATTGGTGCTTTGCTTCTCTCTGAGTCAATGGACACTGGGCTCCCAATCTGGGGCCTTTCAATAGAACCTGACTCTTTTAGTGCTATCTGGAGGTAGGAAGGCCTGTAGTTCTAAGTATGTATGAGACATCCTTTGAAATTCTCTTCTGAGTCTCAATAAATGGAGTCCAACTGATTCCAGACAGAGTTCTAGGATGAGATCTCAACTACAGGTTCACAGCTCCATCACCAGTTCCATCCATGACCAGCACAACTCTTTCATCATATGTGGCTTCAGCCTACTTATCTATAAATGTGAAATGGAATGGATTCTAGAAACTGACAGATCTCTTCCAACATTAAAATTCTGGCTCTGAGTGAAATATGTCAGTAGTGGCTACTTTCTATTTATTTGTCCATTAGCAAACAAATCGAACAAAATACCATCCAATATCAAAGCCACTTATCTACCCAGACACCTGACAAGGAGGATGTGGAGATCAAATGAAAGGTGTTTAAAAAATGAAAAAGCAGGGGGCTGGCCCACTGGCGCAGCGGTTAAGTGCATGCGCTCCGCTGCGGCGGCCCGGGGTTCACAGGTTTGGATCCCGGGCATGCACAGACACCCCGCTTGTCAAGCCATGCTGTGGTGGCGTCCCCTATAAAGTAGAGGAAGATGGGCACGGATGTTAGCCCAGGGCCAATCTTCCTTGGCAAAAAGAGGAGGAGTGGCATCGGATGTTAGCTCAGAGCTTATCTTCTTCACAAAAAAAAAAAAAAAAGAAAAAAGAAAAAGGAGTAACAGGACCATGGCAGAAAGAAAATTTCAGACAAAAAGTATTCTAAGTGATGATGGCACTTGAGGTTAATTAAGAGTGACTAAGGGAAAGGCTTATTTTTTTTCACGTAGGCAAAAATTAGCATATCTAGAAACCAATAATTCAATGTCATAGCTTATCTTCTTGGAAATAGTATTCAGCAGAGCCTTTTTTGTTTTCTTTTTTTGTGAGGAAGATTAGCCCCAAGCTAACATCCAATGCCAATCCTCCTCTTTTTGCCGAAGAAGATTGGCCCTGGGCTAACATCCGTGCCCATCTTCCTCTATTTTATATGGGACGCCACCACAGCATGGCTTGATAAGTGGTACATCAGTGCACATCCAGGATCCGAACCTGCAACCCCCAGGGCCGCCGCAGCAAAGCACCTGCACTTAACCGCTACGCGACTGGGCAGGCCCCTCAGCAGAACCTTTTTAAATTTTAAATAGAAATATTCCTCAAAGAATGAAGACCTTGTGAGATGAAAAAAAAATACATTGGAAGGAGAAATGTAAAGCCATAAGTAAAAAGTGAAAAAAAAAATTGTGGAAGAAGAAATTTTCAACTGGTTGACACTTATTCAAAAATGTATATTGAATGTCTCTTGTACAAATCACTGAACCACAGATATGGGGATAGGATGTTACAGAGAAATGAGATAAAGTTTCAAGGAGCTTACAATCTAATTTGATTGGAATACATAATAGTGATAACAGAGGCAGAAATAAAGTGCTGGGCAGAATCTGGAGGAAAGAGATCCCTTCTGTCTGGGACCTCGAGGATTGCTCTGAGAAGGCAGTATCAGAATGACGGTTAATACGTCGGTAGGTGAAGATGGTGTAGGAAAGTGACATTCCAGGTCAAGGTACCAGCACAAACCAATGGTTCCCAAAGTGTGGTCCCTGGACCAGCAGTATCAACATCATGTAGGAAACAGGAAGAAACGCCAATTCTCAGACCCCATCCCTAACTTCTTGAATCAGAAACCCTAGTGTTGCGTCTCATAATCTAAATTTTAATAATCACTCCAGGTGATTCTGATGTAGACAAAGGTTCAGAATCATTGTCATAAGTGAAGGCATAGTGATGCAAATATGTTTTCAAATGTTTAACAGTGGATTAGCAGCGTGAGAATCATCTAGAATGAAAAAAATACCTTTCAGTTCCACATTGAAGTTTCTCAATCAATGGAGAAAATTGTGCAGGTAATACCGCTATGTAGCAAGGTTTGGGAACTACCGGAGTAGTAGAAGCTTAAATGGGAACTTACCTCGAGGCCACCTTGTTGAGGGGCCGTAAATGCAAGTTTGATGAGTCAGATTTCAGCGGGAGGTCACAGAAAGCCTTTTAAGTGTTGGGATTTTTTTAACCTTTTTATTGAAATATAACACCCATGTATAGAAATGTATACAAGTCATACATGTACTACTCAATGAATTATCACAAAATAAACAGAACTGCAGATTTGGCGAGCAGATAAAGCAATGCTTCAGAAAGATTTATATGCCAGTGGTCAGGAGCCCTGACTTAGGAGGCAGAGACCAGGCAGAAGGACCAGATGAAAGGTTCTTACCAACTTCAAGTATGATATGACAGGACAAGTAGAATGTTTGCAGAGGGATCATGGAATTTGAGCTGGGAGGACCTTAAGAGCGGGGAAACTGAAGCCAATAAACGTTAGGTGACTAGACTAAGGTCATACAAATGGCTGGAGAAAGAACAAAATTAAAGCCTGACTTTCTGTCTCCCAGTCCAGCGGTACTTCTCTCTATTACACTGCACACCAGAAAAAGATATAGCTAGGATTTTCTTTTTTTTTTTTTTTTTTAATTTTTCCTCCAAAGCCCCAGTAGAGAGTTGTATGTCATAGGTGCACATCCTTCTAGTTGCTGTATGTGGGACACGGCCTCAGCATGGCCAGAGAAGCGGTGCGTCGGTGCGCACCCGGGATCCGGACCCCGGGCCGCCAGCAGCGGAGCGCGCGCACTTAACCGCTAAGCCACGGGGCCGGCCCGAGGATTTTCAAAGGGAGGACTGATGAGACTTGACAAATGATTAGATGAGGAGAATGAAATAGAGAATTCCCTGTTCACCCTGGAATCCTTGGGTCTATGTGACTGGGGAAATGCCTGGACAAATTAGGGTAGAGATCTAGAAAATATCTTTACTACATACAAGAGGGTGTGACCTCAGCTGCTTAGCATTGTGAGCCTCAGCAAGGCCAAAAGATTCTCTTTCTCTTACCATCATCTTGTTATAGCCCAACTCCACATCTAAAATAAAGCAAATATTTTGCACATACGATATAACAGTCTGTTTAAATTACATGGAAAGGATAACACTGTCTCAGCTGAAACTTGTGATTAATTCTAATAAGGACTTGATTTAGAAGGTTTTTGGCAGAAGGCTATAAGCTGACAGTTCACAAAAGACAAAGACTTCACTGTTTACAACAACAAATGTGGGAACAATAATGATATTGCACCATCTCTCCTCATTTCCCTGCATCTATTTAAGAAGAATGTTTGAATAACATTATAGTATGTCCATATCTTGACAGTTTTATGGATTTTATGGAAGTAATATAAATGCAGTGACACACCCACAAAATTTCTTCCTGTATTATCTATTTGTTTGAAAGTCATTAGAAACCTGGCATCAGAAAAGCAATGAAAATAAACTCAAATGATTCCATTCCCTTTGAAAGTCTTTCAACAGTCTCCTTTCTTATTGGATCTTTTTCTTTGCATGTCAATATTTGAGTTTTAATATGAACTTCTCAGTGAAAAAAAAAAAAAGGTAACCAAACCCTTTCACATCATTGTCATTCAACCACCTTTGCCCAAATTACTGTGAAATAGATCCTTTGATCCAATTCCCACAATCATTTATTCAGCATGAATTATTTACTGAGCACCTCTACAAAATGCTGGGGTTAATTCCAGGAAAAGATAAGACAAAGTTCTTGTTCTCTGAATGTTTATCTTCTGTTTAGGGAGACAAGATATGAAAATGAAAATAATTAAATAATATTTCAAGGCAGTATGGGAGTAGGAGAAGGAAGGATCAGACAATAGGATTTGTATGGGATTGAAACAGAAGACAGTGGGACTGCCGTGGAGGTGAATACTTCATAGACACACGTTCTATAAGAAGATGACAAGTTCTGTACACAGCACGACCCCCACCGTATTGGTTTTGGCTTCCTAGCTACAATCCCCTCTCAATCATGCATCTGCCTACTTTCGAAATGTAAATGCTCACCCAAAACCAAATTTTTAAGAAGTCAAAAATATCTGGGAGAGCTCTAGGCAAAATTGTGAGTCTACAAAGCCTGGTTCCCTCATTTTTCCCTTTCCCATATTTGTTTTCCCTTATCAAGTTATTCAGTCATTTTCCTATTATCAAAAGAAAATGCATCCCTTGTTGAAAGCAAAAATTCCTCATAGATTCAAGGGGATGGACTGGTGGGGATGTGGGGTAGTAGAAGATTTTTCTGAAATTGCATTATGCAGATAATTGCCTACTATAACTTTTGCTAAGCTAAGTCTTGGATTTTAGTTAATTGTATGTAGCCAGAATTACTGCTAACAGATTTAAATATACTTCTGTAAATGTATGTGCAACTATTTTTGAACTATTAAAGAATGTTATTTTTTAGGTTTAAAACAACTTTTTAAAAAATGTTGTCTTATTTCCCTATACTTTATTAAAATGCACTAGAGACTTGGAATTCCATTCATTAATTGTAGTGAATATTTTTTATAATTTCTTTGCATTCATTTGTCTCCTGATTCCAATTAGTTTTCAGGGGCAGAATTCATAATCTTGGCAAAGCCAAGCAGTATATTCTATGCCTGACCACCGTTATTGGTTCAAGGCTGGCATGTGACCTAAAAGAGTCCAACTGGAGTGAATTTCAGGACTGCCCCTAGCACTTTGAGATACGGACCCTGTCTCTTGCCCTAAATATGCGAGGACACATGTTGCACCATTTTGCTCCCTGAGGGAAGCTTGACGTAAGGGTAAAATTTTGACATGGAGATGTCAAGGGCTAAACAAATAGCAGAGAGATGTGGTGGGAGTCTTCATCAAACTGGGCCTAAATTATTAAGTCAAATTCATTTATTATTCAAGGCATTTTTACTGAGTTTTCCCTTTACCTGCAACTGAATACATATGACCCATGAATTCAGTCAATATTTATTGAGCACATGCTATGTGCTAGGTTCTAGGACCACAGCAAAGAATGAGACATAATTTCTGCCCTGGAGTTGCTCATATTCTAGTAGAAAAGTAAAATAAGTAAATAAACAAACAAACAGACTAAATCAATCTAGTGTGATAATGAATTAAGAAGGTTAAACAGAGGATAAAGGAATGTTACAAAAGAAAGGCCCTAATCCAGCAGTGGTATAATAAAAAACAAGTTTAAAAAGTTAACATTCAACAGTCGGACTAAACCACATCATTATTTTATATATAACCATCTACCAGTGAACAGTGTGGCTAGTTACCTTGCATTCAATGCAAATGCCTGTGGCTTAAATGCCAAATACTAAAACTCTCAGCCACTATTGAGCCCCACCAATCCATTCCTGTAACAAACTGTCATTTATTGTGGCATGATAAAGACATTCCAGTAGACAAAATGCAAAGTCTTAACTCTTTGGCCACTGCTGGGTAACTCATTTTATCTGTAGGGTTTTTCAGAAGGAATCTCTCTGGACCTGAAAGTCAACAAATTCAGTGAAGCAAAAATTAACTGCTATTTTAAAAAGCCAAGGTGGTAAAATAGTAGTTGGATGTTACAATATATTCCTGTATGAGTGAAATGTTCCCTGTGGAATCACATGTAATAAAGGGTATAAAAGCAAGTTATAGATTATAAAGCACTCAAGACAAATGCCGGTTATTGCTATCCTTCTTGAGTGTACACATTTACTATCATCAGAGATGCAGGAAGGGTGATTATTTCATACACTTACCTCTAGACAAAGATGATATCTTCATAATCTCCTCGGAGGGGAAAACGAACACATGAAAGAAGTCCCGATACAAATTAATGTGCTGAAATAGAGAACTGCTATCCCACTCTTCTCACTTGGGTTTGTACAAATACAACCAAATGGTTTGGAGCTTTGTTCCCTCGACTTTTTGTCATTGAGGAGGGAATATAATGAGAATCAATTAATTGACTAACTGAATCTTCTAGTGTAACAGGGAAGTGGGCAAGAAAACTAATCTTTAGAGGTAATTTCCATGGGGTAAGTGCTATTGATTTTACTCTCATAACTACCCTGTTTGGACAGTCATTCCCATTTTACAGATGAGGAAACAGACAATGAAAGCTTAAATGACTTCACCGAATGAATGACTGTAAGGCATTTTGCTAGGCCTGATTCTAATTTATTTCATAATCATATTATTTAGAATTGCTGTAGCTAAGGGACATTTCTACAGATTAGAAAATTGAACTGATTTTGAACTGATTCATCATTAGTGATGATACAGCCCCTTCTCTCTTGTCCCCTAGCTATTGAGTCCTCAGTCCGTCATTCATAATTTAAACTACAGCTTAATTTAAATACTAGGCTCTCAATAAATGTTGAATGAAGAGTGGCAACACGAGGTCAACTCCTAAAGCAAACAACCATTTCACAGCATGCCATTTGATTGTTTTTTTTTAAGTGCACCACCTGAAATAGTTGAGTAAGTCTGTATTTGAATCTAGACCTTAAATGAACAAAGTTTATTTCTGCACATAGTGCAGTGTTAATACAAGAGTCCAGTTCTGTGAGAGAGAGTCAATAAATTCTCTTAATAAGCTACCTAAACATCCCCAAGCTAGTTGGAATTTTACCAATCGGCACCGTTTATACACAAAGTTTAAACCCCTCCGTCTCAATAAGGGCGAAAGAAACAGAAACGAACTGAGGACAAAAGGAGCACAAGCTAAGCAGAGCCTAGTAACTAATCAAAAGGAAGCAAATGTCATCAAAGAAAAAGCAACACAGCCCAGTGCCCAGTTGGCATCCCAAATCCATTCTGGAGAGCTATTTTTCCCACAATGCCCTCCAGAAAACTAAGGTAAGAATAAATTGATGGTTCCTAGAGGGAAAAGAATAGTCACTTATCTAAAGAATATTTATTTGTGACTCCTCCATGCCAGGCACTGTTCTAGGTTCTGTATCAGCAGACACATAGTTCGTAGTCTTATTAAGGTGACCCCTTAATATGTAATATGTACGTATTGGGACAGTATGTATGGTTTCAAGTGTTCTTCATCTTTCTGAGAATGCTAAACCTTTTCCCGTTACTTTTACATTTTCCTTCCAAAGTGCACTTACTTTCCTAGCCCGTCTGTAACCTCAAATTTTCCAGCATTCTTGACTCACCTTCTCGTCCTTCTGCTATACCCACTGACCTATTTGCCCTGGAAAAGGAAGAATCCACTCTGTCCTGAAAGCTTGCAACTGAAAATGTTGCTGAAGAAAACCATCTATGCAGATTGGTTGTACAGTTGCTAGTTTCTGATTCCATCTGGGCCACTGGCTCTGCTCTGCTCTGCTCTCATCACATTCATCCTTATTGAGCTCCTTTTCCTATTTCCCATTGCAGCCTTTCACTCTTCTTATGTCCTCCACTCCAATCTTGCCATTATACTCAGCTGATAACCCAGCTTTCTAATTCATAGAGAAAAAATAAAATATCAAACGGAAACTCCCAACTTGTCTCTTCAAACTCCATCTCTAAACTTATCTAATGCAGACTGTTTTCTTATATCCTTTGCTACTATCTTTCTTACGAAGGACTTCCTCCATGCATTCAACATCTTCCTCTGGTATTTTAAGCATCTCTCTTTGCACTGGCTTCTTCCTCTTAGCCTATAAACACATTTAAAACTCCCACGTGGAAGGAGAGAAGGGAAGGAGGAAGGGGAAGGGAAGGAGGGAAGAAGGAAGAGTCTAATTCATTATAGACTTGCCCTCAGTTCAAGGTTTTATCCTGCCTCTCATTCCCTTCATCATGACCGTCCATCCAGCTTTTGCTCATCAGCAAAGTCTTAGAAAGCATAATCTAAATTTTCTGTCTTCTCTTGCTCAATTTTCATTAATCCACAGTTCAGTGTACATTACTCCACAAGTTATGATCCTCTGGCTTCTACTAATACCATTGTACTAAAATGCCTTTTGTTGAAATCACCAGAGTTTATTAATGTCATACCCCATGCCCTAGTTTTAGTTCTCACTTACTTCATCTCTCGTTAGTGCTCACTCCTTCCTTGGTTTCCATGGACCAATGAGCATGAATTCTTGTGCTTACAGGTGAACCTAAGGGCCAGCACCTATGAGTCACTTCTAAAGTCTATCAGCCTTGAAAGCCAACATGTACATCGTCAGAAGTTCCTGGATACCCACAGCATTGTTTCTACCATTTCCTTAATGACAATAAGTAGAAAGAAGTATAACAAAAGGTAACATAAAGATAACATGTACACCTTCTGCTGGGGTTGACTGTTTGAAGAAGCCAAACAGTGCATTATTGCAAGGAACTGAGAGAGATTATACCATTCAATTCCCTGATTGAGGGCTAAGTGTTTCAAAATTTCTTAGAATCCCCTGTTGCGCTGGTGTTTGCTTCCATGAATAAAATGAGCAGTAGATTGAGGCCACGTTTGAAGGCCATTGTGACTGTACCTTCAGGGAATTTGGAAGCTGTTTTCTGATAGGTAGGAGGCTACAGGATAGAATCACTGTTATGGGCATGGTAAGCTATGCAAGGATGTTGCAGACTGCCACTACAGGAGCAGTGAAATGGGGTCCACGGATTTGAAGGAGAATCCTAATGTCATTCTTCCTATCTCTCTGCCCATTTCCCCCTCTACTCTCCTAACATTTCTGACTGGTTTCTGCTTCTAACTCCAATACATTCCTCCCAATGTTGTTGTCCTTTAGAGTCTGCTCTTAGTCTTCAACTTTTGCTATTAATGCCCTCCCCAGTTCATCCGACACAGCTTCAAACTGCTGATGACTGTCAAAGTTCTCTCTCTGTCACAATCAAAATCCTTATTTCAAACTACCTGTTGGACATAGCTATTAGATGATCTCATAGACACCTAAAATTTAATATATCCAAAATTGAACTCATTATCTCCCCATGTCTCCCCAAATCTGTTCTACCTCCTCCATCTCAGATCTCTATTAGTGTTGTCATCAGACACTCTGTAGCTGAACTACTAATTGTACCTCAATATCCATTCTCCCTCTCTTCTTTTAAGGATAGACCTCCCAACTTTTATGTGGGTACACAGCCATTGAGAATAAAGCCTACAATTCCCACCCTTCCTTACTTCTAGAAACGGCTATGTGACGAAGCTGTGGCCAATAGAATGTGAGCAGACTTCTTGATCCTGCTTCTTCTCCCTTTTGCTCCTTCCTATTTGATGGACTGTGGAACTAACAACCTCGGTGAAGACATCTCTTCAACCCTGCGGATGAGGTTATCACCCTCAGGGAGGGTAGAGCAACAAGGGAAAAACATCTGGATCTGCGATATCACAGAACACTTTATTACCTCCAGACTGCTAACCTGGACTGTTTGGCTGAAAGAGAAATAAACTCTGCCTTTTTTTTCTTTTCAAATAATTGACAATTAAAAATTATTTACATTTAAGGTGTACAACCTGATGATTTGATATATGTATATATTGTGAAATAATTACCACAGTAAAGCTAATTAATACATCCATCACCTCATACAGTTACCTTTTTGCTTTTTTTTGGTGTTGAAAACACCTAAAATCTACCCTTTTAGTGAATTTCAAGTAGACAATACAGTACTGTTAACTCTAGTCACAACGCTGTACATAAGTTCACCTTACATAACTGAAACTTTATACCCCTTTACCAACATCTCCTCATTTTTTCTTCCCCCTAGACCCTGGCAATCACCATTGTACTCTCTGCTTCTATGAGTTTGACTATTCTAGATTCCATATATAGCTGAGATCATGCAGTATTTGTCATTCTGCATCTAGCTTATTTAACTTATTTCACTTAGAATGTCTTCTAGGTTCATCCATGTTGTCACAAATGGCCAGATTTCCTTCTTTCTTAAGGCTGAATAATATTCCATTGTGTATATATACATAACACATTTTCTTGATCCATTCATCCATCAACTTCTGCCTTGCTTAAGCTACTATTGTTAAATTAGATCTTTGCCACAGTAGCCAACCCATATTCTAAATAATACACAACCCATCTCACAAGCCACAAACTTCAAAGGCACTGCTCCTCAAAATACCTCATCTACCACCTTAAATCATTTATCAAATCTTGTTAATTCTACCTGAGAAAAATATCTCAAATTAAATTCCTCTTTTCCAAGTGCATGTACACTGCTTGAGCTCTAGCTGTCAGAGGCTCTGGCTTAGAATGTTTTAAGCCTCATACCTGATACTCCTTTGTATATACACTGTGGTCTATTCTCCAATAGCCTATGGCATAATCTTCCTATCACACAAATCTTGTGATATCACTGTTCTGCATCAAAACTTCTGAAGGTTTCCCAGTATCTACCAAATACAATCCAAATCCCTTAGCTTGGCATACATAGATCTTTGAAATCCTTCTCATTTCTTACCATTCTTCACTACGCACCACATGCTCCTGCCACACAGAAGTCCCCATTATTTCCAGAATAATCTCAGCCCTCTTATGACACAATGCCTTTTCTCATGGAATTTCTTTGGTTGAAATATCCCTTTCTATTTTCTTGGTCATGAAAACATCTACTTAACTCTAAAGTCCCAGTATAAAAGTCATATCTTCAATGAAGACTCTTAGAAATCTCCCAGTAGATCATTACTCTGTTATCTGTGGTCTATTATATGAGTTTGCTCATACTTTTATTACAGTAGTAATAAATCTTATTTTAATTTACCTGTTCACATGTCTGACTCTAGATTTCTGCAAGATAGAAACAATGTCTTATTCATCTTTGTATCTCTATCACCCTGGCATGTACTGAACAGTAGTAAATATCTGTTGAATAACTGAATACATTCTTCAAAAGTTCAAGTATGTCTACAAAGATTGATTTAATGAATGTAAGGAAGCATCCTACCTGTGTGAAAATATACAATTTTGATAGCCCTCCCTTATATTCAGCCTGCACTCGCTCCAACATAATCCCTCTTTTTAGTTATAAAAAGGACAAGCATTAGTTGAGCCAGTAGACTAGCAGTCGTAAACTGCATGAGCTTTAAAGCCACAGTACCTGGTTTCAAATCCTATCTCTGCCACTCACCAGCTGTATGACCCTGGGCATGTCACTTACCCTCTCTGTGCTTCATTTTACTCATCTGAAATGAGGATAATAATTGTTCCTACCTCACAAGGTATTTGTGAGGATAAAATGAATTTGGATATTTAATGAGTTGTAAATATTTAACTATGTAATGAAATGTAAAACGAAATGGATATGTAATTCATTTACATATAAAGCACCTATAACAGGAAGTGCCACACTAAGCACCACATAAGGGCTAGCTGTTATTACAGTTTCACAAAGAATATGGTGCAAGGAAGGCTAAGGAGGGTCAGGGGGATTTGAGTGAACAGTAGGGATGGCTAATTTGTATCTTTTCTCATTATTACCTGGTTGGGATACATTTCTAAAACTGGCTAATTGTTATATAAATTATCTATTGAGTTTTGAGGGTTACAGGATGCCTGGCAGAAGCCTGCCACTTTAAGTTCCAGCATATGTAAAGATATCTATGGAAATACCTTTAAAGATACTGGAAACCAGAGCCCAATGACTGCTAGACTGGTCCTGAAGTAGACCTTCATTCCTATCTAAAGATCATCCATCATCACTTGTCCTGGGATGAACTCCACTTATCTCTCTGACCAAATTTCTGTACTTTTCTCTCAGACTCTGTTATCCAATGGATGCTTTTCCTTTAGCTCCCAATTCACATACTCATTCCCGGATTTATGGTGTGTTTTTTTTCCCCTTCTGAGATAACGATCTTAACAGTTGTGTTTCCGCTAATTTCTCTTATCTCTGGTCTAATCTCAAAACCATATCTACACTGTGGCTTTTCCCCACAGTCTGAACAGCCCATACCCATTGTCCTACCCAATTCCTGCATCGGAGGTTGGATATGAAGCCTGGGGAAGACTTGAAGGTCCAAGGATGAGTTAGAGAGAAGAGACAGTCAGGAGGGCAGAAGGACCTGTGTTGGAAACATGAGTAAAGGAGAGAGTTGCGATGTCCTGGGGCAGCGGTCAGTACTAGATCACAGACCTAGGCCCAGTATATCAGAAATATCACACAGGAAGGAGCTGAAAGAAGATGAGAATGCCAAAGACATGCTTCACCAACTCTGCCCAGAGCTGGCCTGGGCGCTAAATATTTAAGCACAAACATCAAAACTCTAGTTTAGCATTCCTGGGGTAAGCGTACACTTACGCTGCATTACTTTGACCACATGTATTACACATTTGCTTAAGCATCAATGTTTCTAAATATATTCTCACAGCAAGCACAGCTACAAAGGAGAAGAAAATCTGTGACACTGTGTAGTTTTTCAAAGATCTGACAGGCTTCTTCAATCATTAACAAGCTGCTATACTGGCCTAATGGCAAAATATTTCTGCAAATTGACTTTCTACTCAGTGTGAAATGATTGGACTAAAACTGGATAATCATTAATGTGCCTTCCTGCTCTATATTTCTTGGGTTTCGTTTGTGTTTAGCTTCTTATAAACTGGAAACTAACCCGATTTAAAATTTATGATCTCTCAAACATAAATCACAACATTTTTTTAGAGAGGGAAAACTGATTTGAGTCTTCTTTTACTAATACTAATATGTTTAAAGAAATAAGAAAAGCTGAGACAAATATTGGGACTTTGTAAGTTATAATTGTTAAGAGGAGTAGTATTAACTGATGACAAAAACAAGTGTTTGAAAGTACTTGAACAAATATATATCACTACCACTCAAAAGATTAAATATCCTATCTTGAAATGGTTCTCAGCCTACAGAATTTTGTTTTTGACTAGTGAGAAATTTATGGTATGAAAATTATATTTTAATAAATGGAATCAGCATTACCTTTATAATTCACATTACTGGTAAGTACATCAGATAAATGGTCCCAGAAGGCAACACTCAAAAGTCATACTTAAATCTCACTTCTGGATATATATCCAAAGGAATTGAAATCAGGATCTTGAAGAAATATGTGCATTCCATGTTCACTGCAGCATTATTCACAATAGCCAAGATATGGAAACAACCTAAATATCCATTGAAAGACAAATGGATAAAGAAAATGTGGTATATAAATACAATGGAATATATTGCTCCATGTTAAAAAAGAAAGAAATCCTGCCATATGCAAGAACATGATGAAACCTGAGGACACAATGCTAAGTGAAATAAGCCAGTCACAGAAGGACTGCATGATTTCACTTCCATGAAGTATGTATAATAATTAAACTCAAAAAAGCAGAGAGTACAATGATGATTGTCAGGGGTTGGGGGCAGGGAGTTGTTGTTCAGTGGGTGTAAAGTTTCACTTATGCAAGATGAATAAGCTCTAGAGATCTGAAGTACAACATTGTGCCTACAGATAACAATACTGTATTGTGCAATTAAAAAATTTGTTAAGATGGCAGATCTCATGTTAAGTGTTCTTAACGCAAAAACAAACAATAAAACAAAAGGGCATGAGGAAACATCTGGAGGTGAGTTTATTACCTTGATTGTGGTGATGGTTTCAGGCGTGTGTGCATATACCCAACCATATCAAATCGTATATATTAAATATGTGCAGTTTTTTGTATATCAATTATACCTCAATAAAGCTGTTTATTAATTAATCAATTAAAGTCATGCTTAAAATTGTTATAAGATTTCTGGAGGGCAATCAGGCACTATGACAAAAACTTCAAATATACGCATGCACTATCATCTAACTATTCCACTTCCACAAATTTATCATAACAAATGGAGGATATGTTGAAATATTTAGCAAATGTTTAGTTATTAAGAATATCAATGGTGTGATGTATAATTGTCGCAAATAAAAATGGAAACTATTAAATTCCCAACAATAATGAAATGGTTCATAGATCGGGATAGACCCATAAAAAGAAGACTACTCAACCACTTAAAATGATATTGTAGACTAACACTTACCTATTTAAAAATGGACACTTTACCATGAAATGAAAATTTCCAGTGACAAAATAGCAGGTATAATATAATCACAGACATGCTGAAGATGTACATAAAAATATATTCAAAGATAAGATTCTGTAAAGAATAGTCTAACTTTTTACAATGGATATATATGGCTATATATATATTCTTTTAATTTTAAGCTATCTATAGGAAGAGAGCATGAATTTTTGTACAACAGAAACGCAATGGTTAGCAGGCATGTATTTCTTCAGTGCTCAGAGCCTTTCTCATAAATTTATTCCATCTGCACCTGTCTTATTCCCACCTTTTCCCTTTTTCCTTCTTCTACTTGGTCAGAGATGTAAAGAGGCTTTCCTTCTCCTTTCCAAGACTAACTCCACCATTGAACTCCCAATCCACCCCTGCATTCTCACCTGAAAACAAATATCTTGCTACCAGGTCAAATGTTACATCCTCCGTCAAAGTTTTCTGATCATCTGAAGCCGATCTGAGTGCAGCTTTATCTTATTGCATTTTGTACACATCTCTGTTCTCTTATTGTATTTCAGCTGCTTGCATGTATCAGAGGACACACATTGGAAGCTATTTGAGACCGGAAAGCATGTATTTTCAACTTTATATCTCCAGAATTCAGGACAGTGCCCAACAACCAAGATCTGTTCAATGAATTTTGAATAAAAGTCTACTAAAATTCCTCCTTAAAAATACAATTGAGTAACTCAAGATTCTTTAAAATTTAATCACATACATAATCACTATGTGCACCGGGGATATCAAGACTTCACGGTTTAGAGGAGGAGATGGTCATAAAAACAAGTCATTTCATATCATATGACTAGTACTGTATATGGGCCAGTACAATTTGATATGGGAACATAGCGCACTGCTGGTGTCCAACTGATCCTAACAAAGAGAGATCAGGCTAAAGAAAGGAGTTGTTACTTTAGACCCTAAATATCATTTCACTCTTACTAATTGTCACCTTGAAAGAGTTTGTCAGGATTTCCACACTACATTTTATATATCACCATACACCTTGAGCCAAACTTAGAGTAATGATGGACACAGATCCCCATCAGCATATTGCTCTTTGAGTTGAAGAAGGTGATCACGATTCTATGGTCTTGAATTGGCAGAGAATGGAATCAATGGATGCACAGAGAAGTAGCCAAACCTTGACTATAAAGACCCTTCATGATCTCACTT
Source organism: Ceratotherium simum simum (assembly GCF_057802395.1). Taxonomy (NCBI): domain Eukaryota; kingdom Metazoa; phylum Chordata; class Mammalia; order Perissodactyla; family Rhinocerotidae; genus Ceratotherium; species Ceratotherium simum. Next base: position 42,301,875 of record NC_141924.1, read on the forward strand.
TTACTAACAACTTCATCTTATCTCTCTCCATCTCACCTATCAACTTGACTTGCTGGCAAAGTCAAACTGCATATGGACGCCAAAACACACCAACCTAGTTCAGGTCTCTGCACTTTCAAACACAACTGTCACTTTGTCCCCCCCCCGCAAAAAAGCCACCTATAGTGGCTTCAATAGTTAATCACTCCTTCCCCCATGTTACCTCTGGACATTATACAAGCTTCTCTTGTTTCATTGACTACTGTATTAAAATGTTTTTCTCTCTTAGTCTCTGAGCCTTGAACACTGAGAAAGTGTCATTTACATCCTCTACTCTCAGCACCTACTGCAGCATCTGGAAATGATTGCTTCATGAATAGATCAACTGATCTTTAATTTGAAAGAACACAGATAAAACAAAATATTCTTACTCTATAATCTGTGACACTGCCTTAACATGTGCTTCTCAGAAATAAATCTGAGAATAAAATGTTATGCAATTTTACTTGATATCTCAAAAACTATAACTGTGAGTTCTATGCCCTGGTAACATTACATTTAAATTTTATTTTACTATTATTTAAAGGGTAAAATATTTATGCTCTAATCTATCCATCAATAAATATTAAGATGGATTTGCCAAAAGGCTAAACTTTGATCAAATCCAGAGTCTGTACAAAATAAAACCAGTTAATTTGATCTGTTCAAATAATCAAACTACCGTTTTTTGAATTCCCGCCATGCATCACACACTTGCTAAAGGCTTTATACACATGGCCTCGTTTATCTTCCCAGCAACTGTCCGGCAGATACTATTATTATTCCCATTGAGTACAAGAGATTCAGTGAGATCGAGCCTCTTGTCCAGCATCAAACAGCCGGCAAAGTGGTAGAGCTGGGATTTGGACCCAGATTTTCCGGGCCCCGGAGCCCAACCTTTTAGTCACTAGTTACCTGACTGAAATGACATGTTGCTCAGAGATTGCCAGGATGGACCAGGCAATTGAATAAAAACTATAAATCCAGTGAATCTCCAGTGTTCTTAAGGTAAATTTCCCCCTATTTGAGACAAACAATTTTAAAATTCAGTGCAACTTTTCTCTTTCTTATTATTATCTGCCAGACAAATGTATCTGTCATAGAAAGAACTATTTAGAACTATGTGAATATGACAAATATTCAAGTTAAACATATGCACACAAAGAAAATATACTTCACATTTCTATACAACGGTTTATTTCTTCCATAAACTTTTGTTTGGCATGATAAAATATGTGCTTAAAATAAATATAAATTATAGAGGGATTTGTTCCATAAGTATTCACTTAATATCTACTATATGTCAGTAACCGGGCTACAATATAAAAATTGTTAGGATATATTCTTACCCACAAGGCAATCTCAGTCTATCGGGAAGTCCCTCTTAGCGGGTACAATGAGTTAACTGCTGCAGTTTGAGGAATACAAATAAGGAGGTCATGCCAACATATCCCACCATCCACGTTTAGTACAATTGACCATTTCCTTGGAAAACATTTTTTTTAATGTCCCACAAGAAAATATATGCTACTACAAGATTCTCAGAATAAACAACAAAAATACTCAAAACATCTTACCATCCCAAGCACAACCTGTAACTTATAGCCCACTTAGAAAAATCAGTTAGGGGGAGAGAGAACATCTAAACTTTTCATTGTTGTGAAAATTGCACATTTAAGAGAAAAATAAGTAAACCACCCAACGTACAGATACACATGCCAGACAAGTTATGTAAGAAATGAGCCAAATGACAGTACTTATTATAATCAGTACTGCATTCCAGTCAGTAGGATCTTATACCATAGACACACTTTTGCAAGTATTATATTTTGATAATGAATTCTATTTTTCTCATAATTGGGTTTTCCGTACTGGCATTTATTAAAGCAAAACTCCATTAAAAAAAATAGAATAGTTAATTACAAATCATGAACAAAACAATTATCCTACTGTATACCGCCTGGTTTCCATTTTGAACTTCTATAAGGAGGTCCTGGGAAAAATGTGCTCTATCCTTCAATCCGTGTGTGAAAGTTTCTCAGCTCTTCCTCATTTTCTTTTATGGACTCACTTGCCTGTTGCCATCTATGTGTTTTATGCCCAGAGCAGCCTGATCTGGCACTTTAGTGCCCTAAAACCCAACAGCGAACTTCTCCGGTTGGGGAACATTCCTTCCAAGTAAATACCCAGGCTGTTCTGCCAGATGTTCAACGAACAAAATCAATTACTGTACAGTATTTCTGTCCAGTCTTGCTGCCCGCAAACCATTATTATACACAAGGATTTCTGACAAGTCAGTGGAAACTGGTTAAAATAATTGGGCACATTTATTTAAACACTGGAAGAAGGGCTAAGCTGTTTTTTCTTGGCACAGATAGATGATTATAGAAGACGATTATAGAATTCTGAGTGGATATTCTCTTCTCCGTGACAATATTTTCAATACAGTAGACCAGCTACTTCGTCCCACCCCCACTTCCCCTGTGGACAATAAGAATTATTAAATAAAGTGTCTGCAATTGTGAATGTGTGAGATAATACCAAAATTCCTCTTCTAGAAGACAAAATTTATTAGTGTCTTTTTTGTTGTTGTTCCAGCAGCATAGGGACTTAGTAAGATTCTCTGTTACGATTTTGTTAGTCATTGGCATTAAGTAGATCTGCTGAAAACGAGAAAAGATATAAATTATGTAAAATTTATTCCAAAATTAGTAGCTAAACATGTGACAGAAGCTGCACTAGTATATATGTATTTTCATATGCTCAATATTGCAAAGGTAGAAGAATCATGTGACATTAGAGAGGGGGCAAAATATTGAGAAAAGAGCATTAAGACATTTGACAATTTAACAAGCTATAAACCTCTAATTCCTCTTTCTTCCACCCAAAATACCCTCCTCCCCCTAAAATGTCACAAAAAAGTATAACACTTTGGCTGTTTGGGAGAGAGAGTGAGAGAAAGAGAGAGTGGGAGAGAGAGGGGGGGAGGAAGAGAGATGACAGAGAGAGAAGAAGAAAATGGGGGGTGAGAGAGAGAAGTTAAATGTACTAGAATAAGACGTAATCAACTTTATATGGTTTAAAACCTAAGGGATAAAAATATATACACGCACGCGTCATGTGCACATGCTCATAGAGTTAATGAGTGTTAATAGTGTTGGTGTAACGCCGGTATTCCTTTTCAACAGATCCATTATTTTTTAAACCATCATCATTTCTAGACACCCAAGGGCCGTTTGGGTTTCTCTTTCTCTGACAGGCCCAGTCTTCTCTGAAAGCTGGCTTCCATCCTCGCTGCAGGCTGGAAAACAACTGGGCTGTTTGCACGGCTCGGCACCAAGTCCTTTAACTCAGAGACTCTGTCATTTAGAAGCTCCGTTTTTACCACCTCCATCTGCTGCCCGAGAAGAATTAGATCCCAATTGTCTAGGCCACTGAGAAAGGATATTTGTAGAACTCCTCTGGCATTTCCTAAGCCCTCTGGCCTTTCCATTCAAATGTCAGCATTTTTTTTTTAATTCAATAAGCTTTGCTAAACAAAACTATGACATTGTATGAAATGGTTTGATGAAAGGAGGACAAGTGCAGAATACCCAGTATATCAGCAACCTGGGTAATCAACTGCCAGAGGAAATCATTCAGCCAAAATATTTAGAGGAATTTAGGAGAGTTTAGCAATTTAGCGTATGTGAACAAGTACAGCACATGTAGCAGCACCAACGAAGATAACAGACAACGACTAGGAACAACTGTTAGGCTACAGGGCATAATGTGATTATCTTCCTTAAGGAAGGTCAGAAAATAAATCACCACTTGAAGCTTTACTATATTACAAAAAAGGTTGGGGGGGGGATGATTAGACCCCTGTTGGCAAGGAAAGGATAGGGAGCTACTTCAATTAAAGCTTCAGAATAACACAAAGAGAATCTCTTGATTCAGCCATAATAATGTTTACATGAGACCAAAGAATGACCATTCTCTCATTCCAAATCTTGTTCAAAAAGTCCCCAGATATGACATTTATCTACAACAACAGAACACTCTGAAACCGTCTACTACATCTCTGGGGCTGCTTTAGAGCAGAAACATGATGCAGCAAGTCCTAGGCAGCATTAGCAAAGCCCCTCTCTAGGTGACCCTTCAGTCAGAGTGTGGACAGTGCCCCATCAGCCCCAACCAGCTTCCAGCACCATGTTGACTTTCACTAAGCTTCCTAATGACAGGCAGCAGCTGGCCTTCAATTTTCTGATCAGGAAACCTGGGAGGACAGCCCAATGAGCTAGGCAGGATCCAAAGTTCGTTTTGAGCCAGACACTGTGCAAAGCACGTGCAGCGCCTACCCATCAAGAGACCCAGAATTTCTAGTTTCTAACAACAATGCAGCAACCTACCACTGAATCCTATTTCAGAAGCCTTGCTTCAACAAAATGAAAAATTCACACACCACCTCAGAAATTCATAACATTCTTTATATTTTACTAAAAAGTGGGTAGATTTTCTCACCAGTGTTAAACATGATATTGTATTTATTCACATATGTATCATTTGGATATATATACACATACATACGTATAGAAACATATATATTACACATACATAAATCCAAGCTTATATATGTGCATATATTTTTATATTTATATAGGATTGCCTCCTGGTGCACTCATTTTTAGATCTGCAAATCTAGAATGATTTGCTATATGCTTAAATAGTTTTGAAATCAACTGACACACCAGTATATGGCTGATCAAATTGATATGTATAAGGTTTCCTGATCACTCAGTTTCTCTCTATTGGCTAGTTCACGAAGTTAGTTATTCTCCAAGCACCAGCTTCTTGAATCTGTGTAGAGTTGACACTATTGAGTGTGTATTTTATACACTTTCCATAAATATTTTCAACTTCAGAGTTTGTACAAAATAATTAAATAAGGAACATCATGTGCATTTCTCATGCTGTAAAGTTTCCCATAGAAAACAATCCTAAAAACCTACAAAGGAAATCTGGCTGATAAGATTTATCCCATTATCCATAAGAATAAATAAAATAGACAAATATCTTTCAATCTATTTGAGATGGATGGAAGTAACCAATTTTTAAATTAATCACTACTTTCCCTTATAGGAAATAAAGGTTCAAACTGAAAATGATTCATTGAGGGATTTCATTAAGATGATAGTGATTTTAATGAGCAGTTAATTTAGGTAAAACAACTACACATGAGAAGAACAGTATTTATCTCATATGCTTTCTCCCACCTCCCCTAATTTTCCAGTCGTATGACAATTAGCAGCATTCTGAGGGACCAATTAAATAAGTCACCACTGCCTGTCTGATAATATTATTTCTTCCTCTTTCCTTGAGTCATCCTTACACGGTAAGCACCATACAATGGGATTCATGCTGTCATGGCTTATCACCCTATTACCACAGCCATCTAATGAGGTGGGTATCAGTATGAACCCATCTTTCAGATGAATAAACTGAAGCTGAAAGGGCTATGACCGCATAGAAAAGAAGGAGTAATGTTGGCTCTCATACCCAGACCTGTAGGGCTTTGCAACCTTCTCTGTTAATCGATATAAAATTCTGTGTCTATTCACAAATTCGATATAAGCTTCTATGCATAAACTCTTGATGTTCAACCTCCATGAATGAGTACATTCATATAAATAATTAAAACCACAAGTGTGAGGTCTAAACTTCATTCCCCCTGCTGGGGAATCTCCTCTTAAGTCTTTTCATCCTAATCATGGAGAGCTCGAGCAAAAGGCAGGCTAGGACCTTAGCCCATCACTGATGAGCCATCGACAGTCCTGTCCTCCTGCCATCCGTGTTCCACCATCACCTGACCTAAATAAAGTGCCAAGTGCAGACTCAGGAACATGACTCCTTCCCAGAATTCTTTGTCATTTATCTTTGGAATGATGACTCTACTCTATACCTAGACAGATTTTTCTTCCCTGTAGAGCTTCATGATTGTTTTAGTCTTTATCACCCAGGAATTATAGTAACCAAAAAATCTAATCCTTACTAGATGCTCACTCTGTTCCAACCTTACATGAGCATCTCCCTTAATGTTCTCAACAACCTTTCCTCAACAGAGGAAAGACAATTATTGTCCCTATTTTACAGATGAAGAAACTGAATCACAAAGAGATTAAGCAAGTTGATCAAGGTGCTGCAGCTAGAAAAGAGCAGAACTGGCGTTTAAACCCAGCCTGCCTGACTCGAGTCGTGCTCTTAGCCTCTACTCTTTGTAAGACGTACTTGATAGACAACTCAGAGTCAATTTAAGATGTCCCATACCATAGTTCTTCATACTGTTTTGATGTAAAAAACAAATTATTTTAAACTAAGGCTTCAACAAGGGACTTTGTATTTTGATGGTAAAGTTGAAACCAGTCAACTATGAGTTAAAACTCTGTTCTCTAGACACCACTGACATCTTTGTCATGGACAAGGGTTTTGGGTCCTTCTCAGTAGCCTGTGGACAATTATTCTCTTTCATAATTACAGGACTTTAGCAACAGCAATCCCTCACCACCCTACATACCACTTAAATAAGTGTCACAAGAGTCCAGAAACAGGAAGAAGTTCATTCCATAAGAACATTGGAAAATGATTTCCAAGAAGAGTATAATTTTAATTTTTTTTAACTATATCCCAAATATAATACTTTTATACCTTAAATCAGGTGACTGATTTTTGTTACATATGATATCTGATTATAAATTTAGCTGTCATTTTCAGATATTCACATTTTCATACCTACAGTGTGTGTGCCTATATATACCTAGACATTGTGTGTATATATATCTATATATACACAGGCATACATAGACACACATACTCTGTTGATCCAAGCATGGACAAATATTATCTGCAAATTTTCTTTTAAGAAAGTGTACTTTTGCAGATTCCTTTTTACTAAGATGACGTCCAATATATTTGTTGGAACCCTTAGTGTTACGATTGTCATCTACAAAACAGAGATAATAAAAGTAATTTTAAAAAAGCATCCATATTTTCCTCATGTCAGAGAATTCTTCCTGCCCAGTAGTCTCTGAGCAGGCCATGTTCTGGAAAGGGGAACTAATGTTACAAACCCATTTGACAGACAAAGAAAGCTGAGGCGCAGCGTGGTTAAGTCCCTGAACCAAGTTCACAGAGCTATTAAGTGAGGGAGCCCAGATTTGAACTATTGTCTGTCTCTTTCCAAGGCCTGTGTTTTTCCTACTATTTCATGCTACCAAGATCTTCCTGCAGGGGAAAAATTATAGAATGTTTCCTTCCTACAGCAGTCTTTGTTTCAGTATTTAGATCCTTTATCTCCAGCCTCAGTTAGTCCAGGCTACTTTGATTTGACGGGGCTTGTTGCTCCTGTACCATCTGTAGAAGCTCAGGTTCCTGGATGCTGTGCTGTCTTTACTGAAAGCTCTGGCTTACCCCCATCTGGATCAGCTCTTCAGCTTGCTCCTAACGGTCACTCCCAGGTTTTATTCTGCTGTGCCCAGTCCTAACTTACAGCCACCACTTTCAGCACTACTGCTCAGTATCCAGAGAACCAGCTAAAACTCTATTCCAAAAGAGATGTAAAATTTGAAAATCAAATTAGCTATTTTTTCTCATCAAACAAAAAGCAATATTGTATTAAAATTATGATTTTTCTTTTAGAAAAAAGGTATTTCTACAACTCAGATCTAAACTTTTCACGTGAATTATTTATTATAAGTACTTATCAAAATAAGATCTTTATTGGACAGGAGATTATGATCATTCATTCTTCACTCAACAAACACAGTAGGTAGTCTGCACTAGACCTGGTGCTAGGCACTGGGGATTTAGAGATGCTTAAGACCTGGGATTTTAAGTGCCTGAACCCTCATGGGTACAAGGAAAGCTATCCACGAAGAACTACAACACAAGGTGGGTGTGAACACCAGTGTCTGAAAGTGCCAAAGAGATGGCAAATGAAGCTCAGTTCAAGTGCTCTACTGGGTTGTTCCCAGCCTATCACTCGTCAAATGTAACAGTAACACGTATTAGCTCATAACATCAAGACAAGCTTCTCTGAGAGTGTTAAATTTGGGAAGGAACAGTGTATACAAATTTGTGTTTAAAAAACATTGAAAATTATAAGCTATTAAACATTATAACGGACAGCTTGATTTTAAAAACAATCTACTTGATGGAATTGAAACTATTATATCTATGTCTTTGGTCACAGTTCTGACACTCTCCAGCAGTATGACCTTGAGAAAGTTACATGGCCACTCTGGGCCTCAGATTTCTCACTTTCAGAGTGAACTATGTGATCTCTAAGGTTCTTTTTAGCTTTAAAATTCTATTCTATTACATGGAACAGCCTACTAAGACTTAACATTCCTAATAAATTAAGCATTCATGTATCTTATTTGTATTATTATTTAAACTCCATGCTTTGCCGTTAGTGCCGTAGATTCTGACCCCTAGCGCCCCTGCGGACAGCAGAGCGGAACCCTGCCCAGTCTTTTTCCGCCATCCTCTCACCTTCCAGCGCTGTATCAGACAATGCCCCACTGCTATTCACAGGGTTTTCAGGCCATTTTCTTTGGAAGTGGGTGGACACGTCCTTCTTTCTAGTCTGTCTAGTCTGGAAGCTTCGCTGAAAGCCCTCCCCATGGTTGACCCTGCTGGTATTTGAAATCCCGGTGGCATAGGTTTCAGCATCACAGCAACATGCAGCCATCACAGTATGACAACTGACAGACGGTGGTGGGGTTGGTTCCCTAACCAGAAAACAAACCCGGGCTGCAGTGATGAGTGCGCCAAATCTTAACCACCAGACCACCAGGGCTGGCTAAACTCCATGCTACTCTATCATTTTTAATGAATATAATGGTTTCATCAAGCTTTTCTGAGGCCCCTTTTGTTTTACATTTTGTACCTAAAGTGTTTGATATTACCTCACTGAAAACAGGCTTCTGTAATACATGTTTTGGACCAACACTGCCTCGAACACAAATTTAACTAATGACGCCTTGGCTGACTGGGTAACATTTTACTTGTTCTAGCTGTAGTAAAATTTCTGTACAAGAGGAGCTTAGGAAACACGGCTCTGTTGATCTTATTTGGCAAGAAGACAATAAATACATATGACAGATGAGCTGAACTACAATATAAATGGATACACATTTTTAAATAATTTTCTAAAATGATGGAAAATATTATGCATGCATTTTTGTAAGTATTTAAGATTTTTTTTGACCTCAATCCTTTTGCCCTGATACTAATTTGTTGGCTGACCTTATTGTGTTCTAAGATTTGAAACAGCATTTAGTTCCCCGTGAGATCATGGAAATCATTTTTGGAAAGTCTTCATGTTGGTTCAGTAGTGAACATTTATTATCAAGTCATTTATTATGGATAATAACTTATGATAATTCAATTTTTTCTTTATATATAATGCAAAACTGGTTATCTCACTCATTGCTCAATATATATTGCTTCTTAAGGTAGGCAGCTTTGGGTTATTCCATGTAAGCAAAAATAAGCAACATAAACAGTACAAATATCAATTTAGTAATCGGTCTAACTGACCTTTAAGATCCCTTCAAAGACTTTATTCGACCAAATTTACGGCAGGAGAAAAGGTCATTGTCCTCTTCATCACAGAACAACGATGGCCCCCATTCCAATTTTGTGCACTGAAGAGAAGACAAACTGCTCTTGTTCCTCTGACTTTCACTGGTATAACCAACTCTGATTCCCCTACCTTCCCATCCTATATTGCATTCTAACCAGGAAAACAGTTCAGCAGCTGTGTCCATCAGAACTTTCTGATGGAATGATCGAAATATTGTATATGTGTGCTGTCCAATATGGTAGCCACTAGTCACATGTGATGATTGAGCACTTGAAATATGGCAGTGCAACTGAAGAACTGAATTCTTCATTTAATTTTAATTAATTTAAATTGTAATAGCTACTGTGGCTAGTGGATACGGTATTAGTAAGCACAGACACAGCATTCAAATCTTTTCTAAGCTCTGGTTTTTACTTTGCAATAGTTTCTCTAGCTTTACTTTCTCTTGAAAGTAATCCTAAATTTCTATCAGGTGCTCTCTAAGCCATTTAGAAAAAACTAAGTAACACTTCAGTTAATCAGCATTCTATTAGAATTAAGTTCCTCTCTACAAAAGCCTATTTTTAATTATGTTTGTAAACAAAAGTATGAAAAGCCCATTATCATTGAGAAAAAAGTAAAATAACAGTGTGTCCTAATGGACCCCTCGTCTTTCTGAATATTGGAACGAATCTAGCCATATAAACAAGCATATAAAAGACTGATTACATTTTCTTATCTGGGAAAATGCTCTCCTAAGCACCAAAAATAAAGTCTTCCAGGAAAGAATCTTAATACTTTTGGCCAATCAATATTATAAGACTTTACAGAATAGAATTTGTGTACAAGGAACAGGGGGTCAGTATAAATTATAACATTACAGCAAGTTTTTAAGAATGGACATGCATACTATTTCAGAGGTAAGGAAATCAACAAATCTATTGACATCACGTACTTTACATAGTAGTACGGCTCATCAGAGAATAATTTAATTTTGTTTTCATTTTTGTGTTTTCCTTAGCAAGAGAGTTGCTGGAAATTACCTTGGAGTCATTGAAATTGACTCTGTGTAGGGTACAAGGATGTTTTATTAGAAGCCCACTACCCAGGTAAAGAGAGTATAATCAAGCTCATTGTGTTTGATAGAAGAAAAATGATGGCTCATGTCTAAAGGTAAATGCCTGGAGAAGAGAGACCCTGGAAATAGGTCTGAGGCAGTGCCCCTGATGCCAGCTGATACCTCGGAGGTGGGTATGTATGTGACCTGAAAAGGAGGATCATTGAACACTTCAGTGACAGTAGCAAAAGTACAGTCCAGCTTAGCCCTAGGAAGCAGGATCATATTCTCTCAGAGAACATCCTGGACCAGCAACTGTTGGGCATCACCAATGAGGCTATGAAGAAACACCTGTCAGCACCATCTGGGAGCAAAAAACAATGGTGTGGACTGGGATATTGGGGTTTATCTCTACTTGGATCTGTAAGCAGGACTGACCCTGCCCCTCCCCATTTCAACTGTATCATCAGACCTCTTGAATACCACTCAAGAAGTTGATACTAGTGTCTATGCTAATATGGTAAGTGGGGGCATACATTATTTCAAAATGTAAATAAAATTTGACCATCCTTTTACCCGACATTTGTGGGGAAAAGCAATCAAATCTTAAATGTTAAATAATTTTAATTTTCGGTGCATCCTATCTAGAGAGAGTCCAAATATCACATAAATACCAGTATCAGTCAGTACCCCAAAATTTTAAACCCTAGAGATGCCATCACTTCTGCCTATAAAATATCATGGATGAATTCATAAATAGCTAGGTAATTTGTAATGGAAACCATAATACTTTTAAACCTATCATATTTCTCACCTTTGAGAGTTGGAAGGCCTCAGAAAGCCAGTGGAAAATGTAGGGGCTGCATAGACAGTCAATGCTTTGAAAGTTCCTTTCTTCCCTTATAGGGAGAAATAAAGACCCAAGGGTATCTATAGGCAGAGAATACTCATGAGCATTTACTCTAACCACAAAGCCCTTTTCTTGAGATAAAGTTTTCCTATTTTCTTATTTAATGGTATACTAGCCTGAGAGCTGCTTTGGAGCAAGATGAATGTTTATCTTTTTTCTTTAGCTTTTGATCAGAAATTACACTCCAATTTGGTAAGTGCTCATTAAACTTTTGCTGAATAAATGATCACTTATTGACTCACATAGAGTTTTCTTTTTTGTTTCATAGCAAGAGTTCTTGAATTTGTATCATACGCAAGGTTTCCAACACAATGATGACCGAGACAGCATCCCTGACCTAGTAGAGGCAGACTGTAAAGCAGCAGCAAACACACAGGCAATAGGACACATTTAAATGACTGCTAAGAAGAAAATCAACAGGGTGCTATAACAGAATATAGTGATGGAGTAGATGGGGGAGCGCTTTCTGGAGGAAATTACATTAATACCCAATACCTGAATGATGAGAAGCCATCCATGCAAAAAGTAGAGCAAGGAGGGCCGGCCCTGTGGCTTGGTGGTTAAGGGCGCGCGCTGCAATGCTGGTGGCCCGGGTTCGGATCCCAGGTGCGCATCGAGGCACCACTTCTCCCTCCATCCTGAGGCCGAGTCCCACATACAGCAACTAGAAGGATGTGCAGCTATGACATACAACTATCTACTGGGGCTTTGGGGGGAAAAAATAAAATAAATAAAATCTTTAAAAAAAAAAAAAAAAGTAGAGCAAGGAGTACTCCAGGCAGAAAGAGCAGTCAGTGCAAAGGCCTTGAAGTGAGCAAGTCCTTGGTTGGTTCAAAGAACTTACAGACAATACCAATATGGCTGGAACAGAATGACAGAAACAGTGGCAGGACACAAGGTTGGAAGGGGAATGGGAATAAGATTATGCAGAGCCCTCTGGGCCATGTTAAGGGGTTCAGATTGTACCCTAAATGCACTGAAGTCACTGAAGGGTTTTAGGAAGGTGAGTGATAAATCTGGATGCACTGTGCATTTCAAAAATCATTGTTATACCCATGAATACTCCGTCATATATTTACGTGAACCACTAATTTAGTACCTGAGGATGAATGTGACAGACATTTGTTAATGGCAAGTGCCACACAAATGTGAAGGCACATTTTTATGTAACATTATCTTGTACTTTTCCCCCAAAGCAATGTGGAAATCACTGCATCAGTTCATAATTATATAAAAATATTTTACAGAGCTAAGCAGACTAAGACATTAATTATGAAGTTCACGTTGTTTTTAAGATTTAACCCTAAATCCTTTCCCAATGTTAATTAGAAAATAACATGTACTTACAAGGTGTTGTTTATCTGTTTTTTGCAAACATTACGATTTGCCAACACTAGCAACTGTTAAAAGATGGAGGCCCTTCTAACTGAGATAGCGTGAGGTAAAACTACCACGCTGTATCTAACGATGTTGTTTAATCAAGCAGCCAGTAAGAGTTTCAAAAGAGAACATCTGATTTTAATGAAAAATATAAAGTATAAAATTAACTACCAGAAGCAAAATATAAAAAGCGAGCAGGAGAATTCATGTGGGTTCAGTCACATTCTTAAGAGGCAGCATTCCCTCAGAACTGAATATGCACATTTTGATCAGTGCCCTACAGCTAGTGGCATGTGTGAAAACACAAACATTAGGAAAATGTGATGTTTATAACCAAAGTACCATATAAAAATATTTATCAAAGTAGAAAATCTAAAGGGTCATTTATATAGAACAGTATTCTCATCTTCACTTTGCATCAGACAAATCAAACATACTGTAAATTAGGTCCAAATATGGGCACATATCTATTTTACGTTATTATTTAATATGCTCTCAAAAATGATATGGCTATGCCTTGAAATGGCTAGCAATCCCACCTCAAGTGGGCTCTGAGAAGGGGCCCACTCCCTGTTCATTTCCACCATGATGAGCAAATTCTGAACGTGAATGTGGTCCAACAGAACATCCTGCCTCACACCAGGAGAGCACGGCAGTTCACATCCATGCATGTACTCACATGTGTCACTGGCACAGCCAGGAGACCAGGTAGCCAAGCTTTGTGAGTTATCTGGTGGCTGATGAGCTGGCAAAACTGAGCAGCTGAGATGGAGTGTGGCCCTCCCTGTGCAGACCGACGATGATTTTTCCTTGTGCAGCCTAGCAAATTTAAATGTAACCTGCGTTCCTTACAACGCATTTTCCTAACAATTAAATGAAGCTTCATGATGTAATTTTACGAAATCAGTCACCCTTTATAAGATGAATGGAGAACCTTGAATAAGTTTCCAAATGTGACAAGTCTAATGTGACCCTACTAGAGTTAATGCCAACGAAGACTGGCAGTTTCCCAAATCTGGACTCTCATGTTTCACCTCTTTTCAGAGCCATTTTGGGAGTAGCTCTTGAAAACATTTTCTCAAACATATCATACTCAGATTCATGTGGCATAAAAGTTTAATAGAAAAACTGAAAAGGCTTCTGTAGATGTATATCCTTCAAACAGATTTTTAACAGCACATTAATAAATTAGATGTTTTTAAGAAAGAAGAGAAATGATGTGATGTGTAATTTCCAGACATATAGAAAATGTGCCAAACATAGGTGGATAAATTTTTAAATAAAATCACAGACCACTAAGCAAAATAAAAATGCATAATGGTAAAGTAGTTCCTTAGTGCCCAGTGAATGCATCTCTTGGCTAAGAATGTTCCACAGTATATTCAGAAGGCTGTACATATTGCTTACTATCTTCCAGTTAACTAACCTGGTTTTGCTAAGTTATTGTTTGAGAGACGGACCTGGTGAGTTCTCAGACCTTGGGCAAGTCTGTCCCTAGAATGTATATAAAGAATATCTGACCAACAGCTTCACAAAATTGTGAAGGAACAGTGTAAGGAAAAGTACTTTGTAAGCTACAGGTTTTTATTTGAATATTAGTTAGGAGACTAATCTATATTGATATGCAAGGGGGAGGTGATGGGTATAAATTAATCAACTCATTAGTAATGCAGGTCACATAGTAAGGTGTATTATTGTTCCCTACCACAGAGCACTACCAGGCACTCCATAAATACACAAATACACACTAAATTCAGCCAAAATATTGTATCATTTAAATCTGTGTTTGATTTTAAATTGATTATCTCCTTCTTCAAACAAAATATTATGCTAAAATACAATATATAAAACAACTGAGAGCAGCATTACTAACCTGAGTGGGCCAGAACTCCATCTCCGTCTCTCAAACAATGACTTAGCAAAACCAGGTTAGTTAACTGGAAGATAGTAAGCAATATGTACAGCCTTCTGAATATACTGTGGAACATTCTCAGCCAAGAGATGCATTCACTGGGCACTAAGGAACTACTTTACTATTATGCAAAAACGCACACAAGAAATTGCTCCTAAACAGGCAATATGACACTTTACATTTTTAATGAATTTTTAACCAACTACACTTTCCAGTGTAATATGAGTCAATAAGCATTTATAAAGGATAGTTTATTCTATGAAATACGAAAAATTGATCAGGGAGAAAGATTCCAAAAATGATAAAAAGGTACTTATTTTTATCGTATTAATGCTTGGAACTGACATCTCCAGATTCAAGTTGGAGTACAATAATTGTGCTCGTCTTTGAAACGTACAAATGATTGAATATACAAAATTTATTTAAGTCAAGGAAAAGTCAATACATATGGGACGGAGTCCTAAAATTGATTTTTAAGTCTGTTGTTCAAAATTGTGAGTATATCTCCCATACACATCATGTAACAAACACCACCTAGGATCCCAGGCCAATTGAAAAAACTACCCAGTGCAGCTAAAAGACTAGTAATTGCAGTCCTAAGTCAGTCTCCCTTAACTCCTCTAAAATCCTCTAAGCTCCCTTGATCCCCAAGTTACATTGTGGAGGAAGATCAAGCTTAAGGAAGTGGGGCAGAAAAACTAGATATGCTACCAGACTATAAATACCTTGAAAGCTAGCAACACATCTCATTAAACATATTCCCCCCGTGTTGTTTTATACATATTTTCAAACAAACAGAAAAGTTGAAAGGATTTTACTAACTTTGGTACAAAGAGTACAAAGTTATCCATAACTCATGATACATTTTAAATAAAAATTTATTTTCTAAATCCTAACTTTGTACTTGTCAACATGCCATGGCCAGAAAGTATTTTGATTTATCAAAGTTATCACCCTAAGGGAAATAGTCTTTGAACTCACAGACTTCTCTGAACAAGCTCTAGAGCTGAGCTCTAGTCGCATGTGGTTGATCTGGTATATATATTTTAGGATGAGATATCCTGAGCACCAAATATCCTCCGACTTTCTCCAGGAAACAGGCAAGCTGAGCTTTGGCTTCAGATGAACCACCAACACGAAGTCCAATATAAACCAGGAAAGAATGCTCAGACCCACAGGGAAATCCTACTCTTGGGCTAGGGTGGAGAGTGGAGGACTGGTTGATTAGTTCCACTTCCATCTGTGTGTTTGTGTGTGCGTGTGTGTGTCTGTGTATGTTTTGTTCCCATTCCCAAAGAAAGAAGCCCTTCACTTTTGGGGAAGCCTGGTGTTAGAGAGTGCTTAAATTGTTTGTTAAACGCAGATGACAGAGAGAAGTCTAAACTGGGCTGCTGTAATTGGAGCTAACCAGAAGTCATTCAGCACTAGCACTTCCGGGGCCTCACAGGAAGTCAAGTGATGAGAAGGGAGTTTCACTTCTGCCCTTCAGCTCACATTCTGGCCTCTGCCCACAGAAGAGAGACTATGTCCAACGCCAGTTTGCCCTCAATGCCACCAGTTACTGAGTGTTTTCTAGGCACAAGGCATTGTTCCAAATGCTTTATATATAATTGTTTTCACTACTCCCATTTTATGAAATAACACAGACGAGAAAACTAGGACAAGACAGAACTTGAGTAATTTGACAAAGTGCCAGAGTCAAGAATCAAACTCAGGCAGTCTTATTCTAGGTTCTTTGCTCTTAACTATTTACTACATGACTATTTACTAGATCCCCCCAAAGACATTGCTAGTCTGACTGGTCAGGTCATGAGTGAAATAGTGGGCCACGCTTTGTTATTGGGCAATGTTTCCTTCTGCTAAAGGCAGAGTCATGGGCATCCCCATTTTTCTCCATTGTATTGCTCATTTGTGATAAGCTCACCTAAAAGGGTCCTCCTCTTTGGGCAGGCTCTCTCTGTCCATCTTTATCCACACAACTAACTTGGTTAGTATTTTCAGGTCTGCTCAGTGGAGCTGTGATTCTAGCTTTGAGAGTCTAGAAAATCCAGATTTGGCTTCTGGACTTAAGGCACCACAGCTTCTCAAAGAAGCTTTTAGGAGAGTTTGGGAGCATTCCCAAAAAGCACACTCTTTTTATAATGCTAGTCCTTTGTTCCAATTTAGCCCTGTTATGTGTATATAAATATAGCTTCCTCAGCAAGGAACCCAGAGGAAAAGAGGAGTGAATAGGATTTCACATAAAAATTCACCCCAAACACCAGATTCAATAAATGAGCCAGAATTATGTTTTGTTTGTTTGTGAATGGGGTGAAGGAAGGAGAGGGAAAGAGGTGCTGGCAGCTGCTCCATCAACGGCTTGGGACAGTTTCAGCTGCAGAGGCCATCAACAACAGGGTGGTAGTGGGTGGTGGCAGCAGCTGTACTATGAGTGGGTCATTTGTCAAGTCAGTGTGTACAAGTCAGGCCCAGCCATACTGTACAAGTGTTGATATTATCATCTGTCTGGGTATGCAGTTAGGATATCCAAGAATAAAATAGGAATGAATAAAAAGGACAGAAGAATTCTTGAAAAATTTAAATTCCAAACAGCTGTGTTAACATAGAATCCAACACTAGCTGATTGAAACAAATACATTGTACAGATTCCAGTACTCTAGATATAGAATGTCTTAGTTTAGGTTTCCCCAGAGCAGACTCTGAAACAATGATTCAAGTGAAAGTAGTTTATTTGGCTGATGATTCCAGGAAATACTGAGAGGGGAGTCAGGTAGGGGAACAGGAACCAGGGGATAGAAAATAAAGCGTATCTCAACACAACAGTGGGCAACTAAAGCTTAATCCCCGAGGACCTCTCAGACATGGTCTCCGGAGCAGTGCTTCTCAAATAGTGCTGTGCATTAGAATCACTCGGGGATCTCGTTAAAATGCACATTCTGATTCACTAGGTTTAGTGTGGGGCCTGAGACTCTGTATTTCTTATAAGCTCCCATATGAGAATGATACTGCTGCTTCACAGAACACACTTTGAAGACCAAAGATTTTGATGGTTTTCTGCTTATTTCTCATTCAAATTTTCCAAATTTGCATATAAAATTGATAGAATTTCTTATGTCTACTGCTTTCATAACATTATCATGAAATTTGCTTTGTTTCATATAACTCTTTTCCCAGGCTTTGTGTATTCACTGAATACCATCAGTCTTGGAGACATTTGGTCAGTCTCTACGTAAGGAAAATACAAAAAATTCTGTCCACCCTGTCCTGGTGCTATTAAATCAGACGGCTCTGCTCACCAGCAGGTAGCCTGCTGTCCACTGAAACCAATCAGGCATGTCACCCCACTCTCAACTCCTCTGACCTTTTTCTCTGCTTACGCCTCTTGCTGCTGCTCCCCACTCCATTATAGTGCCAACTCACATTCTGATTTTGTGATTTGTCTCAAATCTTTGGTCCTTGGAAATGAGCAGCAGTCTATCTTCCTGATTTTGACACTCAACACTCTTTAATGGCATATTCACATGCATTCACAGCTTCTTACCACTTGGCTACCGCAGGTAAGCTTTCTAGAACCTCAGTGCACCTGTTTATACTGATTTGTAACCTCAAGAGAGCCAATTGGACCTGGTTGAACTATTGTTCTTAAATGGCTGCGTTATATTCAAATGTATATATTTATATGGTCAAATGAAGATAAGTCCCAGTCCCTTTACTAACACAATCTTAAAAAGAAACTGACAACGATATGATTGACCATGCAAAATATTATAATACTTGCTTTAAAAAGTTATGTGCATATCTATTCTAGAGATAAATATATAAAAATCTAATGATGTATGCATAGAAAAATGAGAACAAATTGATGCATTAGTGTATTCCAAGTTTTCTGCATTGAGCATGTACACTTTTTCAAAATATTTTAGAAGAAAAACAATTAGTCTTAATCTAGTCATCCCTTATTAAATGATAAAAGGCAGAAGAACTCACATGTTAATATCAAGACAGAGGAAGGGATTTATGAAGAAATAGGAATTAAAACTGACTAAACATTGTACATTAGTAACATTATCATCATCTTTGAGATCATAATTAATGACACCTAATAACCATAATAACAACTTACATATAATTCTGCCTTCAAAATTTTTAAAACATAACTTAAGTATCATATATCTTGGGCCTATTTGTCTGTTTATCTACATGAAGATTATGTGGTCATTATATCCGTTGACATCTTAAATCCACCAATCAGGAAAAAGAACATGGTCTAGTTTAAAACAAAGGGATGGAACCATGAAGCATGGTATACAGCATTCACTTTTATCTATTTCCAGTTCTTTCTGTTATCCCAAGTCTGTTTACATTGAAAATGTACGCTGCTAGGAACAAAAAGGCAAGTGGCCATACAAACTTCCAGAAGTCTATTTGATGACCATCTACAATATGATAGACGAAGTTTTAAAGGAGGTTCTATTCAAGTTCGGATCTGAGACAGCAGTTTCTAGATTTACTTCTGAGCAGAAAAAGAGCTCACTTTATTTAATTCATCCTTAGAGAACTTCAGATAAAGTGGCTGCGAGACAGCTGTTTGCAGCATCCTTTTATAAAAGATGATGGGGCAGAGGGAGAAATTAGGGGCAGTCTTAATTGACATCACAATATGCCACAATTCCAGCACTAGTTTCTTGGTGAACTTGACATTCATATTTGTGTCTGTACATTTATTCCAGATTTGTATAATAACATTGCAGAATGGCTTCTCAATGTATTTTAAAAATTAAAAGTTTGTATAATAAGTAACTGGATAACTAACCAATTTTGTCGAAACCTCTAGTACAATTCATTCATATTAGCAGTCATGCTTCAGGATCAGAAGATTAATAAATGACGTGATTTTTGCTTCAGTAACCTCATCCTCCATCATGGTCCTTTTAACATATTTGGTACACACTAACAAAAAAGAAGTCAGACAGATTTATTAAAATAAAGCATCATTTAATGAGTCCATCCTTAGGAAGATCAAAGGGTGAAAGGGCTGAATCTATCGTAAGCCTTCTCTTCTTTAGTGACTTATCTTCATATTTTCCCTTAAGAAGACAGATTTTTAATCAGTTTCCAACATAAACAGTTTCACGTAGTCCTCAACACCTGTGAGAATAATCCCAACACACTTCTTTACTCTTATATGATGCTATTTTACCATCACTGCAAGAAAATGCAACAAATACAGTCTAAATTTTTAAAAAATCAGCACACACACACAAAAAGAATTAGACTAGCTTTAAATTGATAAAGCATTGTTACTCTGTAAAGCACTGGCAAGCATAAATGAGTAAGGTTTTCAGTAAAATTATTAGAGTAGCCAGACACAGTCACATGCAGATACACACCTGGACCACACTTCTGTTTAATGTCAATTGGGAAAAAAAAAAGAACAAAACTAGTCTACGTGGGCAGACACTGATAAAGCGCTCACTGTCTCCTCCTGATGATACTTTCTCTAACTCCCCACTTAAACTTGATTTTAAGTTACCACTATCACAGGGACTGCCTTAAAATAATAGGCTTTCTCCATATCAGCATCCCCTTTTCTATTAATTAATACAATTATTTCTCTCATTTTACATGATTTTCCACATCTCAAATACTCTTATTCACTACACCCAGAGTGTGTCACTTCTGATATAATTGCCATCTCTTAGAAAGAAAGACATGATGTGTTGAAATTTATCTTGAGCTTTTTGCACGGCAGTGTGAAAATAATGCTGACTAACTAACATGTAAAAGACATGATTTTAGGAAGTGAAAAACTGAAATAGCATCAATCTTAGACATTTTCATAAAAGTAAATATCTCTGCATACATGCAATATACTGCTCATCTCTTTTTGTTTTAGAGAATAGAGAAACAAAATAATTTCAGGGGCTGGCTTGGTGGCGTTGGGGTTGGGTTCACATGCTCCACTTCGGTGGCCTGGGGTTAGCAGTTTCAGATCCCAGGCATGGATCTATGCACTGCACATCAAGCCGTGCTGCAGTGTCTCATACATAAAGTAGAAGAGGATTGGCAGAGATGTTAGCTCAGCAACAATCTTCCTCAAGCAAAAATCGGAGGACTGGCAACGGATGTTAGCTCAGGGCCAATCTTGCTCACCAAAAAAAATAATACTAATAATTATTATTATTACTTCAATGGATCACTAAATATTGATTGCATTTCATTGCCATAATTTCAAACTGTGTATCCTGTTACCCTGTGTAGCAGTACCTAGTAAACTGCTGAGTATAACAAATGCTTTGGTTTAATACACAAAATATTCATGGAACAATAAAGCAGTGTCCCAGGGCTGTCTGATCTGCAAACTGCTGCAATTAGACTGACAGAAAAATCTGAGCTCTGCTTTTCAGTTCAAGGTCACAATTAATTATATAGAAGTGACATTTGTACCTACTGGGTTTTCACTGTTCTGAGGGCTTTTGCAGAAATAATCCCACAAAGCAATAAAATTCGTGGAAAGCAATATACCAACCTCACTGGAATCAATGAGCCAAGAAGGGTCAAAAGTTCAAGTTTTCAAAAATAAAACACCTCATTATGGGCATTCAGGAGATTTGAGATGCCGTGATAATTTCCCCATCTGGGACATTCCGGAAGCTGAATGCCAAGAAGAGGATTATGAGCCAATACTAACTGAAAGTTCTGCTGATAAAAATCAGAGAATCAAAAAGGCAATTGAATTCCACCTAGCCCAACATTAATCCAAGCTGATTTGAGATTCTTAGAAGTATTCTCAACTCCTATAAGATGCACATCTCTGCTTATCCGTAACGAAGAGCACTTCAGATAGGAATTGTGGATATGACACCTTTTAACTTTCACGTATGTTTTCCTCTGTTCAGATTTAGTTTGGTGATGAGGTATTATTTAAAAGAAGCCCAAGAAATCACACACACTTTTGAACTCTTTAATTTTGAAAAATAGTGTGAACATGTGTGTGTGTATAAATATTCTTTTTTTTAGCATATATATTCTTGAAGAACTGATCATTATTTTTACAGGACAAAATCTCTTAAGGAGGTAAAAGCTTTTATCTTTGTGGGGAGATATTCTCTTAAATCGGAAAGGACAAAGCGTGTGCCTGGTATATAGGAAGCACTCCACAAATGTCCTCTTCTCATTCCTTCCCCTACTCACTGCCATAGAACACATACTCACAAACTCACATCCTCAGTGTTCTAACAATTTCTACCTAGAAACAGAGCATAATAAGTACAAATCCACATATTTTAAATTAAGAACAAAAGCTAGTGAGCTATTTGGAGGCTAAACAAGAAATCAGTTGTGCGGTGTTCAAAATAGGAGCATATATTTAAGCCAGTTCAGTGCATCTTGTTTTGAAGTCACCCACATGCCAAACATTGTGAAAGGAACACATTTTTCAGTAATACCAAAAAGATGCTTCACCTCCAAATTAAGTCATGAGTTAGAATAAATGCATTTTATTTCACTGATGTGAAACACTGTGCCTGTTAAATTAATTCATCATGAAAGACTACAAACACTTGAAGTAATTACATGAATGATCTTATAATCTCTACTGGCAATTGTGTGGTGGCAAGGCTGTGCCCAGAGCTTAGTCTACAAAGATTTGAGGCTACATTTCATTTTTCTCCTTAATATAAATCACAAAACTGTCATTGAGACTAAGCGTTCCTGTTGACACTGAACAAATTTGAATCTTAAGTATTGATCAATTGACTGATCAATATCTGAGTTTCTAGCTTATTCAAGGCAAATGCCCACACCAATTGGGTGGCCAGGAAATCATTAGAACCCCATTTTCCATTTTGATACTGCACATTGAAAATGTTCATTCCTCCTCCTTCTCCCTACTGATTAGCAGGTGAGGCACAGTGAAATGGATATCCTCTTGTCCCACAACACCAAGCTGGTCTTTTCAATTTTGCCACAGAATCATAGCTGTCCATGGTTTCTCTAAACTCTATTGCTATTCTTTACAAGCTAAACAGTCCTTTGGGAATTGGCTTGGGGGAACTAAGTGTCATCACAGACAATTGTTTAAAGTTTCACATAAGGAACCTTCAGCATGACTTGTAGAATTTGTTCCATTCTTCAGCTTGCAATCCTTCTGTGTTTGCAGAAAATATCTCTTATTCAGGAAATGAAAGGAGAGCACCTGCAGAGGTACTTTTGTTTCCAGCCAGAAAAGCAGGACTATCAAAAATTAGAACTCTGTAATGTTAATTGCTTACCTATTACCCTCTTCCCTCTTCACTCACTTAATACAGTAGGCAAATTACCATCAGGGTTAAGAATATTTTAAAAATGTGGATAAAGAGAAATGATTAAATGTCTGCTTAGTAGTTAAGAAATTACAGAACATGCTTTAGATAGACACTTATCTTGCCATCTCTTTTGGATTAACACACTTACTGCCAGAAAATAAAAATGCTGACCATTTGAAACACCAACAGCAGTCTTGGTAACACACTTATTTGTGCAGAAATTTATATCCACATTGAAGGGAAAATTGATTCCAGGCCTCCCAGATTTTACAGTACTTAGTATTTTCTGAGATTTACTTATATTGCAGGTAAACCCAATGCATGAACCAAACTGGGCATAAATAACCCATCCATTTCTGCCTAGACTGATGCAAAAGGATTACTGTAGCCCTCATTCTAGTGGCAGTGGTCATAATGTCAGAACAAATTAACACGCTATTGACTCTGTACAACCTCTTCTAAACTTCTTACCTCCAAAACCGTGACAGGACTAGCTGTCTTCTGGGAGTACAAAGTGACTAGTAAACAAATTGCTAAGATAGATGTAAAAACAAACCTTAATCATGCCCCTTAGATCCAGGTCTCACTAAAAATCTCCTTCCCATTATCTCATTATTCCTTGCTTTTGTGCCTTAGACACCGGGTCCCCACACACCTCTCCTGTTCTAATGGAGTCAATGAAAGCACCACAAAGACAATATATTTCATTATGAGTGGGCTTTCTCTCCTGGGCACCATCTCCAATCCTTCCGATAAGTGCTCTCTAGATGGTTCTCACTAGAGTGCAGCAGTTTAGCAGGTAAGAGTTTCTAAAAAGGCAGGAAAAAAGGTTTAAGTGCCACCCTCAGTATTCAATTCATAGCTTCTTACTCAAGAGCTCTCTAAACCTGTTTTTTAAAAAATAGTAGCACAGTCCTTTCTTGATATTTTCCATTGGTTCCTGTGACATCACACATGAAGAGTGAAACCAAAGCTCACAGTTATCTCATGACTTTCTTTCCAGGCCAGCTGCAAAAATGAGAAGGCTTAAGTTGATGTACCCCAAGGACATGAAACTGGAGAACTTCAAATACCAACTATGCCTTCTAATGGCAGCAGGGCAGGTGCTCTCTTTTAGGAGAGCTCTAACTTGCTCCATAACTCCAGAGAGGCACCATGACTCACACCTCACCCTACATCTCAGAAAACTGTTCACATGAAGTCAGGCCAGCATGTCACTAGAGTGAAGTCAAGAGTGAGCGAACACAGTGGAATCCTCTGCCAACCCATTGAGGGATGAATTCAGAAGACTTTAGAAACAAAACCACCAACTGGTAATGAAATCCAGACCCATAGCAACACTTGGCTATATGGCAGAATTTACTTCCAGGAAACAGTATGTTATTTTATCTCCTAAAGCACATTCATTTTCAATTTACAAAATTCTCTGTAAGCATAAACAAAAAGGACCAAACAAAAGGAAATTTATTTATATTACCTTCTTCTGATCTTCTAGCTTGTGGCTCACTGGATTCTTCCCATGTCTGTTCATCTCTGAAGATAAATCCATCACATAGGTTCTTACCCTTCAAAATGGAATCTCTTCAAAAATGCAGCAAACTAATCCAAGATGTAATCACTAGGAAAACACTGGCATGCCACATTTCCCATCACACACCATCGCTGAACTTCATCAACTCCAAGGAATGATTAAAAAATCCATTGATCGAATGGAAGAAATGAATTTTGCAATTTACTCCCAGAACTTTCCAAACGAGCATATCGTTTTTAAATGCAGACGTCTCAAAAGCAAAATATTCATCCAGGAATTTTAACTCCAACTGCTATCTTTTTCTTTCTTCACAGTTTTCCATTTTAATAAATAATTACACAGTTCCTGTAAACCTGTGATAAAAAAATAAGCACACATTTAATTTCCCCCACCATATTTATAGTAAAATTAATGAAAAAAATCTTATCTGAAATGTCCAATGCAGAAAAAAAATTTAGGCATGGATTATATTTCACTTAAAAGTAATAGCAAATGAAAGGCCTTATTCTTTACCCCTATGGCTTTAAAATACCAATTATAAAACTTGAACCAAAACAGAGTATTAAAATCAGGGATTCACAGCACAGCAAAACTAAAAATCAAAAGGTAATACACATACACTCATCAAATACATGTATATGCTCCTTGGTTCCACACATTAATTTCAGCATTCATGGAACTATAGAATTTAGAAAGGAGCCCAATATAACCAGACACTATGCTATACTGACACTTCTTATAAATAATTTTATTTAAACTTCAAAATGAATCTATAAAATGGTTATCATTACTACATGTTAAGATGAAGAGATTAAGATTGAGAGGGTAAGTCAACTTTTGTAAATCTAGTGAATAGAGAGTAAGCAACAGGACTAGAATCAGAATTCAGACACCTTTGAATTCTTTGTCGTAGACATACGTGTCTCAACCCACATTACATATCTTGTCCACAAGGATACCATAAATGAGCTCCTCAAGTGGCTTGCTGGATTATGAATGCAGAAGATATTTTCCTTAAAAAGGTCATATAATCCAATGGTTTCCAAATCCAGCTAGAAAACTGAATCTTTTGGAAATAATTTTAATCACATAGATTTCTGGGGTCCACCCAACCCTGCTAATTCAGAAGCTACAGGGTAATGCTGGGAAATCTGTATTATTTTCATCTCTTCTAGACAATTCTGATGCAGGAAAACCCCTGAAGAGTTGAAACCTCCTTCTATGGCAGGGCTTCCCAAACCTGTCTGCATTGGGGAATCATCTGGGAAGCTTCAAAAACTACTGATTCTTGTCCCATCCCCAGAGGCTGATTTAATTAGTCTGGGATGTGGCCTGCATCTAGGAACCATTGACTTAATATATAATTCCCTTTATTCCCTTTACATAATTGACCAACCACTGCTTGAATACATTAAACAAAAGGAAACTTAGTGTCTCAGGAGGCAGCTCTTTCCATATTGAGGCAGTGTTAGTCTTTAGATAGTTCTTCCTAATTTGGAGATGAAGTCTGTATTCCTGAATGTTTCTGTACATTTGTAGTTATTTATACCCTTGTAGTCATCAAGGTACACAAAATGTTTTTCATTTCCCTTTTTATCTGACAGTTCTTGAAGTATCATCTTTGCCAGGTTAACAATTCCTAGCATCTTCAACAATTCCTCAGCACCCCCGTTATTTACTTAGGAGGTTTCACTTTTTACACGACCCATAAACTGTGCTATCCAGGAGTGAGCACAAGGGTCAAGCACAAGAGTGCTCCCTTTAAGAACTCAGCCCCCCAGTCCCACAAAACAGGCCAGGCCACGCACAAAATAAATGATGGAGTAGACAGTAGTGTTTGAAAAATCAGCTCCTGAACTGCCTTTGGTACCTCTCCATACAGTGTTCCCTGTCTAGCCGTTCTTTCACCAACCCTTGCTCCTTCTTTAACTCCTCTGCTCTGCCGCACAGGTATTTTTAGTTGTATACTAATGTGCAAGTTATCAGCAAAGGAAACAGCATGGGCAAAGGCTTGGACATGAGAAAAAAACATGGCCAATTTGAGGACCTCAAAGAAATTCAATGAAGAGTGGCTGAAAAATTTTAAGAAGGAATATAGCATAATAGAATTTGTGATTTTAAAAGTTCATCCTAGCTGCAATATGAAAAATAGATGGAAGGGAGCAAAATCTGTAGCAGAGAAACCTTATAGGGTTTGCTCGAACACTTGAAGAAAGAGGCAACAGCATCCTGATCTAGTGTAGGAGCTGATGGGATGGAAAGAATGACGAAACTGAGTGATATAAGATTTCACAGGTGGAGCTGACAGAATCGGTAACTGATGGGACGTGCGTGTGGGTGTGTGATTTAATGGCGCAGGAGCATATGGATGATGATATCATTATCTAAGACAGAAAATCCCACAAAAGAAACACTTTGGACAGGAGAAGATAAAAAAAAATTGTAATAAAGAAAGCAAACAAAAGACGCCTGCAAAAAATCCAGAAAATTACAAGCCAATCTGATTGATGGACATAGAGGCAAAGATTCTAAATGAATATCAGCAGACTGAATCCAGCAATGTGTAAAATGAATCATACTTCAATTCCAAGTGGGTATTATGTCAGGAATAAAAGATTGGTTTAAGATTTGAAAATCAATCAGTGTAACTCACCACATTAACAAAATACAGAAGAAAAATGATATGCTTATCTCTGTTGGCGCAGAAATATAATTTGACAAATTAAACATTGATTTGTGACCCAAAAAAACACCTATTGGCAAATGAGGAATAGAAAGGGACTTTCATAATCTTTCTTTATTTGATAAAGTATATTCACAAAATATCTACAGCAAAACATCACACTTATTGGTGAAAAGTTAAATACTTTCCATTTGCTCAGGAATAGCACGTGAATACCTGCTAACATGACTTTTATTTAATATTGTACTTAAAGTCCTAGCCATGCAGCGAGACAAGAAAATATGAGAGAGAGAGAGGGAGAAGGATGCAGGCAAGCATTGTAAGCATTGGAAAAGAAGAAATAAAACTGTTATTATTTGCAAATATTATGATGATATACAGAAAATATTAAATAATCAAGAGAGAAATTACTAGAACTAATAAGTGAGTTTAGCAAGTTTCCTGGACACAAAGTCAATGTATAACATTCCTTTATCTTTCTTTATAATAGCAACAAATATTCGTAAAATGAAATTTTAAAAAGATACTATTTATAGTGCTACTAAAAATATCAAATATCTTAGAATAAATCTCATAAAACACAGTAAAAACTTTACAATGAAAATAAAACATCATAAAAAAATAAAGATCTAAATAAATAGAGGGCTATGCCATATTCATAGACTGTAAGATTCAATACTGTAGGAATGTCAATTCATGCCTGCAAGATTTATAGATTCAGTGCATTACTAATTAAAATCCCAAAATTTCTTTTTATAACTTGAGAAGATGCTTCTAAAATATATATATGGAAATTCAAAAGACCATGAAAATCCAAGACTCTCATGAAGAACAAGGTGCAACTATTTGCTCTAGCAGATGCTAAGAAATATCAACAGTAAATAAAATGGTATACTATAACTGGTGCAAGGATAGACAAGTTACCCAATGGAACACAGAAAGCCCAGAGAAGGACTCTTAACACATGTGGTCGCTTGATTTATTACAAACGTGGAATCGCAAAGCCGTGGGGAAAAAGTCTTTTCAATAAAGAGTTCTGGGCCAAGTTGATATCCATGTGGGAAAAAATGAAACTTGACTTCTCCTTCACACCAATAATCAATTCCAGGTGGATTGTAGATCTACATGTGACAAAACAATAAAGCTTCTGGGAGAATAAGTTTACGATGTGAGAAGAGGGAAATATTTCTTAAACAAAGGCTCAAAAGTACTAAACATAAAGAAAAAAATGATAACTATGATTATATTAAAATCAAGAACTTTTATTCATCAGATTACACCAATAAAAAGATATAAATGCAACCCATAGAGTAGGAAAAAGTACTTGTCGGACATGTAACTATCTGTAAAAACATCTAAAAATCAAGAAAAGACAGACAACAGACAAAAATATTTGAAATAGGTGCTCTAAAAAAAAATAATAGAGATGGAGAACAAACTAGTGGTTGCTAGGGGTCAGGGATGGGAGAGAGGGATAGTACCAGGGAGCCAAGTAGTAAGAGAAGACTTGTATTTTGGTTGTGGAGGTGTTACATTAATCTATACATGTGATAAAATTGCATAGAACAATACACACACACAAATGAGTGTATGTAAAACTGGTGAAATACGAATAAACTCTGTGGACTGTACTAATGTCGATTTCCTGGCTTTGATATTGTACTACAGTTATGCAAGATATTACCATTGGGGAAACCAGGTGAAGGGTACAGGACCTCCCTGTACTTTTTTTTTTCTGCCACTTCCTGTGAATCTGAAATTATTTAAAAATAAAAAGTGAGGAAAAAAAGAATATGTACAAATAGTTAATAAACACATGAAAAAGTGAACACCCTATTACTAATCAGAAAAATGCTAATATGAACCATGATGAGATATAACTTCTCATCTACCTAAATGGATCAAAAAATGACAATACCAACTGTTGGCAAAGACATGGAACAACATGGTCACTGCTGGTCAAAGTGTAAACTGGTACAAATATTTTCCAAAAAATTTTGTATTACCAACTAAGTTTGAAGATATACATATTGTATGACCCAGCAATAATACTCCTAGGCATGTACTCTTCAAAATATATGCATATGTGCATCAAGAGAAATGTACAAGAAAGTTCCTTCAGAATGGCCAAAAAACCAGAAACACCATCAACATTAGAATGGATAAATAACTTGTAGTATATTTATACAAGAGACAACTGTACATTAAACAAAATGAACAAACTATAGACACATATCAACGGGGATGAATCTCAAAAATATTAGGAATTTAAAGAAGTCCAAACCAAAAGAGTATATACTGTATGATTCTATTTATGTAAAGTTAAAAAAACTAGTAAAACTCAATTATGGTATTAGAAGTCAGGATAAGGGTTACCTTTGGTGAGCAGGAGGGAAGGGGTTTGGACTGGAGTGCTATCAATATTCTATTTTTTGACTTGGGTGGGCATTACATGGATGTTAGCTTTGTAACAATTCATTAAGCTGTAAATTTACATTCTGTGAGGTTTTCTTGATGTCTAACATGCATTGTGATAAAAAAAAATTAGCTAATAAAAAATTCAGATACATCTCTGTCTTTAGTATTCCCATGAATGGTCTCTCCAATAAGTAACAAATAAGTCTCCAAGTTAGACTGATGGAACTTGTTATTAGCAGGCATTATTCTTTTTTAAGGTTATGGACCAGCTGTTTGATTATGGCAAAGACTTTTGCCTGAGAAAAATGTCAAGCCTACCAATACATGGTCTATCAAATGGCAGAAAATGTATTCATCTTCTGACTTCCAATGTATCTCCCACTTTCTTTAGGGTAACGAGTTAGTAGAGTCTATCAACCATACTTTTCATATACATTTTCTTAGTATGAAATATATTTCCAAAAGCATCATGAATGCTCCAAATTATTCAAATGTATCCGCCTTACCTTTACCTTCCCTTACTGTGCTAAAATACATACAAAAGACACATAGCACTGAGTGCCTAATATGTACTTGACACAGTACAGGCCCAAAATAGTCAAATTTCAAATCTAGTCCTTGTCTTTATGGAGCTTACATTCCAGGGGGAGTCAGATGCAAATAAAACTAAGGAGCATCAGCACATCTTCAACTTTGCCCAACATCAAAACCTTAGAATGCTGATGAGTTTACACCAATGACAAAAGGCAATTTCATGTGGACAGAATTAATTAATGGAACATTATGCCGATAAAAATTAATTTGAATATGATTTCAGTTCAAAATGCATAAAGAATACAATATGACTTACACCTACCTTTGTGGAATGAAAACCATTTATAAGAAAACTCTATAAGTAGCTGGCAGAAAAAGAATGGATTTATATATATTAAAATGATTCTGAAAGGTTATTCTCTCATATGAAGGTAATTGTCAATATGTCACATTAATTCTTTGCCACTCTAAGTCAACATAATTCAGTGGTTGGGTTTGGTAGTGAAATCCAATCACTTGATGCATAAATATAAGCAGCTTCATTTTTCTGTGTTGAAGAGAAGGTTTCCATATTGCTCAGACTTACCAAGAAGTCCCTCACTCATATTAAGGGTTAAAAAAGATCAAGTAAGTGAGATTTTGAAAGGATTTTAGAGTAACTGGGGTGTGTACTACTTCCTACCCCAGCCTTCTGACAGGGATTTTAAGGGGACCATTCGGAGAACTTGATGCATGCTCCCTGCAGTTGAGGGGACACAGAAGCCCAGTGCCTGAGCAAGGTAAAGTGGCCTGTGGCAGTAGGGTAGAGAAATCATCTGAGAAGTAAAATGTAATCTTTTCTGATTGTAGATAAAAGATGTGTAAATGTTAGGGACAAGATATGGAATTTGTGGCAGGAATGCTTGCCTGAATTCATTTATAAAAGGGACTCTGCTCAAAAGAGTAATTTGCCAGGTTAAGGGGACTCCTGCAGGAGGAAGCTGTAGGTACCACTGGAAAGAGAAGCTGAGGAGAGAGCTGAAATGCACAGCTCAAGGAGAGGTCATTACCCAGGTCAAGGGAGGTGAGATCACAGGGACCCAACAGTGAAATCTTCAAACATCCAGGCAAATAACCATCCCAGAGTCAGTTTTAAACATCCCCCAGGCCTAGAGAATGAAGACATCTTACAACAGTATCAGCCAATAAGAAATTTTCTACCTCCATACCTCTCCTCTCTTCCCCACCTCCCCTACAAAGACCCTAATGGGGGCGGCGGGGGCAGAAGTCCTCTCCAAAGGGTAGGACTGTGGTAGGGAGGGGCACTGGTACCCAGTGAACAGGAAGAAGCTTTCAAATAAAGATGTGTTTATAAATATATTGGAATAAATATTCTAAACTGGAACTGAAATTTGTTGTGGCCTTAAAGTGATCATAAAGCTTGTATTATCTAAAAGTGAGCAAAAACACAAAATAATGCAAATTTGCATCCAGGGACAAGAGAAGCAATTAATTCTACCAAGAAGTGTGAAGAAACAGCAGAGAAGTTTGGAATAGAGATTTAGATTTAGGAGTCATTAGTCTAAAGAGGCAATCACCCATAGAAGTTACTTAGGGTGAGAAAAACACCAGGGCAGAACTCCAGGGGGAAGATCCAAATGGTCTCAGGTATCATGGTCAAAATTAACTTGAAAAATGCAAACTTGATCATATCACTTAATTAAAATTATTTAATAGTTCCTTAACACCTAAAGCCAAAAAGAAAATAAAAATCAAAATTCCTTAGCATGTCATTCAACACTCTACCTATCCTGATTCCTTTTTAACTTCCAGATTCATATATTACCACTTCTCAGCTTCTATAGTTTGTTGTAGTTATACCAAAAAACTTAGAGTTCCTGAGTACAACATGTCATTTCACACTTTGAGCACTAACATATCCAGAAGTGCCACAATCCACTTGGCAAATTCATACTTATCCTTAAAATGTCTCCTCAAATCCATTTTCTCTCTGAAGGCTTCACTTTCTTTATGCTCCCAACCCCACTCCAGACAAGTTAGGCCCTTCTTCCCCAATGTTCTATCAGCACTTATATACTTCCCCATGCTATCACACTTACCTAGTTGCCTGTCCCCCACTACATTGTCAGCCCCTATTTACCTTCTTAGAACTCCCAAGATATGACACGATGCCTGGAGGCTGGTAACCATTCATTAAGTGATTCACGTGATCTGAAGAAAACATATGGGATGCATACACACACACACACACACACACACACGTATATACCCTAACCAATCATTTCCTATAAACCTAAATAGGTCATACAAAATTGTCTCACTCTACCAAAAACATATGTATAGTTTAGAAAGGATAGTAAGCCCTTTCTGAAGTTATTTTAGCCATACTCTTTTAATTATGTCACATGCATAAAATAGGGTACGAAAATCTTAAGTGTACAGCCTACGATACCCTCAGTTAACCACCACCCATATGAAGACACAGAACATTTCCAAAACTCCAGAGGACACCCTCATTTCCCCTCTCCGTTAATAGTCCTAAAGATAACCACTACTCTGTTTTATCACCATAGATTTGTTTTCTCTATTCTTGAAACTTCATATTAAGTGGAATCATAGAGCAGGTACTCATTTGTTTCTTCTTTTTTACAACATTAATTCTGGAGGATTCATCTGTGTAATGGTAGGTAACAGCAGTTCATTCCTTTCTTTGGCTCTATGGAGAGGATGGTTGTGCGTATGAGTCCCAATTCATGTAACTGACCAAAATAAAGCCCAATTCAACACTGAGATTTTTAATCATCCTGAACTCCATATCCTAATTCAGGCTTTCCGGACACTTCATGCTTACAAACGAAGAAAATAAAGCAGTTTGCTTTATTCCACATATTTTTCCCAAGCTCTGTGACCTCTATGCAAGTCGAAGAGAACAGTTCCCGTGGCCAGATTGTTGACTGAGGAACAAATCACAGATTCAGAACAATTATAAAATGACTGGAAACTTCTTTTGGAATCTTAAGTATTAGTCAGAGGTGAAATGGTCATTGTTTACTCTTTGAATTCTGATATTGAATTATTAAATAATTCTATGTGGTTAAATCAGTATTTCTAAAGTGCAAAGAAAAGGATCCAAGCCCGAGTGGAAAGAGTAAGAAGTTGGTCCAGTAGAAGATGGCCTTGGAACCAGAATTCCACTTGCCCTCCCATTAATGTGTCCCAGACCTAAGACTCCAGTGTTACATATAAGAAAGGACTCTATCGCTGTAAAAATA
Organism: Ceratotherium simum simum; assembly: GCF_057802395.1. Taxonomy (NCBI): domain Eukaryota; kingdom Metazoa; phylum Chordata; class Mammalia; order Perissodactyla; family Rhinocerotidae; genus Ceratotherium; species Ceratotherium simum. Next base: position 42,335,500 of record NC_141924.1, read on the forward strand.
TTATAAAACTATTGGAATAATGTGACTGTCACAAAAAATGTTAAAAAAATTTTTGATAAATATCAATACCCATTTATGATTTAAATATCAAAAGAAAACTCAAAATGATTGAAATAAGAATATAAGGAAGCCAAGTAGTTACAGCAGGGAATATCATACTTAATAATGAACTATCAGAAGAATATAGAGAATATGATACCATTTATATAAAGTTTAAAAACATGTAAATCATTAAGTATTATTTATAAATGCAGACAAATAGGGTAAAAGAATAATCTTCTGTATGAAATGATAAATCTCTTGAAAATCAAGAATAAGATAAAGATGCCTATGATTATGATTTCATTAACATTATACTGTAGGCGCTTATCACTACAGTAAGACAAAAAAAAATCAATAAGAAATATAAGGATAGGAAAGGTAGAAAAATTATTGGCATATAATATTATTGATTATATAGAGAACTTGAGAAAATTTATAAACAAATTATTTAGAAGTAATAAACAAGGCTATCACTTACAATACATTGGCAAAACATATACCTTTATATCAGCAACAACAATAAAAACAGTGAAAGAAAATACGATTTTAAAACAAATTCCACTAATAAGAGAAACATAGAATATAATGTCCTTAGAGATAAATCTAGAAAATATATTAAGATTTTTACATTAAAAAAGACCTTTCTAATTGAAAGACATGAAAAGCATCTATATAAACAGAGAAATATAACATGTTCATGGGTAGGAGGACTCAGTATTGTAAAGATGTGAGTTGTCTTCCAATTATTCCGTTAAGTTCAACTCAGTTCCAATCAAAATTTCAATATATAACTTTATTATGTAACTTAAAAAGATGATTATTAAATTCATATGTAGGAACAAAGGGATAAGACTAGCCAAGACAATTGTGAAAAATGTATGCTTCCAAAGATATCAAGATTTATATAAAACAATGATATTCAAGACAGAGAGATAATGGACAAAGGGAAAGACAAACCGATTACTGGAACAGAATATATAGCTCAGAAACACACATACACATAGAGACAATTAGTATGCAATCCAATGAGGAAAGAATTGACAATTTAAAAAAATGATTCTGGAATAATTGGTTATCCACATGGGAAAAAATAAGGCTAGTAGAAAAATATTTCTTACACAATACATAAAAAATACAAACTCTAATAAAGAGATTGATAAAATTGACTATAGCCATCTGTACAACAAAAAGTGAGCACATAACACAGAAAAGAAAATCCAGAGACTGGGAGAAATACACTTACAGCACAGATATATGTATAAGTGTGTGTACGTACTAAAAACAGAGTTCTCACCAAAATACTACAAACAAAGAAAGCAAAGACCCAGTAGAAAAAGGAGCAAATTATATGAATAGGCAATTCTCCCAAGAGGAAACATGGATGGCCAATTAGCATAGGAAAAGTAGTAATTGGGGAAATATAATTTTTTTTAAAAGACATTATGCCTCACCTAACAGATTGTCAAATTTTTTAAAATGTTACCAATAGCAACTGTTGGAAAAGATCTGATAATACTCAAACTTGCATGCACTGCTGGTGGGTGTTTAACTGCTGTGCCGCTTCAGTGCAAGCACTGTGGTGAGTCATTTGGCAGCAGAGCCTTGGACACATCAATTGAATTCCTAGGGAGAAATCCTCACACTAAAAGACATGTATGAGAATGTTCATTATAACATCCTTGGTATTGGTAAAAAATTTAAAATATTCTAAATATCCAGTATCCAAAATTTAGATAAGTAAATTGTGGCATAATTTTGTATGATATGGTTTATAGTATTTAAAATGAATAATCTAGGGACCAGCCCTATGGGATAGCGGTTAAGTGCAGATGCTCCGCTGCTGCCGGCGCGGGTTTGGGTCCCAGGCGCGCACCCACGCACTGCTTGTGAGGCCATGCTGTGGCGGCGTCCCACATAAAGCAGAGGAAGATGGGCACGGATGTTAGCCCAGGGCCAGTCTTCCTTAGCAAAAAAAAAAAAAAAAAAAAGAGGAGGATTGGCATGGATGTTAGCTCAGGGCTGATCTTCCTCACAAATAAAATAAAATGAATAATCTAAAGCTCCATATATCCACACAGACAAATCGTGATAACGTAATTATGCCTCAAGTTAGGAAGTTACACATGAATAGAGTATGATATCATTTATAAGTTTAAAAACGTAAAGAAATACTACATATTATTTAGAAATACATATGATTATGGTAAAAGCATAAAAACATGTAAGAAAAGATAAATGTGAAATCAGGATAGCAGGTGTTTTTCTAGAATGAGGACATGGAAATGAGTTGGGGAGGATTACAATGGGAGTTTTAATAATGATGCGGTATTCCACGTCTTCAAAAAATTTCTAAAGCAAAATGTTAAGAAGTTAATTCTGTGTACTGTCTCTGCTTTTCTTAATACTTAAAATAGTTCATAATAAAAATAAGACATGTGGGGTCAGCCCTGTAGCGTAGTGGTTAAGTTTGGCACGCTCCACTTTGGTGGCCTGGGTTCACAGGTTCGGATCCCGGGTACAGACACACACCACTCATCAGCTATGCTGTGGTGGTGACCCACATACAAAATAGAGGAAGATGGCACAGATGTTAGCCCAGGGCTAATCTTCCTCAAGCAAAAAGAGGAAGATGGGCAACAGATATTAGCTCAGGGTGAATCTTCCTCAGCAAAAGAAAAAAAAAATGTTAAAAAACAACAAAAGTGAAAAGTTACAGAATGTAAAAGTATTTATAGGGCCGGCCCCATGGCTTAGCGGTTAAGTGCGCCCGCTCCGCTGCTGGCGGCCCGGGTTCGGATCCCGGGCGCGCACCGACGCACCGCTTCTCTGGCCATGCTGAGTCCGTGTCCCACATACAGCAACTAGAAGGATGTGCAGCTATGACATACAACTATCCACTGGGGCTTTGGGGGAAAAAAATAAATAAATAAAATTATAAAAATTAAAAAAAAAGTATTTATAATAGATAAATCAACCAACCAACCAAGCCACCAACTATGAGACTATAGCAAATGGTTTTCTGCAGGGCTAGGACCTCCTCATAGGTGGCACTTGACAATGTGCTGCGGCGGGGGGGAGCTCTTTTTGGTTGTCTCATTAACTGGAGAACACTGCTGGCATTTATTGGGAGGGAGGGGAAGGATGATAAATGTCTTGCAATGCATTGGTACAATCTAGCAAAAGGAAAGCTTGTCCCTAGATCTCCCATTGACAGACACAGTCACCATACCAAGCAGCCTTGGAACATGCCTGACTTGACCACAGCGTGAGCTCAAGACCCCCACCATGAGAAGGCGGCCTCTCCCTTGGGATCTTAACAGTTTTTTCCCAGAGCCTCCTATGTCTCAGAGACTGTTCTAGGACCAGGAAGAGAAAAGATGCATAAGACTGCCCTGCCCCTTACCCCCTAAGCTGAGTTCCCAGCCCACCCCTGAGCCAAGGAGTTGGGCTCCATCAAGCTAACCCCAGGAAATCATTATGCTCCACCTGATTTGGCCACGCACAACTAAACAGAGTCTTGGTGCTATTGGTTGCCCCATAAATGTCCCCACACATAAATTTACACCTTTTTGTGGTGTCATAGAGAACCTGGCAACCAGAAAATCAACACAACATAACACAAATTTTGTGAGTTAGTTTTTAGAAAACTACAACCCAAGTACGTTAAACAAAGTTTTCGTCTTGTCTACCAAGTATTCAGGAAGAGTATTTGAAAAAAACTCTGCCTTGCATTGTGCTTCACAAATTAAGTGCTTGTAAAATTCCATCTTTCCCGCTTGTGATACGCAGGAAAAATAAAAGCAGCAGGGAAAACATGATGTTCCTTGCAACGTGGCTGCTCTGCTTCATTTCTGTAGACTGGAAATGGTAGGCTCTTTGCCTTTATCAGATAAATTGGCTCTGCAGTCCACATTTACAAGAACATACATGGGTTTTCAGCAGGAAGTTTGAACTTGATTAGTTCAAGAGAAAAAGACGCAAGGGGAGTTGAATATCATTCTGGGCCAATAACTGTATGTGTAATGGAGATGGAACAGAATAAAACATTCATATTCTTAGGTACTAATGATAAGTAGGAAAAAAGCTTGTATCTTTTAGCTAAATTTGTTTACTGCCTGAAAACGCAATGCAGTAATTCAAGGCCAAGTGACAGGAAATTACAGTTTCCTGGCTGACATCAATTCAATCTTCAGTAATAGTTCCGAAATAGTTTCTAAGCTCTGAAAAGAGGGGAAAAACACACACATACACAATATTTCCAATAACTCAGGTCACAACTCAGATGATATGGCACACATTATGTAGATAAAATTATGATGCATGCTTACAAACATGCAGTGCCTTATTACATAATTTTAATCAAACTTCTGATTTGATCAGGTTCTCACATTTGGTCTGTACATGGACTCAGTTATCTAAAGAATACAGGCTCCCATAAGGGAAATTTAAAACACGTGGCTGTTTCTTGTTGGAACAGCAAATAGAATATCGTTTCATCTAGGTAATCATAAAAGTAAATATACTGAGAATTGGTGAGCTAAGAAAAGTTTTTTTTTAATTTTCTAGTTTTGTTCCTGTGGAAGGATTGTTATTGACACAGTTCCTCCTAGAGGAAAGGAGCGTTTCTCTTCTTTTCTACCCATGCTCATTCCCCCATGACATGAATAATTAGTACAAACTGTCCTGAACGCAGAGACTGTTAACTGTCATCCAATATCTTCTCCGTTTATCCTCAAGGTTCAGCTGTACACAGGACCTCAAAACGAGAGACTGCATGATATTAACCAGTTTCCCTGGCGGCCGGTCTGCCATTTCATGAGGCTGTGGCCTGTGGAGTGCAAGCAGAAATGCCACATGCCACTTTCAAATAACAACTTCAAAAGGAGATGCTTGTGTGGCACTTTTATCTCTTTTCGTGGGCTATCATGTAATGTGCTGGTTAGACAGCTTCAACCATGTGACAAGGACAATACCCTATGCAATGACAGAGCAATGAGATGGAAGGAACTCGGGTCCCTGGGGCAGAATCTCTCACCTGCCCTGGAACATTGACCTCCCTCTAAATTGTTATGAAAGTGAAAAATAAACTTCAACCTTCTTTGGAACAGCAGTACTTTTTGTTACAGTCAATTAGCCTTTACTCTAAACTATACAGAAATCTTGGCCTGATGGAGAACATGATAGACTGGATTGATTTCAGTAAATATTCCCTCATCTCCCCAGCCCCAATGACTTGGGACTTGTCAATGCGACTTGCTTTGCCCAATAAAATGAGAGTGTATTAATGCAAGCAGAGGTTTTAAACTGGCTTGCCCTCTTGTCCTCCTATGGTCCTGCAGGAGAAGAGCATGCCTCAGGTGGCCACTGGTCCATGAAGAAAGGGGAAGTATATGAAGAAGACCTAAATCTACCCCACAGCATGATGCCACGCCCAGGGAAGCCCAGCTGAGGCATAGCTGACCAAGAAAATACATGCTTCTTGTTATAAACTATTGAATTTGAGAGGAGGGAACAGGGGGAAGTTAGGCAACATTACTGAAGGAATACATAACAAATACTGAAAAGAAAGAAGGTCTGATGACATATTAAAGGAAACAATTTGGACTTCATAAATTCAGAACTGGAAGTTTTAAAAACTTTTATGTGTAACTCATCCTGGTCTCAATTCAATTTCCTGATCTTCAAAATAAAAGAGTAAAATACACAACCTCTAAGGACCCCTACAACTTTAATATTCTAACATTTTATACATTGCCTCCTAATTTCTGCCACTTTCTTATCCAAGGCCCTTCATTATGTTGATCAGAGCACTGCAACCTACAGATACTCTGAGTAGAAGCACATTCTCCTTATGTTCTCAGCCCTCCTTGATTTCAGATCATTATAAGTCATGATTTGTTACCATTTTATAGCCCAATGGTCTAAACCTTACTTTCTATTATATTCAACCTTTGGATACTAGTGCAACACAAATAAAGGAGCAAGTGCTATCTATTAAATATGATAAACTTTATGGTAAGTAGAGAATCAGAAGTCTGGCCAGCATATAAAACTGGAAATTTTTACTAGAGGGACCAATGGTATATTTTGAAGACATAGCAAAGAAATGAGCACTCAACGGAGGTTGTTCTCTTATGTAATAAGATTTATAAAAGGACAAAGACAGGAGGAGCCCTTTGGGAATCGTCAGTAGTATTTTGTGTCCAGTACAAACCTGCTTTGTGCACACTTTTTCCTTCAGCAGAGTATTTTTCTATTTTACTATCCATAGTTGTAGAAGAGACTACACTACATGTTCACCATAGCATTTTCTCCTCCTGTGCATTCAGGAAGACCACATTTCACAGCCATAGGGTTGGGACTACATTGCTTAGTTCTCACCAGTAGCAAAAGTGCAGCGTCACCTCTGGAACTAGACAGTTCAATATGTGAGTGTGAGTTCCTAACACTCTTTCCCATCCATACAGCTGAACGGGAAGGAGTTCGAATCCCTGAGTTACTGTTGAAGGAGAGCGGCCTGACCTGTGTCAGACAGTGATACAGTAAGAGAGGAACTGTGCTGTGTTCAGCCGCCGCCATTTGGAATCTCTTCCCACCACAGTTACCCTGACCAACACGACAGAGACCGTGTCCTATCCCTCAGTAGCATTGCACAGCTCTTCTTCTCTACTGGAATGTGGCCAGCACACATTGAAGATCTGTTGGTTTTGTTCCACAGGCATCAATGAAATTTTGTTGAACTGATAAAGTCTGAATAAAGAAAACAGCACAAAAATGTTTCCAGTGTTGCTGGCATATACAGCATGCCACTGCACAAGGATAGTCAGGAAGATGTAAGGTATGTTTTACGCAGCTGATTAATTTCCAAATGTACTAGAATTTTACACTGAGTCCTAATCTCATTATGGAAAAGTTTAATGATTACTAATAATTTGTCTTAATATGCTCATATTAGGTCTCAAGTCATAAAAATGAGACACAAAGATATACTCTTTCACATATATAAATATCATAATAAGTCGAGTATAAGTATCTTGAGAAATATAGTCAAATGAGATATATTCACATGCATTCTGGTTCTCCTCTAGACAATGAGTTACTTAAGTGACAGTCAAGACTATCCTATTTTTATTCTTCAGGAGTAAGTTATGTTAGCACATAGTTTAACAAATGATTTTAAAAATAAGAAAGGAAACAGAAAGGAAGGAACGAATAATATATTAGCCAACCAAAGAAATTTAATAGTCAATTCTTTTATAAAGGATTATCCTACCTTTGTCTTTCTGAAAATCCAGTCCTTTGCATAATATAAAGATAATGAACAAAAAAGACTGTTTTATAATGGAGAAATATAGTATTTAAAATTATTTGAATCACCATTAATCCATCCACACTAATACAGGATTTGTATTTCAGAAATTAGAATTATATTGAACTTAATTCTTTAATATTAGTTTTGAAAAGGATTTCAGAGCAAATCAATAGTGTAAACAATCTTTCAACAAGCACTAGCACTTCAAAGCACTTCAGCTACATGTAATTTGTTTACAAGTGATGAACGTGTTAATTACAAATGACCCTTCTTATTCTTAAAAGCAAGTCAGGTATTCGTTTGTTCAATGAATATGCATTGAGCGCCTACTAAATGCCAGGCATTAACTCTACTTTGAAGTATAAGGGCATCATAAAATGACATTTTCTCAAATATATCGAGAACAGAGACTTGTGAAAATGGCAAGCTAATCCTGATCCCAATTATCTACGTTATCGAAATTTTAGTATAATTGTCATACTTAAATTTTTGTAGCATAGTTTCAAATGAGAAAGGACCATGGGAAAGTGTTCAGGAAGAATGCTGGATCTTCAGCTTAGTCTTGAAGAAAGAAAAGGACATATACCAGGGCTTATCAAATAACAGCCTACCTGACCAGAAATTTCAGCATCACAGAGTATGTGTTGAGGATGTGGAGTGGTCAGGAAGGGTGTCGAGGTTTTATTTTCTTGCTTTTGTTTGTCTTAATTGTTACTAGGCAAACATGCCTTCTCAATTTGCCACAAGCCTCGCCCACTTGCTATAGTCTTAAAACTAAGCACTTCACATACTTATTATAATTACCTATTCCCTAAACACGATTCACTCATTTGATATTGCAACCTCTGACTCAGAGAGGCAGAGAAGAGGAAAACTTTCCACTAGAGAGACCAGGGCAGAGGGAATGCTTAGGTTTGTTTGGAGAGTGGGAGTGGACTATGTTAATTTTTGCATAGATTTAGATCCGTTCATGAGGAATGAAGCCATCACTTTCCATAGGAAATGGTACTGCTTTAACCCTGTCAAGTTATAGACAGCAGCTAGCAGACACATTTTAAAACAAAACCAAGTGAATACAGAACAATGAAAAAAATAGGTGACTCTGGTGCTCTTCTCTGAAGGAACATACCGGTTCCAATAGGCACCATATCTTACTGCCTTAAATTGCAAACAGGGAACATTGTAGAAATATCTACCTACTTCTGTATTACAGTATAAACATGTATTCTATTTACATAAATGATTTCAGTAACATTAGTTCACATGGTAGACTACCAATTTAGATTAATAAAAAATGGTTCTATTGGTTGAAGGTATTACATCCATTTTCTTTTGATGGCCTTTCATAGAGGAAATTTCTTACTCAATTTGTTTAGCAGGGGCCGGCCTGGTGGTGTAGCAGTTAAGTGCACCGTGCTCCACTGTGGTGGCCCAGGGTTCATATCCCGGGTGCGCACCAACGCACCCGGGATACATCAAGCCATGCTGTAGCAGCGTCCCATATAAAATGGAGGAAGATGGGCACGGATGTTAGCCCAGGGCCAGTCTTCCTCAGCAAAAAGAGGAGGATTGGCGACAGATAGCTCAATTTGTTTAGCAATAGTAAAGAAAAACACTTTAGCATCCCAATAAAGAAAATTCCTTGGTATGCTTATAAGGACTAGTTAGTGTTCTTTCATGACTTAAAAACTTGTAGTGAGCCCAAAGGAAGGAACACCAATTCTATCTGATTTAAACTTTGCTTCAATGGTAATCCTACAGAAGAATCTATATTGTTGCTTTGGGTGGTGGCAAGTCACTCAGCCTGATGCTCTTCTTCAAACGGACTACAGATGATAACAATAGCTTACACAGGTAGCATCTTCTATAAACCATGCTCTGTGGTAAGTACCATCTCATTATCCCCTCCCCAAAATCTGTGTGTTTGGGACTTGCATTCTCTCCATTTTACCGACAAGGAAACTGAGGCATATGAAGCTGAAATAACCAAAAATCATATAGGTAGGAAATGGTGGAAGCAGGCCGCTTGTTCTGAGTTCAGAGTGTGCCTTTAACCACTTTACTCTCCCTCCTGGAATTGTGGGCCATTCACTTGTTGAATGAGAGAAAGAAAAATAGTAATAATACCTACCTCATATATGTAGTGGGAGAATAGATTTCTGAAACTTATTAGCCACCTTTGTATATTATGTTATAATTTTCAAGGTATTTTCTGGTCCCTTGTCTCATTAGAAAATCCTTTTAAAACAATGAATCACTGTACAACGATTAACAATACAATTGCATCAAATAGTTATGATTTAAGTCCATTGTTTCCATCTGGTCTTTGGGCTCTTTCTCTGTAAAATAAGCAACCTAAAGGACACGTGAATTTCTTTGATTCTCTAACTCAAAATGGTTTGTTCATGGCTACCCACTCTCTCCAGAGAGAGCGAGCATGTTTTTAATTGCAAACCCAAATGTTTCCTACGTAAATCTCTTACCCACACCTCTTCCCTCCAGACTCTTGCTTCCTGTAAAGTTCTGAGTTGTTCCACTCCAGCTAATGCTCTTTTGTTCTTTATCCTTTTTTTATTTCCATCTTATGTACCCAGGGACTCATCTCTTACTCTTAAATGCTTAATTTCTCATGCCAACACTTCCTTGATATTTCATTTCTTTAGTGACAGATTAATCAGATAAACTTGGAAGATGTGACTCCCATGGAACAAGTTCCCCTCTCTTTTATACAAAGGTTTTAACTATGTCACTAAAAATACCCAGGCCTTCCTAAAAATGGTCTTAGAGGGGTTAAGAAAGGGCTTCACAAGGAAAAGCTGTCTCTTCTCCATGATTTATGTATTCAGTTTTTTATTTATATCAGTATGAATATTTGCTTCATTCTATGAGTTATAATCCAATACTCTCATTATTTTCTCATTCAAATTGTTCCAAGCCTGACCACTAGAAGCTCCTTCAGGTTGGCACTTGTATCCTTTCAATATCCCCCATCACTTTTATTTTTGTGACAAAACATACATAAAATTTACCATCTTGACCATTTTTAAGCACACAGTTCAGTGGTATTAAATACATTCACATTGTTGTGCAACCATCAGAACCATCCATCCCCATAACCCTTTTCACCTTGTGAAACGGAAACTCTATACCTATTAAACAATAACTCCCCATTCTCCTATTCCCAGATCCTGGCAACCACCATCATACTTTCTATCTTTATAATTCTGATTATGCTAACTACCTCATGTAAGTGCAATCATATAATATTTGCCTTTTTGTGACTGGTTTATTTCACTTAGCATAATGTCCTCAAGTTTCATCCACGCTGTAATATATTGCAGAATTTCCTTCCTTTTTAAGGCTGAAGAATATTCCATTGTACGCATACGCTACCTTTTGCTTATTTACTCATGTCAATGGACATGAATTAGCTATGTTTTCATGTTTTAGCTATAGTGAATAATGCTGCTATGAACATGAGTGTATAGTATCTCTTTGAGACCCTGTTTTCAATTATTTTGGGTGTGTACCCAGAAGTAAAATTGCTGGATTATATAGTAATTCTACTTTTAATTTTTTGAGGAATCACCCTTCTACTTTCCACAGTGACTGTACCATTTTACATTCCCACCAAGAGTTCACAAGAGTTCCAATTTTTCCACATTCTCGCCAGCATTTGCTGTTTTCTGTTTTGGAGTTTTTTTTAATAGTAGCCAATCCTAAGGGGTCTGAAATGGTATCTCATTGTGGTTTTGATTTGTCTTTCCCTAATGATTAGTGATGTCAAGCATCTTTTCATGTGCTTTTTGGCCATTCATGTACCTTCTTTGGAGAAATGTCTATTCAAATTCTTTGCTCATTTTTTAATTCTGGTGCTTTGCTGTTGTTGTTGAGTTTTAGGAATTCTCTATATATTCTAGATATTAATCCCTTATCGGATATGATTTGCAAATATTTTCTCCCATTCTGTGGGCTGCCATTTTACTCTGTTTATAGTGTCTTTCGATGCATAATTTTAAAAAATTTTTCATAAAGTCCAATTTGTCTATTTTTTTCTTTAGTTACCTGTGCCTTTGGTGTCATATCCAAGAAATCATTGCAAATCCAACGTCATGAAGCTTTCGTCCTATGTTTTCTTCTAAGAGTTTTATTGTTTTAGGTCTTACATTTAGGTCCTTGATCCATTTTTAGTTAGTCTTTGATTCATGAGTGAATTTCTGTATGGGGTGTTAGGTAAGGGTCAAATTTCATTCTTTTGCATGTGGATAGCCAGTTTCCCCAGCACCATTTGTTAAAAAAACTGTCCTTTCCCCATTGAGTGGTCTTGGCACCTTTTCAGAAAGCATTTGATCATATATGTGAGGATATATTTCTGGCCCTCTATTCTATTCCACTGGTCTACATACCTGTCTTTATGCCAACACCGTACTGTTTTGATTACTGAAGTTGTGTAGTAAGTTTTGAAACCAGAAAGTGAGAATCCTCCAGTTTTGTTCTTCTTTTTAAAGACTGTTTTGGCTATTCAGGGTCCCTGGAGATTCCATATGAATTTTAGGATGGATTTTTCTATTTCTCCAAAAAAGTCATTGGGATTTTGATAGCGATTGCATTGAACCTGTAGATCACTTTGGGTAATCCTGACACTTTAACATTATTAAATCTTCTGATCCATGAAGATGAGATGAGTTTCCATTTATTTATGTCCTCTTTAATTTCTCTCAGCAATGATTTGTAGTTTTCACTGTATGTGTCTTTCATCAACTTGGTTAATTATTAAATATTTTATTCTTTTTGATACTGTTATGGAATTTTTTTGTTATTTCCTTTTCAGATTCTTCATTGTTCATGAATATAAATACAACTGATTTTTGTGTGTTGACTTTGTTCCTGCTAGTTTGCTGAATTCATTTATTATTTCTAACAGTTTTTTTGTGGAATCTTTAGGGTTTGTCTACACACAAGATCATATAATCTGCAAGCAGATAATTTTCCTTCTTCCTTTCCAATTTGGATGCCTTTTCTTTCTTTCTCTTGTCTAATTGCTCTGGCTAGATCTTCTAGCACCATACTGAATAGAAGTGGTGAAAGCAGGCATCCTTACTTTATTCCTGATCTTAGAGGAAAAGCTTTCAGTATCTCACCACTGAGAATGATGTTCACTGTGGGTTTTTCATATATGGCTTTCATTATGTCAAGGTAATTTTCTTCTATTCCTAGTTTATTGAGTGTTTTTATCATGAAAGGGTGTTGAATTTTTTCAAATGCTTTTTCTGCATCAATTGAGATGATCACGTGGGTTTTTTCCTTCATTCTGTGGATGTTTCTGTTTGCTAGTGGGATTTTTTGGAAGATTTTTGCATCAATGTTCATAAGAGATATTGGTCTGTAGTTTTCTTTTCTTCTAGTGTCTTTGTCTGGCTTTGGTATCAGGGTAATGCTGGCCTCATAGAATGAGTTAAGAAGTATTTCCTCCTCTTCAATTTTTTGGAAAAGTTTGAGAAGGATTAGTATCAGTTTTTCTTTAAATGTTTGCTAGAATTCTCCAGTGAAGCCATCAGGTCCATAGCTTTTCTTTGTTGGGAGATTTCTGATTATTCAATCTCCTTACTAGTTACAGGTCTATTCAGATTTTCTATTTCTTTGTGTTTAGTCTTGGTAGGTTTTGTGTTTCTTGGTATTTTTCCATTTCATCTAGGTTATCCAATTTGTTCGCATAAAACTGTTTATAGTACTTTCTTATACTCCTTTTTATGTCTGTAGAATTGGCAGTAATGTCCTCATTTTCATTTCTGACTTTAGTAATTTTTCTCTTTTCTTTGTAGTTCATCTAGCTAAAAGTTTGTCAATTCGTTGATCTTTTCAAAGAACCAACTTTTTGTTTCATTGATTTTTCTCTATTTTTCTATCTCTATTTTATTTATCTCTGCTCTAATCCTTATTATTTCCTTCCTTCTGCTAGCTTTGGGCTTAGTTTGTTCTTTTTCTAGTTCCTTAGTTGTAAAGTTAGATTGTTGATGTGAGAAATTTCTTATTTTTTAATGTAGGCATTTATAATTTTCCCCTTAGCACCACTTTTACTTCATCTCATAAGTTTTTGTATGTTGTATTTTCATTTTCATTCATCTCTAAGTATTTTCTAATTTCTCTTGTAATTTCTTCTTTGATCCACTGGTTGTTTAAGTCTGTTGTTTAATTTCCACAATTTTGTGAATTTTTCAGTTTTCCTTTTGTTATTCATTTCTAACTTCATCCTATTATGGTCAGAGAAGATGCTTTGTCTAAAATCTATCTATTTAAATCTATTGAGATTTAATTTGTGGCCAACACATGGTCTATCCTAGAAAACGCCCCATGTGCACTTGAAAAGAATGTATATTGTGAGTAGGGTACTGAAATCTCCTACTATTATTGTGTTGCTGTCTATTTCTCCCTTCAGCCTTGTCAATGCCTACTTTATATATTTGGGTGCTCTGATATGGGGTGCATATATAATTATATCTTCCTGATGATTTGACCATTTTATCAAACATCAGTTTTTAAGTTTCTGACAACATAAGATGGTCCAGGCTCATCTTGTATTTTCCCTTTCCCATCCCTGAAAGCAACCATTTCCCTCAGGAGCCATGGTACCTTTTATTGGTGAACAGTATTTAGAAACCAAGATATGGGTGTTAGGTATACTCACTGCTACCAGGATGTCACTTTCAAGGAGACAAAAACTGAAAATGTATGTACGTATACCAACACAAGCATACACACAGACATCTATATTTATGTTTGCATCTAACTACTTATGTATTATAAACCCTGAGATGATACTGATAGCTCTGATTCTAACCAAAACCACGAGCTCATTCTAGCCGTCTCTCTCTCTTTTCTGTTTGTAACTTTTTTCTCTGATAGTAAGAAGTCTGACTCTCATTACCTACAATATATTTACTTATTTGTTCAATTCTAATATAAACATGAATTAGTTTAGAATTGCTAAACTAGACCCCTCTGAAAAATGTATTTGTTAACTAGAGTATTTGTATAATGTTATTTTTTGCCTCTAACCTTATAGTATGGAGCCAAATCCCATTTTTCAATTTACTTTGTTAAACTCGTCTTTCTTCACCTCCTTCAGTGTGGTTATGGCATTCATCTTTAACAGAGTTACGTTCATTTGTTACTCTTTAGATTCCATTTTGGGTTCCCCACCCATCCTGGGTGATTTTAATTGTCGGGAGATATGTGAAAGGTTATCAAGTTTATAAGACTCAGAGCTATACAAAATCTATATTTTAAAAAGTGCCATTCTCATTTCAACCCTCTTCTCACTCACTCCCTGTAGGTAACAATCTCAGTAGTTTCTGAGGTTTATCCTTCCCACATTTTTTTTTTTTTTTTTTTGGACAAATGAGCAGACACACTATATTGTGTTATTCTCCTTATTTCTGACATAAAGGGTAGCATATACAGACAGTCTTTTGCACTTTGCTTTTTACTTTTTATAGATATACAGTATTCCACTGTGTGGATATACCATAGCTTATTCAACCATTCTTGTATGTATGGGCATTTGGGTTGTTTCCAGTATTCTGAAATTCTAACCGAAGTGGCAATGAATAACCTTGTATAGGTATTTCCATAGTGTTGTAGGTGTAGTTACAGGGGAGATACTTTAAAGTGCAGTTGCTGATCAAAAGGTAGTAGCATATGTAATTCTGCCAAGTATTGTCAAATTCCCATTCAGAAAGATTGCACCAACTTCGTTCCCACTAGCAATGTTTGAGAGCACTTATTTCCTCACAGCCTCACCAATGGGAGACGTCATCACACTTTTTAATTTTTGCTAACTTGATTGTTGAGAAATGGCATCTCAGTATTATTTTTATTGGCATTTACCTAGTTAGAAGTGAATGTGAACCTGTTTTCCTATGCCCAAAGGCCATTTTTACATCTTTTCTTACAAGTTTGAATTGTCAGTCTGTATCTTTATGTCAGTCTATATCTAATATGCAGCACCTACCCCCAAGAAACTCACAATCTAGTGGTAAACTACCCTTGCTGTTACCCTAGTCTCATTTTTCTTTTGGAATTTTGGTCCTTTGTCTCTCAGTCTTTTAGAATTCTTTATATATTAAGGGTATACTAAGCCCTTTGTTTGTGGCATATGTTACTAATAAATACTGCCAGTTCATCAGTGTCTTTTGTTTTGCTTACGGTGTTTTATCCCATGAACTCTGCGTGCGTGCATGCGTGCGTGTGTGTGTGTGTGTGTGTGTGTATGGCCAAAATTATCAGGTTTTTTCTTTCATTGCCTTTTGGTTTTGAGTCCTAATTAGATAGGCCCTTCCTTACCACCAAGGCTAAAGGGCAAACCACCCATGTTTTCTCTTAGTATATGTATGGTAACATTTTTGTTGCACAGAAAACATATTTCTACTAATCATATTAGTTAAGTGATATTAAAAACAACATTAGAGGAAATTTTTAGTTTCTTTAAATAGAAAGAGTCTGTTTATGTTAAAAGGAAAAATAAAAAAGTATCCACTTTAACTATTGCTTAATCTTTAACAGTTTCATCGTGTATTTTCTGTTTTGTTTGGAAGTCATCACTAAACCATTCAAGACTTGCAGTAAGACTTGAGATGACAGTACAGCAGAAATTTCAGGGAAGCTTCCCCAGACCCTTCACATACTGGGCAACCTAAGCTCCAGATTCAAAAGGAACATAAAACAGTCTTCATAGATTCTCCAAGTCAAAATGAGCATCTTTTACTGTTCTGGGTATAAAAATGCTACTCATTTTAACATCTGGCATGTGAGAAACAAAATGTTTTCTATAATTTAGTTCTTGACTACAACGAGTTCACAGCTCAGTAAATAACTTCAAATATGACAAATACAAGGTAATAATTGATAAGTGCCAGAATAAAAGGATGGAGGAAAGGAACTGCAATAAGCAAGAAAGTAGGTTTGTATCCCACCCTCTCCTGACCTTTGACCCAGTGTTCTCATCAGTAAAATGGGAGAAAATAACATCACCCTTCATATCAAGAGAATTAAACAGTACGATGTATATGAAAGCACCTGCCTCACAGATTGTCAGGGATATGCTAGCAGCTCAAAATATATTATTTAAATGAGTTAGCTATAGACAACAACTGCTATTCAGATCAGAGGAGGGAGAGATTATAAAAGGTATACCATAAAAGTAGCATAACTGCAAAAATGCACTCTATCTGTACCAAACCCAGTATGGAATATCTTCCTGCTCTGACTATAATTAAGGCAAATTGAATATGTTTAAACTTTTTCTATAAATTATCTTATCCATTTACGTGTTTTTAGTGGATCAGTCTAGTTTATTTGCACGCCAGAACAAAATAAACTAAATAAATCCTTTACATTTAAAGGTTTAAAAGACATATTTCCCAGGGCTGGCCCGCTGGCGCAAGCAGTTAAGTGCACGCGCTCCGCTGCAGCGGCCCGGGGCTTGCCGGTTTGGATCCCGGGCGCGCACTGACGCACTATTTGGCAAGCCATGCTGTGGCAGCGTCCCATATGAAGTGGAGGAAGATGGGCATGGATGTTAGCCCAGGGCCAGTCTTCCTCAGCAAAAAAAGAGGAGGATTGGCAGATGTTAGCACAGGCTGATCTCCTCACAATAAATAAATAAATAAATAAAAATAAAAGACATATTTCCCAGTGAGGCAATTTGCCTTATACTTCCCTAACTGGAAACATTTCCCTCTATTATAACATCACGGCGTAAGCACGTATGTAAATATACATATTTGCACACATATACACATGGTATTCAAAGTATATATATATATTTATACGTTTTAACATTTGTTTGAGGATGGAAAGACACTTGGATATTACAAAGGGCAATTAGTTACATAGACTACACAATTTTAAAAGGTAATATTGTTTACAGAGGTACTATTAGAAGATATGGTTGAAAACAAAAATGAATTCATGCAACATAATTTAAGAATGATATCCCTTCATTGTGAAAGCTTGACAAATCCTGAAATTTACTTTGAATGTACAATAGTCAACTTGTCATGACATATGGTATTGCAATAAAAAGGCAAAGTGCCTCTGTTGTTTGAGGAATAGTTTCAATGTCATCAGTGTGAGCTGAAAATATTTTGACTATATTCAGATGTATAATTTAGGTTACATTTATATTTGGACAGCAAATGGTGTACCTTCCATAACTCATTTTACATTTTAGTCTTATATAAGGTTCAGAGAGAAAGTATGTGTCTTGGGCCACCAATTTCAAATATTAAAGGAAAGCCCAAGGCAAAAATCAGAATATGAAAACATGAAAGAATTTTTACAAACCACTATGATTTAAATAATTTAAGCCCTTGTCATATTTTCCTTATATGGCATCTCTTCTTTCCTATCCCCTTAATGGATACATTTTCATTTGTTCATTTAGTAATTATCTATTAGTCACAGAATACAGGCTAGGAACCATGCCAAACTTTGGGAATATAAAAATGAATAATATGCAGTATCTACCCTCAAGAAACCCTCAATCTAGTGGGATAACTGTCCTTGCTGTCATCCTAGACCCATGTCAACTTTTTTTTCTTCTGCTGAGGAAGATTCACCCTGAGCTAACATCTGTGCCAATCTTCCTCTACTTTGTACGTGGGTTGCTGCCACACCATGGCCACAAACAAATGGTATAGGTCCACACCCAGGAACCAAACCCAGGCTGCTGAAGCAGAGCACGCCAAACTTAACCACTAGGCCACGGGGCCAGCCCCCCATGTCAACATTTTAAGATGATACCCAGTCACTTTTAGGAATGCAGTCCTTCTCCACCTGCCAATTATAGCAGGTGAAAGAATTCTATTCCTCAGGCCCAATGAGCATCAGAACCAGTAGCTTGAGCTCATCTAAAGCATTGGTTGATTAGTGTAATACCTCTGGCAGAGGCCACTGGTTTATTCATGAATATACATCATCCCCTTTTTCCTTTAATAGTAGAAATCCCAAATTAAAAGTTGCAAATTAAGTAGGTGAACAACTGCCTAGCTAGAGATACCTCCCAGCCTTCCTTCCACATGGTGTATCTATATGACATATTTCTGGCTAATAGAACCACGGCAGAACTGATGTGTGCCGCTGCTCTTAAAGGAAATGGATATATGCTCGCCTGACCTTTCCTTCTCCCATTAGCTGAAGTAGAGGTACAATGGCGAGAGCAAGAGCAGCCATTTTGGACCATGACATGAAAGCTGCATGTTGAGAAGAACACAGCAATAAGATTGAATGAGCCTGAGGCCCTGGGTGGTAGTGCGAGCAGTGACGCACCAGCCCTGGAGTACTTGGACTACCCTAGGGCTGCCACACCAGAATGAAACACACTCATGTGAATACTTGTGCGCGTGCACACACACCCCCCCAAACACTTCTCTCTTATTTAAGCTATATTATAAGGGGTGGGGAGGATTTTTTTTAACAGCAACTTGGAGGTCACCTCAACTGACACCCACCATTAGTCCACGTGACATCACTCTGAGAGTATCCCACTGCCTGTCCTATTCAGGATTTGGATCTGATCAACTCCACCAGCCCTCACATCCAGAAAGTTTAACCACAGTCTTCTTCCCAGTTTTGCTTAGATAAATCTGTTGGCACGTCTCAGCTTAGAATCCTGATTTGGCCTTACATTCTGTCTCGCTATTCTGGATCGCCCCTGGACCACACTGGCTGGCTGTGTCCTGGAACCACTCAGCAATATCCCAGTCTAAATACAGCTGTGAAGCTCTTGAGTCCTTCATCAAGGGAAGCAGTTGTTTCATTTTTTAGGTTGTTATGATCCCACACATTTGCCCTAGTCCCCCTTCCACTGAAGCTCTTTCCTTAGAACACACGTAAAAAAAAAAAAATTACACCCAGAGAAGAGAATCCCTACATTAAGAGAAGTAAGGTAGTTTCAACAGTTGATTTCAACTTTTTGCAGTGACTTAAGGAGTCGTGGCATTTAATGGTCTGTAATTTTTGTGCAGACTTAGTCACTGTTTTGGAATTGCACCTTCTACGACAGAGGGGATAGAAAGAGGTAGAAGGCGGTAGAGAGGGTAGAATGAGAGGGAGGAAAAACACGAGGGCTGGAGGGAAGAGAAAGAAGAGAGGAAGGAAAAAAAAAAGGGGGAGAAGAGAAAAGAAAGCACGGAGCTGGAGAGGAGGGGGGTGACGAGATAGAAGAGAGGGTAGAAAAGAAGGGGAGGGATGAGAGTGCTCACTCAGGGCTCTTTGTAGCTTGGAGGCCCAGAAAATAAATCTAACAAGAAATAGAAGATGTATTAAGTAGGCAGGTTACCAGTTAAATGAATCTGCACTTCTGCTGCCATAGCCAGAAGGGGTTAGTAACTCAAATACTCCACAAATCTCTACCTTTCCAAGAAAACTCAAAGCAATTTTAGAAAACAAATGGTATACCTTCCCCATCTCAGAAGAGACATCTTCCCAGTACCTGGTCTGAGCAATTAAAAAGAAGAAGTGACTCCAAGCTAATTCCTCAGTAAATGAGAGTGCTCAATTTTCCACAAAAGCTACAAAAATGCTTTATTGATCCAAATATTAGAAAATAAAGGAGTTCTCATGGCCAAGTTGGAGGAAAAGAAGGGTTTATCCCTTTATTATTCTATTTTGTAGACTAACCTTTAATCTGGAAAGAAATGTTTTCCCCTTGCTAAAGGAAAATCAAATTCAGAAAGGAAGAATATAAAAAGAAACAAGGTCTGAGAAATAAAACTCATGGAAATCAAACATAGATTCCTGAAAAGATGTTTTAAAACTTGACTTTGATTAAAAATCAATCCCTTTGAAATAATGGGAATTCCTTATTTCTAAGGAGTAATTCAAACATTTACTTTTAGCAAGCTACCAACTTAATATTGTGAGTAGTCTAGGTCTGCTGACCTCATGCAACCTGGCTAAAAGAGTGTCTTGTTTTGGCTTGGCACTATTTTTCAAAAAATTATTGCCACTTTTTACATGGGTCCAGGAATCAGTGAAAATTTTTAAGAGAAATTTATTTATTGTATAACAACTGAAAATTCAAAGCACATGATAATTTTACTAATTTCTTATAGGGTTTGAGTTGGGAGAATTAAAATACAAGTAGACAAAACACATAATATTAAACGAAATTCAGAGGAAATATTAAGATTTTTACTAAATGTTCAGATATCTCCTAATATTAGAAAAACACTTATGGAATTATAGCAAAAGTCCACATAAATTATGAGAGAATATAAAAATACTAAAATTAAAACCCACTTAATTCTTAGTTGTATTCAACCAAGCACAGGTTTTTAAGTAGGCATTAATGAAAAAATCATTCATCACAAATTATGCTTGTGCAGTGATATCATTTAATGGTCCCATCC
Organism: Ceratotherium simum simum; assembly: GCF_057802395.1. Lineage (NCBI taxonomy): Eukaryota > Metazoa > Chordata > Mammalia > Perissodactyla > Rhinocerotidae > Ceratotherium > Ceratotherium simum. Next base: position 42,356,266 of record NC_141924.1, read on the forward strand.
ACAAAACTAAGCCAGCAACTAACCTGAGAGTATAATTCATAATAAATCCAAATTTTAAAATATAGGGCTTTAAAAAACCCAGGTTAGGCTTTAAAATATTCTGCTATTACTTAAAATATTCTAATTTCCTACTCTATACCCCGAACAGACATGAGCCACTGACTCTGTTAAAAATATACACAGACCTGTTTGCTCCAAAATCCTACAACACAACTCACTGACGCTTTTGCGGGTAGGCTGCATTTGCTTAGCATCACATTTCCTTGTCTCTTGTATCATGCCACCAGAGCTCAGGGCCCAGAACTGCTTCACAAGTGCTGCATCAAATTTTATTATTATTACAGTATAGGAAGGATAAAAGAACACTCAAATGTTAATAGGGAATAAATGTTTAAAATAATGCATGGTATCTGGAACGGTATGCTTTGGTACCGAGAACTTTGTATTTGCCCAATGTACTGAAAAAATCATTCAAGAATGACTATCCAGGCAAAGGAAGGCTAGTCCTAGGGACATGGATCATACTGAGAAAAGACTTGTAAAATTATGCAGCCAATTGCTTCATGAATCTAAATGAATTTCCCATAATCAATGTGATTTTTTTTCCACACCTGGCCCTATATTTTCCTCTAGAGTTCTGAAAATTAGTGTAGAAGTGATGATGGCCAACTATACCAAGAATGTTTCTCACATACTTCTAGTGGATGAAGTCATTTATACAAAGTTAAAATCAAGTAAATTTCTGCTAAGGACATAAGTTAAAAGATACTTCATATACTTTTAAAGCAAATAAGAGATTTCTAATTACATGTCTGTCTATGATTATCATTCTAGAAGTCTTAGTAGCACCTGGAGGATCCCTTGAGTCATGTACCCAAGGATCTGTCCTGGAAATTTTAGTTTTAAGAAAAATATTTTTTTATTGCCTGAAGTATGGAAAGAGAACTTATACATGTGAAATGGACATATGCTCGGGGTAGAGGACACGGAGGGGCGGGGGGAAAGGAGAAGCCGGCAGCAGTCCAGTTCCTTCACTCTCACTCTCGGAGTTCAACTATTCTGAGGTTCTGCTCAGCTTTCCCTCCAATTCTTTTTTTGGAGGAAGAGGGAATAAACAGTACCAAGGAAGGAGAGGATGAGAATGAGGTAGCTTCCTCTGCTTTTTCTACTTTTCCTACCCATAGAAGATACTCAAGCTGTGTCTAAACACGGCACCAAACACAAGTGAAACCTGTTTTAGCCATAGTTTAGTGTCAATGTATACAGCAGTTAATTGTGTTTTGCGGCTGAACCCTCAAAAATGAGTATACAAGTGGCTTCACTTAGTCACCAAACCTGACCATCCAATGATGAGTCAACCAACTTCCAATGGACACTGCACATGAGCCTGCCAAGGGCATTTTAGATGTGTAACCAAGTCTGTATTTAACAACCGTGGGGTAGTCCAATTTTGTTTAAGTAAAAAATTGTGAGTTTTTGGGAATATGTATATGTGCAGAAGAAGAAATAGTTATCTCTGAGAAATGGGCCTGGAGATGTTTTTCTTTCTTTTTACTTTTACTTATAGAAATTTTCAAAGGACACATAGTAAAGTGAACAGCATAATGAACCTCTGTGTACCCCAAACTTATCACAGCCATATAGTTTCATCTAGACCCCACCTCTTCTCCCACCCAGAACTATTTTGAAGCAAATATGATCATATATCATTTCATTACAAACCCTTTTCATTAAATTTTATTGTATATATTTCCCGAAGTTTTTAACATGACTATTTCTTTATATTAGGAAAAAAACAATAAATGCTATCAAATAAAAGTATGAAATCCAAGGCAGGACCAAGAGACTATTAAGAACTAAACAGAAATTGTAAACCTTTACTAATAAAGAATACAGCTCAGGATAATTATACCTACTGACCTGCCATTGGAGACCTCTTACCATTGTCATTGAACTTCCCATTTCAATTATCTTTTACCTCTTAATGTTTTCAGTTTGGGAGGGTGTGCAGGCCTTTAAATTGCTAGTAAAAAACATAAGAAATACAGATTTAAGCAAAGATACTAATTTCTTCCTTAATACCTGGATGTATATTTTCTTACTGCCCTCTCTGCTTTGTGTTACCATGCATGTTTTAGCATCTATTTGCATATCATTTGTACAATCTGGAAAGAATTCAAGTGTGGAAGGAGTCATGCTTAAGGTATTTATGTATTTAAAACCTAATGAGAATTATCTACAATTTACTATATAGCTTAAAAATATACATTTTGTTCAAAAGTGCTATTCTGCTATTTTGGAATTGAAGTAGATATTATTTTTTAAAAGGTAGAATACCATGGCCCCTTTAAGAATCGTATTAAATTTGAAATCGTATTAAAATAAGCTTTTATCGAAAGCCACCACCTAAATCCAACATTGGCTACCTGGTGGGAAATGAAAAGTGATGGGTAATAAGTAGGCTCCCAGAGAGGCCCTTCATGACAAATGCACATTTAAAGAGATGTGTGTTCACTGTACCCAATCCTATTTTTCTGGCTTGAGCCAAGGTGTGTTAGGTGTCAAGTGCGGAGTATAGTAAACTGAGTTCTTACAAGAGTGAGGGAAGGACCAAGTGAGATACTAACAATAAAAATGAACATATTTTCTCCAAAGAGTTGTTAGCTGACAGCAAAAATCTAACCTCTGGTTTAATGCAGTCAGTGTAATGCCAATCACACAGCCTTCTCCATAATCAATACTCCTCACCTGAAGAAGGGTTTAAAGTGGAGGGACCGTAAGACCCAACTGGGGAACAGGGTGATACTTCCCATTTAAATCCATTTCCATCTAGGCACTTCCGCAGGAGAGCAGAGCAGTTTCACAGAGGAATGAACTCCAGGAAATAACCAAAAATGCTTTCTAATTTAATCCTGAGTTCAATTAAATACTCACAGAAATCCTACTATGTGCCGCTATAAAATTGAATCCTCTGCCTTCTTTTTTAGGCCTACTAAAACAGTCTACAAATGATGTGGCAAGTATTTCTAATTAAAACCAAAGGAACCATTGATGAAATATATAAATAACCCTCTCTGGAAAGACCTGGCTTGTCATTGTTTTCCTGATGATGAAGATGTAGCTTGTGTCACAACCATGCTCCCTGTTGACCCAGACCATGAAATGAGCGTCTTAGTTGCAATTTTGCTTTTACGTCTGGTTGTTGTCAGCCTCACAGGTCCAGCTACAGATCATCATTCTGAGACGGATTCGATCGATCAGTAACCAGGCACACACAACAGGCAGGGGCCGGCCTCCATCATCCCACATCAACCAGGAACAACATGGGAAGCACAGTCCGTAACGTGGCAATCGGGTAAGGGGCATTCAGCTGGTGACCCCAGACCACCTTTGATATCACCACCCGAATTCACATCACATAAAACAATTAAGAAGAGCAGTCCTTACAGTTGTTGTGCAAAACAACAGAGAAGCCAGAACAGTGGGTTGTGGAAACACCTGGCTTATTTTGAGCCAAACAAATTCGTCAGTGGCAACATGTAGAAGAGAGAATGTATTATTTACTGAACACTCATACTACAAGGGAGCAAGAGGGCAAAATGATGTCTTAAATGAAATAACAAATCAATAAAAATTCACTCCATTCTACTTCAAATAAGAATCTCAGAGGATTGTTCCCTTATTCTGTAATAAAAAAGGTATATTGCTCTGTGTTAGCACAGCAATAATAGTTCCTCTCCTATGCTTCCTGCTACTTCAGGGGAAGGCAAGGGATTCTTAGCATCTTAAAATGAGATGATTTGTGTGATGTTTCAGTTGGCATTGTAAATAGTATACTCATAGTTCAGTTCATACATTTCCATATTTTAATATTAATTTATAACGGTATGATATAATCTATGCAGAAATAGAAGTATAATGATGTACACCTGAAATTTATACAATGTTGTAAACCAACATTACTGCAATAAACAAAAAATTAAAAAAAAAAATAGAGCAGGAAAAAAACGAGAAATTATGGTAGGCAGTAATATCCTCAGTTATTAATAAATCATTTAAAATATTCCAGAACTATAGATGGTTACTGCAGGCTTCCAGGGTCCAGAGATGATGTATGACATTTTTTATCCAATAAAAGTATAATAAAAGCCAAAAAAAAAATTTATAATGGGCATTAGTCAGATCTGGCTATTCCTTTGCAGATCTCATTATTTTTTAAATATAAATACCAATTTTTTTAAAAAAACACCTACATTCAAATAGCATTACAATCACAAATTTCTGCATACCCTAACAGACATAAAAGTAAAACATTCAGAATAACACATATGGCTGCCTGCATACACTAGTTGTTTTTTAATAAATTGCTCTCTTTGGTCAAAAAATTCACAACCTACAAGTTTATTTTTCCTAAAGATGAGTACTAATAGATTTTTAGAAGTGAGCTTCACCATGAAGAACAATGCTTTGAGGGCGGGGTTGCATAGCCTTTCCCCAAGAATGCATTGGTGCCCTGACAGCAATCTTAATGTTTCTCCAGGAATATCAGACATTCCAATCTCAGATGACCTCACACATCACATCAGTCCACTGACAGTTCATCTGCCCTGAAAGCCAACACCAGAAAGAACAATGCTGCCCACGTTTACACATGAAGTCCTTCTCCCTCTTTGTCAACAACTATATTTCTCTCTATATAGCATTCTCAAAAATCTCACACATTTCTATTGTATTCCAGCATTATGTTTTTAATTTCTTTCATTTATATTAAAAAAACACTGATACAAAACTTAATACATATCAGGCATTGTACTAAAAGCTTTACAAATACTAACTCATCTCATCTTCATAACAACCCTATAAGGCAGATGATATTATTATCCCCATTTCACAGATGAAGAAATTGAGGCACAGAGCCTAGTATTTTCCCAAGGGCATACAGCCATTAAATGGCAAAAATGAGATTAGAACGCAGGAATCTGACTCCCCAAAAAGAAATTCCAAGGCTTTCCACTAATCATGCATAATATTGATGAGGTGAAACCACTTTATACATTTTTCCAAAAATCTTGAACAGATAAAATGATTTTAAAATTCACTTGAAGGTTAAATATACAAGAATAGTAAAGAAATTTCAGGAAAAGAGGCAATACTTTTCCCTACCAGTTGTTTAAAAGACATGAGAATTTAGTATACAAAAATGATCATTCAAATGAGAGATGAGAAGATATAGTGAGTGATATAGGGGCAACTGGTTAGTATTCAATCCAGGAAAACAATTTAAGAAGTCTGTAAATGTTTTATATAATTCTTATTTTAGTATATTAAAATACAGTAACTATAAATTAAAACACAATATTCTGATGCTCTGAATTCTAGATTCTGCCAAACCAAAGGAAGAAAACAATCATTACCACCAAAGACAGAGGCAAAATTTAAATAGTATCTGCTTTATACACTCAAAACAATTGTAACAAGTAACCACCGACTTCATGAACATTCTGGGAGAGATTTCTAGTGCTCACTCGTATCTGGTTCTCCTCCCCTTCCAGCACACACAGTTTGGTGGGCTCAGTGACTGCTTCTGACCAATGAGCCAGGAAAATTAAATCGCAGTGCTGTGACTGAAAATGTGATATACCGCAGATGGTGTGGTAAATATCGGTGGGGCTCCATCAGCTCGGATCGCCGAGTGGCTGTGTGGAGCAGAGCGCTCCGTCACCTTAAGAGGAATATGTGGCGTGAGAAGAAACACGCTTTTGTTTCACTGAGCTGCAGAAACTTCAGGGTTGGTTACTTATTCCTGCAGCATAGGCCATCCCATCCTGATTAGCACAAATGATAACATGGCAAAAAATACATACTAACGGGGCTGCGTAAAAGAAGGATAGGTCATTTACGAAGCCATGGTGGAAGTGAAAAGAACATTAGAGATGGTAACTAATGAACACTGTAAAATTCAAAGCAGGAACTATTGGTTAAATTTGACAGGCTTTCCGAAAATGGAAAGGAAAAATACAAAAGCTGACTACAATAAAGAGAGTTGATGATAAAATTAAAGATAACTGATTTTCAACATATGGATGACAGGTATTTTCTTGATGAAGAGACTAAGACAAATGGAAAAAATATAATAAACATATTAAAAAATGAGAGCTAAATATTAACCTGCAAAATCAGCTGAAAAGATTCAAAACATACAAGTCAAAATAAATACAAGACAGAATAATGAGACTGAATTGGGTGAAAGAAACATTCCAATAAGAATACATGCAAAGGAAAAAAGAAAAAGCGAGAGAAATCAGGCCATAGATATTTGCTCTGAAATAATACATTACAAAAGAAATAAAAAGGATATGAAGTATGATCTTGTAGCTCAAAATTTTAAACACTGAGCCAACCTGTGTCCATAATGCAAGTTTGTCTAAAAATGAAAATATTCATCAGATTTATAGAAAAGAGTTTCATTTCTTTCCTTTTATTTATTTATTTTGTCAAAAACTTCAAAGACCATAAACTACAATGAAATCCCAGGTACCTTATAATAACATGAATAAAAAAGAGATCCTTTAAGGAAAAGTAATTGCAAAAGAATATAAAAAGATTCTGTGTGTGTGATACTAAACCAGCCATACTCTGCATGTAAGAGCCTGTGTACATAAGACTGTCAGCTCTGTCAACATTTATGCTCAACTAAGAAAACTGAAGACATTATCATATGTTTCATTTCCTTCATATAGTTTTCTTGATGCTACAGTAAAATATTTTTGCAGCTGGCAAGGAATTTCAAGATCGCCAGAAACAATCAGAAACTCTTGATGAGACGAGTCTTACTGGTTTGGATTTATTGATAGAGACGTGATTATATTTTATTTCAGAAAGCTCTATCTGTTGCAGTAACGAAAAAATAATTACTGTGCAAAAACTCTTATCAACAAATACTTCATTCATTTATTGGTGCTCTGCATATAGTTGATAGAAAACAAAAATTACAAATGCAGTAACTTCCTGATAGCTTCCTCATACATTAATGATGAGGAATAATTTAGGAATAATTTCCTAGGAATAATTTCCAGCACATCCAACCTTCCAGCCTGGAGTATGTGTTTGTTGCTTTAACTTCACATAATGTTTATCCTTTACATAATGTTTATCCACATTTACATTTTATGTTATAGACATTTTGATCAGTCAAAACCAGATATCTTAGTAAGATACAGAGGGAACAGAAGGTAAGGCACTCCCAAGTGCTTAATAATAAAGGTAATAAGGATAAGCCAAAAGCAAAGACAAATGAAAATATAAGCAAAACTCCTATATAATTCAAAACGCAAGCAGCTGTATGGTGATATATATTTAGATGCCAAAGCAAAAGTTAATTTTTAAATGACAAAAATCAAGAGGGCTTCAAGCAAGAGTTGAAAAGATATGTATGAACACATTTTTTATGTTTAAGTATATTAGCAGTATTGACATAAAACTTATGAACAAAAGAGTTGATAATGTAAAATGTATCACTTTGCCAGGCCCAAGCATGTTTATCTTCATGACCTGGAGATAACATTGGGTTGAAAAGGGTGCAAAAGCATCCTTCAGTTTATGGCCTTTACAGTGGCTGGCAGGACCAACTGGACAGCTGTCCAGGTCAGACACCTATGCATTAATCCTGAAAGTCTCCCTCTTCCTCAACTACCACATTCACTTCAACACAAAGCCCCACCAATTCAGCCTCTTCAATTCCTCTTCAGCCTGACTCCTTAACAGCCCCTTACCTACCTCAGCCTGCCCTTAAGTCTCCTCTTTCCTCACTTGGACCACTAAGAACTTTCCAAACTGTTCACCTCACCCTCCTGAAATCCACTCTTCACACAGAGAGAGCGCCACTCCTTGAAAGTACCGGTTCCATAATGGCAATGCCTTCTTTAAATGGCATTCATTGTCTCCCCACCTGCCCCAAGCTGGAGTCCCAACTCCATAGAGTAACTTACAAAGGCCTTTAAAAATCTGGCTCTGGGTGTCTCTCCACCCACATCACTGGCTACTCTGTCCCCACACCTAGCCGTCTCTGCTCCAAACACACTGAAATGCTGAACACCAGGTTCCCTCAACCAAACCGTGTTCTTCCTTGCCTTTGTTTTTCTAGAAACTCTCTTTTCTACCCCTTTTTATCTAATTTCCGCTCAAAGTTCAAGCCTTGGCTTAAATGTTACTTCCTCCAGTTCCCTGACACTGCCCTCTCACTCCTGGTTGGGTGTTCCTCCTCATCCAGCTTCCATAGCACCTGGTGCTTCTTCTATCACAGCTCTAACCCCACTATGCTCAGTATGGTCTGAGTGCATCCCCCACCCCCAAGTTCATATACTGAAGCCCTAACCTCCAATGCGATGCTATTTAGAGGTGGGACCTTTGGGAGGTAACTAGGTTTAGATAAACTCATGAGGGTAGAGCCCCCATGATGGGATTAATGCCCTTATAAAAAAAAGTAAAGACTCGAGATTTCTCTCTCTCTCTCTATCCCTGCATGCATCAAGGGAAGACCATGTGAGGACATACCCAGGAAGAGGGCTTCCACCAAGAATCTGACCATGCAGGAACCTGATCACGGGTTTCCAGCCTCCAGAACAGAAATATTTGTTATTTAAGCCACTCAATCTGTGGTATTTGTTATAGCACCCTGAACTAAGACAATACTGTAATCGCCAGCATACATGTCTGAATCCATAGCTGGAAAGCATGCTCCACAGGCACGGGGACTTGTCTATGTGGGTTTGATACCCTATTGTTAGCACTGACATGGTCTCAGACAAAGTAGTGTAGAGTCAATAATGAGATTCACTGAAAACAGCAAGCTGATGTGACATGAATATGACACATTAATTAAATTTCCTAATAGAATCTTTGTTAATAATATAAAAACTTGCTTTTCGGTGCTATCTTACATATTGAAAACACTTTAAAGTTTGGAGTTTACAGTGTTATCTTAGAATAAAGTTACTAAGCATAATATTTGGAAAAAGAAAAATGGTAACAGAAAGGGTTTACAGAAGACAGATAACTGCTATTTGCATAATTTCAATCAAAAATTAAATTCAAGGTAACTCTTCCTTTTCTCAAACAAGGCAGTGTAGCCTTCAAATTCCACCACATTTATTCCACCTTTGCCCACTGAGTCGTAGGCAAGGCAGATCACGGATGTGACTTCAGCTCCAAGGATAAGAAAGAATTAGTCCAATCAATCATGGTGATTCTCTTTCCTTTGTCAGTAATTCCTTTAGCAATGGACCTGTGACCCGATTCTGGCCAGTAAGATGGGAAACTTCAGGGAGAGTTAAGAGAGTCATAGGAAGTGACTGCTGAATATGAATGAGGAGCATGCAGTTCCAATGGCCACTGCGACCATCTTGCTCCCATCACAGAAGTGAGATGTCACACAAGGAGAAGAAAAAAATCTCAGTGACCAAAAAGAATCAGATCTGGAGCCCTAATTGAACTGCACCTGAAGCCCACTTTACCTCCGAACTTCCTCTTGTATGAGGCAGTGAAATTTCTTATTCTTCAACACAGTGTGAGCTGTATTTTTGTTACCTGCAGCCTTCCTGATAGACTCACTTTTCTCCCCAGTCCACAGTTTACTCATCTGTTAAAAATAAGTGCTTACACTGGACAAACTCTAAGCTAATATTTTCTAAATGTGATCCAACAACCACATGCATCAAAATGTACCTAGGGTATATTTAAAAAATACGAATTTAGTAGGCCCCATATCAGCCATTCCAGACCAGATTCTTCAGAGATGAATAAGAACCTTGATTCTAAAGCAGCAGCCCCAGGTATACACAACCAAACCTGAGACTTGACACATACTGGGACATCTAAGTGCTCTTAACAGTTCTAGGAGCTTTAGACGTACATAGCAAAATCATTTCTCTTAAAATGATTGTTAAGGATGTATGAATATTCATATAAAATAATTGAGATTTTAAAGAAATTAGAAATTGAATAATTCTGACGAAGCAACAACCAAGCTTACAAAAGGGCCTTGTGAAATTACTATTATGGGGTTAGCAACATAAAATGTGAAGCTGGCACTCTCATCTTGCCTACAGCTATGACAGAGACCATTTCATCCCCGTCACTATTTTAACCTGTCTATTTTAACCTAACGTTAGCCTAGGGTTACTCTGCAGACACAGCAAAAAGAGAGATGCACTCCATCTGACTCATATTTTAGTTTTCTGTTTTGTGCTTTTCATACCTCCTTGAATAAACAAATAAACATAATATACTGCTAATAGGAAAGATGTATTAAGTACTTAATATGTACTGCAACTTTGCTGTGTGTGTGTGTGTGTGTGTGTGTGTCTGAAATATAAGGTAATACAGAAAAGCAAATTGATGGTGGCAGAACAGTGAAACTTTTTATTTTAAAACAACTTTTTATTGCTATCATCATTTCAAAATAATATATAAAAAAATAAAAGGTAAGACCCACACACTGAAGACCGGTCTTCAGCCAAGCTGCACTTCTTGATTTTTCCTCCTTCTCTCTAGGATGTAAATGATAGAATCAAGGCTGATATCATCTCTGGCAATGAGACAAGGGAGCAGAAACATGAAAAGAAAACCAAAAAAGCCCCTCACAGTTTCGTTTTGTTTGTAAAATGTTGGAAAAGTTACTTGTTGTCCAATACCAGCATTTGAAGATCCTTGGAAGTTCCACCCTTATTTCCTGCCTCCCTTATATCTATCCCGTAACCAAAACCCACATACACAAAAAAAAAAAAGGTTGGAAATGAAAGGTCATGTATTATACTAGAAACTGATAACTACTTTTTTTAAACTCTCAAAATGTCAGACTCAGCTTGGTTCAATGCACACTTGATTTAAGGCTGTTATTGAATTTCTTCTTTTGGGTACCTGCCTAGATAATCCCTATGAAACAAACGAAAAGAATTCATCTTTGCTTTTGTTTTTTTTTTGAGGAAAACAGAACTGAGTGCCACTGCATGTTCTAGAGAAAAGCTTATGACGTGTATTATCAGCTAAAATAAAGAAAACTATTTTTTTTTTAAATTTCACACCTCATGCAATTTTTTATTATACGGAATTTATGCTTGAGATACGTTGCCATGTTCCTGAAATTGTGATAATTGCCTAGGTTTCTGAATAAAAGCAAGGTTCCTTGGTCCTTCTGTTGACCACTAATCAGTATTTCTTCAGAAACTTTCAAAGCACAGAAGAAATGGGATTCTTTTAAAATATAATTTATTGGCACTAAAAGTAAGAACACACATACCAAGACTACCACTTGAATAATCCAGAGAATTTAAGAAACACCTTTCAAACTGGATTTTATAGGTAATTTGGCCTCAACAACTGTCCACTTCAATTTGTGTAGTAGACATTCTAAGCTTGTGATTAGACTGATTCCAGCAACTTATAAAAGATATCGAAATTCTATCCACTTTCAATAGGTTGTGCATAGCACTGTTGGGAAACTATGTTCCATGAATATTTTCACATTTCTGCACAGTCAGGACTTTCTAAGTAAAAATTACCAGCAACCTGGGTTAAAGGATGATTGAATGATAACCATACCTTGGAAGTTAGATAGTGAATTTTTCCAGAGAGATTTAAGGGGTTATCACCCTCAGGGCTATTTGCTTACATCTTAAGGGTGATAAGAATCTAGGGACCTTTCCTTCCCCTCCCCAGACAGGACTTCTCTCTCCACCGGGGAAGAGGAATAGATATGCTTGCTGCCCTGCATAAGCTCTGAGTTTCACAACGTTGGGGTTCCTCTCCTTTGGTGCAGTCCCTGCATGCACAGATACATCTAGCCCGTCCTGCACTGCCCCATGGGAAACTGGAGCACAGGGAATTAGTGCTGCTAAGACACTTTGTGAGTAAACGGTCTGTCCTCTGATCCGAAGGTCTCAGGTCTCTGTTAGTGTGTATACGCACACACTACCACAGCGGGGAAGTTTCTCAGCTTACAATTAGAGTAACATCTCCGATCTACACAGTTTCAGATTCAACAACTTTCCCCTCACTTCAGACACATGATTTTCCATCTGCACCACTGCTGTAGCTTACCTTTCCTCCAGGGGCTTCCTCCACACTACTGCTATAACATCGTCCTAAACACGTCTCACATCGATCTACATTTCCTCTCTTTAAAAGCTGTCACAGAAGGCAGGAAAGTACTACATTCACAGCAGAAGCTTTGGAATCTGAGACTGTGTGGCTCCAAACCCAGCTCTCTAATCATCTGCTACGTGACTTCAGTTAAGTTACTGAACCTCTGTGAACCTTAGTTTCCTTGGCTACCAAATGGGCATAAGATAATATATGCCAATAACTTAAACAACTCTTTGCCCACGGTTAGCCCTCAATAAACGGTGACTGTCATATATAATTACTGTTCACACAGCTCCTCCACACCTTGAGAATAAGGTATAAACCGCATAGGATTTCCTATTGGTGGGCACTATAATCTGGCCCCAAATGTTCTCACTTAACGATCATCAAACTCCAGACATGCTGCACTCTCATCATCCTCAAGGCAAGCTCTTCTTTCAACACTCCAGGGCTTTACCGCTGCCCTTTCCTTTCGCTAGAGGCATTTATCCTTCACCATGGAAGTGGCTGCTCATCCCTGAAATCCCAGCTCTTCTGTAAAGACTCCTTCGTCTGCCTTTGGCAGTCAGTCACTCCATCCTCTGGGCTCCAGCACCACATCTCTATCCAAGCTCTCCTTGCTCTGGCTGCGATCATTATTATTTATTTAGGCATTTGTCTCACACACTAGATCGTGTGTTATCCAAGACTGAATCAGCGTGGAATTCTTCCTGTCTGTCCATATCCAGTATTTTTAAAATAAAGATATTTCTTGATTAGATTTTGAGAATAGAACATTTTCATGGAGAAATAAACTGCATGGCTACTTTTACTTTTTGGCCATTATTCTATAAAGTAAAATTTTTCAAATTCAAACTTTGCAGTTCTAAATTTTCACAATGGAGGTTTTATTCAGGCATCATTTTTGTTGTTTACCTGTAAAATATTTTATTTTATCCTAGTATATGGAGAAAATTTCCCTAGCATCCACCTCAGGGAAAACGACGGTCTAAATACCATATCACACCACTTCTGTATGCCCCCACGTATATTTTTTTAGGACTTTTTTATTGTAGTAAAAAAACACAAAATTTACCATCTTAACTATTTTTAAGTGTATAGTTCAGTAGTGTTAACTATATTTATATTGTTGTGCAAAGAGATCTCTAGAACTTTTAATCTTGCAAAACTGAAACTTTCTACCCATTGAACAACTCCCCATTTCCCCCTCCCTGTTAAGTCCCTGGTAACCACATTCTACTTTCTATTTTTATGAGTTTGACTACTTTAGATATCTCATATAAGTGGAATCATGTGGTATTTGTCCTTCTGTGACTGGCTCATTTCACTTAGCCTCCAGGTTCATTCCCGTTTTAGCATAAAAAGGACTTCCTTCCTTTTTAAGGCTGAATAATATTCCATTGTATGTCTATACCACATTTTCTTTATCCATTCATCCATTGATGGACATTTGGGTTGCTTTCACCTGTTGGCTATTGTAAATAATGCTGCAATAAACATGGGAGCACAAATATCTCTTTGAGATTCTGTTTTCAATTCTTTTGGATTTCTAATCTTGAGTACATAAATGCCAATTTAGTAATGTATTGTTGAGTAATCAGAAATTTTATAATATCCATGTTTATAGCTGAAAATATCATGCAAATTTGTGGCACAGACATGTATTGAGTCCTAGCATAAGATTTTTCTTTACACCATGCAGTAAAATAGGTCACAGTGTGCCTTCTTTTTCCTATCAATAATCTTCCAATTCCTAGATGAAGCAAAAACAAAGATAAGACTATATCAGTCCCTCTTTTATTTTTGTATTTGGTGTCACTGAACATAAATGTTGCTGAACTTAGCTGGTTGGAGTAAAAATATTTTTTGGTTTATACTAATCATTATAGCAAATATCAATGTTTTTCAAGATATAGTAAACCTTATAGCTTCATGTTGAATGAACATATATTAAACTCTAAAATGCAGATTTATTAGCAAAATCAATCTCTCTCCTCCTCTCTTCCTCCCCCTCCTTTTTCTTCTCCTTCTCCATCTCTGTCTCTTCCGCTCCTTCCCTTCACTTGTGCATGTACACTGATGTCAAAAAATATTAAATATACTTTTGATCCTAACTACTCACTATAAAACCATTTTGTGATACTTTATTGCTATGATCAGAATCCAAGGATTTATATAACACACGAATTAAAAATACTTAGAATGACACTGGCATCCTTCTCAAAATGTTCAGATGTATCTGCATTCAAATCCTCCTATACCACTCAGAATATGAAGCACAGAGCCTCCATTATCAGCTACACTCACCTTTCATAAACATCAACAGGTGTTAATGTTATAACGTTAAAAACAAAATGTAAAAAAAACTCTTAAAAATGTTTTTGTCTATGTAATAAACGTGATAACTGTCAAATTATCTAGAAGTGAGAATCTGTTATGTATGCATTTCATAACATTTGCTAGAAACTATGGAGTTGTGGACACTCAACATATGTAACAAAATACCACACAGCATGGATGGTGAAATAATACTGAAGTCTTCCTTTATCTCTCTCGCCAGATAACCTCTAACGGATCTTATGCCTCATTATAAAGATGAAAATATAACAATTTTCTTATATTACTACAAGCCAGATTATTCGTATAGCTATAGAAAAGAAGTAAATTTTGCATCATTGTGCATGTTTATATTTTTGGTCAACCAAATTATAAGACAAAATAGAGTGTAGTCATCTTGAAGAATAGATTATTTGCAAAAACTAATCAAATTTTCCTTTTTGCCAATAGAATCAGATATGTGATTATATTAAGTAATGGAATTACTCTGGGGTTTCATATGTTTTCAAATAAAACTACTTACATATAACATAAGCCATTATATTTAATAACTATATGCATACTCACTGGCTTTCATGAATATACATTAAGAGTATACTTAATGTTTTACTTTTACCAAAAAGTTATTGAATAGCACAGATCCATCAAATTGAAAACTGCCAAATTCCAGTAGCAGAAATAGTGACTGAAAGCAACTAAGCGTATGAAAACACATCAAAGTGTCCCCCAAACCTCCTTTCACAGTTATCTTAATTCTTTCTTCCTACTCTGTCACTGAAGTCATTTACGCTGCTTTGCTTTAACTCCTGTTCTTGGCAACTGTATTTTATTTAATGAATACGTGTCAAAATAATCTCCTCATATCTCATTCTTTATATCTTTATATTGAGAACAGCGCATGCAGTTTTCCCAAAAAAGGGAAATATGAGAATAGAAAGCAACCATCTACATGAATAAAATAGATTTTCTGCTTTTAACTGAATTAAATTACAATGCATGATGATGTTAATTACTCCCAAGTAAAATACAACAGATTGTTATAATTTTATTCCAAATACAGGATTATCTTTGAACTATTTTAAATATACAGATTAAAAACCATAACTTTTAATGTTATTTAAATATCTAGAAGTAGATTATTTCTATTATTGACAAATATAATACACAAAATACAGTAGGGAAAAAAAGTATTCTGTGCTATTGTTGCATTACTCTAAATAGCAAATAAGCCACTAGCTATCAGAGCTCTAAAAACTATAGCATTAAATCATCAAAGTGAATAAAGTTATTCTTAATATGAAAATTAATGGCTGTTTTTTATGCACTTTAGTATCTCTGTTGAAACGCCATCCAACTTCAGTTCAGAATAAAGAAGCTCCCTCCTCTGCTCCGACCTCCAGCAATTCTGTCAGCAGAGGTGGGAACTGAGGCCCTAAGCAAGTGAGGTTCCTGAAGAATGAAAACGCATCACGGTTATCTTGGCATCTTTTGTCTAAGCACACAGGCTTCATACACTAGGTGCTCAATAAATGTCTGTCGATTTTTACATAAAGATATTATGTACTTCCTTCTTTTGCTCATGGCTCCAGAATGAGAAGGCAGGCCCAGATCTTCCACACACTGCACCCAGAGCCAGTACACGGCCAAAATCACTCTACGTACCAGGAAACCACATCACTCTTAAACATCAAGACTAAAGGTGTCCTCCTCATAAGCAAGTGGGTACAGAAGCCCAGAGCCTGATTGCACTCTTGTCTTCTTTGTTCTTTTCCAATAACAGCTTTATTGATATATAATGCACATACTGTAAAATTCACCCTTTTAAAGCATACAAGTCAGTGTTTTTAGAATATCCATGGAGTTGTGCAATGATCACTACTATATAATTTCAGAATATTTTCATCACCTCGAAAAGAAACTTTGTACCCATTAACAGTCATTCCCCATTCCCTCATCCCCCCAGTCTCTGGCAACCACTAATCTACTCTCTGTTTCTAGGGATGTGCCTAATCTGAACATTTCATATAAGTAATTATACAATATGTGGTCTTTTGTGACTGGCTTCTTTCACTTAGCATAATGTTTCCAAGGTTCATCTGTATTGTAGTATATATCACTACTTCATTCCTTTTTATACCAAATAACCTTCCATTGTATCGATATATCACATTTTGTTTATCCATTCATCAATTTATGGATATTTACATTGTTTCCACTTCTTGGCTACTATGAATAATGCTGCTACAAACATTTGTGTACAGGTTTTTGTGTGACATAGGTTTTTATTTCTCTTGGGTATACACCTAGGAGCAGAATTGCTGGGTCACATGGTAACTTACTGCTTAACACTTTAAGGAAATGCTAACCTGTTTTCCAAAGGGACTCACCATTTTACAATCCTACCATCAATGTATACGTGTTCTAGTATCTCTGCCTCCTCACAACACTCGTTATTGTCTATCTTTCTGATTTTAGCCATCCTAGTGGGTTGAAGTGTTATCTTGTTTTGATTTGCATTTCCCTGGTGACTCATAATGTTTTCAGGTGCTTAGTGGATATCTATATATCTTCTTTAGAGAAATATATACTCAAATATTTTGTCTATTTTTAATTGGGCTGTCATAATTGAATCATAAGAGTTCTTTATATAGTATAGATACTAGTCTCTCATCAGACATGAATTGCAAGTATTTTCTCCCATTCTGTGGGTTGTTGATTCAATTTCTTGATGGTGTCCTTTGAAGCACCACAATTTTTAATTTTGATAAAGTCTAATTTATCTATTTTCCCTTTTTTTTCTTGTACTTTTGATGTTATATCTAAGAAACCACTGCCTAGTCCAAGATCATGAAAATTTACTCCTAGGTTTTCTTTTAAGAGTTTTATAGTTGTGGCTCTTACATTTAGGTCTATGATCCATTTTAATTTTTGTATATGGTTTGAAGTAGGGTCCAAATTCACTTTTTTGCATGTGGATATCCAGTTGTCTCAGCACCATTTGTTATAAAGACTTTTCTTTACCCCATTTGATTATCATGGCACCCTCACTGAACACTCTGTGGCTTCTTAAAGGCAAATGTACATTTGTTGAAATTGCAAATGAATTTTCTAATTGTTCTATTAGATTTAAAGTTCCAGTTCATTTTTATAAGATATTCTTGTGATTCTATCTCCAAATCCTCTGTTCACACTAGTAGCAGCAACCCTAAAATAATTTTCACTTCAAAGACAATGCTTGCTTTAAAAGCTAATCTTTATTTGCTAGGTATTGTGCTAAGCATAATATCGTATTGACTCTTTGCAACAACACTATGAAGGAAATTCTAGAACACATGTATTTAGTCATAAGCTCTACTACAGTTGTTCACTCTTTTAAAGAGGATCTAAGAGCAAAAGCAGGACTAATTATGCAAAGTCAGACTGCTTTTAAGCCCTTAAAATTTACGAAAATAACCAGTATAGTGGGGAGCTCTTGCTTTGGAGTTGCCTGATAGGCATGTGCTTTGGTAACAACACCCAGTTTCATTTTAGGAAACAACTTTCCCTCCCTATGCCATGTCTTGGTGGTACAGTAAATCAAGGCGCTATGCCCTCCCACTACAGACCCCCAAGGGGCGCCTGAAGGTCTCTTCATGGGTTCTTTCCTCTTACAATCCATATACACAAAAGGTGTAGGGGCAAGCTCTTAGAAATTCAAGCAAGGTAATGCAAGGGCAGAGTAAGCAAATTTGAGTTCACATATCCCATGAAGCTGCCAGAGGAACGTGATTAAAATTTTCCTGCTCCCAAGAGCTATATCGATATACCTGGTGCCTGTCTATCTGAAGCCTGGTTTGTAGTATTCCTTTCAATATTAGGAACCACATCATAAACTTCAAATAAATTCATTTATTTGCTTAAGCTAACCACAGTAATCCATTGCTTGAAAAAAAAATAAGCCCTAACTTACGTAGTCAATTCCAAAGATATAACTAGAGATTTTGATCTTGTTTTCTCTATGATTTCTCCATGAATGAAAACTGATAAGCTTTCTCAGAGTCTGTTTAATAGCTGGGTCAACACAAATTACACAATTGCTTGATTTAATGGGCTTGTTTTAGCAGGTGGCTTCTAACATCATTAATATCATTATAACTTGTCTCCTTCTCTTGGGAACACCATCCCACTAACTTGCATAGAGCTCCGCACATGTATGCATTCCTTAGATGCTTTTGACTGAAGTTAGCCAAGCTACTTTCCAAGTACTTTTCAAGGGAATATTAATTAGTGGCAGATAAGAAAACAAGAAAACAACTGAATTTTGGCATGTGTTTTCAACTTAGAGATAAGAAAAACTGACAAGATGTTTTTTTTTCCTGCCCAAACATTGTGGATGGAGGCACTACCACATTAACCTGATGGAGCAAATTTCCAAGATCTTGGGTTAGGCAATACTTTCTTAGATAAGACATCAAAAGTACTAGCAACAACAGGAAAAACAGATAAATCAGACGTTATCAAAAGTAAAGAAGTTAAGAAACCTTCAGACGATTCCATGTTCTGGCCATTGAAAGTAGACCCTACCCTTCTCGTCTTTCTAGAATGCCTCAGACACCATAGAGCAGAGAAAAACCATCCCCATATTTGGGCTTTGTCTTGCCCAAATTTCTGACGCACATCACCCATGAGCATACCAAATGATGGCTGTTTTATACCACTAAGTTCTGAGGTGTTTTTAAAATAGTACCTGAAACAGATTTTGATTCCTGGAAGCGGGGTGCTGCCATAACAAACCTAAAACATGTAGCACTAGATAACCAGAACAACAGATATGGTCTCATGCCTTACAGTCTATTGAGAGATACAGACAAGTAAGAAGCAACAGCAATAAAGAACAAAAAGTGCTGCAATATGGATGAAATGGCTGCATTGAGTATGTGTAGCATGAACATCTATCCTCTGCTGTGGTGCTCAGGGAAGATTTCCTCTGTGTGGTGACATCTAAATTGAGGACTGGAAGGTAGGAAGATGGTGTTCTAAACCAAAGGAAGATCATGTGTGAAGTCTGGGGGGCCGTACAGCAATGTAGCGTGTGAGAACATGAATTAAGTTTCTGTACTCCTGGAGCTTGTTTAGAACGTGAAGGAGTAAGAAGTGAGTCTGAAGCTGAAGAAATAGGAGGAGGTCAGATCTTGAAACACTTTACATTACATACTACGTAATTTATTTTTTATCCTAAGGGCAAGACCACTGATGTTTTAAGCAGGGAGACGGTATGATTCTATATCATGTTTTGTTTTTTTTTAATTTTTTGTTTATTGCAGTAACATTGGTTTATAACATTGTATAAATTTCAGGTGTACATCATTATACTTCTATTTCTGCATAGATTACATCATGTTCACCACCCAAATACTAATTACAACCCATCACCACATACACATGTGCCGAATTATCCCTTTCGCCCTCCTCCCTCCCACCTTCCCCTCTGGTAACCACCAATCCAATCTCTGTCTCTATGTGTTTGTTTATTGCTGTTATTATCTACTACTTAATGAAGGAAATCATACGGTATTGGACCTTCTCCCTCTGACTTATTTCACTTTGCATAATACCCTCAATGTCCATCCATGTTGTCACAAATGGCTGGATTTCATCGTTTCTTATGTCTGAGTAGTACTCCATTGTGTATATATACCACATCTTCTTCATCCATTCGTCCCTTGATGGGTACTTAGGTTGCTTCCAAGTCTTGGCTATTGTGAATAACGCGGCAATGAACAAAGAGGTGTATGTATCTTTACACATTGGTGTTGTCAAGTTCTTTGGATAAATACCCAGCAGTGGAATAGCTGGATCATATGGTAGTTCTATCCTTGATTTTTTGAGGAATCTCCATGCTGTTTTCCATAGTGGCTACACCAGTTTGCACTCCCACCAGCAGTGTATGAGAGTTCCCTTCTCTCCACATCCTCTCCAACACATGTTGTTTCCTGTCTTGTTAATTATAGCCATTCTGACGGGCGTGAGGTGATATCTCATTGTAGTTTTGATTTGCATTTCCCTGATAGTTAATGATTTTGAACATCTTTTCATGTATCTGTTGGCCATCTGTATATCTTCTTTGGAGAAATGTCTGTTCAGGTCTTTTGCCCATTTTTTAATTGGGTTGTTAGTTTTTTTGTTGTTGAGATGCATGAGTTCTTTATATATTTTGAGATTAAGCCCTTATCAGATGTATGGTTTGCAAATATCTTCTCCCAATTGTTAGGTTGTCTTTTCGTTTTGTTGATGATTTCCTTTGTTGTGCAGAAGCTTTTTAGTTTGATGTAGTCCCACTTGTTTATTTTTTGTATTGTTTCTCTTGCCCAGTCAGACATGGTGCTTGAAAATATGCTGCTAAGAACGATGTCGAAGCACGTACTGCCTATGTTTTCTTCTAGAAGCTTCATAGTTTCAGGTCTTACATTCAAGTCTTTAATCCATTTGGAGTTATCTTTCGTGTATGGTGTAAGGTAAGGGTCTACTTTCATTTTTTTGCATGTGGCTATCCCGTTTTCCCAACACCATTTGTTGAAGAGACTTTCTTTTCTCCATTGTATGTTCTTGGCTCCTTTGTCAAAGATTAGCTGTCCATAGATGTGTGGGTTTATTTTTGGGCTTTCGATTCTATTCCTGATCTGTGTGTCTGTTTTTGTGCCAGTACCATGCTGTTTTGGTTACTAAAGCTTTGTAGTATATTTTAAAATCAGGGAGTGGGATACCTCCAGTTTCGTTCTTTTTTCTCAGGATTTCTTTACCTATTCGGGGTCTTTTGTTGTTCCATATAAATTTTAGGATTCTTTGTTCTATTTCTGTGAAAAATGTTGGAACTTTGATAGGGATTGCACTGAATCTATAGATGGCTTTAGGATGTATGGACATGTTAACTATGTTAATTCTTTCAATCCAAGAGCACGGAATATCTTTCCATTTCTTTGTGTCGTCTTCAATTTCTTTCAGAAATGTTTTATAGTTTTCCATGTACAGCTCTTTCACCTGTGTGGTTAAGTTTATTCCTAGGTATTTTATTCTTTTTTGCTGCAATTGTAAATGGGATGGTAGTCTTAATTTCTCTTTCTGCTAATTCGTTGTTAGTGTATAGAAATGCAACTGATTTTTGCATGTTGATTTTGTATCCTGCAACTTTACCGTATTCGTTTACTACTTCTAAAGGTTTTCTGGTGGATTCTTTAGGGATTTCTATATATAAAATCATGTCATCTGCAAATAGTGACAGTTTCACTTCTTCCTTTCCAATTTGGATCTCTTTTATTTCTTTCTCTTGCCTGATTGCTCTGGCTAGGACTTCCAGTACTATGTTAAATAGGAGTGGTGACAGTGGGCATCCTTGTCTGGTTCCTGTTCTTAAAGGGATAGCTTTCAGTTTTTCACCATTGAGGATGATATTAGCTGTGGGTTTCTCATATATGGTCTCTATTATGTTGAGGTACTTTCCTTCTATACCCATTTTATTCAGAGTTTTTATCATAAATGGATGCTGTATCTTGTCAAATGCTTTCTCTGCATCTATTGAGATGATCATGTGATTTTTATTCTTCATCTTATTAATATGGTGTTTCACGTTGATTGATTTGCGAATGTTAAACCATCCCTGCATACCCGGAATAAATCCCACTTGATCATGGTGTATAATCTTTTTAACATATTGTTGTATGCGATTTGCTAGTATTTTGTTGAGGATTTTTGCATCGATGTTCATCAGTGATCTTGGCCTGTAATTTTCTTTTTTTGTGTTGTCCTTGTCTGGTTTTGGTATCAGGGTAATGTCGGCTTCGTAGAATGAGTTAGGGAGCTTACCCCCCTCCTCAATTTTTTGGAAGAGTTTGAGAAGGATAGGTATTAAGTCTTCTTTGAATGTTGGGTAGAATTCACCAGAGAAGCCGTCTGGTCCTGGACTTTTATTTTTGGGGAGGTTTGTGATTATTGTTTCGATCTCCTTACTGGTGATTGGTCTATTGAAATTCTCTACTTCTTCTTGATCCAGTTTTGGAATGTTGTATGATTCTAAGAATTTATCCATTTCTTCCAGATTGTGGAATTCCTTGGCATATAGCTTTTCATAGTATTCTCTTATAATCTTTTGTATTTCTGAGGTGTCTGTTGAAACTTCTCCTCTTGCATTTCTGATTTTACTTATTTGTGACTTCTTTTTTTCTTGGTGAGTCTAGCTAAAGGTTTGTCAATTTTGTTTATCTTTTCAAAGAACCAGCTCTTGGTTTTATTAATTTTTTTTATTGTTTTTTTGGTCTCTATTTATTTCTGCTCTGATTTTTATGATTTCCCTTCTTGTACTGATTTTGGGCTTTGTTTGTTCTTCTTTTTCCAGTTCCCTTAGGTGCATTGTTAGATTGTTTATTTGAGATTTTTCTTGTTTGTTGAGATAGGCCTGTATTGCTATAAACTTCCCTCGTAGAACTGCTTTTGCTGTATCCCATAAATTCTGGCATGTCGTATTTTCATTTTCATTTGTCTCCAGGTATTTTTTGATTTCTTCTTTGATTTCTTCATTGACCCAGGCGTTGTTCAGTAGCATTTTGTTTAATCTCCATGTATTTGTGGCTTTTCTGATTTTCTACCTATAGTTGATTTCCAGTTTCATACCGTTGTGGTCAGAAAAGATGCTTGGTATTATTTCAGTCTTCTTAAATTTATGGAGATTTGTTTTCTGGCCTAATATGTGATCAATCCTGGAGAATGTTCCATGTGCATTTGAAAAGAATGTGTATTCTTCGGTTTTTGGATGGAATGCTCTGTATATATCTACTAGGTCCATCTGTTCTAGTGTATCATTTAAGGCCAATGTTTCCTTATTGATCTTCTGTTTGGATGATCTATCCGTTGGTGTAAGTGGAGTGTTAAAGTCCCCTACTATTATTGTTTTACTGTCTATTTCTCTTTTTATGTCTGTTAATAATTGCTTTATATATTTAGGTGCACCTACATTGGGTGCGTAGATATTTACAAGTGTTATATCCTCTGGTTGGATTGTTCCCTTGATCATTATGTAATGCCCTTGTTTCTTTTTACCATTTTTGTTTTAAAGTCTATTTTGTCTGATATAAGTACTACTACCCAGCTTTCTTTTCATTGCCATTTGTGTGGAGTATCTTTTTCCATCCCTTCACTTTCAGTTTGTGAGTGTCCTTAGGTCTGAAGTGTGTCTCTTCTATGCAGCATATATATGGGTCTTGTTGTTTTATCCAATCAGCCACCCTATGCCTTTTAATTGGGGCATTTAGTCCATTGACATTTAAAGGAGCTATTGATAAGTATGTACTTACTGCCATTTTTTAACTTTTTTTCTCAGTGTTTTAGTAGTCCTTCTCTGTTCCTTTCTCCTTCTATACAGAATTGATGGTCTCTTTAGTTTGACCTCTGTCTGAAAGCTCTACTCTTTAACTCCCCTCCTCCCTCATTGTGTTTTTGATATCATATCTAACCTCTTTTATGTGCATTTGTATCCATTACCCTCTTATCATGGAAATAGATAATTTTTCCTATTTGTGGTCTTTTCTTTTCCCCTTAAATCAGTCCCTTTAACATTTCTTGTACCACTGGTTTCTTGGTGACAAACTCCTTTAATTCTTGCTTGTCTGGGAAATTTTTGATCTCTCCTTCCATTTTGAATGATAATCTTGCTGGGTAGAGTATTCTTGGCTGTAAGTTTTTTCCTTTTAGCACTTTAAATATATCATGCCACTCTCTTCTAGCCTGTACGGTTTCTGCTGAGAAGTCAGCTGATAGCCTTATGGGGTTTCCTTTGTATGTAACTTGTCTTTCTCTTCTGGCTTTTAGGATTCTCTCTTTATCTTTAATTCTGGACATTTTGATTATGATGTGTCTTGGTGTGGGCCTCTTTGGGTTTATCTTGTTTGGGGCTTTCTGTGCTTCCTGTACTTGGATGTCTGTTTCCTCCCTTAGGTTAGGGAAGTTTTCATCTATTATTTCTTGAAATAGATTCTCTGCCCCCTTTATCTCGCTCTTCTCCTTCCGGGACACCTATAACACGGACGTTAGTGCGCTTGATGTTGTCCCAGAGGTTCCTTAGACTGTCCTCACTCTTTTTAATTCTTTTCTCTTTTACCTGTTCAGCTTGGGTGATTTCTTCGAGTCTTTCGTCCAGCTCACAGATCCGTTCTTCTGTATCCTCTACTCTGCTTTTGAGTCCCTCTAGTGAATTTTTCATTTCCAGTATTGTATTCTTCATTTCTGATTGGCTCTTTTTTATATCTTCCATTTCTTTGTTGACATTCTCACTGAGTTCATTTATTCTTCTCCCCACATCAGTGAGCATCCTTAACAATCTTTGTTTGAACTGTCTGTCGGGTAGGTTGCTCATTTCTGTTTCACTTAGTTCCTTTTCTGGGGCTTTGTCCTGTTCCCTTACTTGGAATGTATTCCTTTGCCTCCTCATTTTGCCTCTTTCCCTGTGCTTGTGTCTACATATTAGGTAGGTCAGCTACGTCTCCTGTTCTTGGATAGGTGACCTTATGTAAGTGATGGCTTAGGATGCCTGCAGTGTGATTCTCTCAGTTCTCAATGTTCCAGGGGTGACCCCTATGTGGGCTACATGTGTCCTTCTGTTGTGGCCTGTTTGCTCTCCCTGTAGGCGCTCAGGGAGGCCGAGTTATGCTCCTGGCCAGCTGTTGTAATGCTCAGCTGCTTGTAGTTGTTGTGGGCCCTTCAGTCTCTTTATCAGGTGTGGGGAGCCCCAGCACAGTTGGCTGTAAGTTCTAATACCACATTTGTGTTGCAGTATTTCTTTTACGTGAGTAGGCCCCCAGCGTGGCAGGTTGTTAGGCTCAGGGCCTTACAATTGCTATAAGCGTCCAGCCTTTAGGTCTCTTGTCAGCTCTCTGAGGATTGCAGCTAGGTGAGGCTGGCCTCAGGCACGGGAGCACCCAATTGTTTCTGGCTTTGGAAGGTGGTGCAAACCCCCTATGTGGGTCTTTGAGAAGCACAAGTCTTCTGCAGCTGATAAGCCCTGCCGCCCTAGGTCCACACACACAGTCAATGTAGACCTGCCCCGTGTGTGCACCCTGACCTCCCGAAGCGGACCCAGTCTCTCCACGGCGGGAGCCCCACACACTCCACCACCGCCCCACACTCTACACCTGCTCCTTGTGCACACCCTGCCCCACTGAATTCAGCTCAGTTGCCAGGCTGCAGAGAATCCAGTCACCAATCTATGCAGGCCCACAAGTTGCCTGAGGGCTTGTTGTTGGGTGGGGCCAGTCTCTAGGGTGGGCTGCCTGCCCTGGCTGAGCTGGATTAAATCGGTGCTCTAGTGAGTGGGGCAGACCCTGGGCTAGCAGGCCTCAGGGAGAACTCCAATGGCGTCTGTGTCAGCATGCCCACACCAGGCCACAACAATGGCTGCTGCCAATGTCCCAGTCCCTTGAGAGGTCTCACCTCTCAGCGAGATGCACACAGGGCCTATCAGGTGAGTCTCTTTTCACCAAAGCACTGTGGACCTTTCTTTCTGGTGATTTTAGGTTGCTTTCTGAAACGGGTGAGTTTGCACGTGGGCCCTTTAAGAGCTGGTTTTACTTTCTTTGTGAACCAGGTTTTCTGGGGGGGGTACTCCCCAATGTTCTAGCAGCAGGCACAGTCAGATATTATGGCGCTGGTCTCGATTGTGCTGGGTCCACAAAATGCCCACAGCGGGGGCGCTCCCAGCTCGGCCCCGTTCCCCCAGGGAGGCTGCGGACCTGTGGGCGGCTCCCGGGCGGCCTTGAAGCTGGCAGCTAGTGAAGGCGGTGTTTTTCCTCTCCAGAAGGGAGTTTCTGCCTCTTCCACCTCAGTTAGGATTGTCCATTGTTGCAGGAGTTCCTCTTATCCAGTTTTCAGTTCTGTCTCAGGTGTAATTTTTCCACGAGTCGTTGTAAATTGGCTGTGTCCATGGGAGGTGGTGAGTTCAGAGTCTGCCTACACCGCCATATTGACTTCCTCCTACATCATGTTGACTAAAGTAGGGAGAATGGGTTGAAAAGTAGTGGCAGAGAGCATGCAGAAGGCATTACAACAATCTAGGGCAGAGAAATAGCGGGCTGAATTAAGTGGTGGCTATGGAGATGGAGAGGACCAGGCAGATTCTAGAATGAGTTAAACAATAAGAAAGAGAAAAGTAGGAGTCAGGGATGAAGCCCAGTTTGGGGGCTTGGGCAAGCAACTGAATGGTGGCCCCAGACCCTGAGAAAGGGAATCAAAAAGAAGAACAGCTGGTGTGAGGATATGGTAAATCATAATGAAATGCTTGGTTCCTTCTAAACATAAAATGCAAAAAGTTATATTATAAACATGAGAAATTGACAGATTTTTCATATATAAGAATATTTCTTCAGAGATGTCTTTAAAAATAGATGCTTAAAGAAAAAATTTAATAAGCATCAAATATTTGTACATTAAAGATTAAAACATTTAAGAAATTCACTACGCAGATAAGGCATAACCCCCCCCAAATCAATGATTGCTATTTTCAGTTTTAATATTCCATATATAAATATTCCCATCAGAAGTAAGAAACTATCCTTTAAGAGCCTGCCTCTTCAAAAAGAAAAGATACCCAGATTCAGCTCTCTAGCCTTTCAGGAAATAGGAAATCAATGAGAATCTTCAGTCTGGTGTGTTTGAAATTACTTAAGAAGCCATCACGTAGCCAGTGAACCATATTATCTCTCATATCACAACACAACACCCTTACACTGAGAGGCCAGATTAGCTACACTCATTGACTAAAAATAAACACTTCCTTCCTTACCACAATTTGCCTCTTAACTCAGCTGGGTAAAACAACACAATATTCACTTTGATTGACAGAATACTTTCAGATCTAATTACAATCTCCACCAGTTTCTGAACATGTTGTGTTTTCAATTTGAATTCCAACACAATTGGATGATTCGCACATCAGTATGAATCTAGGGCACTGGTGATAACAAACGTCTGTATCGTTGTGCATGCAGATGATAAATTGGTAGGATCAGAGTTTGTTTATTTTGTTACACAATAATGTTAATAAGGCCAAGGTCAAGAGCTTAGTCCTTTTTTAGGGAATTCAAAATTGCTTTCTTAGCATAGTACCCCCTAACACAGGCTAATACGTTCATAAATACATACCACTGATTACAAGGGTATCCTCACATCAAGGCTGCATTATGAAAAGTCCATTGACATGTCCAGAAAATCAAATCAATGTTTGTGCCTGGGTGACTGCGTATCAGGAGCTCTCGTCTTGGCCTGCACACCATTCAGTCAGTGCTACATAAAAATGGTATTCTAACACCTTGGCATTTTTCACAGTCTTACTGTTGAAGCCATACCTTAATCTGTTTCTTGCCATACCTCATTATTGCCTAATTCGGTAGACTTGTGATTTTATGGTTAGTTTTTATATTTGGAGCTCCGCTTTGAC
The DNA here is from genome assembly GCF_057802395.1 of Ceratotherium simum simum. Classification (NCBI taxonomy): domain Eukaryota; kingdom Metazoa; phylum Chordata; class Mammalia; order Perissodactyla; family Rhinocerotidae; genus Ceratotherium; species Ceratotherium simum. The sequence goes on from NC_141924.1 coordinate 42,384,200, forward strand.
CCTCTACCTGACAATCACTGCCATTTCTGCTGCTACATCCCTTCACCTCCTTACTCAAGCATGATTCAGACCCCTCCCTCTCTCTCTCTCACCACATGACCCCCAGCCACCAGGACTCCATGTTCTGTAGAATTTAGCCTGGCACATGGTCCACTCTATCTTGGTTCAAGCACCCATCACCCTTCCCCTCCAGCTCTTCAAGCAAGGCCAGCCAAGACCTGTCTAAACTTTAGGGCTGAATCTCAATGGCCTATTCAATACTGCCACTTGAAAGTCTTCCAGGCATTTTAAACTGAAAACTACACTTGGACCCCATCTCGCATCCTCCCACCTATCTTGATAAATAATTCCTTCTTCCAAATGATGGCTTACACCAGAAATATGGGAGACATCCTTGAGATTCTTCTTTCCCTCACCACACATCAAGGCCTGTCCTATCAATTCTACTTCCAAAACCCAGTAAAAGCAGGCTTAACCATTCTCCAGTTACCTGATTGTTAGAGTAACTGATATTCTCCATTTCTTCTCTAAAAAGACACTGACTTGTGACCATGGCACACTGAATGCTTGCAGCCAATACAAAATTAATTTCTTGTATCACCCTACTGTTTCACTCCCTCCAGTCAAATGACAGCTGCGCCGGAAGTCAGTTGTATTTTTTTCCCAAACCTGCTTATACCAGTATGTACTTATTCTTGAAGTTATATCTTTCAATTAAATATTACATAGACTGGTGAAATTTGAATTTTAAAATGTTTGGCTCTATAAAAACTAGGTAGAATGTTTTGGAAAACCTCCAATAAAAATTGCTATATGAATTGTTTTTAAATCAAATAATGGGCAAAATTGGAAAAAAAAAAAAAGGAAGAAAATACAAAGTTCTCTGCTCTTATTCTTATCCCCACTTCATAAAGGCATTTACAGATGTCTTTAAATTCTTCCTGCACTCTAAGGGGACCAACACTGGAAATCATGGAGGTTGTAACTACAGGCATGGTTCATGCAAAACCAAACCAAACAAATCAATTCAGAACTTCAATTCAGATTCATGTTCAACAAATGGTCCTAACAATGCATCAAAATATTGGCAATGAGTGTTTATATGCTTCAAGTTAAAATAAAATACAGAACAATATGTATATATTATTTAGTATTTCCCTTCTTTAACCAGCTTTATCAATTAACTAACCAACTAGTACAAATTCTATTAGATAATACAAATAATAGCTAATATTTACTGATATGAACCCTGTACCAAACACAACTACCCCCATTTTACAGATAATGAAACTGAGGGCTTCATCTGTATATCTTGGCTCTGTCCACTTCTGTCCATCATCACTTTCCCCACCCTTATATAACTTCCATAGCCTCTTAGCTACTCTCTACACTTACACCTTCCCTCCTTCTCCAATTTCCATTAATCAATGAATACCAGAGGAAAAAAATATTTTTTAAAACTCAACTCTGATTATGCCATTCCCCTACTTAAAATTCTTCAAGGTGTTTGCACTTGGAAAATTATTCAATATCCTTACAATGACCTTCAAGGTCCTTCATGACTTGGCATTTGCATATTTCTCCATGCTTATCACATAACACACTCTTCCTTGCTGTGTTCCCGTTACCTTGGCCTTCTTCTTGTTCTCACAATGTGACAAGTTCTTTCCCATCTCTAAAATTTCCCCATGCTGCCTACTAGGTTAGGATGGTTCTTTTTTCTAGTTTCTCTTCACCCTTCAGATTTCAACTTGAGCATCAATTCACCTCTTAATTCCCAATCTAAATTACCTCCTCTTGCTAATATTTAAACTCACAGCACCCAGTACTTTTCTTTCACAGAACTTACAATTGAAAAATATGTACCTATTTGTGATTATTTTACTCCCGTCTTTTCTTTTTTTTTTTTTTTTTAAAGATTTTATTTATTTATTTTTTTCCCCCCAAAGCCCCAGTAGATAGTTGTATGTCACAGCTGCACATCCTTCTAGTTGCTGTATGTGGGACGCGGCCTCAGCATAGCCGGAGAAGTGGTGTGTCGGTGCGCGCCCGGGATCTGAACCCTGGCCGCCAGCAGCTGAGCGCGAGCACGTAACCGCTAAGCCACGTACTCCCGTCTTTTCAAGGGGGCAACGGCCATATCTGTTTCTTTCACCTCCACAGCACTTACCGTAGTATCTTTAACATAGAAGCTAAACTCACAAATAATTCTTGAATGAATCAATCCATCAATGTTTACATCTTAAGTAGAGAACAGAGGCAAAGCCAAAGAGTTTCCAAACGGTCCATAAAACCTCCACTACCAAAGGGCTGCCTAGAAACAGCTGACAGTCATTCTTTAGTTATGCTGTTATACCTCCAGGGATGGAGACTCCTCCATTACCCACATTATATTCTTTTCCTATTTTAATCATCATCATATTCAAGAGGTCTAATTTCTGAACTCAGAATTCTACTCCTCCTTTTTACAGATTTAGCAAATCTACCCAATAATATCCATGTAATGTTAGCATTTACACTCAAGTTCTGCACTTATTAAAATATTAAATATATAGGCCCTTTGTTGTATATTAGAATAGTGTACCAGAAATCACAAAGAGTTCCTAGAGCGGAGCTCTCTCAGGGAGCCAGTACCCGTCTATGTACACTAACACCTCCCTTCTCCCATGAACTGCGCTTGAGGAGAAAACATCAAGTTCGCCCTCAAGTTCTTTTCTAGTGTTATTTTAGACACAATTCCAGCAAGCATGGACTGTAGTCAGAATCAGCAAATAAAGAGGATTGGCTTTCTAGAAGTAGGCACATTGCCAGTGATGAGAAAAAAGAGTAGACACAAGAACTCACAAAAAGACAGCTGTCTGGTTCCATTTAGCACAAGGTCAAGCAGAGCTACACATTTTAATACATCCTGGGGACAGTGTTGTGTCACTGGGCAGTATAATAACAAAAATTCCTAATGATGACTCTGTATGATGAAGAAAAATTTATATTATATTCACTATTTACTGCTTCAGGAGACAAGGAAGAGAGTTATACACTATAGGGTGAAAATCACCTGAAAAAAAATGCATTTATCTGGAATATATCATTTCCTGAAAACATGTCAGAAAATCAAAGTATTAACAATTCTCAGAGCTTTGCATTCCATGCCTTATTAAAATAAAATAAAAATAGGCTCTATAAAGTTTTAAACATAAAACTTACTTTCCTAATATTCCTATAAAGGGGCACAAATATGAAGCTATAAATCATCAAAATGAAAGATTAATCATTCTACTTCAGTGATATTTTAATTGTGAAGTGCTCTTCTATTGAGAACATGGCTTAGATTAATGTGGAACATAACAAAATAGCACAACATACTGTTTTAACAAGATTCTCCAAAATAGTACAGAACTTTGACATGATAATCTTCCACATAGATGAAATAGGTTGAACTATTCTAACATTTGTAAAACAACAATGCTAAATGATTATATATAATATACACATATATATATTTATACTTGATTCCCATGTACAACATCTTTGGGTTCTCTCAAAGCATATTCTCCACAAATTGCTAAAATAAGAGCCCAAAGTAAATACAGTAAGTAGAAACCTGATGATCAAGAATCAGGTAGACTAATTCAAACAGTCTGATTACTAGAAATATAATTACCAATCAAAACTATACAGATTATAAAACTTCAAAGATAAAAATTATAATAGAAACAATATTTAACTATGTGCCAGATATTGCTCTAAGTAAGCACATTATCAGAAGTATCTCATTTAATCCTCTGAACAAGGTTAGCAGGTAGGTACTATTATAATCTCCAGTTAAAGCTGAAAAACCTAAGGCATAGAAAGGTTTTTAAGTTGCTAAAAAATCATACAGTTAGTAAATAATGAACGTAAGACAAGATTCCTGGAAGTCCATCTTCAGAACATACTTTTAATCATACCAAAATACTATCAATGAGGTCTTTAACTATGCCCATAAACAAAATAGCTTTATTTCATTTTTATAAGGTAATTAATTCGAACAAACATAAAAGTGATATGAAACAAAATTTTGGAGAACACTTCTTTCCTCAAGTATGTTTTACATGTGAAGAAAGACACAAAGAAAAGCGCCAATGATTTAATACAAAATAAGGTACATTTGATGATCTTAAAACATTGTACTGCAACAATCTCAAAATATTTTGCCTTTTTAAACAAGAGGTTATACAAAGAATGGCAGTATGCTCTTCTTCAAATTGCCTCAAATCCCAGAAGCCAATGGTCTATGAACAGCATGCTACTATATACATTAACAACATAACAGTGTCATAACCAATGTTTTAGAATCAGCACAGTCAAAAGGCATGCGTTAGAGATGTAAATGAGGATCAGCTGAATTTAATTTCTTCAAAACCTCAGATAAATTTATGTAAAAGCATTATTGCTTACAACAGACATATTTTGCCTAGCAACTAAAATACTATATTTCCAGCTACACAACTACAACTCTCCAACAAACAGGTAGTAATATTAGATATACCTAGTTAGCACTAGAACTGTTTGGCTGAAAATCTGCAAAAGATTCTGAAAGACACAAAAGCTTGTCTTTTGCTGAATAAATCATTCAAAAGCACTCAGACTGTTGTTGGCTACTTTAGTTTTGTTTTTATATTTTATTCCATCTAAATATCTAATAACAAGCAAATTTTCAGACCCAAATATGAATCATTAAACTTGTAGACGATTTACAGTCTTTTCTCTTTTTTTCTCTACTTTTTGGCCAATTTCCTTAGCAATTTCTAGTGAAAAGGATGAAAGGGGAAATAAAAGGATCAAAATTTGAAGTTACCTGAGTGTGATAACGAATTATTCTCTTCCTGAAATGCCCTTCCCCACTCCCTGCCCATCTCTTTTGTTCTCACCTGTCCTATTATAGACCCCCCTCTGATTCCAGCACCTTCCTGGAATTGAATTTAAATAGGCCACTCTTCTTGGAAATTGATTGTTTTGTGTTGTGAGCTCCCCATGTTTGGACAGTTAACCAGATTCTGGGCCAAAGCACAGAGAAGAATTACATAAGTACAATGTATTTGGAACCTGAGCTCACAAGGCCAGAAGAATGATGTGGGCACCTGATAGAACAATCATTCATCCATCCTTGGTGACAAAATACTCTTGAGCACCTTTGCAGACAAGCTCTCACATCTTACAGAGAGGGAAGCCTTGGAGACCTGCAGCTACCCAAGCTGGCTGGTGTTTATAGTGTGAGTACATCCGGAAACCTGGTGCCATTGGCGTTTTCTGACCTCCACGGGTGCTTTGGATCTTGAGAATAGGAAAGCAGTATTCAAAGGCATCTTCTCCCCAGGGGCAAGTGCAATTCTATTATTCTAACCAAAGAACAGTATCTCATAGGCAAGGTAGCCTAGGGATGGCTGAGTAATAAATACAACTAGAGCAATTCACTCATTGACTCACTCTTTTATTATTTTATCCATCCACCTACTAACCACAAGGTATAGCGGAAACATTTCTGGCCTTGAAGCTGTATGTACTTGATCTCGAATTTGACACTACCAATTACTAGATAAATGGTTTTGTACAAGTTAGTTATTGGTAAGCTTCGGTTTCACCATCTGTAGAAGAGAAAGAGTAATAGATCTGTTCAGGATTATTCTGAAGATAAGAACAATTCTTTCATTTAATAAATACTTATTAACTGCCTTCTATGTCCCTGTGATTCTACCAAGGGTGGGGATACAGCAGTGAATAAAAGTGACACGGTCCCTGACTTCAGAATATTTGCAAAATGCTGGATGACTTTTGCAAGCACGTGGTAGGTGCTCAATAAGTGGCTGCTGATACCGTCATTGTTATTAATATTTAGTATTATTCTGGCCCATGCAAACGCTGACAATATTCAGCTGAGAGCTAGGCACCTCTCTCCAATAGGAACATCTATTCCATTGCTCTCTGCAATGTGTCTTGAAATAAAAGAAGTTTAAATGAGAGAATGGGAGAGGAAAGGGAGATAACCACTGAGGAGGCCCACTGGGACCCCACAAGCATAGATATAACTCCATTGTGAAAAGCAGCTTGGCTTTATATACAGATGCAGAAGTCTCCTCTTGTGGGTCTTTATTTGAGCCTGGGAAAAGATTTCTCAAGTTAAGCGTTGACCAGCAAAAGACTCTCTAACATTGCTTAAAAAACCTTCTCCACTATGGCTGGTTACTCTTTCTGCCTCTGTGAACTATCTTTCTTTACCTCCACTATCTGACCAGAGAATAGGACTACTCCCTCATTTTTAAGTATTTATGTCTTTAGTTCAGGTGACCAGCCGATCCTTCCCAGGAAAGAGAACAAGTAGCCCACTCTGGGAGAGATATACTCCTCTTGGTCCAATTTTCTCTAGTCCCGAACAAGTACAAATTTGCCTTTGGCCCCAAAAGGGTAGAGTGGTTGGAGAAAAGGAGGTTATGGACTGACCAAACAGGCCCCAAGCCAGTTACTAAAATTATCATTAGAGAACTTAACTAAGAATACACAGTAATCATATAAACATTGCAGAAGCTATTACATTGTCTCGTCATACCAGACATTCCTGCTCCATCAGATGCATGAATAGATACCACACAGAAATGGAAGGGGAGAGGTCAGCAGTTATAAACGAAACAAATTAAGAAAGCACAATAATGTGAAAGGCATTTTTATATACATGCCAATATTTCACTAAATATTTAAAGTTCCTTCAACATTCAATCAATTGATATTTATTAAATAAACACAGTGTGTCAGTGACTTTTGAACTCCAGTAGGACAAAGTCCATTTGATTTGAAAATTAGAGCTGATTGGTGACACTGACAAAACAATTTTAGTAGTGAGATAATGGTAGAAGTCAGAATCAAATCGGGTTAAAGATGGCAAAAGGAGACAAAAGAGGTAAACATAACCTCTTTTAAGATATTTAGGAAAAGAATGAAAGACTTAGAGACACAGGCAGAGGCAGGCAGACCATGAGCCCATACGCCTCAAGATACTTGTATGTGTTTGCCCAAGAGGGCAAGAATGCGTGTGCATGTGTGTGTGCACAAACATAGAGGCATCCCCACACACATGTTCATGTTAAAGCTGAGCCAGATAGCTTGTCTCTAGGCTTGGTGAGGAAGCCTACAATGAAGGAGAGGTCGAAAATGAAACAAAGAAAGGAACTAACGGAAGGAATCTAGTTTCTGGAGAGGAAAGGAGGGAACTGGACCAAGAGGAATTAGCCTTGGATAGGAGAAGTCTTAGAGGTAATTAAAGCAAAAGTCTCTGGGCGAAAAAAAATACAATTTTTGATATAGAACTTATATTATTAAAGTGTATGGAGTGAATAAAACTAAAATATGCATTTTCCAAAAATAAATAGAATTCCATAAATGGAAAAACACATGAAAAGTACAGTCACATATCTTCCCAGATACAACACAAAATGCCATTTATGGTATAGTATCTTTCCTTTATTGTTTATATGAAACAACACTTATGAAAGTGCTTTTTTATTGGATTTCCCTAAAAATATGTTCGCTTTGGTATGAGAATTTTCATCTCACACTAACATCTTCACTGTCACCACCAAAAAGCTACCTAACTTATAGTGGAATCTTTGGTCTGTTATGAAAATCAAAATTCACTTGATTAAGAAGCATAATAATTTGTCATTTGAAATAAGATGTTTTAATTAAAGATAAAGAAGAACCTCCCTACTGCACAGATTCAAAAGGTGTATTTGGGTCTAAATAAAAGAGGGCTACATTTTGATTTTTCTCTATCATATAAAATGATGCGCCTCGCTTCCAAAGAACAGGATACAGATAGGGAAAAGAGTAAGTTTCCAGTGAAGAAACATGGCAAACACTACCTTTGCCCAGTGATCAAGGTTAATATCACCAGAACAGGTCATGTTGACACCATCACCTCCTGACAGGAGGTGAGCAGAGGGAACTTCGCCTCTGTGGTATTCTTCCCCAAGCCTCACAGCTCAAGTCTAGTAATGATATCTATGTATACACTTATATCTATATAGAAGTACATCAGACAAAAGGAAATTGAGGAATATTCTAAATTACAACTGACCAGTACCCCTGAAAAATGTTAAGGTCATGCAAAAGACAAGGAAAGACTAAAATATTGTCACAGGTCAGAGGAGACTAAGTCATGATGATTAAATGTACTGTGCTAATCTGGATTGGATCATTGGACAGAATAAAGAACACTAGTGGAAATATTTGTGAAATCCAAATACATTCTGGAGTTTGAAAATATTAGTGTGCTAATACTGGTTTCCTAGCTTTGGCAAATATGCCATGGCTAACCTTAGGGGAAATGAGAAAGGGGTATAAGAAAACTCACGACTATCTTCACAGTTTTTCTATAAATATAAAATTACTCCAAAATACAGAGTTTAAAAATAAACTTACTTTCAAAAAAAGAAATTAAATGAAAACCTTGGTATCTATCTCTAAATTACCTCAAATTGCAATTAAACTACTGCTGAAACAGCAGCAATCACGTTCCCAGTTAAAGTAGGAGAACTAAATAAAAGGTTAATTTTGAAGTGTAGTTATAAAAATCTGGAATCAAAATTAGCAACATGAAATCTACTGCCTACATTATAAAATCTATTTTGTTTATAGTTTCTTTCCTTCTGTTCTTAAGCTATTTTTGTCATTTTATTGGATTTAGTTTTAGATATCTTTCTGAAAATATAATTTTTTATTAATTAGCTATATTCTTATGGATGTGGATTTTATAGAAACTTGAGCCAAAATGCTATGCTAGTTGTGCTCTTCAAAACATGAAAGCACCTTGGGCTAGGATACTAATATTAAAAGTAAACATATTCAAAACACAACGACTATCACTTGGTTCACCAAATGATAGCATTTAATACTTCCACTCAATCCTAAAATATATATTTCCTTTAACAGCCTTATTGAGACATAATTCATATACTATAAAATTAACCCATTTAAAATGTACAATTCAGTGGGCTTTGGTATATTACCAGAGTTTTACAACCATTACCACGATCTAATTTTAGAACATTTTCGTCATTCAAAACAAAAACTCCACACTCATTAGAAGCCACTCCTCATGCCCCACCCCCAGCCCAGGCAACCATTAATCTACTCTCTAGCTCGATCAATTTGCCTATTCTGGACATCTCATACTAATGCAATCACACAGCATGTGGTCCTTTGTGACTGGCTTATTTCAGTTACCATAATGTTTTCAAGATTCATCCACACGCTAGCAGGCAGAAGCACTTCCTTTCTTTTAATTGCCAAATAATATTTCATTGAGTGACTACACCACATTTTGTTTATCCATTTATCAGTTGATGGACATTTGGGTTATCTCCAATTTTAGGCTATTATGAATAAAGCTGCTATGCACATTCATTTACGTACACGTTTTTGTGTGGACATATATTTTCATTGCTTTCAGATGAATACCTAGAATTGGAATTGCTACATCAAATGGTAACTCTGTTTAACACTTTGAAGAACTGCCAAAGTGTTTTCCGAAGTGGCTGCACTATTTTACATTCCCTTCAGCAATAGATGAGGTTTCCAATTTCTCTACATTCTCATCAACTGTTATTATTGTCCATCTTTAAACATGTATTTCTAGTACTTACAATTTCACTTGGTCATTTTACTCCCTACTAAAATGTTTGCTGTGCTCTTCCCTCCTTTCCATAGAAACTCCTATGTTGACAAACAATTCTACAAAACGAATTTTAAATGATACAAAATATACTAAATCCATAATCCATCTTAATCCTATTATTTTCATAGTGTTTTACTTCATTCCCTTCAGACCTAATCATTATCTTTCTTTCATTAATAATTACTTTAATATGACTTTTCAAAATAGAAATTCCCACTGAAGTAATTTTTAGCAAAGCAATTTAATGTGACATGCATTTATATGGGCGATGAGAGAAAAATTATTAATTTAGACATGTTCATAGACTTCTCTCTTTCTCCAATCAAAGACAATTGTGTAATTCAGTTTCTTATTGCTGCCCATGAACCATTAATGGATCATAAAATCAACTCGATGGGTCATAACTGAAATTTTTAAATAGAGGAGAGGAGAGGAACAAAAGGTAGGAGAATGGAATAAAATAGAAATGTTAATGTCCACTGCATTATTTTCAGATACTTTTCACTTATTATATGTGGTAAAGAAAGTTTGAAAACCACTGCTGAAATCACAAATTTGATTTTCCCTTACTTCTTTCCTAAATAGGAAGCTTTCCTAAATGGAAAGAGTTGAAAAAAGGAGAAAGGAGGATATTTTTAAAAGGTAGACTATGAGAAAGGAATTTGGAGAATTAATTTGATAAGAGCTATGAGTTAGAAAAGGAAAGCTTAATAAACGCTCATTGTGAGGTATGCATTCAGGTTATTTTAATGTCTGTTGAAGGTCAGGGCAAGTAAAGAACAGAATATATTTTTAATTTTTTGGGCTATAAACTTTGCCTCTTACATGTCACTTACCTCTGATACTAAGTAATGAGTTTCTAGGTTATTAAGAGCCATGTAATATGTGCATACTTATAAATATATACTCACTTATGTAAACAGGCATTTATCATGGTTGAAAAAGATGACTTAATAGCTCTCTATAGAAAGGAAATTTGTCTTTTTTAGACATGACAGTAAGTCATAGTTAAGAGCATAAACTTTGGAGTCAGGCAGACTTCAGCTAATCCCAACTTTACTTCCAATTATACAGGGTACACTAGGAAAATTATTCAACCTAGATAAAATTCAACTTTCTTCTGAAAACCCTTTAGGTTGCTTTAAAAATCAAATAATATAAGGTATATTTTTAAAAATTTAGTACAGTATCATAAGACCTAGCACATAGTAAGTAATCAATAAATTGAAGCTATTTTTCATTAAAATTATTTTTTAAGTCTTAAAAATATTTTAAAGCAGATAATCCAAAGATATAGCCAATTTTAATCAAGAGAAAATGAGTGGATACATAAAAAACATCACTGGTGTAAGCGATCAGACAAGGACCAGCACCATTCAGTGATTCTATCATTACTGCCAGTTCATGTAACTATTATATTCATAATAATTTTTAAAATTGACATGTGACAAGCAAAAAAGCTAGATCCTTCTTCGTGTTCCAGTTTCCAAGAATGAAAGGTAATTTAAGCTATAATCAACTATATAACAGTCCACTGACAGCACAGAAAAACTCCAAGTGTGCATCAGCCAGGTAAAATTATATGGCAGCAAGACACAGACAGGAATAGGATATTGAAAACTCAATTATGACTTATGCATTTTATATAACACTGGTTAAACTACACCATACTTCTAAAAGATAAGCAGACTGGCAGGAACACCTTGTGTTAAATGTGAAGCAACTGAGGAAAACGGAGATGGCAAGAGCTGATCAAGAAAGTCTAGGAAATCAATTGCAAAACAAAAAATTGGAATAACTATTTTAAACTTGGGGTCCTGTCTTAACTTGGCTAAGTCCTTTCTAATCAGTTAGCTCATCTAGAAAATGTCACTGTTCAAGAACCTCTACCACTTGCTCACACAAGGGAACTATATACATGTTAGAGAGGTTCCACTCTGACCTACGATCCTCCCTAGGCCTCCTGCAAAGGGTGGTTTCTGAGACATCTCTAGATTATCTAGCAAGGTGCATATTCCAATGGTATCTGAGTCTAAATAATTCACAGATATTATGACCAAAAGTAAATATGCAACAAAAACAGTGTCTAGCCTGGTGTCTGACACATAGTAGGTGTCACCTACATACATAGTAGGTGTTCAACAAGTGTCTATAGAGGGAGGCAAGAAATCAGGCACAATAAGATCTATTGTGTTAAGTAACAACACCTATTTCATTTCATTCTCTAACAGAATTTTCCCCAAATTCTAAAACAAATATTATTTCTTCAATTATCAGAAAAAACTAAAAACATACATTGCTTATGGACAAAGATTTGTATTAAATATTGGAGACTCATACATTTAAAAGAGGTAACAGGCATAAAAGGGCCATTCGTTCACAATAATACACAGGGAAATGAAGAGGAAGGATAAGGAGAAAAACAAAATAAATCCAATTAGATACCATCAGAGAATATTAAGGCACCAACTTATTTCTCTAAAAATTAGTGAATAAAACGCAAACATTAAAATTCATGCTGTAGTTCCTGTTTAAATTGTATTTCACAGTAACTATGCGGCAAATTTATACAGGAGAATTCTACCTAATAAATGCAAACAGAATGAAAGAATTAGACTGCCACCCTTTTTTATTATCTAATTAACTGATTCGTGCAATAGTCATCAATGAATGGTAAAATCATTAGGCATAAATTGATGGGAAAGTTTACAATGAAGAGACCAGGTTGTCACCTGTCACCATCAGAACCCAAGCTGAGTATCACTAAAAGCAAAACAACTAGACACTGTTACCACTGTTTACCACTGCAGTATGATGCAGCGTGAAATACACAGCACCACTTACAAATTATTCTCACAAAAAATATACATACATCTAAATAAGTCTTTCTGTCTAACTTCCAGTCTACAAAGAACATGTAGAATTGGAAAATGAGTTAAATACCTGGACAAAGGAGCAATCAGAAAGATCCCAACTCCAAAATGTGGAAGTTTCCAGAGGACAGCTGACCGATTGCTTCTACACAACAATAGAATGGGAAAGAAGGAAAAAGGGTGAGGAGAGGGAGAGAGGGATGGGGGAAATGAAGAAGGGATGTAGAAAGGAAGGATGGAAGGAAGGAGAGAAAAAGAGGGACGGAAGGAGGGATGAAAGAAGTTGGTTCTCAGATTAAAAGAACCCAAAGATTTAAGAGACTTAGAGGACATAACCAAATACAACGAATGGATCTTGTTTGGAACCTGATTGAAGAAACCAACAGTTTAAAACACACACACATTTCTTACACAAACACGTAAATGTGAATTTGATATGAACTGAGAATGACCTTAAGTAAATATTATTTTATTTGAAGTAACAGTCGAATTATATTTAGTGGTCTAATGATGATGAAGTGATCGTTCTAAGTGCTACATAGCTCTAAGCTAACTACAGTAGATGAAGACCGGAAGCTCCAAGGAGGGAGGGCCTATGTTTATTTTATTCACTGCTCTATCCTCAGTGCCTAACGCAGTGCCCACACAGTGAGACAATGGGCTCACTCAATACGTACTGAATGACTGTGTATAGCTTAGTCTAAGAGCACATTTCGGAAGCTTGCCTGAGAATTTTAACAAGTGAACAATAGGAAATAACAGAAAGCTTTCGAGAACACGCAAATTGCTTAAAGTGCCTGGAACTTCACGTACTTGAGAGGAAGAATGAGAGATGTAGCTGAAGTAGTAAGAAGGAAGCAAATAATAATTATACTCCACATGCTATGCTATGAAGTTTGCATTTTACCCTATTGGTAGTGGGCAGTCACTGAAAGGGTTAGACTATACATAAATTAGAATGAGGTTTTAGAAAGCTTTCTCTAGAACAGAGTTTTTCAATATCTGCACCACTGAGATACTGGCCGGGTGATTCTTTGTTGTCAGGGGTTGTCTTACACATTGTCGGATGTTTAGCAACATCCCTAGCCTGTCACACCTAGAAGCCAGTAGCAATCTACAGTTGTGACAACAAAAATGTCTCCAGACATTGCCTAATTTCACCTGGAGAGCAAAATTTCCTCCAGTTGAGAATCACTGCAAGTTTTGTGAATCAGAGGATGCAACTCAAGGAAGGGAGATAGATCAGAACACTACTGAAAAAGAGAATAAGTGCCTAAACTAATGCAGTAGCATGAGGAATGGAGGGGGAAAAAACAGATTTGAGTGACAGTTGAGACATAAACATAACCCAACCAATTACAGTTGGCTGAACAATGGATCAAAGATGGTGCCCAGCTGTCTTGATTGAGCAACTGGATGGTGAGGCTAATCATTCCAACAAGGACTAAAGATTAGAGTGGGTTCATTCATTCATTCATGGAACAAGCATTTACCATGTACCTAACCATTCTCTAAGTACTAATGTGGTAAACAAAAAAACAATACCCTTCTTCTCATGGAACTGATTTTCTAACATAGGCAGGCAAATGAGCAAACCCAGGAATAATATAACTTCTGAGAATGATAACTGCTATGAAGGGATGATGCTTATAGAAACGTTTAAGGAATCTGAAGCTGGAGGACACAGAGAGAGATATTAGCATCATATCCTTGTTTTATCATGCAGGCTTGAAATTGAAAGACATGACCTTCGATGCCAATTCTACTATTAATTGATTGTATTACTTTGGAAATTTTGCTTGGCCTATTTAAGTCTCGGTTTCCCTAATTACGACATGAGGGTATTAATACTGCCTTCCTAACAGGGTTATGAGTTTTAAACAAGAAAAAATATATTTGTGTTTGTGTGTGCATGTGTGCGTGTGCGCCCATGTATGTGAGGGTGTGTGTAATCTTAGTGCAATGTGTGGCACATGTAAGCATTCAATAATAATAACTACTATTATTAGAATCATTCAGTTGTGTGGGAAGAGGGGCAGGGATAGTGTTTAAGAGCCTTTTCCAAAGCCATTCAGCACTTATGTTTTTCATGCTTTATGCCTTCATTCAACAAGTTTTCTTCCTACGCCCACTCTGTGGTTGATACTGTTCTAGGAGCCAGGGACCCAGCAGTGAACAAGACAGATGAGGTTCCAGGCTTCTGCACAAAGCTGTTACTGGCAGCTTCATCCTTCTCAACAGCTGGGTCTTTTCACTTCACAGCCTGCCTGGGTGGCTCATTGATGTAAAATCAGCAAAATTCCCAAAATGACCTCGTACTGGTCCATTTCTAGGGCGATATATAATAGCTCAAAGCTTCACCAGGGTCTGAGAGTACAGAGAAAATTAGACAGCTGTTTCACCCTTGCCGGTCTACAAGGATATTAAATTTCAAGTTGTTTGAGAGAAAAATGGCTTGGCTCTATGGAAAGCAGTTCCAGTCAACAGTGACAGCCAAGCTGGAATCTTGCTAGAACTGCATCCTGGGGCCATTTGTGCTCTAAATAAGGATACTTACATCTCCTAAGTGGGAACAATGGGAGGAACAGCTGAGGGCAGAGAACAGAATACTGCTGCAGACGGTTTTGAATCAATGGGTCCCAGGAGATGGAGGTTTGCTAATGACCATCCCACATCCACCTCTGAGTGACCACTGTGTCAGGATCCGAGTCAGTGGTTCTGAACCTTGGTCATGCATTAGAGTCACTTGGACAAGTCTTAAAAATAGCCAGGCCTGGTTCTTACCCCACAGAGATTCTTATTTAATTGGACTGTGTGGGTCCTGGGTGTTGGTACGTCTATAAAGTTCCCCAGGTGATTCTAAAGTTTGTAATCTTTTTTATGAAGTACTGACCAGGGTAAATAGTGATCAAGGCATGATTTAAACTGAAATGTTTGCAACAAGGGGAAGGTATGGTAAAGTCAAATTAATTAGAAGAAAAACTAAAAGTTACATTTTATCCACCCCTCCCTGTGTCTTCCTCAAATTATCATTACTTCTTTTAACATAAAATCTCAACAGAAGAACACTGATTATTATTAAACTAATAACCAAATTCATTAACAATGATTCATATTTAATAACTATTTTTAAGAAGCTGCCTTTTTTTGGTATATGGTATAAATAACCTAACACAAAAGATAGAAATTCATTTTTAAAAATTCCTGAAAATAACTTTAGCCCTCAAAATTTAATTTCTTTTCTTGATCTCTATCATCTTCCTACCACACTTTTTGTTCAAGTCGATGCCAGGCTCTAATTTGATATACAACAGGTGTTGTGTATTGTAGGACAACGGTACCAAAAAGCAGCCAATTTAAAGGGGATTGTAATGTTATAACAAATGATTGAGGAAACTGCATTGATAGCATTCCTTAAAAAGAAAGCTAAAAATAAGGAGAATAAGTTATTTTATATTTTTAAATGGATCAAAAATAAATCAAATATAAATTTCAGAAGCATTATTTTTTTGACAAAATTGCATGAAAACATTACAAGACATTGTTAACTTCATTTCTGATTCACTCAAAAAAAGGATCTTTTCATTTTCCAGTGATTCACAATGTATCTGCATTATATTTCAGCAAGCAACTGCCTTTTATAGAATTTGGTACCAGGTGTAGGGAAAGATGACATCATTAGGCATAAGATATGTTTGAATGGAGACTGCTTTTTGAGGTAAATATCAGTAAACAGCTTCATGTTATAACATGAACTATAGTCCCAACCCAACTTTATAAATGGATAACAAGGACTCTCTGGGTATTACTCTAAAATTATTATTATAGAGCAGAATAAGCTGATTAGCCACTAAAACTATAGATGACCAAGCTAGTAAATTACTCAAAGACTACATAAAAGGTGATCTCACATACAAAACAGGCACCAGCCCCCAGCAACCTAAAGATCCAATATTATTTTGAAATCAGTTATCTTAAAATAGAATATATATGAGATAAAGCCTTTTGTCTAAGCTAGAAATATAGTATTCCACAGTGCCAATTGCTGCCAAATAGTATTAAGTGATAATTATAAGGTGATACTGTAATGCTTTATATATTGTTTTTCGGTTTACATAATAAGACATTATTACCCCACTTTACAGGTGTGAAAACTGAGGCTCAAAAGTAGTAAGTGACTCACCTAACGATGGTTGGTTAGTAAAAGGTAGAGAAGAAATTCAAAGCC
The DNA here is from genome assembly GCF_057802395.1 of Ceratotherium simum simum. NCBI lineage: Eukaryota > Metazoa > Chordata > Mammalia > Perissodactyla > Rhinocerotidae > Ceratotherium > Ceratotherium simum. The sequence continues at coordinate 42,401,007 of NC_141924.1, forward strand.
AGACCTTTCTGACTCCAAATACAAAGATTTTGGTTTTCTAAATTGTATCACTGTGCTGTTGAAAGAATATTCGTTAAGTATTTTCAACAAAAAGATCTTACTACTTCTATGGGATGGGACCATTCCTCTCAAACTTATGGGACTAGAAAGATAACTTTATTTTCATTTTATTTTCTAGGAGGAGGAAGTGGGCAGATTTGTCAGAAAAATGAGAGAATTTGCTAAGAAACACAATTTTCCATTGCTCTCCAGTCACATCCGTCTGTTCAAATTAATACCACAAGGAGCAAACTCTTCAGAAGCACTCAAAGAAACTTCATCAGCAAATCGGTAATTCAGCTTCTTTCTAAAGTTTACTTAGCCAGAAGCTTACAGTTATTCAGGTCACTCCCAAACCCCAAAAACACTCACGTAAGTAATGACCTTAACACATCATCGACACTAGGAACTATCATCTACTGATTTAAATCATCCCAGGCCTGGCACCAAGTAGATACTTGTATATCTTTGTTAAGCTAAGTTGTTATTCTCCTTATATGCTTCTGTGTCCGAGGTGTAAATTCACGTTTGCGTGGACATTTAACTAGTCAGACCCCTCCTTTATACTAGAGACTCATGACAGCAGCACTGTACCTTTTTCTATTAGTATTTACATCCTGAGAACAGAGCAGGGGCCCTCAGTCCTGTGATTAAAGACTATTCAGTAGGTAGCCCTTGGAACAGTGGAATAGTTTCAGGCCTATAGGAAGCACCCTAAGTGTTTGCTGTCACTGTTTTTGTTTATTGAATAAATGAGCGAATCACTGACCACCTTACCACAACCTAATGTAGCAGATAATGAAGCTTTTACAGTCTAGATTTTTATTAGATTTTTTTAAACTTGGAGAAATAAAATGAGTTGACCAAAAATACTTGGCAAAGATGTATTCTGTAATGCCATCTCATAGAAATTAAATGAATCAGAGTAAGGTCTGATTAACAGAAGGGAGTCATATCTGAATTTGGCAGTTCCCAAAATATGAATCAAATCAGAGACTTAAGACATAAGGAGCAGACAAACCAGCCCTCCTGAGGGTATCTCAGTCCTGACTAGCATCCAATTCCTTTATTCAGCATGGCCGATTGTGTTTTTCAAAGACAGTGGCAACAATACCTTCCTTCCCGCATGCTCTTCTGCAATGTGACCTACCTACTCCTAAACCAACAGGTGAGGTCTAATTCCCTTTCCCTTGGGCTGGACTTAGTGATTTTTTGACCAATAGAATGGAGTGAAGTTCTGGGACTTACAAGACTAGAGAAGAAGCCCTGCAGCTTCTATCTGGGTTTCTTGGAACCACCCAAGTGAGCCCAGTCAACTTATAGAACCATGAGAGGTAATTAATAAATTGTTAATGATTTGTCACTCAGGTTGGGAATGGGTCAATAGATAACCTGAAAATTCAGGAAAAACACATGTGATCTCTACTATATATAGGTACTATGCTAGCTTGTACTATATGTTACAGAACTATTTTGGGTAAGGATGGAATTCAGTTTCCACAAGTATTAACTGAAAGTGTCTGATAACCCAGGTAATCACAATCCTCTTATTCTGTCCTCGTGCAACCTAACAGATGAGTTGCTTACTTCCACGTGATTATTGTAAACCTATCTGGACCCTTTGCCTGAATGCTCAGCCAATTGCACCCCCTTCATTTAGCTGACCACTACTTAGTTTCATACATATTAGTTCTCCTTTCTCACACATTCATAACACCCTGTACTTCTCCATTGCAGTATTTATCACGATTCTAATTAACAAATTATTCGTGTGATTATTAGTTTACTATATACTTATCCCAATAAACAGTGAACTCCATGAGAAATGAGACCATATGCTTCTTGTTTATTACAGTATCCTTAGGATACTGTAATATGGCAAAGTACTCTGCACATAGTTAAGAATTTTTTTTGTCAAATTAATGTATAAATGAGATGTCATAGCTATAGGCCACTGGATGAGAGAAAGAGGCCTTCTCTCAAATCTGGGGCTTCCCAACTTTGTTTTTGTCAGAGATGACAACTGTAGTTTCCAAGGTGCTCTGAAAATTCTAGCAAGATGACTGGGCTGGCTCCGGCAGGTAAGTCTTTGTGCAGTAAGTATGGCTTAGTGATAACAGATCAGTAATACAACACCATCATCAACCTCCAAGTGCCCTCCTTGTAAGCTACCTGAAGATCTCAAATATCCACCTCAGTTACAGCAACATTATTCAATGGGATACATGCACAGTCTTTGGACTCAGATGAAATCAGCCAGGTCTACAGTTACACAGCAGTTCTGCAAATTACTATTTGTGTCATATTGGGGAATTTACTTCTCAGAGCCTCATTTTACTAATACACAAAAAATGGAGATAATGTATTTTCATGGGGTTATTATGAAAATTAAATAAAATAATGTACGGGTAAATCCTGACATGTAGTATAGTAGGTTACTCAGTAAAGTTAGTTCCCCCTCTTTTGGAAAGTGTAACCACCATTCTGCAATGTTTCCTAAAAGATATCATACTGCAATCTACTGTGAAAATAAAAGTAAAAATGTGCATTGGCTTCTCTTAAGAAAATAAAGCACTGCTTACTGAATTTTGATCTATTTAACTATAAGTCATTCAGTACAAAATGAAGGACACTTTGTAAAGTCCTGTGTTTAACAAGCAGGTAGGAAGGGTAATATAGGCAAGCTGGAGGCTCCCTTCTGCAGGATTCTCAAGATACATCAATTTTTGCTTGTGCATTTTCAAGTTGAACCCAGGATTACTCTTCATGTTTGAAATATCAATTTGGAGAAGCAGCTTAAATTCCAGAGAAGAAAGAATAATACTTCATACCTCACACTGACTACAAATCTGGGGAAAAAAAGAATGACAGCCTCATTGTCAGTGTCGCAGAACCTAAAATTGACACATACGCCAAGAAGCTAAGTCATCCTCATCTTCCTTCTATTACTACCAATTGGCACAATCATATGAGAAAAATGCAAATGAGGCACACACAGAAGCTGTCAGGGGGAAAAAAAGTGTGTAACTTTGATTTGAGTATTACCCCTTCCAGACAATAAGATCTACAAGCTCATCAAAATGTTTCTCCATACTTATAGCTCCTGTCACTCAGTATCTAGTATTTTTTTTACTATTTACAATATGTAGTCAACCTAATGCTTAAGAAAAGAATAGATCCAAAAAGTTTTACAATAAGAACATTTAAAACAGAGTAAGAGCAGTTAAAATACAAATTTCTCAAAGAGAGATCAGAAAGCATTTAGAGGAAGGGAAGAAAGATCCTAGGAAAATGGTATAAAACAGTTCTGCAATTGAAGATCAAATTTTGCACTCAGCTAAAATTTGTGATGGATTTTACAGTTCTCTTTGTCTGCAAGCAAGCTTATTTGAGATGTAGATTTTGCTGGCATTAAATTCCAGGAAGAACGTATTTTGTGGATCCTTATATGTAAGGGAGAGGTTGAAAATGGGATGGAAAATATCTTTTGAATATGGGATGGCAAAACTATCTTCTTATGGCCATTTCTTAGAACAACGTTTGATGAAGCCTAAGGACAAAAGAGTAAATAATTACGTGAAGTTTAAATAATATGTTGCTTTCCTGAAGATATCACCTAATGAAGAATTTAGGGAAAACAATGAAATATTCTTATCAAGTACTTTAGACGTGTGGTTCCAAGACATTAGGAATTTCTAAAGAGTCAAATTGGGGATGGGGGAGAAAATAACACAAGCAGAAAGGGTTGCCAGGTGTTACTTTTGTCAGATAAGGATATTTTTTACACCTTTCATTATGATCACTTCAAAAAGAAAGGCTATTTTGAATAGCAAAAAAAAAATAGGATTATTATACTAAGTTAAAGGGTTAGCCCTTTAGTAAATTTTATGAAATGTATATGATCTATGAACTATGACCACTACATAATGCTAACATTTTTGTTTCCTATTTGCCACAACCAGTGAAAGCTTTGTTACAGAATAACACCAGAACTCAGATATTTGGAGATCACTGCCTTAGACAATTTTCCTAAAATCAGGGTCAGCTTCCCGGGTGAGTGATCTGTGCAGTCTCATAGGGCCCTGCACTCAGAAGGGCCTCTCACTTGGAGTTTAACACTGTGTAGTCATCAACCTGAATTCTTAATAAAAAGAGAATGCCCAGTGGTTTCATCTTACACTGGGCCCCATGAATTATGTAGCCAGTCCTGCCTAAAATACAGTGGGTATCATGCATGTTTCGAAATAACCTACCTAGCAGTAAATTCCAATTTTGTTTCCAGTGAACGCCCAAAGTTCAAACATAACGCTGTCAATGAAAGGAGAGTAAAAGCCTTCAGAACAAGAGAGGGAAGTGGCAAGCAGACATTTTACAGGGAAAAATGTGGCGTCTGATTCCACTCAGATGAAAGGTTATTTCAGCTCTCAACAGGTTGCTAAGATGCCTAGGAGAAAAGGCCAAAATTTTTCTAAAAGAATAAAAGTTTGAATGGCTCAAGTGATGGGACCAATACTCAGCTGAGTCTACATAGTTTTCTATCAGACAACACACAAAAAAACATTGAGCTGGGCCAGGAAAATGTTAATCTCCTTGATTATCATTCCTCTAGCACACAATACCACCTCTTGAAAGGCCTGCCAGAACAAATTAGCCCCAAAAGCGACACTCAAGTTGTCTTCCCAGCTGCGCCATTGAAAAGAATTATTTAATCTTGTCCATGTGAATTTGGACAATTTATGCCAAAAACAATAACCTACACTTGGCATAGTTGAAGTAAAAAATGTTTTTCCTGACAGTAATTAGGCAATGTGTGGTATGGCTTTGGAGCAAAATCAATATGGAATTAAGCCTAGCAGGCTCTGAGCTGTACGACCCCAAGCAAGCGGTCTTGCTTAATCTTCCTAAACCTCAGTTTCTTCTACCTAAAACGGTATAGGATGACTGTGACAACTAAACAGACAGTTTAACACAATGGCTAAGAGCAGGCACTCTAGAGAAATCCTGGCCCTGCCACCTACTGGTTGTGTAAGCTCTGTCAAGTCACTTCATCTCTGTGTCTCAGGGGTGCCTACTCATTAGTTTTGAATCCAAAAAGACCTGGTAGGTAAACACCCCATTACTGTCCCAACGCTGTCACTGTTCCAAGGTTACAGGGAGCCCCCTGGCTGACCCAGACCCTGCACTGCCAGCCCGTCTGCAGACGTCGAATAACATTCCTGTGTCTGTGCCCCCCAGTTTCTCATTCTCCAGCACCCAAACAGCAGGACACCCCTTGAGACACCGACTTTGGACAAACTACTGAGCTACACACACATCCATTCTGATGAAACAGGGTGCCCCTGACGGGGCCGGGGCTGAGTCAGGTGTGTCCAGCAAGTGACCTCCTTCACTTCACACACCTATAGGTAGGGATTAACACTCTTGTGGCGTTTAGCTGTCACACTGAAAGTATCCATGCCTGTCCCCACTTGAGTGTCAACTCCTGAGGACAAAGGCAGAGGCTTGTTCCTCAGCGTTGTTCCACCAGTGCTCATCATACAGCACACAGACCACAGATTAAATGAAACACTGTCAAAAAAGTAACTAGTGAAGAGCTCAGCCCAGGAAAACTCTCAGTAACTATTAGTGCCCCTCAAATTATACCTTTCTTTTCTTTTCCACAACGTAAGGCTGGGCTAAGCTTTTAGCCATTTATTTTTGCGTTAAGTATTTTACTTGATTCTTACTCTTTGAACATCAAGTTCATGTATAACACATATGGGGATAATTCAGGTCTGCAATTTTTTTTTCAATTCTAGCCTAAAAGTTGCCACTAGAACAAAGCTTTCGAAATACTGATTGCTTGATAAAGAGTTGATGGATAAATGAATGAATGATTGAGGACTTTTCAATTTGCTCTATTATCTCCTCTCCCATTCACCACAGATGTGGCTACAAATTGATAGCAAACCAGCAGTTCTAAATTCATAAAGACCAAAGCATGCAGACAGATCAGTAGGAGAGGCATGCTTAACTCCAACTCATTCACATTCCCACCTTTGGGAGCAAGGGCCCTTTGTTTTCCAAGAACACCTGAGAGTAACCAACCAAGAGAATTCCTCTAGGGCTTATACAGAACTAAAAGATATAGCTTCTAAGATGCAGTTATAGAGGGACCTTCTGGTCTGCAATACCGAGTTAAAAGCCTCGGGCACTCCATCATCTTCATTTAAAACTCAGCTCAACAAATCTGTACATTTGATATATTTCAACTCTGGTAACTTACTATGACTTTATAAAGTCCTAATAAACAAAAACATCACCTACACGTAAGTAAGAATCACAAAGGAGCTATGTAAAAGTACGCCAATGGTTGTCCATGATTTTTAACTCTGTTGGTTTTTATTTTTATTGCCGTAACATTGGTTTATATAACATTGCATAAATTTCAGGTGTACATCATTATACTTCTATTTCTGCATAGATTACATCATGTTCACCACCCAAATACTAATTACAACCCATCACCACATACATGTGCCTAATCATCCGTTTCGAGCTCCTCCCTCCCAGCCCTTCCCCTCTGGTAACCACTAATCCAATCTCTGTCTCTATCTGTTTGTTGTTGTTTTTATCTTCTACTTACGAGTGAGATCATATGGCATTTGACCCTCTCCCTCTGACTCATTTCACTTAGCATAATACCCTCAATGTCCATCCATGTTGTCACAAATGGCTGGATTTCATCGTTTCTTATGGCTGAGTAGTACTCCATCGTGTATATATACCACAGCTTCTTTATCCATTCGTCCCTTGATGGGCACTTAGGTTGCCTCCAAGTCTTGGCTATTGTGAATAACACTGCAATGAACACAGGGGTGCATGTATCATTATGCATTGGTGTTTTCATGTTCTTTGGATAAATACCCAGCAGTGGAGTAGCTGGATCGGATGGTAGTTGTATTCTTAAGTTTTTGAGGAATCTCCATACTGTTTTCCATAATGGCTGCATCAGTTTGCACTCCCACCAGCAGTGTATGTGAAACTTTTAGAAGAAAACATAGGAAGTACGTTCTTCAACATCAGTCTTAGCAACATATTTTCAAACACCATGTCTGACCGGGCAAGAGAAACAATAGAAAAAATAAACAAATGGGACTACATCAAACTAAAAAGCTTCTGCACAGCAAAGGAAATCATCAACAAAACGAAAAGACAACCTAACAATTGGGAGAAGATATTTGCAAACCATATATCTGATAAGGGGTTAATCTCCAAAATATATAAAGAACTCATACAGCTCAACAACAAAAAAACTAACAACCCAATTAAAAAATGGGCAAAAGACCTGAACAGACATTCCTCCAAAGAAAATATACAGATGGCCAACAGGCACATGAAAATATGTTCAACATCATTAACTATCAGGGAAATGCAAATCAAAACTACAATAAGATATCACCTCATGCCCGTCAGAATGGCTAGAATTAACAAGACAGGAAACAACAAGTGCTGCAGAGGAGGTGGAGAGAAGGGAACTCTATTGGTTTTCTATTGTTTTTTCCTCAGCTTCCAAAAAGTGGGAAGTCCCTCAAGAAGGAGCTCTGGTAAAATAGTCAAGCTTTGCACAGGGCAGCTGTTCTCAAACTTCAATGGCTTTAGGATCACCCTGAGAGGTGTTTACACACAGATTGCTGGGGTCTACCTCCAGAGTCTCTTCGCCAGTAGATCTGGGGTAGTGCCCAAGCATTTGCACTTCTACAAGTTTTCAAGTGATGCTGCTGCTGCTAGTCCAGGAACTACATTTTGCGAAGCACTGGCATAAGGCAGAGGCAGTATTGAGGATGCAGAACACCATGGTTAAGAGCGCAAGCTTTGGAGCAGACACACAGGTTAGCATTAGAGTCCCCCAACTGTATTAAATTTGACATATTAGCAGTGGACCGTCCTCCTCTGAGTAACTTTTCCATATCTGGGGGGACTCCCATGCAATCAGTCCCATGTCCCCAGTGTTGAAGTCAAATTCAAATTGCAGCCAGATCTCAGATATGTGACCTGTGCTTCACTAATCAGACATACCCACTGAACCATCAGTTCAGAAGCGAGCAACGTGTGGAAACAGGCTCTGCGGGCAGCTTCCGTTTTGCTGGCACTGGGAATGGCAGGCATCCGGTTTCCTGGGGCCTCGTGGCTGCAAGGTCAAGTTCCTGAAGTTCAGGAGGCATCGGCGCAAGAAGGTCAAGTTTCTGGCATTCATTGCTTGGTGCAGCAGCTTCCTCAACCGGCCAATCAAGCAGCTTGACTTCAGTCATCGTCCCAGGAAGTTTAGCCTTGAGCCTCCAGCTGCTCGAATGTTTTTTTGGGCCACCTAAGATCCTATGAGAAATTCCTTTCTGCCAGAATGGATTCTGCGATTTGCACCTAAGAACTCTGCCCAACATCAGCCACAGTCTAGTATTATGAACTATAATATCGTAACTATATTCATATAACTATGAATATAATATGAACTAGAATAAATATCGATAGAGCCTCAATTTCTTTGTAAAATGAAAACACTACAAAATGGAGAGTAGTTCAAAAATTTTTTTACATAGCACAAATTATCATACAGATTCAGATTTTTCTGAAAGATATTTTTAACCTCAAATATATTTTCTTCTGTCACAAAGCTCCAATTTTACAGTAGTTAATCTTATAAAATATAGTAACGGGCAATTTTTCACAATGAAAAGATTCCTTTTATTTGTCATCAGCTAGCCGCAAAAAATAATTTATGTTGAAGTATTCTTTTCTCTCCTTTTCTCTTCTTAGAATTTTGGATATTTTCAAGAGAAATATTCAATATTTCAAGATGAAAAAGTGATTAGTAAATTTCCTGGAAGAAATAGAAAACAGTATTTGAGGTGATGTTTCTAATACTCAGGCTTCCCCAAAAGAGAGGGGAGGAAAACCAAAATGTGTTTTTCTGCCCCTACTTTTTCCACAGCCCCAAGAAGCCCTGTCACAGCTCATCCTAGCTTCCACTCCTGAATGCCGTGTCCTAACCCCTTACTTGTTCTTCAGCTGACAAGCTGAAGAGCACAACTACAGTTTCTAGTTTTAATTGCAATTTTCTTTTAACCTCCCGTCCTCAGCGCAGATTCTGCTGTCAGATTATCGCCCCACTTGAACCCACGAGACTGACGCGGGAGCCAAAGGAGCAAGCTGGACCACACTTCCACCAGCCACCGCCAGTCCTTCTCCCTCCCGTTCTTCAACAAGTTCCTCGAGGCCACGGCCGTTCCAGCCAAGACCCAGCGATGCCAGGGCGAATTGCCACAGGCCTATGTTCTAAGAACACTGAAGCTGGGAGAGATTTTGTACATTTGCCCACAATCACACGCCTAGCAAGCAGTACAAAGAGGATTTGATCTCAGGTCTGTCTGATTCCAACAGTCCCCACTCTTGACCATTTTTGCAATATTTCCTCTATCTTTAACTATATGTGAAATAGGAATTATATTTATTCTGTATGCCTTGAGAGCCTGGATTCTTAACAATTAAAATTGCTTTTTAGAATACAGTAAATATTTACTCAAGTGGAAGTCACTTGGCCATCTATTAGAATTCCTGTTTTGATAAGAGACTAGTATCTTAATGCAGATTCTTTAAAAATCCAAGTCTGAGGCAAATATTACAGGCTGATTCTTGAATGAAAAGTGCAATTCCAAGACTGCAAAAGAGAGGAGGAAAAGGAAAAAGCAGGGAAGGAGGGAAGGAAAACACAAGGTGGAGGCATTACGAAGCTTCAAAAGAAAATACAGTCCGTGGCTGAGGCACATGGGGGGATGCCCACAGCTAGGCCATGTGGAACCATGGCCCCTTGGGACCACCAGAAGGGCATTTTATATACACACTTCTTCCAGTCATGTCTCCCTCATTGGTCAGAGTCAGCCCCACGTCATGGTAACTCTCCAATATTTCCTGTTTTCTTTATCCTGCTCTCTACCCTCCTGACTGCTGGGACAGAAGTCAGACCCTATATACTGTGTGGACAGCACTTCTTCTAAGTCTGGAAGTTGTAAGAGGACGATCTGTGAGTCTCGTCAGTCTGGAGCTAGAGGTTGGACCTGGGTGTCAAAGCCACTGTGGCCAGGTCACACCCCAGCAGAGGATGTGTTATGAGATGAAGTGCCAGCAATGGGGGCTAGGTCTTCCATTAGGCAGTTACGAAGGCCTGGGGAAGCACAGAGCTGGGTGAGGTACAGGTGGTTAGACAGAGATTCTCATGCTCCTTCCAGTTCTAACGGCCTATGATTCAAAACATCCCAGTGCGGTTATTGACCTGCTGAAGATCAAACAGCAAGTTAGCAGCAGAAGATTGAAGCTTGAAACTCCTGAGAGCTCTGGTGTTCTCGCCACTACAGCACGACTTCCTTAAAACTCCCCAGAATTCTTTTATGTCCTCAGAGTCCTTTAGACCATAGGCAGCAAATGCCTAGAGGGCCCATATAGGTAGCACAAACTAGTAAATTGTGCCAGCTATTTGTATATTAGACCATAACAAAATATCCTCCCATTTTTCTTTATGAAGCATGTAGTCTTTTGTCTTTCATGTTGCCAATTTTGATAGAGCAAAGAATGGATAAATATTTCTTTACCATAAAAAAAATGTGTGATAATAAATGAAAACTGCCTATGGTATGCTAGAACCAGCTCATATCAGATTGTGTGAGTGTCTTCCCTACTCTTTGTTCAATGACATCACACTGGTAACTTGAAATTCGCCATGATGAAAGAATCATAAAATGCTACAAATCAGGGTTCTTATTTTCTGGAGAGCCGAGCAGCAAACATCGAGCAGCACAGCACTGCACGTGGCCTCAGTTTTAGGGAGACAACACAAAGTGATGAGGCCTGTAGAGGCAACATGCTCCCTTTCAATGTGACAGTGAGACTGAGCCTTAGAAAAACATTGCCATGTAAGAACGCAGGCTCAGCATAGTTGATCTTCCAAGTCTTCCAGGAAGTCAGAAACCCAAGTATTTAAATTAAAATCTCTAATTTTTAAGTGTCAGCCTACTTTTTTTTTCCTAAACATCTCCCTAAGACAAACTGGGGCTCTTGGCCTCAAGTTTGCAAATTCTAGTTTAAACCAAGTGTGATCCCAAAGGGTAGCACCCTACACATCTTCAGCTAAACATCAATATGAGAGATTTGGTCTGAATTTTTTTTTTTCTGGAAAAGGCAGCGAGACATTCCTCAGACTTGCCCTATAGGAGATACCGCTTTATTTACATAGCAGCCGCATCACTTGGTACGCATCTGGCCCCCAGGAATGCGCTGACCTAACTAGGAGGGCTGAAGTCTTACGTTCCCTCTTCCAAATTCCTTTGTTGGGCAAACTCTATTCGTATTACTTTGTAAAAAGTTCCACTTTATTACTTCCAGGCTGCTGATTTTAATATTAGCCTTTACTTGGGAAGGCTCTCAGTGGGATAATTGGTAACACATGAAAATACTTTTTATCCTACTTGAGGAAATGTCTTTGTTATCTAAAAATGACAATAGATGGAAAATACAGGAAAAAAAATCTTGTTTCCAAATTCTAAGTTATATTCTACTGGAAATGATGCCATTAGTTGCAAAAATGTAGTAAAGTCCAAGAATCTGTTGTATGATCCACAGGCACATCTGCAAGATAGGCACAGGAGGGTGGTCCCTCCCCTTGTGGCTGGAGCTGCAATTTGCAGAGTTTGCCATTGTTTGCAACCAAACTTCACAGACTCCTGAACTTGAAGCTTTTTATTAAAAAAATTTGGTAAGACTGAAGAATTGTATTTTATTCTTTTTAGTAAAAATTAAATATATTTAAGGTGTACAACATGATGTTTTGATATACATATACATAGTGAAGAGATCACTATAGTCAAGCTAATTAATAAATTAATCTCATATAGTTACCTTTTTTGTGTGTGGTGAGAGCACCTGAAATCGACTCTCTCAGCAAATGTCCAGTATTCAATACAGTATTATAACTATAGCCATCATACAGTACATTGTATCTCTAGATTTATTCATCCTACATTACTGTTTTCAACTTTTTTAGATTCCACATGTAAGTGAGAACATGCAGTACTTTCCTTTCTATGTCTGGCTTTTTCACTCAGCATAATGTCCTCCAGTTTCATCCATATTATAGTCAGAAATGGCAGGATCTCCTTTTTTAGGGCTGAATAATATTCCATTACAGATAGAGATATCTCGCACAATTTCTTTACCTCTTCATCCACCAACAGACACTTAGGTTATTTCTATAACTTGGCTATTGTAAATAACGCTGCAATGAACACGGGAACACAGATATCTCTTTGAGGTACTGATTTTATTTCCATTGGGAGAGCCAGAAGAGGCCCAAAGAAGTGACCCTATCCCTAGAATTTATATTCCTGCCCAATGAGTAGGCTGTTCCTTAATTTCTGATTATATTCTTTTTCTTAATTCTCTCTGGGTCTACAAAAGCTGCCTGGCTGGCTGACTTGCTATCAGATGTTCTATGCACATACCTAGATCAGTGGAGAGTCATTAGTCAGCACAGCTGGGGGAATCTGGACACATCCCACTGTAGGCAGTTGCATGGTGCTGAGCAGAACACGCAGGAAATCTGGAGGCAACTGTGTGAGCAGTTGGATGCAGAAGAAACATCCCTCTAGATTTTATCCCAACCTTATAAAACTTACTTTAGTCTAAATCTGAATTCTCTTCTATGCTTTCTGTCTGCCAGTTCACAATATCTTTGGAGCTTATTTCTTAAATTTATATTTACCATTCACATGCTACCTAAACAGTAGAATTTGGTAGTACCTTTCAACTTTGCAGGGTCAAACAACACAGTCGTATATATGTACAGAGTGACTGAAAAGTCAGGAACCACAGGAAAAACTTATTTTTAAACAGTTTGTTAGTCACATTTTTAAATATAATATGCTCAATGCATTTACTTCAACTCCTAGAAAACATTTTGGGTAAGGTGTCTCTGAATTTAAAGCAGTGGGTACCACTGTTAATACACTACAGACTGTCCAAAGAAATCTGGAAACACAGAGGGAAATGTGATTTTACTTTTTTCTGATGAACAATTGTTCAGACCTTGAGTACAATCAACATGTTTTTCCCTTATTCAATGAAAGGAAGATTGTGCAAGTGATCATGTACTTTTCTGTCTCGATTAGAAGGAAAATGATGCTATCCAAATTTAAAATTCTTTTTAGTCTTTTCTCTACAATTAGACATGCAAAAACAGTATATCTAAAGCACTGCACAATGGACTCAAATCCAGTTGCTTGAATACACCACATCCAAAATCTTAGTTAGCACCACTACTAGTTTTTTTTCCTGAGCTTCTGAGTAACCAGACACCGTCAGAAAGCAATAGGAGACAATAAATAAAACAAATAGGCTATTTCTCAAATGCAAATATTTTGGCTCAAGTTGAAAGATTATACTGTTTACAGACACACAATATTTTAAAATAGCAAAACCAATATTCCCTTAAAATATACCACGTGCTGAGTAGAAAATATGTAATCTATTGAAGAGCAGAAAATCCTTTCCCATAGCACACAACCATGTGTATGAAGAAGATTAATACATATTACTGGGACAAGGTTACTGGAGAGAAAATTTTCTATTGGTAAACTTTATTACCCAGAGTAGGATACATTGATTACCAACTTCCATTAATCTTATTTATTAAGACTATTTTATATTCTATTCAGATTCTATCACCAAGTGAAAAAGAAGGAAAAAAATTCCCTTGCATTGCCTAAGTCAGTATCTTAGACACTAAAGATTGTGTGGACAAGCTTCGCATTTTATAGCTTAGATCACCATTTAAAGACTACGCACATTACCTGATGACATCACGCTTTGTGACCAAGGGAAAAATAGCTTTTCTGCTGCTACATGTCAGTTATTTCTGTGTACCAGAAAATCTGAACTTGTTTACCTTTGTAATTATTAACAGAAACTTACTTTGTTATGTTTTTAAATTTACAGACTTCATTGGCACATATTTTCCTTTTTGAAATACCAGACGGTACCTAAAAATAAAACACAGCTTCACAATCCATCCTGGGGCATGTTCAGTCAAATATATAAATAGCGGGTAGGATGATTGACAGATCCATGTTATATTAGGCAATTCAACAAGCCTCCATCTTCCAGAATATGCTGAGTTTATATTCCAAAAAAGATTTGCAGTTAGAAGAAATATGTAAACAAATAACCAAAGAAATAACCCAAAGCAAATCATCTCATTGTACATCTTAAACTTGCACAATGTTATACGTCAATTATATCTCAACAAAGCTGGAAAGGAAAAAAAAGAACCAAAATTTAATGATGTACTACTATAAAACTTAGTGGCTATAAATGTCTCTAGGAACTTCTGGATTTAAGAGGCTGAGTCAATTAATGCTAAAGAGAGTTGTAACAGGTTATTTACCCATCTTGTCTCTCAGCACCTTACTGTTGGGGTCTTAGAGGTGCCATGACCTAGAGAAGAATCTCATGCTCACAGTGGGAAAGGAGTAGTTAACCAAGGTTATGTTGAGAACTTTCAGGACCGAGTTTCAGAAGAATCTATGCAGATCCCTGATGGATTCTTTTATCAAAATGAAGAAAACCAGTGTTTGAAGGGTAGGGAAAAGGCAAGCACAACACCACTAGAGCTTCTGACAGCAGCCTTCCCTTCTGCCTGTCCTGGAGCGGAGAGCACCAATTTCTGACTGCTCCTGCAGGAACTGTCTGGATTCAGACTTCTCCAACTGTAATTCTAACACACCAGCATTTACTATAAAAATATGAGGATCTCACCTGTTAAGTCCTCCTAATAAATCAACACTCAGGCAGACTGTTCATCTGTCTAAGTGTTGGCTTATTTCATATGTAGCTACCCAATCCCCTTTCCAAGACATTATTTACTCTTCACACACACACACACACACACACACACACACACACAGGAAGAGTCAGCAAGGGAGAGACTGACGGTGTCAACAATGTTTAAACTGTCAATCAACCCATCCCCTTGTTAATAATTCTAACCACCTTAAAGCTAAATTCTTATCCACAGCCCACATTCCACAAACCAGTCCGCACGAATTAGAGGACAGGAGGACAGGCCTTGCCACATCGGCACCTGGCCTCCATTGGAATCCGTCAGATTCAGGCACGGCAGCACTGCCAAGGTGACGAACACTTCAAATCCATTCAACCACAGAAGATCTTAGTGCTTGTGCGCGTGTGGGTGTGTCCATGTGTTCAATGTGATTTTCAAAGTTAATCCCTTGAGTAGAAAAATAGGGGAGAAAAATATCAAATTGCTATAGACTGAATGTTTGTGTCTCCCCAAAATTCATATGTTGAAACCTAACCCCCAGTCTGATGGTATTTGGAGGTGAGACATTTAGGGGGTGATTAGGTCATGAGGGCAGAGTCCTCACACAAGGGGTTAATGTTCTTATAAAAGAGACCCCAGAGAGCTCTCTTGTCCCTTCTGCCATGTGGGGACACTGCAAGAAGACAGCCATACATGAACCAGGAAAAGGGTCCTCACCAGACACGGAATCTGCTGGCACCTTGATCTTGGACTTTCTAGCCTCCCAGAACTGTGAGAAATAAATTTGTTTTTTATAAGCCACCCAGTCTGTGGTATTCTGTTATAGCAGCACAGAGGGGTGCTAAGATATAAATACTACTCCAAATGCATTTCTTGTCATCACAACCATGACTTCAGCCTCTGTCCCTTGGAGAGGGTCTGGAAACACCTGTTACTTGAAGAGAGCCCCATCAAAACCTCACGAGAGAGCTCTGCTTCAGGAGAGCCAGCTTTGCCAGGCTGTGGTTCTTAGCATCTATTTCTTGAATTTTCTCTTTTTTATTCAGTGTCATTTCCTCCTTTCTTCTCTATTACAATTCTAATTTACTACATTCTAATCCTTTCCAAATGGCTTTGTATCAGACGTGACTTCTCACCTTTTGATCCACTAACTGGCTTTTCACTACCCTCTATATCCTCTATACCCTCTATATCCTCTATACCCTCTATATCCTCTATACCCTCTATACCCTCTATATCCTCTATACCCTCTATACCCTCTATACCCTCTATACCCTCTATACCCTCTATATCCTCTATACCCTCTATACCCTCTATACCCTCTATACCCTCTATACCCTCTATACCCTCTATATCCTCTATATCCTCTATACCCTCTATACCCTCTATATCCTCTATACCCTCTATACCCTCTATACCCTCTATACCCTCTATACCCTCTATATCCTTTGCAGCCTGTTCATGCAACCCAGACCTTTCTCTCCCCCACTCCACCCATTCTTCACACTCGTGTTACCAATCCTTGTGCTCTGCTCTTCATCTTTCCTTGTATGTGAGATTATCTATTTCTATTCTCCCTAAAACCTTTGTTCTCGTTTTGTATTTTCTAGAGGAAATGTCACCTCTAATCTTATTTTCAGCTCTTCACACATCTCATATTTTCTTTCATGATTAATTTATATGTTAATGCTGGGATTTATTACAGTTGTCTCCAGCCAAGTCACTAGGGAGTTTGTGAAATATAAAAGTAATCAATTAATAATTACAAATTGCTAAAAATATGTTTTCCAGCCTCTGCAATTCAAATGCACTTATAAATGGAGAATTATTTAGAAAAGGAAAAGGAGAATAAAGTTTCATCACCTGAGACCTTCTACATAAATAATGCAATATAGACTTCTCAGTACCCCGAAATAGATCAAGGTGGGATATTATAATTATGATCTCTAAACAAACAAAATATCTCTTTGAACACAAAATAACAGATTTTTAGAGTATAGATCATAGAACTAGAAAATTTCTTTATTTTTTTCTCCCACAGAAAAGTCAGATTGAAAATCATATAGCATAAGCTAAACCAGAAATGAAGCATCCTGGATAAACCGAAGTGATTTTCATCACACTCTTTGGATAGGTAGCATCACCAGAAAAATGTCATGAAAGAACAGAACCTCGGAGCCCCTAGACAAGTTATGTTAATGTGTCATTTGCAAATTATGTAAATATTTCATTAAAAAGTCTAAAGGATTAAACAATTGTCATATTTTAATAATGAATATTGTAGAATCTCATAATTTAATTCATTCTGTGCATCAGACACACAGGTTCCTAATTATGTATTTGCTATAAAGTGTATTTGAGGCATCATGACAGGCTTTCTAGACAATTTTAACTACAGTATTTTCATTTCACCAACTATTTTAATTTAATTTTAGGGCTCTTTACATAAAGGAAATAAACACTGGGCAAAGTTTTTAATCCCTTTTTTGGGGGTGGAGGTGTCAAGATCCCTTTGAGAACTGGATAAAAGGCAAAGACTCTCCTTCCAGACAACCTGTGAGTGCACATATCACACATCCACACAAAGAATGTTACCTATGACTTCAGAGATTTCCCGAGCTCCTAATGCTTCATGGCCAGGGTAAGATCCAAGGACACAGTGCAACCTTATTAACACTGGGGCTATTTTGTTAAAATTGCTGAACAGCCTTTCACACTATACATGAAGGAATCCTTCTAAGATCATAAATAGGAACACAGAAATGTGAGAAATGCCCAGATACTGTGTGCATTTTCACTTTTAGAAGATAGGAAAGAATACTTTTTATTTTTAAAAAATCCATACCTTCACTGTCCAGTTCAGTAACTACTGGCACATGGAGATACTGAGCACTGGAAATGTGACTAGTCTAAATTGAGATGATGTACATTAACTGTTAATTAACCAGATTTCTAAAACTTAGTACCAAAAAAATATAAAGTAGCACATTAATAATTTTATTTTGATTACATGATGAAGTGATAATATTTTGGAAATATTGGGTAAAGGAAATTATATGACTACAATTAATTTCCTCTGTTTCTTTTTACTTTTGAGATACAGCTACTAGAAAATTTTAAATTGCGTATGTGGCTTGCGTTATTTCTACTGGACAGCGCTGCTCTAGACAATGTAAATCAATAGTTCTTCATTATTCACCTAATCCTGCAATGGGATTGGATTCTCATAATCCTCCACCTAGAGGCAATACTTACATACCTGGCTTATAGTGCATTTCTGATCTACGGATGTGAAAAACTGTTAATGCTCACTGCCTCGTCTCCTTCCTCTTCCATCACTACCACTAACGTTGCCCTTCTGCTTCTTTTATCTCTGTCACCTTCTCTTCTTCCATCACTGTCTGCCCCTGGCCATGTTTCCCATCAGTCCCTGGCACTACCATCCAGCACAAGAAGACTAGACTATCCCTACCCTCAAGGCCCCTTCACCTGTTGGCCATGTGGCCTTTTAACATTGTTGGACTTACTATTATTTCATTTTCTTTCTTATTTTTTCTTAGCTTGATACAATTTGTATTATGGAGCACTGGCTGACAATTCTGAGGATTTTCTACGTTCTCTGCCCTGAAGAAATTTACCATCATGTGTGAGATAAGACATTCACAAATCCAAAACGACAAGATAGAATTAAAAGGAAGAATGAATCAAGTGTTGAAATGTGTGGGATGAACCATAACTACAGTTCATAAAGATTTCTTTAAAAAAAAAAAAAAGTATAAATTATTGCCTAACAAGTTTTCCATCTTAAATGTCACTGATAGGACCACAGAGTCTATAAGGTTATTTCTATATTGTTCAAAAGCAATTGACTGAGATGTGAAAAAAATGGAGAAATACTGATTTACAGGAAAACAAAAGAAAAATATTAGATTGAGTTCAATATTTTGATGACTGGAAGAAATGACTTGGATATTATCTCAGATGTCACATATTCACATACTAACTCAAGATTTTTTTTAATTGCTTTCAAGCAAATGGAATGTTTACAAGTGAAGAACTCAGGTCCTTGAGAACTGAAAGAAAAGAATTCTGAGGAACCTTCAAAGCAGGAAACTGGACATTTTTAATCTGAAATTTAGAAGTATATAAGCCAGATTTCCAACTGCTATTGACCTAAGTGGATGAAATATTATTTTCTCAATGTTTTGTTCAGTATATCCTAAAATTTGGTCAACTTATGTCAGTTCACAAACTTTTGTCAGTGATGTGTATTAATCACTAACGACATGATTTTTTTTTAGATAATGAGTTTTCAATCACCTTGCATACAATACAAAGAATAGCATTTAACAAGGAGGTATGCCTGCCAGTTACATCTAATTTTTAATCTTGGTCAAACAAATGTGTGCTGCGTAACAGGGCAAAGTTCACAATCTCTCCAAGTCTTCAATCTCCATCCTTTCTGAAAAATCCATATGTCATATAATATCCCGAATGCAATTCACCTTCGAGCTTAACCTTGGCCTTTGCCCATAATTATTAAAAGGCCTAGATAATAGCAGTAATTCTGTTTGTTCCTGTTTGTGTGGCAGGGCAATTGATACTGCTACAGCATTTCACACACTGTCTCCTATTTTCATTTTGCAGTATCTGTAAGAGTCTGCATAGGTCCATATGTATGTATTCAGGACTGTAACAGTAGTTGTCAAAAGATAGATACTCATACAAAAGGAAATGCAATAAAAGCAACAAAAAAACTAGAGACACTGCAAGATGAATAAAAATATGACAGAGGAAAAGAAAAGTATAGGATAAATTATTTCAAGTTTTTGAAATCTATAAATGTGAAATTTTTATGGCAATCACAATATCCTATATGTACATATTAGAAAACTGTTGAACAAGAAAATGTGATAGGACCATATTACTTGTTAGTACACACATAAATTCTGTATTTTACTACATTTTATATTTCTATTTCTGTATTCTAATTCCTGCATGTTTTCTACATTAGAATACACCTGAAAGTACGTTTACTGTACTGTATGCAAATTAAACCTAGAATGAAATAAATCTCTACTGAAATAGATTTATTTTCTACTGTAGATTTATTTCCACTGAAAAAAATCTCAAGTAGCCATGCTCCACAAACATGATTTTACCTATATACCTATATGACACATGGGTAATCAATAACTGTTTGTTGAATGAATGAATGAATAATGAATAAATATCAAAGTATGGAATCCTGAATTTTCTTTAAACAACGTTTATTAAAAACTACTAATTAATTGTGCTGTATAGGAACAATGTAGATTCTCACTGGTTCCTTTCCCCCTAGACAACGACGTGCAGAAATTTCCCAGACCATACACTTAATGGAAGAACAATGGTGTGAAGAGGGATGGAGGCTGGGAGGGTACACACTTTATCAAGTCAATTTTAAAACATCTGTTTCCTGTAGCAATAATTAGCTCAGCAGCAAATCAGCTTTGGGTCTGTTGTTTCATATTTTTAATTTATTTACTTATTATTTGTTTAATTAATTTGGAAGGAAAACAAATTTAGCATATGACACTTTCCAGATATACTGCAAACACCAGTGAGGTCACAAAAATGGAAAGAATATAGTCAAATATCAGGAAACAGAGGTCCTCCCTGAACGGAATTGTGGTTGAGGAGGGGAATCCAAGACAAAGTGATGGAGCCAGCACAAATACACACACACACTCATGATAGGAAGAGTGAAATCAGAAATCAATATATGTATTGTCATGTAACAAATCATCTGTTCTCTAATAGTGGGTATGGCCTACTGAGGTATTCTGCACAATTTTATTTAATCCACTGTGGTATTCAAAAACTAAGGATATGTCACAAACAACTAATTGATAAAAGAGGAACCATAATCCTGAAGAGTATATGTATCCATAATTGACCAAGTTGAATTTCTTTCCCAAATATAGCTAAACAAATATGTGACAATCCTTTGCAAGCTTTTTTTTTTTAATTCAAATATCCATAACAAAATCAGTTATTTCCCAAGTCTTCTTGGATTCTCTGCACTAGTAGAAAAATGGGCTATTACTGTTTATTTTAACACAGTGGCCTCAAATGATTTCCCTAGTGCTTATTCATTCAAGGAAAATGTGTTCTTGTGACCCTTGCTTTAGAAAATTAAAATGAATAATTGGAGGAATTATGATATAATTGAAAGCCATAGCGTGCGTATTGGCAGCCTAACAACAGATAATTTTACCTTTCATCTACACCTCACAAACTCTCTAATGAACATTACCATCAAATGAATTAAATAAAAATGATACAGGGTTTCATAAGATGCTCAACAACGGCACTAAGTGCTTTCCAGCGTAGAAGATGAAATTCCCAAGGGAATAATTTGATTACAACGAATTAATGGGTGAATTTCTGGTTTTGCCCTTGCCACCGTGAAAATTTTACACAGGAAAATAGGCCTCAATTTCTTCATTTTTATTTAGTCAGCAGCAGGCAAAATAGTCATCAGCAGATAAAACAAGAAATGTTTTAACAGGATGGCTTTAGCCTTTAACTGGACGTTAATTAAGAGTACGTATCTGTGCGAGTCTCCTTTTCTCCTCTTTCTTTTTGTTGTGAAACAAATAAGATTACTGGCAATCATGTATCATGCTTGCCTTTTACCACTTCATTTATGATAACTCTTCTCATTTTTCTTGTTCCAGTTATATCATATTAAAATATTATTTCCTTTTCTGAAGAAAGCAAAGATTGAGCACTGGCTCACCAAGACGAGTGCTTGTTCAGGCAATATAGTTGGAGAGATTAACAAATTAATATTCATAATCAAGTACAAAGAAAGCAGAAGGGATCAAGACCGTTCCTAGCCATGGGGAGGCAGCTGGCTAGAAGGAGGTGTGGCCCACGGAATGGGCATTGCACCCACTTCATTCTGAGGCTGGTCTAAGTGTATTTCCCACCTGTGGCTCTAAGATCACTTCACCAAGTGCTACAGTCAGGAGCAGAGCTGTAGCCTCAAGTACTTGTCAGGATCTTGCCAAGAATCTAACTATAAAGGATATTTCTGGGTTAATAACAACAGTGACAACTTGTCAGGATCACATAATATACTAGACACATCATAGTCATTAAATCAGTAAATCCTAGCTGCAATCCTATAAAGCAGATATTATTTTTATCCTTATTTTATAGATTAGCAAACAGCCTCAGATAAGTTAAGTAATTTGTTTAAAATCATACAACTTGTGACACGAGCAACCAAAGAGATCTCCTATTCTTTAGATACATGAAAGATGATGAAAAGCTAAAATTATATCAATAAAATAACAGCTGAGAAGATTTAGGAAGGCAGCCTCAGAAGTGAGAGTCCTTGCCCAAACTATTCTTTTTACATACTTCCAACATTTCCATTGTAAGAATCAGTTGTTAAGGTGGATTTGGTCCTTGCTCAATCAAGAACTTCCCATTCAATGAAGAATAAAAGGCATTCTCTAGGGGGCTGGCGCAGTGGTGCAGTGGTTGGGTTCGCGGCTCCGCTTTGGCAGCCCAGGGTTCGTGGGTTCAGATCCCGGGTGCGGATATATGCACCGCTCATTGAGCCATGCTGTGGCGGCATCCCACATACAAGGTAGAGGAAGATGGGCATGGATGTTGGCTCAGGGCCAATGTTCCTCAGCAAAAAGAGGAGGATTGGCAACAGATGTTAGCTCAGGGCCAATCTTTCTCACCAAAAAAAAAAAAAAAAAAAAAGGCATTATCCAAACTCAATCTTCAGGACTTGGTAGCGAGGCGGAGGAAATAGGTGAAGGTGGTTAAAAGATACAAACTTCCAATTTAAGATAAATAAGTTGTGGGGATGGAATGTTCAGCATGGTGACTATAGTTCAACAATACGGTATTGTATATTTGAATGTTGCTGAGACAGTAGATCTTAAAAGTTCTCATCACAATAAAAAAAGTAACTATGTGAGGTGATGAATATTAACTAAACTTATTGTGGTGATCATTTTATAATACAGACATCTACCAAACTATCACATCGTACACCTTAAACTTACACGATGTTATATGTCGATTATATCTCAATAAAACGGTAAAAAATAATTTTTAACAAAGAATTTGACAGATAGGGTCAGAAAGTCAAATTCAAATTTCTCAAGAATGAAAAGAAACTAGATGCAGTATGGTATTTCAGCAGGAATGCAAAAAAAGGAAAGAGATTCAGCTGGAACAAATGGCAGTGGCAGCTGTGTCAGTATGGAGCGACACCTGCTGTAAGGTCCCTCCTCTGAAAGGAGGTACAGAGATTACAGTAATAATAATAACAGCAGTAACAACAACAACTACTCACGTTAACATTACATGTGCCAGACATTGCTCCAAGAAATTTAAGTAAATTAACTCATTTAACCCTCATAACTCCATAGGTAGGTACCACTATTAGCCTCATTGCTTAAATGGGAAAACTGAGACACGAAGTCACTTAGTAGCAAGTGGTTAGAGCAGAAATTAAAACTCAGGCAGCTTGGATTCCAAGCATGTGCTCCAAATTCCAAAGACATGCCCCTAGAGCAGTCCCTGAGCCATGTGTGATGTTTTCAGATGTAGAACACAAAGGCCTAATCCAGAATAGTCTATTCCTCCCATCACGCATTGTAAGCTGTTTGAAGAAACCAAATGAACCTCTTAGTTTCCAGTGAGTGAATCAATTCCTATGTATTATTGAAGGTTTCTGATGATAATCATTTCAATTATTACCTATACAGGACCATCAAGAAGTACAGTGTCTAAAAGTCCGCATATCGAGCAGAAGGGGCTGAGGAATCCAAAAGAGAAATGAGGACTACTACTACTGTTTTTGCCTTGCATTTGAAGAGATCCTTCCTCCAACTAACTCTAAAATCACTTTTCATGTACAATGTCATCTATTCTTACAAAATTTTAAGGCCAGAAATAAAGGAGTAAATATAAAGGAGAAAAGACTCAACTACAGAATTAGCCTTAATGACACAGCAGTTTTACGAATGCTGAAATTAAATCCAAATCAATTTTAAAGAAGAGTGCATGGTAGTATGATGTTTGAATATTTTGAGCTGTGTTCTTAACCTCATCTTTGAAGTTTTTAGAAAACTGAATGAGAGTGAATCTACATGCAGTTAACACCCGGGAAAACAGAAGAAAACCAATAAAATCCCTAACAGTTTAGAACTCTTATCACTCAAAGCCACCATCTGAAAAGCATACTGAAGCAGTCACATTTCTCCCAGAAGGTTAATCGCTCCAACTTCATTATGTTTAACATTTTTCTAACTCAGATCACAGCTATGAATCTTGCCACTGATCCTGGCTCAATACTCTCACAGCAGTTCATTGCTAGTCAGGTTTGCACCTGCTTTCTGATTGCCTGCACCCATTTCCAAGTTGAAATCAATGAAACATATTAGCATGTTCTCTACTCGGCACTTTAATTTTGGATAGTGATGTATTATTAATGTAATCATCTCGGCAAGCGTGGTTCAGCACACAAGTAAAATTGAAGCGTTTCACGATAGAGAACGTTAATAAGAATACTTATTAAATTGTATTAAAATCTAAATAATTGAATGCATACTTGATACAAATTTTAAATTGAAATGGATCACACCAAAGTAGAGAGCCATCAATGGAGAACAGAGATCCTTTATACCTTTGAAAGACAAAACATGATTCCAGCCACGTACCACTGCATTCATGAAATGTAACCAAGATCATTTATCGTTACATCTGAAAGTCACTGCTCCTTTTTTTGTGTTTTTGCTATGTTGGGCATTTTCTATGAATAAAACAATGCTTCTTCTCCAACTCAAGTAAGGATGGTGTAGTATCACTAATGTTTCCACCTCCAAGAAGTTTGAACCACTAGATGCCAGGTACCAATTTTATTTGGTAAATGTAAAGACCCTCAAGAGAAAAATCAGTGAAGGTGTTGGTGAACACATGCATTGCCAAAGAAGAGGGGAATTTTAAAGTAACAGAATTTACAATTAAAGGAAGGTATTTGGTTAATTTGTTATTTAATTTTTCTCACCAAGAATCTTCTACTATTTGAAGATTAATGTTCATTTTCCTTAGCACTTGCCTGAAATAAATATTAATGAGAACATTATCATAATTAAAATAGATGTATTAATTTCCAACACACACCAGGTTGTTTATGTAAATTCATTTTCAATACTCCAGGCACTTACAATCTAAAACAGTCACCAAAACAGACAATATAGAAGAGGAGCAACAGAGGAGTACAAAGCTATGGCTGTCGTATACATAAGCAGCTGCCTACTTTGAGCATGTCAAAGGGACTAGCAAAGTCGGGGGAAGAACTTCTGTAGGTTCTCCTGTAAGGGAAAAAATACTGTAAGGTCATATAACCTCATTCAAATTTTCAGAGAGGATTCAGGGTCACTTTGCTGAGTCGTGGAATTTGAGAAACCTGCAGATCTCTGATGGGGTGGCAGTTTGGAGCTAGGGATTAACGATTTGATACAGCAATCCATTCCACATAGATAAGGTACTTGCTATATATCAGAATAGTGAACTTCTCCACTCACCAAGTTATGGCAACGTTTCCTGATAAGCCTCATGTTTTTGTTTTTTTCAGTAGTTTGCCTATATTTCCTCTCCTATACAAACCATCAGTCACCAGAGAATATATTTGAGGGGTACCAAATGGCAAAAATACTTGGAAGGTTGTTACAGTAGTTCAGGTGAAAAATTATGCGAGTCCAAACCAGGTTAGATGTGGTAAGGATGAAAAGGATATGCTTGAAATATAATTATGAGATCAAATTGACAGGATTTCTGATTGATTAGATGTACGCATGAGCAAGAGGGTGGAATCAAGTATACTACTAGGCCTCTAGTTTGGGTGAATGTTATATAGTGGATTCCTCCGACTGAGATAAAGAAAACAAGAGAAGCAACTGACTAAGGAAGCGATGGGTTCAGTCTGAGGCTTCATGAGATGGCCAGGTGGATATCCAGCAGGATTTTCATGCTTGAAATCCCACTGAGGGGTCTGGACTGGAGACAGCGATTTGGCAGCCTTCAGCATCTTTTAGTGCTCTTGAATAGAAATATAATGCAATTCACACAAGAAATTTAAAATTTTCTAGTAGCTACATTTTAAAAAGCAAAAAGAAACAAAGTTACATTTTATTTTACCAATGTATCCAAAATATTGTTTCAGCACATACCACTGGCTACATTTCAAGGGCCAAGTAGCCATATGCAGGTAATGGCTACTGTATTGTACACTGCAGAGCTGGGGGCAGTGGAAGGCTTGAGGATGGGTGTACGACATAGAAAGCTTAAGTCAAATAAGAAGGGAGGACTAAAAATGGAATCCTGGATAACACCAGTAAAGAAGATGAAAAAACAGCCTACAAGTGAGATGAGGAGGACTTTCAAAAAACCATAAAAACTGAAAAAAACAGGAATCAAAGAAAAGAGAATTTTGTGGAAAAGAGATTAATAAATAGTGTTACGTACAAGAAGTCCAGTTAGGTAAAACTTAAAATCCTATAGCTACTGATAATTTTGACCTTGGCAACATTTCAGTAGTGTACGGCAATAGAAGTCAGGGCAGATACAGATTTTGTGGGATCTAAAGATTAACCAATTTTAGAGTCCCCTTTAAAAGAACAAAATTATGAATACAAACTTGTAGAGGCCCCTATGAAAGCCTAGGAAAGGGTTCATGAAAATGAGATTTAAGCTTCAGGAGCTTCAAGGAAAATCTGCATCCAAACGGTTGCACAATTTCAATGGAAGGTAAGAATATGAAAACGTTTTCAGACAGGTTTGAAAAACATAGAAGAATAGAAACTGCGTGGTAACCACAGGCATATTCGGATTAAGATGAAGGTTCAGACAGAGGAGCAAGCTACATAACGTTCAGCATGAGTTGAAAGGTAAGGGAGTAGGGATGCCACAGAGGCCAGACTGGAGCTAAAGATGCGGCCTACTGTCATTGAAAGGCAGTCCATGCTGAGCATCTGCAGACTGGTCTCCCTACTGAATATTCAAAATGTAAAAGCACTCTAAGAAGCACTGAGCTCCTCTTTCCAAGTAATTCAGATTATGCAAAAGTGTGTTCAAGGTTTTTAAAATTTCTTTAATGTCTCATTGAATGACTCATTAAAGAAACCACAGATATCTAAAATTCTGTCAGCATTTACTGCATGCTCCTCCTAACCACTTCCAGTCCGTAGAACTTTTCCACCATCCTTTCGCTTTTACTTAATTTTCAGAGTTCATAAAAATAAAAGGAGATAAAAGAAAATCTTCATTGCTCCTGAAACAGTAAATGCAGGCTTACATCATGTAACTCCTTTGCTATACTTATTCTCAAAATAAAGCTACATATCACAATTCTGTATAATTCAGAAATACAGCCAAGCATAGGCAGCCACAAATTTCTGAGTAAAGCTTTTGGGGACTCACATGCTAAAATGAATGAAAGATTAAAAATGAAGATTCTTTGCAGTTTCAAAAATAAAAGCTTTCATTTAGAGTGGTCCTCTGCCATGTGGGACCACCTGGCTGCTTGAAGCAAAATTCCATCACCATGACGACTGGGCTCAAACTTTCCATAACGTCCTTGAGATTCTTATGATAAACTCTTTCCAGTCTATGTTTTTCTCTCCCAAAATAAATTGTTAAAGCTACTCTTCACAATAAACTATTCCTTTACTAAAATAGAGAAAGCAATTCGATTGTCCTTCGATGAACTAGAGGAGTAGCCAACACACAGAGCAAACACACTCTACCAAGCTCCCTCAGCTGAATCAGAATGGCCGTGGACTCTGGGAAATTGCAACCATATTCAAAGAACCCAAATGGAAAGATAGAAAAACCAACACTGCAAAGCAATTTAGAACGTATATGGGCAATTACACATGAATCCACCTATTCAGACCTCAAACAACCACTAGGAAGTAAGAATCATTTTCCTTATTTTATGAATGAAGAAACAAATGGCAGTTCAGAGAAGTAAATGACTTGCTCTAGTTTGGAAAGAGGAGGAGAATTTGAGATTTCTGACGTCACAGCTCATGATCTTCCTTAGAATCATGGATTTCAGTTAGTCAAAGAATGAGTCATAGCAACAGAATAAAAAAGAACTTACTGGCTCATCCATTCATCTGCCAGGTACCATGCACTGAATTCCAATGAAGGGGCTAGACCTGTGTTGCAGGAAGGCTGTATCAATGCACATGACTTTTTAGCCACAGACACACAAACTGATAGTGATTAATAGCAAGAGTTCTTCATCCCCAAAAACAGGCAACGGCCACATTAAAAAAAGACTGCACCACATTTATTTATTTTTATCTTATTCTCCTTCATGTACATTTTCCAGTTTGCAGGTTTTCTCACTCTCCCTTTTAAAACATTCAGGCATTTGGTCTTCAGAATGTTTCAGCTCATTAACACAGAATTTCAGAAATCCCAAGAGAATAATTAATGGAATAGGATCCTTAACCATCTCATACCCATTTTTAATTTGACACTCGGTGAACAGTAAAATTATTATAGCCCCACCAGTTGTGACATGTGATACCTATGTAAGC
This sequence comes from Ceratotherium simum simum, assembly GCF_057802395.1. NCBI lineage: Eukaryota > Metazoa > Chordata > Mammalia > Perissodactyla > Rhinocerotidae > Ceratotherium > Ceratotherium simum. The sequence goes on from NC_141924.1 coordinate 42,429,537, forward strand.
TTAACCAAGAAAAACATATCAAAGTCAGTGCATTGGGTAAATTATAGTATTCAGTCATCAGAGAAGGTCCCGGATCAAAGCAAAATTAATTCCATTATCATGTGCTTTTCAAAGTGAAATTATAAATCAGGTTTAAATAACAGTTGAAGCAAGGCAAGAAAATTGCCACAAGTAAACAATGTGAATGATACTTATTTTTATCCAAATGCCAAACACATCTGAGAACATTTAGAATGACAGTGATAAAAAAGAAGGGAAAAAAAGACTTTAATGAATTGTGCATGAACACCAATAGAAAGCCCTCTTTCTAAGTCTGTTTCATATATGTCTATGGCCAGCTGAAGTTTATGGTGTTATAAATGGTCAAATATTTGTAAGCTTTCCCTTTTTAATCCTCCGAATGGAAGAAATTGCTCCTCCAAGGAATGCCATTCCTTAGGAGACCAGAAGGTGTGCTATGGGGCTCTGTTCCTATCTCACCACCCAGCTGCTCTGCCATCTGTGCCAGTGAGCTCCATGAGGCAGTATTAGTGAGGAATGTTAACCACTTTGAGTTCTTTAGTTGTCTGTTTATTCATGGAAAGGAGGATTGGCCAAAACAGTGTGGGAGCCATGAAGGCCTCCCTGGTAAAAGACCCATGCTTTTCTTGGTTTGTTTATTTGCTTTTTAGTGCTACCTACCCAATATAATAACTTTTCTTACAATGAAAATAGGGCTCTGACAAACAGCATTTGTCAAGAGAGTATCTTGAACTTTGCTGTCAACAATTTTGGGTAAACATTTAATACCTAATCTCCAACCTAGACATTACTTAGACCTAGACTTTATCTTCAAAATGGCTATTTTGTTATATAAAAGTAAATGAACATAAGTCATGCTGCTTCCTAAGATTCATTTTCTAAAAGGCGTTCAATTCATTGTGATAAAATAATCTATTGAAATATTATATTGTCTTCCTTTGTATTTTCTTATTTTGGAGATTTGGACTAGCCCATTGAAAGTAATTTTGAGAAGAACTGAGGTGGGAAAGGAAGATTTCCTGAAACTAGGAAGGGGACAGAGGTCTGAAGACTGGCACCTCGATCCACATTAGGGAGGGGGCAGAGCTGAGTAGAGGAACTTCTGCGTAGGACACAAAAAGAGAGAAGTTCCTAGCTACCATGGCTCTTAGATTCTCAACTTTGCTTACGATTCCTGAGCCCAAATTATAGCACGGAATTAATGGAGTGAGGACCCCAAGGAAACATCTGGTCTGTAAATGAGTGTATCCCTCATAGTCACCACCACTATACTGATGACCAATGACAGGAGGGCCTGTACCATCGTCTTAGCAGGCTGCATAACCCTGGGACCTCTGGACAACTGTGGAGGAAGGAGGGCACATAAAATTTTTAAATGAGCTTGAATTTCCCACTGTGCCACTGGGTTCTAAAAATTGGAATTCTGTTAGTTACAGAATATGAAGAAATGCCGTATTTTCACAACACTTAAGTTTATGGAGGATGATTCAGACTAGCTACCTACTTGGATACTTTTCTGAGAGTCTGTTGAAATCAAATACTTGCTGTGTTAAGCCCTCTCACCATCCTAGCTTCACAGAAGATTAGTGCATCTGATGATTTTGTGGGTCCACTGAAGGTACATTTTTCATTTCACATTATCATTCGAATGGAGTCACCACTCTAGGGCACTAAGTATATATGACACAAAAGGCAAATGTCTCAACATGGATATTTAAGAGATTTTTAACAGAATATATTATCTTTGGTTTGGTTATGTGAAGATCACAGGTAAATTCTTCCTAAAGCCCTTGACTGAACCCCATTTGACAGTTATAACAACTAAAAAGAAGTTTCTAGCCAATGAGACCACACTACTATAAGCCTCCAAAACTAACGAGCATCTTATATAAATGATATATATAAACAGAAAATTTTGCCAATAGACAACAGAATACAGGAAACATTTGCTTCATAATATGCCTCAAATAATAACAACTACATTTGCACAGCTGCAAAAGGTTAAGGACATGGAATGTAGAATCTGTATGGGGAAAAAGAACCACCTTCAGAGACTTTGTCCTTCAACAGAACTCAGAATGGAATTCCGAAGCTGTCATAGTACATCATACTGCTGAGCATCAAGTATTCTTAATTACTCACAGAAAAGCAAAGCTCAGAAACCATGTCATGTTCCAGAGAAAAGTGCCTCTGGACTTTAAGACATAGTTAGCTGCAAAGACTTCAGAATCAGATTGCCTGCATTTTCATCCTAGCTTTGCCACTTTCCAGCTATATGAGCTTTGCCAAGTGGTAGGAACATTTCTGTACCTCAGTTTCTGCATCTATAAAATGGGTATAATGATAGTGTCTAAATTTTAAGATTATTTTGAGGTTGACATGAGAAAAGTAGATAAAGCACTGTGCTGAGGCATAGTGCCTGGGACACAGCCCTCAACATATGTTAGAGAGTGTTGTTGTTATTGCTATTATTATTATTACTCATAAAAAGCTGTACATGAAAGTTATGAGGTGGTTCTGTTTTCTGAGTGTCAACAATTCATTCAACAAATATTTTTAAAGCACGTACTAGATATATGGACTAGAATACATATATATATGGAATACAGTTCCAAATAGAAAGGCAAGCTCCCTCCGTTTCCTGAATCTTTCATTCTAGAGGTAGGATGGAGAAAGACACACAATAGATACACAAACAGAATGATGGTGTTATGCTAAAACAGCTGTAGTGACAAAGTGACAAGGAGTTCAGCTTTAGTTTGGGGCCAGGAAAGGAGTCTCAGAAAAGTACATATTTGAGCCGATTTCCAAACAACGGAAAGGCACTTGCCTAGAGAAGATCTTGGCCAGGAGCTTCTGGGGAAGAGAACATTAAGTTCAGAGGCCCTAAGGCAGAACAGAGCCCCAGGGGCCTTTGGAACAGTTTCTCTCCCAGAATTATCATAACAGGAAAGTAAGTACCAACAGAAACTGTTTTGTTAATCTGCAGCGTGAATCTTCAGGGAGAGGTTTCTGCTGCTTGTTGCCATCTGTAGAGCCAGAAGTCTCCGTCAGGAACCTCCATCAATCAGCACAGTCATCCTCACTGCAGTGGAGCATACAGAATGGGCCAGCGTGCTCGTTTATTCCACCTCAGACCTCGGCAACAATCTCAGCCCTCCGACAGCTGATAGGCTGTTTTCTCTCATCATGGGTATGTACCTATGACATTTAAGTTTAGGAAATTGGCAGACTGGGACTTTATCCAAACAAATAATGGAGTAGAGACTATTAAGGTTTCCCCAAAGTTGATTGCTAGAGATGGTTGTCAAGAAGACTTTTGAGGTCAATGGCAGAAGTCAACCTTGTTAAATTATTTGTAGGTCATTCTCTATCCAGACATTATTTTTAAAAAATAAGAACAAAAGAAGCAGGACTAACAAAAATAGATTCTACTCGATCTACCATTTGCTTGTTTTTAACCGCAGGATTAGTCCTTACTCCAGTGTATGGACCTGAACACCAGAGGGTCTCCATCATTAAGGAGCCTCAATGAGCCACTGATGGACTCCAAAGACATTCTTTCCAGAATGACTGCTGAGAGGTAGAGGTAGTAGACGCATCACCTCAAGAGTCAACAGGCATTGCGTCTTTAAATCTGCATCTCACAGAGGCTCAGAGGAAGAAAGCAATATTCTTTTTGGCCAACTACAAAGTGGAATCAACTGGGAATCCTTACACACAAATTACGTAACACGGAGAAAGGCACGACAGGGCACCATATTGCTTCTGAGAGAGAGAAGTTGCACATTATATATACTAGAGGAGAATTTTCTTTTCTTTTTGTCCTTTTCCCTTCCTATAGTTGATTACTGAAAGGATTTTTAACGAGTAGGCAGATTCATTTTGTATAAGATAGCGACTGACAGAATTGCAGGATTACTAGCCCTCTGTTTAAGATTTTTAATGATCTCAGGGTTTTGTTCTGTTCTGTTACAGCGTCTCTTCATATTCTTTCTACTCTGGCTTACCCAGTGTAAGATAATGACCTCCTCTCTCATCACATCTTATTGCTACTTTTAAAGAGAGATTCAACCAGCTGTACAGAGTCAAATGTTCAGTATTTCATCCCTTCTTCTGACTTTTCTCTTACAATCAGCAATCTCAGTGTTAGCATGGTTCTGAAGGACCAAAAACAGCACGGGGGAAAAAACGAGTAGTTATTCCACCAGAGCTTAAGCCCAAGAGCAGCTTTAGCACTGAAAATTTGCTACTAAATAATGAGCCTAATAGAGCTAACGTTTGGGAGCCTTAGTTTTTGCAAACAAGTCTGGGGGGAGAAATGTAGATATAGGAAATAATTGATTATCAGATGTCTTCTCATTAAAGGGTGTTTTGTTTCAAATTACTCCAATTGTATACAGAGATACATGTTACCATGTGACGACAGGGAACCAGGCACAACATCGATTTCATTATGGTTGCTGCAGGTTTATACACAAAGCCAGTTAGAATACATCTTCCAGGGTCCACTTCAAGGCCTTGAAATAACCAGATGCTGTTGCAGTGACAAGAGCATCATAAAACATGAAGAGTTTACAAATACAAAGTATCATTTCCTCTCCTTTTGTTTCTAACTAAAATAGAGGAACTGAACTGCAGTAGGGGATTAATAAGTATGGATTTCAACTGAGTTCTTCCAAATATTAAGGTGAACTTATAAAATCACCTCCTGGTCAAACATACTTTTGACACAAGAGTGCTCTATCAGGTCTCAGCCTTAGAACAAACCCTCATGAAAACGACATTTAGGCACATCCCCACCCAACAACAGTTACATCTGGAGCAAAATGGAGTCACTGTTCAAAACCCCTCACGGATGCCCAAATCCCCAGGCTTCCAGGAGTTAAGAAGGATACTCCTTCCCCCAAATAAGCCAAGAAAGCAAATGTCCTTATCCACATTGATGAGATGGATGATTTTAGATTCAAAACAACATATACACACACACACATATATATGTATACATCCATATACAGACTTTTATAATATTATCTCGGGTGAAAATAAAGCCCTAAAATATCAAAAATAAATTAGACATGGTCACTCTCTTAAAATTATATTTAGTAGGAAAATATATTTATCATATTAATTGTTATATTAGATGTACTATTGTAATGGTTAATTTTAAGTGTCAACTTGACTGGGCCACGGGGTGCTCAAATATTTGGTCAAACATTATTCTGGGTGTTTTTTCAAGAATATTCTTGGGTGATATTAGTATTTAAATAAGACTTTAACATTAGATTAGATTAACATTTTAATCAGTAGAGTAAAGATGTCGGTGGGCTTCACCCAATCAACTGAAGGCCTGTATAGACTGACTCTCCCTCAAGTAAGAAAGAATTCTCCAGCTAACTGCCTTCAAACTTCATCTGCAACATTGACTCTCACTCCCTGAGGGCCTTTGAACTGGAACATCGGCTCTCCCTGGGTCTCCCACAGCACCAGCCCACCCTGAAGATTTTGGACTTACTAGTCTCCATAATATATATACATATATCTCCTAATTATATCAATTATATAATAATCAATGCTAATTATATTATATGTATATATAAATACATCTATACATAACCTATTGGTTGTTTCTCTGGAGAACTCTAATACAATTGTGATAATATTAATAGCTAACATTCATTAAGCACATATTTAATGAAAGACACTATTATATACAAAATCTCATTTACTCCTTACCACATTCTCATTAAGTTAGTACTGTTTTTTTCGTTTGCCAGTAGAGGAATGTGAGAATCAGAGTTTCAGTATTTTCCTCCTCTACAAAATGAAAAAACAAAAATACCTGCATGATGGAATTGGGGTAATAATTGAAAGAATATTTTTTAAAACTTAGAACAGTACCTGACACATAGTAGTGCTCTGTGTTTGTTCTTATAGTTGACATTAGCATTGTAGTATATAGCAGCATTGGTTGTAGTATGTTGACCAATACACCACAGCTATTATGTAGTAAAACCGCAGTTTGAAGCCCAGTCTCAAAAAGCCCAGCTCCTAACCACTCCTCCACACTGCCTCTCATTATAAACAGGGGGACATGTTGTAGGCAGAGATCATCAAATGAAATACTTGCAGAAACTTCCCACATAGGACACAAGAACGATGGGCATGATCAACTGTGGTGATAGTATAAAAAGGAGGAGCTAATTTCCGAGGTGAACAGGGCCTAGATTATTTAGGGCTTGTTAGGCCATAACCAGCTTCCTGAACTGCGCTTGAAAGCAAATTGGCAGCCGAGAGAACCTTAGTATAATGTGCTCCCTGCGGCTCACTCACTCAGCACTTTATACCACCAGCGTTTGTTCTATTTGCTTAGTCTAGCAGTCAATAAAACTGTACAGAGCTGCTAAGCACACACGAAACACAAAAATACAAGAGTCGAGAAAAATAAATCAAAGAAAAACAACATTCCCATTCTTTCTGAATCCTCGAGTTCCGGCCAAGGTCCAGAAAGGTCCCACCGACAAAAATACACCCTTGACATCTTACTGGATGGTAAAAGTTTCATGCTGGTCAACAAATCCCTTTAAGACCATCTTAGTTACACCTAGTTGGTTGAAACAGCTCCTAGATATGGTCACTAAATACAGCTGAATAAAGAGCTACACGGACACCATGGATAGAAAGTTACAATACTTGAACTTCAACTTTAGCCCTTTTTCAGGAGTTCTTGGGCCAGATAAAATGAAAGAATATGGTTTAGAGGGAAACGTGCAGTCATGCGCCCCTTAATGATGGGGATATGTTCTGAGAATGCGTCATTAGGTGATTTCGTCCTTGTGTCAACATCATAGAGTGTACTGAAGGGGAACAAAATTTGCCACCCTAAAATATGTCTCTTTAACATAAGGATTATTTTAGGCTGATTATTTTAAGAAACAAAAAACTCAAAGTTTTCCTGTTACCTCCCCCTTAACTGCCTAAAAGAATTCAGATAAGAAAACCTGTCTCAGGAAGCGAGCTCTCACCTTAGCATAACATGAGCTAGGTGGTAGACAGGGAGGAACCTAGAAAAGCCTGTTTGTTGGGCTCCCCTCTGTGTTCTTCTGTTTCTGTGTGGCCAAACACTTGTTTTCCAAACATTTGCTCCTTTTACACCTACCTGTGAATTGCTTTCCTTCCCTTTGAAGTTCCTGACTCTCCCTACCCACAATATCTTCTTTTCTCTTTAGCTGATTATGATGGTATTTAAGGTGTGGGCTTCAACCATTTTAGCAAGTTACTCAGTTTTCCTGGGTTCTTCCCATGTATACACATTATTAAACTTTTGTTTTTCTCCTGTTAATCTATCTCATGTCAATTTAATTCCTAGACCAGCCAGAACAACCTAGAAGGGTAGAGGAAAATTTTCTTCCCTTACAGTACTTACACAAACCTAAATGGTACAGCCTACTACACACCTAAGCTATATGGTACTAATCTCATGGGGCCACTGTCATATATGCGGTCTGCTATTGACTGAAAGGTCATTGTGTGGTGCATGACTATCTTCAATCGTACGAGCCTTTAATCCTAACATCACAAATCCTAACGTAAAAACACACACCAAGCATATTACAGTTTTACAATCTAGATTTAGAGTTCTCCGAAATCACGGAGGAGAAAGCTTAAGGCTTGCACCCAACTTTTGTGCCTCTTGCTCCGAGAGCAGAAGTCCCAACAACAGGGGGCAGTATTAACAAGAGCATGTGTCCTCAAGAGGTGGCAGTATTGACATAACCTCATGATCCAGATCTAAGTTTCCCCACATCTAACTCTAACCATCAACATACCACGTATATGTTTGATGATATACAAAAAAAACGCTTGATAAGACTCAAAGGTAAACTAGCCAATCACTACAAATCGTTTCAGAGTCTTAAGTGATTGCAAAGGTCAAGGTGTAGGAGTAGAGTTTTAGCTCCATTATGACTCAGTCTAATGCTGCTACTTCTCAGTGTTTAGAAAGGAAATGTCCTACTTAAACGTTACTGTCCTAGTTGTTTTATATGTTCTTATGATTTGGAATGTTCAAATTATTAAATTGCCTTGAGCTTAACAGAGCTGTAATGCATCTGATAATCCCTCAGGTTTAAAAGCAGTAAGGAGGACACTCAACCACTTTTGTTTCTTAGCTAGGGGAATCCGAAACGCTCTTCATCAAATGAATTAAGAATACATATAGAGAATAAAGAATGACTAAAAACAATGCCAAAGAACAGTGGATGTCAAACTGACATGATCAGTTGCCTTAGTGTATGAATTAAGTACCTCTACTTGGTGGAACAGAGATAATATCTGACCCATGGAGCAGGAGTCTCTTGAGAAATAACTGCGAAAAGCTTACCATATAGTAACAAATCAGACGTACCATATACACATATTCCTACTAGAAAAAGCTTTAGGTGAACTGGTATTTCAAAGTCAAATATAAAGCCTAAAATGGGATCTATTTAAACCTACAATTAAATCAAAGGAGAGTTTAATGAGAAATCAATAGATATCACAAAGAAAAATCTCTGCAGTTCTTATGGTTTCCAAGACATAAAACAGCTCCAACAATTTCATGGTGCCTATTTGGAGGCTGGCCCCTTGTTTTTGCCATCTTTCCTACTGTTCTTCCAGCTGTCAAATTGAATCTACGCATAGGCAGGACATGGCCATACCAGGCAATCTGTGAAAACAAATGTAATGAAAATAACAACAACAACATTAATAAAACTAGATTAAGTGCAGTGAAAATGATATTAATTTCAATCTGATCATTTGGTAATTATTAATGAAATCTGTTACAATAGAAATACAATGAGTTCCTCATACCATTTCCTGGGCACACAGGAAGACTAAGTTTTCCAGTTTTCCTGCATCTATATGGGGCTTATTGGACTGAATTCTGGCCAACAGAACATGGGTAGAAGAGAATTATAGCACCATTAGACTTGGCCTCTAAATCTGTCTGCTTGATCCTACATACTCTCCCTCTTCACTCGTTGGCCAGCTAGATGGGGGAAATGCAGTTGGGAATTCCAAGGAGGCACAGAACCACAAGAGAGAAGGATTCTGGATTCCTGAGTCACCACCTGAAGGAGAGCAGCCCAGGTGAGCCTCTCAACTTGGAATTACCACTAATTACCTGTACTAATATAGCTATTAATGTCCAACTGATTTTAAGATTCCCAAACTCCATCGAAACATAGGGAGGATGTGATGCTACAGTCATTGAGCACTAAATATGTGTCAGATACTTCCTAAGTGCTTCCTATCCACTATGTCATACAGTTCTCACAAGAATCCTCTGAGCCTTATTATCCCCCGGAGGAAGCAGAAGCTAGGCGAGATTCAGAAGACTTCCAAGGTTACGCAGCAGGCGGAGGCAGAGCTTCGCTGACACTAAGCAGCCTCTCTCCAGAGCCAACAGAACAAAACCGGATGGAGTCACTAGTACATCCCAGGCACTGTGCTAGCTGACTGGGACAAAATAATTGAGTACCTGACTCTGAGCAGCATACAGCCAAGTGGGAAAATGGTTGAAAGTAATTATTTTGAGTGTGTTCACCACCTAATAATGAACTACCCTCATAAAAAACTTAAAGTGAAAGTGAAATAAAAAGAATTTCCAGGAGGCCGCCCTGGTGGCGTAGCGTTTAAGTTCGCGCATTCTGCTTCTGCGGCCCAGGATTTGCAGGTTCGGATCCTGGGTGCAGACCTACTCACCGTTCATCAAGCCATGCTGAGGTGGCGTCCCACATAGAAGAACTAGAGGGACCTACAACTAGGATATACAACTATTTACTGGGGCTTTGGGGAGAAAAAGATGTGAGCTCAGGGCCAATCTTCCTCAAAAAAAAAAAAAGAATTTCCGCTAAAAATTTGGAATGGCAGCTTCGTGTGAACACTGTCACTATTCTTCAGTTGACTGAATAGACCCATCTGACAGGCATCACCCTGAGGTTGTCCCCACCCTGAATTCCTTGAGCATCCAACTGAGGAATTCCATCATCTGACATCCATTTCCTGTATCCTGCCTCTTTGAAGGACTTTTCTATTAAGCTTTCTAAGCAGCCTGGGGTTTAGTTACAAATTAAGTTACCTCTAGATTGTGGCCTGCCCATTTGGTGGACTGCTATGGATTTCAATGAAGCAATGCCATGCTCTTTAGCCTCAAGGTGTGTTTTCCCACTTGAATGCTTCAAAAGTCTCTTTGGTCCATCTTACCTGCTGCTTCCTTTGCTAATCACACCATCCTGTATTTTACTTGGTCTCTTACTACTGGCTCTCCTTTCCTGGTCAATTAAGCTATAGCCAACTATGATAAGCCATGTCTGATACATGAGGGATGACTGCCCAAGGACTTGACACACACATACAGTTTAGCAATGAATAGCTGATGAAATAACTCAAACAGATGCAAATTGTAACTGTGAGAAGTGCTATGAAGCACTTACCTCAAAAGTACAAGATACAGTATAATAGGATAATGAGGATAGGACAAGATAGAGACAACAAAGCGTAAGTGGAAATTAATTAGGCTGAGATTGGTGGGAAAGCATTTTATATTGAGGGCCCAGCTTGTGCAAGGGCTATATGGCAAGAGCAAGCACGGTAAACATAAGGGGATTAAAGAATGCAAAGAGCGAGAGGAAGGCTAGGACAAGATAAAGCTGGCAAGGTGGGCAAAGGCCAGATCATACAAGGACTCATAGGTTCTGTTAAATACAGGAAGCCACGGAAGGTTTTAAGCAACCCTACAACAGCTTCTAGAAAGACTACCACTAGATCACATAGCTTTCAGAAAACTGTAGAAATCTATAAAAAATGAAGTTACCCTTATTACTTAGGTGAGCTTCCCCAGCGGCATAACTGACTTGTTATTCATGCACACCCTGTGGGCAGTTTTCCCTACAAGGAGAGCCATCTAATTAGAAAAGGTGGTGTGAGATTTATCCCTGACTTTAGCAGAAGTGATCAATGATACCACCTAGGCCCTGGAAGGCATTCAGGTCAGCCTCAGCTCACTGGCCAAGGCTATGATGGATGAAAGAAGTGCCCTAGACTTACTCACTTTGGGCCATGGCAGAGCGTATACAGTCACTAATCCATCCTGCTACGCCTAGATTAACTCCTTAAGCCAACTGGAAAGGTCAATTCATAAAGCCACCAAATTTTCTAAGATCGACCCTGATTTTATGGGATTTGTTCAGTTAGCTAGGTTTGGGACTCTGGAGGGCATGGTTGACCTCTAGAGGATGAGTTTGGCCTCATCACGTTGCTTGGAATCCTGTTGATAGTAGTCTTAATTAAACACTGTATGAGACAAATTAAACAGATTTGATGCAGCTTCTGTCAGCCAGATTAATTAGAAGGGCCAATGGAGTGGTGTAGTCATGGGAAAAATCTCTGGAAGCCAAGATGGAATAGAAACGAGAGATGGGTGTTATTGGGAGACAATTTTCCATGGGATCCTCGCATTTACGCATGTCTGGCAAGCGGATGCACCAACAGCCTTTGTTTTGGACTCTTTTCAAGGATATTTCTGTAGGAAAGACCCTTGAAAGATACAAACAGTATCTCTCTCTGGAGCAAAGGGCAGGTTTGTTTACTATCCAGTATAATAAAGACAACGACTCTCTCCAAGGCAAAGGTCAGGCAGGTTTGCTTAGAGGACATTATAAAAGATTCAGTTTCCCTAATCTTGCTTGGTGTGCTCTTTTTCTGCACTGCAACCCACTACACGCGCAGGCATCATCAGGCCCTCTCTGCATCGCTCTGTGGGAACAGGGACTGAGGGAACCAGTGCAAATGCATTAACCAGTGCCAAAAACTCCTCTACTGCCATTGCTGTCAGTAATCAAACCCTTTGTATCTGAATCAGGAGTCTTGTGTCTTTTGCCAGCCAACATCAACTGTGGCAGGCTCACTTACTAGCTAGCAAGTAGAATAAAATCTCAGACGCTTCACTTTTCTTGACACTCATAACCCTCCGAGATAGACATTTTTCAGATGAAGTTCTGCCAAGTAAAGTGTGGTGTCTTAAACTATTCATTTAATTTTTTTGATCAATCAAGCTATATCTAAATGGTTGAGTCCAGGTATGATGTATGGGGAATCTTTGCCCCAGGATTGATCGCAAATATTCTTGTCCTCCAGACACTCATTTTTAGATATGCTAAATTTATTTATTTATTCAAAGACAATTGTTTTATTGATGAGCACTAACCCTGTTATAAGCCAACATGAGATTTCCTTAGCCACAGGGGATGGCACATGGTCTAAGTTGTTCCAAATAAAGTAAATCCGAAAGCTCCTGTTCTAGGGTTGAGGAAGGGCAACTCTGTACTTTTGGATGGTGTGACACAGGGTATGAGGCCTAGAACCAGGGCAGCTGTTTTCCTGTGAGAGAAAGTATTTTAAAGAAAAGATAGCTCAAAAAGAATGGCACAGCCAGGATAATCACAGATAAATGGGGCAGGAGCTGAGATCAAAGCATGACTAAAGAAAACATATTGCTGGACTTTTGGTTACATGAGTCTAAAAATGCCCTTACTTAAAGCAATCTGCAATGCATTTTCTGAAACTTCTAACTGTCAGATTGCTGATTGATGTAGTCCATCTGGCTTTAGAACCCATCTTCATAAGAACTACACTATATTGGCTCTCACTTTTCCCACTGTCAGACACCTGAAAAGCTATGCTGATGGAACACTACAAAGAATCACGAAATGGAATTAAAAAAAAAAAAAAAAGACAATGAACAGCAAATAATTATCGCAAAGTCTTTACATGGTATGGAAGAAATAGAGTCTCCCCTTGTCCATGGCTGCTGGCATGAAATCTATTCAAAGCTGATACACTGATGAATACTAAGAGCAAAGAAGGAAAAAATAAAATCTCTGAAAACCATCTAAAGCATTCAGCAAAGGCACGAGCAGTCTTCTACCTATTAATATGGCTATTAGACATCCAGAAATAGATATCAGGATCCTATAGCCAGAATCTCAGAGTTAGCTTCAACTGATAAGAGCATAGAATGTTTGAAGAATTTCGAGTAGTGGAATGTTTATGCAGGATATAATAGTAGGAAATTAATCTGGAGAGGCAGGTAGCTAGGGGTCATAAATAGATCATAGGGGTGTGTGTGGAAAAGGATCTATAACTGTCTTTAAATTCTAAACGGGATCTATGAATGAAGAAAGGTTATGAAATCTGTTGCGAGCATCTGCAGGGAGATTTTTCCCCAAGTTATGCTTTGGGGAGATGAGTCTGGCTCCAGAACTCTATGGAGATTGGGCAGACAGTACATGATACTGAAGGAAAGGGAATCAGGTAAGATACTATAGGAAGTACCCAGGCTAGACAGGGTAAGATAGCATTTAAATCAAATCAGGCAGCTCAGAAAAACACTTCTTGCTGAGTACAACCAATAGGCAACAATGTCCTTGCTATAATCACGTGTAACCATAATGGGTCTATAAATACGTGTACACCTTAAATCACCAAGGATACACTTACAAAGAACAGCATTATATACAAAAGTTGTTTTCTGGTAAATCTCTGGATTAATTTCAATTATCATTAAGTCTAAGATTAGTTTTATTTTACATCTTGATAAGTGTCTTTCAGTTTGTAGATCAAGCTAAGTATTTGTCTAGTAAAATGTTAATCACAGAATTAAACTGCAAGATTGTGCAAGGCTGTGTGAGTGGGAAGAAATTGTGAACAAATGTTCTTAGCCCAAATAATCCAAACTATATTACCGGTATGATAGTGATTTATAATATAAGAAGAGAATGATTATGCAAAAGGACAATACGCAAATGAAAAGATGATCAACACTACTAACAATAAGGAAAATACAAAGTCTTTTATACCTAAAAGTAGTAAAAATATTAAAGTCTGATAATACGAAGTGCTGACAAAGAAGTTGACCGATTCTTGCACTACTAGTGGAAGAAAAACTTGGTAAAACAACTTTGGAGAGCAATTTGTTAACATATAGTAAAGTTAAAGATATGTATACCCCCGGTAGGCAGGACATTGGCCTCCCCAACAACGGCCACCTCCTAATCCCGGAAACCTGTGAATATATTACATTACATGGCAAAAGGGATTTTGCAGATTTAAGGATTTGAGATAGGGAGATTACATTGGTGGGCCCAATGTAATCACAGGGGTTCTTATAAAGAGGAGGAGGTAGGAAGGTCAGAGTCAAAAAGAGCAAATATAGCAAAATGCTGAGATTTGGTGACGCTGGGAGGTGAGTATGTGGCTGTTCATCATTCTCTTTACTCAGTGATGACCTTCAAGAGCTCAGACCCAACATTCTGCTGCAACCTTCTCCCCTTAGACCGCTACTCTGTAAACAAGTCAGATGTTCCTGCAGATATATCAGAAAGCAGAGCATTGCGTTTCTGATCTTTTCACATCATAAAACTAAACAGAAGTATCAGAAACTAAATAGAAAATATTTATAAAGCCCCCTGCACCCAGGTGCTACAACTCAAAGAAAAGAGCTCAAAGGAATGCAAGTTTAGGAAGTCGTATGGAAGGTGTGTAAGGCAGACCTTCTAAATTCTTGGTCTCAGAACCCCTGTAAACCCTTAAAAACTATTGAGGACCACAGTGATTTTTATTTATGTGGGTTGTATCTATCAACATTTACCTATTAAGAATTAAAACGGAGAAGTGTTTAAATATTTCTCAATGCATTTAAAATAACATTATACCCACTGCACGTTAAAACATTAATACATACCTTTTGTGAAAAATAACTATATTTTCTAAAATAAAAATAATGAGTGAGAAGAGTGGCACTGTTCTACATTTTTGTAAATCTCTTTACTATCTGGATTCATAAAAGCCAGCTGAATTCTATTGAGATATATTGTTTTAGTTGAAGTATATAAAAATAATCTGATCTCACAGAGATATGTAGTGGGAAAACAGAGGACTTCGTGAACCCCTGAAAGATTTGGGGGACCTCCAAGCATCCTCAGACCAAACTTGGAGAACTGCTGGTAAAGGGAGTATTCCTTATTCTCAAAAGCTGAAGAATATGATCAAAAGTGCAACAATGTTACCTAAAAACAGGTTAAAAATTATCTGGTAATCTGAAGACTAACCAAATTATAGAACACCAGAACTATTAATTTCCACCCACCCCACATACTCATCTGGAAGCTTAAAAGGTAAAGTTTTTTGGACAAAAGCAAGGAGGTGTGACTTTTATCATTAGGCAATAAACTGAAGCTAGAACAAATAGCAGAAGGTGAGAAAAACATTTTTAAAGGAATTAGATCATTTTGATTCAAAGGACTTTGAAATACTAGCAGGTAATAAACTCACAATGGCTAAGAGACCAGAATAAAATTTCCATTCCCATAAGTGTTCCACATCCAAAAGAAGTGAAGATGTGCTGGACAAATAGAAAGAAATACTTATTTCTTCATTTCACCTACCATTTACTTCCTATAGAAGAGAAAAATCAGCCAAGAAAAGGAAAGCCAGAATTCCAAATTATTTGCCATGCTGTTATAGAACTTTACGATAAAATTGAATCAGTCATATTTTATGGAAAAATCATTTGCCACAGTAGATATATTTTAATTTAAATGAGTCCTTGGATATCTAAATAAGGTTATTTCAGTCCAGAAATCAGTCACTCAGAGTACATGAAGACCATAATAGCAGCGGCAACAACAGCAACCACCACCCCTGTTGGTACTTTGGGGAGTATAGGCAGAACCACGGACAAAGAACAGCAATCACGAACCATAAAGAAAGAACAGCTACAAGTTCATAGCCCATTTTCATCCTTATAGCATACACCTCAGGGTACCCAAGCAACATTTCTCTGGGCCAGATGCTAACAACTCCTAATAGAAATATAAGAGCCCAAGGCTTATTGCTAACATAAGTAACCTGGAGGGGGTGTGTGTGTGGGGGGGGGGGTGTGTGGGTGTGTGTGTGTGTGTGTGTGTGTGTGTGTGTGTGATCAGCCCTGAGCTAACATCCATGCTAATCCTCCTCTTTTTGCTGAGGAAGACCGGCTCTGAGCTAACATCTATTGCCAATCCTCCTCCTTTTTTTTTTTCCCCCAAAGCCTCAGTAGATAGTTATATGGCTTAGTTGCACATCCTTCTAGTTGCTGTATGTGGGAGGCAGCCTCAGCATGGCCGGAGAAGCGGTGCGTTGGTGCGCGGGATCCGAACCCGGGCCGCCAGTAGAGGAGCGCGCGCACTGAGCTAAGCCACGGGGCCGGCCCAACCTGGAGCTTACCTGATAAAACTTCAGAAGGCATGGGGTGGGGCAGGGAATTTTCATCTATCCGTCGCCCCTTATTCTGGGAGATATTTATTAACTCTGTGTCAACACGCTCACAGCTCAATCATGAGATCCTTGGTTTAAATATTAATCGTATAACACTGCCAGAAAATAAATGCAATTATGTTTCTGTAAATTAACAATTTAAAAATCAGCCATAGGTTTATTTTTGGAATAAGCTTTCTTTAGCCTTTTAAAAATCAAGTGAAGAAATTAATCAGATGAAGTGGTAACGTGGTAGCAGCGGCTAAATTCAAGATAATAGAATAAGCCAAAGAAAAGCATTATTTTTAGCAGCACAGATTAAATGAATTAGTAAATTAACAAGCCTGCTACATACACACAGTAAATGTTCCCATCACATTTGTATCCAGCATAGGAGAGGTCCAGTGTATCTTACGAGAATCCAGTATGATAAGCATAATCTTTCAACTTTCAAATACATGCGTTGCTATCAACACTGTAAATTTAAATTCTGGAACAATGCCCAGAATTTTTTGTTAACTGAAAACCAAGCATATCCCTGAAAGAGGTCTCCTCCCTCTGTGGTTAATGCGCATTTTGCATCTCAATAGTTTTGGCAACACATTCTTGGAGTCTGTATTTCTCTGGCCTGGCTCTGTGACACCAATTCTCAAAAGTGGTGTGTGTTATTAGCACAACGGGTGGGCAATTTTCAAAAGTACTTTAAACAAAACAAAGTCAAATATGATTCATTTTAAACAAATATTTGACACCTAGCACCATAAAGAGGGAAAGAGGGTCATAATACCATATGGCATATCATAGGAATGCAGAACTACACTACCCAGGAAGCCGTCATTATTCAAAAATGACTGAGGTCAGATTGCTGCAGAACTCAAAATTTTTTAGATTTTAGAAAGTTAATACAGTGATATCCCATATATTACAGAACTCTGTCCTACGGGGTTAGAGCATCATTGCTATAATCACACACCTTAATATTCTTGAAGTGAAACATATATGTTAACTGGAATCAAGACTATAAATAGCCTCACATCAGTTTGGGTTAGGTATTAAAATTAAATGAGATATGAAAAAAATTCTGTTACCAGTCAAAAGTCACTTGAATTGCACGCAAACACTACAGAAAAAAAGAGAAAAGAACAGATATAAAAGAGGAAATGAAAAGGGTTAAGTGAAAATGAAATGATATGAAGGAGAAAAGAAGAATACAGAGAGAAAGAAGGAAAGTAGAGAGAGAAGTTCAAGCTTTCATGGTGAAAACAGCCAGAAGGGACTTTTAAGATTTTATGGTCCAACACTCAATGAGCGAACAGAGGTCAAGGTCACACAACTGGCTAGTGGGGGAGACTAAAGAGGACTTGGGCTAGTTCTTTACTTTGTTTTTATCGCCATTCTAGTAGGCAAAATGACACTCAAAAGATGTCCCTGCCCTAATTCGTGGAAACTGTGAAGATGTTACATGGCAAAGGGGATTTTGAAGATGTGGTTAAGGTTGTAAACGTTAAAATAGGGACATTAGCCTGGATTATCCAGGTAAGCCAAATCTAATCATAAAAGCCCTTAAAAGTAGAGAACTTTCTCTGGCTGGAGTCAGAGAGATTTGAAGTATGAGAGGAACTTGACTCATTGTTGCTGAGGGTGAAGAGGAGCAGACACATGGAAAGCAGAAAGCATGTGCAAGAATGCAGACAGACTCCAGCAGCAAAGATCGTCCCTGGCTGACAAGTCAGCAAGGAAACAGTGACCTCTGTCCTACAGTTGCAAGGAACTGAATTTAGCTAAGAGCAAGAATGATTTTGGAAGTGGATCCAACCCCAGAAAAGAACATAGCCCACCTATCACCTAGATATTTGCCTGTGAGCTTCTAAGCAAAGAGCCCAGCTGAGCCACCTTACCTGGCTTTCTGACCCACAGAACTGTGAGGTAATAAATGGATGTTTTAAGCCACTAACCGGTGGTAATTGGTTATGGCAGCAATAGAAAACTAATACAGCCATCCCTGTGAAAAGCGATGTTGGCCAACTCCAGTTGGTGGCTGGCCATAGAAAGAGTGGCATTACAAATATGGGCTCAGAGTGAAGTTAAACAGAAAAAGGCAACAGGGATGATTAAACTTGACTATGGTAAAGTACAATTAAAATGCACCAAAATATGTGTATTGAGTATTTACTACATGCTGGCAGAGAGTGCACTGAAATTCATATAAATGGCTATTTCTACTACAGTCAAAGCTCCACTTTTCTAATATCTATGGTATTACCATCAATAGAAATTATTACATCATGATTCTTTTACATAAACAGCTTTATAACATTGACTACATGAGGAGAAAATAATCTCTCAGTGAAAAACACTGAGTACGTATCAAAGATAAACCAAGCAAGTCTACACGCAAACGTTGTCATTGGAACCAACTTACATTTTAGTAAACATTCAAATATCATTTAGCAAGTGATTAGATATGCAAGTTTATTATTTATGGAAGACAGAATGTTATTTAAATGCAACATTGACAATAATTTGGACTTTAACATATAAATAAGTTATCATGTCTCAACAGGCATGAATTGCCTAAATTTTGTTTTTGTTTAATAAAACTTACAAGATACATACATGATTATGTAGATAATTATCTATTACCTAATAGCCCTGGATCATCTTACTCCAATAGTTTAAACCATACAAGCCAACACAGTTTAAGTACTACTAATCCCTCCTATGATTCCCCATCTTAGAACCCAAAACCAAAGTCAAGAGGAAAACTCCACTGCATACACTCCCTTGGTTAATTGCTTTCCTAAAGAAGGGTCTGTAAGCATAAATTAAGCAAGACGAATATTATTTTATAATTGGAGACTGCACTCAAGTTCATGGTTCAAATGCCTAACTTTTTATAGAAATGACCATAAATACTATATTTAACCATTTTTAGTACTATACAGCATAAAAATTTCCAAAGTTCACAGAAGTCTAGGAATTCAGTAACCAATCACATTATATATTATCTAATATGACCTGAATGTATATAACCTGAGTTCTATTGTTTTCTCATCAAGCCTAGTGCCATAAAATTCATAAAGGACTCTTCAGCAATATTTTGACAAATTTTTTTTTTTTTTTTTTGCTGAGGAAGATTTGCCCTCAGTTAACATCCATGCCAATCTTCCTCTCTCTTTTAGTATGTGAGCTGCCGGCACAGCATGGCCACTAACAGAGCAGTGTAGGTCCGCACCCGAGAACTGAACCTGGGCCGCTGAAGCGGAGCACACTGAACTTAACCACTAGGCCACCAGGGCTAAGAATTTTTAAGACTTTTCCTAGGCATGTTTTACTTTCTTTTAGTTATAAATTCCCTTATAGCAAATCTGCACTTTCTAAATCAAGGTTGCAAACATTAGTCTAGTTGTAGTCTTTTTCAAGCATATCAAAGTAGTAATTGTCTTCTCAAAACTGGCTATGCAACAAATATAACTCCCTTCTTAAGTTTGCCAAGTATATGCCTGTAAATTTCTAACTAGTTACATTTGCTTTTTATCTAACCCATTAGCTTAAATTTATGGAACTAGAAAATTAGGAAATAAAAATGGACAGCAAACAAAATAAAATTTAAACCTAACCATAAAATGCTGGATGTGTGCATTAAAATGTATTAGTATATATTCAGAATATCAGGGAAATGTCATGCCAGAACTATTAAGAAAAACATTCAACCGGCAATATATATTGACAGTCAAAGGGTATTTAGTGACTACAGCTATGCATTCACTAAGAAAGGGGAGAAATTGATAAATTCAAGAAGCAGCCTCATTCTTATAGCTAAATTTAGGTTTAACCCCACATTATCTCATAGTTAACGTTTGGTATTTACAATACATTTCTCCTGAGTTGATGCAGCAAACCAATAAAATGGGTCACCCACCACACTCCCTGCTTTCCTAAGTCATTTTCCAACTCCATTTGTGGTTTTCTTGAGTAACACTCCAACCTAAAAGGTTTAAAATATCTTCCTGAATAAGGGCCACATTCTTTTCCCTTAAAGACTGGGTAAACGCAACTAACTAAAAATAGGTTTACATTCCCCTGCAAATAAACACTGGTCGAGAGAATGAATCTGGCCAGACTTGAAAGAGAGCCACACAAAACTGAGAATATTAATAAAAGATGATGACCCCCCCAGCCCTGGAGCTAACGCATATGCCTCAGGACACAGATGTTCTCTGCCATATGATTCTGAAAAGCAAAAAAATAAAATTTTTGCAGACTGACCTTTTCCCAGGATTGAATTACTTTGAAGCAATCTATAAGGTTTGATATTTTCTTGGCCCTTAAGGTAGTTTATAGCTGTAGCAAATGTGCACTTTTGCTTAAAGAAAATGGTAGCCTGCCCAGATGACTGAAAACCTATAGGTTTTAGATTGGTAGAAGTTTGCATCATGTTAATCATATTCTTCCCAGACAGCAGCCCCAAACAGGAGCTGCTCAGGTATGCAAGGCGTTCATTAATCCTAGCGTTGAGCACACTATCAAGTGATAGCCTGGTGTCGATCTTTCATTTCTTGCTACCCCATTAAAGCAACAGATTTACATTATCAGTGTATAATTTTTCTCACATGAAAATATCTTACAGAGAAATACGTGTAACAGCAAAGAAGAGAGGAACCAGCTTTTTATCACATGAAGCTTAATGACAGAATGAAAACTAGCATTATGTAAGTGAAAAGTAAAAGCTGGAAAAGCAATTGAGAGATGAGTACAAAAGTAGCAGATGCTCGCCTCTAAATTTCATGATGTGTAGCTCATAGACTTGGAATCTCACGCAGCTGAAGGTTAAAAATGGAGGCAGGGGCTGTGGAAACTCGCACTTGGTGAGCCATTCGGAATTGAGGATGGTCAGATAAATCCAAGATGCTGGAGACCCCTGGCAGCATGCACATCTCATCACAGTAAGGAATGTCCCGCTGATGCCTTGGAGAGCATGGATCACTTCAGCACCGTCTGCCCTTGCTATAAACCATCTCTGTGATTTACAGCATCGGCAGCCTCACCATGCCCTTTCAGCTCTGCTGGGTACAACAGGAGCCTCCGGAGGCATTTAGGTGAAAGAAACTTGCATTGGCTGTTCAATTCTATCTTTCGGCAAGCTGAACTCGTATCTCACACACCTAGCAAGGATTTGCCTGTAAGGTTTCAGTACGTTTCAAGACCCACCTCTTCCCTGCAAGGAGTTCCCGAAAAACTTACCACAAAGTGATTTTGTAGTTTCCTGTACATATAAGGTAGCAGTCTGGAGTTTTACTTCTGTCAAAGAACTTGGAAAACCAAATCAATTTTATAAATTACCATCTCTGACCTACTTCTACTGGGTATATCTGCTCCCTCCTTAAAACAAAACACAATGGCTCCCTAATTATAGGGTTAAGTTGTGTCAACATTGAATCAACATTTTTGGTCCTCTACAGTCTAGTCCAGGGTTTCTCAATCTCAGCACTATTGACATTTGGGGCCAGAAAATTCTTTGTTGTGTGGAACTGTCCTGTGGACTGTATAATGTTTAGGGGCATCTTGGCTCCTACCAGCTAGATGCCAGTAGTACCATCTCAATCCTCCAGTTATGACAACCCAAAATGTCCCCAGACATTTTTCTCTAGTGGAAAATCAAATCTAGCCACAGATCATCTTTCCAGGAATTTTCTACCAACAGGCCCCTACATAAAGCTTCTAGCAAAATTCGGTTCTTAATTGTAGTCTAGAATATTGCTTGGACTTTCTCATTTTCATATTTTTCCAGAATGTCCTACCTGTATCTTCTTCAAGATCCACCCTATATTCTAATGGCTAAAAATTTTCCTGTGCATGTCAGTTTGAATCCTCCAGTTTACTTTTTAAAGATCTTGATTTTACCCCAGTACTACATTTAGCAATTACGGCCTCACATAAGTCTCCTTATCTCTACTCTATTTATCACTACTTAATGAGGATAATAATATTAGATCTGTGTACCCGGTTATTGTGAGAAACAAATAAGATGATGTACATGGAAGTATTTTGACGACTATAAAATACAAAACAAATGTAAGGTATTATCAATAGATCATGAAATGCCTTCTGCCGGTTCTCCTGTCATAGTTATTGTTATTTAGCTCTTGTACTGTGATTTAGATGTTCACATCTCCATCAGATCTTCATCAATGAAAACAAAGAGGACTCCCAGATTAGGAGAGTTTTCACAATGACTAGGACAATTTGGCATTTAGTAAATATTTTTTAATTATTTAATCAGTTGTTTAATTTGTTTAACTCTTTAATCACACCACACAGCCATTGCAGGAAAAGGTAATTTAAGTTTAGATGCCATATCTTCCTATAGTTATCAATTCCTCACACCTAAAGAAGTTCCATATGGTACAAAAGACTGTTTTGACTACCCTATCACCCCCCACAACTCCACAAACAGTCTAGTGTTTCATTAGGAGACCTGAGACCTATTCCTAGAATTTAGGAAATAACATTAAGACATATTTGAAGGAAGGAAAGTGAAAATAATCAGTACTGGGGTGAGGCAGTAAGTGAAAATTCAATCTCCCCATCTTCTACCCATCCAACAAACAGCACACGTCCACCCTTCTTTTTAAATTTTTGCCTCCTTTGGCAGTGACAAAGCTGTTTATATTTCTAAAAGCCCCAAAGTCATCTATAAGTATGGCTCCAAAGCTGAACTGTCTCGAATCTGCATCACTATCACAGGAATATCTTCATTATTTGAAGATGGGTTTAATTTTTGGTCACAGCCAAGGCATTCAGGCAAAAGTTCATGAACGAGGTTGCTAATCAATTTGGGTAACAACGTACTTAGTAAAAACTTAACTCTATAAAGTTAACCTGCTCGTCTCAAATTCCGTATGCAATTCCAAAACAAGTGACAAAAATGTTCGGGATGGTAGCAACATTTATTAAGTGTGTAACTTCCCACATGATGATTATTTTAAAGCAATATTCACTTGTATATTTTATTTTTGATAGTTAGATACATAGATAAAAACAGTTGTATTACATAAAGCCAGAGCTCACATGGGAAAAAAGCAGCAAGTTATAAGTAACATTTGTGAAATAGAAATTAAATGATATGGAATCAATCCAATTATCTTCTGCATTTTATGTATAAGCTTGTTCCTGAATAAATTATATTTTAATTTAAATACTTATAAATATGATTGGATTAATGCTTTTGAAGGAGTTTTTACTAAATACACAGAACACAGGATCTTTTTTCTAATTTGGACTGTGAGTAACCTAAACTTCCCATTGAGTTAATCTACTCAAAATAGACAATAGCCAATACAGATTATTTTAAGCAGATTTATTTAAAAATTTTTTATCTCTAATTTTAAAATGCATCTTTCAAAAACAAAACACACACTCTAAATATGGTGCCTATATTTCCTGCTTTATTAAGCAATGAACACTCTTGGGTGGCCCATTTATAAAACAGACCATAGTTCACTGTAAATTGTACTCCAGCATCATATTGGCAAAGACTAGGGGACCATCTGAGTTACTGACGAAGTCTGTACGTAAATATACAGAGAGGCTCTTGTGGTTTATAAGTTCTATCTAGGATAAGAGGCTTTTAAAAAAAATCAATACGTTTCCTAATTGATCCACTAGAAGTTTCACTTTGACAGTGAGGAGTCAAGTCAGAAATAGTATCTGGTTATCTAATTCAGCACTTTACAACAGTGGACCATGATTCAGATGTGGTTAGAAAGAAATCTATTGAGATTTAGAGTTGGATTTTAGAGGCTATTTGATTTCTAAAACAGCAAACTTGACAGCTAATTGATAACTTGGAACGTAGAAGAGTTGTAAAGTTAGGCCAATTTCCCTGGAGTTAACGAGAGAGGCCTTATAAACCCTAAGTCCTCATAATGGATCTGAATAAATACATTTCAAAAATAACAGGATATCAGAACCAAGTCATTTAAATCTGTGTAGGTCCAATGAGGGGGGAAAGTTACTTCTTCAACCTATGAGATCAATTTTTCAAATATTCAACTAATGGTCTATAGACTCTTAGAAGGTAATGTTTAATGGCTTTCTGTAGTGCTTGGTTCAATGTTATCACATTTGTGAAAGCCAAAAGAATGCTTTTATAATACTTCAATACAAAAAACTAAGAAAGATCTAAGTCTAAAAGCGCTTAACAAGGAAAAGAGCAAGTTACAGTGCTCTTCTTCTAAAATAAATTGTTTTAGCCGAAAAGAAAAATCTTGAACTCTCTTTTCATTAAAAAATGTATATAATCTGAAAGTCTAAATTGGCTACACATTAGTATTATCAAGCATCATATCAACCCATTAGAGACTACTTATATTCAATATAGTGCTGAGAAAACCTGGTAAAAATGAGCAATTTTCTGTCTGCAATTTAGCCTGTCTCCTCTAGATGTAAAGATTATTGTCTTTTCTGGGGTAAAATCTTTAAGAAAACAGCTTATGATCAGGAATGGAGCCCAAGGACAAGGGAAGTAAACCCAACCCAGAAAGCTCTAACCAGTCAAATTAAACAGGTGTATTTTACTGCTGTATTTCCAGACAGCTTGTCAAATTCCAAATATTTCCAAAGTTTATGAAAGTAAAGGACTGTCACAAACTCACTTTTTAAAAAAGTGAGCTACTAATAAAAGCTAACACTAATATGACTGTTACCACATACCAGGCTCTTTTCCAACTTATTCACATCTATTTAACTCTCCCAATAACAGGTAGGTACTATTACAACCTCCAAGGTCACATAGTTAATAAGTGGCAGAAGCAGGATTAGCCCATGCTTTTAGCCACTACTATATACTGCCTCTGCTGAGACAAGCAACCCCATAACCGTAAGGAAAGAACAGAGTCCAATCCTTCCCTAATGAGAAAAGACTAGTAATCACAAGCAAAGGTTCACACCCAAACAACAGATGCAGATGGGAACCCCATTTACCATGCGGACTGTAGGAAATAATCAGTTCTCTGGATATTAAATCTAAATTATCAGTTATCCCTATTCCCCCATGGGAAAGTCAGAAAATGTAACTGATTAATCAATTACTGAATACCACCTAACCGCCCAGTACTGCTAAGTGTTGTGGGGAATGAAAAACAAGTCAAAGGCATGTTATGTGCCCTACAGGACATTAACACGGTTTATTCCAAATATCTTGCTAGATGCAAGAAGAAACAAGGCCAGAAACAATTAAGGAATAAGCTCATAGGTAATGAAGTGCAAATAATCGCAGCACAAACAGTAACTGCTCTAAAAAATTTAGTTTCTCTGTTGGGAGAGCATTGCAAAGTTGTCCAAGTTTACATTGACCCATCTGCAATTAACAAGCTCCCACACAAACTGCACTAAGATACCAAAAAATCTACTTGAAACAAATGTTCACAGTTTATTTTAAATGTGCATTAATGCAAGACTTGAGCTAATTTAATAGTGGTTATTTTTACGGCTTTCCTGGCTTTTCTCACCTCCTCCACCCAAAGGGTGCAGGTGGGGAGTGCAAAGGATAGTAAGTGTAATTCTAATGAGCTCCTTGTTTCTATAAGGAGTCTACAAGGAGCTGGAGGAGGTGGTGAAAATAGAGGTTTTTTTTTTTTTGTACCATGCAGACTGCTTAGATCTTTGCTACAGAAGAACCAGAGAAAAATTTTCTGTCTGAAATGTTTTACTTCCCCCACTGAATACACAAGCCAGAAAACTCCCACTTACTCTCTATTTGTATCTTATTTAACAGCACCCCATCTCATGTCTCCTGGGCCCAGAGAAAAGCAGACTCATGAATTCCTCCCACCCAAAGTAAATATAAAATTTAGAGTTTCTAACCAGAGCAGGAGCAAGTACAGAGATATAGGAGGCTAGAGAGTTTGCATAAATGAGTAATAACCATTGTCAATCCTCAGGGCATAGAGCTATTTATATACCTTTCTCAGTGTATTAATATTCAAAATCCAAAATTTTGTAAGAAAATGCAATCACCATCTCCAGATGTATTGAGTGAAGTAGACCTGTTGTAAACTGTAGGCAATAATCACCATCAAAAAGTGAGTACCTGCTAAATTTTATCATGGTTTAACTCTTTTTGGACCTACCCTCAGCTCTGAGTGATGACACCAACTCTTTGTGCCAGTGTGTAACAACTAATTATCAGTGCTGCAGAACGTGTGTGGTATGAAAACCTTTACGTTCATTCTGCATTCACTTATCAAAACAACTATAGAGTTATTTTGCCACCAAATGTTACTTCTGAAAAGATAATTATGGTAGAAAAAAAGAAGACTCAACCATTCTTATAGCATCCAGAGTACCTGTATAGGTGAGCACTCCTCGAATGTGATGGATGAGAACACTTTCACAGTCAAAAACCTTGACCTCAATGTGGAGCTGCTCGAACTTCATCACAAATAACTGGGGCTTTCTAAATGCTAGCTTCTTCTCAAGGACTGCAGAGATCATTTCCCTAAAGACTCTTCAGTATAAGGAGTTTGAAAACAAATTATTTTCTATTGTATGGATACTTGTGTTGTTGTTTACATCTTTTTCTGGTATTGCAGAATCAGGAAGGTTCTCAATGAAAATAATTTTAATGATAAAGGATAACACTTACAGCTTTTTAATATGTGAGTGTCTGGCCTTACTCTAAGCAGGTTCCATACAACTTCACCACAACTGTATGAGGAGAGGTAGAACTGTAGAACTATCCTCACTGTAGAACTGAAGAAACTGAGGCACAGAAACCAACAGCAAGGAAGTGACCGTGCCAGGATTCAACCTCAGGTGAAGTGGGCCCAGAGTCTGTGCCCTTAATCCCACACCGCCTCTCCACTGTGCCCTAAATGCCATCCCTGTGCCACCTAACATTACCCAACTGAAGAGTCACATGAGAACATTCTCTAGAATCGACTTTTTCAATTTCTTTGTAACTGCAATTGTTCAGTATTTACTTCTCAACATCCTTCCTGACAATACATCTTCCATAATGCTGTTTAGTAACATTTCTACAATCAAGTTAAAGCTTAAACAAGGTACAATAAGAAACTAATTCTTATTATCTTACAGCATAATCAAAATTATGATTTTTCAGCAACTTCTTCACCTACTGGACTTGTGGCAGTATCTTAGCTCCTCCCAGTGAGTGATAACACATTCAATGGGCAACAATGTTCACAACGCTTGGTGATGAAAGCAGTAAATGCTGTCCAAGTCTCTTGACTTTTACATAAAAGTCAAAGCACATGTCAAGAGCAATGCAATGGCAGACGTCTTGTTTATGTTTATGAATTTTAATGCTGCATTTACATTCTGTGAAACTCTTTGGTGATGAACAAAGGCCAGCAGGAGGATTTCCTCAACAGAATATAAAAATTAATTATCCAACTTCAACTATTAGAATTCTAGCACCCTTTTATAGGGTATCTTGTTTATAGATCCCAAGGCCAACCATTATTGAATGGATTAACTAGTCATGATAATAACTGGCTCATCACATTATATGCAAAAGAGGTACAGGGAACACTACTTCCTAACCTCAAGGACCAAATACTACATATAGTATTTAAAGCTATACTGTCACAAGAAAGTTTAATAAATTAAAAGCAGAACAAAAGAAATGCTGTACTTTGAATGAAATACTAACAGCAACAAAGATTTCCAGAAACTAATTTGGAGCCTCTCTTCAGAGCAGAGACACACAGTCAATGAGGAGGAAGCACAGAAGGGCAGGAACCGAGGTGGGCTGGTAAGTGCACATCTTGACCAAAGGTATCCAAACTTTAAAGTGTTTTTTAAAACCATGTTTGATATAAACTAACACCTGTACAGACTGAATGCAGTCCACGTGTGGGGCAATTCTTAACTCTGGCTTTATATATCAGCCTCATTTCATAGTTCCCCCTCCGAAGACCTCACATTTGTTACTTTCCCCCTCAGATCCTGTATTTTGAAAGAAATTTAATGTAATTTTGGCCCAAACTAAAGGACGTTTTAAATAGTTTACGCAGCAACAATGATAAATATGTTGTTTCTCTTACAGTTTTTGAAAGATTAAAAATAATTTACATGCTCCATCAAGAGTGGTGAAATGCAGGCCCTGGGGCCAGAACAACCTTGATATGAAGCCCATTGCAGCCACAATCACATATCAGTTACATATATGATCTTGGACATGTTTCTTAACCTCATGTATCTCACTTTCTTTACCTGTAAAACAGGGGTCATGACAGCACCCAGCTCACATGACTGTTGGGAGATAAAACGAGTATATACTTGATGAACCTGGCACCTCATGAGTCCTCCACAAAGATGAACCACCACAACTACTGTTTGAACACAGTGGATTCCTACAGGTCTCCAGGCTGACCACAGATAAAACCACTCTATTGATGTCTTCTTCAAATAAAAACAAGTTCCCAAACAAGAAATCAGATTAAGCCATCTTTCTATTAGTCTGCTATGAAACAAAGTGCTTCAGTAGAACGATGTTAATGACTGGCAGTCCCTTGCAGAGAAGGGTTCATTTTCATTTATAAGTAGGCTCATCTGAGTTTCTCCCACAATCTTGACAGGTGTGTCTTATGTTGACACTGAGCTTTGAACCTCCATTTTCAGTTTTCACTGTTTCTTTATTATTTCATTATGGCAACACATGTTTTCAAAGCGTTACACTACATCTTACACCGTTTTTCTTACCTTATGCCTCCATGTGGAAGAACCTGGAGTATCACCTCCTGTGACACAACACGGGCAGCGTCTCCTCTCACATTCCACTGCTCTATCCACACAGCCAGGCCTAAATCACTGCTATTTCACTTCTCAAGACCAGTATGATCTATCAGATGGAAAGCATTGACACGTTTGGGTTTGAATGATAGTTTACTGAGCAATTACTATGCACTAGAACTGGCAGTAAACACATCACATGCATTAACTCTTACAAAAATCCTTTCAAGTAGACACAATTACTACCCACATGATGCTAAGAGAGAAACTACCACAGAGAGTTATATAACCTGACAAAGGCCACATAGCTAGAAGGTGGCAAGGCTCAGATTCAAACACAGGCAGCTTCTTCCCGAGTCCGTGCTCTTTCTGAGTACACATAGTGCTTCCTACTTGTACCATGTGACTTTGACTGGAAGGAACAGTTAAGCTCTACGTCTGAAATTTACCTTGTATGAGCACATCAATACCTACCTCAGAGTCTGTGACAAAGTCTAAATTATATATATTAACTGTCTAGTATAATGACCAATACAGAGCT
Organism: Ceratotherium simum simum; assembly: GCF_057802395.1. Taxonomy (NCBI): domain Eukaryota; kingdom Metazoa; phylum Chordata; class Mammalia; order Perissodactyla; family Rhinocerotidae; genus Ceratotherium; species Ceratotherium simum. Next base: position 42,459,199 of record NC_141924.1, read on the forward strand.
GCCCTTCAGCAATCCTTTCTCCTCCTCTATTCTCTAAATAATGGTGGGGCTAAGTTATACCCAAAGCTCATCCTAAAGACTATTTGCTCAATACTTTGCAGAAAACAAGCAAAAATACCATTTTAAGAGAGGTATAATTCTTTTTCAAGAAATGGTGCTGGAACAACTGGACATACATTTGCAAAAAAATTAAAATGAATCTAGACATAGACCTTACACCCATCACAAAAATTAACTCAAAATGGATTACAGGCCTAAATGTAAAATGCAAAACTATAAAACTCCTAGAAGATAACATAAGAGAAAATCTAGAAGATCTAGGGTTTCGCTCATAACTTTTTACATACAACACCACAGGCCCGAACCATGAAAGAAAGAACCGATAAGCTGAACTTCGTTAAAATTAAGTTTCTGTTCTGCGGAAGATATCGTCAAGAGAACAAAAAGACAAGCCACAGACAGGGAGAAAATATTTGCAAAAGACATATATGATAATGATCTGTAACTCTTGAAACTCTACAACAATAAAACAACCCACTTAAAAATGGACCAAAGACCTTAACAGACACCTCACCAAAGATATACAGATGGCAAGTAAGCATATGAAAAGTAAGCTCTACATTATATGTCAGCAGGGAAATGCAGACTAAAACAAGATACCACTACTCACATATTAGAGTGGCCAAAATCCAGAACACTGACAACACCAAAGGCTGGCAAGGATGTGGAGTAACAGGAACTCTCATTCATTGCTAGTGGGAACGCACAAATGGTACAGCCATAGTGGAAGACAGTTTGGTGGTTTCTCACAAAACTAAACATGCTCTAACCATATGATCCAGCAATCACGCTCCTTGGTATTTACCAAAAGGAGCTGAAAACTTAATGTCCACACAAAAATGTGTGCACAGATGTTTAGAGCAGTTTTATTCACAATTGCCAAAACTTGGACATAACTAAGATGTTCTTCAGTGGGTGAATGATAAATAAACTGTGATACACCCAGACAATGGAATATTATTCAGCACTAAAAAGAAATGAGCTATCAAGTCACAAAAAGACATGGAGGAAATGAAAATCATATTACTCAGCAAAAGAATCAAGTCTGAAAAGACTGCATATTGTATGACTCAACTATATGACATTCTGAAAAAGGCAAAACTATGGAGACAGTAAAAGATCAGTGGTTGCAAGGGCTTAGGGGGAGAGAGAGAAAAATAAGTGGAAGACAGGATTTTCAGGGCAGTGAAACTACTCTTTATGTACCATAACAGTGGATACATATCATTATGAACTTGTCCAAACCCATAGAATATACAGCACCACGAGTGAATCCTAATGTAAACTGAGGACTTTAGATGATAATGCCGTTATCAATAGAGAGTCATCAGTTGTAATAGAGTCACGTGTTGCTTAACGATGAGGATATGTTCTGAGAAATGTGATGTTAGGCGATTTTGTCATTGTGCAAACGTCATCAAGTATACTTACAAAAACCTAGATAGTATAGCCTACTACACATCTAGGTTATATGGTACTAATCTTATGGAACAACCATCATATATGCAACCCGTCATGGACCAAAATGTCGTTATGCGGCACATGACTGCAAACGTACCACTTTGGTAGGCGATGTTGAGAATGGGGAAGGCTATGCATGTGTGGGAGCAGCACATATAGGGGAAGTCTCTGTACCTTACCCTCAATTTTGCTGTGAGCCTAAAACTTCTCTGAAAAATAAAGCCTACTTAAAAAAGAGGTGCATTTTCTTTTAGAATGTAAACTCCTCAAGAACAGGGATAATATTCTCTGTATGTTCTGTTGTGCCTAGTATAATTTAAATGCTCAATAAATATTGATGATGAGAGGCAGTGAGAATTTATAAGGATGAAAAACTCAAATCTCAAAACAAAAAAGATAGCTGTTAAATGTATATGCGTGTATGTGCATATATACATACATATACATGCATACATGCGTGTGAATATACATGTATATATGCATGTACATACATGTATGCATATTATATACACATTTGTATATATTCATACATCATCTTTTTTGACCAATATAACAAAATAGATGAATGAAGGTCCCCTTGCCTCTGATGATTCTGGGAAACTGAAGGTGTTAGAGGGAGGCTGTGCTGAACTGGATTTCTGTTCACTCCACGGCACCCTCTGTGATGCCCCTCCCTCAGGAAGATTATACATTCCACCTAGTTTAATTCAGACATGGCTACATGACTTGAGTCAGCCAACGAAATGTAGGCAGAAGTGACGCATGCCATCTGTGGCGTTAAGAACCAGCGCATTGTGCATTAACTCTCTTCTCTCTGCCACAAGACCAGCAAGATTCTACTACCTTTCAGTCTGGGAATCAGTTGAAGAAAATGTGGAATAGTGCTGTAGCTGAACCACAATACAAATGTTCTGTGAGTGAGAAATAAACTTTTATTTGTAAGGTGCTAAGGTTTGGGGGTTGTTATTGCGGCATATCCTAGTCTATGCTGGCTCATGTAGGGGTGCTTAATTAGATTTATGGGGAGAGGGAAAATCAAAGAAAAAAATAAACCATATTCAAACTTTCACACCTAAAATCTTAAAAGCTTTCAAATACTTAGGTACTATATTTTGTTTAAAAAGATGATCAAAACTTAAAATTCTAGGATCCATGAAATTATTGCAAGTACTTAAAATGAATAAATAATCACTTAACTTTTACCACGTGTACAGTAGGAGGCATTGACTTGGAACCAGAAGATCTGGGTATAGATTTTGGTCCTGCTCTGTAGCAGCTACATTTTGAGATGCCAATCCTATCCATGCTCCTTTATTTGGAAGTAACATCAACTTACCACCCCTAGGAAAGTGCTGCGATGTTTGCAACAAGTGAATGGTTTATCTTTATACCAAATGACTTCAGACAACCAGCTCCCGTGTGCAAGGCCAGGCACCATGTGGTCCAAATGGACTTCATTTCCAAGCCTTCAATGTATGTGAGATAGCACTATACAAATATCTCTTCACTTATGCTAAATTGAGAGGGCTTTCTTTAAAAAAAACTTGCAATCAAAAATATCTTGATTTAAACATGTGTGCTTTACGTGAATTATTGCCTGAGTCTGGATTTCCTGAGCTGTAGAAAGGATTAAAACATCCTCACTTGGTTGTTGTGAGATTCAAATAATGTGAATATGTGCAACTAGATGGGAATGATCAACCTGAAAGGAAATTTCAGAGGAGCAACTCAAATCGTGCCTAACGTAAACATTCTTCTCAATTTTCAAGCAAGGAAATTGCTGGTAATCAAATGTTTACTATAACTATACCCACCATATTTATTTAAAGTATATCAAATTTGACGAGAATATTTAACTTACAATGTATGAAAACTCCCTATGTAATTAATAGAAAGATAGTAATTTTAAATTTACTATATAGGACTTAAAAGTATAATTTTACTACTTTAAAGGACAACAGTGAACTTTAGCTGCATCTCTTTACATTGTACCTTTTTGTTTGTTACAACTACCTACTCCTGGTTTAGAAACGCAACACCCTTTGAAAGTATTATTTCTTTGGAAAAGCATAATATGCTTTAAGTTTCCTGGAACTGCTTGTAGCAAATATCTAGAACTGACAGAAACCCATTTTGGGGGAAAGAAGGAGGGGTACATTGGGTTTAAGCATATCTTTTAGGTGCCTGGGGGAGTTTTATTTATTTTCTCTTTCTGTGCACAGCCTAGAGAACAATGTTTACTGGAAGAACTGTCATCGTGTTACCCACTTAACCTTGTAAACACGATGTTTAATAAGTACCATCCCTATGCAGGTGATGTTTTCTTTGCAGGAAAACTTTGACATTTTCCCCCAAAATGACTTGAAGAAATTCAGGGAATATTTCTGGAAAATATATTTTAATATAGTAGAAAAATTCTAAGTAATTTACAGTTCTGCTTCCAAAAGCAAGATAGGGATATTAACTGCTCACTAAACCATGAACCTCATTTTAGATGCAATCCTGTTAGTTCCTTAATACTCTTTTCTCCAGGGGCCCAAACATTGTATTTACCTGTCTACCATGTTCTGAATTGCCTTGCCAGAGACGGTTTCAACCCTACACTCCTATATCATCTTTTTGGGCACCCAAATTTGTAGAGTTATGGTTTGTTCCATGGCCATATTTAATACAAATACGTTAATCTTACAAATATTTTCAAGTCATCTCTTTGTTCTATTTGTCTGAAAATCACTTGATAGTATAAAAATTGCTTGGATATCTCCTCCTAAAAGGACACTTAATATAGTGGCATCAGCACGTTCAAGTTTAATGACTAAAGGGGCCGGTCCAGCGGCGCAAGCGGTTGGGTGCGCGCACTCCGCTGCGGCAGCCCGGGGTTCGCCGGTTCGGATCCCAGGTGCGCACCGACGCACTGCTTGTCAGGCCATGCTGTGGCGGCGTCCCATGTAAAGTGGAGGAAGATGGGCGTGGATGTTGGCCCAGGGCCAGTCTTCCTCAGCAAAAAAAGAGGAGGATTGGCAGATGTTAGCTCAGGGCTGATCTCCTCACACACAAAAAAAGGTTTAATGACTCAAGTAGCTGTGATTCCAGCTTGAGCTTCATCTATTTCGATCTCAGCTAGATAGGGACAAATAGAGAGAAAGCACTTACAGCCATTCTTTGTGCCATTTTGTTACGTCTTAAATGTTATTTACTGCATAGTTTTCTCAGTTTCCTTTTCACGTTAAAATGCTTAGCTCATTGGAATTTTCTCAGGAGTCAACTTAAGAGAATTTAACCAACACAGTACTGATCAAATGGAGGAAACTAAGTATATGGGATCATTCAGAAGAAACTAGAAAAATCGTGGGCTCAGACTCCAAAAATAAATGTATCATAAAGACAAAATTCAGCATTAAACATGCCATATGAATGGTTTCCTATTTCTGTTAATACCCCAGAAAGTAATTCTACCTGCAAATACAGCAGGTAGTTATATAACTCACTAGAATATTTTTAAATCACAATAAAATTATTTGTGTCATTTCCGAGGCATTTGAAGTTTTAAAGCAATGATTATCAAAATACGGTCAAGGCATCATTGGTGGTCTATTGACATCCACCATGTGGTGTTTAAACAGACATGTTATAGTATTCACGTTTTGAGTATATTAATGAGTCCATTAAGTAATTTATTATAATTGCTGCTGATGAGGCATTAAGGAACACTGTCCATCACTCCACTTATAATAGCAAACATTCTCCTGTCTTTGTCTCATCTCAATTATAGGCAGGAATATATGACATGATACCCTAGTTCTTTTATCTGAAGTACTGAGTATTGAAAACATTAAAAAAAAAAAAAAAAGAAAAAAAAAATCAACATGACACCATGGTTCTTTTGTCTGGAGTACTGAATATTGAAAACATTAACTGAAAAAAAGAAAATCAAACATCAAAAGTGTCTTTCAATGGAAGGACAGTGTTACTTGGATCATAGGGCATAAGCAAAGATTTGATCCTTCTGACCAATGGGGGAGGACTTATTCTGCCGAAGGAGCCACAGCAAGCTGTATGGCAGAAACTATATTGCATAGAAAGAAATGAAGAAACAACTTCCAGCATTCCACAGCGCAGTGCAGTAGTAAAATATGTACAGCAGCAGGTAAGACAATAAAACAACAGTTAATGAAGACCAGTGTATAAACTTGGATCAATTTCAGGAAGAGAAACGAAAAATATTCTGCAATTACTCTATTAGTTCTAACATAAAGACACAACTGGCTTAAAGCAGTGCTGTTCAATAGAACTTTCTGTGATAATGAAAAGGTTCCATTCTGCCCTGTCCAATATGTCACCACTAGCACATGTGGCTACTGAGAACTTGAAATATGACTAGTGCTACTGAGGACCTAAATTTTTTAATTTTTTACATTTAATTTTATTTAACTCAGCCACATAAGGCTAGTGGCTACCACATCAGATAGTGCAAGTCTAGGAAACTTCATCATGGAATGTAGGATAACATGGGACAGAGAATGAGTGAGAAACACAAAACAGGGGAATAAGGGAAGAAAAGCATCATGACCAGATGAACCCAAAGGAGGCTGGGAGGTGGAAGAGGAAGGAGTTGAATCTATGTCAATATCACACTATATTTGCATTTTAGTTTTCTAAGTATGTTTCCACATTTGAGCTAGCTGTTTAGCATACTTCCTTACCATTCCATACCAAATGTGGGTTTAATTATTTTAACTATGTTTATGAACGAAATAAGAAAAAATGCAACATTTAACACATCTATTGCATACCGTAGGTAGTTAACAAATGTTGGGCCTTTCCTTTTCAATGTTAAAGTAACTCTTTTAGAGGTTAAGGAAAACTACCTGAGCCAGAGGGAACCAAGTGAAAATCACAGTTAAGGTGCTGTGCCTCAAGAGTGCTGACCAGGTGAGCTAATACTCACCCCATTTACAGATGGGTCCCTGTCCAAGGTCTGTTACTGCTTACGTGGATCACAGGTCACAATAACTCATCTTAATACTTCAGACTGGCACATACATTAAATGCATACAAATTGGGAATATTTTTTATACATAATATGGCTTAGTTGTCATGATATGTTAGCAGTGTTTTTAATGGTCAATATGAGAACTATTCAATGCCCTATGATATTTAATAAGAGGCAATAATTTAGAAGGAGAGATTCTTATTTCTATTAGCATGGATAAATCTGTACTTGAACTCAGAAATTTAGATGCATAATTACGAGGAGAAAAATATATGTTGGAGAGAAATTAAGAATTTTAAGCATGAGAACACACTGAACAGTCATCTTATCTTACAGTTTTCTACACTTACAGTAAAATTAATCTAAAAGACACAGAAAAACCAATCTTTTGAGCAGCTGTTATTAAATAAATTACTTGCTTTAATAATGAATGATACATATATATTGAGAGAAATTATTCACTTCATGTCTAGCGTATCTAATGATGTCTGAACTTTGACTGCTACAATATAACAGAATTTTAACTTGATGTTATATTGAAGCTGCAAGATCTTAGCACCTTTTAATAATGAATTGGGAGAGAATTTCATGTTTAGGCTTAAAAATGCTCCATACTTAATGTCAGAAATGAAGTGATATTTCAAAGAAAGCAAAAATTGGACCTTGGACCTTGAAAATTGGACCTCTTCTGACCCTGAAAGTTTTGAGGGTCCTTAGGTAGAAAAAAAAATGACTCAAATACGGGAATTCCATAGACCTCAGAACCCCCCACAGCTTTTACAAAAGGCTCAGATCTCTCAAAGGTACAGGCTACATTCACACCAGCGTCCTCGTCTTCCACTCAACTTTTTAGAGATTCTATTTTTGAGGATATAAAAAGAAGAAAAACATATATCTTGAGAAGAGAAAGGCATGAATTCATATCTGGAACATTAGGGAAAATTTAACATCACACTTTTTTTTTTCAAATTGAAGTTTCATTATAGTGTTCAGTCTATTTGTTCTACCTTCAATATGATCATTTTTCCTTCATCATATTTCTATGTTCTGTGGATCATAAAGAATCTAGAGAATAAAACATTAACAATAATAATAATCTCCAATAAAGCACCTACCATATGCTAAGCACAATGTTAAACGATTTATGTATATTTTCTTTCCTTAAAACAACCAAGTACAGGTAGGTATCAATATCCCATTTTACAAGCAATGAAATCGCAGGCTTTACAAGGTTGAATAGTCTGTCCACGGTCATTCAACTAGTAACCAGAAGAGCTAGAAATCAAACCCAAGTTAGCTCAAAGCCCTCACCCAAAGACCAAGTGGTTGGACAAGATGTGATATGGGCAAATGGAAGGAATAAGGAAGAAGATGCAACGAGATGACAGGTATTCTCTCTTCCCTGCACTACCTCTTTCCTGATGCTAATTTCTCTTCAGCAGTAGCCTTCTCTACAGCGTGCTGTAAGAGCACATCTCTCTAACATGACTACTATAGGCATCAGCCAATCCTGGTATTAATATCAGGGTGCTTGTTAAAAGCAAGAGGAAAAAACTACAGCATAGTGTCAGTTTATGTAAGAAAGGCAAGAAGTGAAGTTAAATCAAATTATGTGAGGCCTTGCTTTTGAGCTTCAAAGATCATTAATATCATTTACCTTTTCTTTTTTTAATAACTAAGCAAACAATACGATGCCTAAAGACTTTTAAAACACAAACTTCTTGGAAATACATTCTTACCAGAATAATCCATGCAAGATGTTAAACTCAAAATTTTACTCTTTATGAAAGAAAGCTTATACGTGTTAGAGCTAGAACATAAGATTGTTAATTCTACGAGTGATTGCATATAGTGGATTGTTCTCCCACAGATGTTTTATCATTTTTCTTGTGCAAACCAATGTTAATACAAGGATTCAGTCATTATGAGAAGCCAAGACGGTCCTCGGACATCACCACTGTTCACAGTGCCCACTTACCCCAGGTGCCAGCACAGAGTTCACAATCACGCACTTTAACCATCAGGTCACGCTTCTTTCCCTCAATATTTTCTATAAAGAAAATTGCTCCCAGGACATTTTTCATACTTTATATTTTATTAAGTTTCATTTTTCAATTGTCTAAACAGAAGTTAATAGAGATGCTGAACTCATAAACTATAGTAATAATACCACTTAGTAATACCTTGACACCAAAATCACAAACCACAATATTTAAAAATTGATGAACTAGACTTAAAGCTCAAAACTTTTCCACTTCAAAAGACATCAATAAGGGCCGGCCCGGTGGCGCAGCAGTTAAGTGCGCACGCTCCGCTGCGGTGGCCCGGGGTTCGCAGGTTTGCATCCCGGGCGCACACCGATGCACCACTTGTTAAGCCATGCTGTGGCGGCATCCCATATAAAGTAGAGGAAGATGGGCACGGATGTTAGCCCAGGGCCAGTCTTCCTCAAGAAAAAAGGGGAGGATTGGCATCAGATGTTAGCTCAGGGCTAGTCCTCCTCACAAAAAAAAAAAAAAAAAATTTACTGAGAATGCTGTTCAAGCTGAACTATGTGAGCCAGGTAAAGGCTACAGTTAGAGACACCAGCTGATATAGGAGGCATCCCCGTCCTCAGGAACTCATGGCCTGGAAGTGAGGACAAATCATTTCAGTGGCGGATGGTCAGCTCCTTTTTTCTATCCATGTAATTCATTTATAGGTGACATTAGAATATTTTTTTCTGGTAACAGTTTCTATATGCATAAATGGTTTTAGTCCTGCCAAACAGAAGTGCTACATCACAATTTGGTATTACTCAGATTGGTACCCTCTCAAAAAAAGTAATTTTGGAATGCTTCAAGACATTCCGGTTTGGGCAGAAGACATGTCAAGTTGCCCACAACAAGCATCTTAATTGGTTACCCAAAGAAACAATATGCAGTTGCCTGCAGACAACTTCCTTCGGTAATAATGAGTTATATCTACAAAACAGAAGACCTGAAGCTTTGAAAATCACGGTTTAATTATTTGCATTTAAAATTGGAAGTCCTGATTCAAGGCAAAAGGAGCAATTCCAGTCCTCAATGGGATTTCTAATGAAAAGTTTGTTCCAAGCTTAGATGAGTGAACCAAATACATTTCCACAGCTGCTCCAATTAAACAAGGATAACTTAAATAAACAAACACTTTTGCATAAGATCTCAGTAAAAACAACAGTGTCTTGCAGATTCGTGCTCAGGATGGAATCAACTACATGGTTGTTCCTCCCAGAAGCTGAACACACACCACAATGGTATTCTTTAATACACCCTCAAATCTGCCTTCTTTTCCACTTCCAAAATGTCAGGAAATGCCTATAAGCTGTAAAAATGTTCCACCCAGGCACTATTGCTTGAACACTAGTCAATGATGTGTATTTATGACATGATGAGCTGTATTTCCATTTATCAGCCAGATATTAAGAACATCTGCTGGTTGAGCTCAGTGCAGGGAAAACATGGGTTGGCCACTACAGAGGGTCCTATCCCTGAGATTCTCCTGCTGTCCGACACTCTGCTTTTTCCTAATAATCTTAAATGAATAGAAAGTTCTTGGCTTGCTCCTTCTACTGGGAGGAGTCTCGAGTAAAATGATAATCAATAATAATAATAGTATGGTGTTTTACATTTCTATGCTGCTGTTAATCTGAAGAGACTCAAAAATTTTTAAGAAATACAGGAGTCCACATCCATTTCTGAAACTGAGCCATAATTGAGGCAGAACAGAGGAACTCATCAAGCCCTCCAGTTGTACTCTGCAACCAAAGACCACCACAGCCTGGATGACTCAACAGAAGCCCCAAGAAGGCCACTGAGAACCATTGTCTAGTAACGTGGCTTTCAATTTCTGAAGAACACTGTAACCTTTCAAATCCCTGTCTGGCTCCACAGAGCACCCGCTTAGCTTTCCTGTGAATCTACAGATCAGGAATATTTTCAGTCAATTCAACAAACATTGTGCCAGGCATGTGGAATGTTTTGGGCATTACGCTATTAACTACAAAACAAATGTCAATGAGAGCTGATTCTCTTTTTTTAATTTAATAGCAACAACATTCACAAAACTCAAAACAGACACATTTGATGAGATATTCGAGTCTGGAAGTTTGGAAAATCATTATTTTGGGACTTAGCAAGTCAAAAGAATTCATGTTTAGTCCTGCACAGTTATGTGACCTGTGGTTAGAGGGAAGACATGGCATCTCCTCTGTGGAACCACTGAGGTGAAGTGGCCTCACTAGGCATTATTCGTAGGTATGGAATACTGAAGGTAAAGAATTAGGAGGAGAGCCATAGAATTAAGATTAAGAAACCATACGCAAGGTGGTTTTGTGATTCTTGGGGGATTCTGTCACTAAAAAGCTGCAGGAAAATTTGACTTCCATTTCCACATTTGGGAAGAGTAAATAAGTCTCAGTCTCCACAATTCCTCAGATTGGCCATAACTTCATGACTCCAAACGGGTTTCTAAAAGTTAGGGCAAATAATCATAATAAAACTATCCCTCTCTACAAGAGCTAGAACCTTCTCAATCCCATATCTCATCCACATTAGGTGGGGCCAGGCTACTCATGTACGCATCTCTCAGCTTATCTGTGGTTCTTAATGCTATTAAGAACACCACTTACCCATCTCATTTCCCAGAATTCTCAGAGTGAAGATGGGTTTGGGTACTGTTCCAGCTCTAAATTGCTAATATAAGTATATTCACTATAAGATTTTCCTAATATAATTTGGTACACGGCTTCACGTTTCCTCAAGTTGATACATAATCAGTAAAGTGGTATTGTCTCAAAAGTATTCAAGACGTACATGGTTTCAAGGCCCAGAATAGTATCTGTGTATGCATTTTTCTAACCACAGCCATATGGGGTATAAAAATTCCCCAGGGGATATCAGGCAGAGTTTAACATTAGTTGTTTATAATGCTTACTGTAGCTCAAATATGGCAATAGATACTGTGTTAATAAAAGTGAAGCAAATATGCTACTTCGCTTTGTTTCAAGAGTAGGTCACTTGCTTTTAGCTAGATTTCAAAGCAAACCAAATTTGCTGGATAAAACATAGAATTCAGTCCACTAATCAGTATTTTCTTCTATCTGTCATGAAAAAAATTTATACTCTCTTGAGAAGGATTAACTATATCTACATGAGAGTTTTATAAATTTCTGAAAACCTCTGGTCCAGTCCCAAGGGCCACAAATTATCTTTACAACAATTAGATTACTGTAACTGTGTAGTGACATTTCAAATAAGATCATATGGTTTGACAGTATGGAGACTTTTCAAAAAGTTAAAAATAGAAATACTATATGATCCAGCTATTCCACTTCTGGGTATTTATCCAAAGAACAGGAAAACACTAATTTGAAAAGATATACACATCCCTATGTTCATTGCAGCATTATTCACAATAGCCAAGACTTAGAAGCAATCTAAGTGCCCATCAATGAATGAATGGATAAAGAAGATGTGGTAGATATATACACTGAGGAATACTGCTCAGCCATAAAAAAAGACAAAATTGTGCCATTTGCAACAACATGGATGGACCTTAAGGGTATCATGCTGAGCAAAATAAGTCAGACGGAGAAAGACAATTATGACTTCACTCATACGTGGAAGACAAGCAAACACATAGATATGGAGAACAGACTGGTGGTTACCAGAGGGGAAGGGGGAGGGGGGAAGGCAAAAGGGGTAAAGGGGCACATGTGTATGGTGACAGATGGCAACTAGACTTTTGGTGGTGAACACGATGTAGTCTATACAGGAGCTGAAATATAATGATGTACACCTAAAATTTACATAACATTATAAACCAATGGGATCTCAATAAAAATTTTAAAAAAGATCATATGGTTTGATGCTAATTTAAGTTTCTAATGTTTTCCTAGGAACATAATTCCTTGAGATGATCTATAAAGAAGAGTTTTGTGTGGTCAAGTAAGTTTGGGAAACGCTGTGGCCTCCCGTTGGATATTCTCCAAGTACAATAGCTTATTCAAGACTCTGAGAAGTCTTGCAGTCAAGAACCCTTTTTAACTATTTAGCCCAGCATTCATTAGCCACAGAAACCTTTTCTCATTTGATACCTTTTCTCATGTGATTACAGTCTCTGGCACCAGAGTCCCTAAAACACATACTTCCACTAACTATGCCACTGCTTTAATCCATGAGATTTTTCTATATTATCTAAACACCTGAATAAATAATGAATAACGATAGAGATTATTCAGAACTTTGTTTGCAACTACCTGGCTTATTTGCCTGTGTCCCATAACTTGACTTCAGTAAACATTTTCTAAATGAATAAACATCCTCCACATTTCCAGCATCAGATGGTGTTATGGGTTGAATTATATCCTCCAAAAAAGATATGCTCAAGTCTTAATCCCCAATACCTCAGAATGTGACCTTATTTGGAAATAGGGTTAAAATGAGGTCACTGGGATATTTCAGTATGACTGGTGTGCTTATAAAAAAGAAAAGTTTGAACCAAGAGAAAGACACAGAGATTGAAGATGGTGTAAAGACACAGAGAAAGGATGGCCACATGACTGGAATGATGCATCGAGAAGCCAAGGAACGCCAAGGACTGTGGCCAACACCAGAAGCTGGAAGAGTCGGGGAGGGTTCTCCTCCACGGCACCTTCGTCTCAGACTTCCAGCCTCCAGAACTGTGAGACAATAAACTTCTGTTTATTACACAAGAGTAATACAATTATGTATTCGAAACTAAAATATCAGTATGTTCCCAAAGAGATATTACTTTATGTTGATTGAGTTATTTTCACTTTCTTAATGCACACCATGAAATTCCTCACAGGAGGAACTGAGGGATAGAGTTGTTCAGGAGCCAGCAAAGGTATGGAGTAACTGATGGATCCATAGATCTATGTATTCAGGTAGAAAAGTTGAGTCTACACAGTTCAGAAATAAAGAGGCCCATAAGAAAAAGTACTTCCTGAATATTCAGGAATGGTCAATGAGGGCAACATTTGCCTAACTAGTCTTGTCTCAGAAGTGGTGCCCTCCGATCTCAGGGAAGACATCAGAAGCTAGGGCCCAGCTAGTTATGGCTACTTAGGGCCCATAACCATGGTGGCCAGAAGGGAGGCAGAGGCCACTGGTAAAGCACACATCTGGTTGAGGAACACAGTGAGTAATTTTGTCTTACACTCTCAAGGATACATTGTACAAACATCTAAGTTCGATATTCACTGTCAAAAGTTAAGAGAGAGGATGAATTTTTTTTCTTCCAGTAGTTCAATAAAACAAATTTTCAACTAATATCTATACTCTAACACTTTTAAATTATAATTACTAATACAATTTAACATTACTTATTATTTTGTGAAGCCACTATATATATATAAATACATACACACATATATATAGTCTCATTATGATATATTATATCATATAGTCTCATTATGATATATTATATCATATTACCTCATAAAAATCTAACAACAAACTACGTAATCCTTGTTGAATGCCCAAATTTCTTCAGGTGACAGTAAAAACAAAAAATTATTTTAAGTAGACATAACCGACCAAAGAATATAAAAAGGAAATGCAGATATCTAATAATATTATTTCTAATTGAGTGGTTCAAACTGATAAATTAAGCACTTATCAGTAAGAAACAACAGTGAAGAATTAGATGTTAAATGGCTGATTGGTTAAGACTGTCTTACTATTTACTCCAGATCTTCATACTGAACCATAGAAGAAGTATCTTTATTGGTTCTGCAGTGTCTCTATCCCAAGAATATATATTTTAGGGTCCATGTCTGGATTCAAGTCCATATATCAAAGCATTCCCATCTTTTTAAGTGGGGCTGATCAGTCTCAACTCATAGAGGCTATCAATGGTTTCATCATATTAAGATAGGAACTTGTTACTTTGTAAGTATTTGCAAGTCATCTGCCATATATACAGCTATTTCTTGATACACCATGGCTGGGCACAACCTGTGCTAAAAAATATTATGCAGTGAAGAATAAAATTCCAATACTCTAGATTCAACATCTCATTATCTATTGATGAGGGATGCATATCTAATGTCTCAGCACCACACTGAAAATGCCCTAATGCTAGAAACAAACACTATGGCTGATAAGTGGTGGATATTTAAAACCTAGCTCTGGAAAGCAATTCAGTTCAGGCACCAGCAGTGTAATGACTTTCTAACCTTGGGCTCAAAAATTAGATTTTGTAACAGTTCACTTTGTTTAAAAGCCAAGAAATCCCAATCTACTTCTCTAATATCACTACATTTGAAAATAATACAAGACCTAGGAAGTGCCAAAATACTTTAAATTTCACGCTGCTATTGGCTCTTCAGGATATTACCACTTCAGACAAAATCAGGAATGTCTGAGTACAGAGAAATCCAAGCAATCTTTGATGTTGCATATCAGACAGGGAAATGCTACAGACTGTCTCCTCCGCAAACATCAAGCTGCATGCTCTGGTACAATGCCAAAAACAAGACCCAGGCATTAATGAGTTATTTTCTATTGTTACTCATTTTATGGTAGTGTCTTATAATTATGCAAACTACTGAAGGGACAATTTAAAATCTAATCAGGATTAGGAAAAATCCTTACATTATCGCATTTTTTTTTATAAGCCACATTTGTTTTAGTATCTACTTAGCTCAGCTCATTCAGAAATGCCCCTCCTGTAATAAATCAATTTGAATTTATTTTGTCTTGCATGTTTATGCAGTGCAAATAAAACAAGTTAGAAACTGACCTCCCCCAGAATAAGTCAGACCTAATTAGTTTATATCAAATTGATGGGTGAGGAGAAACAGAAACAATGTTACTTTTTTAAGGCAGCATTTTTTGTATCTACTTTAATCATTTGAATCTTTGCAAAATATCAAATTAGGTTCTTATGAAAATGCTTGAATCTTGGTGTAAAACACTAGATTGTTTATCATAAAAGCACCAGAACAACCACTTCTAGACCAAAGTTGACACACTGAATCAAACTCAACAGAGTATGCAGGCTTTTGAATCAATTTTGTAGTACGTGTCGGGCAAAAGTTCAAAATTATTACACGATAAGATCTGAGCCCCCTCTCCCAAATTGGTTGCTTCATCCAAAAATTAGAGTAGTTAGCTGGAAGGTAATACATTCCCTATTACAAATATTGATACAAATACTTCAGAAAAGTAATGCATGTGCATAACAAAATTTCAGACCGCACAGAAGGGAGAAAAATGAAAGTTCTCCTCTCTTCCAGATCCCATTTCTACTTCTCAGGGGTGACCCACTTAATAATTTATAAAATATTCTTTTATACGTTTTCTGTACAAAGAGCACCCTGCATTATTTTTCACTTAATGTGTCTTAGACATCTTCCCAAGAGCCTCCAAGTCATTCTTTGTAACGTCTGCACATTTCACTAGATGGATTTGCCATAGTTTAATCAGTTCCTAATTTATTAGCATTCCAGTTGTCTGCAGTTTTAGATTTCCTATCTAAAACAATCCTATCATGAGCGTCCTTGTTGATATATCCTAAGAATTTGTCCTTTGGCTGCACAAATACATGAATGGCAATACTGCCAAGTCAAAAGACTGCCCAAGTGCCTTCCAGGAAGCTTATCCTGATTAATGAATCATTAATATGTGAAAATTCCCATTTCCCCACACCCTCATTCAGAGAAAAGCATGGATAACTAATTTCTGTTGGCTCAACTTTATGGACGCATTTTAAAACACGTTGCTTCATTTATTCCTCTCAACGCAATCCTATAAATTTCACATTATCCTCATTTTAACAGATGAGGGAACCCAGATTTAGAAAAGTTGGGTTGATGCAAAACCAAGATTAAAAGCTGAGGTTCCCAGTTCCTCGATTCAAGCTTTCTCCAGTCTACTAAGTTCCCCATGGGAGTCAACTTACTATGGGTTCTTAATTAAAATTCAAGAACTTGTCCCACCAGCTGTCTTGGGAAGTTTCACCGACAGAGGCAAGCAGGAGTGACCCAGAGGCACAGTCGCTTCAGAACTTCTATTTAGAAAGTACCCACAGTCAATATTCTCATTTTATTAGCCTCAGAAACGAGAGCAGAAGTTAGCAGATGGTACCAGAAATATTTTTATTTTCTGTCTTGATTCTTTCAAAAACCTAATCACCACGCTTAGGAGAAAGTAACTTCTAAGCACTTGCCCTTTGCCCTCTTGCACTATGAGACCTCAATTACCACCCTCTCCCAGGGACTTATGATAATGAAATCTGTGAGCACAGCATTACCTCCACATCCTGTGTTTTGTTTTGTTTTACTGTCCAAGGACAACAAGGTTCCGCATCTCCTGGATACCAGGAATCAACAGAACGTTTAATCAAATTGGTCCCACATTACATAGCAAAGTGCTATGATTTGTAATTTGTTTATTTGACCAATTTCTTTCAATTTCCTAATCCTTCTCTCATCAAATTTAGAAAAAGGATTTCTAGAATGGAAGCCATACCTGACCAATTTTCTTAAAGTGGATTTAAGTTATAAATTGCAACAAGTAAAAAAGAGAAATAGTCAGGGAAATATCAGAGGGGCAAAGAAACAATAGAAACTCAGTCTTGATTCTTTATCTATTTACAGTTGAACTTCTTCCAGAAAGAATTTAAAATAGACATATGAATATTTGGGAAAGCAGGTTTTTAAAGAGTTAATTTTTAAAAAATTTCTACTTAAAGTACTTAAAGAGAGTCACAAAAAAATTTAAAAAGCAGTCAAAAGGTAAAAAGAACATGGTAGACCAAGGAGTTTTAAGTGCTGTTCCACCAAAACTACCTACCCTACAAATCATAAGGAGGCCATGTAGCTGGTACATAGCTGGCCTTCAATAAATGTTTTGCCCCAATACTTCCATTCTATAAATATTTGCTACGCACCTACTTTGTGCCAGTATCATGCTAAATTCTGAGCTGTCCAATATGATAGCCACTGGCCACACGTAGCCACTGAACACTTGAAATGTGGCCAGTATGAATTGATAGGTGCTGTAAGTGTAAACACACACCAGATTTCAAAGACATATGAAAAAAATACAGAATATCTTATAATCGTTTTATATCGACATGTTGAAATGATAATTATTTGAGATATACTGAGTTAAGATATATTAAAGTTAATTTCACCTATTTCTTTTTGCTTTTTCAATGAGTCTACTAGAAAACTTAAAATTACGTACGTGGCTTGCATTCTATTTCTGTTGGACAGCATGGTTCTAGATTCATGTTTCCCAAATTTTAATGTGCATACAACTCACCTGGGATCTTGATAAAACGCAGATTCGCGATTCAGCATGTCTGGAGTGAAGCCTAGGCTGCTGCATTTTAACAGACTCCCCAGTGACCCCAACGCAGCTCGTCTGCACACCTCACTTTGGGTAAGGGACGCTCTGGAGACATGCCACTCCATGTGTGCCACTCTGACCAGTATCTGCAGCAGCTACTGCTGCAAGTATCTGTTCCCGTCCAAAAGGAGGGAGGTACAGAAACTGAGAAAAAAGAGAATGAGCATTTGGAAACTATTATTGTAATTTGACGTTGTTGCAACATCCAAGTGCATGATCACTGGACTCCAGACTCGTAGGTACAAGCTGTCTACTAGTTGTCACTAGTGGCCTATTATGACAGATTAGAATTTCAAAAGTTGGTATTTACCATAGTCGTTTCAGAAGCACTGCTCTAGAGTTTAGACCATTCCGGCCAAAGAGGGTTCACAGAATACCAGCGTGTGGCATATTAGGAAATGTAAAAACCTCCTGGTTATATAAATTTAAGAAACATTACGGGGTCGGCCCAGTGGCGCAAGCGGTTAAGTGCACGCACTCCGCTGGGGCGGCCTGGGGTTCGCCAGTTCCAAGCGCGCACGGATGTACCGCTTATCAGGCCGTGCTGTGGTGGCGTCCCATATAAAGCAGAGGAAGATGGCCACGGACGTTAGCCCAGGGCCAGTCTTCCTCAGCAAAAAAGAGGAGGATTGGCAGATGTTAGCTCAGAGCCCATCTTCCTCACCAAAAAAAAAAAAAAGAAAAGAAACATTACGTTAAACAAGGTTTCAGGACTTCTCAAAGCCTTCAACATGCTCGTGTGCCTTTGTATCTCCAAAGGAACATAGTATACAGCACTTCCCAACTATTTTTGGTATCAAAACCTCTCACCCTACACCACCACTATTAACCACATCTCAAGAAATAGTGCTTTGTGGAATACCAGTAGAATACCACTCTCCTAAATGATTTAATTGAGGTATCTTGCTTTTTCAGCCATTCAAAAAATACTGATTAAGTACTAATTAAAATTTACTTGTGGTACATTCATTACCATGATCCTGAACAGTTCAAGCAATTTTAATTTGCAAAATGTTATTTATGTTTCTCTAAGATGATTAACAGCAGAATGGCTCTTTTGGCATTTAAATAGATCACTATGAAACATAATTTAAATTAAAAAAAACACATCGACATGATACCACAGTATTTTAGGGTCTTACAGCATTACCATTTTCAATTTTATTATAAACCTAATTTAGAATTTAATTTAGATAACAGATTTGTGATTGCAGTGTCTCTCCCTCTCACCACTAATGAAATCCATAATGAAATAGCCCATTCCACTTGGTATACAAGCTTACTAACTAGGTTAAGTTCTCTTTTCACAAAATCGTACTTCCTTACTTTGTAAGCAAATAGAGACTTTTAAGCATAAACTGCGCCTAAGACATTATGACATGTATGTGCAATTTCTTGACAAACGTCACCTCCACACCTAAAGGAATTTCAGAACAAATGGAATGAGGCTGAAGTCTACAGATAAATCATTGAAAAAGAAAGATGGTCCTCAACATCTTTTCTCTTAACCACTACTGCCAGCAGGAATACTTTTGGCCATAAAAACCACAAGTGTGTAAAATATCCATGTTTATTTTGCTAAGACAATAAAAGTAATAGCCTTTTTGTTTGTTCATTGAGGAATGATTGCTAATAGACGCAGCAAGTTCACTCTAGTTCTACGATGTCTACAAGAATATCAGCTGTTATTTCACAAACACACCCTCGGCACCGAGAACAGTGTTTGACAGATACTAAGCAGTCAACAAACATATTTTAATAAATGTGCAGGGCTCTTATATGAAAAATATTTTAATACCAATTGAATATGCCTTTATTATAGAAAGATTAGAAAAGATATAGAATCTAAAAACAAAAGCAAACAATTCTCATAATCCTCACAGTTTACCTTTAACGCCCATTTGCACCTTAGTGGATATACTTCAAGACAATTATTGTTTTTCAATGAACATGGAATCATACTCCATGCTACATTTCCCCTAATATTATTGGTACTAAATAATACACAGCTTCATTGTGAATGGCTACATAGGCAGCCATTTTACAAATATAGGAAATTTAAGAAATGGGTCTACTATTGAAGATTTAAATTATCCCTCCTCCCCTCTCATTTTCCCCTCTGTCTGGAAAGAGTTACTCTTTTGGTCAAATCTTTGCACATATCCCTAAGAGTTTCTTTAGGAAATATTCCTGAAAGGACGTGTATATTTTAAAGCCTTTGTTATGCATTTCCAAACTATCCTTCAGAAAATCTGTAACCTCTCACACCCCAACAGGCAGTACAGAAGACTAATCTTCAGAGTTTTAACTAAAAGTCAGAAGCTATGACTCATGAACTCCACTTTTATCACCTTCTACCTCAACATCAACAAATGGCATCCGTTAAATAACAACCTGGCTATGATGGCCGCTATAAGAGATCTTAAAACCTAACCTTTCCTTCAGGAAACCAACCATATAACAAATACTATAAAACAAAGACTTGTCCTTAATTACATAGGAGGTAAAAAATCCCAGAGCTCAATACAGCAGAAATAACCCAGTGTGAAAAACTAAGAGAATAGAAGAATGAGTTTTATCAGGTAAAATTTGAGTTCTGTAATTCTGTGCCAACCAGAGTATTAAGATAATACAGTGAAAAATTACTCATTTATCTCACTCAGAAGAGGTCAGGGTCTATGAAATGATTGAAGGAGCAAAGGTGAGGTGCTTGGGGGGAAAAGCAAATATGTTCCATATTTCCTGAGGTGGAAAGAACCCAAGTGACCACACATGGGTAATGAATGTTCTTAGCAAAGAATACTAGAGGATATTCCCAAGAAAAATTATTATAAATTAGAACATGAGAAAATCAAAAGACAGTCATATATTAATTTAATGGGCAACATCAATCCTAGCACAGTAAACAAAAGGATCCAAGCATCTAGAAAGTTCAGTAAGAAGATTATCAAAATTTTAAGGTATAAATTTATCCAATAAATGTTAAGCTGATTCATGTCGATGGAAACAATGGGCATCTCCACAAATTTCCATCTATTTACAAGTCTCCTTATTGGTCTCCATTGCACCTAATGTCAGTCATCTTCTAGCAGAGTTAACATTAGCTTCCCTCCAAACAACAAACCCACCCACCAACCCCAACTAAGTTACTGGCAAGCAATTACATTCTGATTTATAAGATCTTTCTAGCAGGCCCAAGCCTAGGTCACACTCTTGTTAAAAATACAACCATTAGCTGATTTGGAGGCCACCAAGATCTTAAGGAAGGGTCTAAGAGGGATGTGATGAGGAGTTTAGGAACTAGGATTCAATGAGACCTTGTTGGTATTAGTCTGCTTGAGCCTAAATGAAAGGCAGGGAAAGGGGGGAGGTAAGTTTTTTGTTTGTTTTTTAAGCCTAATTATCTTTTTTGCCAGCAAGAGAATACACCAACCCCCATGAGAACACTGTCTATGGCTCCCAGAGGCTCAGTCTCTAAAACACCCATTTATGGGAGGACCCTTGTATAATGTGACATCTGCAGAAGGTACAATAGTGGCTGATTTCAAAATTTTGGGGGAAAAATGTGGAGGAGAATGAATGTCAGGAAAATAATATGCTGATGTCCTCTTTCACATAAATATTCAAAGCACCACAGATTGATTTAAATACTGAGTTTTCATTTAAACAGTGTATAAAACTTCCTCAATGACAAATTCTTCAAGCATTTTTCAAGACTTATAACTTATGTTTATTTTCCTTTCACTATAATTGGACTTTTATAAAAAACCATTGGATCACTTCTCTACGGTGGTGAAAATTCCCAGTCATATGGTTATAATCAAGGGTCAAATTGCTAATGACACCAAAATCAAGGAGAGCCCTGAAATTAGAGGGTGGGGTCCACTTTACTCCCACACCCACCTTAACTCCTTTTTAGGATAAAAAGAGGCTTTGAGCACTCGTTTCTTGGTCGATTTATTTAGAACTACATGACATGTGCTCCCTATTCCATGTTCAAATTTTCCTTCACCACCACCCCCTACACACAGACAGACAAGAAAAACTCAAAAACTCAAGTATCTTCTGACCTCGTGATCTGAAAATAAGATATAAATTGGTAGGTCTAGTCTAAAAACATGCCACTTTCATACAGCTCAAACTAATTGCATAACCTTAAAGAGCTTTTTCTGAACTTTGCTTTCTAAAAATAAAAATAAATCAAGATATATGTTGTGTTGCTTTTAATAGAGATTAAATGACTAAATTTTCATTTTACATCATGACATTTTTAAAAAATATCTTACCTGTCAACCTTTAGTGAAACAAAATTATCAAAAAAAATGTAGAGTTTAAAACAAATAATTTTGACATCTGATTATAAGGTTAGAAACAATTACAAAGTCTGCTGGTTGAGGCAAGTTTAAAGGTTTTCTTTGGAAACTGAGTTTCATCCTGGATACATATTTTTCTTGACAATTAAAGGATATTTTCTTTGGTTATTCTGCTACAGCCTCCTCTTTGCTTTCCACCGTCCTAAATACCATGGAGAAGCTAGACTGAAAACCTTTATTTTAACAGTAATCATTTCCTCCCTATTATAAAACAAATTAATGAATTCAATAAGTATTTATTGAGCATTTCCTCTGCCAGGCACCACTCTAGGAACCAAAGGTACTACAGAGACAAATGTTTCTGCCCACACAGAATTTTCATTCTTTGGACTAAATTTTGATTGAAAACTTACCATGTTCAGACATTGAACTAAGCAGCAAATATATAACAATGAATAAAACACAATCTCACCCTCAAGAAGTTGCCATTTACTTGTTTTTTCCTGCTAACTTTATTTTTGTTGTGTTTTTTTCTTGTTTTTTACTTTTATAGAAAGTGAACCCTAGGATACTTAGACCCAAGTTGGCCTGCCTAACAAAATAGTTTAATGGAAAATAATTTAAGTACCGAACATCAATAATTTCCATTCATTTGGTTTTTCAAAAAGTGTTCCCTCCTCATAGTTACCTAGAAACAAGTGATGATATTGATAAATTTGTTATTTCAAGCTGTTAATTTCTAGGGAGTCACCTGCATTTTTAAACTATTTTTGTCAATCCCTCCTCGTATTTCCCTCCCCACACCCCTCCCCCTCTTCTACTCTCTATGGCTGGAGCATCCTCACATTTCTGCATTGCAATCAGGTGACACCTTGAGTTGAACTGCCTTCCTACTAAGGCCCAAAGTATCTATTTTCTTTGATTCCTACTTAGAAAACACATTAAAAGATAAGCCTCAATTAGATTACAGATTCAAAATGATTCAAAAAGGGATTTCATTTAATACATTTTCTGAGTGTAAAAAAGGGTATATTTAGCATGATGAGATGAAAGACGGGCTCTATGCAGAGTTACACATACTAATGTTTTTCCATGTAAGTGACAATCAAGTGGTCTCTGCTTGTACTATCACAGAATTTGAACATGGAAAAGGATCATATATGCAAAACACAAAAATGAGAACAATTATAAAATTTGAATGTGTTACATAAGAAAAAGTAAAGAAGATGGAGGCATGCTGGTATTAATATGCTATTATTTTGATGTTAATATCATACACAACAAAAATATTTAAAAAAAAAAAAAAAGGGAAGTTTCTCTCTGAAATTTTACTAACCAAGATATAACAATAAAGAAGCCCATTATTTTATGCATATCTTATATTTTTATAGGAGAAAATTAACACTCACTTGCAGATTTATGTTATATTGGGATTTCACAATATATAATTGGTTTTATTATAAAAGCAAAATATATATATACACACACGTATGTGTTTTTAATCATAAAGACCTATCTTTACATCACGGAACTGTGAGAATCTGAGATGCTGGATCTGAATCCACAAAAAAAAAAAATTCTGACTGCAAATAAACTATCCAAGAAGCCCAAACAATGTGCAATCATGACACAATGATCTTAGTTTGCAGATGTGAACATGTCTTTATTAGAAGGGTTACTCCTCAAGACGTGCGCAACAACACCAATTACGCTCCATTCCTGAATCTCCACGTGCACAATGAGGGGATCAAGACTTGAAACAGTGCCATGATGTAAAAGGGAAACGACGGAGGAGAAGAAATGGGCTTTGGATTAATGAGCTGGCATACACACCAAGGCCTTAATGGGCAGCGCTGACAGGGTTCAATTATAGTGGAGCGTGCAGCCTCATTACTGCCAGTGGCTGTCACTTAGGGCACTGGTGCAGAGGAGCATCCAACTGACTGCAGACAAAGGGAAATACATGAAAACAAAAGACATTTACAAAGCATCTGCAGGAGCAAAGACCCTGCCCTCCCCCCAACGCGCTTGGGCGCACACCCACACACACACAGGCACACACACACTCCTCAGCTCTACTTACAAGCCAGCACACACACAGGCACCAGCTCTTTGTACTTACACACAGTGAAGTTTCCTCCAGCTTGGCTTGCCAATTGATTATTACACAGAGGGCTTTTAGGCAGAAATATAATTGAATTAAGAGCTAGTGTCAAGGCAAATTTTTAAAATGGGACCTTAAATATTATCCCTCCAAAAAATAAATCCACATTAAAATTATTACTCTTTTTAGTGGGCATGGGTGCCTTATAGTTCCATTACTACACATTGTCTTACTAACAATTATCACCCTTTACCACATAATTTTCATTACAAAGTCAAAATAAAAAATTTAAAAGGAAGTATTTTGATTCCATGAATACCTACGTGTAAATGGTTTAGGCTATTTAAATTCTCTTCATGTCCTGGTGTCTAAATGGAGCGGGAAATGTGCTGAATGGAAATTTGATAAGGCCTGACTAATAAAAGTTTCAACAATGTGCAGGATCAAGTCTTGCCACAGAAAATCCATTTCTAAAATGCATTCCATGAGTTCACTTACAAAAGACAAAAGGCTGCCTCTCTTGCCCATGAAAAATCACCTGCCTCTAGAAAAAAAATATACATTTAACTAACTGATTCAAAAACAGTGGCTTGACATGAACACCAAAAATAATCAGAGGTAGTATCATAAAACAATTTTACATCTACTATGCATTTGTACAAATTTAGTCTATAAATTTTTAACACAAACATATTTAGTATTTAATGTGCAGTATAATCTTACAATAGTTACTTGAACAGCAAATTGTAACGCTGAGATTTTTTTCTCCTAGAAGAACATCTCCAGGTGAATCTTAACAACCCATCTTTAAATAATAATTGGATTACTTTTCTATTATCTATGACCATTCATAGAAACAAAATCAACCTTAGTGAAGATAATTCAGGAGATGCTTTAGTGTCTTTTAAAGAGAGACACAATAGAAAACTCTCACGATTATTCAGGGGATAGTTTCCAGCTCCCCTTCTTGAACCCATAATAAATGTGTACAGTTAAGATTGGGATGTACCTAGGAGGACATCCCCCAAATCAGAAGGAATAATACATAAATGCACAGAGACAAATTACTGGGTCAAATGAAGCTAACAAGAAACATGCAAGGGGAAAATATCTCAAATGAATGGACATTTCTATACCAACCAAACTATCCCTTCAAAAAGACCAATACACTTTCACAAAAAAAAAAAAAAAGAAAGAAAGAAAGGTTACAAGTAGCCATTTTTCTAAAAGGGATTCATATTAAGACCTTTTCTAATATAGGTGAATGCCAGAAACAAGGCATAATTATGATTCTGAATGGAAAACACACTAGAAGCAACCAAAAGAGGAACATTTCCATTTGTTTTTATATTATCACACGTATTTTCATTCGAACACTTACAGGTAATTAGAACACAAACAAAATTAATTTATTTCAACAAAGCATCCTTTGACTAGGGCTGGTTACACCCTGGCGGTAAGTTCCAATCTGAAATATTAACTTAGACCAAAGGCCTCCTAGTCATCCCAGTTATACACAGTCCAGGAGCTTCGCTGTCATCTTCTACTTGTGTCATCACAGGTAGTGAGGACCAGGGAGGTCGGGCCATCGGCTGCCTGGTCACCAATAGTGTGAGTGTCATCCTAACATGTCGGGCTGGAGTCTACCCATACTGTCTCCTCACTTCATATTAACCTCTCAACCGAGACTCACCACTCCAGTCAACTGTATGACCTCAGTAGTTCCTCACTAGCTACAATGTCAACAAGTTCCACCATGGGTATCCAGCAAAATACCAATGAAGGAAAAACTGATCATGTAACATGCACTCTGTACCAAGAAGAGCCAGAGATCACTGCTTTGGAGGGCTCCATTTAGTACTGAGTGGCCCACGAACATGAACAAAGGCAGGTCACTTAGTGCTGTAAATTTATAGGTAGAGAAATTAAGGCAATCTTTACAGAGTTTTATTTATTTATTTTTTGTGTGAGGAAGACCAGCCCTGAGCTAACAACCGTGCTAATCCTCCTCTTTTTGCTGAGGAAGACTGGCTCTGAGCTAACATCTATTGCCAATCCTCCTCCTTTTTTTTTCCCCCAAAGCCCCAGTAGATAGTTGTATGTCATAGTTGCATAACCTTCTAGTTGCTGTATGCGGGACGTGGCCTCAGCATGGCCGGAGAAGCGGTGCGTCGGTGCGCGCCCAGGATCCGAAACCGGGCCGCCAGTAGCGGAGCGCGCACACTTAACTGCTAAGCCACGGGGCCGGCCCTACAGAGTTTTAATAGAATATAAATACAGAAAGAGTGAAACGTATCTGAAGCATCTACGTGCAGAGCTTGGCCATTGAAAAATGTTGATTTTCCCTCTCCCTACCCTTTACCGTAATGCATGACTTCATTATGTCTTAGGACCCATAGCACTTTGTGGCTTATGCCCCATCTCAGATCTGCCAAGCTAAACCACAAGAGTGTAGGATGGGGACTGCTGCAGCTTAAGTGCTGTGCAACCACTAAAAATATATTTTATATATAACCTTTATTTCATTGACATAATTGGCACAGACCAAAATATACTGCAACCATCTCATCATTTCCTGCCTAGAGTGCTAGTAGTTCAAAGAAAGATCTCATCTTTTGGTCTTTATTATAATCTTAAAAAGCCCTATATCATTTTTATTCAGATTTGTTACTAAAATATGCTTTGTACTCTTCTGAAATTTTCAAATGCTATCATGAGTAAGATTCTTTTTTCCTCCTAAGATATGGAAAACTACATACCAAGCTATAAGTACAGTTACTAATGAAGAGAAAAAGAAAATGAAATTAGGAGAGAGTGTATATAAAGAGAGACAACTGACTACATATTTCACACTATAGTACAGATTGATTTAAATTTTTACTCTATATTCTTTTAACTTTTTATATTACCACGTGTGCATTTTTAAAAGTAAAATTAACAAACATCAACATTCAAAATTTTTTAACTAAAATTAAGAACTTAAAAATTTTAAAATAATTGACATTTCTCCAACTGTGACATGAGTGGCTTCCTGTTTTTTCCAGCAGAGAATGTATGTCTTACTGCTTCTCGTATCTCAACTTAGCAAAGCCTCAGGCTTTTTTACTAGTGTTTCCATCTTCAGGCCTGCCCTCAAAGTCCCGGGTCACTGGCCTCTGGGTAGAACACATGCACTCAATAGTTACTCATTGGACCTGGGAGCTGACACAGCTAAGCCAGACCCAGCAAAGATCCCACCAGTAAAATGCCTTTTCTCTTGGGACCAAGATTTGATTGGTTTTCAACCCCCAGGAGGCTGACTCACCTCCAGCCAACAAAGTTCATTTCCCCAGACTCGACTCAGCTGGAATCTTCTACTCTCACCAGGCTTCCAAGTCTCTGATCTATTCCAACTTTTAAGAGCTGCCAGATTCCAGTCAGCCAGTGGGTCTTTCACCCCTAACTAAACAAAATCGTCCCATGCATACTCCATAAAACCAAATGCCAAGCAACAATGGTGGTTTTAACTGTGGCAATCACTCAAGACACTAACCATCTTTTCCCTTACCCCACTCTCCCATCACTAAAACAAACAAACCCAAACTCATACACCCTCCTTTGATCCTGACTCCCTTGATGTACTTGAGCTTACCAGGCTCAAGATCCCTCACTCTGTGTACCCTCATTTCAATTTCAATTTCTGGGCCATTCCATTTGAGGGATTCTATCTATACATCAGTGTTCCTCAATCTTGAATGCACATGCTATCTTAGTGCAGGCTACTATAACAAAATACCATAGACTGGATGGCTTATAAACAGAAATTTATTTCTCCCAGTTTCAGAGGCTTGGAAAGTCCAGGATCAAGGAAGCGACAGATTCAGCGTCTGGTGAGGATCCACCTCCTGGTTCATAGATGGCGATCTTCCTGCTGTGTCCCCAACATGGCAGAAGTGGAAAGGGAGCTCTCTGGAGTCTCTTTCCTAAGGGCATTAATCCCAATCATGAAGGCTCTACCCTTACGACCTAATCACCTCCCAAAAGGTCCACCTCCAAATAACATCATATTGGGGTTTAGGTTTCAACCAAGGAATTTTGGGGGAGGACACACCATTCAGTCTATAGCACATACCAACAACCTCAGGAGCTTGTTAAAAATGCAGATTTCGAATCAGCAGGTCTGGAGTGGTGCCTCAGATTCTGCATTTCTAACAAGCTCCAGGTGATGCCTAGGCTGCAGGTCTTGCTAATTTGAATAGCATATTTTTATACATCTCTCTTAGTTCCTGGACCTTAACATTTCTAACTGTTAGGGCTCGCCTGCTCTTCTAATATGGATATTCCTCTTACTAAATGTAAGGTACCCTGGTCCCTTCCCACTTGGTTATCAAAAACATCCCAGTGCAAACATAGGGCTGTGATTACACAATGCCAACGCAGCTGTTCTCCATGGAAAAAATCAGTTCAGGTATTTTATGTCACGAAGCCCTGGGGCCAGCCCGGTGGCCTAGTGGTAAAGTTCAGTGCACTCCACTTCAGCGGTCTGGGTTCAGTTCCTGGGAAAGGACCTACACCACTCGTCAACGGCCATGCTGTGGCGGCAGCCGACATACAACATAGAGGAAGATTGGCAACAGATGTTAGCTTGGGGCAAATCCTCCTCAGCAAAAAAAAAAAAAAAATCATCTTCCACATCATCTTCTATAGTTGGGCTATTAGAAAATATTAAATTGCCCAGCCATTTAAATTAAAATAATTTGTGTTAGATATACAAACTAAGAGATATAGTCCAGGTCTCATTCTCTTACTATGATCTCATTTAACCATAATACTGGTCACATTTATATCACTGAAATCCATGAGCTTGATCAGGGTTTTCTGCCAATTTCCTAGGCAGTGGAGCACCTGGACTTCACTCTACAGCCAACAGCTCAGTGTTACTTTACCCCCAACCCCTGGCTGCTGCTTCCTCTAACAAGCACACAGGTTACATAGTAATAAGATAATACCATGTGTGAGCAAACCACACGCCTCCTTCACTATCCTCTAAGGGCTCTTGTGCATGAACATAAAAAATCAGCTCTTTTCAAAGGATTTAAGGGAGAGGAGTGTCAAACAATGTTTAACACCACAGTTAGCAGCTCAGACTGCATTAAACCCTATAAGCACACATAAATAAAGCTAGATTTCATTATGGGCCTGACAGCATTGTATAGCTCTAAATTATTTTATTTCAATCCCAGACAAAAGCATAGAGGATGAAAAGAGGTGCTTATGGAGTAAAAGAATGCATCATAAAATATCATTCTAAAAAATAAAGAAACAAAGAAAAAGAATGCCACTGAATCAAGAAATATCTTCAATGTATATAACACTTTCTCAAAAATATCTGAAAATTGTGTCTAACACATTGCTCTTGCTACATTTTAACTTGAGCCCCTAATTTAGGCCATATTTTCAGCATTGAAAGTCTGATTACAAAAAAAAAAATGCACATTTTCCACTGATTTTTTTTAAACCAATGAGTTCTCTTTGCCCACAACTCCTCTATATCAATTTATGACTCCCTACACACATTTTTTCATGTCTCATGGCATTAGTGACTCCTTCTAGCTATAAACTGCTTGTCGTGGTTTGCTTCTTGCCAGAATACCTACAACATACTCAGTAAAGAGCCCAGCAGAGTCTCTGACTCCTGGAGTTTGTATTCTAAAACAACCAATTCTGTGTACCTCAGATTCACTTCCAAGAAAACCTGAGCCTCACCACACCTTTGTAGAATAATGGATACAAGTATTACAAATGTTAAGAAGATGGGAGCATATTTACCACTTCATTGATAAGTGAAAAAAATTTGCAACGGACCTTGGAAATAATTTTGTCCAGGGCCCACAATCCTGGTACTTCATAGATAGTTAATTATTTGTCCTTGTTCTAATGCACTATAGAATTTGCAATCTCTCTGGGCCATTCCTACAAGTCTTCATCTGCATTCCTAACACAAATTTCTCCTGCTGTTATAAGTGACCTTCTTTAGTATTTAAAAGAATTGATGACTTTCACCATCCTTCTTCCAACTGTTGCTCATGAACTTACAATTTGTATTTAAATCACCATTTATTTATCTACATATGAAATAATTTTCAATTCCTGTTAACTTTTACTCATAGGTCCTATTTCCCAAACCATTAGTCATGTTTCAGATGTTTCCAGCAAAGAATATTAGAGAAGGATTACTCGTGATTACTGTATGCTACATTCCTGTTCAAACATCCCCACTTCCAATGTAGTAGTCTGAAGAGGGTGGAAGTAAAACTGAGTTTAATCAGGGGATAAGAGCTGTGTCTCTCTGGAATGGTTTCAACTACAATAAGTCGGGGAGAACTACCATTTCTAAATTGCAACAAATGTTTGGAATTCTGATCGCAAGTGGAAAAAAAAAAAGAATCAAAAATCACAACATGTAAAGTTTATATTGCCATGAAGAGAGAAGAATAAACGCAAATGACCTAATTTTAATTGGTTCCTGGGAGCTGTATAATTGTAACTTTTTAAAGAGCATTTAGCCCAAAAGGAAATTCCCACATTTCTAATCTAGAATTTTAAAGCGTTTTGAATCACTGTTCTGGAAACTCTCATACTTAATGTAAATAAATCATTCATGATCCTCTCTAAATACAATCAACTCTGGAATTTTCTTTCTAAAAATGATAGCATTCCATTTATTTTTCTAAATAAGAGGGAAGAAGAAAAACACTTTACTGAAAGAAGTTATAACATTGGATGTAACTCAACAAAATGACCGATTAGGTGGGGCAACAGTGACACTCCCTTGATGATTTTGTTCTTGCTTTATAAATCAAAATCTGGGATGTTAGTGCCAGGCAGACATATTCCACCTGGATTCTGAAAACACTGCTATCCTCTCCCTGCTTATAATACTGCCACAATAATAGGAGTTCTGCAATCATAATTTACATCCCTGACAGCTCTGGAGATAATGTAAGAAAAAGATTCCAGCTCTTTCTTTAGATTTGGATTGCTTCTTTGATGCTAACAGCAATGTGTACTTGTCTTTTATTTTTCCTGTAAAAGAGGTAGGTATAAATCAAACACTGTGGCTGATGACAAATTCAATCAGAACATGTCATTTATACATAATCATTTATCTGGACATCATAATGTTTTAATATCAAACCAGTCTTGTATTTTCTGAAGTTGGATACCATCCCCCCTTTTTACCCTTTTAATTCCACACAGAAATAATATCTATTGAAAGTTACCCACTGTATCTCTAATGGGAGTGTACCTCTTCTCTTGGTTGCATTTTCACATAGTTGTGGCAAGAATGACAAGATAGCAATAAATGGCAGCCAGGAACTCTGAGGCCCTACTCCTGGGTCTACTCAAGTAGCAATAATAATTAATCAGTTCATTCTCTCCCACCTTATTGCCTCTGTTCTCCTACGATGCTATAGGTAAACTGAAGAATCCATCTTGGTTTTTGCAGTAGGACGAATTAGGGTACCTTATTCGGAAGAGGGAGTGTGAGTGCTCACTCCCATCCTAAAAAGGCTACTATCTTGAATGCAAAGAATAAGAATTTTACAAGCAAAATTCAGTTAACCAGGGTCCTTTGAGATCGCTTCAGAACCAACCCTATTCTTTTAGAAAAGAAACAATGCAAATAGTAAGAAGACACACAATTAGAGACAATTTCTGCTTTGATCAACTTTAGAAATTATCTAGTCCAGTTCCCTCCTTTTATAGATGTGAAAACAGAGTCCTAGAGAAGAAATATGAGTTGCCCAAAGTCACAAAATGGAGCTGAAAGCCAGAGGTAGAACTCAATCGCTTTACTAGTGAGATATTTCACTCCCAGGGTGAAGATTGATTGCATTAAACCATCATTAACAACCTACCTCTAACCCTCCTATCCTGAGCCTCTCTCTCAATCTTGGGCCATTTAGGATCCCGAGAATTTCCCTGAAGAAGATCAAGGAGGATGGAGTTCAACCTGAAGAACCCACAAAAGTATGCAAGCAAACCAGTTGTGGGTGGGAGGACCCTCCATGAAAGTAGAGCCTGCCCCAGAATCTTAATCTGTTTTTATCAAATTCCAAACTGCAGAAAAGATTCAAGAACTGCATCACCTCCAGATGAAACTTGAACCCAGAATCAATCTTTCAGAAAACCTTAAATAGGGCAGGGCATTCTGAGAATCTATCCAGAACAACGTAAAATGAATCCAGGGGCATTCTGGGCCACTTCCCCACACAGAGGTACCATTTTCAGCTTCTCTTCCTGCCTTAGTAACTTCCTCTGCAGCTGACCTCATGCGGAGAGATGTCAGGAGCAAAGGGCCCTCGTGTGCCATTTGTATTCCAAGCCTGTGGGTCTCTAGTATTGTGTATTGGCTCCATTCTAATCACCATGCTTTTGCAAACTGAGAAAGGCAAACTATAATTTGGAAATGGTTGCTGTTGTGTGTGTTTGATTGTTTGTTTCCTCTTTTACAGCCCCAGCACATAGCAAAATGCCTCGCATATTGTGGGCACTTAATAAAGGCTTGTTGAAGAATTATCTTTTTTAATGTGATGTTCTATTTGTGACTATAGGCCCTGTTTTAACTGCCTCTGTACTGGCTCTGTTGCCATGTTACTAAAGATTTTCCCAACAAATTTTGAAATTAATGGAAAGGAATATTGATCCCCTACATGTGGCTATATTATTTTATAACATCCAGAAAGAAAGCAAGACCTAAGAAGCCTAATTAACTCTATAAAAATATTTTAAATGATAAATTCCCTTTTGAATCTAACTCAGATACCCATGAGTCGTAAGTCTGTGAACACAGAATATACTCAGGCGTGAGAGGAGAGGGGGGAATTTGCCTACGTCTTTGTCTAAAGCCACTCGCATGCTCTGCAGTTGTTTCTGTTACATGATGTTCACTGTAATGAGGTACAGAGAGGAGAGTCCTCCTATTGCATTTTTGGTATTAAATAGCAAACACTGCCACTTTCCCAGTTTCTCAAGAATGTCATTTAGTAATAACAGAGTATTAGACTTGGAGAGGAGCAAGCCAATCTTCTCATTTTACAGATAATAAATAAATCCTCATAGCTCTCTCCTTATATGCAAGGCTTCAATGTTTTTCTACAGTCTCTCTTATCTTCCCCCAGTCTTCCTCTTTATGTCTTCATCTTTGCCACATATAAATTTTTTCCACTGTCTTTTCTCCTCTAAAGTTATTCAAATCTTCAGAATAGATTAACTCTTTCCCACAACCAGAACTATACTACCACCCTCCACCAAGCCTCCCACATAATTTACACACAATTTTTTTTTTTTTTTTTGGTGAGGAAGATTGGCCCTGAGCTAACATCTGTGCCAATCTTCCTCTATTTTGTATGTTGGACACCACCACAGCATGGCTTGATGAGCAGTGTGTAGGTCCATGTCCGGGATCTGAACCTGTGAACCCTGGGCTGCCAAAGCAGAGCAAGCAAACTTAACCACTACACCACTGGGCCAGCCCATACACACAATTTTTAAACGTAGTTTCCGTCTTCCAGCAGCTTGCAAAAAGGCACAACTCATCCCTTTGCTCAACAGCCTTATCCACTCACAGACCACTAATATGGAATAACCACATCAACACTAATAACAACAAAATTAATATAATTAGAAGAAATGATTATACCTGATAGAGAAAGACTCCAAAAAGTTACAAGGATGGCAAGAAGGTGGGGCAACATCCATTTGAAATGGATGTTGGTTGTCACTATATAGGAAAAGTGGTTGTCTGGGAGACAAGATTTATGAGGTGCAAGGAAGACTCTTATGTCTAAAACTATCTCACTCATCTGCCAAAAATTCTTCATTCCTCTATATCACAATCCACAAGACTTATTTCTTTAAGTTAGAAAGTTTTAACAAAACACAAATGTTAAGAGGAACAATACAGTGACTCTTACGAATTATATCCAATTTCAAATAAATTTGATTGAGCATCTGGCTCTCCTAATAATTAGCTGAGATCCAATACACATGGAACTCCTTATGAAGGGGACTGACAGTAAGATGTTTCATATTATAGAGGTTAAATAAGGAGTAAGTTTGAAGTTTTGGAAAGGAAGTATTAGGACACAAGAGGAAGTAAAGGAAGAAAGAAAGATGTACGTCACTTGCCTCACAATGCTGACAAAACTGTCCTTCCTTCAAAAGGAAGGATTTTCCTTTGCTAAAGAGGAGCAAAAACACTTACTACTTTTACTCTCTGGGGATTGCTGTGGCCCTTAAGACTCGCACAACCATTAAACACTTTTGACATAGCTTCAATTCTAAACCTTTGCTCTCACATACAGCACTTCAGTAGTTCCTTCAACCTAAGCATATGGGTGTTCTCAGAGGGAAACAGAATGAGCTGAGAGAATGAACAGCAGTGAGAAAGGAAGAAATGAATGAGAAAAGTCAGGCATTATTTGAAAGGAGGCAGCATCCAGCAGGAAACAAACCTAGCAAGGTTTATAGCAGTGGGTCTCAACCAGGGGTGATTTTGCTCCCCAGGAGACATTTGGGAAATCTGGAGACATTTTTGGTTGTCACCACTGGGAGGGGAGGAATGCTTCTGGCATCTGGTGGCTGGGGCCAGGGATGCTGCTAAACATCCTACAGTGCGTAGGAGAGCACCCACAATAAGGAATTAGCCAGCCCAGAATGCCAACAGAGCTGAAGTTGAGGAACTCTGGTCTAGACTTCTGTAAAATATGAAAAATGATTGCAGGATCAAACAAGAGTCCTTTACCAGGCACAAAAAGTGCTCCAGAGAAGATTTCACTTTGTTTATCTTGATCTGCACAGCCCAGAATCAGGCCCATATTTTCTCCAAAAATTTGTTAAGACAAATGTAGGTACTAATGTGAAAGGGTCTAGTTGATATCCAAGGCTTCATCTCCAAACTGACCAAAGAATATGAGCAGAAGTCAGTGCATGTTGCCCCCAAATATGTAAAACAATTTGATAAGATGAAGAGTTACGAGTTGCAAAGATATCAAAATCTTAAGAACTGCATTTGTATTTAGAGATGAAACAAAAGCAGACATTATAACCTAGGGAATTTCAGTCCCTCCTATGAAAAGTGTGCAAGTCCAAATGCATCCTGATTATGAGGATGACGATGATGACAACAGCAGCTAGCATTGATTCAAAACTTGCTATGTGCCAAATACGTGCTAAATTCTTTACATGCACAATATCGTGTGGTTATTGTAAACATCCATTTTACAGTTAAGAAAACTGAGGCTCAGAGAGATAAGATGATAATTAGAAAGAGCCAAACTTAGGAACCAAACGTAGGTATGTCTGACTCCAAAGCCTAGCTTTAACCACTGTGCCATACTGACTTCCTAATGAATCCAAGTATTGATCCAAGAGAAAGGAAGAAAACCAACATTCCTTCAGTTATCCTTCAGTTATCTGAGTGCCTCCCAAGAGCTGAGAACACAGCAATGAAGCAGACAGACAGTGCTTTGATCTCAGACAACTAACAGACTAATGGGGATGGAGAATCTCCAGAATGAGTCTCTATCATCAGACTCCAACCAACCCCTAAAGTCACAAGGCCAAAGCAAAAACAAGAGCTTTCTCTTTATGCAAGCGGTTTTGACTCCGTTTAAGTAGGCCCAATGCAAAGCACAGTTATTCATGTGCCGAGTCCTCTGCTCTGTTAAAAGCCAAAATGAAATCTCTCTCTCCCTTTCAGACAGAAAGAGCTTTCTCTCTCCCCTAAAGACCATTTGATGGAAAATTCCAAATGAAGATTCTATATAAGGATTTGCCACTTTCTATCCATCCAACTCTAGGGAAAATAGGTTTAGGGCCTTCTTCTTGACAGGAATTTCAAGTCCTCAGATCCCAGATCTCCAGTCACACAGAGAATGATGAGAGATATCAAAATACTAGAAAATAATAAAGAAAAGAGGCTGCAGAAGCAGTTGTCTGATGATACAGCTGCTGCCTGCACATGAAACAGTCTCATACATTATGAAGAACATAGCAGAGCAGGAAAATCCCCTGGATTAGGACACAAAGGACTGTATTTCAAGTCACAGCTTTATCACTTACTGGATGTGACCGTGGGCAAGTCAATTAACCCTCTCAGAATATCCATTTCCTCACCTATTAAACAAGAATAATGCTTCCCTGCCTACCTTACAGAAATGTAATAAATAAAATAATACATACGGAAGGGTACTGTAAACTGTCAAGGTTACCCATTACGCTTCATATCCAATTTCATCCATATGTAATTGTTAGAGGCCAAACATTTGGTGAGAAACATAGGGGTGTTAGCAGCAAGCACATCACAACACCCCCATCACCAAGTGCCCATCACCAAGTGCCACCAGCAGAGGCATGGGCACTGAAGGGGCAGAACCCGACTGCAGTGATCTCTCCAGGAGATGGCGCTAGAGCTCCCTCGTTTTCAGTTTCCATTTTTATTATTTTGCTTATAGCCACAGAACCAAGTAGTTGTCTTGTTTATAGCCATGAACTCTCATGTTTCATACATGAGCACATTTCTCACAGTTATATTGCACACATCACCCCTCCCGGATGTATATTGGTACTTTAAACTCTGATATATGGAAGGACTCTACAATCCACAACGGGGTAAGGGTCAAGTTTCTCCCCTTCCCATCTATGTCACCAGTACGAGCCATAGTTTAGCTAACAACAACAAAAAAAGACTAGCAAAAATGCTGGGGGGAAATTTAGCTGACATCTATTCAAGTACTATTGAAATATTCTGAATGAACGCCCAGTATATAATGTGATGAATGATACATTTGTGTAGCAAAGGGCAGAGACTTAGTTGCTAGCAGATCTGATTTGAAAACTATCCAAATGTCACAGTCCTTCACACTGAGGTATGCTCAAGATGCCTATAACAGTGTCTGAAACAAATTATTTCAATTATGCAGCGATGGTTACAAGTGTGGGCTCTGAATCAAACTACCCAGGTTCTTATGGGTGCTCCTTGAATAGGTATCTGTGTGACCTTGGACAAGTCACTTTACTTTCTGAGTCTCAGTTGACATATGTGTTAAATGAAGATAATAATAGTACCTAGTCCCCCAGGGCCATTGGGAGGATGAAACGAGATAATCCAGGTAAAGTATGTAATGCTGTGCCTGATGTTACACTACATACTCAGGAAATGCTAGCAGCTACTTATTACGATTAAATAATCATCAACTGAGAGATATGTAAGGTCTTATTTTTTCTAAATAGGTAAGCGATCTAAAAGAACTCCTAATTCCCCTCAGGTCTACTTAAATTTTAATTGCTAAGCACATATACGAACAGTGAGTACCTGAGGGTAAGTTTTCAAACAGCATGACATCTAAACACACCAGCAGCAACACATACGTATAAGAGTGACCAATCCGGATGGAAACCAAACCCCAGCAAGGTGGGCACTCACGGTGGAGCAGGGTCTGGGGAGCAGTTGCAGCACAAGACTGAATTCTTACAGCCTCCACATTAATGCAGAAAAGGCCTGACAGGAGACAATGGAAGGCAAAGGAAAAGCCCAGGCCACAGACAACAAAGCCGGCAACTCTCAGGAGCAACAAGGGTCAGGAACAGACACTACGGCCATGGTGAACATTCCCACCAGGGTGCAAGGAGGAACCCTGAAGAGAACAGAATTGACAGGAAAGCCAGTAGTCATGAAAGAGCAAATGGACTTGCCAGAGGCTTAAAGAAATCAAAATGACCTTATTAACTGGCAAAGTATTAAAAGGATGCTGGAGATGGAAATGGAAGCCTTATGCTGGAACCCCGCCCTACATTTCCTGCCACTCCAGACGTCCCTGGTTACCCTCCAACAGCACAAAGCAGTTAAATCTGCTATAGCACTTGTTTTGAAAACAGCAATTTGTTCCAACATGATTGATTCTATTAGGAAACAATTTAACCATAATCGAATTTTGCATTTGCTTATGCACAATGTCATCTTTGGGAAAGACAAAGTGAAGGTGGAGAACGGCATCCAGCTGAACCAAGCCAGGTTAGGAATACAAAAACACACACATGGGCTCACACTCCAACACCTACCAGCTCCCTTGGCTACTGTATTATGAGCCACATCCATCCACATCTGGTGTGACAATCTTCACTCCCAGTTCAGACAACCCTCCTGCCACCACTTCACAATAATGGACAAGCTACAACCC
The DNA here is from genome assembly GCF_057802395.1 of Ceratotherium simum simum. Taxonomy (NCBI): domain Eukaryota; kingdom Metazoa; phylum Chordata; class Mammalia; order Perissodactyla; family Rhinocerotidae; genus Ceratotherium; species Ceratotherium simum. The sequence goes on from NC_141924.1 coordinate 42,497,757, forward strand.
TCCTGAAGCCAACTTCCATAGGCAAACTTCAGATCTTTTTCAAGGCAATGTGCCATATTTGTTGTCATATTTAAATATTTCTTAACCTTTTGACATGTGTAAAACTGTTAACATGTGTAAATCGTGTTTATTAGGTTCCTATCGTTTTTTCTTATAAGTCACTTATGAAGTTTTTGAGTGCTTTGTCCCCGACTCCCTTTTTCGCAACCCATGAGCTTGTGGTTTTTCATTGTGCAATTTTGCAATAGCAACTTTTAGGAATGAATATGTCACATCATAGCAGAACTGATGGTATCTTGTAGTGACCACATACACTCAGATGTTTTACACAAGCATGTAAAAATCGTTCCCATTGGCTAGAGTTGCACCCTGCATCTTAGGCTCATGCTCACTCTGCCTCTTCTAATTAAAACCTACTTTCCCTTAAGACTTAGCTCATCCGGACAGCCTCCCCAGCTGGCCAGCCTGCTACCTCCATGCCCTGCCTTCGAGCTCTCTGTGCATGTGTCTATCTCTACACTCACCATGCTGCACAGAAATTAAACCTTTACAGCTCTCTCCATCCCAGTTTTGAACCTCAAAAGCAGGGACCCATCTCTTGTATTTGGGTATCTTCAACATGGCACAGCAAAGGCACTTAATAAAGTGCCTTTCAAGGTTAACAACCCATTTGATATCTTACAACTCAACAATATCTATACTCTACAGAATCTCAGGAAGGAAGGAAAGAAAAAACCAGAAGAACCAAAGACCATTCAAAACAAGCTGAGTGTGTTCAAAGCTGCCAGATCAATAAAAGAGGCATAAAATTAAGGAGACTCAATAGAAAAAGTCCATACCAAAGGAGACACAGAAGGGTATTACATGTACGGGAAAGTATCTGAAAACACTGGGAAAACGTGTTTATGAATAAATTGTGCGTTACATGTATGGAGAAAGAATGAGACTGTATTGCACCTACTCAGTGACCCCTTGCCAAAAATTTTACAATAGCTGCTACCTAATGGTTTCCCCTTACTAAGCATCCTTTTATCTTTTAAGTAAGATTTTCCATATATGTTGCGGGGAGGGTATCGCTAACTTTGACATGAGGTACGTTTAAGCCAACCAAAGGGCATATTTCCTGGTCTTCCCTGAATGGAGACTAAAACGAGACATAACAAAAAGTTTCTTTTAGTTTGGGCAATGTATATAATGAGACAGACAGATGTTAAAAGCTTTATCACAGAATCGGAATCCACATTTATAACAAAGCATTCCGAAAAGAACCTAACCTATGACTTTAAAAAACTTTTGTAGAGATGAGAACTACAGTCAAATGTCACCAAATGAAAATTGCACTCTATACTGTTTTTAAAGCTGCACACTTCATGCACTGCAACAATTGTCCTTGAACCTAACGTGCACTCACTGCTCATAGGTGAACACAGGAATAAGACAATGTAGAAACTGAATTAAATTCACTTCAAGCCTTTCATTTTATTGCTGAGAGAAAAGTTTTCCTCCAACTGGTAAGAAGTGAAACAGGAAAAAATAGAAGGACAAAAAGCATTACAAAGCAATGTTGTAAACAAAGGGAGAACCTCCATTCACAAAACAAAGTTCAGGCAGGAAAAAAAAGGCACTCCAAAGAAATAACAGAGTAAGTAAATAAATAACATGAAGGAAAGTGCAAACAAACCAAGACTCTACTAAACAAGCTTTATTTATAAAACCTGTTTAAGGCGAGACTCTTGCAGAAAGGCTGCCACAGGCTACCACTGGACTTCGAAACCTAGGGTGACTGAAATTAACTTATGATTACTAACTGTGATGAAGGAATGAGATATTTCAGAGAGCACAAAAAGGACGCCTTGGATATGGAGCAGGGAGGGTATAGGTGAAAAACTGATAACAGTGGACAAAGAAATTGCTATCAGAATCAGGCTTTTTTTTTTTTTTTTTTCAATTTATATATACAATGCCCCCCACAAAGCAATCCTCAATGGCTATACAGATCTTTATCAAAAAACCCTAATCATTCCTACTTCTGTTATTCTCTGTGTTGCCAGTAAATTGGGGTGATTAATTCAGCGATTTTTTAATTTTTATCATTTCTAATAGCACTTGAGTACTTTTCCATGTCAGGCACTGTTTTAAATACTTTATGTATATGAACTTATTTAATTCTTACAGAAAGTGATTATTCCTGTTCCCACTTCACACCTGAGGAAACTGAGTCACAGAGAGGTTAACTGACTTAGCAAGGACATACGGAGCCAGAAATTGCACCCAAACAATCTAGATCCAAAGTCTACACAACTACTGACTATACCAAACAATAAACAGATTATAATCATTTAAATGTATCCCTCCCAAAAAATTATACATAATAATCTATTTTAAAAGTGATGCACAAGACCAACAGACTCTCATTCGTTTTGTGATGTGAATTCCTATGCACGTGTATAATTCAAGGGGAGAATGTGTAGCCAACACGGCACTTGCAATTACTCAGCTATAACCATGGGACTGAATCCAAGAGACTCACCCCAATTTGCTGGAGTGCTGACGAGTGTCATTCACCCAGCTAGGAAGAGAAAATATACACAGCTACTAGGACCAGCTCCAAAATGGAAAAGAGCACGCTTTAAATGATAATTTCTCCAGAGACAACACTCTCTCCTCGATTCAAAACTGCTGACAAAAGTTCCTCCTTTTGCCCCTGAGTAATTCAAACTACAATCTGTCAACAGCCAAAGAGTTAGCTGGGCTGCACAGAACCTCACCCTAACAACCTGCCTCCTACAATACTCCTCCTGGCAACTGCTCTTGGCAAACATTGATGGCAGTACTGTTCCCACTTGGCCTAAGGATACAGAGAGGGATAGGATAAAGCTAGGTGCCCTGCATAAATGTACCTTATGGATTGCATCACAGATTCCAAGAGTTCTTTGGATGCTCCTTGGTGTTAAAGATGTAATGCCAGAAAGAAAAGGGACAGATTGTTAGAGTAGTAAGGTACAGAGTAATAAGGACTTACTTGGAAACCTACTGCTAAGAGCTAAATACTCATATCCAAAAAGCACAGAAGGATTTTTTTATATCCCAAATTATAACTCAGTAACTTAAGTTCTCACTGTCTCCAAGAAATTATTCCTGATCCACCAAGGCTACTCCAGATGCCCTCAAAGAACTTCTCATTCACTCTTATCCCAGTGCATTCTACATTACAGTGTGATCTGTAATTGCCTGTTGACTTGGTCACTTCACCACTGGGCTGCTTCCCAAGTGAGCTCCATAAGAGCAGACACTGTGTCTTCTCACCAGGTATCCTCTATGCCTGGCACATAATAGGTACTCAAAAATTCTTCTGAATGAATGAATAATACAGGCCAAACCAGCTGGCAGATGCTAAACCCAAAGTCATCTTGCGGTCCAAAGATAGCATGAGCTGGAGGCAGCTCCTAAAGGATTCAGGACCACCTAAGGGCAATTCCACGCTAGCACGAATCTTTCAGGAAATTGGAGAAGAAAAAGGTAGATGCTGGCCCATCACGGCCCTTCTGGATGTGGAAGGATACTTATTAATAGGAAAAAATGGAAAACAATGCCAGAGAGCAAGGTGAATAACGCTGATGACAACTCTGACTTATAACTTATAGTCCATGTTAACGGGTTAAGAACCAAAGAGAATACACGTAGCTGGATAACCAGGAGAGATTGTGTCTCACTTTATTCTGCTTTATATTCTGCTTTACCTATTTGCCCACATTTTATTTCATGGTCTGTTTACCTTAAACTGAATGCCTACTTGGAAATCATTAAAATCTGTATTTAACTGAGTTTGGGTGGGTCCTAGTGAATTAGGGAGAGAAAAAAGCAGAAAGCCTAAGCAAAACTTTTACTGCCTCAAACGCCCTTCCCCAAATAACCACATATGTGTTTTATCATTTTTAATCTGTTTTTACTTTATAAGAATGAAGCCCAATGGTTCTCAGAGTTCTTTGACGAATTGTAAAATAATTTCAATCATACAAATTGAAGTTTTCATAGGCATTAATGGTAGAATCGGAAAGGGTAGAAAACTAAAAAAGTTCAGGAAAAAAGAGAAAGACAATCCATGGCACACAACATCAGTTAACACAAAATATACAAAGATTTGTGTTCTGCTGTCATATTCCAGAGCTGGAAATAACTGCTCAAGTCACATGAATCTGTATCCATTTTAACCCTGTGAATCAGAAACTACTGTTCATGACGCAGCACTGCTAAGAGAGCTGTGCGCGCATCGCTGGCCACCATCACCAGGAACAGATACGCACACTTGGGAAAAACAACAGAAAAATAGGATGTTCCTCTAAGGCACCAGCACATTAAAAATGAGCAGAAGCAAGGACATTTCAGAAGTTTTCATTCATTCATTCATGCATGCACGCATATAGGCATTCACTCAACTAGCCAATGTTTCTTATATTCTGAGCATGCATCAGGCATTGTGTTGGGTTCTGGGGATATAAAATAAAACATTTCTAGTTTTCAGGGTTCATAATCTACTGAAGAGGGGGAAAAAAATCTGCAGGCAGGTAATCTGAATACAGCTGAAACAAATATCTACACTGCACTGCGGTGAGTGGAGTGGTACAGAGGTTTGTTCAGGCAAGAACGCCCTGAAGTGAGAAGTGACACCTTAACCAAGTCATAAAAGACAGGAACCTGCAAGTGTGTGTGGGGTGGGAATTATGTGGCAGGGGAAGGAAGGAGAAGGGAGGACACGGAGAGGAAAGGCATGAATACAGATATGAAGGCGAGAAGTAGCATGGTATAAACAAACAGGTTAGTATGACTAAGGCAGAAATTGTGAGGCCAGAGGGGTAAGAAATGAATGAAATGGACAAGGCTGATGGTGAAGGGACTTTCACCGCTACGTTAAGAAACTTGGACTTCTCCCTATAGGCAATGGAGAGCTAATGAGAAGTTTTAAACAGAGAAGTGAGGTGGTCACAGTTGTGCTTCTCCAGGACAGGATCAGACAGCATAAGTCTTGCACAAGTCATTTTAGCACCAGGTCTACAAGTGATAAAGCTTGTACGACGCAGCAAGACTGTCTACAATGCGAATGTGGTGGGTAGCGAGTCGAGTCCTGATTAGGTTATGGGGTTCAGGGGAATTGACAGAGCCCTGAGCAGGATACTGGTTCCTAAAAGACGTGCGGGGGAACCTCAATTGCCAGGAACTGCGCCCTCTTACACATTGCCAGTGGGATAGCATGTTGGTAAAAAGGTGGTATTATACAATTTAGAATTATGCAACAAATATCTTAAAAACATTCATACCCTTTGGCTTAGTTATTATGCATCTGGAAAAATAGCCTAAAGAATATCTAAATTTAGAGATATGTTTATACACAAAGATGTTAACCACAGCAATTTTATGGCAGCAAATATTTGAAAAAATATCCAATAATAGGTGAATGATTGAATAACTAATGGATTTATTCAATGAACTATTACACACTCATTATAAACTCTAGTATAATTTTAATAACACCAAAAAAAGCTTCTTTTGTAATAAGTGAAAAAATAAGATACAAAATTGTATGTAACATGATCACCTCTATAAAACAGCTACTTGTACACTAAAAATTGAGCAAACTGGGCACACATGAAAATGCTAGTACTTCATTTTAAGTTGTGACAATATGGGTAGTTTTTCCTTAATTATAATTTTGTATTTCCCAGGTTTTCTATAATGTGCATTTTGTTATTGGCAAAAAAATCATATATAATTTTAAAAACATTATTTTGGGCTTCTGATGCCGACCAAAATGGAATAAGCCCATTATTCCCTCTCTCTCCCCACCACTGATTATTACTAAAAACTCTGGACAAAACACAAAGTTCAACTACTGGAAAACTCTGAAAAAAATAAACAAAAGCAGGTGATTTAAGGCGGAAGTCAAGACTTAAGAAACAACCTGTACAATGGTGGTTTCTTGGTTTTTTGTTTCTTCCCTCTCCTTTACATCCCTGCTTTGACCCAAGGCTGGGCCTGAGTCCCAGAACTACGTTGTGGGTACCAGTGGCAAAAACTCCAAAAGTAAGCCCCTCTCTTTCTCTCCAGAGGGATTGAAGGAACCCCCGCACAAATGAGAGTATGGAGGGATTCCTGCCTTTTCTTCTTCTCCCAGTCCTGCCCAGAGGCCACCTGCTGTCATACAGCTGCACTACTGCCAAAGCTGTGACACAAGCATTTAAAATCTGGAAAGAAAACCCATCTCTTGATTCAAAGGAACTGGGCAAATGAACCCAAGCGGTCTGAAGAATGTGAGGGTGTCAGCATTTCTCTCCCCATCTCTGTCTCTCCCAAACCACCTCCGCCCAGCTGCTCCAGCCCAAGGGCAGCCACAGATGGGCAGAACTGTGCAATAGTGCAGGGTGCTAAATTGAGAGGAACACTAGCGTTTTTAGCCAGAGAAACGGTAAAACAGACCCCTCTGTGTCAGAAAGCATTGTAGAAAATCCGATGAGGAAAGAGCTGGGGAAGGAGATCCTCCAATGCTGTGTCTAAACCAACACAAGCCTCAGGTCCACTCTGACCTGCACTTGCAAGACACAGACACCAAGAAACCCAGCAAAGTTCTGAGAACCAAGCCATGATCAAAACCACCACCAAAGTCCCAAATGAACTCCAGTGCGGCCCCAAGGCAGCACCGCAAAGCCTGGGAACACAGAACTGACACTGGGCAAACCATCCGCTGAAGTGGTACAGCCCCAAATGGGTCGACTGTCTGCTAAAACAAAGACACAAAAGAAAGCAACATTCTCAAGAGGATCTTAACAAGACTCAGAGTCTCATCAAATAATATTTGAAAAGTCCAGGATATAATCCAAACTCATTCAACTCACAAAAAAACAGGAAATTCTGACCAATTCACAAGAAAAAGAATAAACAATAGGGGCCAGCCCAAGATGACCCTGATTTTAAAATTAATAAATATTTTAAAGAAGCAATTATAACTACAGTAAATATGAACATACTCTTGAAATTAATTGGAAGAGAAAGTTCTCCGCAGAGATATACCATAAAAAAGAAAGAGAAAGTTTAGTAGTTTTGTTTTTCCTTCGCTATCTCCTTGTTTTGAAACTTGAGCAAACTTTGTTTTGTTTCTTCCAAATTGTTTTTGCTAATCTGATTCCTTTGCTTTTCCATGTAAATTTTGGAATTGGCTTGTTAGCTACAAAAATTTCCTCCTGGTATTTTTATATGGATCGCATTGACTTGATAGATCAATTTGGAGATAACTGACATCTTAATAATATTGAATCTTTCCATAAAGCTATAGTAATCAAGAGAGTATCCAGAAGTAAAACCACACAAATATAATCAATTAATTTTGACAAGGAAGCAAAGGCAAGTCAACGAAGAAGAGTCTTTTCAACAAGAATACTCATAAGCAATAACAACAACAAAAACCCCAAACCTTGCCATATACAAAATGACAAAAATTAACTGATAATGGATCATAGATCTAAATGTAATTCATAAAACTATCAAACTTTTATATGAAACATGAGAGGAATTTTTATTCAAGCCTGGGTTAGGCAAATGGTCCTTAGATACAGCACCAAAAGTATAATCCAAAAAAGAAAATATGGATAAATTGGACTTTAAATTTAAAATTATTTGCTCTGCAAAAGACTCTGTTAAAAAAATTAGACGACAAGCCACAGACTGGGGAAAAAATTTTTTTCAAATCACAAAATTGATAAAGGACTTGTAACAAGAATATCTGAAGAACATTTAACAATAAGAAAACAACCCTATTTTTTAAAATGTGCAAAAGGTTTGAACAAACAATTCACTGAAGATATACACATAACAAATACATGCATGAACAGATACTCAACATTATTAATCATATGAAAATTAAAACTACAATGAGATACCACTATACACCTATTAGAATGCCTACACTTTAAAAAAAAAAAAAAGAAGAAGAAAACACCAAGTGCTGACAAGGAGGCAGAGCAACTGAGAAGCTGATACTTTGCTGGTGGGAGGAGTTCAAAATGTTACACCCAATTTGAAAAAAATAGTTTGGCAGTTTCTTATGAAGTTAAATATGCACTTACCATATGATCCAACAATCTCACTCCTAGGTATTTACCCAAGAGAGAGAAATACTTATGTTCATATACAAATTCATATGCAAACATTTATAGGAGACTTGTTCATAGTTGTCCAAACTGGAAATACCCCAAATGTCTCCTCTGGTAAATGGGTGAGCAAACAATGTACATGCTTACAAGGGAATATTACTCAACAATAAAGAGGAACTATTGCTGCACACAACAGCTTAGATGCATCTCAAATGCATTATCCTGAGTGAAAACAGCCCAAACTTAAAAGGCTACATACTTTTGTATGATTCCATTTACATCACATGCTGGAAAAGGAAAAACTGTGGGGAACAAATCAATGGTTGTGGGGTTAGTAGTGGGGGGAGGGTGAGCCTACAAAGGGGCAGCACAAGGGAATTCTTGGAAGGGAAGGAATGGTTCTGAACCCTGACTATGCAATGGCTATGCTACTCCATGCAGTTGGTCACAATGCCATAGAACTATACATCAAAAAGGCAACAACATATGTAAATTCCAGTAACAAATAACCTTTGTATCCTCAATAAGTCTCCTGCTGCCTTTCATTTAGTTATAGGTCTCCCAAATCTTATAAGAAAATGTAGCAATCACTTTTGGAACAAGAAAACCAATAAGCAAGCACAAACTCACACACACATCAAGAACTTAATCATGTAATTCCCTGGTTCATCAATTATACATATTTCCGTTTCAACTTCTTAGAAAGCACTGAAGCAAACTACACGTGCTTGTAGGACTAGGATCAGGACGCCGAAATATAAAGGCCTGTGTTACTCTTTGTCTGGCTCTGCAAACAGTAATGCTCATTTGTTTACCACTGGAAAGGCAAAGCCAAGATAAATATGTAAAACATTTTAGTAGAAGGGTGAGTATTCCTCTAACAGAAACAAGAATTTCAAGCTACTGCCTGTTGTTCAGAATTGAATAAAGATGATAGAGGAAAAGTCAATGTCATCAGAATTTCCACTCCAACATGCCTTACCATGGCAATTCTGCTTTAAGCATTACCTGAGATAAAACCTACAGAATTTTATCTGCTTTCTACACACATCTATATGCCTTTGAAATAAAAAGCACACACACGAAAACACTCCAAAACACAGGCAATCACAGTCAATTGACAGCACTGAATAAAAGTTATTACAAAATTGAAACCTTTTTTAATATTTTTCTTAAAAAAGCACTAACCCTTTACTATGAGAAGGATCTTTCACTTAATCCAACAATTGCCATTACTCCAAAAGAATGTTCATCAGTCGGGCAATGACGTGAAGTTGTAACCGCGCCACCTCGTGCAGTGGCCCTCAGCAGCATCCTGGCTGCCTCCCTCCACACCAGCGGAGGGCTGAGCCTTTATTTACAGGCTACCTGGATTTGCCCAGGGGTTGGGGCTGCAGATTCAGGAGCCTACCATTTAAAAGGCCAACACAACAGTAACAAACCAGGTGAAATGAAACAATTGCCCGCCCTTGGGTAGCAAGGTTCATACCACACTGTAAGAGGAGGTGGAAAGGAGAAATCTGAGGATGTGACTCTCAAAAGTGCGAGTGACAGGAAAACAAAAGAAGGAAACCGACAGAAGCAGACAGTGAGGTATAACCGAGTCCTGGAGAAATGCTAGGAGATTAGCACATTAGCATTTGCCTTCCGGATTCTAATCACCAGGATTCTCTTCTGCACCGACTCCAGGGTTGATGGTGGAAGACCCTCAGGGCTCAGTTGCAGATTTAGGTTTGAAGAGAATAGTCCTTCTCATTTTCTCTTCCATATTTGCCTCCAGTGGTCAAGATAATAGCTCAATTTCAAATATATAAACAGAGAAATTAATCTCTAATAAGAAATAAGATAGAAATACAACACTATTAGTATGAATGTCACATACACTATCAATGAATATATTATATACAGTACAGTTGCATGAAAATGAATACTGATCATGACCCAAAAATTTTTGGCTCACTCTAACCTAACACATTAGCTGTTTTATAATTCAAAGTGTCAGCAACTAAGAATGAAGATGAGCAGTACGCACTCCACACCAAGTCTATGGCATTCATTACCCCTTGCAATCCTCACTACAACATAGCGAGGTAGGCATTATCAGCACTCCCCTACAAATGAGGGAACTAGTCCAGACAGGCAAAGTTGTTTGCCCAAAATTAAAGAGTTAGCATAGGATAAGGCCTAAAATCAAACTCCAAATACGACTGCTCGAGTGTGATTTTTTTTACCCCAAACCACACTCCTATGTTTGTCACCCAGGGAAGTCCCAAAAACATTTTCCATGTCTAATGCTTTGTTGTTAAGTTGTACTTGCTTACAGGAAGCAAGGCAGAACATTGCCAGATGGCCAAACTGTAGAACCAGTCCAAACCAGAAAGGTCCAAGATGGCGATGAGGTGCCCTGTGCAAAAGACACCTTGTACAAGAAGGGAAGATCTGCACATGCCCCAGATGTCCCCGCCCTGAGTGATGATGTGGAGACCCCTCCCGTTTCAAAACTCATAAGAACCCTGCTCACCTTCCCTTCGGGGAGAAGGTGTTTTAGAGCACAAGCTCTGCCTCCTCCATTCGTTAATCAACAAATCAAGTTTCTGCTCTGCTATTCTGAACCTGGTCTCCTCCTATTAGTGCGAGCGACCCCAGGCAAAAGGACCCAGTTGTAGGTCACTGGTCTCTTAGGGCTCAGTAACATGTTCACTGCAGCATCACTCACAATAGCAAGACATAGAAGCAACATCAGTGTCCACCAACGGATGAAGAAATGGTGTGGAATATTTTTCATCCTTAAAAAAGAAGGAAATTCTGCCATACAGGACAAGGAGGAACCTTGAGAACATTATGCTGAGTAAAATAAGCCAGTCACAGAAGGGCAAATACTGCATGATTTGACTTAATACGAGTTACCTAAAGTAGTCAAACTCTTAGAAGCAGAGAGTAGAATGGTCGTTTCCAGGGGCTGGAGGGAGAGGGAAATGAGGAGTTGCTCTTCAGTGGGTATAAAGTTTCAGTTATTCAAGATGAGTAAGTTCTAGAGATCTGCTGTACAACACTGTGCCTATAGTACACTTAAAAATCTGTTAAGAGGGTAGATCTCGTGTTAAGTGTTCTTTCCACAATAACAAAAAGAAAAAAAAAACTGGAAGAAGTTATGCCTTCTTGAACATTCATGCAAACAGAACAGAAAAAATAGAAGGAGCATAGACTTTGGCATCAAAGAGAATTGGATTGAAAATCCAGCTCAGCCACTTTCTAGATGTTAAAATCTTTCTTAGGCTCAGCTCCCTTATCAGTAAAATGGGAATTATAACACTTACTTCTTAGGATTGCCCTCAAGATTCTTCTTAGGATTGCCCTCAAGATTCAAGTACGCTTGCAAATACCTACCAGAGTACCTAGGGCACAGCGGGTGAGCAGTAAGTATTAGTATCCTTTAGAGTGTACAATTTCCCTAAACTTCTTCATAATTTACAAAAATGCTAGAGCAAGTGCCTCTGAATAAGAATCTAATGGAATAAGGATAATGGAAACCGGGGCTAGGAAAAGTGAACTGAGTGAAGATAACAAGTAACGCAGAACTGCCGCCTTCATAAACACTCTCAGACAGAGCCTCAGAAGCCGGCTGACTGGCCCCCGGTCCTTCCTCTCCAGCCTGCTGCTTTAACTCTAGCCCATGAATAGTGCAAAGTCATTCCATATCTGACAGCGGCTCAGCATCCCACATGAAACAGCGGCCCTCACAAGCCAGTTCAGACTCTACCGCGCAGGCCATATCACTGAGTTCCACTCCAGTTCAGCAGCAACAGGCCCCTGCTGCAGGCTGCCGTTCAAATAAAAGAAGGATGGCGGGGAGAAACCTTTTTTTGAAAACTGCTAAATATTTCCTGCGCCTCTTCTTCTGCTAGTCACTAAATTCAAAACTCACGCAGTGTGCTGGAAAGGAGATAGGAAACGCTGGAGGGCTTCCCCACCTCCTTCCCTCCCTCCCTCTGTCCTTCATTGCTTCCAGCCTTCCAACACTTAGAGAGCACAGTACTGTGTAAGTGCAAACCTTACGATGCACTATTCCTACCTTTAGTTGGATAGGATGTCTTTAAGATGTAATGATGGATAGGAGCTTACTAATTTAATGTTGGATCATTCTTTTAAAAGGAGGGAGACGGAAAGAAAGAAAATTCAAATCCTTATGAGGAATGTGTAGAAGTGACTGCCCTGTTACGCTCTTGATGAGTTTTTCTCTCTCACAGGGGATTACCACAGTTACTGCCACTAACATGTAGTAATGTCCTTTCAGTCAGTTGGAAGAAAGATGTTAAAATGCAATAATTATGAAAATACTAACAATTTTACTATAATAATAAATGTAGGGTTTCCTCCCCTACTGATTAGTTCTAAATATATATGCTTTAATAAAACACTAAACAACTATATATTAAAAGTGTTTGGGGGAACCATCTTCTATTATGAGGGAATGTAATTGAAAATACTCACTACATTCATACAAAATGTACTGATATATGAATGCCACTCTTAGGGAACATATGTTGTTACTTACCTAAACTTATGATTATAATTCTGAGAATGCACAGTTAGTCCTTATAATCAAAAATATTACCTTTCATAACCTTAGCCTTATATTTTAGTTGCTTCACAACAAATTCATCAATAATTTTACCAAGATGCTACCTATATCTAAACCTAAATGTCATGTTATAAAATTTCAACACAAAATTATGTGTATTATTTAAAAATAAAGGAGGAAGAAAGTATTACCTCAAGATCCACATTTCTTTTTCTGAAAATCATGATAAAGAAACTGTGTTAAATAGAAGTGTTGAATATTAAGTATTCAAATGTTAGAATTAAGTGATTTGAATTAATATGGATACATAATTACATGTCTACACATTCACCTCAGCATGAAATGTCTCATTAGAAAAAAATGTTTAGTTTCAGTGTTGAAAAACTAAGTTTTACCTTTAAAAAGAAAAACTACACACTATTGTATTATGCCAATCGACATTGGCAAGTTCAAGTCTACAACCATAAAATGTTCCTTAAATACAATGTTGTTTTCCCCCCAAACGGAGTCTGATAGCAGTTCCTTTCAATTCACAAAGACAATAATATCGTCACATCAAATCTATAGTGTCAACAGGTTTATGATCACAAACACCTGATGACTGAATATTGTACCTACCCTTCAATAATGTGTGCAGTATGATAGGGCCCGATGGTTACCATAGTGATCACGTGGCAGCGTCTGATTTATTACCTTGTTCCCTGGGACTGTGATGGCTCCTCGGCTACACCTTCAGCAGCTATTTCAGATTTGAGAGCTACACTATGATAAATGTCCACTCTCTGAAAGATATACTCAACAGAATGCAACCTTCGGGAGCACTGCTTTAAATGCAAATTGCCAGCTTTGCCTTCCTCTTAGAATATGAAAGAATGATTCCAAAGCCATGAAAAAGGGAGACCTCTGCCCTAACACACACACACACACACACACACACACACACACACACACGCCGATGCTGCTCCTTAGGGACTGTCATTTTCAGGGATACCACCCAGTGAATAGCTAAGCAATCTGAAATAGAAAATGAGGCAATAAATTCTGTGGAGGCTAGCCCAAGTAGCACATTGATTACAAAGCAGGCATGTGTCTGAGCAATGAGCGAGGCATTCAGCTATGTGGTGCCAAATGTTCAATGTATTTAGAAAGTTATCACCACCAGTCAATAAATTATGTCATTTCATCTCAACTAATTGACACAGCTAACGCTTTCACATGGAACCTTGAAAAGAACATTTCAGGGAATAAATCTCACAGTCGGGTGTCCATTTGCCAATGCTTCCTAGTTATACATGCAAAGGATGATGAGCTCTTATAAAATACTACCAGCTTTTATCTGATTTTTGCTTCAGGAAAGCACACACACCATACCAGTGATTTGTCACAGGAGTTTGTCACACAACTAGGTGGTACACAGATGTCAGCTGTGGCCACTGCACGTGTGAATTAACATCCTAGAAAGATGATATATATCACTTCATTCCCTTACATTGTTTCTGTCTATTCTTTCATTTGACTGCATGGCAATAAAATACGGAGAGAATGTGGCCTTTGAAGCTTATCAAACTCATAAGCACACTACACTAATTTGTGTATTAGCAAGTCCCACACGGCTACCAAGTTATTGATCCTGCCATCTAAATCCCTTGCTTTGACAGCAAGGATATTGCTTTTAGGATAAATAAAACAGTCTCCACAATCATTTACAGTCAGTTCTTAGAGCTCTGCAGAAATCTTTTCTAAGATGAAAACACACATGGTATTTTCATAGTAGATCAGCATAGTAGATCAGCACAAATGAAAACCAGTTTACTTTCTCTTTTGCAGGACTGATATCAAAGCCTAACAATGGCCAGGGATGTGTTCTTCCTAACTCACAAACCCCAGAGGTAGGAATGTATTTTCCATTTTCTGCTTTGTTGATTCATCAAATCTGTACAGTTCCTATCTGTGCAGTACGTTAATGGGCTCCCCATAAATCACAGCTGACGCAACCAAAGACTCACTTGATACTAAGTATTATTTTGTTTTATTGGTGGATGGGGTAGAGTGGAAGATCAAATAAATCAAAAGATCCCTTATTTTCAAATAATTGGAATACACAAATGTTTGCAGAATAGTTTCAGGAACTATTGCCAATTTCAAATTATAGATCCCAGTCAAGTCAAGTATTTGTGGGGAGAGGGTGGAGAGAACAGGGGCAGAAATTGATTGCTTTTATTTGATTTTGTACAGGGTAAAGAAAACCCAATAGATTACAGAAAACTCTCCACCTGCCCACTATGCCCCCAGCTGTTTATAGCAAATGGTTACCTATCAGTGAGCAGAGCAAGCTACTTAATTGAATCTGATCTGTGTTCCCACAACTAGGAATTCACAGGTACCTCATATGAGACCAGTTTGGAATTAATATCTTTTTATTTCAAATCAGATATACAACAGGGAGAATTCATATAAGAAGGTACTAAGAAATCACAAGATATCAGCATTTAGATTGGCATATTTCATTACTTTAAAAAACTGTATCCATGTATTTGGTATTAAGAAGTCCCAAAGTTAGTGAAGAATTTTTATATGCCTCATAGCAGTTCTACTGTGAAGAGGAATAAATCAGGCAAATACACAATTTACAAAGCTGGCTTGGCCTTAATTGTGCAAACAGTGAACTAGTTTTTCTTATAGGTCTCCATTCTGCTAATGTCCTTGAAGCTATGGCATCCACCCCAACAGTCCCAGAACCTGGTTATCCAAACCCACTTTCTAGGTCCCAATCCTCATCTGATTGAAAGCAAAATGGAATGCAAATCTACAAATCCCTCCCTGCCATTTAATTCTGAACCAATTAGATCACCACTCATCCAGACCCAGTGCTAAAAGGAAAGGAAAAAAAAAAAGTGTTGACAGAGGTCCCCAGTCTTCAACACCTTCTGTTTTAGCAGCTCCTATGAATTCTATCGCTTCCCTTTTCTTACCTACATAGGCCACTAGGGGTTAACAACTGTCAGCCATGCAAGAGTCCTTCTGGCCCAGAGGTCAGCAATCTTATTAAATCCCTATGCCACCACTGGGACAAAGTAATGCCCACACTGCTCAGCGCAAGGCAAGGGGAAAAAATGATCGAAGAGAGCAAGAGTCAGAAAAGCCAGAGGGAAAATGAAAAAAGATTAGGAACTGGATGAGAGCAAGTGGTAAAGAGAAAACCACCAAATACTTCCACACCCAGACTCTTCCTACCTTTCTTCTAAGAATTCACTTAGGCATCTGGTGTGATTAAATCACCATTACAACTGGGAAATTCCTCTAAGAGCAGCATCTTAACATTTTCGTAATCGGTATCATTCTACTGTGAATACACTGCCCACACCCAGCAGGAATGATGGAGTCATCCTTTGGCATTTTGTAGACAAGTGCTAAAATTCTGCAAGTACAAAACATATTGACATTTATCTTTATAATGGCAATGCTCCAAAATAGAATGAACAGTCTTTCATTTTAATGCACAAGAATTAGGCTGGAGCAAATGCACATGATATAGCTTCTCATTTTTAATCTCATTTATGTATGCTAAAGACATTATTAAACAATCTTTCCAGCATCAAGTCTCAGCTATGCAATTACAGGTTTATGTTCCTTCTGTTTGTAAATGTTTATATTTGAGGGATAAGCCAGGATCATCCCGTTTGTTGTAAAGATCTTAATAGATACAGAGGCCTAGCGACCACTTTCAAACACACTATAAATTGAAGAAAAGTGATGTTTGCTTCATTTGTTAAGATAAAACTTTTACTTCACAACGCATGACTTCACTTATTTCAAGAGAAAGCTTCTACGATTATACCCAAGAATAACCTACTTTGTGCTCATGTTGTTCAGAATTTTTTTTTAAACAGCAAGTAACAAAAGAAATACATCTAAAGATATGAGGATGGTAAGGGGATCCAGCAATGGCATGTGAGAAGCAGTTCGAGGTCCGAGGCTATGTAAGCAGGGGAAGCCGGCTCAACTTGAGAAGGAATATATATACATATACATATGAGGGAGGTGAGATGTGCTCTTGATGGCCCAGATATTAAACTAGTAACAATGAGGAGGAGGTTTAGGCAAACAGATGACAACTTGAAATGAAGGGAAATTTTTATTTTGAAAAATTAGCATTATTTAAAGGTAGAATGAGCTTTATTAGTGTTTAAGGATTATCTAGAAAGAATACCTGGGAAGAAGGTTATGGAGAAAATTCACACTTAAGAAAAATGACTCCATTACATTTCAGATCCTTTTGGACCAGACAGACTATGATATTTGATCACTGGAAATGTTATCAATCAAGAATAGAAAAATGAGGGCCAGCCCCAGTGACCTAGTGGATAAGTTTGGAGCGCTCCTCTTTGGCGGCCAAGGTTCAGTTCCTGGATGCAGACCTATACCACTCATCTGTCGGGGGTCATGTTGTAGCGGCAGCTCACATACAAAGAGAGGAAGATTGGCAGCAGAGGTTAGCTCAGAGAGAATCTTCCTCAGCAGAAAAAAAAAAAAGAATAGAAAAATGATATACTCTGCTCTGAAACACTAAGGACTAATTAGCTACCCAGTTACTTGCTGCCAATGCCAAATGGTCAACCATAAAATTTAAGTTATTAATAATTTTTTCTAAAAATATGATTTTAATCAAAATAGGGCTAAACAAATGAATCAAGAAAACACTTTAAACTTTCAATATGGCACCATACACAGCTCATATATTTCATTTCCCTTTCCTTCTCCTAATCCCAAGGCCATTTTCCACTGGCAGAGAAGATGGAACAGAAAAAGACCAAATAAACACAACAGAAGAATTGGTTCTGCTCTCTCAAATCAACAACAAGCCACTTTTGTGCCCCTTTAGCTGAAATCACAAATCACTTTAATATAATGTAATTTTCTGCAGTTTCCATATAAACAATCCTTTAAGCAGTGGGTGGGCTAAGGGGGGGGAAGTGCTTCAGGAATCAGTCTTCTCTCAGTGGTGTTTCACAGCCATGTGCTTCCTGTGACAACTTCTGAACTAATGCTCTACTTACTGACATGTATAACACTTACTCATCAGCAGTTCTGTGGTAGAGATGCTGGACTATAGAGCTTTAAGTTCCCTTTCAGACCTAAGAGTCTATAAGCTCATGCAACTTGGGAATTAAAGCTGCACCAAACTGTAAGCAATATGCCAAATATGAAGAATTCTGAAACACTAACTTTTCTTCCTCTCCCCAGGAAAGAAGAGAATGTTATAATTAGTCATTTATTCAATATTTAATGCACTACACATTGTTCTGGGAACTGGGCATAGAGCAATAAACTAAAGACAGCCACTGCCCTCATGAGCTTATATTCTAGTGACATATTTAAACAGTTCTAATATACCTGAACTATGAAAAACGCAAACCCTTATAAACACTCATTTCTATAGAAAGGCTATACAGTGTATATATGTATTTCTTGTATAAATCATATATAAAATATGATTCTGGAAGCTGAAAAAAAAAAACAAAAGTCTAGAGAAAGTTAATAGATTACACACCAGATGGATCAGAAAAATATGTAATCAAACACCCAAAAGCTAAAGAGGTTTGTTCCCAAGTTCTGACTCATGTATCGATCAGGCATAGATTATGTGATCAGGGATCACTTCCTGCGAATGCTTTTCTGTTTATCACAAGCCTTAATCATCAGGAAGCACTGGGTGTCTAACGGGTATTAGCTCTACCATTCATTCATTCTGCCTACTACATGCTAGTTACTGTGAGGATATATAAAGATAAAGACATGTCCCAAGTTCAAGGGGCTTAGAGTACACTAACCAAGATTAGACAAATATGCAAATACAGATATCATAATATAGTAAAAAAAAAAAATTACCATAAGACAGAAAGTTTGTTAGTAGTAGGTAGTGCAAAATTGTTGGAAAGAAAAGTTAGAGGCAGATTTTGGCGAGTTTGAATGCTAACCTAAGGCTGAGCTGGGTCATGTTCAAGCATGATCTCTGATGTCTGAATCAGAGTGCAGGGCAGAGAGAAAGCAGATTGAGAGCACAGAGGGGACCCATCCGCAACAGGCAGGACCAGGTAACGCCAGCACGGGTCGCTAAAGAATTTCCCAAAGAAAGGCAGAATGTGGGTCCTAGTGTCGAGCATCAGAGAACAGGTCTAGATACAGGAGATACAAGCCTAGTCAGGGGGGATCCACAGAGGCAGGGCCTGGGACTTGGAAGACAAGTAACCATGACAGAGGCTCCAGCATGATGAGATAGATAATACAGACACTCAGCTACCGACACCAGGTTTAAAGTTTGTTCACAAAAGAACCCAGTGAACAGAACCCAGATGTTGTAAAGAGCAGGACCAAAATCACGGCTAATTTTATGCTAAGCCAATCAAGATAACTGCCTGAGTTTCTGAAATTCCCTCTGAGTTTCTGAGATTCCCCTCAGAGACTGGGCTGAGACTAAGCCTGCAAACAAGAGCTAAGGAGTCCCAGCTATGAAATTGGGAAGATTGGAATTGGAGGAAACCAGGAGTCCAGGTGTTTCATTTCAGCTGTCCTGAAAGAACTCTTCATCTTCTAATAGGTTGAGGGACAAAACTCCTATATTCCATGTGGAACATCAGAAAATACAAGAAGATAGAAATTTCCTCCAACAACTACGTGATTTAAATTCATATGAAATTCAGAGCAAAACTCATCAATATTTTCCTCTAAGGCATGCAGTCTTAGAGAATTACTAAAAGATTTGTGGTCTGGCTTACTAAGAAAAAAATATTTATTTATTTCATGGAGAAATTAAACTAATTTAAACCAATAAATAAAAAAATGACCTTGAGCAAGTAACTTAGTATCACCAAACCTTCTATATATTGAACATGAAATGAATAGGGTCATTGTGAGCATTAAATAAGACAGCAAGGAAAGAGCTCACTCAGATGCATATTACCATAGCTATTACTACTGTATTTCATTGACTATTCTGTGCCACCAATTGTAAAATGTACTATTATAATAGGAAAATATAAAAGAATATACTATAATAGAGAATAAAAAAAGATTGCCATATAACCAAGATGCATCATGATTGTAAGATACACCATGATTTCAGAGATTTTAAAATGTGGGAAAATGTGTGTTTTAACATTAAAGAAAAATGATAACTAAAACTAATTAAGTGAATAGCTTCCTTTAAATACAGGATCATACCGGAAGGGAAATTATCCATCTTTGTAGTGAAGATTAACTCAATCATTAACTTAATCACAGGACAGAACTACAGTATGATGCAATGTCAATTCCAGCAGCACATAAAGTACCATATTGGCCTTGAAAGGGATCTTGGAGGGCATCCTTCTTGCCGAGACCCGGATTTTGTACCTTCCATGATTCCCATTCCCTAAGAGACAATTACTCCCATAACAGTCTGCACATGCGTTTGTTTTTCCTCCCAGTTAAGAAACTATGGCTGTACTTTTTAAGCTCTGAAGGGCAAAATTATCTTACTGACTTCTGAATCCTAGCGCTGTGACTGTTTAAAGAATCAGGTAATGAATGACTCTTCAAGATATCTGACCCAACCAACACAACCAGCTTAAGACAATCATTAAGACTGGTCTATAAATGGTAGGATGTAAGGCAAGGCATAGAAGCAGCAAATTCCCAAATTCACACTTGTCAGTCCCAGTTGCTATGAACCGCACTGTGTCCCCCCTAAAGCCATATGTTGAAACTGTAACCCCAAATGTGATGGTATTTTGAGATGGGGCCTTTGGGAGGTAATTAAGGTTAGGTGAGGTCATGAGGGTGGGGCCCTCATGACAGGATTAGTGGCTTTATAAGAAGAAGAGAGAGAGATTTCTCTCTCCACCACAGTGAGGACACAGTGAAAAGGCTAGGAAGAGGGCTCTCACTAGGAACAGAATCCAGCCTCCAGAACTGTGAGAAATAAATTTCTCTTGTTTAAGCCAACCAGTCTACGCTATTTTGTTATGGCAGCGCAAGCAGCCTAATACACTAGTTTTACACTAAATATATCTTATCAAAGAACTGTTTGCTGGTATTACCAAAAGTTATGAATAGTCTGATCTCCTAACTTACTAAACTGGAAGAAACACTGTATTTGAAACCAGGATTAAAATATAGCTCTAAAGACACAGAGGGAAAGAAAATACTTCTAGAATTAAACCCTAGATAAATAACCAAATGTGAGTTGGCAGTGGGGCCTTTTTCCCTTAATGACATCATAAAGGTAAACAGCTGTGGTCCACATCTGAGTTGTATTTAAAACATGTGTCAGGTCATTGGGTGAGGGCATGTAAAAATTAAGATACTGTTAACAACTATAAAATACTTCAGTATTACTGTTGGCCATCACGTAAAGTGAACACGAGATGGCCACGGTCTCCCTAACAATCAAAATGTAAGAGTATGCAATCCGCTAGGGAGTGTATTTGGAAATGAGGCTATACAGAGACAAAGTTCTGAGTTATTGTTACCAATGGGAATCTCCAAGGTGTTTCTTCTTGTCAACGTAGGTAACAAGAAAACTACACATTCCTATTTCTTGTCTGCTTATTGTGTGCCAGGTACTGTGTACTGTGTTAAACACTTAAAATATATTATCGCCCTTAATTCGCACTGCAGTCTTTCACTTCCCATTTCTCATATGTTACTAAGTCTTGAGGATCACAGCACCTAAATTTCTCATTAGCCATTCCCTCTTCTCCATCCTCACTGCCACCGCATTAACTTAGGCCCTCTTCCCCTGTAACATCAACTGCTGAATGTATTTCCCTACCAAATCCCTACTCTTGAGTCTCAGCCCTCTTCTGAGTCATCCCCCACACTGCTGGAGCACTTATCTTTATAAAACACAAGCCTATCAGTGTCTCTCCAGTGTCACAGGTTCTAAACCCTTAGCACAGCATGTGAGGCCCTGCATCACATGGTCCCTGTCTGCCCTTGGAGATTTAACTATGGCCCCTTCCAACCATACACTCTAGGCTACAGCCATGTAGCACTCCCAGCATATTTTAGAACTTGCCATGCTACTTCACCTTCCCACGCCTCCTGCAAACTCTTACAATTCCTAAAAGGCTCAACTCAAACATCTCCTCCTCTGAAGACTTCAATGAGACAAACCCTAACCACCCAGCAACCACCACCCATAAAAAAATGACAACCAGGAGCCAGCCCAGTAGCGTAGTGGTTAAGCGCGCGCACTCTGCTGTGGCGGCACGGGGTTCACAGGTTCAGATCCCGGGCGTGCACAGACGCACTGCTTGTCAGGCCATGCTGTGGCGGTGTCCCATATAAAGTGGAGGAAGATGGGCGCAGATGTTAGCCCAGGGCCAATCTTCCTCAGCAAATAGAGGAGGATTGGCATCAGACGTTAGCTCAGTGCTAATCTTCCTCACACACACACACACAAAAAATGACAACCAAAAAGTAGGCATTTCCTCTTCATGCCCCCATCATGCATGCCCATTCTGGATTCAGTTGGGGATTGTGGGGTGTTGAACACAAGAGCCTGGATGCCCACCCAAAGGGCATGCTTTAAACTCAGTGACTTTTACCACAGTCCAGGGGATGGTTCTTGTATAGCTCAATTCCATCAGTGACAAAGACTTCATCAGACTGGAGAAGCTAAATCAGAATAACCAACCAAAGACTAAATGACATAAAGAGAAAGTCTTTAGCTCAGCAGCTAATCAGGACAGAAAAAATTAAAATTAAAAAAATAAAGCATGTGAAATGACAGTGTCAACAAATTTCTTTTTGTCTTTATTATATCTAACTGACTCTCATTAGGTTCTGATCCTATTTGTGCCCACAGCATGTCTTATTTTTATAGCTTCATTGAAGCAACATAGATGATTTCTCCCCACCTTGGGAGATGATTTTCAAAAAGCCCAATCCTTCTATCTCCTTTCCTTTTCATTTTAATCAGCAAAAAGACATACTTTCACCACATCACGCCAAGAAATGAGTAACCACGCTAACAGCACCTAAGAAAATATGCAAACTACTAACATTTCTGAAACCAAGAAGGATCTTTAACACATTGTCTTTATCTGATTTCCCTCCTAAAAATAAAAATTGAGTGACTGTGTACCAGAAAGTATATTTTTAGTGGGTAAATATATATGTCTTATGTATGTTCCACTTTACTCCAGCTATTCCTAATTTCTTCCAAGAAATTATGTACTCATATGAAACTAGTTATTATGTTTATTGAAAACGAACAAAGTCAGCATTTCAGCAGTCATACACATAAGCATCTATTTCTTTTCCCTGAGCTGTGCATAATACCCAAATATTTCAAAACATCTTGGGTTAACACTTTGGGTTGTTATCTGTTGATTGCCACTAGCTCTAACTTTATATCACCAAAGGAGAAATTACTTGAAAACTTTAAATCAAAGTACATATTTGGGTGCCCCATTATCAAGCTGCCCTAGCACACAACTCTTTTGGCTAACAATACACACAGTGGTGGATGATTCCAACCCCCTTGCTTAGAACCACAACCATTTTTCTAACCAGAATGTAAATGCAAAAATCAATTACCTCAAAATTTCAGACAATACTGTTGTAGAAAAAAAATTAAAAGAAAA
Organism: Ceratotherium simum simum; assembly: GCF_057802395.1. NCBI lineage: Eukaryota > Metazoa > Chordata > Mammalia > Perissodactyla > Rhinocerotidae > Ceratotherium > Ceratotherium simum. Next base: position 42,521,111 of record NC_141924.1, read on the forward strand.
AAAGAAAGAGACACATTAAATTCTCACAAATAGGACACGGGGAAGCTTCATGAGACAGAGATTAACCATTGCCTCAAAATCATGGCATGGCATTGTTATTTGGATAATGTTAACCACGGGTAGACAACACAGTACACAAAGTCTGTTCCGAATTAGAAAAGCTACTGACTCTGCTAAATCACAGACAATAGACTGACCACTAGCACTCAAGAGATTGTGGTCAAATATCCAGCAAGCCAGCTGGGCCAGTAATGGATCTCACAATGCCCATGAAGTAAACAGTAGTCCATGGCTTTGTTCCTGCACACACAATTACTCAAATATGCATTCTTCCAACTCTTTTGGATTTGAAGAAAATAATTTAACACTGGATAATATCTTGGATAGACGTGTATGCAGGGAATCATCCTAAAAACTCCATTCCTCAATAAGAGGCATGTATTTTAAACAGTCAATGCACTACAGAGCCAACAGCAATGAGGACACAGACCTTTCCACCTTGACTCCTAAAGAAGACCCCATGGCTTACTGGTTAAGTGCGTGTGCTCCGCTACTGGCGGCCCGGGTTCGCATCCCAGGCGCGCACCGTCACTCCACTTGTCCGGCCATGCTGAGGCCGCGTCCCACATACAGCAACTAGAAGGATGTGAAACTATGACATACAACTATCTACTGGGGCTTTGGGGAGAAAATGGGGGTTAAAAAAAAAAAAAGGAGGAGGATTGGCAATAGATGTTAGCTCAGGGCTGGTCTTCCTCACAAAAAAAAAAAAAAAAAGAAGGGACGCCATCAAGAGGGGTTTACTATCCCCTTCCGAAGTATTTTTACTTACTTCAATTTCTTAAATTGACCAATATCAAAACATGGAAATGCATTCTCAGGGAGTCAGGAGATCCAGGTTCTACAACCAGTTTTCTCACTTGGTAACATTGGGTAACTCATTGCTTTAGACATGAGTTTTTCATCATTAGAAGAAGAGAGGTATAACTACTTTATTCTAAGATTTTCTCCAATGTACACAAAGAGCTTAGCATTTATTATTAAGCACTAGACTTCTACATTTTTAAAAGAAACAATTAGGATAAAAAATAGTGAATTCCAGCCATCCTATAAAAATGATGGTCACTACTTCTCCCTAGAATTATCCAAAGAAGACTTCATAATCTTCCCTTGCAATAAACTTATATATTTAGAGAAGGAGCAGCTGAATAGAATGTTGTACAAATTCCCCAAAATCAATGCATGAATGGAATCCTGGACTGCATAAACCACAAGAAATGCCATTTTAACATTTGAGGAGGGAAGCAGAGAAAATGCATCAGCTCATAATGAAGAATAAAAGTATTGAATCTGTCCCATAGATGACCCACCACAGAGACAGTTAGGAACAGACGGTGAAACCCTGACTTTGGTATCCTCTTCATCATTATTGCTCTAAAGCACCATTTCCCAAACAGTATTCTATGACATGTTCATAGATGCTCTGCTGGGAAGGGGCCCCCATGGCTGAGTGAAATAGTTAATTAAATAGGTTTCTCTGCTGGACTTTTCAGAGCCTTGGAATGTGAATATAGATTCTGTATCTCCCAGAGAAGAATAAAGAACGCATCATTACCCTGCCTTTTCCTCTCACCACCCCCCCCAAGGAATACCTATTAACCCTTCCTGAAACAGAACACTTTCCTACCTACTAGAATACAAAACAAAACCCTGATGTCTGCTTTCCCCCAAATTCCCACCAACCCATCTCACCATTTCCCTATACACAAAATTTAGATTCTACTGCAGGTTACTTATCATCAAGGAAATATTAGACATTAATGGTTTATTGCATATAAAATGCTTGAGCGAAAGAAAGGAATCCCCTCTTGGATTGTATTGCCCACACCTTTCCAGGGTATGTCAAATTTACTGCATAAAGAATGAGATTAAATTTAACATTATTTCAAGTTTTGGCGATGACATAAATACACCTCTATGATACAATGATATTCTGCTCCAAGAATATGGATTCAACCATCTACTTATTTCTCTCCTCACCACCCCTTTCCCCACAAACACAGACATACAATTTCATGATAAAAGAGCTCAGGAACAGAAAAGCAGCACGATCACAGTGTTACTCCAGCAGCTTCTCTTTATACAACCCACAGCTTAAGGGAAGGTCAGTAGCATAAAAAAGTGATGACTTTGAAATGTGTGCCATGAAACAGAGCTATTTATCAATATGCCTGACAAGAATAAGGTGAGAGCCCATTTCATCTGGCCAGAATGGCTGCTGTACATCACACTCGGGGGCAGGAAGCCGAGACAGAATGAGTATTACCAAGTTGTTATGGTAACTAAATTGCGGCTGGTTCCATAAAACATTAGGTTTCCATTGCAGGGACTGTATTTAAAATTCAACCTGAGTCAGGGTCTCTGCTCCAAACGAGGCAGCAGTGGTCACCTCAACCCACAATGAGCCACACAGAGAACAAACTCCACTTGGGCAGAGCCGAGGAACAGCCACAAGCCGAGCCAGCTCAGCCGCTCCAGGCCAAAGGCCTCCACCCATTAACTCTCAACCCCGCGACATCACGACCTAGATGACAACCTTTTCCACCTGACTTCACAGGTAGATAAGCACCATCCAGGAAGGGAAACAAAACAAACAAACAAAACAAAGGTCATGGAAACCACAGCTGCAAGCAAATGTCTTGGGTAGAACAGGAGTCTGACATGATCAGCACATGCAGAATAGGTTCAGACTGAGGCTTTGGAGGCAAAGACATTCAGTTTGAATACTGACCCCACTACTGACTGCCGATGTGACCAGAGAAAGTACCCTCTTTCCATGTAACCCTGTCTGTACTAAAGAGGCAATAACTGGACTCATGCAGTGGTTATGAGGATGAACACTGGCCCTGAACAGCATGGACTGGAATCCTTTGTGGCCATCTAGCTCCGTGACTTTAGACAAGTTCCTTCACCTCGCCAACCTCAGTGCCTTCAACTGTCATATAAGGATATTACTACCTACCCCTCACAGTTGTTGTGCAGATTAAATAAGACCATTCTCCTCACTGGAACACAGTACAAACTTAACACATGTTAGCTATGCTATGGTTCTGGTGGTGGGAGATATTACTACCTACACTAGGCAGCATAATGGTCTCCCCAAAGCAGCCACATCCTAATCCCTAGAACCGGTGAATATGTTACCTTACATGTCAAAAGAGACTTTGCAGGGGCCGGCCTGGTGGCATACTGGTTAAGTTCACGTGCTCCGCTTTGGCAGCCTGGGGTTCACAGGTTCAGATCCTGGGCACTGACCTACGCACCACTCATCAATCCATGCTGTGGCAGGCGTCACAGGTAGAAAGCAGAGGAAGATGGGCATAGATGTTAGCCCAGGGCCAGTCTTCCTCAGCAAAAAGAGGAGGATGGGCAACAGATGTTAGCTCAGAGCTAATCTTCCTCACCACAAAAAAAAAAAGGGGGGGGGACTTTGCAGACGTGATTAAGTAAAGGATCTTGAGATGGAGAGATTAACCTGGACTATCCAGGTGGACTCAATGTAATCACAAGGGTTCTTATAAGGGACAGAGGGGCAGGCGAGTCAGAGTAGAAGATGCAAGGACAAATGCAGAGGTCAGAGAGAGAGAGGTGAAGATGACATGCTGCTGGCTTTGAAGATGGAGGAGGGGGCTATGAGCCAAGGAATGTGGGTAGCCTCTAAAAGCTGGAAAAGGCAAGAAAAGAGATTCTCCCCTAGAGCCTCCAGAAGGAACATAGCCTTGCTGACACCTTGATTTTTAGGAATTCTGACTTCCAGAACCATAAGAAATTTATCTTTTTAATTTATAACTGTAACAAATTCATTATGTTGTCTTAGGCTACTACATTGGTGGTAACCGTTACAGCAGCAAGAGGATACTAATGTACTACCTTATCAATACATTAACTGGGAAAGTATGTGAGAAATGCATGGCACACAGTAGGCACTGAATAAATGATGGTGTTGAATTAGATTTGAGAGATGCCAGTGACCAGGGAGACTCTGTGCCTCTCAGAGAAACCAGTCATTTAGGACTCCATTGCAGCTCAGGTCTGCTACCTGTAGCAACCTGTCTGCCTCCTAGCACATATCAAACAGTTATAGATATCATCCTCCAACCATTCATTCTCAGTTAATTGCACCTGAAATAGTCCAGATAACTAAATGAACCAAAAACGGAAGTACCATCAACCAAGAAGCAGCTGAATTCCAAATCTGAGCAAAGCTAGACAGGAATATCATTAGCCTAAGGCAGTCTTGTAACTCAAAGCAGAAAAACCATAGTGCTTCGAAAAGAAATAACAAAAAGCATGTCTACTTGCCTCAGGTCAGGCCTCAGACCACTGAGCTTACATATCCGATGGCATCCACGATGAGGAGCCTCCAGGTGATCAGTGAGAAGGGCTGAGACAAAAATCCAAAGCCCGCCCCAGTCAACAATGAGGAAAACCACAAAATCGGAAGGATCATAAAAAATTGTTTCTCCTCCCTGCTATTCCAGCTAATGTCCAGTGTGGATGGAGTATTACAATCGCTCTTGGCAGGGTGTCTGCCAGCACATCAGTGACATGGGAGGGGGTGTTGACTTGATTCCACTCCCTCTGCAAGGAGCTTAGATTCCTGCTGCCTGGATGTTACAGACCTAGAGGAGAGGCAGCTGTAACTGAGAGAACTGTACAGACACAGTGATAGGGTGATCTTAGGAACAACACTGTCAAATCAAGTGCAGGAAGATGGATGGGACATCAGCAATAAAGAGACTGGGAAGGGGAAAGAATACAGCAGAGAAACAAGGGACAAAGAACAAATGATAGAATTAATGGGTATTCATACTGGGGAAACTTGTAGGCAAGTCAGGGCTGTTACTTTCTTGTGTACCGTCACGTACCTCCTCGAAAACAGCGTTATTTTTACACTGTGTATGACCTAGGGTCTCGGTACTGGGATGTTCTTCTGGAGGATTATGGAGGGTCAGGGAACAACCTGATCACTTTCCTGGGCACACAGAAGAATTTCTGATTTGATATTTGTTTTTAAAGGCTATATCTATGTTTCCACCCATAAATTTACATTCCGCAGGCTCAGGTCTTTGGAGCGAGAAACAGTAAAGAGATTAAAACAAATAAAATTCACCCAAGCTCCTACTCCAGAAGAAAAGACAAAATAAGAGTTAAAAAAGGAAAAGCACAAACAAGACAATGAAGCCCCAAAGGAATACCCCTTAGGGTACCTTTGGTGAGATTACATCCTTTATCTTCTGCTAGGATTTGTATTTGCCTAACACTTGGGATTTACATTTGCCTAATATCTTCTGGACACGAAGACATGGCATGAGATTCCAGCTGAGGGCAAATGATGGGTGTAATACACTCATGGAATGTCACCGTTTTCAAACTGTGCTCCAGCAAGCCTTCAGAATCTTTGGGTGGGTTGTGTGTGGAAGGGAGGGTGGGGAACTGGAATCCTGCCTCCGTCCATGCTCAAACGGAACTCGTCTTTTATTTGTTTCACATTTTGCGCTTCTTGAAGGAAAAAAATGCTTAAAAACATCTAATGTAATCCAACCATCTCATTTTACCAACAAACATGGAAAACTGAAGAGAAGGTAAACAATTTGCCATTTGCCCAGGACAGTCTGGGTTTATGCCTGATGACCCAAACCCCCTAGAAGTATCCCTCCTTAATACTGTAATTTTGAATAGCACCTCCACAAATCGACAATAAACTACATAGTCACCCAAGCCAGAGAGGTTACAGATCTGCCTAAGGTCCCCCACCATTCATTTGTGGTTCAGCCGGTACCAGAATGTCTTCCTACTACACTGTAGTATTCCCTTATCAGATAGAAAATGTTTTGCTTATTTGCTTTCTGTTTTCATTTATTTCACCAATAGGGGAAAGAATTCCATTATAACCTAATAACAGGCATGTAAAAAATTTAAACAGTCACTGGATATTTTTCCTTATTTTATACCACACTGATTCTATGCCTTGGATATTAATCAAAGACCATAGAGCCTGTTGGTATGAGTCTTTTGAAAAGTTATGTAGGACTGTTGGATTTTTTTTTTTTTTCAGTAAAGTTATAACTTAAATTGAAGTATAAAAACCGTCTGGACAAGAAACAAAGCAAATGCAAAAGAACTGGAAAATGAGGGATAAAAGAGCAACATTAAGCATCCATATCAATAATCACTCTAAATGTAAATGGACTGAATTCTCCAATCAAAAGACACAGAGTGGCTGGATGGATTAAAACACAAGATCCAACAATGTGCTGCGTCCAGGAAACACATCTCAGCTCTAAAGACAAACACAAACTCAGAGTGAAAGGATGGAAGACAATACTCCAAGCTAATGGCAAGCAAAAGAAAGCAGGTGTTGCCATACTCATATCAGACAAAGTAGCCTTCAAGATAAAACAAGTGGTGAGAGACAAAGAGGGGCAATATATAATGATAAAAGGGACACTCCACCAAGAAAATGTATCACTTATAAATATATATGCACCCAACACAGGAGCACCAAAGTACATATAGCAACTATTAACAAACCTAAAAGGAGATATTAACAACAACACAATAATAGTAGGGGATCTTAACACCCCACTCTCATCAATGGACAGATAATCCAGACAAAAAGTCAATAAGGAAAGAGTGGACTTAAATGAAAAACTAGACAAGATGGACTTAATATATATAATAGAGCACTCCATCCAAACACAGCAGAATACACATTCTTCTCAAGCACGCATGGAACATTCTCAAAGATAGACCATACGTTTGGAAACAAGGCAAGCTTCTATAAATTGAAGAAGACTGAAATCATAACAAGCATCTTTTCTGACCATAATGCTATGAAACTAGAAATCAACTACAAGAAAAAAAATGGGAAAATGACAAAGATGTGGAGACTAAACAACATGCTACTGAACAACCAATGATAATTGAAGAAATTAAAGGAGAAATCAAAAAACATCTGGAGACAAATTAAAATGAAAATACACCATACCAACTCATATGGGATGCAGCAAAAGCAGTCCTGAGAGGGAAATTGATAGCAATACAGGCCCACCCTAACAAACAAGAAAAATCCCAAATAACCAACCTTAAACTATACCTAACAGAATTAGAAAAAGAAGAACAAAGCCCAAAGTCAGCAGAAGGAAGGAAATAATAAAAATTAGAGGAGAAATAAATGAAATTGAAACCAAAACAGTAGAAAGGATCAATGAAACAAAGAGCCAGTTCTTTTGAGAAGATAAAATTGACAAACCCTTACCCAGACTCAGTAAGAAAAAAAGAGAGAAGCTTCAAATAAATAAAATTAGAAATGAAAGAGGAGAAATTACAATGGATACCACAGAAATACATAGGATTATAAAAGAATGCTATGAAAAACTATATGCTAACAAATTGGACAATTTAGAAGAAATGGATAAATTCTTAGGTCATATAAAACTGAATCAAGAAGAAATAGAGAACCTGAATAGACCAAGCACAAGCAAAGAGATTGAAACAGTAATCAAAACAAAAACATCCCCAAAAATAAAAGTCCAGGACTCCACGGCTTCTCTGGAGAATTTTACCAAACATTCAAAGAAGATTTAATATCTATCCTTCTCAAACTATTCCAAAAAACAGAAGAAGATGGAACACTTCCTAACACATTCTATGAGGCCAACATCACCCTGATACCAAAGCCAGACAAGGACAATACAAAGAAGGAAAATTACAGGCCAACATTGCTGATGAACATAGATGCAAAAATCCTCAACAAAATATTGGCAAACTGAATACAGCAATACATTAAAAAGATCACATACCATGATCAAGTGGGATTTATACCAGGGACACAGGGATGGTTCAACATCCACAAATCAGTTAATGTTATACACCACATTAACAAAATGAGGAATAAAAACCACATGCTCATCTCAATAGATGCAGAGAAAGCATTTGACAAGATCCAACATCCATTTATGATAAAAACTCTCAACAAAATGGGTACAGAAGTACCTGAACATAATAAAGGCCATATATGACAAACCCATAGCCAACACCATACCCAATGGGGAAAAACTGAAAGCCATTCCACTGAGAACAGGAACAAGACAAGGGTGCCCATTCTCACCACTCTTATTCAACATAGTACTGGAGGTTTTGGCCAGAACAATTAGGCAAGAAAAAGGAATAAAAGGAATCCAAATAGGCAACGAAGAAGTGAAACTCTCACTGATTGCAGATGACATGAATTTATGTATAGAAAACCCTAAAGAATCCATCAGAAAACTATTAGAAATAATCCACAACTACAGCAAAGTTGCAGGGTACAAAACCAACTTACAAAAATCAGTTGCATTTCTATAATAATGAACTAACAGAAAGAGAACTCAAGAAGACAATGCCATTTACAACTGCAACAAAAAGAATAAAATATCTACAAATAAATTTAATGAAGGAGGTGAAAGACCCATAAAATGAAAACTATAAGACATTATTGAAAGAAATCAATGATGACATAAAGAAATGGAAAGATATCCCATGCACACGGATTGGAAGAATCAACATAATTAAAATGCCCATACTACCTAAGGCAATCTACAAATTCAAAAATGCAATCCTGATCAGAATCAAAATGACATTCTTCATGGAAATAGAATAAAGAATACTAATATTCACATGGGACAACAAAAGACCCCAAATAGCTAAAGCAATCCTGAGAAAAAAAGAACAAAGCTGGAGGCATCACAATCCCTGTCTTCAAACATTCTACAAAGCTATAATAATTAAAACAGTGTGGTACTGTTACAAAAACAGACACAAAGATCAATAGAACAGAATTGAAAACCCAGAAATAAAACCACACATCTACAGACAGCTAATCTTCGACAAAGGAGCTAAGAACATACAATGAAGAAAGGAAAGTCTCTTCAACAAATGGTGTTGGGAAAATTGGACAGCCACAACCAAAAGAATGAAAGTACACCATCTTGTTTCGCAAGACACAAAAATTCACTCAAAATGGATCAAAGACTTGAAGGTAAGACCTGAGACTATAAAATTCATGGAAGAAAATATAGGTAGTACACTCTCTGACATTAGTCAGAGGGATTTTTTCGAATTCCATGTCTACATGGAGAAGAGAAACAAAAGAAAAAATAAACAAGTGGAACTTCATCAGACTAAAGAGCTTTTCAAGGCAAATGAAGCCAGGATCAAAATGAAAAGACAACCCACCAGCTGAGAGAAAGTAATTGGAAATCATATATTCCACAAGGGGTTAATCTCAATAATACATAAAGAACTCACACAACTGAACAACAAAAAAAACAAACAACCCAATCAAAAAATGGGCAGATCAAAAAATGGGCAGATCAAAAAATGAACAGACAAGTTTGCAAGGAAGATATACAGATGGCCAATAGGCACATCAAAAGATGTTCAACATCACTAATCATCAGGGAAATGCAAATCAAAACTACACTAAGATATCACCTTACACTCGTCAGAATGGCTATAATCACCAAGACAAAAAAATAACAAATGTTGGAGAGGTAGTGGAAAAAAGAGAACCCTCATACACTGCTGGTGGGAATGCAAACTGGTGCTGCCTCTGTGGAAAATTTTTGAGATTCCTCAAAAAATTAAAAGCAGAAATACCTTATGATCCAGCTATCCCACTACCGGGTATTTATCCAAAGAAATCAACAATCCAAAGAGGCTTATGCACCCCTATGTTCATTGCAGCATTATTCACTATAGCCAAGAAGTGGAAGGAACCCAAGTGTCCCTTGACTGATGATTGGATAAAGAAGATGTGGTATATATATATATATACACAATGGAATACTACTCAGCCATAACAAAAGACAAAATTGTCCCATTTGCAACAACACAGGTGGACCTGGGGGGTATTATGTTAAGCAAAATAAGCCAGACAGAGAAAGACAAATACCACATGATTTCACTCATATGTGGAAGACAACTAACACACAGACAGAACAGTTTGGTGGTTACCAGGGGCAAGGGGGTTGGGGGTGGGCACAAGGGGTAAAGGAACGCATTTATATGGTGACTGACAAACAATAATGTACAACTAAAATTTCACAATGTTATAAACTATTATGACATAAATTAAAAAAAAAAAAAAAACTGTCTGGAAAAGACCCAGAGATGTGTACCAGGGGATATGAGAATTCCCAGTATAAACCAAGTCCTTTTTCTAGATTTTCAAGTTATTTTTGAGTAAATAATAACACAAAAATTATGAAGTTGAATGCAAAAATCCGCATTCATTTTTAGTATGAAAGGTGAGATTTCAGAGCAATTTTCCACTTGTTTCCATAAAGCAGTCCTATGAAACTTAGGGCATGTACTTACAGTCTTCTTCCTTCTTTAGGCATACTTTGAGTTGATAAATGTTATTGTCAGTGTTCCATAACAACACTTTATGGCTGACACCCCTGACCAGCCACGGTAGTCACTATCATAGCCGTTCAGAATGTGACCTGTTTATGGAGTATTCCTTATTTTTTGCCTTCCTGAAAAGGGCTCTGCCTTTTCCACCAACCCTTAGGGCCAAGTCTCATTTGGGCCATTAACATCCAAACAGGTCTTCCTAGCTAGGGGAAAGAGAGACATCCGAAACTCACTCAAGATGAGACTGTGCATTGCCCTACAAATGCTGACCCAGCCATGTCACCTCAGCATAGTCATGCTCCTCCACATCCAGAGGTCTGCCTAGAAAATGCAAATGCAGACAGAAAAGAACGAGGATTATGACATGCCCCTTTTCAGTATACTCCCAGTATTGTACACTCCCAGGTTCCCACCAATATACAAGTATATGGCTTTAAAGAAGGACCATAGGAAGGCTGAACAGTCTTTTCAAAGAGGGCCAGGAAACTCCCTATGACAAACTGAAGATGTCACTGAGAAAACAGGTTGTGCTCTTGGCCTTCTGGGCCTCAGAACACCTGAAGGACTTAGAGAGAAAAGGTTAATACAGAAAGGGAAACATGGAGATGAGTGAATTTAATGGCAGGGGTGAGGGGAGAAGGTAATGCTGAACTAATTTTCTTTCCTAAACACAATCAAATGTTCCCATATTTCTCCTAAAGTAATGAGCAACTATTTCAAAATTTAAAGTACATACAACTTTAACCTTGTTAGCATGGTTTCCTCAAAGGACTATTTTGTTGAGGAAAAAAAAAACGATTCAGGCCTGTACACTTACAGTATTATTCCTCCCCAGTTATTTGCTTGGCAGGAAAACCTGATCTGCTTTAGGTAGTTAGCTGATTAAAAGTGGTATTTGTTTTTTGTTTTTTTTTTTTTAAAGATTTTATTTATTTATTTTCCCCCCAAAGCCCCAGTAGATAGTTGTATGTCACAGCTGCACATCCTTCTAGTTGCTGTATGTGGGACGCCGCCTCAGCATGGCCAGAGAAGCGGTGCGTTGGTGCGCGCCCGGATCTGAACCCGGGCCACCAGCAGCGGAGCGCGTGCACTTAACCGCTAAGCCACGGGGCCAGCCCTAAAAGTGGTATTTGATTGAGCCCTAGCTATACAAAGTGATCTTGAGCTGATTGAAGGACACAGGCAAAACCTTTGATTGACAATGTTTGTGTTGGGGATGATACATCTTTACTCAAGGAGGGGATAAACATTCCTATTTAAACCATTTCAACACCTATAATAATATATTTATTCATTCCAGAGGCAGATATTAGTAGTTCCTTTCAAGAACAAAAAAACTTGATGATACTTTAAATCATACACTCCTGAGAAAAATAAGCAAATTGTCCACAATGATCATTTACAGTGAGAACGGAAACAAACATTGTCATACTTGATCCATTTATGATGTACGGAAGGAACACACTGCATCGTGTAACTAACTCACCATCACTGTTGACTTTGCAGAAGCCTATGTCAAAGAGGAGACACGCTGACCCCAAACACAAGCAGAAAAGAAGTGCTTTGCAGAAGGATAATTCCCTCTGTCCATGCCTCCCGAATAAAACAAGCAGATCATGCTTTTTGTTTCCCTTCAACTCTCATTACCGACTTTAAAACATGTATGGTTTCCCTCAGTGTTGCAGAGGCATAACTAAAGTCCTATCAAGATTGAGAATGCCCCAGAAGCAATGAGTAATAGAATCCCTGCCCCATTGCCTTAGCAACTACACACCTTGTTAATCACAGATGTCAATTCAAAAGTCTAGACATTAGCAAAACCGGGTTCCAATTCCCCTCTACCACTAATCATTTTTGTGAATTCAAATAAACCACTGACCTTTACTCCAAGCTTCAGTTTAATTACTTGTAAATTTGGGGCAAATACATGTACTATGGACCTTCCAAACTTGAAACCACCACATGCTAAAGTACTTCAGAAAAAAGCAAAAGAACTGTATAAACACAACAATGCACCAAATGCCAAATAGATATTTCCTATTAACATCAAATTGCCATAGGAACAGTAAAATATCCTTTTGTAGTCTTCCTAGAGATTTTCTCTAAACCAATTTATAGAAAGAGGAAATGATTTATTGTATCTCATGTACTTTAAATGCTGCCATTTTTTAAATTGTTTTTAACTGGAGTAGAAAATAGAATTTGAGCACTTTCAGTGCTCACCAGGCCTTAGGGACTCTTCTATTACCTCTCAGAGATGGTCTCACCCTGGCCACAGGCTATTTTAATTTACCCCCCATTGTCACAGCCAGCTATCACAGAGACTCAGGCCTTGGTCAAATCAATCAGGCCCTCGTGCAGAATAAAAACACTTTGAACAGGCAGCGTATGAATCTAGTCTAAAAGTCAGATAAACTTAAAAAGAAAAAAAGACACTTGGCTAGAATAGCATGTAATTACACCTCCTCATACATAAAGCTCATCAATTAGCAGTGATTTGCTAGAACTTGACCATTTGGCTTGATCATTTTGAAGCTTCCAAAGCCTACTCCTCTAGCATACAGCTGTGAACTGTTCCCACTAGAAACAGGACCTGGCAGTTCAATTCTTTCACCCCAGCAAAGCTTTAATACCTGTGCAAAAGCAGACTTGACACTACTACTTGGCTACACACACAAGAAATAAGAAAAATCCGTATAACTAGGATTCTGACCATAAAACCATTTGCCCACGTGGTATTCTCATCACGCCCAAAGACACAGGCATGTTTGGAGGCTGAAATGTAAAAGGGATTATTTATTTGCTGAGCATGACAGGAGGAAAAATAAAATGTAGTGCTGCAATCCTCACAATTAGAACTCAGTCAATTTATCGTCCGCTGCCTGGGTGCCGAATTTCAATCTATTCTTTCGATTTAACTTACACAAAAATTAAAAAAAAAAAACACGGTCTGAACATGAGGCATATAACACAAATTCTATTACACTGAAAGCAGGGAAGACATATAACGAAATCTTTTTCTGTCTATAAGGTCATCCTTCTAATTCATGGAATTCATTTAATCCTGAGGTCCAATTCAACGTGTCCTCCTCTACAAATAAATCTATACATGTTCCTAACAAGAGCCCTAAGAGGGGGTTCAGAATGCAAATGAGAAAATCAACCCTAACATGACCACTGGTAAATTGTTCCCTTTGGGTAAGCAACACAAAAGAAGCATTTTTCTAATTTAAATATCTTTTAGAGGGCAATAAACTGCTTTATCAAAGAGTTAAACTGTGACTCTAAGCAAAAAATGAAACTAACAACATGTGCTAGAGGTTAATTTTCAAGGGCTTGGATCTGTAATTTACCACCCACTTCTCTTTCATTAACCGCACCAACTCATCATTAAAAACTTCTCTAGACTGTGCCTTCCTTTGGTAGTCGTGATTCACACGTCTGGAACAGTAACAATTATTCATCATTCAATCGTTAGTAACTGCTCAGCAAAAAGGACCAAGGTCTGACTTCACCTTTGTATTACATCTGACAGATTATATGAGAAATTACAAACATTTGAAAGTCCTGCTGCTTAGATTAGTCTGATGAAATAGAATGTTTCAATATTAATTGGAAAGTCAGTGAAATAAAACTACTCCTCCACCAAAAAAATTATCATGGTTATTACCTGAAAATCTTGCTAGGGAGACAATTCAAAACACTTATTTTTTAATAGCAAAGAAAACATCATAATCAATTAATAAAACCACAGATATGTTGAAGGAAGTAAATTATATTAAAAATTTAAAAGTTAATACCTTAGAGACAGGCACCTCCACACCCTAAGGATTCCTGGTATAAGGGGGAACGTTTATTGATCCTGACTGACTCTATTCATAGAAGACTCGCCCTAAACTGTTCGGGGAAAATTGAGAACAAGAGAGTGCTCCAGAGGGATAAGTTTGGGAGGGTCGGGGTGGAGGGGGTCCAGATGGGGACGCGTGTGTGTAACCTGATAATTGCTTCGCGCCATAGCAATTCGCGCCATAAAATGTAACTGTTTAAATGTTTTAAATTAGCCAATCATGTAAGACCGCGCCAACCTTTTCCCGCTTTATGCTTCCGAATCCTATAAAAGAGCTTGCCCCTTAAGGTTCGGGGTCGACTCCTCTGTCTCCTGCGAGAGATACGTGTCGACCCGGAGCTCCGCTTAATAAACCTCTTACCTCTTGCGTTTGCATCAAGCTCGGTCTTCTGTGTCTGTGGGTCCGCGCCTTCCCGAGGCTGGAGTTGGGGTTCCCTTTTTGGGATCCTACAATGTTATGAAGTATCAGTCTATCTTTCCATCTTATAAAAATATTATTTGATTTTTGACTAACAGCAAGACCAGTGATAAATATATTATAATATATACATAAAATACATCTTGATATACAAGGGCTGCCATATCGTCAGAATGTTTTTGTTCGTGAAATACTTTGTATTCATTCACTAATACCTACATTTTCACCAGTTCAAGCACTAAATCTGCCTCATTGTTTTCTGAAATTTTTTTTTTTTTATTACATTTAAGCAGTTACTTTCAGCTGAGCCACAACATCTAAGTATGGCATGTGAGAGATTTTCAAGTGAATATTCCAACACAGTTTTGTGGTTCTTCATATTTCATTGATAATTATTCAGCCTTAAAAGGCCAGCAGAAGCCATGGCAAACCATTACACCATTTTGGTGCCCCGGGCTTCAGCTCACACTGCTCCGGACCAATGGAGTCCTGGCAGGTGAAGCTCTCAGTCTCAAACATTCCTTGTTTTTTATAGATTGCCTCACGTGATGATTCTACCTTTGCTGATACCGGGACACAATAATGCTAACTTCGGGGTGGAGTTTCAATAACCTCACCCAAATCTAGCTAATCCCTGTCAAGGACACACTATTTGCCACACTAGTGATTTATTTTTATTTTCTACTACATCTCATTTTCTAATGATCCTTCCTCAGGCAGATAAAGAAGCCAATCTCAGACTTTAAGAAATATTTAAAATTCAGCTTACACCTTTTGGCCTTTCTTATGAAGTTAAAATAATACACACTGCAAATGACTTTATAGGACCCTCTCAGTTCCCACACTGCCAACTTCTTGTTTGGACACCTAGTCGCTGATCTCAATAAAATCAAAATGCGGAGTCAATGTACGCTTAATCACTTACTATAACAGTTGGGTTCTTTAGCAACAATAGCCCACCTAATTCGCACATCAATGGAGACAGGTGCTATTATCATTCCCACTTTGCAGATGAAGAAACTAAGATTTAGAGAAGTTAAATAATTCATCCATGTTCACAGGCCATAAGACGTGTTATCATATTGTGAAGACTCAGCTCTTAGCTGATATACGTCATTGCTTCCGCATTGAACAATTTTATATTAAGATGTTATAATCCTGGTATCTGCTCTCAAATAGAATTATATATATGGCATTGCTGTTTAACATTCTTCAGTGATCACTGCTCCCTCCAGAATAAAGCACAAACTCTGATCTAGAATGCACACAGTTTCTGGGACGCCTACCCTTCCAGCTCCATCACGTTGCACCTGTCCCATGCACACATTTTTGCTCCTGGGGACTGATTGTTCCCAAACTTTTCGTGTTCCCTTATGTCTTTCTACACTTGCAGAGTCACATCCTGAAACATCCTACTCCATTCTGTCCATCTGGCGGGTTCCCACTCATCTTTCATAACTCAGTTCAAGCATCTCCTCTCCGGGCATTCTTCCCCGGCGCCCAGCCAGCAAGCAGAACGGTCACTCCCACTTCTGCTTTCCTATGTACCTCCTTCATACATCTAGTTCCACTATGAAAGTTTCATATTAAAATTATTTGCCAGTCTCTCACCAGCAGTGAGCTCTTTAAGAACAACCCACAGGTGCCAGGCAGAGTAAGACTCACTCTTCCAGCACTTGGATATCAAAAGAATCAACAGGACAATGGATGTTCCTGAAGATTCAGCTACAGATCAAGGACAGTGCAAGATGCATGCTCAAAGTTAGCATTTTAATTTGAATAAGAGCTGGTATCATCATTCTGAAATGTTTCACTGAAAGTATAACCTTCTAACATGAATCAGACAACTACAACCATATCATAATAATGGAATATCCTACAATGGCACAGCATCACCAGAAAAACAAATACTTCATTTTTAGTGTGAACTGCTGCTCTGTATTGTAAAAAATATGCTTTATATACTTTGTGGGATATTTTCTGGGAAAATTTCCATATGTAGACTTTGCCCTGGATTCTGCCATGAGAAGGAGCAGGAGATGGATATTTCTTCTGCACTTAAAATTTTAATGTAATTAAATGGTTGACAATGAGTTACTGGGATGATCCCAAGGGTATCCAGCCTTTCTATGGTGAGACATTCATTCCAGATGCCACCTCCCTTGGAGCCACACACACTGTAGAGACTTGGGACATAGGGGAAGGATTTCTGGAAGCCAGAAGGAAGAAACAGTACTGCTGCCACATTCACAAAATCATCCTGCAAAATTTCCTCCCCTTCAACTCGCTAGAACAAAGGAGGGACAGGAGGCAGCTGCTCAATAATAAATACAATCAACAAGGACCAATGTACATTTGCATAGTACTTTCAAGTTTGAGCCCCTTTACATATATGACCTTAATCTGACTCACAGTGAACCAAGGTCCATGGTCAGCCAAGTTGGCCAGAGCCATCATCAACCAGTGTAAGATCCATAAAGGCAATGGAAATAAACACAACGAAATCAGCAAAGACTCAAGTATTAGGATAGTAACAACTATAAGGCTTTCTTCTAAGGAGCTCTCCCTCCCTCAGTTAAAAATTCAAACACAATAAGATCATCCAACCAAAACAGCAGGATTCCTGATTCCTTCTACAGGTTCACAATCCCTGAGTGCAATTCACAATCCAAAAAGATCTGAAAATCGAAAGGTTTTTCATAACACAACCTAAAGTAAAATAAGGTTATAGTCTTTCGCTCACTGTATTAGTTTTCTATCACTGCAATAAATTACCACAAATTTAGCAGCTTAAAACAACACAAGTTTATTGTCTTACAGTTCTGGAGTTCAGAAGTCTGACAGGGGTCTCACTGAACCAAAATCAAAGTGTCATCAGGACTGCATTCCTTTCTGGAGGATCTAGGTGAAAATCTGTTTCTTTGCCTTTTCCAGCTTCTAGAGGCTACCTGCATTTCTTCACCCAAGACTCCCTTCCTCCATTTTCAAAGGCAGCAAGGTGGCATCTCTCTGACCCTGTTTCTATCGTCACATCTCCTCCTCTGACCACAGCTGGGAAAGGTTCTCTGCTTTCAAGGATCCTTGTGATTCGATTGGGCCCACCCAGATAAGCCAGAATCATGTCCCTATCTCAAAGTCCTTAAACTTTGGTCACGAATGCAAAGTCCCTTTTGCCATGAAAAGTGACATATTCACAGGTTCTGGGGATTGGGATGTGGACATTTTAGAAGGGGAGCATTATTCTGTCTACTAGTCCCACTTATTCTGAATATTCATGGATTTTATTACAGAAATAGTCATATGCTTGATCAAGAGATGCTGTCCCAGGCCACGCTGGGATTGTTACATGATGTACAGTATATATATATACACTCTATTGTCTTTCTAAAATATGAAAAAGTCCAAATTCTGAAATAATTCTTATCCCTAGGGTCTCAGATAAGAGACTGTGACCTGTACCATGGTTTACCCACACTGTTGGATCTCCCCCTCTTCACGAAGGCCACCTCTGTCCACCACTTGCAAAGGAGGAATTGCTCTTCTAATAGGTCAGATCCAAAAACAATACCTGCACCTTAATTATTAGTGGGCAGGGTCACTATGCTTTGAAGAGCACAAAACCAAGGTCTACTCCCTCTCTCTCTCTTTCGACCTCCTAGTTTTATACGGCTGCTAAGTTGAAATTAGGACCCCTTTTGGGGCATGACCATTTCATTCTCTTTTTTACTTCCTTCCTAAACTGTGGTTAGACAAGAGTGTATCAAGACTAAATATATATATATATATTTGGACTCAAGCCTAGAGTATGTGCTCCAAACCACCTTTTTCCGAAGAGCCCTCCATCAAGGGTAGGTGGCACCATTTCAAGCTATTAATAAAGTGGTATTCTGATTACCATTTGGCTGCTATTGCCTGCATATATCTTCTCTGGGGTCCCTGCACAGGGATGGAGGTAACTGGGAGGGTAGATTCAGGTATTTCGGGGACCCTAACATACTGCTATCAAAATCCCACCTCAATGCTTAAAATATACAATCAGCAAGCAGAAATATCAGGAAGTTTACTTAAAAGTTCATGAGATGCCTTTCCACTCTAGCAGGGAAAAAAATATGTTTCCAAAGTATGATACAGACATTTGACCTATAAGGAATACACTGAACAGATATTATTAGTTAGCCAAAAAAGAAAAAGCTACAGGTACTGGCATAATTTCTAATGCAACTTCCTGTGACATTACTGAGAGTTTATCTGCTATAGGCAGAAAAGCCTTTGTGGTTATTGAGGCCATATATAGGAGACCTTCAAAAGAGCATTAGCTTTCATTAACAGGCTAGATCTCAGGATAACTCTCAATTACGGTAACATAATTCAACCTGATTTCGTGTTGAACGAAGCCTAACCATAATAAATTGTAAAGTCAAGGTATAAATAAGCATCTAAATACTCTGAAAAATAAAAAGTTTTAACAATTAAACACATTCCAACTTCCTCCAGGGCAAGGACCTTGTCTTATTCATTTCTGCACACCAGTTACCCTCATCACAGTATAGAAGGCAATTAATATATATCTAGAGACTTTATTCTTGTTTAAACATCATGTTTACTTCATGGGGTAAATTAATGCGATGCCAAATGTGCAAAGCACATAAAACAAGCACACAAGATGGGACACATTACCCAACAAATAAACAGAAGCATGCTTATCACAAGACATCTAAGAAAACGCTCTCAAACACAACATGCGCATGCCATTTATCCTTTTCACCGGCAACTACGAGTGGTTTAATTTCTACATATTTCACGAGGAACAGAAAAATTGGATCTGTGTTGCTTATCCTCAGTTCCAAAGGTGGTTCTTATTGCATACTGTGCTCAAACATAAAAATATCAAGAAGAACTAGTGACTTCATTAACTTTCTCCTGAGGCTTGTGATGCAACTCATTTGTGATGTCCTAAAAACTAATTTCTGAATGACTGCTTATTGGTTTTCCTGAGTCCTCCCAGATGATGATTGCTCAAATAGCCAAGGACCAAAAAAAAAAAAAAAAAAAAATCAATTTCAATTCCCAGAGCACATGATATTGGTGTAAGTCAGTAAACTCCATCACTGTTTTATACCAAGATAACCTTAGATCTGAAAAAATTCTCAGGGCCAAGAATCCTATTAGTTACCCTACCTAACAAATTAAATAGCAAAAGTACTAAAACCTTACACTCAAACCATAAGAGTGGTGGCTCATTTATGAAAAGGACCTAATATTCGCACTAATCTAAAGGCTCAAAAATCTTAACTTCTATTATTCTCCAAAGTTCCTAGCACCTACTTATATATATTAAAGCTTCAGTCACCTTTTAAATTTTTATGGGATGTAGTTTATGTAGATAAAATTAAACAGATTCATGAAGTAAAAAGTGAGGTTATTGTCTTTTTTTGGTTCTCTGATCCACACCATTTTGGATGTACCAAAACTTGCACTTACACAGAATTTATTCTACCTACGATAATATCCAATTTTCAGGTTTTGTTAAACTTGTAATATGACAATGAGAAAAACAGATTGATACATACAATCTAGAACCATGCTTGAGAGAGAAACTGAGCAACACACACAAAAGGCCAAAGTGCAAATTCATGAAGAATGGCTACAGTAGGCAACATTATCAGGGTCTCTTTGGGGGCACATTATATTTGGGGCACGTTCATCTTAGCCAGTTCAGTAGGTAACAGAAGAAAAGCTTCTATGACAATGAAAGCCTAAATCATAAAGGCCTTTCTGTGTGTGTATTTGAGCTCTTTTGGGGGTAACCTGAAAGTAAACTATGATATTATCTCCAAGTTCACTTAAATCAGCTAAAACATGTCCCCGTCCTCAACCCCAGCCCCTGTTTTCTTTCAAAATTCCAAAACAGTTGAATTTTTAACAGAGACATTGCCAAAAGGAAGGGCTGGGATTAAGTTCCAGGTTAGCAACTAATGAAAGAAGAGACATGGTGTCTTCTACCCTCATTTAATTATGAATAATGTCCACAAAAGATTCATTCTGAGGAGTTAAAAGTATAAAAGAAGGCTAGGATGCCAGTAATTCCTTGTGGTAACTGCAAACTTAAACAGCATTCTGTCAACTAGAACTCTATTAACTGGCACTTGTACCTATCTATAAAATAATAGTAACTAGTATTTATAAAAACAACCCTGAGGCAGTTTAAGGTTTTTGTATTGCTGCTGCATAACAAGTTACTCCAAAATTTGGCAGTTTCAAACAATTAACATTTAATAACTCATGCACTTTCTGTGGGTTAGGAATTCAGGAGTGGCTTAGCTAGGTGGTTCTGGCTTGTATTCTCTCCAGAGGACACAGGCAGTGTGTTACCGAGGACTGCGGTCCTCTGAAGACTTTACCAGGGCTAAAGGACCCTCTTCCAAGGTGGCTCCTTCACATGGCTGATAAACTGGTGCTGGCTCTTAGCAGAAGCCCTCGCTTTACTGCCACATGAATCTCTACGGACTGCCTGAGTGTCCTCACAATACGGCAGGTGGCTTCTCCCAGAGTGAGTCATCCAAGAGAGCAAGGCAGAAGCGGCAACGTCTTTTATGACTTAGCCTCAGAAGTCATACACCATCATGTCCGCCATATTCTATTGATCACACAGAACACCCTGATATAATGTGGGAGGGGACTTCACAAGGGCATGGATAGCAACAGGCAAGGATCACTGGGGACCGTCTTGGAGGCTGGCTATTACGACCTTGAAATAAGCTTCCAAATGAAAGAAAGCTAACACTCAATGTAGTTTTAGAACTGTATATTATAGCCCAATTTCCTGAAAATTATTCTTAAATGGTAATATGGTATTAATTAGGCTACTGTGACATCCTATAAACCCTTTGAGGGAGGCATTTAATAAATGTCTGTTGAACCAAACTAATCCCAGAGTTGTTAACCCTGACATTGCATTCACTCAGTTCCAACACATTTCTCATGTATCATTTTGTGTATATTATTTTATTAACTTGCTATTAAATGCTCAGTGTTATAATCTAATCACTATATCATTTTAGAATCAATATTATTGATAGCAGTATCAATATTATTCAAAAGGCAGATATTCTAAACCATAGTGAATGAGAATTTCCATGGGCAGAGACTCACAGAATCAGGAAGGATCTTAAGAGGTTGCCTAATTTGTTGAAGCTGAAGGATGAGTGCTTGGGAATCCATTATACCATCCTTTCTACTTTTGTCTTTATTCAAAACTTTCCAGAATAAAAAAATGTTAAAGTGGTATACTAATCAAACACCTTCATTCTGCAGATAAGGACATTGCCTCAAGATGTAAAGAAATTGACCTATTCAATGCAGCTCTTAATATTGGAACTCACAAAGGAAAAAAAAGCAAGGATGAAACACATCTTTATTTTTTTTTTTATTTATTTTTCCCCCAAAGCCCCAGTAGATAGTTGTAGGTCATAGCTGCACATCCTTCTAGTTGCTGTATGGGGGACGCGGCCTCAGCATGGCCGGAGAAGCAGTGCGTCGGTGCGCGCCCAGGATCCGAACCCGGGCCGCCAGTAGCAGAGCGCGCGCACTTAACCACTAAGCCACGGGGCCAGCCCTGAAACACATCTTTAAACAAATAATATTTTCTCATCAATGAGACTTCAAGTGACTTCAAACAAAAAATTATTCAGCAACCTTCTTTAGCAAAAGCTTGTAGCTTTAAGATTACATTAGGGTGGGCCGGTGCCATGGCTTAGCCGTTAAGTGCGCACGTTCCACCGCTGGCGGCCCGGGTTGGGAACCCCAGGCGCGCACTGACGCACCGCCTCTCTGGCCATGCTGAGGCCGTGTCCCACATACAACTAGAAGGATGTACAGCTATGACACACAACTATCTACTGGGGCTTTGGGGGGAAAAATAAATAAATAAAATTTAAAAAAAAAGATTACATTAGGGTAGTAATAGGCAGTTGTAGCTTGTGAGTAGACAGCACTATAATACTAAAGCTAGAAGTTTTGTTTCTTTTTTTTTTTTTAAATCGACATATTATATTACTACTGTAGCTAATCCTGATTTTGAGTTTCAATTTTTGAAAGAAAAATCCATGAATCATCTTAATATTGCATATAAAAAAGGTTAAGATAAGCTTTTCTGGAAACTAAAAGTATGGATCCCCTTCCAAAAAAATGTATTCTTATCTCCCACGCACCTGGCATTATTTTCAGCTTGAGACTATAGGGAAAAGCTAAAGTGTGGGGTTGGTGGGGGGAGAGGGAAAGGAAGAGAGGGGTACAGCTTCTATGTGGACAAATATTATGGTTCACATTCAGACTTGGGAGGAAAAATAAATCTCAACAGAAAAATGACCGTGGCCTTCTGATACATTTCCACAGCAGCAGCAGCAAGAACAATAATAATAGCAACGAATGTGCAGTGAATATCTGCTACACGCCAGGAGCACTCCTAAACATCACATTCATATACTCTCTCATTCAATCTTCACAAAAACCCTTCTCAACAATACTTTACAGATGAGGAAACTGAGACTCAGATTAAGAAAATTACCAAAGATAACTTACATACTAAGTGGCAGAGTTGGGATTCAAACTCAGGCAGTCTATTCCAGAAGCTACATGTCTAAGTGCCAGGCAAAGCTGCCTTAAAATGCCTCAGTAACATGAAGAGCCATGGTGTTTGATCCCATCTTAATAAGGTAGCATAAGAAGGTGTTCAATAACATAAATGCTTCTTTTTACTAGAGAAAAACTCCTAATGGCATGACTTCGTGGTCATATTTGTATTTGCAATACTAGCATATCAAAGGTACCACTTCTTCCTCAATGCTATGCCTGCAAACCTACCAAAAGATATCAAGCAAGGCTGGGGATTTAGATGAGGTTCCCCAGTAGAGAAAACTGAAAACTACATATGAGGTCCACAGTTCTATGAATAAATGGACCACATACAAATATATACAAAGCAAGACAAAAGAAATATATGTTTATTTCAAACCTTCCTGACTATACCTGAACAGTTACAAATCAATTCTTGTCAAAACACTGACTTTCCCTACTATTCTCAAGAAAACTTGGGCTCCATGTCACTCACAGTGTTTCCAGACCTTGACATCTCTAGGTCCCCATTGTCTCAAGAACTTAAACAAGCACAACTAGCAATTGTCCCAATTGCTCTTATGAAAATGTTGCATAGATTAACAAAAAGCATCATTGTACAAACACTGTATAATCTAATGACATGAACAAGCAGCTTTTAAATCCTTACAGGGACCAGGCTTATTTCCTCTGAACATTGGAAAATCATTTTAAAATAAGAAAATAACAAACACATATAATTTTAAAGACTGGAGCTTTTGTTTTCTTTTACAAGACCATCGGAGTTACATAACCAACTTGAACGGTGCATTAAATTCAGAATCCATGCCACTGCAATGCTTGCCTGAGACTTCATCCAGGACAGAGCAGGATGACGACCCATGGAAATATCACCACCAGAGGCTCATATCAGATATTATTGTTGACAGTCAGACTTGGGAGGAAAATGAAGTCTGAGCAGAAAGATAACTCTGGGGAATTTTCCTACCCTGAGGTCCACTTAACCTTACAGAAAATTACTTTTCCTTACAAAATGGGGGAGAGGAAGGAGGAGATCTTCAACGGCTAGAAAAAAAAAAGTGGGGGAAATTTATTCCTCACTTCCAATCATGTAAGTAAAAGGGTGGTATCTGCTGGGATTACTCAGTTCTGCACATGATGTTACGTGATTAGTTACTGAGCATCTACCACCTATATCCATAGAATACAGAGAGCAATGTATTCGGCCTTCTCCTGAATGGAAGGAAATATTCAGCATCATTACCCATCTATCAATGGTACAAGGAAAGAGTTCCTCTCTCTATTCAGAATTCCTGTCTGTTGCCTCTGAATAAGCGTGCGTGTGTCTTTTAGTACCCACCACTGCTACATACGTATACCTGTGTGTATATGATTATGTCACATATACGTACATATTTGAGAATTCAAAAGCTGCAAAAAGATTAGTGTGTTCATTTTTCTCCTGCAGAAAACAAAGCTAAGTGACATCTGTGAATAAGGAGGCCATGGCAAGAATAACTCTGTGATGCGGTGAAAAGTAGGAACATAGCCTTGCTCTCTTGGCTCCTACTTCCACACACAGCTCCCTGACTCCCAGCATTTCTGAGGCTGACACAGCCTCTCATGTGTGATTTGGTGATATTCTCACCCTGATTATTCCAGCCACACACAAAGTCAGATGCACATGCACACTTCTCTATAAATTCTTTTCTATTAAAAAAAAGTAACATTAAACTTATGTGTTTTCTGAGAATTTTGTAACACTCCAAGTAAATAAGGAGCTAAGGGGAATTGCAAGAGTAGGCCTGGGAATTGTTGTTCTGACTAGAGTCAAAAAGTTAACATCAGCCTATACAAAGGAGCCAGCACACTTTTCATATCAAGTCCCTGAACGATCACCCAGTGTGGATCTGTGTCCACACTTCAGCTTGCACCCAGGACAACCATTTCCTGTTGCCATGGGTTACAAGGATGAGGCACTTGTAGCCCTCCAGACAACTTGAGAGATGTCTTATCTTACATCAATTTCATAATTAACAAAATGTATTCTTGGTAATTAGCAGTGCTCAGCAATACAGTCTATTAAAATATCAGATCAAAAACATTTGTTAACCCCTCTGCATGAAAATGGGGACTTGAGGTAAGTAAACTTGAGGGATTTTTTTGAGGGATAAAACAGATAACTCATCATTACCAACCCTTCATTAAATGATCCATATATAGATGCAATCACAAGAAGGAAAAACAGTTTCAGGATCAATGCACTATTAATAAGTAATTTATGACTTGTCACTAATATACCTTTTAACCTCAAATCATACAAAGCTTCATCAGAACAGACCTTATGTTAAATCCTTTCTGTACACATACAAGAAGGAGCAGTCACACCAAAATATTAAGTGTCCAGGAGGGCATGACATCTCTTAAACCAAGAACAAGAAAAATGAACATTTTATTGCATCTACAATTAATTGTGCATTCAAGTTTCATGCAGCCTGTCAGGAGCATCTTGTAAACGCGTCAGGGGAAACGCACCCAACCAGGGAAGACCACAATCGGAAGTCAGATGAAAACAATAATGTGGGACCATTACTACTATCACCATTCACTAGATATAAGAAGAAAAGGTGGGAAGAAAAAACATGCTTTTTGTATTTCACTGGCAAGGGAATTTTAAGTCTTTTGTAAATATTCATCTGAACTGGATAAATATGACCTCCGGTATGGAAAGTATTAGGTGTAGAATTAAGAAGATGAAAATACATTTAAAACCTACAGCTTCTTAATTGGCTAAAAACAAAGACAACAGTGTGGAGTAGCATGGCAATAATTAGTTTTTCTTGGTTTGGGTATATTTTCCATTATATCAGTACTTTCTCTTCTCCCTGATCCACTCTCTGCTCCCAGATTCTTTATTCTATATTAATAGAGTTGAATTTAAAAACAAATGTGCAGACAAAGGAAAGGAGGCAAGGAGGGAGCTCTCTAAAACTGAGACCTTTTTCTGTATAAACTGTGTACACCACTGAGAGTCGAGGAAAATCATTGATTAGTGTTGTTTTCACCCATGAAATATTTTGACCTCAGGAAAACTTGAGAGTATAACAGCTAGGTCTTTTGAGAAACGAAAAAGAATCCATATAAATCCTATTTCTGGTTAAATAGAAGTCATCCTGTTTTTTCCCTTTGTTTATACATGATACAGACATTTTATGTTTCAAGGAAAAATAAAACCATAGTGAGGAAGTGCCTCAACATAAACAAGGCAGAAACTAGAGTGGCTCAGTTTTTAAATAGGTATTAACTTATACCTACCTGGTATAGTCATATGCATGCTAAGAACCAAAAACAAAAAGTCTAGTTTTATTGTATTTTCATGTGTTCAGTACTAAGGTTTGACTCTGGTTATGTATATCACACACGAGTTGCCCTGCCTTTTCTATTCTTCCGCAGGTCTGTCTGGCCCCCGTTCTCTCAACACCCTCCACCAGAGGTTGCCACTGCAGCCAGTGTGGACTTTGGGAAGCAAGCCTCTGAACCTTAATTATGACTTACTCATTCCAGCGACTGGGAAGTGCAAAACTGAATGAGGTTCAAAGAGGAGATAATTAAGGTAATAGAAGTTGTATGCTCCTCATAAACTGGGGGGGCGGGGGGGGGCGCGGCACTGTCTCCCAATTCCCCTAAAATTAAATATCAATGAGGGGAAAGAGCATATCGAGAATTTAAGAGGCAAGTTTCTCTAGAATAAGACTAGATGTTTAAAGAGATAGATTTATTTATACCCAGGGCTTATGTGGATTTAAAACATATGCAGCCCTTACAATACATGTCATACTTGGAGCCCGGAAGCGAGCTGCACAACTCTGATTCTGACATACAGACCCTGGCTCAGAATGCGTTTCTGCAGAATCGGGGGAGATCAATAGACTCAGGGAACAAATATGTTGATGGATGAGGACCAGTCTGAAAACGATCAGGTTGGGGTGGTCACGCTGCAGGCTTCACAGCTCTTCCCCCGTTGGCAGACGAAAGGGTTACAAACAATTCCCCTTTCTTTTATTTTAAGAGGGAAAGGAGGGGAGAAAGAAGAGGGAAGAGAGGGAACAGAATGGAGCTGGTGATGAGGAAAGGAAGAGAGAAAGAAAGAGAGAAACCCGAAGAGGGGCGGGGGAGGGAAGGAAAGCTATGATGTATGGACGCTCGCCAGCCTCCCAGCCGAGCGCTCCATCACCCCCAAGCCTGTGTCCCTCGCTCGCTCGCTCGCTCGTCTGGAGCCGCGGGGCTCCCCGGTTCCGCCGCCCTGGTGCTGACAGCCCTCCCGACGACCCCGGCGCGGGCAACGCTGAGATGCCCCAAGTAGCCCACCGCAGCCAGCCCACCGAGCCCGCCACTCCCTGGACCGCGCTCGTCACCCCCGCCCCCGACTTCTCCCCGCGCCCCCATCACAGTCTCCGGGAAAACGCAGAGAAAAGAGCAGAGATGGGAAAATCAAAGGGGGCGGGGGGCGACCAAAATAAATTTTTGTTAATAATGTGATAACGGGTCCCGGGGGAGCAGCAGGGGAGGGGACCCGTGGCAGGCACCTGGCAAGGCACACGCTGTTGCAAATACCCCGGGCTGTGTTGGGCTGGGCGATTTTCCACAAAAGGAAGTTTGGAAGGAGCGCAGCGGTTTGCAATGGAAGAGAAGGCGATCCCAGCGTTACCTGACTGAGGTCAAGCCGGCGGGCCGCGGAAATCCTCAGGTTTGCGATATTGAGCCACTTGATCAGGTTACTATGGAAATCGTCTTAAGGAGGAGGAAAGAAACACACAATCCAGGCACATCCTCGCCTCCCCGCAGGAAACTGCTGGGGCCGCCGAGCGCGGGCGCGGGACCGGGCGCGGCGCCTCTCGCGGCCCGGCTGCTCTGTCTTCCCTCGTCGGCCGGGCCGCGCCTCCCCGCCCCGCGCCGCGCCGCGCCGCCGCCGCCGAGCAGCCCGCGGGCCGAGCAGCCCTCCGCGGCGCGCCGCCGGGAGCGAGAGCGCGGGCGAGCTCGCAGCCGCCAGCCGGCCTGGGCGGCGCGGGGCGCTGTTTCCCAGCCGCGCCGCTGGAATTTAAAGAGACAGGCGCGTCGCGGGCTGGGGCCCTCGGCCGCGAGAGCAGCACGCTCAGGACGCCCACCGGCTCCGCCTGAGCGGGATGGACGGTGCCGGCCCGCTGAGAAAAGTTTCCTACGGGGACGGCGGGCGGAGCGCGTGAAGACCAGCTCAGCCTCCTCTCCCGAATGCAGAACACAGGCTGCAAGGAGGGAGTCAGAGGGATTTTTTTTCCTGCCTTGGAGACTAGGGGGGAAATGATTTGTATGCTCAACAAGTCTCGCACCTATTTTCAGCCGCGCTCGTTTCCGTCCTTGGGCACCCACTTGTTTCCTTGAAAGCACATAGAGACAAACGGGGGTTCACGCGTCGTTTTGTCAGACTCTACGCAGAGACACATGGGCTTGGAGGGAAGGTGGTGGCGGGAAGATATAGCTGTCAAATGTCTTGGAAGATCTTTTATCTCTCTTCCTCTCTCAGCCAATGAAGCATCTCCTTTTCTCTTCCCTCTCAGCCCTGGAGAACAGGCTTGACAGTATATTCCAACCTCTAGTCCAGCATCATCCAACAGATCACCTTCCCGCCGGCACCTTTTCTCTGCAGCTGTGAATGCAAGCCTGCTTCTAGTGCTGAGCAAGAATCTAGCAGAAAGCAGCAGCTAGCCTGGCCCTTTTCTATCCCTAGCCGAAAACCAGCTTTCAGTGGGCAGTTCTCACTGCTATTGCAAATAATGCTCAGATTTGTGCTATTCCCAACATACAATCCAAACAGAAAGTGTTTATAAATTTACATGGTTTAATGCCACGTATTCATTTGGAGTACCGGAGAAATTATGATCCAGTCAACTTTATTTTTGCTATTCTAACCATCACCTTTCACTACTTTATATACTAAACAGCCTCTTTGTGGTACCAATTCAACCCAAATTTTCCCCAGGGTGGAAAGGCAATAAGGGGACTCTCCCTGTGGTCTTGTCTAGACGGAAGAAACCGCCTCCACAGAGTCACTCTTGCATTGAGGAGCAGATGCTCCATAAATGTGGATGGCACTCTACGGGGTTGGTAGAATGTATTCTCAGAAGGAATGAATCTCCATCTAGATTATCAACACCTTGTGGGCAGGAGCCATGTCTTATTCCTCTCTCTTAGACCTTATCCATTTTTATGATCCCTGCACAAAGCAAGGAGGCTGCATTTTAACTCAGGTGTCTTAAATTTCTTCCTTATCTCGCCCGTCGAACTTACGTCCAGTACTCACATCTGCTCCAGGCATCCAGCTTGCTTTCTACCTTGCTCTCAGAGTAAGCCTTCAAAACATAGTAGCCTTTCTAAAATCCTTCCATACGTCCCCATTTCCTTGAGGAAAATGGCCAAATTTCTTATTATGGTATAGAGCAGTGTTTCTCAAACTTTAGCATGCATCTAAATCACCTGGAGGGCTTATTAAAACAAAGATTTCTAGGCCCAATACTCATGCTTAACTCTTCCCGTTCAGTGGATCTAGGGTGGGGCAGAAGAATGAGTAGTCCTAACAAGATCTCAGGTGATGTTGATGTTGCTGGTTGGGGACCCACACTTTGAGAA
This sequence comes from Ceratotherium simum simum, assembly GCF_057802395.1. Taxonomy (NCBI): domain Eukaryota; kingdom Metazoa; phylum Chordata; class Mammalia; order Perissodactyla; family Rhinocerotidae; genus Ceratotherium; species Ceratotherium simum. Next base: position 42,551,113 of record NC_141924.1, read on the forward strand.
CCACTGACGTAGTGGTTCCTCTGGGCCCTGCCTACTCCTGCTTCATCCTCCTGCTTTATCCCTCACACCTGCCCCATAGTTCCCAAGCACATCAAACTTACTTAGACCATGTTCTCTCTACAGCACCCACTCACCCCCATCTGTGCATATGCTGTTCTCGGCCAAGAATTCTCTCTCCTCCACTCCTCCCCAAGTCCCCCACCACCCCATCTGGGTAAGTCTTAATCAACCCCTAAAACTAAGCTTCTTCAGGCTGCCTCCCCAAACACTCCCTGAGTTTAGGTGCCACTCTTTGTGCTGCCTCTATACCCACTTTTCACACCTTAGGTATAATAATTCTATGTTTATTTGACTGCTTGCTCACTAGACCGGGCGTGCTGAGGGCAGGGACTCTAGCTTATTTATCCCTGGATCCCCAAGTGCTTGGCACATTGCCCTAGACATTGCAGTTCAATAAATGTGGAGGGGGATGGGGACAGAGACGGAGAGAATGAGAGAGGGAGAGGGAGAGAGATGACATTATTGGTTGTTGAAAATTGTGATGCTGATCAAAGACAAAGGAGAAAGTGACATAAAGGAAGCAGTAATATTAGGACAGGAAAAAAGGGAATTAATATTTCTGAACTTCTGGCATGTATCAGATACTGGGTTAAATGCTTTCCATGTTTGCTACAGACTGAATGTTTGTGTCCCCCCAAAATTCATATGTTGAAACCTAATCCCCAATGTAATGGCATTTGAAGGTGGGGCCTTTGGGAGGTGATTAGGTCATGAGGATAGAGCCCCTGTGAATGGGATTTAGGGCCCTTGTAAAAGAAATTCCAGAGAGCTCCCTCGTCCCTTCCTCCGTGTGAGAACACAGTGAGAAGACCGCCATCCATGAGCCAGGAAGCTTGTCCTCACCAGACACCGAATCTGCTGGCTCCTTGATCTTGGATTTCCCAGCCTCCAGAACTGTGAGAATTAAATGTTTGTTGTTTAAGCCATACAGTCTCTGGTATTCTGTTATAATAGCCTGAAAGGACTAAGATAATGTTACCTCATCTATTCCTCAAAGCAACCCTGCAAGATAATTATTACATGGCATATGAGAAATCTAAGACATGGAAAAGTTAAGCAGCTTGCTCAATATCACACAGCTGTTTGGTGGCTGCTGTGGAGCTAAGGGAGGGAGGATATGCTTTTCTATAAGCACCACGAAGGCAATTTTCCACACAAGTTTTTGTTATATTGATAAATATCACTTGACCTCTCCCTCCCCCCCTCTAGAAGATGATCTGCCTCACAGGCTGGGGGAGGGGCCTCTAAGGCTTTACTGATGCTCCCTGCCTCAACAGTCCACCGAGGTGAGGGGCTTCTGTGGCTGCTGTGTGTCGTTTCTGTGTGGTCTTGCTCTACCTATGTATCATATTCTTAACGCTACATAAATTTGTAACCGATCCACCAAACCAGACAGGTAAACATCTGTTACAATAACAGGGAAGAGTCCTTCCTTGTCTATATTTCCACTATACTGCATTTTACTAGAGGTAAGCATTGACTGGCAAGAAAATACATGAATAAATTAAAAATATAAATAAAATTATTCATGCTCCCTTTGTATATTTGTCCAAATAAAAATATATATTGAACACAAGTGAATTTGTTTGAAAGTAAGTGTATTTTATGGACATTTGGAATAAGGATTCAATTGAAAATTTAGCTGATTTGCTATAAATATACCAATTCTCATAGCTAATGAAATCAGTTCAGTATAAGCTTGGGAACCATACAATGAATGCAGAATACAACAGTACTTCTCTATAGGAATGTTTGTTTTCCTTGAATGTTGTGTCCTTTACAAAGGATTATGCTAAAATCATGAAATTCTTCAAGCTGGAGGGTATCTTGAGAGCACTGTTCTTAACTTTAGCTGCATATTAGAATCACTTGGGGAGCTCTCAAAACTCTCAGTGCCCGGGTTGCACCTCAAACCAATTGTATCAGAACCTCTAGGACTGGCATCCAGGCATCAGGGTTTTTAAAGCCTGCCAGGTGATTCTAATGGGCAACCAGTCTTGAGGACCACTTCCTTTGAGATGATCTACAGTGGAATTCAAACCGGGCTGCTTATTAGAATCACTTGGGAAATTTTAAAGGCTACCATGGCCATGCTCACCTCTAGAGATTCTGATTCAGTCTGGGTGGGGCCCAGTCCTCTCTATATTTAAAAGCAACCCTAGGTGATTCTAATGTTGAGCCAGGGTTGAGAGTCATCATCTCAGACCAATGGTTCTTATGGCAGAGTCCCCAGAACAGTAGCAGAGGCATCACCTGGGAACTTGTTAGAAATGCACATCTCGCTCCACCTCAGGCCTCCTGAATCAGAAATGCTGGTGGTGGGGTCCAGCACTCGGTATTTCAGCAAGTCCTCCTGATTATTCTGATGTGAACTGAAATTTGGGAACCACTGCCTTACAACACAGTATTAGTGGCATCATTCTCCATTAGAATTAAGAACTCAGCCTTATCTTCAGCAAACATCTATTGAGCTCCTCCTGTGCTGGTTCTAACAAGCATTTCTAACAAGTTTCCAGGTGATGCTGATGCTGAGGCCCAGGGATCACAGTTTGAGAACCACTGTCCTGTTATGCGTCAGGCCCTGTGATCAAGTATGAAGAGTCTTGAGATTTGTTTTATTTTTTGTTTTCGAAAGGAACCTATCTCAAAATGAAACCAATGTGTTGTGGCTCCATCAATCTTATAAAAACAAATTTCTTGTATGTAATTCCCTAAAGTAAAAAGTTGTTGAAGGATTATGTGTGTAATATGTTTTTTACCTACTTTTATGTACTGGGTCAGAAAAACCATTGGCATTCAGAACTAAAAGCTATGGGCACCATAGTTATGGATGTGATTGTAAAGAGTTCCTTTACTGTACTAGATTGCAGAAAAACTTCAGGAAAAAAAGACCATCCCTTCTCTCCTCAAACCAACCCCCAGATTCAGGGTGTAAGAAAACAGCTGATGAAAAGTTTGCCCTTTCTGGCTACACAAATGAGCTAATTTGCCTTTACAAAGAGGCTGCTTTTCTTCCTGTAGTAGCTTTAAGAAGAAAAAAAAAACCTAGTCATTCTCAAAAGGCAAATACTGTTCTTCGTGGTGCCTTAGTGTGAATGGAGCTATGTAAACCCCATCCTTCCTAACCTGCAAACATTAAAAGAACCCCTGGTTCCCGCAACCTGGGCTTCCTTCCAGGGAAAAGCAGAGAAGCACTCGCAGATCACTGGGAGCAAGCCCTGTGTCACTAATCTTCGCCCCAGTTCAGGCAGCCAGAGAAAACCCAAAACCACAGCACTCAAAGGAAGACACACCCGACCATGAAATCTCTTTTCATCCTTTGAGCTGCTTTAATTGATTTCAGGGTACTAACCTGGATCCTTGAGGGAGGATCTTTTGGGGATAAGCTCTTTTCTATAGTACAAGACCCAGCCTCTCCTTGGCAATTGCATTTGAAAAGTTCTGAAATAGACCGCTAAACTGCATTTTCTTTCCGACACTTCTTAAGGATCAATGGCATTTCTCTGCTTTAACAGATGAGAGCCCCAGGGAGAAGATCCTAAAAGAGCTCTGAGTTGCCAGCCAACACATCAGGTGCTGAGCTGCTGACAAGAGGAAAGGCTTTCTAGGAGGGTCTGCCCGCCCGCGTGTGCCTCTGCTCTGTCAAATAGCCACAAAGCTAATCACCACAGCAGCTACTGAACCACTTACTCTAGAAAGGTCTTAAAGTTTGAATTAAGACGCCTCCTACCAAGGCTGGAGGAAATAATAGTCACCACCAAACTGCAAAATGTCACCTAGAGTTCTTCTTTTAGATATATACACTCACATAAGCAATGCAACTCAAGAAATATAATTAAGTTGCTTACGTGAACAAAGAACAGCAGTAAGTGGCCTTTAAAAATATCGATTGTGAGGGGGAAAATGTAAAGGGAACAAAAAGTAGCTAAAGATGATGAAAAGGAAGGGCATGTAAGAATAATTGGGAAGGGAGTTGCTGTGAGTGGCAAGGTGGCCTTCAGTTGGAGAGTGTTAGTTATAGACAGACATCTGGGGTTGTTTCATTGTGGAGTTGATCTCCTTGGAAAAAATAAAAAGCTAAATTTTCAAATCAGAGGACTTAAAGAATAGATTACTACCTTAAGTTGAAAGTAGCAGTGAGGTTACATAAGAGAATATCCCTGTTCTTAAGAGATATCAGCTGAACTTACACTGAAATGGCTACCAAAAAAAAAAATGCTTATATAAGAATAAGAGTGTGTTTCCACATACAAACATATGGAGAAAGAGGATGCAAACGCTATGAATGTTAATGAAAGGTCTATATAGGTGAATCCAAGTGAACTGAAACAGACCTGTAACTTATCGGCAGGTTTAAAATTTTTTCAAAATAAAAAATTTAATTAAAAAGAATAGACTAATAAAATTACTGCAAAGTAAGTTACCCAAAGGCACAATACAAAAAGAGCTTAAAATGAGGGTCCTGAAAATAGGTTTCAGTCTGTTCTAAAAACCATTAACAGGAGATTGGCGATGTGTTCCCCTCTTGTATCACAATTATTGTCATTAGAGATGTGGCACACATGTTTTAGCACATCAAATATTCCAAGTAATGCAGCATACTACTCTGTACCATGGTGACCTTTTTAACATTCTGCAAATTGATTTCCAGGCATTCCTGCTGCCCCTTGTTTATAACCTTGGTTACCCAGAAGATGAGCAAGCCTGGCCAGCTGCAAGACTGCGCTTCTGTGCTCATCAGTCCTCAGCATCTCATTTTTCTCTCTCCCAGAGGCCTCCTGACAACGCTCATTGTGGGTCTGGAGAGCAGCAGCACCAAGAACCTTCCATAAGGACAGGTTTAAGAACTATAAGCAGTTGTGCGAGCTCCTCAGAGATACTCAGGGGAACACCAGTAGCAGCGGATATACTTTTCTGTATTATGAACTATGACAGTAAAATTATAAACTGTATGAAATGTGGAGTGCACATAACCCTTGAAACCACGATATATCCAGGATATTAATACATTTTTATATCATTAAATCACCTTTACCTGTTTTTTCATGAATTTTTTAATCCATAAAATTGTCCTTCCTTATGCTGAATTTATATGGACGCTGATCCCACTGACCTGCGCTAACTTTCCTCTGAAGATCCCGGCAACAAACAACCCCTACCCCTGAGACACACTGACATCATAAAGTAAGAGAAAGTTAGCACCTGCCTTAAGCTTTATCACTCAGAATCAATTCCCCAGCACATATTCCCATAAATAACCAGCAAAAATGGGATCAAAATAAGCCAGGCGTATTCAGTTTCTTCAAGGCAACTGCCCTGTTTCTGTTAAAACAATCCTGATTTTCTAGGTGGTAGGTAGACAAAAAGATTTTGATTTCCAGTACTTGGTCAACCCTTCCTTACTTGCACAGATTTCTTATCTTTTGGGGGAAAACAAGCAAAAATGGAAGAATTAGCTAGGGTGAAAATAAAATGGAACAGAGAGTGATTTTTTTTTCCACGCGCTGGAGGACATAGAGAAAAGATAGAGTTAGAAACAGTTAATCACTTTTCACCACTCACTGACAGCATAAATCAAAATTCAAGGTGTGCTTGCTGGGTAGAGACACCAAGAGAATGTTCTCCTTTCCTTTCAGAAATGAAGAATCAGGTAAGGGAACTTGTATTTGAGTAGCTTAATACATAGGGAGAAGAATTGTACATTCAATTGTCCTTATCAGTGAATACAAAGCCACACTCTCACGGAACACTCAATAAGTATAAAATGTCATAAATGGAAAGCTAGTGTCACCCCTTAGTTACTCAGCCCTGTTGAGAGTCTAATTGAATATGGGAAAAGTTCGGAAACGTCCGAGTTTTGCTCCTCAAATCAACAGGTCTTGGTAAAATTTATCTCCCCTTACGGGAATCCTGTTTATTTCTCTGTATTGCAGGTTCTAAGTCCTGACCTGGAAGCTACATAGAACAGGAGAGTGAGGAAACAGTCCAGGACTCTTCTAGTAACTGGGAGTGTGTAGATATCACTGGAATTTGACTCATTTTTATTCCATCAGGCACGGTTATAGGAGTGTACCTTTTTCTCATACAAAGGAATTGAATAGGGCCCGTTTGGGGAGAAATTTCATTAGCTTTCATCTATGGGTTATGGGTTTCTTCTAATATTTTTGGCAAAGTGCGTTTAAGATCTAAAACACCAGCACAGACCAGCTTGTTGATTTGTTCCTTTCACTCACAGAATGCTCCCTTAACCATAACTGTTGGGAATTCGAACATAGAAAAGTCAACTTATTACAAATAATGTGGATAATGGACAAATAGTAGATTCAGCCATCAGGCAAAATAACTAGTTAAAAATAGCACGAAGACAGCTTTTTTTCCATAACTTCATCTAATCCAAAGCTATTTATCACTGCATGCAATCCCAAAATACATTACCTTTCATGTAATATAAATAGATATAGATATAATATATAAATAGACACAAAAGTATTTGAATCTACACTGCAAGTCTGATTTACTGCATAAAAATCTTATAAACCTCTGATTGGCTAATATATTACACGTGAGGGTTCAGTGTACATGTTTGATGAGAATAAGCTATCCTATTTCTGATTTATGTTTCATTAAAATCCGCTATTTAAATGCTTCCTTATCGGCACCTAAATGGTATCAAAAGCATGTGTATGAGAGAGTATGTGAGTGCACATGGGCTTTAATTTGGATTAAATTAAATATGTGGATTAAACTCACATATGAGACAGTATAATGAGTACACATGGGATTTCCTACTCTCAAAAAGTTCTCAAACACTTTCTGTCTCTTAAAAGGAATATGTTATTTAGCTTATAACGACCCCAAGTCTGTTTATGATGAACCGAGATAGTTGATTCTGAAACCCCTGACATTTTACTCACTGTATAACTCTTCTGCATAAACACTTGGTTCAAGTCACAATCTGCAATTTGAGAACCTGAAAGGATGGATAGAGTCTGAATCACGTGGCATGGAATGTGGAGTCATAGCTCAGCTTCTGTAATAACTGTCATAGGAGAGCAGATGTGAAATGCTAATGTTTGTCTCCTTGAAGTTTTGCAGACTAGTGAGGTTTTCCTAGTAATTTATAAACTTGTTGAAGTCATAAGCACTTATGAAGCCAGTTTCATTCCTAGCTTAATCAGGAGCCTTAACTAAAAGAGCAACACTTGCTACTTCTCTCAAACAACTATATTTGTTCTATGTTAATACCAGTTATCATTAATCTACCTGAGAATCAAAGTTTAAGTCTCCTGCCCTTAACTGTACACAGTATTCAGGTAGAACAATGGATGCTGGTGCTGGTGAAGATAAATGATTATATCCTTTACAAGAAAATTGTACTAATATCTCTAGAAACATCTAGATAAGAACCATTTCTTTCTTGCCAATGCTACCAAGTAGGGTATGAGTAGAGAAATACAAAATGAAAGCTGGTCATAAGAACACATGCCCAAAAAGTATTTCATTAATTTAAAAAGGAAGCAAAATTGAACAAGAATCTCATGGAGAATGATGTGTAGATGATAGGAAAATATATGGTCCTTCCAATTTATTTCCTGAACTCTGAGATCCTTAAGAAGTGATGAGATTTTCACAAGGAAAAGCTTAAAGTGATTGCAGACATATATTTGTTCCATTGAAGGCAAGTGCAAACTCTTGGCAAAGCACATATTGTGAGACATATATATCCATAAACTTTACTCAGGAGCATCTGACTTCCTTTGAGAGTTTTAAGAGATGACTCAATCAATATACTCATTTGAAAGCTGAGATCCAAAGTCTGTTGTCAGGATTTATGACCATTTTATTACTTTTTTTTCCCTAAATTTTTCACCAGCCTTTCTACAGGCTGTTACATCCTGATGTCTGTGGGAGGTTTCCAACTCTGTTTCAAAGTTTTGAAAAGAAGAGAGTTTACAGCATGTTATTTCTGTAGACCGTCTAACTTTTGAAATCCTTCAAAAGTCTTTAATAGGAACTCTCTGTGAGGATGTATTCTACCTATACAAGTTGATTATACTTGTGTCCAAGAAATCAATTTAAAAAAAATAAGTAGAAATAATTATCAGGATTATAACCTATAATTTTGTGATAGTGAGTTTTCCAGAACACACGTATAGTAATTAAAGCAATGAATCAATAATACATATTTGTCCCTAACCTGGTTCATAAAGCCTATTGTGGTTTATACTATCTTTAATATAGCAAAGACCATTACTTCTTGCTTTAGTATTGTAATTTAATAATTCAAATATAGCATTCTCTTCAGATTGCTCAGATTTCCTCATTTCAATATATTTTAAAACATTTGTTTGTTGCCAAACTGTAAATTTAAAAGTATCTCAGAATTTTTCATGTGATAGAACAATAAGAAGGAATCTCTTCAGAATAATTAATCAATTAGCAAATTTAGTGTGGATCTACTATGTGCAAGGGAGAGTAACCCCAAAATAAGAGATTACAAAGGTTATAGAGAACCATTCCTGCATTAAAGAAGCTTTCTGTCTACCTGGGATGACAGCATATGAGAATGAAACATTTAAATAGTAATAATAGAGAATATGCACTTCAAATGAGCAATCTGTCGTCAAGAACAACCAAAGACAATCTCGCAACCCTTAATTTGAATGCTCTGGGGAAATGGGGTTAAACTGAGCTGGAGACTTTTAATGCGGCCTTATAGAGCCTTGATATTCAAAATATGGTCCAAAGGACCAGTGGCAAATGCATCACCTGGAAGCTGGTTACAGATGCAGAATCTCGGGCCTCAACTCAGACCTATGAATCAGAATCTTCGATTTCACCAGATCCCAAGATCAATCATATGCCCCTTAAATTTGAGACTGTAGTGTTATGGAGGAAGTAATCCATAAAGCAACATTCTTACATGCACCCAAAGGAGAGAGAAGTGAATTTAATTAGTCAGAGCCTGAGATTCATTGAGCTATGTCTTCCTAGTAGACCTGAATTCTGTTCCTCAAAAGCTTGAGTTAGCCTGGCTGCCCCTTCACTAGAGAACTATCCTGTACTTCTTGTTTTTGTGGAATAAACACACCAGAGGAGAGTTTGTACATCCCACACACTGGGGGCAGGGGGCAGATGTGGAGTAAGCTGGAAACCTGTGTCATCCTCCTCTGCTTTGCACAAAAATGGATATGTGAGGCAGCCTCCTGGTCCCTGATGGAAAGCTTGTTGGGTAAGCAGATTCTTGTTGGTCAAGTATATTCAAAATATGCAGGTTTTTTGTCTGAGGACCAAAGTCGCATGATCCAGGTTCTTTATGGGAGGTAAAAGTTCCCTCCTCAAACCAAGAGCCCAGAATTGGGGGTTTATAGGGAGGGTAAAAATATAACATATCTTTCAAACTAGGACACCATTGAGGATGAAAGAGAAAATTATTCAAAACTACACCAGGATAACAAGTGTAAACTAAGACTATCCTGAGCAAACCTGTGTTACACTATAAATTATAGTGTACTTGAACAAGAAACTGGTATAAAATGCCCTAAAAACTCAGAATGTAAATACAGTGAAATTGCTTTCATTTCTCCAAATAATATCTTGAGCCCCTAATTTCTTTACTAGTAGGCACTCATGTACCTTCTTCTTTAGAACCCTCCCTCCATCAACCAAAACTTCCAGTGTTCTCACAGCAATTTGCCCATCCAGTCGGGAAGAACACTGGTATCTTTGTGCTTTGTTTCTTGTTGCTGTGTGGTTGGCCCTGTTGAAGCTGGGTTCTACAAAATTCCAGAGTCAGTGCCAATCCACCACTGAAATAATGACTTAATTATTCAGATCCAAGATCAAGCCACTGTGGTTCTCCAAGGAAGCAGTAGCCTGCTCCCTCAGTGCTAACGGGCAGGAGCACCCCATATTTGAGCTCCCAACCCTTGTAGCTCTTAGCTCTCAACATTTTTGGGTCTGGATTGGTTCAATGTCAGCCACTCAGAGACCACTTTAGTTTCCCTCCCAATGTTGTCGGGCAGCTTTTCATCTTACATTCTCCAAACACAAAGTTGTTCCTCTTGTGAGGAAGGTAGCACTCTGTGAATCAAAGACGGTTTTACCCTGCTGTTGAAGAACCTTTATATCTCTGGAGGAAAATGAAAGTAGTTGATACCTTTTATGATTCCAAAGCAAAATTTGGTACCTCTCTTAAGAGAAATTAAAAAAAAAAAAAAGGTAAACTTGGATGGGATATTTGCTATGCACAGATGTATAAAATTGAAATGTGTCTCCTATTTGCCAAGTGGGTGTCACTGTGATTTAATCAAGACCTGGATTAACATGGTATTGGGGATGGAAATGATGGAATGTCAACTAGAGCCATTTCCCAAGAAAAAGTTTACTGAACCTAGAGACTGATTAGGCTTCTCAATAGATCAAAAACTAAAATAGGGAGAGAAAAAAAGAAAAGTCAAGTATAAAACAAAGTTTTGAGTCTGAGTGATGAGAATAATACTGATGCCGCGAATAAATGGGAGTTACGTAAATGTAGCTGGTTTAGAATAAAAGATGATTAATTTAGTTTGAGAAATATTGGTTTTGAGCTAACAGTAGAACATCCAAGTGGAAATATCTAATGGACAATTTGAAATTTTAAAAAATAGACCATGGTAAAAAAAAAATAGAGCATGGTTAAGGATTAGAAGTTACTATACAGAGTTGAGAGTCTTTCATCTCTTAGAGGATTATAGCCTTGTACTTGAGCTCATGAATGGTAAAGAGTGGGATGAAAAAGATGAGTCATCAAAGAAGTCAAAGAAAGTATGGTCAAAAAGATAGTAGTGTTGACTTGGAAATGGAAATGAATGTCAGTGTTGCAGAAATCTGAAAAGAGAGATAACGTGGAAAACCTAAAAGAAGTTCAACCAGACGCAAGTCAACAGTATTAGATGTCATGGAGAGCTCAGAGGAGACAGAGTCTGAATATACCCCTTGGATTTTATACAAAGGAAAAGATACAAATATTTGAGTGCCAGCTATGTACTAGGTGCTTCTACTGACATGAAATGTTTTAAGAAGAAAAGTTCAGCAGTGTCCTTGGATGTGGAGACCAGACAGAAGATTTTGTCAGGGAAAGAGCTGAGCAACACGAAGTGGTGCCTCAGGGGAACAACAGGGTCAAGCTTGAAAGTTTTTTGATTTGTTCTCTTGTATCAAGATGGAGCAAACTCTACTTGCTTGAAAGCAGAGAGGGAGAAACCCATAGGGAGAAAGATTGGACGGGGTATGACAGAAGCTAAGTGATTGCAATGGTAAATGTTGAAAAGGTGAAGTTTTAGCATTAATTAGCAATAATTAGCAATTTTATATTCTTTATCAAAGAGTTAATTTTATCTAATTATGCATGGAATGAGTCTATGTTTCTATATCAGTTCTCCTTGTCTCCCTGCCCTTTGCTTATACCCCTTTGCGTTCTTAAAAACAAAGTCTTTTCATTCCATTATACCCTTGTGAACAGTTAACTAGTTTTACAAAGAAATATAAATTTTGAGTAATCAGGCTAATTGTTGACCCAATCCTACATTTATAAATTATGGGGGAAAAAAATCCACCAGGGAATTTCAAATCTTCCCTAAAAAACAACCAGATGCTCATATAATTTATTATAATAAATTTTTTTAAAGGTTTTATCTCATAGCAGTGATATTCCTACTCCTCCAAAATCATCTTGCCTCATGAGACACTGATGTAGTCTAAAAATTTTATAAATGTATCTGTGAAGTAGAATAACTACCAAAAAGTAATTTCCTCATTTCTTGCATTACTAAGCTCTTCTGAATACCAAGTGTTATAATGCAATATTATAAACTGGCAGTTTATTTTCTGTATTCAGAGTAAAATATTGTCTTACCTAAACCAAGACAAGTACTTTCTAGTGCTCGTTATTCCTCTAAGCACTAGCAGCCCAGTTCTCCAGGATCCAGAACCAGTCTCAGCTGCCTCAGCTGCTCCCTTGAAGTCTCTCAGCCGACCTCCCTGCAGAAATGCCCCTCGGGCAAGATAAAATTTCAGTGTGACAAGATACCATTTTCTCTTACAATTAAATTCTATCCTAGACACGCAGATACTCTAGCAACTTCGTCCCTGCCCAACAGCTAGCCACTTTAGGGTGATGATTACTAAGTAGAGCTACTTCCCCAGATACAGGAAGCAGATACTGTCAAAGAAACCACACGAGTGTCTCCCCATTACACAGAGAAGGGAGGCAAATGGGCTGAAAAGAAAAGAAGCCACAGCTCTTGATTTCATTGCCACATCAAATACAAAGCAGAGCAAAACTCAGCCAATAACAACAAAACCAATCTAGTCTTGGTTGGGCAATAGAAGTAAAAATAATTGAAAATAATCAATTTATTCAAACGGCGTCAATAACTATTTATTAAATTTAAATTCAGCTGACTTTTCTGACTTGAAAAAGGCGAAAATACAAGTGAAGTAATAATTGTAAAAGTATTTCAGAAGAAATACCCTATAGCTATTTCACAAGCTTGTTGAAAAAATCTCATGAGCTATTGATGTATGTGAAGCCACTTTGAAAATTAGAAAGTGCTATATAAATGTTATTCTTTTTTTTTAGAGCAGTGTTTTTATTTTTATTTTTTTAAATTTTTTGTTTATTGCAGTAACATTGGTTTATAACATTGTATAAATTTCAGGTGTACATCATTATACTTCTATTTCTGCATAGATTACATCATGTTCACCATCCAAATACTAATTACAACCCATCACTATAAATGTTATTCTTAGCATTAGAAAATCCCAAGATATGATTATTAAATAGCAGTTACATTTAGCCACAGTTTACCTCAGGCCAGTTATGAAATCCACTCTAAATAAATGTTATAATGTTTGGAGGTGCTTACACATTGATATCCATAAGGTTTATTTGTAAAATAAATTTTATAAATCTTCTTGTTAGTGCTTAAGGATAAGCAGATGTCAACTGTGGTATATTACCATTTAGAAACTGGTAAATCTAGAAATTTTCTAGGAATACAAATTTCAAAGGTAAATTTTTTTCTTCTTGTCATTGCAAAATTACTCACCAAATATTATGTGAAGTTCTAAAAAGAAACTCCTTTGTTACATTCTCCCTATGATGTCTCTCCTGAAGTATTAATGTCAAATAATTATAAGGTTCTTTTGTACTCTTCTTCAGTAACACAAATTATAGGCAGACTTCAAAATACTCTAAAGAAGTGCTTCTCACATTTAATGTGCACACACATCACCTGAGGATCTTGTCCAAATGCAGATTCTGATTCCGTAGGTCTAGTCTGGGGCCTGAGGGCCTGAGATTCTGCATTTCTAATAAGCTCCCAAGTGATGTCAATGCTGCTGCTCCAGGGCCACACTCTGAGTATCAAGAATCTGAAAAGAATTATCAAGGTTAGGTGCTGTCTCAGTCAGGGTTCTCAGAGACACAGAACCAGTGGGGGATATGTATATATATATCTCTCTCTCCTACATATAGACAAGAGAGAGAGATTGATTTAAGGAATTGGCTCACACAATTATGGAGGCTGAGAAGTTCCAAGATCTGCAGTTGGCAAGCTGTAGACCTAGGAGAGCCAATGGTATAGTTTCAGTCCAAAAGCCGGCAGGCTCAAGACCCAAGAAGAGCTGATGTATCAGTTCGAGTCCAAAATCAGGAAAAGACTGATATGCTAGCTCAAACAGTGAGGCAGGAGGAGTTTCCTCTTACTCACAGGAGGGTCAGCCTTTTCATTCTATTCAGACCTCCAGCTGATTGGGTGAGGACCACCCACACTGGGGACAGCAATCTGCTTTACTCATTCTACCCATCCAACTGTTACTGTTATTCAAAAACACCCTCACAGACACACCTAGAATAATGTTTAACCAAATACCTGGACACCCCATGACCTGGTCAAGTTGACACATAAAATTAACCATCACAAGTGCTATTGTTACTCTAACATAAATGTTCTTTGTTTCAGCCAAGTATTAATAATCTAATTAAAATAATTCCAAAGAACTTATTTCAAACCCCTAATTTATTATGAGCTGGCCCATAATAAGTTAAGGAGACAAGTAGTGTTGATTGATTGTAGTACCCGCCTTTAGGGGTAATAAAAACAATCCTTCTTGGGGCCAGCTCCGTGGTGTAGCGGTTAAGTTTGCATGCTCCACTTCAGCGGCCTGGGGTTTGCAGGTTCGGATCCTGGGCATGGACCTACACACCTCTCATCAAGCCATGCTTGATGTGGCAGCATCCCACGTACCAAAAAAAATATGTATATATAGGAAGATTGGCACAGATGTTAGCTCAGGGACAATCTTCCTCACCAAAAAAAAAAAAAAAAAAAAAAATTAATAAACATCCTTCTTATTTAAAGAAGGCAATATTTATCTCAAAAATCCCGTTTTACAAGTTAAGATAGACCTATATTGTATGTCTTTATCAAAGTGGTATTATGAACAGGTATGAAAAATACAAAATTAAGTCATCCAAGACATAATAAGTTTTATAGGAAAAGGAGGGTTATCATAAAATTTATGTGAAAATTAAACCACTTTCTCTACTATAAAACTTCTTAGAGTCATTAATATGATAATTATTAGCACCTCTATATGCTAATAGGTGGAAGTATATATCCTTCTATATATTCCAAGAGGAAAATATATCATACTTCATAGTATCTAAAATGCCATCTAATGTTAAGGTATATCATTTTAGGTACCACTAAAGTAGGAACTAATGATGCCAATTAAATATGACACAATGTTTTCCGAATAATTTTTGCTTTTTAAAATACTGACTGACTGAGCTCTTGTAGATTTATAGGTAGATTAATCATATATCACCCACATGCATATATAAAAAGGAAAATATAAGTAAAGGGCATTGATTATAGTATTGTATTGATTATAGTATTGCATAGATTCTATACTATAGTATTGTATAGATTATATACTATAGTATAGTATTGATTATAGTATTGACAAAATTTCTTCATTTAGTCTAACTCTTCTGAATCACTTTTCAACTGAGTTTCACTATCATTTTTCTATACCATATTTTCCTCTGTGCCATCTAGAGCACTGATGATACAATATTTCTTGAGTGTTTCACTATTGTCTCTAGAATATTCTTCCAAGCGACTTACACCTACTCTAGAAGTTTTGATGTTGGCACTTTTTTGATCAGAAGAAATTTTCAGAGACCAGTCAAGGACTCAAATGGTCTGTAAATTGACTCAAATGTCCAGAGGCTGCCATCTTCCAGTTACGGTACTAGGAATAATTAAGTTAGCCCACGTGTAGGCAAGGACAGCTACATCACACCTGCTACTTGGCTGACAGCATTTGCAAGACGTATCTTGAATTTAGAGATGTTAAAATTGAAAACACACAAACACACAATTCATCTTAGAATCAATGGAAATATGGTTATTCTCAGACTTATTTAACCAAAGAAGAATCCCTCCCTTTTTAAAGAACTATCTCAAGGTACTAGTGTTTCATGAATCCTATTTTTGAAAAATACTCCCTTAAATGTATTCCTTCTCTACACCACATTACCCTTTGGCATAAGCCAATTTAAATATTTTTTTTTCTTAGTATATAGCCCCTTCTGAATAAGAGATCATGCCTATTTCTTCTCTCCGCTGCCTGCCCCACAGTGTCTGCGACACCTTTCATTACACATTAAGTGGTCAATAAAAGTTCTTAGATGAAGATCCAGGACTGAGCATCATAGAAATTTTCCCAACCTGCTTCCAAAACAAGTTTAATTCTTATGTTGTGTCTTATGACTTAAACTTTCTTCCTAAAAATGTCTCTCAAAGAATTTCCTGCCTTTTAACACCATGTAAATATCCACTCTTCAGATGTACTTCAGTGATCATTATCATAACCCCATTCTAATGGGCTGGTGTGTGCAGACACTTGGTAGTGGAATAGGGGTGAGAAAATCTGAGTTCTACTTGGGGCCGTGCCGTTTGCTGACTAAGCACCTTGCTCCTCCACTCCTCAGTTCTCTCAGAAATCAATGAAGGCAACACTTGTCCAGCTAGCTTCACAGCGCTGTTGTAATAATCATTAGAAAAAAACGTACGAAAAAGCACTCTACAGGCTACATAGTGCTATCTATGCCTTTATTATACACATGACAGTAAAATTCTGTTCAACTCTTGATTTGGCTTTGGTTTTGTTATTCATCAGCATGAACTATAAGCTCCCCAGAAAAGCTCTATGAGTACTTCCAGAGTATCCTTGCCACTGAAAAACATCATTAAACAGTAATAGTCATGAAATTTCTGAGAACGATTCTGTTTGAGGTAACAACCATAAACATATAAAAGTGAGTCCCCCGTAGCTCAGTGAATCCATTCATTGTGGACTTCCTAACTATATTAATTAAAAATCAAAGGTTTGCTTTGTGTGCGCTAAAGAAATATGGCGATGATAATAGTGAAAGCCTCTTCGTTACTCTTAAAGAAGTCTTAAAGTATCAAATTCTTTGGCCAACATTATCTCATTGGAACTTGATAAAGCTCTGGCAGGTATTAATATCATCGCGTTTTTCAGATGAGAAAACTAAAGCTCCAACGTTGATTGCCTGGGGTAAATCGTCTTGCTCACAAATTCATGGCAGAGCTAAGATTTTCATCTTACAATGCTAGGCTTTCTTGTACATTAGGACTTCTCAGCCTCAGCAGTATTGACACTTGAAGCTGGATAATTCTCTGTTTGGGGGTGGGGGCTGTCCTGTGCATCGCGGAATGGTTAGCAGCATCCCTGGCTCTACCCACCAGATACCAGTAGGACCCCTCCTCCAGTTGTGACAATAAAAATGTCTGTAGATGTTGCCAAGTGTCTCTTGTGGGGCAAAATCACCCCTACTTGAAAACTTATCATATATTATGCCCCCTTTATAGTAGTACTTTTGTAATTTCTCAAATAATTCTCACATGCTTAATCGTATTATTGTAAGTCAGATAACAATGACAACTTAGAATCAGAGGGTGTTCATTTCCTGTGTCTGCCATAACAAATTACCACAAACTTCATGGCTTAAAATAAGAGATTAATGCTTTCACAGTTCTGGAGGCCAGAAGTCCGAAATCAAGGTGTAGAAACGCTCTCCTTTTGAAAGCTCTAAGGGAGAATCCTTCCTTGTCTCTCCCAGCTTCTGGTGGCTCCAGGTGTTCCCTGGCTTGTGGCTGCATAACTCCAATCTCTGCCTCCATCTTCACATGCTCTTCTCTGTGTCTCTTCTGTCTTTTGTAAGAACATTTGTCATTGGATTTAGGGCCCACAGTAGAATCCAGGATGATCTCTTCTCAAGATCCTTAACTTAAATAGATCTGCAAAGACCCTTTTTGCAAATAAGGTCTCATTCACAGGTTTTGGGCAGATATTATCTTTGAGGGGGGGTTACTATTCTACTCACTTCATAGATCATACTTCTTTCCTAAGAATTTAAAATACTTTCTGGATAATCTATCATCTCGTTAATTTCACAAATGCTCTAGAAAATAGAGAAGGACAGGTAAGAAAACGAGGCACAAAGAGATTAGGGGCAAATTTGCTAATGTCAATGAGGTACAGACTTACTAAAATAATGTTCTAGTCCATGTCCAGGGCCTTCCTCATTGGGTCTATCCTGGGGTGGTTGAGAGAACCAGTTGAATGGCATCCTGCTTTATGAACCATACAATTTAAGTTGCGTTCTGGCGGGAAATTGAAAAGCAAAAGAGAACACAGCTGGATTTTCAGATCCTTGTGTTGATTTTTTTAAAAATCAGCTCTAGATTTCTAAAATGAACAAGATTTTCTGGAACCTGGTGAAAGATAACAAACATGGAACCCAATTTAATAAAGTCGCTTCTCAATGTGTAAACATCCTTTAAAGTTCATCCCTGCATGTGTGTAGCATGTTAATTTTTAAAAAGTTTGTGGTTATAGAGTCATGAACAGAAATACAGAGTATTAGCTTTCATAATGCACGGTATTAATCACACTCTCATATACTGAGACTGATTCTGCAAAAAACTATGAGATCATGCGCACTTAACAGAGCTTGGTCACAGAGTAATGGTCTGCTGATTTCCCCAAAATATTGCCTTTCTTTTTTCGATACCTCTGCATTTTCATTCTAAGCGATGTTGACCTTTTAACCAGAGTATCCAGTAAGTTATGAATCACCATGAGACACCAAATGACTCAGTTATAGAATTACAACCATGAATTGTATAAAAAGCTTTTTAAATATAACATAACTGAACAATTTCCTTCTTGATGTCTCTTGCAGTAGTCATACTCTTTCTTCTAAAGGTTAGCGTGAAGATGTCCAGTCACTTACTCATTTTTCTGATTGCCATTTACAACTGTTAAGTCAAATTCACTAAAATTATATCCTTTGTCACATGTCCTAGATTTTATTTGAACATTTTTTATTTATTCATGATATTTAATTAAAGCTAAACTGTCATCTGCTTTAAATCTTGCCTAATTTCTTTCAGGCCCTGTATTAGCTTCTGTAGTTGTAGCGTGTGGTTTTATTATGATCTAGCGTAAATCTAAATCTGGCTTATGTACCTCTAGATTTTTTTCTTAATAGATAAGCTCATTAACACTCTCAACCCTTAAGAGAAAAATCAAAGTGAAGATAAGGGTTTAGTGATCTCTGGGAATACAGAATAGAGAAACTTGGTGATGAAGTAAGATATTCACGTGGTTTAAAAATTTTTTTAAAGCAGCAAACTGGGGTGTAGGATGCAATGTGTAAATTTCCTACCAAGCCCAGATCTCTGTCCCAGCCCTCAGAAGCAATCAGTATTAAAAGCTTTGAGTTCACCTTTTCTGAAATATTTTACATATATTCAAGTCTCCTTTTAAAGAAAGTTCTTTCTACTAAAGCAAAATCATTCTTAGTTAATGGTAGCATTCTCACATTCTGTTTTAGACCATGTATCTGACAGGATTAACCCTAACCTGCCCCAAATCTTCTGAGTGGATTTAATCAAGTCACTAGACTCAGTAGGCATCATCTCACAACTTGGAAAAAGAAGTGTATTAAAAAAATATTTTGTCAATGAATAATCCTCAGCAAGCCCTACCCTTAGTGTTCTGTGTACCATAATCAGCTCACTCAAACTCTATCCTATAAGGGCCTTTTAAATTTTACTCTCAGAGAGAAATAATATGTCTTCTTAAAATCAAATTTTAAGTGACAAATGTCTTGCTTCAAAAATGAAATATCCCCAAGTTTCTCTATTCTGTATTCCCAGGAATCACTAAACCCTTATCTTTACTTTGATTTTTCTCTTAAGGGTTGAGGTTGTTAATAAGTTTATCTATTAAAAAAAAAAGTCTAGAGGTACATTAGCCAGATTTAGATTTACACTAGATCATAATAAAACCACACACTACAACTACAGAAGCTAATACAGGGCCTGAAAGAAATTAGGCAAGATTTAAAGCAGATGAAAGTTCAGCTTTAATTAAATATCATGAATAGCATAAGAACTGTTCTTTAGCTATAGCTTCTCCTTACCTTCTGCTACAAGTTCATTATAAAAAGCAGCATGAGAGGGGCTAGTGAATGTTTTATAATGTTGTAGAGGTGTCTGAAGCCTGAGGATTCTGTAAACCCATGGGTATCCAGTAGAGATGGGCCAGGAGGTTGGGTATGGTTAGGAGATGCTGCATGATTCTGATTCCCTCCCTCCATCCATGCACACACACATAACATACATGTTTTTAGTCCTTCAAGATCCTTCAAGAAGCAGATACTAAGACAGAATGACATATTTAAGAAATTTGTTAGGGACTCACCTGTAGGAGAAAACAGGGAGAGGCTGGGAGGACAATGATGCAGGTCTGCCGGAGTGGAGAGAGAAGCGAGAGACGGAAGGGAGGAAGGTTGGAAAGACGTATCTTACTCTGCAGTACATTCTAAGGAAAGTCTGGCAAGACCATGGGAGGTGGTAGTTGGGGAGAATATGGGGTGGGTGGGAAGATCCTCAAACCAAAGTTGGCTGTCAGGAGAGTCCCTGCATCTCCCAGGGATAGGCCTGCCTTGGTCTCTCAGGTGTGCTCAGTCATTGGCTGAGAGCAGCCTGTGGGAGGCATGACCTCATTAGAAACTTGGTGATGAATTTCAGAGCTTGACATCTGGGGCCCGCAGTCAATCATGCTCCCTGTAGTTGGTGATAGAGAAGCTCATTCTCCTGCCCAATGCACCATCTCAGATGAGACCTATCACTCCAAACATCTCTTAGACTGATCTTTAGAGGCATATACATATAAAGTTGAAAATATTTGTTTTCAGAGTTTCAGCATGACTCTTCAACTCCAAGATTACCCTCAACAGAAATTTCTCAAATTCTAAATTTTCCCTTGGTCAACAAAGCAATTAGCAATAAACTAATCCACACTAAAAAAAGACTGATCACTATGCTTCCTGCTTAACTCTTCTTTACCTTGTCACATTGAATGGATCTTTAAGTGGTGGACATATTTTTACTGAGGTAAACTTTACATACAGTAAAATACACAAGTCTTAAGTGTAAAATTTGAAAGAGCTTTGGTATTATATACACTCATGTAACCACCACCCCACCCAAGATTTAGACCACTCCAGAAAGTTTCCTCACGCCACCTTCCAGTCAATTCTAACTTTCCCATAAATAACTACTGTTCTCATTTCTATCACCAGAGATTAGTTTTGGCTGTTCTTGAAGTTCGTATAAATGGAATCATACAGTATACACTTTTTTGTGTCTGGCTTTTTCCATTTTGCGTAGTATTTTTGAGATTCATCCATGTTGTTGCAAATGCATGAAGTAGTTCATTTTTTTATTACTGAGTAGTAGGCCATTGCATGGATATACCACAGTTTGTTTATCCATTCACTTGTTGAGAGACATTTGGGTTGTTTCCAGTTTGAGGCCATTATGAATAAAACTTCTCTGAACATTCATGTAGAAATGTTTGTGTGGACATATGTTTTCATTTTTTAGGGCAATATAGGCCATAAAGTAGATGTATAAAGAGTTTTCCAATGTTTGTATCATTTTATACTCCATAACTGGTGGAATTTTGAGAAATGTCAGATGATATTTTAGGACTTCTCTCAAATCACACCACTCAACTAACTTCAGCTAAATAAAAGATTAACTCTGGCAAGAGTAAGAGAAATAATTTATATATCTCTTTCTTTAGCCAAAGCATACAGATGCTCTCACACCCCATGCTACTGATGGAAAAACAGAGTTCAGGGACTATTAAAGCTTGCTCAAACAGCTGATAAGCGCAATCAGGATTCAAACTCAGCTCTGCTCCTGTTACAGCAGAACCAATGGTCTTTCCCCCACACAAACTTCCAAAGCATGGCACTGGAGGAAGCCCAGCTTTAGCTGGAGGCCGGAGGCTAAGGAAGGAGAGATGTGAAATGCAGTCGCAGATTTTTCTCTACTTACTACAGAAAGGAGGATGAGACCACCAGGTCTCCTTTATCGACCTTGCCAAGGTCTATTCTTCAGTTCCATCCCCTGTTTTAGAAACAGGGGATTTGTAAAGGACCTCTGTCTGCCTTGTTTGTTTTTCCCTCCTCCCCAGTCTGACGCCAAGAGATTATTATTGTTATTATTATTATTATTATTGCTAATTAAAAGATAAGGAAACAGAGTCTCTGTTCACATAATTTGTCTAGGATCACACAGATTAGTGTGTCTTTTTCATTCCTTAGTTTTGGTTTCTTGAAAACAGAGATTATTACTGTCTTTCCTTAATATCCTCACTGCCAAGTATTGTATAGACTAAAGGCCAGGCAGACAGTGGATGGTGAATCAGTGAATGGATGGATCACAAACAAGTTTTCTGGTTTCAAGTTCAGAAGTCTTTTCATTAGGCAGTATATACTAAAACTTTATTTTCCACAAATTTTTAAAACTGGGAGACTGGATGAGATGACCGCTAAGATTTTGTTCAATTTAGAAAGGCTAGGATTCCATGTGCCTGCACTTAATACTGCCTTATAGGAAAAGAATCAGCATTTTTCTCCAACAGCATGTTAAAATTACCAGAAAGAGAGAATGCAGGAGGGGAACCTACTGTGACTAATGAGTAACAAGTCCCATGAGATGAAATCTGACCAGAAACTAAGAGCCTGTCCAAAAGTGACACTGAACATATTCTCCTCCTCAAACAGCACAACCATCAGATTTCTACTCTTGGTAGGGTGACTGAAGTTCTGGAAAAGTCATTTTCATGAAAAATATAAGCACCTTGTTTGCATATATGATAACAGCATTCTAGGAAAAAATAGAATCAAGAAATATAAATTAGGGGCCATCCCAGTGGCGCAAGCGGTTAAGTGCGCGCGTGCTTCGCTGCGGTGGCCTGGGGTTCGCCAGTTTGGATCCCGGGCGCCCACCGACACACCGCTTGGCAAGCCATGCTGTGGCGGCATCCCATATAAAGTGGAGGAAGATGGGTATGGATGTTAGCCCAGGGCCATTCTTCCTCAGCCAAAAAAGAGGAGGATTGGCAGATGTTAGCACAGGGCTGATCTTCCTCACACACACACACACACACACACACACACACACACACACAAAAAGAAAGTAGTTTAGAGAACAACCGGAAGAAAAAAAACTACACACCACATGTATAAATCAATGCTCAAAAAATAAGTCAAGGAAGACTGATCATCTCTTGGTCCCGCATACAACTCCAGACTGTCCCAAACAGTATCACGCTCTTCCCTTTGGTTTTGCACCAATCCCACTGCTGTGGTGTTCACGAGCATTGGAGCGCTGCCACCTGCCTTATATCAGATTAGGCATTAGATTGAAGACGTTAGTTTTGCCACGTTGCTGTCCCTGATCTCAGCCAAGCGTTCTTTTCTAAGGCAGAAACTCTCAAAGAAATGAAACCCTTCAGTTTCTCTTCCAAGTAGAAACCATACCAATCCTGCCCCTTCCAATGTAAGTTTACTTTTCAGTCCAGACACTTATGCAACTCATAAAAGTTCCTTTCTTTTTATGTACAATATCAAGAAATAATTCATTATTCAATCTCTGTACTCTATTGCACATGTATCAACAAAATTTAATCTATGGGAATAGATCACCCTGAATAGTAAGCTTCTCTGATGCATTTCACATAATTTAATGGAGCTTTCAATCCACTGGGAATATAGTATTACCATCTTCAAAGTGTTTTCTTAGACACAACACTCGATCTCCCATCAAGTGAATGATCTTACCCAAGATGATAATGAAAAGACCCGAAAGATCCTTCAAGTAAGCAGTTAATACTTTCAGAATAGACTGATTTTATGTCTGTGTTTGTACAAATTGTGCCATCATTCTTCAGTTCAGAATCCTGTTGTTTTTCAAAAGAGAACACACTTGCTCCTGTGGAGAATAGACTGACCCTATTTTTATGGCTGGGGTAGCTGCTATTTGCGTACTTCAGCGTGTTGCACTGTGCGTGACGAGAGGAAATACTATAATTAATTTTCTAATAAGTAGTAGCTTGAACTGAGAAAATAAGCCAAAGACAAATTACTACATCATTTTAAATGGACCCTCTCCCCCCAATTCCCTTCTTCGTTACGTCAATGGCTTTTCATTATTATTGGGGAACAAATAATCCTGTGCCTCCACCCTCAGCTACTGCCTGAGCTCGTAAGTCCCTCCCCCTCCAGGCCTCCCACCCTCCATCTCCGGCTCTCTGGATCCACCACACACCTCTTCCTCCAATTTCTCCAACAGACCTTGCTTCCTTCCACCTCAGGGGCTTCAAACACGCTGACAATCTATCTCCACCCCTTACCCCAGGTGTACCCTACCCCACAACGGGTGGAGGATCCTCTACTCCTTCCTTCAGATTTCAGCTCCCTGATCACGTCCTTCAGGAAAGCTCTAACTCAGCTCACTCGCCAGGGCTCATTTTTTCATGTGTTTCTCTTTCATTATACTATTTTCATAATTTTATAAATATTCATATTTATATATATAAATATATGCAAATTTATAAATAATATAAATATTATATTATTATTATATTATCAAAGTAGTCACTTTAATTTCTTTGTGTGATTGATAAACATCATGGTGCCCACTCCATGAGGCAAAAACCATAACTTTTTTTGTGGTCATCAGCATACCTCCTGGCACATAGTGTTCAATAAATATACTTATTCAAGAAACTGAATTTTTAAATATAATATACATAAAGAATATAAAACAAATTTTAATGAGGAAGACTCTAAGCAAGGATAATTATAATATATAAATTATAACACATAAAGAAATACTTCTTTCCAGTAAAGACATTGACAGAGAACACTAGTAGAAGTCAAAGGGAAATCTAATTAATATTGGCTCTAAAGAAGAAAACTTACTAGATTCTGTTGAGGGGGAGAAAGACTGTGTAAAGATTGATCTGGTGATTCTATATCAAGATCCCTGGAGTTTTGCTTGGTCATTTGTATAAAAATGACTCATTCTTCCTTTCAAGCAACAAAAGCTCAATCTCACATTCAAAACTGTCTGCAGCAAAATTATTGCTCCAACATTTGGACTTGAAAGAAAATATTTACAAACCTGTGTGTGAAAGATATCTTCCTCTGCCTTGCCTTCTTACTCAGGACCAATAAACATCCTATTGTACACTCCAAACCTAGAAGGCATAGTTAACTGAGCCTAGCTCTTGTACTCAAGTAGACATAAAAATCTAGAGGGAATAATAACATGTAAAAACCCCAAAATCATGATAAAAATTGGAGTTACCAATCCTTACTTTGCCTTTCACTGAAATCTTATCTTTCAGGATTTATATTCTTTGTTTTCTGTGAAACTGCTGAGTATCTAAGATGTGGGTGTCTTAGAGTAAAGTTACAAAGTTATAGTAACTGACTCAGAAGCAACGCTGTGAGACGCCGCACTGAAGTGAAAAGGAGTCCTAACAGTGGGGTGTGGAGCCACTACCCACAGAAGAAAGCAGGAAGTCCTTCTCTCCCACCCACCCCACCACTGTGCCTGGTACATATGTTGCTCATTTTTTTTTTACAATTGAATGAATGAATGAACAAATGATTTTGATATCATCAGAGCATGCATTCATAATGCATAGTATATCCAAATGATATTATCTCCTTGGGGCATCAGAACCTCACCTCAGGGAATGATTTAATCATTAATCATTTAATCATTGGAATGATTTAATCATTTAATAAAACCCAGAGAAGGTTTTTAACTTGGAAAACTTTAGGGAATATAAAAGATCAAGTGAGAAAATATAAACCTAAAAACCAACCGAAAATTTTAGAGTAAATTTGACCAAATTTTGTGGTTAGTAATTGTGAACACAATTCAAGGATTTGTGCTAGAAAATCCTTATCAGGTAATTCTCTATTCTATTTTAGTTTCTGGTCTATATTTTGGTACAGACTACCAAACTTTTTCTTGCATTTTCCAAGTTCTGCTATTCTTCTGTGATTTATTAGTTAGAGTAGGCTGATTGTTGCCATAAACAACCCACAGACCACAGTGGCTTAAATCAACAAAGGTGTCTTTCTTGCGTAGGTCACAATCAGTGCAGACTGAGTGAGTGGAAGGGTGGTCCACTCCCCACAATCATTGAAGGAGCAGGCTTCTTCCATCTGGT
Source organism: Ceratotherium simum simum (assembly GCF_057802395.1). Classification (NCBI taxonomy): domain Eukaryota; kingdom Metazoa; phylum Chordata; class Mammalia; order Perissodactyla; family Rhinocerotidae; genus Ceratotherium; species Ceratotherium simum. The sequence goes on from NC_141924.1 coordinate 42,576,871, forward strand.
GGCCCTGCTGGGTTCTGTGTAGTGACTAAACCTCAGAGCCCTTCACGGGATTCTCTAGATGCAGACCAGCTAATAAACAAAATTGGAGAGAGATCTGCAGGGTCTCATGGGAGGAGTGTGGGCCAGGCCTAAAAATGGCACGCATCCCTTTTATCCACATGCCATTGATCAGTACCCTGTCATATGCAAGGGAGTTGGGAAATTTAGGAAAAGTGAAATACCAAGGATGAGAATTTTAAAGAGCTAGCTAGCCAGTGTCTGTCACAGTGTCCCACATTTCCTGGTCCATGTTGCCCTGTTCTGGGATGTCACTTCTTTCCATCAAGAATATCTTTCTGGATCTCTATTTATGGACTTGCTGAAAGTTGACTTTACTTGTCATTATTTTTACCCATTTTTTATCCCTAAGTATATTTTCTCCAACCAATGTGTTCTGTAAAATGCTTGTCTCTGTCTGGCTCTGACAACCTGCTGCTGTGAGTCTGCCTGATGTATATTCTTGCCCTGCAGTGAGTAAAGGGTGCTTGAAACATTCTCTTAGACAGGAGGAAGGGAGCTAAATATGGCCTTTATCTCCCATTGAGTAGAAAAGTCCAGTAAAAATCCCCCCAGTTGCAACAACCACAAAGCATTCCTTCCTAATTCTTTTATAGCATCATTTTACAAAAAATTACTAATATTTGCATTTCTTTATTTGTTTTGGCCTGAAACATCTGGGAACCTTTACTCTTCATGATTCTTCCTTCTCTAGTGTACTGCTTCCCTAGACTCAAAAAGTCCTGACACAGAATAGCCTCAAATGAATCTGAGTTTCCTGGATGAACTGCCCTAGCATTTCCAGAAGCTTCGCTTGCATTTCTGTATATTCAGTTCAGTAGGGTGGTTAACTCAAACCTTTGCACTTTTTCTCAAATCAGAGAAATGAGAAAAGAACTGCACTTTAATTTTATGCCAGTGATAAGAAAATTAAAGTTATTTTATATTAAAAACCTTAATATGGTCTGAAAACCTCAACAAATTTTTTAATCATCTTAAACGACTTTAATGGATTTTCTGTAGTATGCCATTAATACAAATCCATTTTGTTTTATTGAGGTCAAACTATACTCCCTGGTCTTGTTCCCTAGGAGAAGGAAATTAGGTAAAAATTAGCTCACTGTGGTTGTATTCACTTTATATTGCTGCATAAAAGAGAGGACTAACTAAAGGGCAGGCTGAAACCTGGAAAAATCAAGCACTTTGTATTAGGCCAGAGTTCCTGTGATGTAAGGGGAAAATAAGAAAGTGGGAAAGACAATCTATAAATAAAGGAGTTAAAGAATCATTGAAGGCAGATGTTATTGACTGTTGGAAGCTTTTCCAAAAAAATTAGTGTGTCTTATGTATAAATGCATTAGTTATTAAACCACACAAAAAGTCAACTTTGAGTGCTTCCTTTCCCTACATCCTCTTTAGCTACCAGTAGAGCTAATTACAAATATATATATTCTTCCTATAGGAGTCATTTTCCAAGAGCTTTAAGCCTACTTTATCGTTTCACTTAGAAGTTAATTACGTACCATATGCACACACACACGCTACAAATATATAAGGCACAATGATGCTTTACATGGTACCAATATATAAATGCATGATACATCTGCATAACACAATACATATACACATATACACATAAATAACCACCACACATATATGCTGGACGTTGGAGGTTAGCTTTAGCTTTCTCAAGCTCTATTTTATCTTCCTTCTAGTTGGAGAGGGGGGAAAACCTAAAATTAAATATTTTGACTCCCTTGAATCTAAGATTCTTGAGGCAAATTAGGTTATGCCAATTGAATGCACCTATGTGAAATTTGGGAGACAAAGAAAGGTGAAAGAATTGTCCTGTTCCTTTTCGGTTCTTTCTGCTGGCAAGCGATGCGTGGAAATGGGAGTTGCTTTCTGTAGCAATGATCCAGGATCTGTTCACCAGCTGTGTGGGTGTTTAGAAATGGTTGTGTCAGCTTCTTCTGGCTTTCTGGTCTTTGGATGACAGCTATGGGCCCATTCTGCAGATTCCAGGGTGATGGAGGAGGTTGTCCACAGCAGCAGCTTCATTACAGACCTGCTTTATTATAGATGACTGATCTTGGGATCACAGATACAGGGTGTGCTCTTAAACTCATAGGACCATTTATTTATAGTGTTAGAGGTGGTATCTCCCCTAAGTACATTATGAACTCTTCTGGAAGTCATTCCTGGAGGTCCATCTTAGAACCCACTTCTTCCTTCTAATAATTTATAAGCATAAAACTTCACGTATAAGATTCCTCTCTAATTAAAGATGTGGGATATGTTTGCTCCTTGCACTGAACCCTGCCCAATGCAATGCATGACATTTTATGTAATTTTCAGTGTATTCAACTGTTCTCTGTTAGTCCATTTGCCTAAATCTGTTACACCTAATGCAACTTCCTACGAGGCTGCTCACATTTTCCCTCAAGATAATTTGGTCCTCTCCAAAGTTCTACAACCAGTCTCAGCCATTGTCCAAGGAATTCTAGGGACATCTTTGTCAAAGAGCTTCCCTTCTCAAGTCTTTCTAACTTCAGTTTGGTCTCATGCTTTTCGCAGCATTCCTGCTTATACACCATCTCTGTTTCAACCCTAATGACACTTTTATGCTGAAGATGTTTAATAATACATATTTTCTGCAATTTTGATGAGGTTATATTTTTTCTCTTTTATCTTGGGTAAATATAAATTTTGCAATAAATCCCTCTCCTTTGGGTTTATGCAAAAAGAATAACAACAACAAAAAAGTAGCAAAAACAAAGTCGTTCAATATGATCTCCATTCCCTTTGTGGGAGAAATTAACCAATCAAAAAAGTGAGTCAATGATCCAGTATTAGATCCAGGAAGGGCTGTATAAAAAAAAAAGTCTGCATTTCTTGCTGCTTTTCTCTTTTCTCCTTGGAACGTCATCATGGATTTTTCTACATCTTTATCCTTCCCTTCTACTCCTGGCAAGACTCACAGGGACAGGGCCTGTCAACACCATGAGGTTAGACTCCTGTGACAGACCATCAGAGAGCAAAGCCTCTGCTGCCTTCTGGCCCGCATGCCATGCCCACAGAGTGGAGTTTCAAGACTAATATGCTACCTGTACAGCGGAATGACAGCAGCATCTCCAAGGAGCAATGGTGGAGTAGAAATACGTTATGGCTCCTGGAAACCTCTGTGACAGCCACCCATTTTTTTTATAGTGAGGCAAAGTATCTCTTTTTTTGGGGGAACTGCCTCTTACTACCCCGCTGCTACCTTGTTGGAACTATCACTGACAATACTCCACCATATCCCACCCACAAGGGGGTCTTTGATTCAAGTTAGGCCAGTCATATTCTCTCTCCCAGGTGTTTGAAAACTGACTAGAGCCTCACAGGGACTGAAGACATTGGGACTGGGGCAACCACTGTTGGGGCTCTCCAAGATCTCCTGTGCTCCTTTGCTTCCTTCTGATCCTCAGGCCTAGGTTGTTTTTGTCAGCATTTCTTTTGATTTTGTGAGCTCCCTAGTATATTTTAATAGCCCTCTTTTATTTAAGCTTTTGAGGCTGAATTTTGTTTCCTTTCAACCAGAGGACCCTAACCAATCCTCCCCTCCCCTAACCCATCATTCCCTGCCTCCCCCCTTTCCCTTTCATATGGTCTAATTGACTCTTCACAGGCAGTAAAATCCAGCTTAATATTGCTGGGCAAAAGCATCCCATCATTCATTCATTCAACAAAAATAGATTGGGATTTTACTAAATGACACATGCTAGGAATACAAAGATGGAAAAAAATACTGCATTCAGGCAGCTCATATTCTAGCAAGAGATAATGCAATACAACATAAAATTTAGGAAAATAATTATCAGAAGAAAGAACCTCTGAACTCTCAGAAAGAGTTGAGACTTTTTACCAAGTGGAAAAGAAGCAGGGAGTGCACTCCAGGCAAAGAAAGGAACTTTCACAAAAGCAGGAAGGAGTGCTGCCTTTGGGAACTACTAGACGTTGTGTTAAACTAGAACCTGGATTCAAATTGGGAAGTGATTGAAAATTGGATTGGAATGGGAAAAGGAACCAGATCAGTAAAGCCAGATTATTCACTCAGAATACAACAGAGAGATAAGAACACACAGATACTGGTAGATGCCCTCTCACCCACATTCCTTCTCCCTTCTCTTAGTAGTAGCATTCACAGTTTTAAACTGGACACATCAATTCACAGAATAAAGAATGCATTTGCCAGTTTCTCTTAATAGCTACATGTAGCCATGTGACCAAATTCTGACCAATGGGAAGTGAGCAAAAGTCATGTGTGCAGTTTGGGGGTCATGCTCTTAAATGAAGGAGCTTGCCCTCTCCTTCCCTTCTTTTCTTTTCTACTGAGAATGTAAACATAGAGATGGGGAGGCAACTTAGACCATGCTGATGAGAGTAGCACCCTCAGGATGGGGAGCAAGTTGATTGAAGAAGCCTGGGACCCCAGCTCCATGGAGGTTCCACACATGCCCTGGACTAATTACACTTGGACTGTTATACAAAAACAAATATCAGCTTTTATCCAGGTGAACCAATGTATCGTGGCCACCTGTTACAGCAGGTGAATCAATAACTGTACCTAACTGGTTACCTAATTGTAACAAGAGGACTTAAGAATAGAAAGTGAAGAAGTTACAATTAAATTTATGCTTTGGAACAGAGGTCAGCCAACTATGGCTTGCAAGCCAAAGTCAGCCCACTCCTGTTTCTGTATGACACATGAACAAGAAGTTTTTACATTTTTAAATGGCTGAAAAAAATCAAAAGAAGTATAATATTTTGTAACACATGAAAAATTATAAAAAATTCAGTGCCCATAAAAAGCGTTTTATTGGAACACAGCCATGTTCATCCATTTGTGTATGGTCTACAGCTGCTTGCACACTACAATAGCCTGGTTGAATAGTTGCAACAGAGATCACGTGGCCCATAGTCTAAAATATTTACTGTCTGGCCCTTTATACAAAGAGTTTGCCAATTCCTGTTTTAGATGACTACCTCAATGGATATAGCAAATTTACTGAAGAATGAAAAGAATACAATCAAATAACAGCCAATCAGGGGAGTGACGCTAGCATCATAGCAGAGTAAGTTGTTCTCTTTGCTTCTCCCCTCTAAGTTACAACTAAACAGACATTCATTAACCAACAGAGGATTCCTTCCACAGCACAACAGGATGCCTGAGAGATCCATGCAGCCATACATCTGAAGGTGGATGGACTGGATCCCTGGGAAGCAGTGGAACTAGGTAAGCGGACCCCTGCCCATCCCCGGCAGCAGCGATCCAGGATGTAGGTCCTCACACAGCAGCCAGTGTGACTGGAAGAGGAGGCTGAGGCAGCACAGCCTGCATGTGAATGCTGATGGAGTGGTAACCTGGCCTGCAGGAGTGCCCACTGTGCTGCAGCAGCCCTGCCCATGGGAATCCTCTCCTCTGAGTGGTGGCAGCTCTGCCTGTGCAAAGGAGCCCCATCCACCAAGCACAACAGCTCACCCAAACCACCTGTGAGCACAGAGCTGGCCTGTGTGGGAAAGAAAGCGCTCCTCACCTTGTGCCTAAAACAGCAGCTCAGCCAGTCCTCTGCCAAGTGCAGTGGTCCTGCCCGCACGAGAGCGACCTGATGGCAGAGCACAGAGGTCTGACCTGCACGTGCATGCATGATCCACCGAGTGGCTGTTGCAAGCCTGCACAAACACAGAGCAGCCCTGGTGCAACTTCCAGCAGATGGGATGGGATCAGAAAACACAGTTCCTGCCTGCCCCCAGTGATAGCAGGTGGAATCTGTGATCTGAAACTACCACAAATGCACCAGCGAAGGATCACTTCATCAATCGTCATGAAGAACTACAGCAACACTTCAGAGCAGAAGGAAAATGACAAGTCTCCAGAAAGCAATCCTGAAGTCACAGACATTTACAATCTAAATGACAGAGAATTCAAAATAGTTGTCATAAAGACACTCAACAAGTTGAAACTCAGAAAGACAGTTCAATGAGCTCAGGAACAAAATTAATGAGAAGAAGGAATATTTCACCAAAGACATTAAAGCTCTAAAAAAAAAACCAAACAGAAATTCTGGAGATGAAGAACACAATTAATGAGATAAAAAATAATATAGGAACCATAAAAAATAGAACTGACATTATGGAGGACAGAACTAGTGATTTAGAGGATAGAAATATACAAACAGGGCCAGCCCTGGTGGCATAGTAGATAAGTTCAGCATGCTCTGCTTTGGCAGCCTGGGCTCGGTTCCTGGTTGCAGACCTACACCACTCCCAGTGGTCATGTGGCAGCAGCCCATGTACAAAACAGAGGAAGGTTGGCCACAGATCTTAGCTCAGGGCAAATCTTCCTTAGCAAAAAAAAATAAGGAACGAAAACAGAAATATGGAAATATAGAAGTGTTTCAGGTGGAGGAGGAGGAAAAACTAAGATTTTAAAAACCTGAATAAATTCTTCGAGAAATATCCAACTCAATTTGGAAAAGCAACATAAGGATTATAGGTATTCCAGATGGAGAAAGGAACAGAGAGCTTGTTCAAAGAAATAATAGCTGAGAACTTCCCAAACCTGGGGAAGGAACTGGACTTACAAGCACGTAAAGCCAATAGAACTCCTAATTAAATCAATGTAAAAAGACCTTCTCCAAGGCATATACTATGAAAACTGGCAAAAGTCAATGGCAAGGAAAAATATTAAGTGTAGCAAGGCAGAAGAAAATAACCTATAAGTGACACCTATGAGGCTTTTAGCGGGTTTCTCAGCAGAAACCTTACAGGCTAGGAGAGAACGGAATGATATATTCAAAATACTGAAAGACAAAAACTTTCAGCCAAGAATACTACACTCAGCAAACTATCCTTCAGATATGATGGAGAAATAAAAGCTTTCCCAGATAAACAAAAGCTGAAGGAGTTCATTGTCACTAGGCCTGCCTTACAAGAAATGTTGAAAGGAGCCATCCCACCTGAAACTAAACAGCAAAGGTTTATAAAACCTTGAGCAAGGAGATAAATAGACAGATAGAATCAGAAAATCAAAGCTCTATATCGGAATAGGCTAGTAAACACTTAATTATAACCTAAAAGATAAAGGGAAGGAAAACAACAAAAATAACTATACACACTTCAATTTAGTCACAAAATCACAATACAAAAAAGAACAGTTTGTGCAACAATAACTCAGAAGAGGAAGAAGAAAGGGATGGGACTTGTTTAGGCTAATGGAGATAAGAGGCTATCAGAAAATGCACTATCTCACCTATAAGATCTTTTATACAAACCTCATGGTAACCACTAAACAAAAATCAGAGCAGAGCCATAAATTATAAATAAAGAGAAAACTGAGAAAACCATCATAGAAAACCACCAAACTGAAATGGCAGTCAGAAATGCAAGGGAAAAGAAACAATGGAAATATAGAAGAATGAGAAAACAAGAGATAAAATGGCAATATTAAGCCCTCATATATCAATAATCTCTCTAAATGTAAATTATTGATTTCTCCAATCAAAAGACACAGAGTGGCTGTGTGGATTAAAAACAAGACCAACGATATGCTGCCTCCAGGAAACACATCTCAGCTCTAAAGACAAACATAGGCTCAGAGCAAAGGGATGGAAGACAATACCCCAAGCAAATGGCAAGCAAAAGAAAGCAGGTGTTGCCATACTTATATCAGACAAAGCAGATTTTAAGATAAAAAAGACAATGAGAGACAAAGAGGGGCAGTATATAATGATAAAAGGGACATTGAACCAAGAGGACATAACACTTATGAATATACATGCACCAAACACAGGAGCACCAAAGTATATAAAGCAATTATAAACAGACCTAAAGGAGAAATTGACAGCAACACAATAATAGTGGGGGACCTCAACACCCCACTTACATCAATGGATAGATCATTCAGACAGAAGGTCAACAAGGAAACAGTGGCCTTAAATGAAATACTAGACCAGATGGACTTAATAGATATATATAGAACATTCCATCCCAAAACAGCAGAATACATATTCTTCTCAAGTGCACGTGGAACATTCTCAAAGATAGACCATGTGCTGGGAAACAAGGCAAACCTCAATAAATTACGAAGATTGAAATCATATCAAGCATCTTTTCTGACCACAATGCTATGAAACTAGAAATCAACTACAAGAAAAAAACTGGGAAAGTCCAAATATGTGGAGACTAAACAGCATGCTACTGAACAACTATTGGATCTGTAAAGCAATCAAAGGAGAGATCAAAAAATACCTGGAGACAAATGAAAATGAAAACACAACATACCGACTCTTACGGGATGCAGCGAAAGCAGTACTAAGGGGGAAGTTTATAGCAATACAGGCCTACCTCAACAAACAAAAAAATCTCAAATACGTAATCTTAAACTACACCTAACAGAACTAGAAAAAGCAGAATAAACAAAGCCCCAAGTCAGCAGAAGGAGGAAAATAATAAAAATTAGAGCACAAATAAATGAAATAGAGACTAAAAAAATAATAGAAAGGATCAATGAAACTAAGAGCTGGTTCTTTGAGAAGATATACAAAATTGACAAACCCTTAGCCAGACTCACTAAGGAAAAAAGACAAGGTTCAAATAAATACAATTTAAAATGAAAGAGGAGAAATTACAATGAATACCACAGAAATACAAACGATTATAAGAGAATACTTTGAAAGACTATATGCCAACAAATTGGATAACCTAGACACAATGGATAAATTCTTAGACTCATACAACCTCCCAACACTGAATCAAGAAGAAATAGAGAATCTGAATAGACCAATCACAAGTAAAGAGATTGAAACAATAACCAAAAACCTCCCAAAAAACAAACATCCAGGACCAGGTGACTTCTCTGGAGAATTCTACCAAACATTCAAAGAAGATTTAATACTTATCCTTCTTAAACTGTTCCAAAAAATTGAGGAAGACGGAACACTTCCTAACTTATTCTATGAGACCAACATTACCCTGATACCAAAACCAGATGAAGACAACATAAAGAAGGAAAATTACAGGCCAATACTGCTGATAACCATAGATGCAAAAATCCTCAACAAAATATTGGAAAATTGAATACAGCAATACTTTAAAAGGATCACACACCATGATCAAGTGGGATTTATTCCAGGGACGCAGGGATGGTTCAACATCCACAAATCAATCAATGTGATACACCACATTAACAAAATGAGGAATAAAAACTACATGATCCTCCCAATAGACGCAGAGAAAGCATTTAAGAAGATCCAACATCTATTTATGAGAAAAACTGTCAATAAAATGGGTATAGAAGGAAAGTACCTCAACATAATAAAGGCCATATATGACAAACCCACAGCCAACATCATACTTAATGGTGAAAAACTGAAAGCCATCCCTCTGAGAACAGGAACAAGACAAGGGTGCCCACTCTTGCCACTCCTATTCAACACAGTACTGGAGGTTTTGGCCAGAGCAATTAGGCAAGAAAAATAAATAAAAGCTATCCAAATTGGAAAGGAAGAAGTAAAACTCTCACTGTTTGCAGACAACATGATTCTCTATATAGAAAACCCTAAAGAGTCCACCAGAAAATTATGATAAATATTCAACAACTACAGCAAAGTTGCAGGGTACAAAATAAACCTACAAAATCAGTTGCATTTCTATACACTAAGAATGAACTAGCAGAAATAGAAGTCAAGAATACAATCACATTTACAATCACAACCAAAAGAATAAAATATCTAGGAATAAATTTAACCAAGGAGGTGAAAGACCTATACAATGAAAACCATAAGACATTATTGAAAGAAATCGAAGAATACATAAAGAAATGGAAAGATATTACATGCTCATGGATTGGAAGAATAAACATAGTTAAAATGTCCATATTACCTAAAGCAACCTACAGATTCAATGCAATCCCAATCAGAATCCCAATGACATTCTTCACAGAAATAAAACAAAGAATTCTAAAATTTATACGGAACAACAAAAGACCCCAAATAGCCAAAGCAATCCTGAGAAAAAAAGAACAAAGCTGGAGGCATCACAATCCCTGACTTCAAAATATACTACAAAGCTATAGTAATCAAAACAGCGTGGTACTGGTACAAAAACAGACACAGATCAATGGAACAGAATTGAAAGCCCAGAAATAAAACCTCACATCTACGGGCAGCTAATCTTCGACAAAGGAACCAAGAACATACAACGGAGAAAGAAAAGTCTCTTCAATAAACAGTGTTGGGAAAACTGGACAGCTACATGCAAAAGAGTGAAGGTAGACCATTATCTTACTCCATACACAAAAATTAACTCAAAGTGGATTAAACACTTGAATGTAAGACCTGAAACTATAAAACTTCTGGAAGAAAATATGGGCAGTACACTCTTTGACATCAGTCTTGGCAGCATCTTTTCAAATACCATATCTACTAGGCAAGGGACACAAAAGAAAAAATAAACAAATGGGACTACATCAGACTAAAAAGCTTCTGCAAGGCAAAGGAAGCCATGAACAAAATGAAAAGACAACCCTCCAACTGGGAGAAAATATTTGCAAATCATATATCCAACAGGGGGTTAATTTCCAAATTATTTAAAAAACTCATACAACTAAACAAACAAACAAACAAAACAAACAACCCAATCAAAAAACAAGCAGAGGATATGAGCAGACATTTTTCCAAAGAAGATATACAGATGGCCAATAGGCACATGAAAAGATGTTCAACATCACTAATTATAGGGAAATACAAATCAGATACAATGAGATATCATCTTAATACCTGTCAGAATGGCTATAATTACCAAGACAAAAAATAACAAATGTTGGAGAGGATGTGGAGACAAGAGAATCCTCATACACTGCTGGTGGGAATGAAACTGGTGCAGCCACTATGGGGATTTCTCAAATAATTAAAAATAGAAATACCATATGATCCAGCTATCCCACTACTGGGTATTTATCCAAAGAACAGGAAATCAACAATACAAAGAGATCTATGCACCTCCATGTTCATTGCAGCCTTATTCACAATAGCCAAGATATGGAAGCAACCCAAGTGCCCATCAACTGATGAATGGATAAAGAAGATGTGGTATACAATGGAATACTACTGAGCTGTAAAAAAGACAAAATCTTGCCATTTGCAACAAATGGATGGACCTTGAGGGTATTAACGTTAAGCAAAGTAAGCCAGAGAGAGAAAGACAAACACCGTACGACTTCACTCACATGTGGAAGATAAGCAAGCACATGGATAAAGAGAACAGATTAGTGGTTACCAGAGGAAGAGCGGTGGGGTGGAGGGGCGAAAGGGGTAAAGGGGCACATATGTATGGTGACGGATGAAAACTAGACTATTGGTGGTGAGCACAATGCAGTCTATACACAAACTGATACACTTGAAATTACGCAATGTTATAAACCAATACGACCTCAATAAAATAATTAAAAAAAAAAAAAGAATAAGAGCCAGTCCGAAGGCTACCCAGTGGCCTAGGTAAAAGAGATAGAGGTGGCCAAACCAAATTAGTAGCAATGAGGATAAACATAGGGGGTATATTAAAGAGCTAGTTAGTGAAATTAACGCAATTGAGAAATTTCATCCCAACAGAGGTATTAAAGTCATAGTGGAATTTGTCTTTCCCTAAAATTCGATGTGTATGACAAACTATTAAAAATCTTTGCCCCATTCAAAGTTGATACTGTCAAACCTCTGCTAGGGATCTATCAGGGAAGCCCAAATCCATTACTATCTAGCCTCTCTTAGTTTACCAACATTTATTTTCACCCCTATATTTAGGTTCAAACTTGATCCTCTCCAGGAATTTCTCTTGCCTTCACTTTAAGTGAGAAGACTTCTAGAACGCGTCTTCCCACCTCCTCTTATGTAAGCAGCAAGACAAACACCATGCTATCCTCAGATGTTTTTTGGTGCCCTATTTATTTCAGACAAAAACAAAAATCGGTTGTTCTCAGTTTCAAAACTTATACTCATTGCCATAAATACTTGATATTTGTGGAAAACTGGAACGACATAAATATTAATTTAGACCATTGTGCATGTACTTTCTCCTCTTTTATAAATAATAGCTAAGTCATTACACAGATATTTTTAATCAGTCAACTGAGATCAATCTGTAAAGTCCCATTTTAAGGCTTCCTAATCAATGGTTAGACCAAAACAAAACACATGTACTTTCCCCTACCACTGTAGCTCTGATGTTTTATTTACATAGATGTGACTCGAAATTAGAAGGAGGCTATATTTCAAATCCACCTGAGATGATGTATATGTTGTTGCACTTCATCCATGCATTCATTCATTCATTCATTCATCCATTTAACAAATATTTACTACATGCCTATTATGTTCCAGGAGTGATGTCAGACACTGGGAACACCAGACAGATAGGGCTTTTTACCTTAGAGGGCACATGGTTTAGTGAGAGATCCAGTTAACATGGTGCCAACACAGTGCGGTGGATGCTGAGCCGTAGAATGGGGCAATGGATACAGAGAAAAGAAGTACCTAGCCCAGGTTGGGGGAGAGGGGAGAAGGCTTCCTGTTGGAAGTGATGTCTAAGCTGAGGCCTTGAATCTGAGTGAGAGTTTTCCAAGAGAAAAGGGAAGAGTAGGAAAAAGGAACAGCATGAGGACAGAATGGGAAGAGAGAGAATGAAAGAACGAACGGCCCCTTTGAATCCTACGTATAGTCAGGGCCCACCATCAGGTGATACGGGCCCCTCTTCAATCTTCTTACCCCCATTTTGGTCTGAAAAGGCACTGCTTTTGGAGATGTGCTCAGGGACAGCAGTTGCTCCCCCTGCCCCACCCCCCACCCCCCGACTTCCAGATACACCAGTGTTTTAGTAAGTGGAAGAAGCTCCACGTGGCTGAAAACCCAAGTGTGAGGAGGGTGTGGTGAGTATAGCAATGACAAGGACTGCAGAGCGCCTGATACCATTTGGGATTTCTGTTTCTTGGCCCTTGCCGTGCCTTGACACCAGTCCATTTGACTGGTGATGCCTTGAGGCACCCAGTCCTGTTGATTGCCTTGTCAATAGTAGCCAACTGTCACGATACCACAGAGCGGCATGCAGTGCAATGCGGGGCTGACCCGTGCCCATGGATGCACCTGCGACGTGCTCTTTCCCTTTGACTTTTCCTTTGAAGGGAGTGTGGGTAGAGTGCTTTCTCTGTGAGCCACATAGCTGGGCTCTGGCTTCTGAGATCTTCCAAAACTAGATGGAAAATTACGAAGGAGAATGCAAATCATTGCTTTTTTTAATCACAAGGCAGCATTAACAGGAAACTAACCTAGTTCACTTAATTACATTTCCTACTTTGTACCCAACTTGAAGAAAAAAAAACATGCATCATTGTTACAAATATTATTGTGTTTGACCTGTTTTTCCCTCATTACAGCATTTAAATATTCTACTTCCCTTCCTCCTACCTATGGTACAATGATGTGTATTGTTCCTGAGTGATGTTTTCCATAACAAGTGGAGGAAAAAACATAAATTAAGAATTTCCTTACCAAGGATTTTAAAATAACAGAATGATTACTGAAAATTGGTTCATATTTGCTGGCATCCTGGTAAGTTTAGTTCAGAAACCATCCACGGCATGGGAAATTGTATTGGTGGCTTTTCATTGAACTTTCTCAGCAGATACCAATTAAACACCATTTTCTCTTGATGGAAGGGTGAGCTCAGACTTTAGTGTGTTGATGTGGAAACAAACACAGCTTCCTTCTCTTAATAGTTTGAGACAACCTAGATGTAAGTAATCAAAATAAATACTCATAGAACTTGCAAGTGGCATCTTCACTTGACAGTGCCTAAAACACACACCCAGAGAGCAGATAGTCGTGTAATTCTTCATATATTAGAGCGATTAGTTGGCTTTCAGTTATACCCACCCTGAGCTACCAAGTAAAAGTGCTTTGGGGGAGGTATACACATGTTGTCAAGTTAGTAAATAACATATCTGGAGTTATATTGATCATTGATCATATTGCAAAAATGAGAGGTTTATTTTCATTTCTGGATAAATAAATAAATAAATCACCTCTTCCATTTTGTCTCTTTCCGCTCACAAACCCAAATACTAGGTTTGGGTCAATGCCAATATCCCTGAAAAAAAAAAATACTATAAAAATACAACAAAATGTTTTATGTATATTGTATGTAATAATGCTGTGTTCTTATTTTTAATTAAGTAGTTTATATTATGATTTAAAATATCTGGTCAGGTTGTAGATTTTAGTAGACAAGTCGTATTGACCAGTCTATTTATTGATATATGAAATTGATGCTTCCATAATTAAATCAGTCCAGATGAGAATAACAATTATGAGTATCAACTTTGTAAAGAAAAAAGTTACAGAAATTACAGGTATGCTGCACATACAGACACACACTCACACACACACACTGAACCATGGTGCTAGAATCGCTATATTCTATAACAATAAAATAAATTTATATTCTGTGAAAAGAGCATCTTTGACATCAGGAAAAGTCAGGATTATAAACCATTTTTGATATCTATGTTTTCATTGGTTTCAGGTATAGCTGGCAAACAGGGCACTTATTTTTGGTCCACTTTAATTTTGTAATTAAGAATGATTGTGGGGCCGGCCCCATGGCCAAGTGGGTAAGTTTGTGGGCTACGCTTTGGTGGCCCAGGGTTCACAGGTTTGGATCCCAGGCGCGGACCTACACACTGCTCATCAAGCCATGCTGTGGTGGCGTCCCACATACAAAATAGAGGAAGATTGGCACAGATGTTAGCTCAGGGCCAATCTTCCTCACCAAAAAAAAAAAAAGGAGAAAGAACGATTGTAATTTTGTGTACTATTTTTAAACAATGCTTCTAAGATGCTTTAAAACTTATAATAAGATAAACATTTGGTTGAAGTCTTATAATGTTTATTTCCTTAATAAGTATCTTTTCTGTGAATTATAAGGCTTTCTAATGGTATGGGGATTTATCATTTACAGACACGTTCACCCACATGTTCTCATTTAAACCTGACAATAATGCTGTGTGACATTTAATTTTCCCTCCTTTTTACAGATGCAAAAACAGAGGCTCAGTAGAGTTAAGAAGCCAGCCCAAGGCCACATACACACAGAAAAGTGACAGAATCATTACACAAATCCATTTCTTTTTCCTCTATAGCTCTTCACTAATGAAACAAAGTATCAGCCCAGCTGGTAACCAAATTATCACTAATTCTTAATTAGAGGAATGAGGTAATGAGGTTTCACTTTATCATTCATAATTCAGAGATGCAACTCTAAGGCCCACACAAAAATGACATGCTACCACTGTAACACATCACACTCACAGTGACACATTACATGCACAGTTTAGGATTTAGAAGATAATTTTTATGTTTTTATTTTTAGTTAAGTATTTTATATTATGATTTGAAAGATCTGGTTGGTTCGTAAGACATTTCAGACCTTCAAAACATTTTAGAAGTGAAAAACTCAATTCACGGACCTTCATTTCTAACAGCTCCTTCCACCTCCAGCTCAAGCACACATTCCTCTTGTCCTCATGGGAGCTGTGACTCAGAACACCTCCAATTCAGGCATCCTGCTCTTTGGTTAACTTTGCAACCTTTCATGCTTCTTGTCCAACTATTTCTGCTATGACCCTTTATGTCAGGCCCTAAAGTCTACGATACTCAATAACATTCTGCTAGTACTCTAGTCTCCTGCCCCTCTTGATTTTTGTTGTACCACCTGGAAAAGTACCAACCCTGTTGTACCAACCATCTGCTTTTTCCATGTCTTCCTCTATTTACCTGAGCACCACTGGAGAAGGCCACTCAGCAGAGCAATTTCTACCACTACCAGTTCACGATTATCATCCTCAAATTGACTCTCAGTACTACCTTGAAGAATTCCTTCTGGATTCTATGGCCTACTCACTCTCCCATCTTCTGGACTAGTTGAAACCTTGTCCACTCTTCTGCAAACCAACATCCCTGATTTCCCCCGACCTTTGGCGTTAGAAGATGACCTCCCTTTAATTCCTTGGAAAGCAAATAAAATCTAGCAGAAGGAAACCCTTCTACCTCTCTCTATCAAATGCACAAGCAGGTAGATATATCTGTACCCATTCTTTTATTCTTTCTTTCAACAAATGTTTATAGAATGCCTATTACATTCCAGGTACTGTCTTGAAAACTAGAGCTATAGCTGTGAATAGGACAAGTCCTTCTGTCCTGTAGTTACCTATTAGTAAACGAATACCTAAGATAATTTCAGAGAGGGAAAAGTGCTGTGAGGAATAAGAAAGAGGATAATGGATTAGGCTGTTGGAGGAGGTCATCAAGAGGACATGACCACCAGTTGAGCCTCAGGTGGACCCAGGCAATCAGAGGGTCTTCACCCCTTCCTCCGTCCTTGGAATGTACATTCTGTCCACCGTTCCCACAGTGGGAGCTGTTTCAAGGATGCAGCCTTGATAGAGTAATGTGTTGTTGAGACCTTCTGGATGGCATACATGACTGAACCCAGTTAAGGCCTCTATATAAACTGTTAAGATTCTAGCGGGCAGGTGCAGAGCTCTACTCATCTAGCAGCCACTCAAGACAAGCCTCGTATGTAAGTTCCCTTACTTATTAAACCTGCCACCTACCAATCCAGAGTGGTCTGCCTCTTCCTTTGGTCTCTCCTTGCCCTCCATGTATGAGAGCTAATTTCAAATTTCACCCAGGGAACTCCTAAGGGTGCGAATCAATGTAGGCCATGACTTGGGATGGTAATAGAGAGTGGCAACATAAAATACGGTGCTCAGGACAGCCTCTCTGAGGAGGTAGCATTTGAACTATGACTCAAATGACTCGCGTCAGCATTGGGAAGACCAAGAAGGAAAGCAAGAACCAAGCTCCTGAAGAAGGACAAGTTTATTACATGTTCAAGGAGCAACAAAAAGTCCATGTGGCTTGATCACAGTCAGCAGGGGAGAATGGAATGAGACAGGGTCCTCTACTCATCCCTTAAGCTACAAGAGAGTAGACCTGAATGCAGTCTTTCCATCTGGGCTTTGGAACCTGTTCCCTTTGCCTCCCCAAGAACTCTCACTGCTGATTTACTATGTCTCCTCTGTATCCTCTCCCAATCTGATCTTTTCAATCATCATTTAAACATGCTTATGACACTAATTTCTTAAAATACATCCCCACTTTCTCCTCCAGATTCAGAGCCTATTCAAACTTCAGAAGAGGGTTGTCTATACTTGTCCCCTTTCTTCCCTTCCCATTTACTCCTCAGTCTTCTCCAGGATATTTTCATCCCAGTCCTTGAGTGAAACAGCTTTCTCTCAAGTCCAAAGTGATCTCCATTTCACTTGATCTCCCAACTACATCTTTGACTCTGTTGACCTTGACCTTCTCCTTGAACTATTTGCTTCCCTTTCCCTAATGACCCTAATGACTCTCTTGGTTTTCCTTTCACCATCCAGCAAGCAGCTCAGTCTCAGTAATCATTCAGACGTGTCCTCCTCCACGCTTCTGTTATCAGTAGTTCTCAAACTTAAGCATTAAAAACACCTAAAGACCTCTTGTTGGCCATGTTGCTGAGCTCCACCCCCACAGTTTTTCATTCAATAGGTCTATCTGCCTTTCTAATAGATTCTCAGATGATTCTGATACTGCTGGTCTGGGGACCACACTTTAGGGAGCCACTGTATTAAACACTATAGTTCCTCCAGGCTTAGTCTTAGCCGCCTGTTCTTTTCACTTTCTACTCTTTCTATTGATGATTTCATGTACACCCATAGATTCAATTACCAGCCTTATATCAATGAAACACAAATTTACATACCTCTTGTCTCAGATCCAGACCCAGATATCCAACTGGAGTAAAAAGTCTCCACTTGCATATATCAAAGTTACTCCAAACTCAATGTATGCCCCAAATGAACCTGTAATAAATAAGTTACTTTTCCAGGGTTCCCTGTCCAAGAAATTATGCCTTGTCCATCCTATTATGGAAGTCAGAACCTAAGAGTCATCCTCAACACCTCCCTCTCATTTACCATCCAAAACTTTATTAATTCCTGTGTATTTTACCTCCTAAATATCTCTCCATGAATTGTTCTGGGCTCTCCATGTACTTCATTACCATCCTTGTCCAAACTGCCATTCTCTTTCCTGGCCAACTGGCTATAGCAATCTTCACTTCTTCCAATCCATTCTTTACGCTTTATCCAGAGTGATCACTTCAAAAGGCTTATGACACCCCTCTGCCTAAATTTCAATGGTTTTCTATTGTTTTATAGGATAAAATATTCTTGCAGCCTGCATGGTCTGGTGTCTTCCTATGTGTCTCCATCTCATTTCATATCTTGTTCCTTTCTCTCTGCTCTCCAAACATTCTGGCTCTCTCAATTTCTTAAAGCACTATGCTCTTTTGGGCCACAGGCCCTTAGCACATATTCTCCCTTCTAACAAGTGTTCTCTTGAATTCCCCTTCTCCTAGAATTCCTAGTCATCCCTCATATTCCCTGATCCAGTCAAGGTCAGTTTCTTTGGTTATATGTTTTTATAGCATCAGGTACCTTTACTTCAAAGCAATTTCACAGCTTGTAAACATATATTTATTTATGTGAATGTTTCATTAAAAGCTGTCTCCCTCTAGTTTTAAATTCCATGAGGTCAGGGACAGAATCTGTATTTTCTCACTGTGACATCTCCAGGGCCTATCCAAAGTGATAGAAAGAAGGCCCACAATAAATATATGTTGAGTGAATAAATAAATGAGAATGACTGTTTACTTTTTAAACAAGGAGTTTATCCCTGTTTTCCTAGAGGGCTTTGTTCTGAGCCTCAGGGACCCTTCTTCAGCGTCAGAATTTCATTAGCTGGTATCAGCATCTTGGTTATCGTTATGCAAAAGCTACTAAGTGTGTATCCCAGAAGGCTGTGCTTTGCTTAGACTCTCCTAGGAAATGTGAGTGTGTGCTCAGGCTGTGGGTATTTAATATTAACTGACCTCCTACTGTGTTGCTCAGAAAGCAACTTGTGACTTGCTACCACTCTAATTTTCTTACTAATATTGTATCATGACTTCCGAATCCTCAGTGGGTTTAGAACAGCTGTTGGGGAATATAAGAAGTAAAATTTGACTGTGCATGGAAAATTGACCTGCATCTGAGACAAATAGCTTTGGTTTCTTGACTCCATTTACTATCCTACAATTATCTGAAATCTCAACATCATTGGATTGCAAGAAGCTGCAGCAGCTTTAATTAATGCTTTTGCCAGTGTTCCTATTGATTATTGCAAATGTCTGTGTGTCTCTCCAAACGTTGTCTTCTGAGGGCTCTGGGTACTTCAAAGGACTTCCCCCGCTGCGAGCGAGAGCTCATTAAAGCTTGTACCATAAACGACCCTCTGCTCCCATTTCTCGAGGCTGAACATCACCAGGACCCATGCTGGTTTCAGATCTCATCCTTGCCCCTTGTTTTGAGAATCTGTGCTTTTCTACAATTTAGCTTTGTGTTTCTAGTGATAAATTCAAATTTCTTTTGCAACCACTTTGTTTAGGTGATCCCCGGTGTAAGCTTTTTGCATGTGCTCTACTCAGGATACCACTTGAAGACTGGCTAAGTCACATCACCCAACTGCAAATAAAAACTCAGTGGGGTTTCAGCCCTATGTTTTGAAAAAGCAAAATCCAACATTTCTTTAAGACGTCTTTCTGCTTTTTTTTTTTCAGTTCTTGCTGTCATGTTTTGGAAGAATATATGAGAATAAATGCATTATTTAAATTTCCAAGTTGTCTATAGCAACCCTTTTTCAGTCTAATTAGGACCAATAGGTTGTGAAATGCCTAAAGCGAATTCATTAACACTTAACTGCTTCTCTTCTGGATCTATACCGCACTGACAGACAGAAGATACGGTCACCACACACTTGATGGGGGCTAATGATCTGATAATGCATTCATTGCGTCAGAAGTCAAGTCTACAGGAGGACTCTGAGAACTGCAAAGAAGAAACAACATTTGCTAACGTCTTCCTCTCTCCTGTCCCCACGGTAGTGTCACTAGCAGAGCGACCTCTAGTTCATATAGGTGGCGACAGAAGAGGAAGCTGCAAGAGCAAGGGCACTTTTGCAACAATTTCTGTCTAGACTGCAGTCATAAGGGGTCTTGTTCATCTGCTTAGCGTGTGAGTGGGGATGTGTGTCAGCATAAGCTTTGTGTTTATCAGCTACATCCTCATCCTTGTCTGGCTAGGTGGTCAGGGGCGCCTAGGGAAGGACCGGAAGGGACTACATTTATTCTCAGTGTTCCCAGCAGTCAGGTGAAATGATCTCATGCCATGGGATATGGCAAGGAGGACGGCATTTAATGAATGAATAAGGCAGCCTTTTAGAAGAGTCAGTGCTGCTTCTCACATGAATCGATGACAGAGTCAATTGTCAGAAAAACCAAGATAGATTACATTAGAGCAGGACGTAAGGGGGCAGAACTGCCCTAGGCTGCTCAAAGAGAGAGAAGTAAAGGGCTCTCTCTCTCTCTCTCTCACATACACACAAATACACACCCTTCCTTTTTCTGTGAATTATTAGAATTTAGTTATGCTATTCATCTTTAAATTATAAATTACAAATCAATAACAATTATGAGCTATAACGACAAAGTAATATGGCGGAATTTTTAACAAACATAACGAAATTTAAAAATTATGTAAATAGCCTTTGTTCTCCTTAAGAAAGGAAGCTATATGTTTATTTCAAATATTCTACTGGCCAGTCTTCTGCAAACTCTTATTTTGGAACGACCTTCAGAACCTGTGACATATTCTTTTGACTACTGTCCAAGTGGCAAAGCCTCATCTTTGCAGAGTGTATCTAATTTATGATAATAGACAAAAGTCATTCAGAGCTAAATTCTATGATTAAAAGTAGATGACCAATCTGGGTGACATAATCTGGGCTCCAAAGTGAGGCGCAGTTCTACAGCAGTGTACCTGATTTCCTTACGCTGGCTCCCCTTCTCATCCCCCTGCCCACCTCCCAGTACACCTAATGCAGCAATAGACACTCTACTGGTGTTCATTATAATCTAGTTGGTGTGCACTGTAATCTAGTAACACCAGATTATTTAGCTTGTTTGAGTTCAGCAGTTTTTCTCAACTTTATCTCAATCTCTACCCTACTCCCAACTCATAGATCTTGAAGTCAGAACTTGATTCTATTTCTCGTTCTTTGAACTGGGTGTTAGCAATGATTTCCCCAATGCTTGAACTACTACTTTTCCAAATAGACTCTGACTTAAAATTTTTCTCTTGCCTTTGGGTGCACTGTGTTTGCTGACAAAAGGCTCCCTATTCTACCTTGCTGCCCTGAACACCCAAACTCTGACATGGGCCATGTGGCTCCCATGCTGAGAATTCCACTGTTATAAGCACAATTTCAAAAGATGTGTTTCAGAGCTATTCTAACTAGTGGCGTTACTATTGGAATAAGTATATAACAAGCTTCCAAGATGACTCCTTTTAAGATAATACTCCCATGAATATGTACATTCTGACATGAGTCCTTTATTTTTTTTCCAACTTTTTATTATGGAAGATTTCAAATGTTTTTGCCAAGCTTCAACAACCATCAACTTTCTCCTGTTCTTGTTCCATCAACCTCCTTCCAAATTTTTTCTGGAGTATTTTAAAGGAAATTCCAAACACCATATCATTCCTCCTAGAAATACATCATTATTTATCTCTAAAGGAGAAGGAATTTTTAAAAAACATAATCACTATTCTAATAGTACACTTAACAAAATTAATAAAATCTTCTTAATACTGTCTACATTCTAATTCACGTTTACTTTTCCTAGTTATCTCAAAAACGTCCTTTTAGACGTGGTTGTTTGAATCAGGGTCCAAACAACGTCCACACGTCACATGTAATGTGTCTCTGAAGACTCTTTTAATTTTAATAGGCATTTTTGCTTTAAATAATAACATATATATAATACATACATTTCTGTTATAAATTTACTTTCATAGCTAAATTATGAAGAGATGTTTTGCTTTGTTTATATATAAGAAGGAATTTCATGGTTGTACCGAGCAACGAATTCCTACATGGAGCACTGAATTTCCTCAGCAGAGACCAAAGAAAGGACTCAAGTTCACGAGCTAACTAAACGGGATGCACGTATGAGGCAGTGGCCCTGATTTTGATGACCTCAAACTCTTCTTTCTTGGCCTTTGATTTTGAGTCCATAAAAATGATAATTCATCATTTCTACAATAAATTGAGTATTTATAGATATTGTTTACATCACTCTATCTCAGATCTTCCAATATGAGCTCTCAAAAGAGAGTTTATATCAATGATAGATGGCTTTTCATTACATTATTTTTGACGCCTTTATTGCCACATAAATCTGTTAACTCTTAATATATAACATATTGTAGAAAAAGAACAGTTCAAATAAAAGTGGTAAGCATTTTCCAAAGTACTATCCAAATGATAACAATGTCTTTTAATTTATAAAAGTACAATAAAATCCTAACTTCTTGCCATTAGCTTTATAAAAAAGATACACATTTATGCTATCTTCTTATATCTCCAATTTGCATACCCTACTCCTAGATCTTTATGTTAAATCCTTTTTTTTTTCATTTAGAGTGGTGTCTTTTTAGTAGCATAAATAAATATGAAAATAGATTCAGAAGAAAATGTATTGTAAAAATTTATAGTTAGGTAAAACTTAACTAACAGCCATTAAAAGATAACCCTGGTTTAAAAATTAGCATTCATTTAACCACATATTTCAGTGCATTAATGGTATTACTTTATGTCGTGATTTGCAAATTCACTGTTGAATCATTTTAAAACTAGTGTATAAAATATACAAATGCAGCCCAGAAATAACAGGTTAATATAGTCTTGCTTCAGATGGAACTAATTCTATGTTCAAGTTATTCTCCTTAGGGAAAAAAATTGAAGAATTTAATTGAGCATTTGGAATAGCAAAAGAGAAAATTAATGTATTTAGAAATAGACTGACGCAAGCAACATTCCACTGCATTAGCGTTTATTTGTGCAGCAAACAGTCTCCAATGAAGTTCCTGTGCTCTAGCTTCTTAAGGTAAACATCCTCCTTGGCTTTAGAAAAGATTTGAACCTGGCTTTAGAAAGCATTTCTATCTGGCAACTGTTAATAAAAGACCCAATTCTAGCTCACAGTCCCATGTTTATACCACATTGACATCAGTACTAAAGTTTTAGCTATGAAAATCCCCCACCCTTATTTTTTCTTAGCTGAGGAAATACAGCTTTGTTTTCCCCACTCTAATAGCTACACAAAGTGTATGTGTGTGTGTGCCTGAGCACACACATGTACACACACAAGTCCACGACCACAAAAAATGAAAGCAGTTACGATTTGGGGTGTAATATCTTACAGAAGTAGGTAACACTTGTAAGAGTAGCCACCCAATATTGAACAAGTTTCTTCTTCTCTTTTTACAAATTGGGAAATCACCCCACTAAAAAGCTGTAACAATCACATTCCTGGACAAAAGTCCATCTTTAGTGGTAATTCCAATAGAGGAATGTATATTAATGAATATTTCATATCCAGAATTAAAACTCCTGTCCAAGATCTGAATGACAGAAAACTATCAGGAATAACAATTTCGAGGATTTCTTCAATCACAATCAAAACTCTCTTCCTAAAAATGCCTACAAAGAATTCAATTTACTTACTTTCTCAGTAAGTCCTCTTGAAAATTCTGTCCAAAAAAATTGTGGCAGTCAATTTGTGTTTTATTGCACATGGGAGATTGATTTTTGCAGGATTCTCAGGGTAACTCCCTTTGTAAATCCCTCCCCACAGAAATCCTCTCTCATGTGAATAATGGTCTGAGAGATTGCCTTGTAAGTCTGTCTTTGTAGCATAAGTTTCCCTAAAAGAAGGCTGTCGTGCTAGCCTCCACACTGTCCACACATAGAAAATGAATTCTGCAGATTGTCTAGAACAGCTGGGCAACTGTGGCTTCTCCACCTGAGACCTCAGCAGGTGACTAGGCCATGACAGCCAGGAAAAGCTCCAACCAAGACTTGGACTGAAGAACAAGAAAAATGAATCGCCTTGTTTTTTTAAGCATGTATCTCACTGCTTCCCAAAGGAAAATACAATTTATTCTCGTAAATTCTATTGTTTTAAAAAATCTAGTCTAATTTTCCCCCTTTCCACAACCTTTTCAACTAGTATTGACAAAAGAGAGTAAGCCACACTGTGTCCAATGGCACAGAATATTCTCATTAGCTGAGTTATTAGGCTTTAAACATTAGAAGTGTAATATTAAAATTTAACAACTTTTTAATCTCCTAAAAGTTACAGAGGTTAAAAGACATTTATGGAAGATTCTGCATATTGCTTATAGAACACAATAAAGATAAAGGTAATTGACGGATTTGTAACACTAGTATTTAGTTTTTGGGTTTTGTTTTTGTTTCAGAAAATTAATCATATTCTCCAGAATATTAGTCCCCACACTCCCACAAAACAAAATAATCTCCTTAGTAACCAGACAAAAATGACAATGGAAATTGATTCTGATTATTTTCTACTATGATTTGGACAAAACATGACATTTCCTCTACTATTCTAAGATTTGTTTATTTAATTTCTTATAATACAGAGAAGAGAGCCTTAAACATAGAAGGTGCTTAGAAATAACACTTGTATTTATAACAACATTGTTTAATCAAGGGAACAGTATCACAGAATAACCTAAAATCTTCACCACCTATCCAATTTTTTAACCACATGTCCCTTTGTGGGAAAAACAAAGGAATAAAAATAAATTGTCATTATCCTTTACCACTTTCTCTACTTCTACTGTTCATAACCTCTGGATGAGTGGCTATTTGCAAAGTTAACATAGATAATTTGTTATTTATATCAGGATATTAAAATGTTTTCTAAAAGTTATGCTGAGAATAACTATGCGAGGTGTATATCTACCAATTTCCTAACTCTGTTAAGTTTAACTTATATTAAAATATCATTCAGTAGAATGTTGACAACCACCCATAAAAGAAAATCTTCATTGCAGAATCATGAAACCATATTTAAGCAGGACAAAGTATACAAAATTGCTTTTGTTTTTATTGTTTAATGAAGCAAAACTCACGAAGGATGACTAGAATATGCTAAGGAAAATTCCCTTCGCTTAAATGCCATTTCTCTTTCAGTTGGTATCACTCTTTCCTTCTGCTGACAGATGGCTAGGCTTTCAGGCCTTCCTGGTGGGCTGGCACTAGCCTTGCCCAACATTTAAAAAGAGACAATATTATTTTGCCTGTAAAAACTCACACCAGAATACTTACTGTTCCTATATATAATATAGGAATAGAAGTACATACAGATATATAGGAACCGACGGTTCCTATATATACGCTATAAAAGCTGTACTCTTAAAGATGTTATTCTAGGGTGTGCACAGAGCCAACGTTTCTTGCTGTGTCACTGAAGTGCATAAGCAGCTCAGATACAGGCAGTTTCCATCAATACAACTCATAATGACAATGCACAGAACTACCGAGGCAGGGTAGGGTGTTGCCCACAAACCACATTATGACACAGTTCAAATGTCACCTCCTAAATTTCTGAATAAGCTTCTTAATTCTCTGGGTCTATGTGAAAGCAATATACCTCCATCAGGATTCAAGATGTGTTCTTGCATATATGGGAGGGTCTTTGCTTTCAAATTCTGCTCAATGAAACGCAAATATAATGCCCATTTAGGAGAAAGGAGTAGGATGATCCTGTCATACATGGCATGATTTCCCACAAATGCTCCATGTGATAATTGTAAATGAAGGTAATAGTGCCATTTGAAATATTATTAGAAGTCAGAACCCTGCTGAGTCCAGTGGACATAAAGTGTCTTTAACAAGTTAAGTTATTCTCAGCTTGTGCCTTCTTCAACTAAGGCAGCTTAGTTTTAAATGCCTTAGTTTAAACTAAGGCATATTAGTTTTAAATTTAAAGCCTCTGAATTCCCCCTTAAAATAATGCCTAACAAACCACCCTTGACACACATTGCACCATTGTCCTACTAGACTATATGAAGGCATAGAACAAGACAAAAAGAAACAGAAACACCAAAAACAAGTCCTGATAATCACTCTGCTTCCAGAATTATTCACTGCAAGATCAATGGAACTAGACTGAAAGATCAATCAGTGACCCACTCCTGTGACACCACCAGAAAAGGGCAGGCCTGCCTCCTTATCAGTGAGTGGACAAGACTTTTCCATCTTCTGTCTTTCCCTTGGTTCAGAAACACAAAGTTTATACCAAGCAGAAAACTAAGCCGCTATCTTTCTACCATACGGGTAGACAGAGGAAATCCAAGGGTTATTGTCCTTGTTCTCACTGCCTACACCTCCTTTCCATGTCCAACTGGAAATTGTAAATACCAAAATACAGACTAGAATGCGTGAACAGAGGTCAGATATAGAGAAGGTTCAAAAGCTCAAAGTCAAGAACCCAAGAATAATAGTAAAGCAGATGAGAACTAAAACCATTTTAACTTAGTGCTGTGTAAGCATAATAAATTTGCTTACAAAACTGAATGTAAATCTCAATGATAGTAATTAAAGAAAACACATGTTATTAAAAAATAATTTTTATGTATAATTTGGGTTTTAAACCCTAGATTATATAAACAAACAGGGGAGTGAGAGCAATTGCTTAGGCCCCTCAAACTTAGAAACATCCTTGGCTTCTCTTTTACTCACACACCATATTTAATCCATAAGTAAATCCTGTTGGCCCTACATACTTTCAAAATAAACCCAGACCCTGATCACTTCTCACGCACTCCACCAAGGCACCCTCCTCTCCCACCTGGATTATTGCAATAGGCCTGCTAACCCATATCACCATATCCTATTTTGTCCCCTTTTGTACTCTCTACTCAACACTGCAGTCAGAGTGGTCCTTTTGAAAATATAAGTCAGACATTATCAGTTGCCTTTTCTACATCTTCTAATTGTTTCCCATCTCACTCAAGGCAGAAGTCAAAGTCCCACAGTGGCCACAGGACGTTATATTAGCCGGCCCCGTCTTACTTCTCTGACATCATCTACTACGCTTCCCCACACTCACTCTGTGCCTTGAACATGTGGTGCCCTCCAGCATATGACATACTCTTGCCTAGACTCCTCTTCCTCTTGATATCCACATGGTTCCCTCTCATAGGTGCTGAGCATGGTTGTAAGGCTCTTCACATAATCCATATGAATGGTAATCTTGAAAGCGAAGCCGTATATGACCTGCACAACTGCACGGTGGTCCTACTCATTCTCTAATCTCCTTCTGGTCTTTGCTCAAGAGTCATCTTTTCAAGAGAGCATTCCTGATCATACTACTTAAAAATGCAAGACTTCCCTGGAAATTTCCATCCCCCTTCTCCACCTTCTTTTTCTGCATAGCATTTATCACCATTTGACATACTACAATATTCCATTTAATGTAAGACATCATTAATTATAAAGCTCACCATTGTTTTTAATATTCTACCTGGAAAAGCATGGCCAATTAAACATGATGTATCACCAGTTGTAAGAGTCATCCTGATTTCAAAGATGGTAAATTGTGAAAAAAATGTACTTCTTTGAATCAATGAAATGTGGTCATTTATTTATTTACTTGTTGTTTATTACCTGTCTCTCTCCACTAGAATTAAGCTTCAAGAAGGCAGGGATTTTTATCCTTGTTTTTTACAGCTTGAACAGTACCTAGGGAGTCATGATAGGTATTCAAGAAGTATGTTAGGATTGAATGAACAAAAGCAAGCAAAAGTAGGTTAAGTTCCTCATTTTACAAAGGAAAAATTTAAATGATGATACTTTACTTTTGACATTTATAATTGGCTATAAATATAAGTTGAATAATTTTTTAGGTAAAATACTACATAATTCAAGATTTAAAACTCAAAAGGTACAATAGTCAATAAAAATATAAAAATCTTGAACCTTAACAAATGCATAGTATAGTCCCAAACACATACACACACATACATGCCCACACACACACACATCAAAAACTGGTTGAAATACAAGGAGAAAAAGATAAAAATACAATTTTTGAGGGAGACTTTATTATACATTTTCCTACCTTTGACGTATTTAAAAAGACAGAAAACAACATATGGAAGATGAATGATACAATTAATTAGACTGAACAAATAGTTATATAGTTAGCTATGCAAAAATCTTTATTTTCAAGTATCAAGGGAATATTTATAAAAAATGTTCATATTCTTGTCTTGGTCACAAAATATAGTCTAAATAGTTAAAAAATATAGTTTAAATAGCAAAAATCAGAACACAAAATAAGTAACAAAGCAACAACAAAAACAAAAAACAGAAAGCATGAAATATATCAGATAAAAATATATATAAGTAATTTAAACTTCTATACTAAAAAATAAAGATCCAGATTGTTCCCTAGTCTATAACTGGTAGATAACAAATCCCTTTTTTCCCTTCAATGAAAGTAGGTTCTATGATTTCTTTCACTTGCTTTTTAACCTTTTGTGACATAAACTGTGTTTTAATTTATTTTACCTTTAGTTACTTGAAAGGTATATATCACATTTTAATTCTACTAGTTATTGACTCGAAGATATCCAATATATGTTAACTAAAGATATCCAATATATGCTAACAAAGACATCCAAAACAGAAAGACACAGAAAGCTTACAAGTATGAGAATCATAAATAAGAAAAACAAAAAAACTGTCTGAATTGACTAACGACTAATGTAGACAATTGTCTAATGATTGTCAAAAATTTCAGATATCGGAATTATTGGATATAAACTATAAAATAGTTATGTTCAAAATATGTGAGGAATAAAAGATGGAACTGAAAATATGAGAAAGGAACAAAAGATCATTTTATTTCTAACGTTATGACAGACAGATACACTGAATGATCCACTGATTGAAAGAATTAGCATGCTACATACAATGTAAAGAAAATATTTTTAGCACATTATTGCACTGGCACAAAAGCAAAGAATCTGCAGGTCCTCAAAACTCATTGAAAACTGAAATCCTACTGAAATCCTAAAAGGAAAATGACACCAAAACTGCATATTTCCCCCAGGATTTCTGCTGCAGAAATCCTGGAGACCTTGAGGTTTTACTTCAATTTCTACATGAGACCCTCAGGGAACAGAAGGTGGAGTCTTGGGCCTACGTGAGTTAGGAACCTAATAAGGGATCCTAGGTAAACTGAAGCCCCATAGGCTACCCGCCTAGTATAATAATGAATTATAAATAAACCCATCACATAGGAGGAGAAAGATAGGAAACTTCCCTAATTCAGCCTTTGCACTTGGTAGAGGAGGAAAAAGTCCTTTCCTAAAAATTTGTATCCATAAGCCAGGTTTTTGCTGCAAAGTCATACTACTTATATGATAAAAAAAGAAACCCTAAATGGAAAAATTCAGTGGTTCTGGGTTAGTAAGTTCCCCCAAGTGACTGGCAAAAGCAAATGAGAATCCTCTTTGAGGAATTCACCTTCAACTTCAGCCCTATGGATTCCTATGGACAAAATTCCAGGAATAATGCAGCTTACACTGAAATGTCATGAAATACATTACAAAAATGAAAGTATTATGAATGAAATCAAGTAGAAATAACAGATGCAGAAACAAACCCTTAAAGACATCAGATATCAACAGTCAGAACATAAAAAATATTATAATTAACATATTTAAAGAATTAAATGAGAAGCTTGAATATAGGAGCAAAGAAGACCAAAAACAACCTCCAGTACCTCTAGAAGTAAAATATGCAATAGTTCAAATAAAAATACTCGGTGATGATTAAACAACAGATTGATAGAGTACAGCCAAGAGAGAGAAAGAAACTATGAAAGAGAAGTGAAAAGGCATGGAATTTAGAAAGAGATGGTTGAATGTACATCTATTTAGAGTTCCAAAAAGTGATAATATAAAGAATGGGGAAGAGGATCTCTTTAAAGAGATAATGGCTTGGAATTTTCCAGAATTATTGAAAGACGCAAAACCTCAGATCAAAGAAACCCAACATACTCCAAACAGGATAAGTAAAAAGAAATCCACACCTAGACAGACCACAGGAGAACATCAACTTAAAGGAGAGGATCTTAAAATCATCCAGAGGATAATGAGTGATCACTAACATAGAAATGGCAATGAGGCTGAATGTTTACTTACTGAAGGTAACAGTGCAAGCTAGAAGAGAGTAGAAGGATATCTTCAATGTGTTGGGAAAAAAAATATATCAATTTAGCATTCTATACCCACAGAAACTATCTTTGAAAAATGTAAATGAGGGCCCAGCCCTGTGGCTGAGTGGTTAAAGTTTCACGCTCAGCTTTGGCAGCCCGGGTTTATGGGTTTGGATCCCAGGCACGGACCTACTTCACTCACCAGCCATGCTGTGATGGTGACCCACACACAAAATAGAGGAAGATTGGCATGGATGTTAGGTCACAGCTAATCTTCCTCAAGCAAAAAAAATAAAAGGAGGATTGGCAAAAAGTAAATGAAATAAAAACAATTTTAGACGAAATAGAGAGTTTATCACCTAAAGACCTTCACTAAGGGAAATTCTAAATTTTACATATATCAGAGAGATTAAAAATCATATTGTTTGGAGCAGCACTATCAATAGAAACATATTCTGATTTTATATTCTCTAGTAGCCACGTTAAGACCATTAAAAACAATGGATGAAAATAATTTTAATAATAGTTTATTTAACTAAATGTATAAAATGTTATCATTTTAACATGTAATCAATATAAGAAATTACTAATAGGATACTCTACGTTCATTTTTCATAATGTCTTTGAAATCCATTGTGTACTTTATACTTACAACACATTGAAATTACAATTGTAACACTTAAAGTGAAACGTAGTCCTATCAAAACAGTACATTTATGTTTAACAGAAGAATATTTTCCACTGTTTTCATTTTTCAAATTTAAATCTAAATTAGTTAAAAGTAAATAAACAACATCTAATTCCTCAGTCTTATTAACCACCTTTCAAGTGCTCAATAGACATGTGTTGCTAATGGCTACCACACTGGACAATGAAGATTTGGAGCATTTGTGATTTACAGTGGAATGATGGGGAGTTATGCTGGTGAATAAGCGAGAAAAATTAATTAAGCATTGCCTTATGAAACAGCGACAATCATCATCATCCTCATTGTCATTATAATCATCATTATCATGCAGGATATGTAAGCAGCCAAGAACTAAAATAATGGGGAAAAAATAGCCTATAGGTTGGGCAGGAGGTGATTAGAGTGAAAGCATTCTAAAATCCTTATATTTTTGAGAAAAAGGTAAAATTTTTTTAGACTTTTTAAAATTAAATATGCATGTTAAAATATATAGAGTAGAGTGATATCAGCAAATACGGCAGAGTAGGGACCTCCAGGAGCCATCCCTTCCAAAATACACTAAAACTTTGGCAAAAAGGAAACCTGTCAGAATCAACTTTATCAGAATTCTGAAAGATAGCTGAAGGTTTACAGCCACCAACCACAGGCTTAGCCAGCAGAAACTCCACTGAAATAGGGTAAGAGATCTCTGTGGTATTTTAACTTACCCTTGCTCCACCCTCTTTCATGGCATGGTGACATTCTTGAAGATGGCAGCCTGCATTCCGAGTGTGGGTACCTGGTACCAGAGAAGCAGAAAGGAACTTGTCCTCAAGGAATTAAATTTCTCTGTTGTGACCTGACTGGAGTTTCCCCCAAAGACTTATGCACGGGTCTCCCCTTTGTTTGGCCTCACTCAGAACTCTGTCTGAGTGGAGTGGCTATGTGTTCCTCAAAAAGAATGAAAATGAAATGAACAAGTTGCTGACACCTGGGGAAAAAAAAGAAAGTTGGAGCAAACAAAAGACATGCCAGAAAGCTGGGAGGAAGAGCAGGGGAGAGATTTTGGGAGGAAGTCGGGTAGAACAGGGGCTTTACAATGGATTTTCAACAAGGTTGACAGGACTATTCAATGAGAAAAGAGTAATCTCTTCAACAAATGGTGCTGATATCCACATGTAAGAAAATGAATTGGACCTTTGCCTTACACTATGTACAAAAATTAACCCAAAATAGCTCAAAGATCTAAATTTAAGGTCTATAACTATAAAACTTTTAGAAGAAAACAGAGGAAAATCTTCATGACTTTGACAATAGTTTCTTAAATATGACACCAAAAGCACAAGCAATAAAAGAAAAAATAGAAAAATTGGGTTTCATCAAAATTAAAAATTCTTGTGCATCAAAAACACTATGAGGGAAGTAAAAAGACAATCCACAGACTGGGAGAAAATATTTGCAAATCATTTATCTGATAAGGGTCTAGTATCCAGAATATATAAAGAACTCTTACAATCAACAACAGAAAGACAAATAACCCAATTTAGAATGGACCAATGACTTGAATAGATATTTCTCCCAAAAAAGATATCCAAATAGCCAACAAGCACATGAAAAGACGCTAAATGGCATTAGTCATTTGGCATTAGTCATCTACTGTGTAGATGGTGTGAGACATCACATCTGCTGGGATGGCCATTAAAAAAAAGGAAAATAACAAGTATTTGCAAGGATGTGGAAAAATTGGAATCCTCATACATTGCTGGTAGAAATGTAAAATGGTACAGCGCTGTGGAAAATGATTTGATGGTTCCTCAAAAAGTTAAACATAGAATTACCATATAACCCAGTAATTTCCTTCCTGGGTATATATCCCAAAGAATTAAAAACAGGAGTTGAAACAAAAACTTGTACAAGAATGTTCACAGAAGCTGTATTTACAATAGCCAAAAGGTAGAAACAACCCAAATGTCCATCAACAAATGAATGGATAAACAAAATGTGAGATATCCATTCAATAGAATATTATTCAGCCATAAAGAGAATTACTGTATATGCTACTGATACATGCTACAACATGAATGGACCTTGAAAATATTATGCTAAGTGAAACAAGCCAGACACAAAGGACCACAAATTGTATGATTCCATTTACATGAAATATCCAGAACAGGCTAATCCATAGAGACAGGAAGCTGATTTTGGTTGCCAGGGGCTCGGAGGAGTGGTGAATTGGGACTGACTGCTTAATGGGTACAAGGTTTCCGTTTGGGGTAATAAAAAATTTCTGGAACTAGATAGCTTCAATTGTACATTGTGTGCAATGTGGGGCAGTTGCCCATTGTGAATGTAGTTAATGCCACTGGATCGTACACTTTAAAATGATTACAATAACAAATTTAATGTTATGTTATTTTACCACAATTTAATGTGTGTGTTAATCACTAAATGATTAGTCAGTAGTAGACAAAAAAGAATAAAAAACTGAAAAAGAAGCACCCAAAAGAAACTCACTGAAAAATACATTTAGTATTAGTAAGTTATACACTTATATGTATGTGTATTTCATGTTAATATTTTAAATAAAGAAAACAAAAGAAAAAGATATTATATAAAAGACTCAGCATACAAGGATATTCACAGATGTTTATTTTAAACTCTGTGGTTTACACAGTAGATTAAGGAGAGCTGAAACAAAAGAAAGAAAAGAATTAGTAAACTGGAAGAGAGATCTGATGAAATCATCCAGGATGCAGCACCAACACACATTAAAGAGAGGACAAAGTCATGGGGAGGAAGAGGTTGAAAGCATGTATCATTGCAATTCCAGAAGGAGAAAATAAAGAGAATTGGAAAAAGGTAATGTTTAATTATGAGAGAGAATTTCCCATAAATTATGAGGATTCTTGTTTTTCATCCTCACATTCAGAAAGTCCACTAATTATAAGATAAATAATTTCTATTTCTATTGAGGTTTAATATAGGTGAGTCAATACAACAATATCCAGCATTCCTAATTTTGGTCATAAATGTTTTTCTCAAGGTAGCCTGGCAAGTATTTATAGTACGTGCTAGCACACACTTACCTCATGCAACACTTGTGACATGTCTTCCCCAACACAGAAATGATGACAATGTACTTTCTTGTAGTTAATGAATAACAGTCTAAATCTACTCTAGATCCTAGTAAGCAAGCATGGTAATAATTTGGGAAGCAAATGATGTTGAGCACAAACATTTTTTTCTTGGTTCCAAATTCTACCTTGTGTGGGAAAATTTCATGACCACTGGATCTAGCCTAAAAATCTTTCCAGAAGTTTAAGCTGTATTGTGTATTTTGAGAAATAAAGAGATATATCTTAGACATGGAATATTTTTATTAAGCCAAAAATGAGGTACAAATGGAATAGAGATATTTCAACAGGAACCATTTTGGTAAATGTGGGACATGTGGCCATTATAAATATATTCAGGCTGAAGAGTCACTTGGTACCTATCGATTTTATGCATTAGGTTAAAATATAGGCCTGTCCCATTTACTCTTTCCATTTAATATGTTTAAAGTGAAACTCAAGAAATTTGTTTAAGTAATTGATCCACCTAACTAGCCTTAGATTTATTTCTTAAAAACATAAAACTAACTGGTATCTCTATCCTACCTTCCCTATACTTGCCCCAGATTTGCTGTGATGCAGGACTTAGCTCATTCCTTGACAAGACTTTTGGGTATTGTTTTATACTAAAATCCTTTTTTTCATGACCTGAATAAAACAAGAGTTAAAAGAGGCCATTTAAAATACGCAGAAGCCTTTCCCTCACTGTACCTTTATTGATTATAATGCTTATAAAGTGCCATTATACCATGAAAACAACACTCTGTTAACTATTTTGAAGTGTATTACTCTACTTGCAAGACCTTGAACTTTCCCTTTCTGTTATTGGGTGTGTCGTGGATGATTCTCTTCACATGAGATCATTATGCTTTGGGATTAAGTAAGGAAGGACATTGAGCTAAAACCATGTCGGGTGCCTGAAATTTACAAATATAAGTTGATGTGTAAATTCAAGATAAGTAATAGACATAAAAATAATCTACAGTGATGCCAAAATTCACAGTACCCTTAGCCTGCTCATACAGCCTCAACTAACAATCTTGTCATATCTCATACAGTCAGTCCAATTACATGTAGTCAGGCTGAGGACTGAAATTGTCAGGGAATGCATTAGGAATTCAGGCCTTAATAATAATAATAAACTCGGCTTACTGAGTAAACAACTTTGGCCTATTCTAGTAAATCTATGCAGTGCAATAAGATAGCCACTAGCCACGTGGGGCTATTGAGCACTTGAAACATGGCTAGTCTGAATTACGATGTATTCTAAGTGTAAAATCCACACTGGATTTTTAAGAATTAATATAAAAGAATACTGTTAAAAATATCATTAAAATGTTTTATATTGATTACAAGTTGAAATAATATTTTAGACACATTGGGTTAAATAAAATATATTATCACAATTAATTTCACTTGTTTCTTTTTAATGTGGTTACTAGAAAATTTTAAATGATATATGTAGTTTCTATTTGTGGATTTCATCATATTTCTGTCAGACAGTGCTGTAGTGGATTATCAAAGATAAAGTTCTTGGTCATTCATGGCTGTTCATTTTGACTGAAGAGTCCATAAAAAAGGTCACTTATTTGGGTTAAGGCTCAAAAAATATTGATTAAAAGTTTTAAGTATTAGGCCAATAAAGCTAGCATATGGATCAATATTAGGTTTATCTAGTAAAAATGGTTTTTCAAAGACGCGTACGATTGTGGCAATTTTCTGATAACTTTAATGACATCTTGAAATTTTAGGAACCAATTTTCTGTTGTATACAACTTATCTGTTCTGTTTACTGCTTTAACATATGCATTATGTAAAGTATGTAATATGTACCTTATACTTTTATATATAATTTAATATTTACTTAATATTTCACATACATAATATATACTTTATCCTACTTTAAATTTTATATTTTAAGAATTTTCAGTAAGTTCTGGTAGCACTGTGAAAAAAATTCTTTTATTTATAATTATTGATCTTATTTTACAAACCATAATAAAACCTATAGCTCCAATATGGTTTATAGAGGAAACCATCAAAAGTACTAAAGATGGAACAAAATCAATTTGGCTGTTTGTAAGACAGGGATGGCCAATAGTCAGAGCCAATTTAAAGTTAGTCCCAAGCCTGATACTGGGGCAACCAATAGATAGAGACTCATTTTTGCTGAGGAAATAGGATGTAGATTTGGAGCATCATAAGTCATCTTGTACCACAAGGGGAGAGCCGTTCCAAAAATGGAGTCAATACAAAGAAAGAAAAACTAAAGAGAGAGATACTTAACTTCATTTGAGTCCTTGGATCCTGCTGTGTCTAAAAACAGTCCACCTTTGGACAGCCCAGATATGTGTGTGAAAAATTACCCTGAATTCCTTAAAACAGTTTAAGTTGGGTTTTCTGTCATGGGGCTGATATTTAGCTAATACACACCTATACAGCCATGTTATTTGTTTGTGGGGCATCCTGACGAATTGGTGTCATTCCAGCAACCATTCTGATTAGTCGCTGCCCATCATTCTGACTGTTAAGTATTTTAGCTTTACCTTCACTTTTAATCAAAACAGTTTGAATAATACAGTAGGATTTGGAAACATGTATATATCAAGAGCAAGGGTAACATTTCAGTTGACAAGAAGAGATTGAGGAAGGGCAAAAACCAAATCTATTCACAAAGACGTAATTCAACAAACAGGTACTTTTACAATCAAGTTATAAAAAGACATCAGCCCACCCTTTCAGCCTGAGCAGGTCATTTGCCCTCTTGGAGTATGTTTCCTCTTTTACTAAGAGGGCATGGAAAATAACTGTCCTGCCCATCTTATGACACCGTAAGTAACAGATGGGATACTACCTATAAAAACACTTTCCGTGTAAACCATTCTATGTGAGGAAATAATAACAATAAAGACAAGTGAATGCTTCATAATTGTAAAGCATTATTACTCCGTTTGATTCTTCCATCTGATTTTTAGGTTATTTATTTATACTCCCCATTTGTTGGAAGTACAGTATCAACTCAGTTTCCACATTAGAAAAGACATACTTTATCAGTAGAGATGACAATAGCATTAATGCTTATTATCCTTAAAGTTATTTCTATTTGCTTTTTTGTGTGCATTTTCTTAGTTTGTTATTCTCCTCTCACTACTCTCTATAACACCAACCAGAAAAGTATGACTTACTTCTACCACCATCCTTCTTTTAAAAACATCCAAATTCTCTGAGCCACTATATATATATATATATTTATTCCTGAGGAAAATTCGCTCTGAGCTAACATCCACTGCCAATCTTCCTCTTTTTTTTTTTTGTTATACCTTGAGCCGCCACCACAGGATGGCCACTGACAGGTGAGTGGTGTATGTCTGTGCCCAGGAACTGAACCCAGCCCACAGAAGTGGAGCGTGCCAAACTTGAACACTGGACCACCAGGGCTGGCCCCACAATAAGTTTTAATATTACTTATTGCATTGAACAAGGAGATTTCTGTTTTTATGTTTTAATTTTTACATTTACTTGGTTATTCTTTTAGTGAAAGGAATATTTGTTTTTTTCTTATTTAAAATGTGACTCATGGGGCTGGCCCAGTGGCGCAAGAGGTTAAGTGTGCGTGCTCCCCTGCAGCGGCCCAGGGTTCACAGGTTCGGATCCCGGGCGCACACCAATGCACCGCTTGTCAAGCCATGCTGTGGCGGCGTCCCATATAAAGTGGAGGAAGTTGGGCATGGATGTTAGCCCAGGGCCAGTCTTCCTCAGCAAAAAAAGAGGAGGATTGGCAGATGTTAGCTCAGGGCGGATCTTCCTCACAAAAAAATAAAAAAATTAAAAAAATGTGACTCGTTTTTGTAGAAATTTTGATATATACACATAAAATATATATAAATGTTTGTGATATCAATACCCAGAAATAATGACTAATAAGTTTTAAATTTTTTAATTAAAAATATATTGCATGGGATATCTATTTTATAAAGTGTTTTTCACACTTAAAACATCCTTTCATATTATTAAGCATTACCACAAGGGAGTCTCTAAGTCATATCCTAATGCAGCACCGATTACTATCACTGTTCGCACTTTATTTAACCCAGAGCATTTCTTATTTTAGAAAATGGACTTGGTTTCATATCAAAGGGCCAGCCACACTAGACAGTTTCTAATGTCCACCAGTGCTAGACAGGTGATAGGAAAGTCTGACACGGCTAGATGTAAGACAAGAGGTGCTAAGTGCTTGCCTTTTAACAGCCATTACACCTGACAAATTACAATGCCTTTTTTTCCCCCCACTTTTTTTGTCTTTGTTTTTTTTGTTTATTGTGGTAACATTGGGTTACAATGCCTTTTTAAACTGTAGGAGGGACAAAAAACAAGCCAAACAAAGCAGGTCTTCCAGCAGTTTTCTGCTCAAAAACTGCCAGTTTGAGACTCCAATAATCCTTACTAATTGGGAGTTTACCCATAAAAATTGCTTTAGAATAAAGAGACCAATAATTCTTTTACTTACCTTACCTGGGAAGCAAATTATTACTAGCTTTGCTTTACCTTCTGATAAAATGAGATAGAATCTGAATAACAGAAACTTTATGCTATATTTCCTTTTGAATAAGAAGCATAAATGTAGTGGCAGTAAAATTTGCTAATAGAGAAGCCTCTTGTAGGACAAATCTGAAAGCTTGGATTTTTCAACCATATTTGCATGTTATGTGGCAGCCATGCCTTTCACAAGTAATGTTCATTATTTTATTTCAAGTTACATTTGTCCATTTGGTCAATTGGAAAGCACTCTACCAGCAGCAAAATTCAGTTACACTTTGAGCCAGAAACCATTAATGCCTGTTTTAGGGGGCCCTACGGGACATCCAGGTGTAAGTTGATACCTGTGCATGTTTATGTTGACTCATTTTCCTGGACCACTTGGTCAAATAAATGACTTGTCAATTCTACTTCAGATTGATTATGTCTCTAGGGAAGTCATCAGTTGGTAACAACTGCTGCCAACTGCAGCAAAGACTTTTGCATAGACTGCAATTTGTTCAATGAAAGGTTCCTTAGGCAAATTGATCTTGAACTCTTTTCAAGTTTTGAGCCTCATCAACATTATTCTTTAAAAGTTATTAGGTCAGATGTATAATCTAATTAGTCATAGGCATAAAAAAACTAGACTATGTAAGGAGGAACTTGGTTTAGCCACTAGTTAGCTATTTAACCTGAGCTTTAGTTTCCTCATTGTTTAGATAGGGAAAATAATACCACATCTCTCACAGTGTGAGAATTAAACGAGGTTAAATGCATACATTCAACAGTATTGCAGCTATGCAAGTGGCATTGGTGGTAATTAGTGGTCCAATAGGGATTCTGGCACTACTCACTCTTCATTCTATTTCTTAAAATGTTTTCAGCAAAGTGGCAATTATTTTTATGAACTTAGAACATGATAAAATTAAATTTATCTATTAATAGATAAATTCATAGATAAATATAGATACAGGTATTAAAAATAAAAAAGACATCTACTAATTGTAAACCTTTGGTCAGGTGGATGGATGGTACATACGTGTCCATGTTTGCCATTTTCTCTTGCTTCTGATAAGAATTCACACAGTAGTTCAAGAAATGGTATCACAAATAGAAATTATTTTGATCAAATTCTAGCAAGATCTTCTCTTTGACAGGACAAAAGAGAGACAGAATCTATGGAAAACTCAAAAATCCAATTATTTTAAAATTAGTCATACTTTGAAATCCTTATAAATACCATGCTTAGATCTGGTCTGGAAGTTAGAATTGGTCTGCCACTAGCCATGTAGACTTGGGCAACTCATTTAGCTTATTTGTGCCTCAGTTTCCTCATCTTTCAGTTGAAAGAGTTGAAAAGATAGTCTCTTTCAGCTTTAAAATGAACACAATTCTATGACACTGTTGCTGAGTGTCATTAAATAGGGATGGTTGATATTACTATATATTCACACTACGCAATTTCAACTAAGCCCTCATTGCTACTCAATAGTCCTTATATGCACCCCTTAGTACATTCCTCACAGTAGTTATCCCAAAGCCTCACTAGCCTCCTCAAGTCCCCATCTCACTGGGCAAATATGGACCCAAACTAGTGCATTCTTCAAGTAGACACAGACCAGCTACTAGAAACTGGTTTGAAAGAAGCAAGCAGCATAATGAGGATTCCTCAGGATAGTTTTGGTACTATTTATTTGATACCAAAGAGCCACCTCGTGCACATTGATGATACAAAAATCACCATTTAGGATGCAATGCTTTTTCTACATTTTGATTCATCTGTCATTTTTTTCACATGCATCTGTTTGAAGACCAAGTGTTGGAAATATACATAATATACAGTAATATATTATATATATATATATAATATACTATATATGTATATATAGTAGTATATACATAATATACAACAAAAAAGTTGATGTATACCCATTTTGTTAATTAAATTCTACCCCCTTATTTTGTTCTTCTAAGAAATTGCTAAATGATCTAAGTGCTAAAATTAAATGGCTGGTCCTGAGAGTAGGGCCATTTCACAGTAACAGTGGAATATAGAGAGTATGTTAAAATTAGAATAAGCTTAAGAAAGAATTATGCACTCTGACCAAGGTGGGAAAATTAGCTGAAATATCTGCCAAGGGAAAATGGAAAGTTCTTAGATACCAGATGTCTCTGTGGATTCCAAATTTGGAATTCTTTGTCGCCTTTTAAATCTTCCTTCAGAAGTATCAAGCCTTACAATGCATGTGGTTTGGCATATGGGCTGTTATTTTGCATTTCTAGACTCTGAGTCTGCCTTTTCAATCAGTATCTAAGCTATTTTGCTAAGTTCTAGGATGTCTTGGGGTATGTGGTTCTCAAGAACATGAGGCAAAGAAATAATGACTTGTTATTTCCTCCTTCATTTTATCATAAAGATCTGAAGACAAGATTTAGGGCCCAAGGAAGCATAACTGCTATCTTTCTTTTCTTTCCGGAAGACCTTTTGAATGTTTTTTTATGGAGGAATAGGGGATAAAGATGCTCCCTCGTTATTAAAAGTGCCTTAATTTTTTTAATATTAAGTTTTCATACAGGGCAATTTGGGCTCTTCCTCTATAATTACATTTCTTTCTTCAACACCAGCCACTCCATAAACCTCCGTATTGAGAACCAACTATGACAGCAGAACTTGATTTCTGGTGATAAAGACAATGGGACAATGTAATATGAAAGCCAATTATTCATTTAGCAATGATAGTTAAATTGAAGATGAATAAATGATGGGAGAAGAAAGAACAATTGAAGTCCAAGTGAGAAAGACCTCTAATATACAAAAGGTAAAAGAAGCACCCATTTCAAACTAAGGCACTAATTTTCATTTGCATCTCATTTTCTTCATCTTGGATTGCAGAAAATATTCAGGATTGTTCACTAGATGGAATATATTGTGTTAGTGGCAAATTACTGATTTGTAAACATCATGTAGAACACTTGAACATGAATAACCTACTAGTTTGCATTTTTAATTGTTTATAAATCAATTGTTAAATGTAAATGATGTCTAAATTGATAGTTTCATACCTTCCAACTTATCAGTAACATATAAGAAATGTGAAATGTCTAAAAAAATGCCCCTTTATTCTATCTGTGAAGAAACCATTACACAAAATTGAGTTTAGAATTGTTTTTAATAAACACTCTGAAATACTATTTTAAAGATAGTGACAAATCTCTTCAGAAAATGACCTCTATAATGAAAAATCAATTCTGGCAGGATCATGACACATTAGTTAAACATTCATGGAAAAGGTGGAGCAGCCAGCAGCGAGTTTAAAAGTAGAAACCAGAGGACATAGGTGCCCCACATCACAAGCTCTATCCGACAGAAGCCTCGAAGTCACGGAATTGGAGGAGACAACCAAAAGTCACCAGATAAACAGACTCTGTCTCCATTTTATTTTGTACCCAGATGGAAGCAGCCACAGCGGAGAAAAACAATAAAAAGATAAAGGCATATTTGTAAGCTGCAACCTCTTAGGTTTAAAAAAAAATGAGCTGAGAAAGCACATAGAAAGCTGTGAATTATGAGTGACAGGCTATGGAATGGTATATTGGACCTGCCTTTCTCTCTGATTGGAGAACTAGAATCCAAGGTGAACATCCAGAAGATTCCCACTGTTGAGTCATACAAGACTCAGGGAGATGTTACAGAAGTCACAGCCTGGGGAACTGGCAAAACTTACATATTCAACAGCCTGTTCCCCTTCATCCTTGCCAAAGGAATTATAATGTTGGGGGAGGAGGGTGTGTCAATGTGCCCAACCCCAGGAGATGACTCTGGTTTGTCTAATCCAATCATAGCAATCCTATGCTCCTTTGCTAGTTGATCATTTGGCCAGTATTCCATGCTGCCGTGGAATGGGGATGGGGAAACACGTGATCCGGTTCTTGCCCATAAGTCATGAAGGGAACCTAATAAGAAGCCTCTGGAAGAGATTTGTCTTCCTGAAACAAGAAAAGCCCTTTTCCTCCAGCACACTCTGTGAATCAAACATGGTGTCACGAGGCCATAATGCCTCCTTGGTAGCCATCTTGTAGCTTAAGGACCAAAATATCAACAAGTTGAGGATGGCAGAGAAGAAAGATAGAAAACTCCTAGTTCCTTGATATGAACTTTGGGCTTCTGTACCAAATCTAGAACCACCTACTCCCAGACTTCTCACTCTGTAGGAAAATTAAATCCTTTATTTTTGAGTCTCTGTTAGTTGAAAATTGTGTTTCTTGCAGCTGAATGATCCTAACTGATAGAAAGACTTAGACTGTAAAAGTAAGAAGACTCCATGATTCTATGGCTAGAGAGTCACTGCCCACTTTGCAATGGCCACTATGGAGAGGAGAGAGGAGATCAAGAAAGAAAGTTCTGCTGATAAACAAAGGAGAGGGAATGCACGTTCAGGGGTCCATCCTTGTGCCATTTCTACCTCTGATAATGAAGTTTTCCACAATCAAGTGTGAGAGGACACATGTTCTTCATTAATAGAAGCAATACTAACGATGGAAAAACCACTGGTAAAATAGTCAACATAACTCTTCAATCAGTTGTGTGTCTTGCCTATGACATTTTGTTTCATTTGGCATTTATATCAATAAGTTGATTAGAAACAGACATTTTGTTTCTAAGAGTCATCAGGGAATTCAGTAATGCCTAGAAATTTCCTAAATGATGGTTCATATATATTGAGCCTCACATATGTCTAACGGTTTCATTTAAATGTGTGTCTGTGTATACATACATATACAAAGACAGACACAGACAGATTGTACTTAAAGACAGGAGTTAAATTTTAAATTCCCCTTAGATCCTAAATTTCTCAAAGGCCATGAGTGTCCACAGTGCAATGCACTGGATAACTAAGATTAATTGATCAAAAGGAAACTTTTAAAACTTGATAAATATTCATTTTATACTGCAGACACATTGTATTACCTAGGTCTTTATATAACTTCTTACTCTTACACTCAGTATAGCTTTTTGTGTTTCCTTAAATATCTGAGAAAGCAAAACAGGGGTAATGTTAATAAAAATGTTAATATAAATGTAATAAAAATGCAGTTCTCTGCATAACGTGAAGCTTTGTTTTGTCATCAGTCTCCCATTCCTAGCTTTGATCATGATATTAATTTGGGATATAAATTTTCTTAGTTCTTCCTTTCCTTGCAAAGTCTCCACCAATGCCCGATTTCGTTTGGTCTTTATCCTTTTGCCTTTATTAGAGTACAAAAATAGGCTGGAGCATCTTTTTTTAGAGTCAAAAAAGTTTTCACACTTGCATAACTCATGCAGTTGAAATGGCCTGAAATCAACAGTCCTCAGAAAAGCATCTTTGAAAAGACACCGATGCTGAAAATCAGTAGCTGCAAAGAAATACTTTGAAAAGAATAGTAAGGAAAAGCTACGGTGAAACTGTGCTGGAGAGATAAAAATATGTAGAACTAGAAGACATTCACTTTAGAAACTTTCTTTATGGTTTTGAAAATTTTATATGTCTGAGTTTTTTTTTTTTAAATCCCTAAAGTTTTCCTGGGATTACAGATGTTTGAAGCTTTCAAATTAGCTATGCAATTGTTGGTAGGAAAATGAGATTTCCAGATTAGCTTTCTCACTGAATAAAATATTAGGATAATTATTTGGTTGGCAGGAGAAATGAACAAGAATTGAGTATGTCTAAGTCTCTCAAAAAGGTACAGGCAAGGTCTGGAGACAGGACAAAAGGAACAGCTAAAAGAAGAGGCAAATACATTGGGTTGGAAGAACAGGGACAAGAAATGGGAAGGCAGCAAAAGGGGCCGAGGGAAAGGGGATGATCTGGGGTGATGGAATAAGAAACTCCAGAGGGGGTTCTCGCAAAGGAAGA
The DNA here is from genome assembly GCF_057802395.1 of Ceratotherium simum simum. Classification (NCBI taxonomy): domain Eukaryota; kingdom Metazoa; phylum Chordata; class Mammalia; order Perissodactyla; family Rhinocerotidae; genus Ceratotherium; species Ceratotherium simum. Next base: position 42,621,426 of record NC_141924.1, read on the forward strand.
GACGGAAGTCCTGAGAAGTCAGAACTTAGTCCTCTCTCTATCTCTCTCTGTCTTTCCCTCACACACATTCTTATTCTCTCTCTTTCTGTCTCACTCTGTGTGTCTCTGTCTCTCTCTCTCTCTCACACACACACACACACACACACACACGTGAGGCCATGGAAGGACCCTGTCCTACAATCCTTGCAGGATCTGGCCTAGAACAAGGCAGGCTTGTAGTGTCTGTGTGTGGGCAGATAAGCGGAGCCTTTGTGTAAGCGAACGTTCCAAAGAAAGCATGATGGCTAATAGGCTCATGGGTTCCCCTGGGACAAGGCCTTGGCCATGTCACTGTCTGAATTTGGCAGTTATCTCCTTTAAATTCCCACACCACCCTCTCAAGACTTGTGGGAATTTCGTTCTTCCTTTTTCTCTCTCTGTCCCATCTGGAAAATATGCGATGTCAGTGTTTATTTCCTACGGCCCTCCTCATCCTGGGGCTGAGCTGGGTTTTGCCGCTCTTTACTTTCACACAACCCGTCGGGCATATCCTCACCTCTGCCTCCTTCCCTCTGCTGATAGTTGTTTATGACACAGAGCTCCTATCCCCTTGTTATCTTCCTTATTGAAAACAACTTGGCTGTTTGACTTTGCCTAAGTTCTCATGATGTCAATGAAACCTCATATGAAACTCCAAGCCTCACCACCCATCGTCTGGTACAATTTGGGAGTTCTCAGATAGGACTGCAAACCAGGGTGATCTCCAACTGTCTGAACCAATGGAAAGAGTGCTCTGTCCTTGGAGCTCCTGGGACACCAGAGTGGTCACTAGCTCTGGGCTGGGGTGCATCAAAGAGGGCCCTGGGCTGAAACAAATTCTGCCTAACTTAATCATAAGAAATATATTGGAAGAATATGAGGGTAGCATTAAGTATTTGTGAAGGAGTGGAATACTGCAGAGGTCCTGATGAAGGCTGATCCCAGGTGAGATTATCCAAGTATTAATTTTCAAGATAAATCCTTCCTGGAGCCTCAGTCTGGGGCTACACCAAACCAATCCCTGATGCAGGAAGGTGTGAGGTAGGAAGTGGATTAAAGGGAAAACTGGGAAAAATGGGGATCACGGCCAAACATATCTGTCCATTTTCTCTCTCTCTTTTTGTCTCTTGAACTGAAGGTCAGATCCTACCTTTATCACCTGCCTTTAAGGCAGAAGAAAGTCTTAGTGTTATTTACTGTGGACTATTGCAATATCACAGGTATTGAAAAAGATCATAGCACAATTAGCACTGAAGAGTTGAAAAGAATTACTCACATGCTCAAAACATCCATTGTTGGGATTCAATTTGTTTGACTAGTACAGTGACTATCTTTAGTGTCCTTCAAAAAATAATTTTCTTTTCTTTCTGCTCATTGGAACAAAGAGTTTTCACTGGGAAAATGAAGACACTTTACAGCAAGCTCTAGTGGATGTAGCATTTAAGGAAGGTTATGTATTCCTCATCATTTCTATAGTATTCTTCTATTATTTACTGGACGATCACTCAAATATATTTTGGAATATAATCTTTTATGTAAGAATAGTTTGAAGTAAAACTTCCAAGTTTTGTGGCTAGCCTTGGCCACTAAATAAAAGATATCTCTTTGTTTTCTCATGGAAACTGATTATAATCACTAGTAAGTATTATTTTCATGTTGCCTTTTCTTACTGTTATTTCTACAAATGTTGAAACAAATGGTTGAAAGAAATTTTGTCCATAACAATCAACACTAGGCACCTCTGATTCCTAAGCAATGCAATAATGACCACTAATGACGGGTGAAGAAAATAAAAGTGGAAAATTATAATTATTGTATTTTATTTCTTTTTAACAGTAATAAAATTTTAATTCTAACACAATTTGGAGAATTATTTTGGCTTACATATGATCAACATTGATCCAGGTATGCTATAATCAACTGATAAAAATGAGGAATATAAATTGGCAACTTGATTTAAAATTTTTTACAACTCCAGAGAACATAATGTCACCTTATGGATATTTATATCTTCTGTCTCCTTCAGAAGTAAACTCACTGGTTCATTCAGCTCTTACAGTGCCTGTTTCAATTCAATTAAACAAGACTTACTGAGTGAAAATTTGGAGCAGGTGTATGCAAAACATACAAAGGAGAGTCAATAAATTTCCCGCCCTCTAAAAGCTTATGGTCTGAGGGTGGGAGAGGCAAGTTCAATGATACGAGGCAAAGAATTAAGTGTGAAAGTGAGGTACAATGTTCTGTGTTCAAATATATAAAGGGCAATTCTGTGGAAAAGGATAGAATCTGTGTTTTCAAAATTGGCCAGTGTGCCACAACATATATAAACCCACATACAGGTCATTTGGCTGGAAAATACCTGTACTATAGAAGCAATTTTGTTACTGCCCCTAGGAAACCTCTGGTTTCAGATCTCCGTAAAGTTTAAGGAAATAATGCTTACAATCTCTCTGTTTTACAGGCTTATTCTGTGGATGGATTGTACGATATTTTTAAAGGTTCGAGTTTCAGGAGGACATCATAAAAATGAAATTTGATTAGTCAATCTAACCCTTTAGGGTACATAAAAATGTTATGAGTGCTTCCATACATTTATGTACAGAAATCTTCATAGGATTGAAAAATACCACCTTATATTTCCCATAAACTCTATAAAGAGCACTGTAACCCTAAATAAAAAAGAGTTTGCTCTCACGTACAGAATCCAAATGGGCAGAATTGGCAATGCAAATGAAGACAGACCCATGCCCTGGGTGACCTCTGGTCTCCTCCAGATGCAGAAAAGGAATATTAGCCTGAAGAATCACTAAATGTCTTAGAAATAAAGGCCATTACGTCTTAGGATATAAATGTTGATTGAAAGAGTTGGTATCAAGTTAATAGCAGGAGTTCAATAGTTAGTTGAAAGTTGTTATATAAAAGTTGTAGAAAGAACTTGGGAAGAAAAAGATCAAAGAAAAAAACCAAAGAGGTTAAGAGCAGAGGGTGACAAAGGGGCGTGAGAGCCATCTTCACATACATAAAAGACAGTCATGATCCAGAAGGTAGTACTTGGACAGAAGCGTGTCTGGAGATAGAGCAATCCGATTTTTTTTTCTCCTCCCCAAAGCCCCAGTAGATAGTTGTATATTCTAGTTGTAAGTCCTTCTAGTTCTTCTATGTGAGATGCCGCCACAGTGTGGCTACTGACAGATGGGTGGTGTGGTTCTGTGCCCAGGAATTGGGCCCGGGCTGCCGAAGCAGATTGTGCTGAACTTTAACCATTAGGCCATCAGGGCTGGCCCCTAAAGCAATCCAATTTTGATTGACAAGAAGGAAAACTTTCTAACCATCATATCTTTCCAAAGTTAGAGTGGGCTATCTTAGAAGGTAATAGTTTTCCATCACCGGCAATGCTCAAATTGAGCCTGAACAACCACATATAATAATAAGAAGAAGAAAAAGAAGAGGAGGAGGAGAAGGAGGAGGAGGAGGAGGATGAAGGAGGAGGACGAGAAAAAAAACCCATAACCATTGGTTGAGTTCCTCACCATGTGCCAGACTCCACACTAAGTGCTTTACATGCATTATCCCATGCCATCCTCACCACAACCCTAGGTGGTAAATAATTATTTCCATTTTAGAGAGAAGAACCCGGGGCATGGAAGATATCAATAACTTTCCCAGGGTCACACAGGTAGTTTGTAGCTCGGCAGGGATTTAAATTTGATTCTGACTCCTAAGTCTATCATATCATACTTTCTTTCACTGGGGATGTTGTGTAAAATATTTAAGCAGGTTTTTATTTTTCCAAGGAAGAGTTAAATCAATTATCGTTTGTTGAGGACGAGGTCAAGATGGCAGCGTAGGCAGACTCTGAGCTCACCTCCTCCCACGGACACAGCCAATTTACAACTACTCGTGGAAAAATTACCCCTGAGACAGAACTGAAAACTGGGTAAGAGGAACTCCTGCAACAAAGCACAATCCTAATTGAGGTGGAAGAGGCAGAAACTCCCTTCTGGAGAGGAAAAATGCTGCCTTCACAAGCCACAGCACCTCACGGCCACCGGGAGCAGCGCACAGGTCCGCAGCCTCCCTGGAGGAGCGGGGCCCTGAGCCAGGGAGCGCCCCCGCTGTGGGCATTTTGTGGACCCAGCACAATCGAGACCAACGGCACAATATCTGACTCTGCCTGCTACTAAAACATTGGGGAGCACCCCCAGAAAAGCTGCTTCACAAAGAAATTGAAACCGGCTCTTAAAGGGCCCGCGCACAAGCTCACACGTTTCAGAAAGCATCCTAAAATCACCAGAAAGAAAGGTGCACAGTGCTTTGGTGAAAAGAGACTCACCTAATAGGCCCTGTGTGCATCTCGCTGAGAGGCGAGACCTCTCCAGGGACTGCGACATTGGCGGCAGCCGTTGTTGTGGCCTGGTGTGGGCGTGCTGACACAGACGCCATTGGAGTTCTCCCTGAGGCCTGCTGTCCCGGGGTCGCCCCACCCGCTAGAGCACTGATTTAATCCATCTCAGCCAGGGCAGGCAGCCCACCCTAGAGACTGGCCCCACCCACCAGCGGGCCCTCAGGCAACTTGTGGGCCTGCATAGATTGGTGACTGTATTCTCTGCAGCCTGGCAACTGAGCTGACTTCGGTGGGGTGGGGCTTGCACAAGGAGTGGGTGGAGAGTGTGGGGCAGTGGTGGAGTGTGTGGGGCTCCCACCATGGAGAGACAGGTTCTGCTTTGGGGGGTCGGGGCACCCACACGGGGCAGGACTGTGTTGACTGTGTGGGTGGACCTGTGGGCGGCAGAGCTTGTCAGCTGCAGAAGACTCGGGCTTCTCAAAGACCCACATAGGGGGTTTGCCCCACCTTCCAAAGCCTGAAACAATTGGGTGTTCCTGTGCCTGAGTCCAGCCCCACCCAGCTGCAATCCTCAGAGAGCTGACAAGAGACCTAAAGGCTGGAGGCTTATAGCAATTGTAAGGCCCTGAGCCTAACAACCTGCCACGCTGGGGGCCTACTCACGTAAAAGAAATACTGCAACACAAATGTGGTATTAGAACTTGCAGCCAACTGTGCTGGGGCTCCCCACACCTGATAAAGAGACTGAAGGGCCCACAACAACTACAAGCAGCTGAGCATTACAACAGCTGGCCAGGAGCATAACTCGGCCTCCCTGGGCACCTACCGGGAGAGCAAACACGCCACAACAGAAGGACACACGTAGCCCACATAGGGGTCACCCCTGGAACATTGAGAATTGAGGGAAGCACACTGCAGGCCCCCTAAGGCATCACTTACATAAGGTCACCTATCCAAGAGCAGGAGACGTAGCTGACCTACCTAATACGTAGACACAAGCACAGGGAAAGAGGCAAAATGAGGAGGCAAAGGAATACATTCTAAGTAAGGGAACAGGACAAAACCCCAGAAAAGGAACTAAGTGAAACAGAAATGAGCAACCTACCCAACAGAGAGTTCAAACAAATAGTGTTAAGGATGCTCACTGATGTGGGGAGAAGAATAGATGAACTCAGTGAGAATGTCAACAAAGAAATGGAAGATATAAAAAAGAACCAATCAGAAATGAATAATACAATACCAGAAATGAGAAATTCACTAGAGGGACTCAAAAACAGAGTAGAGGATACAGAAGAATGGATCTGCGAGCTGGACGAAAGACTAGAGGAAATTACCCAAGCTGAACAGGTAAAAGAGAAAAGAATTAAAAAGAGTGAGGACAGTCTAAGGGACCTCTGGGACACCATCAAGCGCACTAACATCCGTGTTATAGGTGTCCCGGAAGGAGAAGAGCAAGACAAAGGGGCAGAGAATCTATTTCAAGAAATAATAGATGAAAACTTCCCTAACCTAAGGAAGGAAGCAGACATCCGGGTACAGGAATCACAGAGAGCCCCAAACAAGATAAACCCAAAGAGGCCCACACCAAGACACATCATAATCAAAATGTCCAGAATTAAAGATAAAGAGAGAATCCTAAAAGCCACAAGAAAAAGTCAAGTTACATACAAAGGAAACCCCATAAGGCTATCAGCTGACTTCTCAGCAGAAACCTTACAGGCTAGAAGAGAGTGGCACCATATATTTAAAGTGCTAAAAGGAAAAAACTTACAACCAAGAATACTCTACCCAGCAAGGTTATCATTCAAAATAGAAGGAGAGATCAAAAATTTCCCAGACAAGCAAAAATTAAAGGAGTTTGTCACCAAGAAACCAGTGCTACAAGAAATGTTAAAGGGACTGATTTAAGGGGAAAAGAGAAGACCACAAACAGACAAAATTATCTATTTCCATGATAAGAGGGTAATGGATACAAATGCACAAAAAAGAGGTTAGATGTGATATCAAAAACATAAAAGGAGGGAGGAGGGGAGGTAAAGAGTAGAGCTTTCAGACAGAGGTCAAACTAAAGAGACCATCAATTCTGTATAGAAGAAGAAAGGAACAGAGAAGGACTACTAAAACACTGAGAAAAAAGAAAAAAGAAGAAGAAAAAAAAAAGTTAAAAAATGGCGGTAAATACACACTTATCAATAGCTACTTTAAACGTCAATGGACTAAATGCTCCAATTAAAAGGCATAGGGTGGCTGATTGGATTAAAAAACAAGACCCATATATATGTTGCATACAAGAGACACACTTCAGACCTAAAGACATTCACAAACTGAAAGTTTAGGGATGGAAAAAGATACTCCATGCAAATGCCAATGAAAAGAAAGCTGGGGTAGCAGTACTCATATCAGACAAAATAGACTTTAAAACAAAAACTGTAAAAAGAGACAAAGAAGGGCATTACATAATGATCAAGGGAATAATCCAACAAGAGGATATAACACTTGTAAATATCTACGCACCCAATGTAGGTGCACTTAAATATATAAAGCAATTATTAACAGACATAAAAAGAGAAATAGACAGTAACACAATAATAGTAGGGGACTTTAACACTCCACTTACACCAACGGATAGATCGTCCAAACAGAAGATCAATAAGGAAACATTGGCCTTAAATGACACACTAGACCAGATGGACCTAGTAGATATATACAGAGCATTCCATCCAAAAACTGAAGAATACACATTCTTTTCAAATGCACATGGAATATTCTCCAGGATTGATCATATATTAGGCCACAAAACAAGTCTCCATAAATTTAAGAAGATTGAAATAATACCAAGCATCTTTTCTGACCACAATGGTATGAAACTAGAAATCAACTATAGGAAGAAAATCAGAAAAGCCATGAATACGTGGAGATTAAATAAAATGCTACTGAACAACGACTGGGTCAATGAAGAAATCAAAGAAGAAATCAAAAAATACCTGGAGACAAATGAAAATGAAAATACGACATGCCAGAATTTATGGGATACAGCAAAAGTGGTTCTAAGAGGGAAGTTTATAGCAATACAGGCCTATCTCAACAAACAAGAAAAATCTCAAATAAACAATCTAACAATGCACCTAAAGGAACTGGAAAAAGAAGAACAAACCAAGCCCAAAATCAGTAGAAGAAGGGAAATAATAAAAATCAGAACAGAAATAACTGAACTAGACACCAAAAAGCAATACAAACACTTACTAAAACCAACAGCTGGTTCTTTGAAAAGATCAACAAAATTGACAAACCTTTAGCTAGACTCACCAAGAAAAAAAGAGAGAAGGCACAAATAAGTAAAATCAGAAATGAAAGAGGAGAAATTACAACACACACCTCAGAAATACAAAAGATTATAAGAGAATACTATGAAAAGCTATATGGCAACCAATTCGAAAATATGGAAGAAATGGATAAATTCTTAGAATCATACAACCTTCCAAAACTGGATCAAGAAGAAGTAGAGAATTTCAATAGACCAATCACCAGTAAGGAGATCGAAACACTAATCAAAAACATCCTCAAAAATAAAAGTCCAGGACCAGACGGCTTCCCTGGTGAATTCTACCAAACATGCAAAGAAGACTTAATACCTATCCTTCTCAAACTCTTCCAAAAAATCGAGGAGGGGGCGAAGCTCCCTAACTCATTCTACGAAGCTGACATTACCCTGATACCAAAACCAGACAAGGACAACACAAAAAAAGAAAATTACAGGCCAAGATCACTGATGAACATCGATGCAAAAATCCTCAACAAAATATTAGCAAATCACATACAACAATATGTTAAAAAGATTATACACCGTGATCAAGTAGGATTTATTCCAGGTATGCAGGGATGGTTCAACATTCGCAAATCAATCAACATGATACACCACATTAATAAAATGAAGAATAAAAATCACATGATCATCTCAATAGATGCAGAGAAAGCATTTGACAAGATACAGCATCCATTTATGATAAAAACTCTGAATAAAATGGGTACAGAAGGAAAGTACCTCAACATAATAAAGGCCATATATGACAAACCCACAGTTAATATCATCCTCAATGGTGAAAAACTGAAACCTATCCCTCTAAGAACAGGAACCAGACAAGGATGCCCACTGTCACCACTCCTATTTAACATAGTACTAGAAGTCCTAGCCAGAGCAATCAGGCAAGAGAAAGAAATAAAAGGGATCCAAATTGGAAAGGAAGAAGTGAAACTGTCACTATTTGCAGATGACATGATTTTATATATAGAAAACCCTAAAGAATCCACCAGAAAACTTTTAGAAGTAATAAACAAATATGGTAAAGTTGCAGGATACAAAATCAACATACAAAAATCAGTTGCATTTCTATACACTAACAATGAAGTAGCAGAAAGAGAAATTAAGAATACCATCCCATTTACAATTGTAACAAAAAGAATAAAATACCTAGGAATAAACTTAACCAAAGAGGTGAAAGATCTGTACACCGAAAACTATAAAACATTGCTGAAAGAAATTGAAGAAGACACAAAGACATGGAAAGATATTCTGTGCTCTTGGATTGGAAGAATTAACATAGTTAAGATGTCCATACTTCCTAAAGCCATCTATAGATTCAATGCAATCCCTATCAAAGATCCAACAACATTTTTCACAGAAATAGAACAAAGAATCCTAAAATTTATATGGAACAACAAAAGACCCCGAATAGCTAAAGGAATCCTGAGAAAAAAGAACAAAGCTGGAGGTATCACACTCCCTGATTTTAAAATATACTAAAAAGCTATAGTAACCAAAACAGCATGGTACTGGCACAAAAACAGACACACAGATCAATGGAATAGAATCAAAAGCCCAGAAATAAACCCACACATCTATGGATAGCTAATCTTTGACAAAGGAGCCAAGAATATACAATGGAGAAAAGAAAGTCTCTTCAACAAATGGTGTTGGGAAAACTGGATAGCCACATGCAAAAAAATGAAAGTAGACCCTTACCTTACACCATACACAAAAATTAACTCCAAATGGATTAAAGACTTGAATGTAAGACCTGAAACTATGAAACTTCTAGAAGAAAACATAGGCAGTACGTTCTTCGACATCGGTCTTAGCAACATATTTTCAAGCACCATGTCTGACCGGGCAAGAGAAACAATAGAAAAAATAAACAAATGGGACTACATCAAACTAAAAAGCTTCTGCACAGCAAAGGAAACCATCAACAAAACAAAAAGACAACCTAAAAATTGGGAGAAGATATTTGCAAACCATACATCTGATAAGGGCTTAATCTCCAAAATATATAAAGAACTCATGCATCTCAACAACAAAAAACTAACAACCCAATTAAAAAATGGGCAAAAGACCTGAACAGACATTTCTCCAAAGAAGATATACACATGGCCAACAGACACATGAAAAGATGTTCAAAATCATTAACTATCAGGGAAAGGCAAATCAAAACTACAATGAGATATCACCTCATGCCCGTCAGAATGGCTATAATTAACAAGACAGGAAACAACATGTGTTGGAGAGGATGTGCAGAGAAGGGAACTCTCATACACTGCTGGTGGGAGTGCAAATCGGTGCAGCCACTATGGAAAACGGTATGGAGATTCCTCAAAAAATCAAGGATAGAACTACCATATGATCCAGCTATTCCACTGCTGGGTATTTATGCAAAGAACTTGAAAACACCAATGCATAAAGATACATGCACCCCTGTGTTCATTGCAGCGTTATTCACAATAGCCAAGATTGGGAAACAACCTAAGTGCCCATCAAGGGATGAATGGATAAAGAAGCTGTGGTATATATACACAATGGAATACTACTCAGCCATAAGAAACGATGAAATCCAGCCATTTGTGACAACGTGGATGGACATTGAGGGTATTATGCAAAGTGAAATAAGTCAGAGGGAGAAGGTCCAATACCGTATGATTTCCTTCATTAAGTAGTAGATAATAACAGCAATAAACAAACACATAGAGACAGAGATTGGATTGGTGGTTACCAGAGGGGAAGGTAGGAGGGAGGAGGGCGAAAGGGATAACTCGGCACATGTGTGTGTTGATGGGTTGTAATTAGTATTTGGGTGGTGAACATGATGTAATCTATGCAGAAATAGAAGTATAATGATGTACACCTGAAATTTATACAGTGTTATAATCCAGTGTTACTGCAATAAACAAAAAATTAAAAAAATAAGTTCCAAAAAAAAAAAAAATTATCGTATGTTGTTGTTGTTGATCTTTCAAACCCAGAGATTCTACAACTATACAAACATGAGGCACAGAAAAATTAGATGACGTCTGAATGTTACTGAGCTAGTTACTGCTAGAACTGTGTCTAGAACCTACTTCCTGGATCTCAACCAGTTGAGTGCTCTTTTTACAATATCACTCTGCCTTCTAAGTATGGATCTAGGAGTTGGGAGAAGGAAAGAGTGAACTTGTAACATGGAAAAATTCTCTCCAACTAATGCTGAGAACAAGCAAAACTGGAAAGGGCATTTGCCCTTCAAATGGTAGACAATTTGTAAAGGAAAAAGAATGCAGAAGACAGCTTTATATTTCCCAAGTATGTAAGAAAGCTCCTTAAATCTCAAGAAGAGTTGAGATGCCCAAAGTGAAAGACATGTGTGCTAGCTCCACTACACATTCAGTTTCTCTTTGAACAATAAGAACACTGACATGGTAGTGTAATATGCTAATTCTTCCCTAACTTGTTAAACTCTTCATTACATGATCTGGCTTATACCCTGGATTTATTTCTTTCCATATTCTTTTTGAGGTTAAAGGACTTTTTCATCGTTTTTCTCATCAAATCTTCATAATAACCCTTTCGGTAAATAGAAATATGTTATTAACCTATGCCCATTTTATAAATGAGGAAACTGAGGCCCACGAAGGTGGTTTAAATGGTTCAGAGTCACGCAGCTGGTGCACGGCTCAGCTGGGATCATGTAGATGTGCCAACTCGCAGAGCAGTGCTCTTTGTCTGACACCACACTGACTCTCTTCTCTAGACTACAGGACAGGACAACACGGAGGGCTTCAACAGCAATTGCAATAGCCATGTGTATGTCTTACACTACATTTCCCTTATGTACTACTTTATTTTTCAAAAAAAGAGACTGTGGCTTAGAGTATTATAAAAATCACATTTACTTAATTCATCCAAGTAGCATTTTTATACCTCAAATTTATATCTATTTAAGGTAACTGAATGGTAAATACAAAAAGACCTATTTGGAGACTATTATATATGTAGATTAACTTACATGCTTGTTTGGAAAAAGAAAAGATTGCTAGAAAAAAGCACTGAGTAGCTTACATTTACAAGGAAATGAGAATAGACATATTTATAATTTTAACATGATTCAATGGCATATCCCAGTGGAACATTATTTTTACTTTAGTGTTTTATTTTGTTTACCAATATCCATTTTTCATATACGAATAACTAAGAGTGAGGAAAGTGATTTTCTCAAGGACAAAGAGCTATTGCCTCATTGTACCATACATTTGTAGAGCTTAGGGCCAGAGGAAACAAACATTTAACAATGGATAAGTATCAGGAGGGCTAATAGTGAGGGTTTGAAAAGCTATCACCAACTTTTTACTGAGGTCAAGGAATCCAGACTCCCTAAGAAGGCAGAGTGGCAAGGAAAGGAGGAACTGGCGTACAGCAATTGGGGATGGCAGATTAAAACGCACTCTTTTCAACCTATTTCATTGTTTGAGCATAGTAACAACTCCAGAGGGACAGTCTCCCCACCTACCTTGAATTGCTAAAACAAGCATGCCGAAAAGAAGGGAGCATCTGGGGCCGGCCCCGTGGTGCAAGTGGTTAAGTGTGCGTGCTCCACTGCGGCGGCCTGGGGTTCGCTGGTTCGGATCCCGGGCGCACAGCGACGCACTGCTTGGCAAGCCATGCTGTGGAAGCGTCCCATATAAAGTGGAGGAAGATGGGCATGGATGTTAGCCCAGGGCCAGTCTTCCTCAGCAAAAAAAAGAGGAGGATTGGCAGATGTTAGCTCAGGGCCGATCCTCCTCACAAAAAAGAAAAAAAAAAAAAAACAAGGGAGCATCTTTGGATTGTCTCTTCATTCAACAGATCAACAGCAAATACACTTCTTGGTCACAAAAACTAGAGACCACAAAGACTAGCAGTCAGAGCAAAACCATGGGAAAAAATTCTGTTACTGTGCTCCCCAAAAAAGTCTCTAAGACAATTTAGGAATGAAAAACCACATCAAATTTTAAAGTGTGGGTAACAGATTGCTAGAGGTTATACGCTAATTCTAATATGTTGGATACTTGCTTTCTTGAGGGTAAGAAGGTGATGGAATATAATGGACAACCTTGGGACAGTCTAACCAATGATGTGAAGGCTGGGTTTCCAAGGTAACAGCACAGTATGTATTCTAGAAAGCTGGATTAAACCAATAGGGAAGAGGTAATTTAAAATGAAATAGTGCCAAGGGAAGATACTACTCAACACAGTAGCATAAAGCCCTCTCACCTTTAAAATAAAATACTCCAACAAGAAAATTTATAAACTCTAACAACACATGGCAATTACAATTAACAATATTGTATTGGCATATTTGAAAGTTGTTAAGAGAATAGATCTTAAAAGTTCTCATCACAAGAAAAAAAATTCTGTAATGTGTATGGTGATGAATGTTAACCAGACTTACTGTGGTGATCATTTTGCAATATATACAAATAGTAAATCATTATGTTGCACACCTGAAACTAACATAATGTAGTATGTCAGTTATACCTCAATAAAAAAAAAGGTGAAAAAACCTAACAACAAAAGAACATATGTACATCCTGGGCGCATCTATTGGGCTAAGAGCCAAGAAGAAGTTAAAATTGTATACATACTCCCTATCTTAAAGATGATAAAATGAAGGCTCTCTGGGGTAAATAACTTTCCCAAGGTTATGTAACTGACAAGTGGTAGAAATCATTTGACCTAGCTCTCAGGTCCAGTGTCTGTACTCTTCCCACCAAAATACTTCCACCTAGACTTGGGGCTTACATGTCAGGGGCCAGGCGGGCACCTGTGTGAATGGAAACCCCCCTACTTGCTTCAGTAGCTGCAGCTCAGTTCCAACAGTTCTAAGACTTCTTTGCTGATGCTGCCGTGGTTGGGTATACAGACCCAGTAGCTCAAGAGAAAGGTCTGGGCTCTAAAAAGAGACTTGCAAGTTATACACCTATCAATGGTGCTTTAAGCCATGGGTTTTGGATGTACTAGAGATCATTAATAGGTGAGAAGACCAAGGAGCTAACATAGTCCTGGGAAATAAGGATAGTTAGGAGCTTCAAAAATGGGGAAACCCAAGGGAAAAAACTTAGCTTCAGGAAAAAAACTAAGCAGGAAAGATCTGAATGGTAGGAGGGAAACCAGGAGAAATTGGTTGTATAGAGGTCCAGTGAGGAGACAATTTCAAGAAAGAGGGAGTGGTCAACTCTATAAAATATTACAGACAGGTCAAGTATGGTTGTACAGTATTTATAGGTTAAACAGTATTTATAGGATAAATCCCAACATCATAAATAGTTCTAAACCTAAAAAAAAGAAAAAGACTCCAGATTATAAGACTCTACCTAAGGTAGAAGAGAGCCCATGGAAAGGCTTTTGCATCCCGGTGTTTATGAAGAAACTACCATACCCCTGAGCCTGGCCACAATTCTTATGAATAGGAACTGAGATCACACAGGTCTCTTCAGCTCTCCATACATCAAGAATTTTTTCTTTTGGAGGTTAGAGTGCAAGATGAGATCAGTTATAAAAAATAAAAAATATTCTAATTTTTGCACAGATGAAATATAGTGTATACATTTTCACCCTTCTGTGCTTGCAAACAAAATGTCCTTGCAAATGTAGCCAAGAGAATGGTAGGATTTGTGTTGAAGAGGATGATGGTGAAGCGCCCAGATTTTTAAGTAACATGAGGGACTAACCAATTGGAAAGTAGAACATGGGGATAAGGAGGGACAAAGGATGTCATTCCAGATGGCAGAATCTTTTTTGAAGAAGGTGGAAGAATAATGGAATTATAGATGCCATTTTGCAAAGAAGGCAGAAAACTGACAACATCCTTCAACTCTGTCGTTCCCTACATTTGAGGAGATGCAGTGGAAACGACACATTCATGGGACAGCCATGTTTTAGTTCTGGTAAAGAAGTAGCAAGAACATTCTGGAAAGAAAGTGAGGATGTAGGAGAAGTGTATGATGGAATGAAGTTTGAATGGGGAGAGCAGTGGAGTTTGGGTCCTCTTTCATAATGAGAAGCACAGACCATGACACAGACAAGAGATAACCACAGAAATTAATATGCCTGGGGCATGAGGAATGAGCTAACTTTGATATTTCAAAAAGAATTCTGGTGTAAGTGGCTTCAGTACAAGTATTTGTTGAGGTTCCAGATATAGTTGGAGGTCTTGTGAAGCCAGCAATATGTGACCTAATTTGATATCACCAAGTTCAAAGCAGGCTAATCCCTCTCAGGGATGGAGGCCTGATCTGTGGGTTTTGTGGCCGGTTCTAGTAAAGGTCCTGGTTAGGCACTGATACAAATTTCTGAGTACAAATTTCAGGCCAGGGAGGAGACTTTTCTATCCTGAGCAGCGAGTCCAAGCCACCTTCAACTCTCACCATCTGGTTCTAACGACCTCCATCACTGACCAAAGTGCAGACTTTTCTAAATCGCCAACCCTTCCAGCACCCAAAGTCTCTTTATTCTCTTTCCCCCTCACACCCTGTTTTGTCAAATATTATCTACCATTGGGAGGCAAATGTTGATCAGAGGGGGAGATCAAGTATTTAAGATGTGGGAAAGACATGAAAGCATTAAGCAGTAAATTCCGGAGAAATTTCGTCGATCAGCCAGGATTTCTAGAGAGAGAGCCAGACCTGTGGAGAGAGAAGAACAAAACAAGAAGAGCAAACTGGCAGAAGCGTGGAGTGGTTCACATTCTTTTAACCTCAAGAGTGAGAGCAGCCAAGAACACAAAGAGTTTTACTGAGTAGAGACAAAAAGTCTTCCTAGAACTCAGCGGTACATATTTCTCTCCTGGTTGCCCCCCCCCCCCCCCGATCATAATGACGTTACACTAAGAGAATGCAATTAAGAATTAGATGGTAATTAGAGGCAGCTCTTTTGATCTCTTGATATTGTTAGCTCAAATTTGGGAGAGGACCAGGGCAGTGGTGCTCAACTTGGCTGCACGTTGGAATTACCTGGGAGCTTCCAAATGCTGAGTTTGATAAGTTCCCCAGGTGATTCTGAGTACCCCAAATTGAAAACTACTGGTCGTGGGAGTATTGCAAGAGAAGATCATACCAGAGATAAGTGTTGTTCTGAAGGGGAAGAATATGATGTATATATAAAGGAATTAATTTACGCTTGTGCACATCAGAGTTTCTGAGGTCCATGGAAACTTTGTTTCTCCTACTGGTCCTGGTCAAGTAATAAATCATGCGGTTGCCTATTACATGGATTCACCTGATATACACAACAGCATCACTGCCAGGAGGGGAACTGGAGAAGGTGGAAGGGGAAATGGTGGATGCTCACTCTCCTGGCATCTGGGCGGGGGAAGTGCCATGGAGGGGGAAGCTTGGCTGGTCTCCCTGCCCATTTCATCTCTCTAGAAAGACCAGGCTCACGCCAAGTGAGGAATACATAGGGAGTACACATCACGTAGTGAGTAACTGCTGATTTACTTATGTGTTCTGGTTTTAAGACATAGTATTAGTTCATGATCCTATAACTAGCATCCCACTGGAAAGGTGATGGAGAACTGAGACTAGATAAACACACTGAAGTTTCAGGGTCAGAAAAGGCGGTGAGAAATGATATGGTACAGTTGGAAAATGAAGCTAAGAGCAGAGATACAAAGCTCTGTTTCAGATGAATAGGTGTAAGATGTTCTTTCAGTTCTTTAAATTTTGAAAATAATTCTCTGCTTGTTCATTTAAGAGCCTTGAAGACCCAGATAACCCAGGAAGGAATACCTGGGCTCGGAAGAGGTCATCACGTGCATGACATGACCAAATTTAATGCCTGACCCAGGCCCCTCCACAATAACTGTGTTGGGCCACATTTCTAATGGTCTTTCATTCTATAACTTGGTTTCTTATTTGTTTGTTTATAGCTTGTTATTTATTCTAACCTTGGCAACGTGACTCGTTATATTATCTCAGATGTGTCCTTCTCCACGTGGCAGAAGAAAACCAGCTGTGAAGACTTCCTCTGACACCACATCTAGATCATACAGGACTAAATTTTCAAATATTCTAGATGAGACAAACTATTAAGCAAATACTGCACACAAGACGATTTAGGAAATTTACACATGGCTTCAAAACTGTGGCAGTATAAGCTATGTATATGAACTTCTGCCTTGGCCAAGAGGACAATTTAATCTCTAAAAGAGCTGATATATGTGCAACTGACCAGCCCAGTGCCTGGAGGATAGTTGACACTTAGTCATGTTAATGAAATCTGAATCTGAGTCTTTCTCTTAAAAGGAGGCAGTGGACGTGATTCTAACCATCAGAATTGAAAGAACATTTGGGAGAAGGTGACTGTGCACTTTAAAAGTAGAAATGCCAAAAAAGGCGGATGGTGGGTTTTGTCTGATGTGGTTTGGATGTTTCAAGCACAGCTTACAGGCATATGCCAGATGTATTCAGGGGATTAGCTCTTGAACAGGCTTCAACCTACCAGCCTCATGTCAGACAGCCTTCTTCTGACCCTACCAGTTTTACCTCTGTTTATCTCACTTCCTGCCTATTTTACCTTTCTACTTCTGAGAGACTCTCAGCTCCAGACACTCCTATCTCATTCCTAAATTGCATTTTACATTTTCCACCTGACAAGTACTGACACCTCTGTAGTTCTGGTATTTGATAATGTACCTTACTTGGCTCAGTCTTGGGAAGCTCCGTTATTATCTAAGAACTGGCCTTGTAACCAACACTAATATGGATCAACTTCATAGTATTGGACCAAAGAACTTGAATCAGATACTTTGTCTAGACTTCAGACAAAAAATTTTTTAAAGTTCTGAAAATAGAAAACCATGTCCCATGCCAACACCAAAATAAATAACATTAGGGATCAACAGGTCAATAGGGATGGTAAACTTTTAAAAATAAAATTGTATTAACACATTTAAATATTATTTTTCTTCTTTCTCTTCCCAACGTTTAAATGTTAGAATGCCCTGGGCTTGGTCCTTAGCCATTTCTCTTCTTTAACTACACTCACTCTTTAAGTAATTTTATAGAATTTTGTGGCTTTAAACATATTAATTCACTGTTGACTTGCAAATTTATATCGACAGGCCAACCCCCTCCTCTGGGCTCCTACCTTACATATCCTGCACCTTGACATCATCACTTGGAGATCTATAAACATTTCAAACATGACACTTCTACGCTTGAACTCTTGATTTCCCCTCCAAACCCTGCTCTTTCTCTCAGTCTTGCCCATCTCATTGGATGGCACCACCATCCACCATGTTGGAAGGAAGAAATAAAGGCAGGCAGGAAGAAAGGGGGGAAGGAAGGAAGGAAGGAAGGAAGGAAAGGAGGGAAGAAGGTTGGGGAGACGACCAGTTAATAGGAATATAATGTGGTATTGGGAAGTATGTAAGCAGAAACAAAAAATTTTAAACAGCATTTTGGTGTACAAACACTTTTTATTTTTATTTTTTTTGCTGAGAAAGGGTCTCCCTGAGCTAACATCTGTTGCCAATCTTCCTCTCATTTTTTTTTACCTCCCCAAAGCCCCAGTACATAGTTGTATATTTTAGTTGTAACTCTTTCTAGTCCTTCTATGTGAGCTGCTGCCCCAGCATGGCGACTGACAGATGAGTGGTATGGTTCTGTGCCCGGGAACCAAACCCAGGCTACTAAAGCAGAGCACGCCAAACATTAACCACTAGGCCATCGGGACTGGCTGTGGACAAAACACCCTTTTTTTTGTGTGTGTGTGTGAGAAAGATTAGCCCTGAGCTAACATCCATGCCCATCTTCCTCTATTTTATAGGTGGGATGCCTGCCAAAGCATGGCTTGATAAGCGGTGCATAGGTCTGTGCCTGAGAGCCGAACCTGCAAACCCTGAGCCACCGAAGCAGAGCGTGTGAACCTAACCACTATGCGACTGGGCCAGCCCTGGACAAAACACTTTTAAAAACCATCTTCAGGAATTGCTTATGCTTCAGTTATTGATCCAGATTTTAAATTAAATTTTAAGAATGAGAGACAGGCATCACAGAGGGTCAACACTTTAAAAAATAGATGATAGGGTCAGCAAATGCCATTTAAAATGTCCCTCTGACCTAATATGCAATCAAGCTCATCAATATTCTGTTGAAGTCAAAAAATTCTACTGAAAACAATACCAGCTATTTTCAAAACCTGATTGTTGAGATAAAGAGACTAAGTCCAGAACAATGGTATATTTTAAACAAAGTAGGTTTGGGGTGCAACTAATAGTGAAGTGTTGTCTAAATGCATGTTGGGTCAGATTTGCTTAACTTAAGGTGGGTTTTAAAACCAAATCTGATGAGTCAGAGCTTCAAAGTTGAATAAAAAGATGTGCTAAGAAAGAAGAAAGACAAGGAAGAACCTCCAACACCTCTTCCTTATCTCTCTCTTCATGTGTGTATACCCATCACTGAGTGCATGGCCCTGCCCATGAACTTAACCCCAGGTGATCACCAACATTGGGCTATGATTAGCATTTCTATGCTCAGTATATCAAGACAAGGATGGAACAACTTAATTCCCTTAATTGTCCTCAGGCACCACCATTCAAGTCCACAAATATTTACTGGGTATCCTCTGAGACAAGACCTTGTGCTGTGTCCTGCAAAACACTTCTCTAACATCACCTTTCCCTGAAAGTTGGCACTCTGTATTGTTTTCAGTAGTAGTAGTAGTAGTAATTAACTTTTAACTAAAAATTTGCTACAGAGTATGAGTTTTATCAGAAGATACATTTTTAAGGAGAGAATAAACGATTTGAGAGCATAATGAAGGCTTGAAAGTGGTGCTTCACTCACCTCCTTTGATTCGAAGTATTTTTCGTCCTTCTGTTTTGCTCTGTCATGCAGTTGGAGTGTACGCTGACTCCAGTGATTTCACCAGATCCCACAGACGAATGCTGTGGGACTGCTGCCAGCTGCCCTGTGGACATGTGCTTCCCATTGACTTATCTGTACTCACTATTCTGTTCTTAATATCATTGTGCAAAGAATCTGAAGATTACGAAATAACAAGGTTTTCCAATATGTTGCTGTGTTTAAACATGATAAATTAACAAGGGGATAGTGCAATGAAAGCATTTGCATTTAATTTTCATTCAAGGCACAGAGCTGATACAGCACTAGAGAGAGAAAACAATTTGGTTTATTCTCAAGAGTTTGGGTGAGCACAAAACTAAATAAAGCTGAACCATAACACAGTAGGATTCATTAAACCTGCACAACCAAAAAAAGTAACATCCTAAACAGTGAACCGTACTGCTGTTTCCCCTCTTTTCAAATCTTCAGAGTATAGATGCATGACTTCCATAAATCTGGCAAAATATCACAATGAAAAAGCATTTTCTATGCCAGTGTCCCACAGATACATATTTTCTTGAAGGAAAATTTTCCTTAAAAAAAAGTTAATAAGAGTTACACAAGAAAAGAAGATGAGAAATTTTGATCTTATACCAGTTTTTTCATTCAGTTATCGTGGTCAACTCATGTATTTCCCAGGGTTTTATTTGCCATTTGTAAAAATATTACAATAAAATAAAACCATCTTCCTTTTCACCTCATGGTGAAAATAAGTTTTCTGAGGTGACACTTATAAAGTACATTTAACTTTTTAAAAAGCTTTTAAATATATATATATAAGAATAAAGTAGTTTTCCAATTATGTATTAATAATTCAATTGGAAATCAGCATTTCTGTAGATATTCACTACAAGATAGTTCGTATGGGATTTGTTGGATGGATATCATTGTTTTGATAGAACTAGGCACAGGCCCAAGAACAGAGATTTAAATCTTAAATATGAAACAGTCCTTTGTTTTGCTTTTCTCATTCTTTGCAAAGCTCATTTTGTGGCTTTAAAAATATTTACTCAAGGGATACTATCCTCAGGAACTATAACCAAGAAGTTGCCAACTTGATATTATTTGAGGGGGTGCCAAAAATACCCTTGCAGAAAACATCTCCCCACGTCCTCCCTGATGCCTTAAATTGCAACAGTTGGGATTCACTCAGTGGTACTGATGGGTGACATCTTCCTGTAGTAACCTTTTGAGGTGGGGAGGGTCAGGAGGAGGTAGGGCTGCTCAAACAGTCACAAGATCACTGCACCATACTATCACTCAGCCTCCATTGCTCCATATTATGCACATACACTGATGTCTTCAAACGGTTTACTGAAGCCCAGTGATATTATCACTACAGCATATGTTCCCAAACTTATTGAAAAGAGGTTTCTTGAGAAGCCCGTGGATGAAGCCAAAGGGATGTTGGCAGCTCGGGTTTTGAGCAGAGCAGAGGAAAGGAAGAAATGTCCTCAACTGCACTTCCCCTACACACTGGACGTCCTGGGAACCCAGAGAAGAAAATCAGATTGGCTTTTAGTGACCACTCCATTTGCTTCTAAATGCCCAAGAATTATATTTTGGAAAATCCTCTTTACAATTTAACCAGATATTTCCCTTTTTTAAATAAATTAGGACATTTAGCCATCTTAGACACTCTCTCATTTTCCATTTCTCTCATTTTCTCACTCTCTCATTTTCAGTGGTTGCTTGGAATTTCAAAGAGTTTTAAAATGAACCTACAAAGTTTCTTCAGCATCCTTACATTGTTAAGGCCTGAACATTTGAATTCATCCAGAGTAGGTTGTTGTTTTCTCTTTATAGCTTAACCTATAATAAAATATAATTTATTCTTTATGTTGCTTAATAAACGCATTCCTGTTTTAAGACCACTGTTTATGTTAGAGAAAATAGAAGAAAAACAGGAGTTAATTATCTCTGCCTCCTTTTGTCATCTGTTAACACCTATTAACATAACCAGCTTCCCCCAAATTGAGGGGGAGAACTGAGGTCTTTGCTTTGCCTTAATAAATCTTATAGGATTAATTGACTAATTCAACTATGTGTACATATAAATTTGATCTTTAAACGCTAACCAATAAGGAAATAAAAAAGAATTAGTGGCTGCAATTTTGTATCATTCCAAAGGCATAGATCCTATTATTTGGAGAGAAATACTTTATTTGAAATCCATAATATTTTTTCAGGTTTAGATTAATTTTATTCTTGCAATGTTCACTAGGTTCTGGGCAGATACAAATAATAGTAAGTTTTCTAAAACTAACTTACTATAAATTCCCAGGTGTCATTATCAAAAGGTCTCATGAAATTATTTTAGCACTGCTGTAACAAATACCCAAATATGTGGAGTGGCTCTGGAACTGGGTAATGGATAGCGGCTGGAAGAGTCTTGAGGTGCATGCAAGAAATATGTACAGTAAGGGCAATTCTAGTGACGTCTCATATGGAAATGAGGAACCTGTTATTGGAAACTGGAGGAAGGCAAAGGAGCAGGGCTGCCCCTCAGAGCCATGGGGGTGACACAGCCAACCCAGCAAGCTGGAAGGCAGGACATTGAGCCAAAGAAGATTATTTTCAAGTCTTAAGATCCAATAGCATTTGTCTTGCTGGGTTTTGGACTTGCTTGGGACCTGTCACCCCTTCCTTCTTTCCTATTTCTCCATTTGGAATCAGAATGACTATCCTACACCCATCTTACCATTGTATTTTGGAAGCAAGTAATTTGTCTAGCTTCGCAGGTTCATAACTGGAGAGGAATTTTGCCTCATGATGAATCACACCTTAAGTCTCACCCATATCTGATTTAGATGATATTTAGATGAGACTTTGGACTTTAGACCTTAGAGTTGATGCTGACATAAATTAGGACTTTGAGGGCTGTTGATATGTAATGAATGTATTTTTCATGTGAAAAGGGTATGAATTTTGGGGGGCTGGGAGTAGAATGCTATGGACTGAATTGTGTGTCCCATCCCCCATCCCCCCAAATTCACATGTTGAAGCCCTAACTTACAATGTGATGGTGTTCAGTGATGAGCCTTTTGGAGGTAATTAGGTTTAGATGAAGTTGTGAGGGTGGGGCCCTCATGATGGGATTAGTGCCCTTATAAGAAGATACACCAGACAGTGTGTTTTGTCTCTCTCTGTCTCCACCTGAACACACCAAGGAAAGGCCATGTGAGGATACATCAAGAAGATAGCTGTCTGCAACCCAAGGAGACAGCTCTCACTAACCAGACATTAACCCTGCTGGCACCTTGATCTTGAACCTCCAGTCCCTATAACTGTGAGAAATAATTCCTGTTGTGGAAGACATCCAGTCTATGGTATTTCATTATGGCAGCCCAAGCAGACTAATACAAGGCCCAAAGTGTTATTTTTTGAGGTTTCTATTCTTTTCCTCAAGAAAAAGAGGGATGAAAACTTAAAATGTCAGGGTTAAATAGTGGTCACTGAGTGGTAAAAAAGAGTTTCATTTATCCTTGGAATAAGCAAATCAAATAGCGTGTTTCCCTTACGACACAGTAGTTACCTACAAATGACTAAACTATTTCTTTTTGTTATCAGCAGGAAAGAAAAACACTACAATACTGGTGGTGATCTCCTTCTCTTCGCTGAAGGGGACTTTTCATTTATTCCTGTCTCTCCAGCATGTTCACTGTTCTCTGCAGCATGAAAATCCGATAAGGCTCAGACAGAATAGGAAAACTTAACTTCAATATTTTCCTGCTGAGCTTGAGAGTGCTTTGCAGACCTTGCAAGATGAAAATCTTAGCTGCAGCACCAGAAAGAAGACACCTCACTTTATCCCTTCCTAAATCCCTACCTCCATCAGGAAAGCAACACTAGAGAAGGCACTGATTAAGAAATTTGAGGTAGGTTTTCCTTCACACTTAAAACGATTCTCTCTGAAGATAAGTTTGTTTTCTTCCTACATTAGCTTTTTATAAATACTCCATCTTCATTAGAATCAGCTTCTCTTTAATCTCTTTAAGTTGGAGATCTTGAAGAATTTGATTTATTGCCAACTTACCAAAATGGGCCACAGTGGAATACTGTTAGTTATTACATACAGAATAAATACATTGCCATGTAGCTGGAGTTTTGGAGGAAGGTTTACCTTGCACACCTACTCCTGGGCCTGGGGGGCAACAGCACACTCTTAGACAGCCTGCAGATGGCTGTTCATCTCCCAGCTGTGCTGAGGTATCAGCTGTTTAACGGTAAGTGACTTCACCTCTCTGAGGCCCAGTTTTCTCATCTGCAAAGCACATTACACTATAAATCACAGAGATTTTGTGAGGAATTAAATAACATATGAAGAGGTCCTGCTACATAATATGTATTCAATCACTAGGATTGCATTTATTATAATAAAAATAATAATAAAAGCTTTGTTCTTATTCTGCCACAATCATTCAGCACTGGTGGCAATTACCCAGTCTCCTCCTCCACATCTATGCAAACTTAATGGTCTTCTGGGAGAATCCCTTAGGACTTAACAATGGACTTAAGATGAGAGGAGAACAAAAGCTGCTAGGAGAACACCCTCTGTAGTCAAAGAAGTCACCCCAAGGTGCTGGAGCAGGCTTGGGACTCTGAGAAATGGAAGGGACTGCAAAGACTCTCCTGGCCTTAATGAATAAGGCTATTGAAAGGATCTCAGAGATGTTATCAGTGGGTGATAAAAAGCCTCTGGACATGCTTATCTGAAGTCTTTCTGGCAGAGGAAGGGCTATAAGAAAACTGTCAGAATGGAGCTGCCATCCTTGGGAACCTGGGAAAAGAACTATTGCAATGAAGAAGGCACCTTGGGTGAAGACAACAAGGTACCGGTGTGAGGCCATAACCAAGGAGGGGAGCTGCAATGGCTCCCAGTGTCCAGTGGGACCCACAAGGAGGCAAAACTGCAGTAATGAGCTCACCTGAGCCGTCTCAGGGCTATACCAGGAGAAGGGAAGGGCATGGTGGGGCGAGGTCACCCTACACCTGCTGGGGGCAGAACTAGGTTGTTCCTATGGCCACCACTGTTACTATCCATGCCTCTTAATGATCTGCCTCTCCTTAGTCTGAAGTGGCCTGGGTCAGCATCAGTTATAGTTGTGAAGCAAATATCTGTATATTTAACTTTTTCCTACTTATTTCCATTAATTAGTTCATTCACTATTTTTCCTCCCTATTCTTCCCCCAATGAATCAGAGGCAGCTTACAATAAAAAGTATACAAACAACAGGACCCCATTAAAATAAGAAAGAACATGACCTAATATAGAAAGGGAGAAGGAAAAATATCTGGAGGATATTTAGGAAATATTTAGTCCATAATTAGCTGCTCTGGGCTTCTGTAGTCAAAAGCAAAAAGAAAAATGTAATGGCTTTCATGGCATTCAGATAATGTATTGAAGATGCCAATAGAGGATACTGCTAGTGCTCACCATTCCTTATCTCCTCTCCTTTCTGAGCACATGGAAAACTACCTCTCTCAGCCCCCTTACAGTTGGGCATGGGCATGAGACTGGTTTTGACCAATGAGTTGTAAGCACAAACAACATGTGTCACTTCTGGACTGAGGCAGTGCCAAACCCTGCACTCCCTCCATGGAGCACAAGTACTGATTCAGAGGAGCCACCAGATGCAGCCAGCTTGCATCACAAAGGAAACAGCCACTTTGGAGAGTTCCCTGACCCACAGAGGACTCTGTATGAGGGAGAAATAAACTTTACATGTCAAGCCACTGAGATTTTGGAGTTGTCTATTACTACAGCATGAGCCTAGCCTGTTCAAAATAAAATACCAAGTATGGTGCCTGACATAGGAGCCACTCTACTACTTATCCCCTTAACCAGTAAAATAAGGTGTATGTGCCTTTTAAGAGCAATAAAGACTTTTTTCTGGAGCTAAATTCTTGAGAGGAATTTATTTCATGCATCTTTAAGGAAAGAACTACAAAAATATAGTGAAACATGTCTTCAAAAGTGGATTATACCAAGAGTAGAGATATTTTCTTTTATCTCAACCTTTAATTCAATACAAACCTAGGCCCGTTATTGCATTGTAATTCCTCTGGAGGGTCTAAGGTAATACAGTCCAGGTAGTTTCCGGCGACCTAGGAGGATGCAAAGACAGAGCTGAGACAAAGGTCACAAATCTAGACTGCAGAAGTATTTTCTTGGCCTACTGTGTTTTAACATTTTTTTTGAACTACTTGTCAACACTGAAAAACCAAGAATGTCCACATAAAAAATTCTTGATTTCTGGTTTCTCTTTTTAAAAAAATTAGTTTTGGCAATGCTGAGTCTACATTCCCCAGTGGTGAAAAGTCAGCTGGAGCTGAGCACTGCTGCCCCTTTAGGTGTAGCTTATTCTCCAAGTCTCTGAGGTCCTTCCCCCACCAACCCACGCCACTTGTTTTCATGACCTGACCGGTCCTCTTGGGCATTCGAGTTTATGACTCTAGGCTTAAAAGATCTAGACCACTGGATCACCGTAGAGCCTCAACGGCATTCGTTTTGATAGTTTAGGGAACTGGGCTCCAGATTATGTTCCTTACTTTAAACCAATCAGCTCCATTTTTATATATTTTACATACTGGGCTTTCCAGCAGGAAACAGAAGGCTCACTGAAGGTGGGATAACTTGAGGAGGGTTTAATCATGTGTGGACAAGGTGTGGGAAACTACAGGATTTAGGGCAGCGCTCTGGGCCTGAAGGGGCAAGGGAGGAAAGAGGGTCATGGAGAGAGCTGTGTTGTGTTGAAGGCGACACCCAACAGGAACCGTGACCTTCAGAAAGGGACTCAGCCAGAAGGCAGAGGAGAAACCAGAGAAAAGAACACCTCAACCTCACTTGCCTCTCTGCCTCTAGATCTCTTGCTGCTGGCTTGTCATTGGCTGAAGCCAAGCGAAAGCCAGAGGGCAAGGAAGTCCATTGACTTTGTTCATAGAAGTACCTCCTGGAGCACAGAGCAGGGAGGAAAGGGGTAATAAGAGGATTAAGAGGGGTGGACAGAAGATAATCACCACAGCTTCCAAGTAGAAATTTGGGGAAGAAATAGTTCTACTGCTATTAAATAGTAAATTGCTTATAGATAGATAGATAGATATAGATAGATAGATAGATAGATAGATAGATAGATAGATAGATAGATAGATAGATAGATAGACTATTAATCTAGAGAACTAGATGACTAGTTGTATCGGTGTTCTAGGGCTGCTATAACAAAGTACCACAAACTGGGTGGCTTAAACAACAGAAATTGATTGTCTCCCAGTTCTGGAGGCTAGAAGTCCAAGATCAAGGTGTCAACAGGGTTGGTTCCTTCTGAGCACTGTGAGAGAGAATCTGTTCCACGCCTCTCTCCTACCTTCTAGTGGTTAGCTGTCAATCTTTGGAGTACCTTGTATCACCCTGGTCTCTGCCTCCATCTTCAGATGGCATTCTCCTTGTATATGTGTGAGTTTCTGTGTCCAAATTTCCCCTTTTTACAAGGACATCAGTCATATTGGATTAGGGCCTACCCTAATGACCTCACATTAATTTGGTCATCTGCAAAGACCCTATTTCCAAATGAGGTCACATTTACAGGTTCTGGAGGCTAGGACTTCAACATCTTTTAGGGGGACATGATTCAACCTATCATACTAACTTAATTCTTATACCAGTGGTTCTCAGCTGATGGTACATTACCAATTATGAAACGTAAAGTTTACTAGACGGAATGAGGGTTTTCACAAAATTTACTTACTTTAATTTGTGTTTTCTCATATTTCCACATTAACAGTAAAATATATCCCCAATAAGAGCACTGTAATTTATTGTCTTTGTGTTTTCCAAGTCACCATAGCATTCAATTATATACTCAGAAGTATTATTTCTATTTTAAACACTAAAGTAATTACTGTTCTGGTTTGTTTTGTGCATTAAAGTTTAACAATAATTTCCAACAAGTAACTACAATGTTTATTTCCTTTAAAAGGCATAAATTATATCTCCAATAGTAGAATGCCTCTATACTCTTTTGGAAAAAATGGGATTTATAATCTATCATGGTGGAACCCAAGTTCTCTGATAGAGACAGTGTGAGCTCCGATATTTGAAAGGTTATAAATCATGGCCTAAGATGCCTCTCAGCTCCATCTGATTTCTGTTTTAATACTAAAGATCAAAAATTGTGGCTTCAAATAGAGTCTAAATAAACTCACACTTAAGAATGATGCAATCGTCTTTAAAATCACATATTTAAGGAACCTGATACTCAAACGATGTTGTAAAATGATGTGCCGTCAAGTACCAGAGGAGGTTACACGAACTACATCCAGATTCCCTTTGAGGTATTACTGGCAGATTTCTACCTTCATCAGAAAATATCCTGCCAATACGTCTCCCCAAACCACATAGGCAATTGGCCAAGGCCTCACTTGAAAAAAAGTGTGGGAAATTTTCATCAACTCAGTCTGGAGTGGTGAAAGACCTCACTTGAAATATTTCAGTCATTTTAATTGAATATGCTATTTTAAGAAATAACTATGTCTGAGTACCTATATTCACATTTCATTACCATACTCCAAAGCAAAGTCAGAGCCTAGTTACTCGCCCAGAAAGCATATTCTTTTGTCAGTCTCCATCCTCAGTCCACTTAGGGAGATATTCAGGGCTAGCACTTAGTGTGCCATTCATTCATTCATTCCCTTTGATTTATGGAACTCCCACTATGTGCCAGGCTCTCTTCTCCTTGCTAGAGCAACTTTCACAGGCATTACTGTTAGCACTGGCTTCTTGGCAGTAACTAGGATTGGCCTTCCAGAACATTAAAAGTGCTCTAAATTCTTTCCGCACTCTGGTGTTCTTTCTTTAAAGGAGCTAGAAATATTTGGGGACTATGCAAATACTGAACACCATGGGAATTTTATTGTAATTGTTTTTTAATTGCTTGTGAGAGATTTCACAAGATTTATGCATAAATAGCTTTGGGAGTTTTCTAAAGGCTTACGTCCAGCATTATGCCTGTTCATTCACCCTCTTATGGATGGCTTTGGTACTAACGGGTCTCAACTGGGATGGTAAATCAGTTTTAGAAGAGATCTATGGTAATGTCCAACATGTAAAATTTTTGATATAGGTCAACTGAAGTGGACATAAGAGTATAGGTGGGTCCTGGACTGGGAAGAAGGGAATTACTGAGCAGTGGTTGAGGCAGAAAAAAAATAGATAGAAATTCGGTTACCAAAACAAGGATTGAGATATGAACTTGGGGTCACAAATAGGGCAGAAATTCACAAGGTTGTACTTGGGCTGGTATTAAGGAACCGTCCAGTTGAGTCATCTGCTGGTAAAACACAGGCCCTTGAGTCACTCCTATCTTAACTCAGGATCGGCCTCAGAGCCCAGGTGAAGCTAAGCCTACATGAGAGGTCAAGGAAGGGCCACAGTACAGGTGGCAAAGCAGGTCCTGCCTGCCCTATGCTTTCATTCATTGATGATCAGTCCCAAAATCTCACAGGAACACCCATATAAGGATTTAGTTTGAGCTCTGCTTAGAACCAAAGCCAAAGGAGAACTATTTTTAAGACACCGGAAAATATATAAAATATTTGTTCATGCATTTGACAAACGTATTGAGTGCCTACTCTTGCACCCAGCACTCTGCTGTGGACAAAGTGATGAACAAGTCAGAAAGGAATTGTGCTAGTGAGAGAATGGGAGGAGACGGGGCTAGAGAGGAAAAGCAGAGGACAGATCGTACAAGGTATACGGGCCAGGTTAAGGGGGTTGTGTTTTCTTCTAAATGCAGAGGTTCTTAGATGGATTAGTGATCGGTTCTGAGCTTGTTTGTTTCAGTAAATATCACTTGGCCATCTAGTACAAAATAGCCTGTAGAAGGGCAAAAATAACACAGAGATAGCTTGAATGATTTAACTTACCACACAGTTGACACCTGGAGGTTATTGCAATGATCCTAGCAAGAGGTGTTGGTAAGTTCCAACCTCTTTGGAAGGTTGGTAAGGTAAGCAAGCCTCAGACTAGGTTGGATGTAATAGAATAGTGAAAAGTTTTATATATATATATATAATATAAAGTAATGTATATGTGTGTGTGTATTTATTTATTTAGAGGTAGAACCAACAGGATTTGCTGAAGGATGGATAAATGCAGGGAGGAGAATAAGAGATGAACCTGTTTCTGGCCTAAGCAATTGGATGGACGGTGATGCCACAGTGCACGATGGAGAAAAGCAGTGAAGGTGTAGGTCTGGGGGAAATAATGATGGGTTCTGCCTGTAACACGCTAATACAGAGATGTTGAATATCCAAGTGGGCCTCACATGTGGGCCTGGAGTAGGTCAGGGCTAAAGACAGCCGAAAAGTACGTCCCAATTTTCTTCCCGCTTCTATTTTGACCTTGAAATGTCATTTAAATTTATCCTACTTAATTTATTCATCAGTAAAATTGACATTTTTAAAATATGTAAAATAGGACTTGCTGCACATTTATCGATGCTTTAAAATACTTTTTAAAACTTCCTCCCCCAAGACATCTGACAATGTGACACGGAAAATCTCTGTTTTTATGAAAATAAGCAAGCAGTGCCGTGAAGAGGAAAGCACAAGCCTCTCATCGTTGCAGAGTTCTAGTTGAGAAGAAAACTGTGTAAAAATTATTCTATTGCTTAATGGTAATACATATTTGTCATTATAAAATTAACTGGAAGTTGTTGCACATGATTTTTTGCTTGAATTGAAAGTGTATTTTCACTTTAAGACAAAAATGGTTACTGCCAAAATTAGACAATTATGAGTATATAGCAGAAAAACATTGGAAAATAATTTGTCATATGCCTATGTCCCAAATTTATATGAGCTCTGAATGCATCACACCTCCTTAAGACACATACACAGCTCATGTTGAATTATTCTTTCCTTACGTAGGTGCCTCTACATTTAAGCCCAGATCTGATAATATATTTACGTCCCATGTGTAATAATGAATTTTCATATGAATCATGCCAAGGAGGCTATAAAAGATATTACGTCATTCTTTCTTTTTCTTTTCTTTCCCCATGACATCTTCCTCTAATTGACCATAGAGACAAGGGTAGCCTGGTTGAAGGGTGTTACTGGATTTGCCAAGATTGGTTTAACTGCTCTAGAAGAGAGGCAGCTGCCCTCTCCCTCTCCCGCCTGTTCATTGACCTGCTGCAGAAGAGCAGGCTCCTACCCAGTGCCCCAGACAACTGAGCCCAGCATTCGCATTCCAGACGTGGAAAATGGTACTGCTTTTATTGATCAGTGCTAAGTGAAATATAGTACTCCAGAAAGCTGAAAAGCCCTCTGGTGCTGGTAAGGAAGTTCTGCAGTATTTGAATAAGTCTGAGGAAGCATGAAAAACGTTATCACTAAGAAATGCCTGCACCGAATCATGTCAGCCATCACACAGAGCTCGCATGATTTAACCTACCGCACACCTGACTCAAGGGAATTCTCTATCCACCTTCGTTTATCACAAGATGAAGGCGTTTCATCTATACATTCTGATCATGCATTCCCTGTTCTCGCTCTTCCTGTGACCAAGAAGACATTTCTTTCTTCTTGGTAAAGAAAACAGAGTCTTGTCAATAATATGTCCACACTTACTTTTCTCTTGCTGTAAAATGTACTCTGTGTTTGTTTACATATTAATTTGGAAAAAAAAAGTTCTGGTGGGAAAGTATTGCTGTGTCTAAGAACAACATTCAGAGATATTCCTGCTTCAATAGTTTCTAAATTATTTAAGGAGTCAGGTTTTAATAACCAGAAATACTCTCAAACTCAAAGTCCTGTTTTAATATTAAGAATTTTCCTTTTTCTAAATATTGACTCAGAAGTGTACTGGTATTCTATGTAATCACATATGGTGAGGTTAGAGAGATTTCTCCATTGTGGTTGTCAGGGTAGGTCACCTGGCAGTTTATAAGATTCACCATTTCGTTGGACCTTGGAGTGTCCTAAAGCCTGAAGAGCAAACACAGCTTTTCTATTTACAAAGCTTTTATCGAGTTGCACTGTTTTCTTTGTGGTCTCGGGGACCAAAATGGTGGGGAAAATGGAACTGGGATCATATGGGGCATCTATTCTCACGCCACCTTCTTCCTTGATGACCTCGTCCACATCGCTCTTCCCCCTCACGCTTGAATAATCTCATTCATTTCTGAAGATTTACCTACTACCTACCTATTGATTCCCAAATGTGTGCCTCTAAATCTTTTTCCTGAACACCAGGCTCATCTGTCTGACAATGTACTGCTCATCTCAACCTGGATCTCCACAGGCAATGCAAACTTAACTTCACCAGAGTGGAACTTGTTGTTCCCCCTCCAAACCCTTCTGCTCCTGTAGTGTCTAGGACAGTACAACATGTCAGTTGTGACATGTTGATGTCAGGAGCCTGGGACAGATGGCTGGGAGCCATCCTAGACTCTTTCAAATCCGTGCTTTGCCCACATCCATTTTCTGACTGAATCTTGTCAGTTCATCTTTCTTAACATCCCCCATATCTGTCCCCACACAAAGCTACAATAATAGGATTTGTACCTATGGATCGAGTTGGCATGAAACAGAGTATGGCCAGATCTACTTGAGGGCAAAGGAGATTAGGAACGTCCTCACGGAGAGGGTGAACTTTGAGCTGGGGCAAAAAGGAAAGTAGGTATGGAGGCCAGTCCAGGCAGCAGTGGCAACGTCACCAAGGGCTGGACAAGTCAAAACTGCAGTATAGCTTTCAGTATAGCTGGAACATAAGGCTGAGTGTTACGCAGAGAACTTGGCAAGAGTGGAATGTGAAGCAGTAGGCAGGCCCTAGGGAGTGCAGATTTCTTCCTGTAGGCAGTTGGGAACCACGGCAGGGACTTAAATAGAGGAAGGACAAAATCAGACCTGCCTTTTAGGAAGCTCTCTGGTTCAGGGTGGAGGGCAGATGAGAGAGGGGACAAGACTAGAAGAGGAGGCTGTTGCTGTAATCCAGGTGACAGGGAAGTACTGAACACAAGAGTAGCTGTAGGGATGACAACAGACAGAGGCAGTGCTGAGGAGGCAAGACTCGAGCCCCCACACTGGCCCTACCTGGAGCAGCTTTGCCTGTTGCTGGTATGTACGTTAAGCTTCCACAGAAGCTTTTCATTTGAAGAAAAGGTCCTGGAGTTTGAAAACCTCTGATCTGCAGAGTAAAACAGGGCCCACGGAGCCCTCAGCAGTCTGACCTCTGACCAGCTACTCCACCTCTTCTCTGTCCGCTCTGTGCCTGGCCCTCCACCTCCAGCCACAGTAACTCCCATGGATCCCACACGCTGTGTGTGCTCTTTTTCACCACTGTGCCTCTCTGCTTGATACGCTCATTCCCTTCCCCCATTCTCTTTTCTCTAACTGCTGAGGCACTCCTCTTCTAAGGCTTCTCTGATCCCCTCAAATCCTAAACTTCCATCTCTGCCCAGCTCATCCTACATCCTACATCCTCTACTTCCTACAGGGAAGAATCTTCCCTGATCTTCTCACCCCACAATAATCCTCTGAACATAAATTGTACTTCTTTTCTAATCCAATTACTCAATGCTTAACACACATGAGCTTTTCTTTCTAATGTGCTTTTCATTTGGAAGATTTTTAGTTCTTAGCTTCCCAAATAAATTCCAAACCCCTGAGGATAAAGTCAATGTCTTTCTGGTTTTTGTTTGTTTGTTTATTATAGGGAAGGGAAGATGTATCTTTCACCAAACCTAGCTGTACACTGTACTCAGAAATTAGTTAAAAAATGCTTATTGATTTAATTATCTTCTCTCTCTCACACACACACACATACACATACACATATTTTTAACTCTCTTAATTATATTGGATGTTTGATGTCTTTGTCATCCGTGTCACAAGAGCAGATTACAGGTAAGATGAGGTTATAACGAAATTCTTTCCCATTCTTCCATTGACAGGTGTCCAAAACTCTGCACAACGTCTAAGATAGACATATGCTATACTGCTATGGACTGAATTGTGTCTCCCCAAAATTCATATGTTGAAGCCCTAACCCCCAATGTGGCTGTATTCAGAGATGGGGCTCTTAAGAGGTAATTAAGGTTAAATGAGGTCATAGAGTCAGGTCCTAATCTAATAGGATAGAAGATATAAGAAGAGGAAGAGATTCTCTCTCTCTCCACACTCCCCCCCCCGCCCAAGGAAAGGCCATGTGAGGACACAGCGAGAAGGTGGACATCTACAAGCCAGAAAGAGAGCTCCCACTAGAACCTGACCTTGCTTGCACCTTCCCACTAGAACTTGACCTTGCTTGCACCTTGATCTCACACTTCTAGCCTCCAAAAATGTGAGAAAATAAATTTCTATTGTATAAGCCACTTGTCTATGGTATTTTGTTAAGGCAGCACGAGTTGACTAATACATATACTGAATTTACGGCTATTGGAAAGCCTCAGGGTAAGGGATTCCAGACTGTGCAGAGCCCTTGTCATGAGGAATCCATTTGGAAAATAATACTGGATGCTAAATGCCATCACATTTTCTCAACCTGATGATTCACAACCTAAATACTCAACACAGATAACAACAGATGATATGGTCTCAGATGAAGAGAAAAGAATAATTTCCCATCTCAAAAACTGTCAAATAGTAGTTAATGAAAATGCTTGAGAAAAAAATAAAAGAAAGCTCCTGATAAGACAGTTAATTCAGATGTACTCTTTCCCTGAAGGTCACACTGTGGTTTCGCTCTTTCCAGACGACAGCAATCAATTCCCAGTGGATAATAGGGCACTTTGTTACTTCCAAGATACTGGGGAAGAGGCTGTGGTTCTCATGTAACAGCATCATGGATATCTACGGCCACTCAGAAAATAAATGACATTGGAGAGTTGGAACTCCATCTTGGCACTAATTAACACCACTCTCGGGCATAGGCACAGGGAAAAAGAAAACGAAAAGAAAGAAATTTCAAAAGTTTTCTTCCGGTGGACCAACTAAACTCTTTGTATACTTGTAGAATTTCTAGTCTAAAGGTGTGATAGAGGTTACCTAACCACAGAGAACAGAAATGCCTTCTACAATACTCTTGACACATACTGTAGCATCTGTCTCTCAAATATTCCCATGACAGCAAACTTCTTATCTTCTAAGTCAGCCAATTCCATTGTTGAGCACTAAATCTTAGGATCTTAGGTTTAACCAAAACATGTCTTACAAAAAAAACAACCTTCTTTTGCACATTCCCTCTGAAGCAAGATAAAATGATGACTCTGAGGCTGCTACATCTCTACAAATGCCCTTCAACTGTTTAGAGAATTCAGTGACAGTCACGCCCAGGTTAAACATACTATCCCTTCTCTGCCCTCCTGCTCTAACTCTTTTGTATGCTCATTTATAATGTTAATTTTTTTAGTTTTGTTACAGTGGGGAAAAAATTAAGCCTATGCGTTATCACTTTAATAAATGAGACTATGAAAGTGATTAACAGCCTTTAAAATTGTTGTCAGCAGAGCTCAGCCTTTTTTTTTAGTAAACTTGAGAAGAGAGAAATGAGAAATATGCAAAGCAGTGGCATGGGGGAAGGGAGATTCTCACTTTCTCTTCTTTAGAGTTTTTCCCTTGATCATTAATTACTCAGATGGGCTACAGAACAACTTGACATGGCGGGTGGAGGGAGTGGAGGAAGAACCATGAATCCCCTGAAAAATGAACATGTGTTTACTGTCCCACTGGATTCTCAAAGGAGCCCAAGAATTCAAAAATGTTAAGAGTCACTGAGGGAAAAAGCCTTCAACAAACCTAAGACTCTATAATCAAAAGAGTTAAATGTGTTAACAGTCATCGAGTCGGTTTGGAGAGAGAAACAAGGAGATTTCACTGGACTTCAAACCTTTGCAGACAATGGAAGGTGTTTGTTCAGTTAACTTTTCCAAAAACGACTTCCTGCCAAGCAGTGGGCCGCAGCAGTTGCTCACAATAGTCTCCACTTCCCATACAGGCCGCTGAGAAAATCCTGATTTCCGTGGACTGTTTCTGAGGCGTGCCATTATATTATAGTCAAGAAAAAGTGGGAGGGAGGAGGGAAACACGGCATTCAATTCTCTTACCGTCTATTTTTAACATGCCTGAGAAGGTTTTGAGCTATTAATGTAATGAAGCTAGATTCAAAAACAAAAAAAGAGCAGTGGGCCACCAAAGGCCCAGCATGGAGGGAGTGATGGCTGGTTCCTTAGGATCCTAACAGCTGTTTCAATAACACAACGATGTGTACAGTACTCATCGCCAAACATTTAATCCGAGGAAATCTTGATGAAAATCAAATGTGTAATATGAATGAGTTAGCTCCTCCCCTGGTATTGCTTTTCAAGGTTTATGATGGTGTTTCCTAACTTTTTGCTATCCATCCACGGAATTTTATGTTTTACATGCTTGTTAGGGAAATTTCTGCAATCCTCTACCCTGGTGGTGCTCTAAGTTCTTCTTCTTCTTTTTTTTTTTCCATAAAAAAATAAAATATAGGTTTGATCACCATGGCTGGGGTTCGGGACTGGTATTGATTGCTAGAACACTCAAAGAACAGCTTAGCTAGTGTAGCGTCACTCAAGGTCAAGATGTACCAAATTTTATGACAGTGTGGTAGCTATACGGTAATGCTCTGCTGTTAAATTTCAAAATGACAATGCAATCAACAGCCATCACTTAGTGCAAAGCTAGGCATCTTAGGGTCGAGCTCGGTGGCGTAGTGGTTAAGTGCGCGCGCTCCGCTGTAGCGGTCCAGGGCCAGGATCCTGGGCACACACCAACGCACCGCTTGTCAAGCTGTGCTGTGGCGGCGTCCCATATAAAAGTGGAGGAAGATGGGCACAGATGTTAGCCCAGGACCATTCTTCCTCAGCAAACAAAAAGAGGAGGGTTGGCATGTATGTTAGCTCAGGGCTGATCTTCCTCACACACAAAAAAAGCTAGGCATCTTAGGTATAATGTTTTTTGCAAGTTCTCCCCTACTCCTTTTCCAAAAGCCCAGCTTGCCAGCATGTGTACTGGTGAACTAAGCAGGTATTAGTTTTGAACATTATAATAGTAGTAGGTAGTAACAATAGTAATAATAGCAGCTGAATTTGTTAAATACTTGATAGTGATCCAATACAATACTGAGCACTTTACAAAAGGCATCTCGTTTAATCTTTGCTTTTCCCATTTACAGATGATAAAAGTGAGGTTCAGAAAAGTTACTTACTTGACAAGGCAATACTGCTAGTAAGCGGTAGAACTGAAATTCAAATCAAATTCATCTTACTCCAAGTCCCCATGTTCTTAACTCCTATGCTAAACTACTTTCATCCACAGTCCTGGTACACCCTGTGAAGTACAAGAAACTTATATCAAGCAAGATAGACCACTTTCTTCCTAGAAAAATTTATTTGGCATTGGGACTCAGAACTGACTGCTCAGCCCCTCCAGTATGCCAGTCAAGGTGAAGATGGGGGAAAAGGGACAAAGAGAAAGGAGAAAGCATGTCATCCGATGGCTCTCATCCTGCATGGCCAGCATCTTCTTTTTGCATGGTCATCTCAGTCTTGAAGCTATTATTCAATCTAGGAGAAGAAACTTCATGCAATTTCTCCAGTTCCTTAAATGGAGCTTAATAATCTGCCAAACACCAGACCATCCTACCAGTATTGTTACTACTATGATTATATCAGTATACCGGCTGTACCGCACAGGACAGAACAATGGCATTTCTTAACCAGGCAGTTATTTATTAGATTCCTTAACGTACCTTTATCATAAATGTATAAGTGCAGTAAAATAATTCATTAAAATGTCTAATAAAAGGGCATAACTTGAACTTGTCTTAAAGTTCAAAAATAATTAGAAATGGGAATACTTGGCAATGCTTTTAGCATGAGAGAGAGGAGGATGAAAAAAAACGTGGACTGCCCAGATTAGTACAGAGACTTAAGGAACGGATTTCTGGGATATGATTCTCTTACCCAGTCTCAATTCCCAACTCTCAGCTTCTCGACTTTCTCTCTTTGGCCCGCTTGCCTTCTGTTTTGGGTTGTCTTCTGCCCACAGATCCTTATGCCACAATATATGCTAGGACAAAAATTATGCTTCCTGATAAATGGACAATTTCAATAATATTAAAATACGTAGGAAAAACCCCCAAAACTGCTATGTCAAAACAATTTTAAAAAGTTGTTTTGTTTTCATTAAATAAATTATATCTATTTATTGTGGATAATTTGGAAAATACAGAAAATATAAAAAAACAAAATCTTCCATATTCACAGAAACTGGAGATAACCACTATAAATATTTTCTGTACTTATTTTTGATATTTTTTCTATGCACATATTGATTAACTCATTCATTTAACAAAAATTATTGAATACCTACTATGTGCCAGGCAGTATTCTAGGCGTTGAGGATACAGCAGTAAAGAAAACAGGCAAAAATTTCCATCTAATGGAGCTGATATTATAGTTGGGGAAGACAGATGATAAACCCCAAATATGACTAAGTTATATGGTATATTAGAAGATTGCAAGTACTATGGAAAAAAATACAGTGGAGAAGAGGGATGGGGTGTATCGGGCTGTAGTGAGGGTTTTCATTTTTAATTAGGGTGAGTCAGTCACCAAGGTGGTGACATTTTAGCAAGAACTTGAAGGGAGTAAGAGAAAAATCCAGATAGATATCTCACAGAACAACCTTAAACTAACATGTAATACAAAAATAAGCGTTTATTTCTTGCTCACAGATTTGTTGGTGACCTGTGATAGCTTTGTTTCAGGTGGCAGTCACTGGAGTGGTCTCCTCTACCTGTATCTTATCCTTCTCCTGAAACCAGTAGATTATCCGGGGCTTGTTTTTTTCATGACAGTGGCAGAAACACAAAAGGGCAAGATCCACAACTCAAGCATATTTTAAGTATTTGCTACACCGTGGCTGCTAACATACCTCTTGCTAAAACAAGTCACGTGGCCAAGCCCGAGGTTAAAGTGCAGAGAAGTACACTCTCATAGGGAAAGGTGGAAGGGATGGAAGAAAGCAAATATTTTTAAACAATAATCTAATCTATCATAGTCCTCTCTATCGTTTACAAGTATTCATATTCCTTTCATATGCAAAATACAGTCACCCCCTTCTCAAGTCCCTCCCAAAATCTCATCCATTGACAACATCAGACTCAAAAGTCTTGGATCTCATGACCTATATCAGGTCTATATGTGCCTCCTCTTGACTCAGAAACCCATGATCTAAGTTGACAAATTATCTCCCTTATCGCATACAAAATACAATAATGGAACAAGGACAGGATAACCACAATAAACACTCTCATTTGAAAAAGGGAAGAATGAGAGGCACATGGCAATTAGTGGCCAATTAGCAATTCTGAAAGCCCACTGTAACTATGTTGCCATGTTCTTCTGCAGGAAGAAAATGCTCCTTGATTTGACTCAAGTTCTGATCCCCTGAACTCTCTGCCTAGTCCATTGTTCTCCAGAGCTGTTGAAAAAGAAGTCCTCAGTGAGTGAGTTGGAGAGGCTTCCTTTACACTCTTTTCCTTGGCCTTCTGAAGAGGACATTGGAGAACACACCATTTTTGAATCCTGAGTGAGGTTCTCAGCCTGCTCCTGCCTGCAGCAGGTTAAGAGGTCATTTTTATATTTCATATAGTCTTATAGTCCCTTTTAGTCCAGGCTAGGGTTGTTTTTCCAATACAATTTTCTCAAACACTTGGAGTTTTCCATGTATTTGATTCTAATCAAAGCCATTTGTCAAAAACCACATGCACAACTCTTTTTGAGACACATTTCTCTTTCTAGATCAATCAGATGTACTTCAGGTACACCAGCTTCTGTGAAGCACACTTAATGCAATAAACAATAATCATTTATTTCTCAGTCACAGGTCTGCAGATCATTTGGGGCAGCTCTACTTCAGTGTACAGAGTCACATTATGGGGAAACTGGGGTGGCTCTGCTCCACGTTTCCTTTATTCTCCTCCTGGGACCAAGCTATCTAGAGGTCATGGTTTGCTCAGGCACTGGGAGAAATGAAAGAGTGGCCTCCAAGTTCACCTGGAAGTGAATGAGAGGATGGGAAAGGCACACGGATGCTTAACCTCCTTGGCCCAGATGTGGCCCAGCACTTCAGTTCCTATTCCACTTTACCAAAACCAGTGGCAGGGCACACACAGCCGGAAAGAGCTGAGAAATGCAGTCCCTGTCTGGGAGGCGCTTCCCAACAACAACTCTACGCTGTGGAAGGGGAGCTCAAATCTCTGGAACTCAATTGGCCTTTTCTGCCACATTGAAGAAATGTTTCATAGGCTTATGTAGAAGAAAACACATAATAAAATATATACAGTATGATGTCACTTCTAGAGAGCTCAATGTGGAAGGAGATGTAGATGTATATGTAGACCTAGATCTAGATGAATACAGAAAAGATCTGGAATTATATATTGACAGTGGTTATCAATGCATAATGAGGTTACAAGTAGTTTTTTTTTTTTCACTTAAACACAAATAAAAAATATATATACTTTTAAAAACAAAATATAATTTTTATAGTGAGAAAATAATAAGGTACTATAAAAAGCGCAAACAAATTTCTTTTTTTACAGCATGGTGACATTTGCTGCTTTCTTTAAGGATCTATAGTAAGACATTGCCCTTCTTTTTTCGTCTTTTCCTTTAAAAAGCTTCATTCTGAAAAAAAAAATGTACCCATTTTTAATTTCTGTCATCTCTTTGGGAAAGATGATCATACTTTGATTTTTGGTCTGCCACTGATCTTGGTAATTCTTCTGAGAACATTCACAAAACCCTACATTACTCTGGATATATTGATAGTCGAGGGCATTATCTCTCTGCACACAGAAAGAGCAGGGAGAATAGGATTTTTGTCTGTCATTTTAGAAGGAACTATTTCAGGTGGCCTTGGTGTCAAGTTCAACATCAGCAGAAATGTTCCCAAGAGGCAGAAGAGCTCAAGGGGCATGGAAATTAATGTTCCAATCTTTCACCAGTAGGTCTCTATTCTGAATAGATTCCTATTGACAAACAGTCATGGTCATCTTACATTTGGTCACATCCACCCACAGAAGGAGACTGAATATGTACTTCCCAAACCATGCACTTAAGATGCTTCTCATGAGGGTAATTTGTAAACTACAGTTCAAGAATTTCCTTTATAAATGATTGTTTTAGCAATAGTGAAACTGAAGGCTTCAATCATCAGAAGCCTAAATAAATCATGAATTTTTAGATTTTATTTTGAGTTTTATTTGCCTCAATCTAATGTTTTAGGCCCAGTCTTATTTTTCTGTCACAGAACACTTACCAATTATCTCCAATGAAGAGAATATTTTTCAGAGTATTATAAACTTGAGGAGGGGGGTACAAAACAAATTAGCAGCTACCCATTTCCTCAAGAGGGTTCACGTCTAATTGGGAAAATGAAACATATGTAGAAAATTACCTAGAAACTACAATAATAATATTTTCAGTATGTTCACAATCCATGTGATAAAAAAGCAAGAAATCTCCCTTGTGGAGCTCTCAGTCTCCCTCTGAATTGGTCAATATCCTGGAGGTTTACATAGTGCAAAAGAGACCTGTCTGTCCTCTCCTCCCTATTGGAGAGACCATTTATGTCTGCAACATGGGTAGTGGCTAATAATGTGGTCTCCAGAGAGAGACTGCCTGGGTTTGAATTCTGGTTCTGTCTCTTTTTAGATTGGGTAATTTATTACCTTTCTTGGCTTCAGTTGCCTCACCTATAAAATATGTAGTGAGAACTAAATAAATTAATTCCTGTAAAGAGCTTAGAACAGTGCCTCATACATAGAAAGTGCACAATGAATGTCAGCTACTAATAGGTTGCCTCTAGCGGCCACATAGTGTTATTGTTGAAAACTGGTCCTCCAAAGTCTGACAGATGAAGCTGCCCACTCGATGATGATACCCACTAGCTAGTACCATGTAGGTCATCTCAGTTCTCCAGTGTAAGATCATCCTACATCCTCAGGGGTAAGCTTGGCAAGGGATGTCCCACACTTGGACTCCCAGGGTTGCAGCTATGACCTATTAGCTCTTCAGGGACCACTCCCAGCCATCTCACAGAACAATAGCCAGCATCCACAGTGCTTGATTAGGAATGGATCAAATGGTTACTCCTTCAAAGACCCTAACTACTGCCCCTTTCCCTTCCTACAAGAGATCTATGCATAGAATTCAGACAACTTTTGTTTTTAATCACAAATTCATGACACACGGAGGATGTGATTATACTCTTTTCCCTGAAATATGATGTTACTCACAAATCCTAACAGAAGACCTCTACCTCAGTCCAGCTAGGGAGACTTCAGAATGGAACTGCCTTCTGTGACTCAAAAATGATTAATCCCTAAAGAAGTCTCCCTTAAAGATGCTCCTCCAAGCACCCCACACCTTCATTTATGGGGTGAGGGGCAATAGGTGGACTGTCTTTGGTGAGTTCACCATTGTGTCCCCTCTCATGAGGGAAAAACTCAAGTTTAATCTCTGGTAAGGCATGCCACTACCATATGAACAAACATTTAATTATGAAGTACTTATAATTTAACAGGCAACATGTTAAGTACTTCATATGTATACTCGTTTAAGCCCGCCACAAACTTCTGAGGTAGGCATTATTATCCTCCTGTTTAGAGAAGAAGAAACTGAGAAGATAAGCAACTTAAGATCTTATAGCTAGTTAGCAACAGGGATGGTATTCAAATGCCATAATCTGTCTACTTATCCAATTTGAAGTATCCACAGAGTAAAGGAGTAGTCCTAGTCTATTGAAAAGATTAATCAGAGATGACTTCCTTTTCTATTAAAATGTATTTTGGGAATGAAAGAATGATGGTTTAGGATAAGGTGGCCATATTAGTGCTGTATATAGGTATTCCATGTATAGAAAAGGATTCATGTTCATTTGGGAAGTTCAGGCCGAATTATAAAATTAATTCAATAATTTCCATAGATGTTAAATAATTTGCTCTTTTCTCCTCAATAAAGAGTAATTGAAAAGAAAGAGTGAAAAGAATTAGTCTTGAACTAGAGATAGTAGTCATTGTCTATCTGCCTATACCCTCTTCCAAATAAACTC
Source organism: Ceratotherium simum simum (assembly GCF_057802395.1). Taxonomy (NCBI): domain Eukaryota; kingdom Metazoa; phylum Chordata; class Mammalia; order Perissodactyla; family Rhinocerotidae; genus Ceratotherium; species Ceratotherium simum. Next base: position 42,664,132 of record NC_141924.1, read on the forward strand.
TGTCTGCTTAAAGCCTCTGGGACCCTATTTGAAACTCATGACCTACCTCCTTCCCCTGGTCACGAATATTGACCCACATATGAATAAATGATCCAAAAGGAACCAGTCCATAGATTAAATTGAATCAATCAGATATCCACTCTTACAATTTCAAGAAATATGGCGACTAAGCCAAATTGGTAGTTGAGTCACATTAATGGTAGACCAAAAGAGTAAGAGTCCATGTACTCCAACTGCAGTGGCTCTGCTCCCTACCCTTCCAAAGGAGGCCTGATTATTCAGTTCTTGCAATAAACTCTCTTTATTCAATGCTCACAAGCGGTTTCTATTCCTATAACCAAATAATCTCTGATCAAGAAAACATTTAATATGTATCTGTTCCATATCAAGCTCTGTATCCTAAAAGCTCTATCCTAAAAAGCTCTCTATTGTATAGGCACTTCTCTTCCCATTTTAGAGATGAGAAAACTTGAGATTTAGAAAGAAAAAATGTTTCCAAAATCACATAGCAAGAATATGATAGGCCTAAGATTCAAACTCAGGTCTATCTGATTCTAAAGCCAATAATCTTTACAATACACATACAAATATTCCTAATTATACTTATCATATATGATATTGTATCATTTATTGTATATGATATTGTATCATATTGTATATGATATAAAAGTTTAATTGTTTAATACTTAAATCAATGCTAACATGATTTAACAAAATCAAACCTTTCCAAAGTCATATTAATCTAACAAGACATTTTTCTTGTATAATAATAACTTAAAATAAATTGAATTCAGGCTTCTATTTAGAATGTATAAATCTAGAAAGGGTGCTGCTCCAACCCTTTCAACAAAAAAAGTCAAGTAATCTGCGAATTCACCATTTTTATCAGACATCTGAGGTCTCAGGGCAGCAAATGAACCAAAAATCTAAAGAAAGACAGAAGATAAGGAGGGCAAGTCCTTGCTTACCTGGAGAAGACACTGGGCAACATAAAAGATGACGATAAGAAAGCAACCAAAATTTTTAATTGCTAAACTAAAATTTCTAAAAGCCAGGTGTAATCTAGTCTAAGAGTATAGAAACCCTGGAAACCAATAATACAAAGGGATTTGCACCCACTCACAGGCTCTTCTCCAGGTACTCACAGGAAAGATTTGGGACAAGTAAAGTAAAGAGTTAAGAGAAAGTCATTCTTGTAGAGAAGGCCTGAGAGAGGGGACTATCATCCTTTGGGACAATGGATTCTTCTCCCCATCTTTCCTTCCTTAAATTGCTGAGGGAAAATACAGCAAATCTTGTCACTCTTGGACAAAAAGTCAAGTCCTATTGCAACTGAAAAAAGGAAATAGAAAAAAGTTCTTCTGTCCCTTCAGGAATGGCAGGAAGTCATCCTGAGCTCAGATGATTAGTGGTCTCCTACAGCTGGAGGAGGGAAAGAGCCATTGAAGAAGTCCCACCTCCAAGGCTCAGGGACACAGTACTTGCCTATGATGGAGGCTGCACTAGTGCAACAGAGAATGCCTTGCACACCCACCCAGAACAACCAAGCTAGCAAGCACTGAGCAACAATTAACAGCAGCCTATTGCTGGGAGAGGGACAAGAGATGGAAAGAGACCCTGTCTGAGGTACAGGCACAAAGAGAAGACCTAAAGGTGGAGCAGGTATTGAGAAAAATTCTCCAGCAAACCAGCCACGACCCTAAGGACAAGGAATTTAAAGCCTGTGGTGCACTGAGGGTCACACTAGGAACAAAACCTCACCCAGCTCAACTCCTGATGAGATTGACTCAATATCCCCTCCTCCTCTAAAACCTAGCCAAAAAAAAAAAAAAGGTGGCCATATCCAAGCACAAATGATATTAATTTCAATATTTACTGTTCTACATTAAATGACCAACATTCAAGCAAAATATACAACATACAAAGAAGAAGAAATAATGCATTGTCAAAAGACAAAGAAATCAACGGAACTAAACTCGGATATGACCTAGATGTTGCAGTTTTCAAAGAATTTAATATATGATTAATATGTTAAAGGCTGTGGTGGAAAAAGCAGACATGCATAAACAATTGGAGAATTTTAGCAGAGAGATGAAAACTATCAAATCAAATCAAATGTAAATGCTAGAAATGAAAAATGTGGTAACAGACATGAAGTATGCCCTTAATGGGCTAATCAGCATACTTGACCCAGCTAAGGAGAGAATAAGTGAAACTGAAGAGTGGTCAACAGAAATTACCCAAACAAACACAAAGAAAAATAGCTTTTAAGAAAAAGAACGAACAGAACAGATAATCCAAGGGTTGTGAAACAATATTAAACAATCTAACATTTATATAATTGGAATCTTAAGAGAAGAGAGAGAAAACGAGGCAGAATAAATACTGGAAGAAATAATGGCCAAGAATTTTCCAAAATTAATGAAAGATATCAAACATAGATCCAAGAAGCTCAGAGAACACCAAGCAGGATAAGTATTTTTAAATGCCTGGATACATTATGCTCAAATTGCTGAAAACCAAAGATAAAGAGAAATTCTTGAAGGCAATCAGAGAAAAGCAACATATTACACAGAGGTTCAAAGGTGAGAATCAGAGCATATTTATCAGAAACTATTCAAGTCAAAAATCCAAGTTAATCTAGAATGGCTATTTTAAGGTGCTAAACACAAAATAACTGTCAATCCATAATTCTATACACAGTGAAAATAACTTTAAAAAGTAAAGGAGAAATAATTTTTGAGACAAAAAAGAGAATTTATTGCCAACAGAAACAATTTTTAAGGAAACTCTATTAGCAGAAGAAAAGAATGATACCAGACAGAATTTGAATCTACTCCAAGAAATACAGAGATATGGACACAGAATAAATGGAGATACACAAATAAATCTTTTTTCCTCATTTTTACTTACTCTAAAGACAAGCTGACTGTCTAAACCAACAATAGAATCATGTTTTATATGTTTATTGCATATGTAAAGGTAAAATATATGAGAACAGCTCCAAGTACTGAGAAGGACAGGGAATTGGGAATATACTGCTATAGGATTCTTACACTTCACATAAAGTAATGTAATCTTATTTGAAGGTAAGCTGTGATTAAGTAAAATGTATATTTTAAAAACTAAGGAAGTCAATAAAAAATTGTAAAAGAGGTATAAAAAATAATCCAATAGTGGAGATAAAATGAAATCATAAAAGCATTCAATCTTTAAAAGGGGCAGAAAAATAGAAACAAAACAAAAAACAAATGGAACAAATAGCAAACCACTAGCAATGGTAGATTTTTTCCCAATCATATTAATAATTATATTAAATGTAAATGATCTAAATACACTAATTAAAAGAAATGGTCAGATTGGACAAGAAAGCAAGACCTTACCATAAAACCCACTCTAAATAGAAATACATACATATGTTAAAAGAAAATGATGGTAAAAGATATCCCATGAAAACACTAATCAAAATAAGGCTGGGGAGGACTATATTAAAATTAGACAAGGCAGATTTTAGAACAAGAACATTACCACAGGCAAAGTGAAATATTATATTATCATAAAGGAGTTAATTTACAAGAAGGCATATCTTAAATGCAAATGTACCTAACAACAATTCTTCAAAACACATTAAGCAAAAATTGATAAAAGTACAAAAAGAGAGGATTTTTAGGGCAGTGAAAATACTCTGTATGTTACCATAATGATGGACACATGTCATTATATATTTGTCTAAACCCATAGAATGTACAAAACCAAGAATGAACTGTAATGTAAAACTATGGACCTTGGGAGATTATGATGTGTCAATGTAGGTTCATCAATTGTAGCAAATGTACCTTCTGGTGAGGGATGTTGATAATGGGGGAGGCTGTGCCTGTGTAGGGGCAGGAGATATATGGGAAATCTCTGTGCCTTCCCCTCAATTTTGCTGTGAACCTTAAAATGTTCTAAAAAAATAAAGTCAATAAAAACATTTTTTTAATGCAAGGAGATAGATAAATCCACAATTACAATTAAAGACTTCAACAATCCTCAATGATCAATAGAATTAGTAAACCAAAATGAGTAGAAAAATAGCTGACATCACACTTAATAGTGGAAGACTGAATGCTTTTCCCCTAAGATTGTGAAAAAGATAAGAATGTCCACTTCCACCACTGCTATTCAACATCATACTGGAGGACCCGGGCACAAATGGGTGCCTGGAGGCAAGGAAAAGAGACAGTAGGCATACAGATTGGAAAAGAAATAGAAATCTCTTTATTTGCAGAAAACGTGATTGTCTATGTAGAAAATCCCCACACACCAAAAAAGCTACTAGAACTAATGAGTGAGCTTAGCAAGGATACAAGATATAAACTCAATATACAAAAATCAATCAAATTTCTATATACTACCAATGAACAATTAGAAATTACAATAAATAAATTGTTTCAGAAAATAGACAATATCTTTTCCCACCTAATCACTCTACTAATTAAAGTAAGAAGCTAAAATAGTGCTTAATACTTCAAATATGTAGACAAAAAAATCTTAGTGTTAATAAAGTTTGGAAAAGATTACTTTCTTCCTGCACGATGAATTAAACCAGATTTGTGTTTTTTTAGAAATAGCCAACAAACTATTTCCCAGAAAAAAATATGGTTTCAAATTAAATTTCCTATATCAACTACAGAAATGTAAGGTGTATTTTGATCTTCACTGTGTCACGTTCAACAGTATTGGTATTGCTAACTATTGTACATATCTTCATTTTCTACATTTGAAATACTATAGGAACAAAATGTTTGCTGAAGGTACATTTTTTAAATCATATTTAAAGGTGATTGGGCTCTAAAATAAATCCCCTGCCCTGTTACCTACTGCCTTGCAGACAACTGTGTAGCAGTTATGCCAAATCTGCCCCTCCTACACCCAAGGCAGACATCACTAATCGCAGCATCTTGGTCCTTCAGCCTTCGACTATGCTTAGAATCTTTCTCAGCACAGTCACCACCAGACAGCCACTACCAGTCAAACAGAGTTGACATACAAGTTGAAACCTATTTAACATCCTACAGTTACAACACAAGTCCAAATTCCTTTGGGAATTAAGCCTCCATAATGTAACACACCCTGACCTGTCCATCTGTCTAGTAAAATTTTCTTTGGTCTTCTTTTTGCCTTCTCCGAACCTGCCCTTTCTTCCAGGTCCAGCTCAGTCTCTACTTCAACCATAAAGCCTTCTCTGAAATACTTGGGTCCACAACAATTATGCACTTTTGTCAGCTACTATCCACACGTTATCAATACCACACAATCTGTCCTACTTTTGGGTCAGAGTTGTGGCTTTGACTCCCCAAAGTGACAAGTGTCCCATCCTATGATTACTGTATAGTACCCCCATCACAGAGCTGAAGGCAATATAGCAACTCAACAGCGACCATAGGTAATTGGTTTTGTTAAAATGGGAATGCCTAATAGAAAGGACCCTGCAGATTTGTGTGTAAATAAAGACCTGCTGCTATTTAATGTTCACTAAATATTAAAAATACTCTAGAACAACTGTTCATATACTTCTAAATGGTGTATTTTTTTTCCAAGCAATTTTCAGTCTTCCAAATTTCTTCATGAGCATCATTTTAATGGGTGCTCTGCATCATTGTATGTATTTGTTATTAGGGCCGTCCAGTCAATTCCTACCCCTAGCGAACCTGTGGACAGCAGAGCGGAACCCTGCCCAGTCTTTTTGTGCCATCCTCTCACCTTCTGGTGCTGTATCAGGCAACGCTCCACTGCTATTCACAGGGTTTTCAGCGCCATTTTCTTCGGAAGTGGGTGGCCAGGTCCTTCTTCCTAGTCTGCCTTAGCCTGGAATCTCCACTGAAACCTGTCCACCATGGCTGACCCTACTGGTATTTGAAATACCAGTGTCATAGCTTTCAGTATCACAGCAACACGCAGCCACCACAGTATAACGACTGACAGAGGGGTGATGTGGTTCCCTGACCGGGACGTTAACCCAGCCCATGGTGGTGAGAGCGCTGAATCTTAACCACTAGACCACCAGGGCTGGCTCATTATATGTATCCTGGGGAAATTTAAAAAAAAAGATTGGAATGAAGTGAACCAAAATGTTAATACTAGTGATTAACTCTGAGTGGCAAATTGACTGTGACATTTATTTTCCTCTTTTACAAATTTTTAACAATTAGAATGTACTATTTTTATACTTGGAAAAAGAAAGTTAATTCGAAAAATACTCTCACTCCTCATTGTCTGAGGCTGAGCTTCTTTTAGGTAACAGCGTCCTATAACGGATATTTTTAAGATTATTTAGGATTCTGCAAAGCTTCTATTACTCCTTGTGGTGAGAGTAAAGAGAAAGACGAGATGTTGGTCATTTCACTAAAAGAAACAGAGCGCCTAGCACTCTAACAACACACACACACACACATGGACACAGATGCACACATACACACAACCACACTACAGCTTCTTCTTTAAATCTAAAATCAGGGTTTTGCTGCGGGAGAATTACAAATCAAGTGTTTTTTAAACACCTTCCTTTAACAAATTACATATGTTGCCTCTTTTCATTTAATAATTTTTGCCTCTTCTTTCATTTTACAAATTTCTCATCACTTTTCCTCTGCTTACTCTTTGATGGCAGAGAAATATTACAATAATATCCTAGGTTTACTTGGCCAATATATGGTATTGCAATATTTTTATATTCTCAGAAATTACAAAAGCAGATATTTTTTCTAGTCTTTTGATAACATCATGCAGAACTTGGGAAGAGAAAAAGATAAACAGGTAGGTGGGTAGACAGATCTCCTACATCAGTTGGCAGGTTTCATCTAGTGAATTTAACGAAAAGGAATAAAATTAATTTTATCTTGAATATATATAAAAGGAATATTCATAGAGCTTACTCATTTTTTCCCATAAAGCTCAGAAATGATTATTCAAATGGCAGTGCACAAATTCTAATTTTAAAAAAGGTATCTGTGGTACCTTAAAATATTTTCATAATTTTAGGTCATTCATATTTTATGTTAATTTTACTAATACACAATTTTGACCAATAGTGATCTGTCTTTCAAGCAATAACAGAAACCAAACAAACCAGAGTGAAATCATTTTATTTCACTTCATTGACTTCACCCTTTACACGCATGGACATAGCATTATGTGAATCTAAGACCCCTAAGAACCAAGGTCAAGTAAAAGGACGTTGATCTCATTTGCCCAAAGAACCCTTCCCATTCTGTCTCTTTGTCTAGTTGTCTGTTCCACAACTAAATTTATAATTTAGTTTATAATTTTCTCTGTTAACCACAGAACGTGCAGCTTTTTGAATGATCACACTAATCCCCTAGAGCCATTGCTTACAATGATTTTTTTATTCAAATACTGTCACTGCAGGGAGCTTTCTTCTCCAGGACACTGAACTTTTGACAGTCCATACGGTCTTAACGGATTTCCCAGGTGCTGAACACCATCCAACCTGTATTTTTGGCAGCCTGCAGAGGTACTTAAGCCTGCCTCTGTCATTCTTTCTAATGCTGCTTAAGATGTGTTTTAGAGGAGAAAGTTTGAAGTGGTTGGTGAAAAAATCAGGTTTTAAATGCTTATATCATCAGCGCAAAATACTGTCAAGGAGAATTCACTTCCAAGAGAGGGAAACAAAAACCATTCCCTTAATATCTATAGAGGACTATCACTGGAATATGCATTTGAGATATTATTCTTTATACTTCTAGATTGTAGGGACACGTTTGCTGTCTTTAATACACTATAAAAATTAGTGTACAATATTTTCTTCACCTAACTTATAAATATGGGTAAGTTTTGAGCAGGCACCAAATTGGCCCAGTTGTCAACCTTGCTTATTACAGGATTCCAAATTAATTTTAGAATGTCACCATATATTTATTGTCTAGCTGAACTGATATAATGGCTAATCAGTCAACAATCTGGATGAATAGATAATATTAAGAATGCCTAGATAGGAAGAAAGTATTTTAAACTATATAAAAAAGTTAGTGTGCATATCTTCCCCTTTTTTCTCAATTTATTAAGCATCTACTTTACATATGTTGCCCACAAAACCCTAGGAGGTAGGCATTATGAATACCCTCATTTTACAGAGCAACGACTAGAACCCTGTTTTCTCTACTTCTAAAACCATACACTGAAGCACTCATGCTATTTTTGCCCAATCTGAAAAATATGTTGCCCGTTATAGTGCACATTTTTAGCATTTTTTAATATGGCTGTTCAGAAAATGAACCTCTGTTCATGCTTTGGGCCCACAATTGTGTAAGTCATTCTTTGTGGGAGACAGTTCCACCTCCCACTGTCAATGCCTAGAAGGTCAGGTGTGTACTGTGCACCCAGACCCTTGGCAGCTAGGGTACAGACAAACCTGGGATTTCGAATCTGGCACAAGGATTCAAAAAAGGAGAGAGTTTAAAATTCATTTCCAGCTTTGGCAGCGTCCAGTACCTGGTTTTCAGTGATGATATTGGCAAGAGAATCAAGAATCTAAGAGTCTAGGAGTGATGTCACCAGTGGCACTGTTATAAGCAAGTCATTCCATGGTGTGATTTGCATGTGTCTGTGACTGCATTGTCTTGAGCCTAGTTTTTGTGCCTTGTTCTCCAAACTTTTCATCAATTCTATGATGTCTAGCCACCAAATATCTCTTCGACGTTAGTTAACCATAATTGGTCTCTGTATCTTATAAACCTACAGCTTGCCAAAGCTCAAGGATGATCACCTACTTAGCCCTGTAATAGGTTATTTCTCTATTCCCTCAGTTTTACCAGCAGTAATTATAGCATTATCAGTTATCCCCCCAAATCTATTCTTCCCTTTTCCTTCAATTGTAAAGCCTCTGATTTTTAGCTAGGCAGATGGCCACTCAACCGAAGACTACATTTCCCAAATTTCCTTGCAGCTATAGTTTGGTTCGTGTAACTAAGTTCTGGCTTATGGGATGTGAGAGGAAATGATTGGTACATCTTCTGTGTCATGACAGTAAAGGTAAGAAGCATTCTCTCCACTTCACTTTCTTCCTTCACTGTGGACTAGAAGGCAGACACGATGGTGGGAGTTGAAGCAGCTATTTTAAACCATGAGATGGAAACTACAAGTGGAGAAGGAAGCGCAACAATGTAGGCGTGTGGCTCCTGGACTAAGTGCAGAATGCAGCCCTGCTCTACTTATCCTTATACCATTACTTGTAAAATAAATGAACTTCTTTTTTAAGCCACTGTTGTTTTGGACTTTGTTGCAGAGCCAAACCTGCACTCTAACTAATGTGGCCATAGGCATTTTCAACTACATTACACAACTTCTTGCCAGTTATCCTCAACCTTGGGTTCTGTTGAAGCTTTCCCATGAGAAAAGAAACACTGCTTCACGTGCCTCCCACTTGAGCTTTTTGAAATTCATGCACTTTTTTAGCTGCTCAGCAGTAACAGAAGTGAGAAGAAACGACAGGGGGATTGCTTGGCCACTTCTGCCACGATGGCAGAAACGGGAGCCCCGGTGTTGCATGAAGAGACATAGCAAATTCCAATGAGCATGGAAAGGTCAGGCCTTAGTTTTATATGTTGCTTGAAAAGTAGTATGAGGCCTTTCAGTAGTACATAAATAATATTGTCACGCTGGTTTTCATCCTGAAGTTCACGCTACACTACCTAAATAGAAGAACAAATAAAAGAAAACAACTGTTGTAGTTTATGCTGCTCACTTTTGTTATTGACATAATTGCAGCTGAGGTTATTTTTTATTAATCATATTGAACAAATGTTCCAAAAGTAAGTCTCTCTTTTTCCAATTAAACATAATCTCTACTCATAAATTAAAAAATTAAAATTCAGAGTCAAATGCAATGTAGTTATGAAGATCTTCCTTTCTTTTCTCAGCTCACAGTTGACCGTTCCCATGGGCATAAGACAAAAGGATAGGGAAACAAGTGGCTTTGCTAACCATTTTGGTATGTGAGAAACTGTTACAGCCCTGATGCTGTGGGACTGCCATCACATCCACATCCAAAGCAAACCTGCCAGCTGCAATAATTTACTGCTCAGTTTAGAGCCTTGATTTGACCCAAAGTGCTTCATACAGGGTGTTTCCTGTGCTTAAATCTCTACTTTCTTTGGGGTAAAAATAAAAACGTGGAATCTTTTCCCATCTGTGGCTCATGTTATATAGCTAGGGGGGAAAAAAATAAAACCTATTTTTGTGTTGTTGCAAGAATGTAGACTTCCAGGATGTTTACTGCTTCCAGGAAGTAGGATCAAGTCATTAGTAATTATAAGCACTAAAATTACTCTTAGTTTTCTTTATCCACCCAAAATACTAGAAAAAAACTGAGTATAGTTGAAATTGTCAAAAAAATAGACAAACATATAACGTGTCATAGAGTCATCTTCTTGAACCATATCAATTTTCTTCCATATGTATTAGAAATCCAAGAGATTTGATAACTTCTTCCCTCTGTTCTGATACTTATCAGGACAAGTATCTCTTAATAGGATGAAGATGACCAGTTAAGAGCTCAGCTGCCAAAAATGATAGCTTTAAAGTCCTTGTAATATCAGCCTAAGGCAGCCTAAGAAATGAGCAGGGAGATTAATCACAGACTTTTGAACACGGGTAAGCAAACCTCAGCCAAACAGATAATGTTTCACAAAGAACGTGTAATCTTTGGATTCTAGAGTTTCTTCTACCACATACATTCCATAATGGTTATAAATTCCATTACCACTAAATACCCACTGAGCTCTAAGCCAAGAGGAGAAATGAAATCCTGTCCATACAGTGTGAAGACAGACAACTGATTCTGTTTGTTTCAACAAGTGTTTAAGAGTACTTTCGATATGCCAGGCAGTAGGGTAGGTGATAAGGATATAGCAGTGAATAAGACAGTTCCTAAATTCTACATGCTTACAGTCTTGTGGTGATTACAGACCCTGAAACAGATCATTTCAATGTGGAAAGAGCACAGCGGTCAGCACACAGACAGGTAGGAAAAGTGCTTAGGTTCAAACTCTAACTCCACCATATACGTATACATTACTGATAGTCCCAAAGCCTCAATTTCCTCATCTGTAAACTGTAAATAATAATTGTACCTGCCTTAAAGGGCCATTGTGAGGATTAAATGAGAAAATATATTTAAATCACTTAGAATGAACCCTGGTTAGAGTAAATATTCATTAACTGTGAGCTATGGTGATTTTTAAAAATTGCAGAGTTCTTCGGAGACACAAAAGTGAGAAACTTTGCCACACATGAATGTTATAGGAACACTTCCTAAGGAGAAATGCCCACAAAGAAGAGGGAGGTTTCTGGCAGTGGAAGTAATAATAATAAAAGGCATGGGAATGTGAAACCACATGGCGAGTACCTCTTGCTATTTCCAAAATGTAAATTCAGAGGAAGTTCCTCAAAAGTTCAATCTGACCATTTGCTGTTGTATATAATAAACTCTGGATGAAAGACTTAGCATTTACCTGGATATGTTAGCACCACAGAGAGAGCAGGACTAAGGGCAAATCCAGATCGCAGAGACCGCATAAGCAACGGGAATCCAGTGAAGCATTTTATGCAAGTATGTTGCATGACATAATTTGCCTTCTTAAAAGATCAGACTTCCTCTGTGAGGACAATGGATTGGAGTGGAATAAGAGTAGAAGCAGAGACACTACTCAGAAGACTATTGTGGAGGTTTAGGCAAAAGAAGAGCTTTAAACCTAAGGGTAGAGACTATAGAACTAGAATGAAAAAGGTGCATTCAAATAATATTTTAGATGTAAAATCCTTAAGACTTGATGTTTGATTAGCTGTATGAAGTATGGGAGAAGTAAGTATTGAAAATGAATCCCAGGATTTATCTTTGATAAATTGAGAGGATGGCCCATTTATTTAAGCAAAAAACCTGGAGGAAGAATAGATTTCAAAGGGCAGCTCATGAGTTCAGTTTTGAACAGCATAGTTTGAGATGCCTAAAGGACATCCAAATAGAGATGTCAAGTGAGCATTTGAACGTTAATGTGAGGTTCTCAGGAGAGAAGTCTGGGATAGAGTCTTAAACACACACATGACATGAGGTCCTTTAACTGAAACGAAATTGCCCAGGGAAACGAGAGAAGAAGGTGCTAGGGTGCAGCCACGAGGAGCGTTTAAAGATCAGGGAGAGAAGGAGAAATCTCCAAAGGAAAATGAGAAGCAGCCAGAGGTGATAAGAAAATCAGGGAATTTTACTTTCTTGGATGTCAAGGAAAAAGCATGTTTATTAAGAAGGAGTTGATAAAACATACCAAAAACTAAAGAGAGTTCAAATGGTGGGAACAGAACATTGTCCTTTGAAGTCTTTAGGTCCTTGGTGGTCTTGACAAGATCCAGTCAATGACATGGTGTGAGTGGCAGTAGATAGTGCTGTAGTAATGTGTCCATTGCAGATGAGGAAGTCTGGCTGTGAAGTGGAGGAACCTGCTGGGGCAACAGCTGGAATGTCTTAGAGGACCCCAGAAGGACTTGGGTGGTTTCCTTTTTAAGATAGAGGAGACTAGAGTATGTTCAAATGCCTGAGAGCTGTGAGTGGGTGGCAAATGTTGGAATCCTGTGCACAGCATTCTCAACTTTCAATACATAGCTCAACTATCCCTGCTTCTGAGGAATATTTCCTGACGCTGTATGCTAAGTTAGGTGATGTTTCCATAGAAAAATGTCTGCAGACCTCTACCAAACCACTTATCATGCTATAATTGTTGGTTTACTTGTTGTTTCACTCACAAAAATAGAATGCACTTAAGTAAGGATTACTTATCTATTACCATGCTGGCCACGCTCAATTCACTAGTCAAACAAGATCTAGCCCATGAGTAAAACCAGTTTCATTTATTTGTTAAATATAAATTTCTAATTCTCTCTATTTTTTTAAAAGTCTGGCCAGAGAGAAAGACTATAGGCTTTTTAAAAGGTCTGGATAAAGAGATTTCTAACCTAGACTTGAACTTAACTTATTAAAATGTGTTAGAACACATAAAACTACATACACTAGAGGAGTCTTCTCTAACTTTCCTGTAAGTATCATATTTTATGCATTTTTGTATCCTCCACTGAATCCAGCAAGGCATTGAACATAAACCAGGGAGTTCAACAAATATTTATTGATTGGTTTTTTTTTACCTGTATGAAATTTTGTATATACAAAGCAAAAACATTGCCACTGAATATTGTAGTAAAACAGTAATTTCTCTTCAGCGTTAGTTGAACAGCTTGTGTCACCCATCAACTTGACAAAAGAATGCTCATACAAAGCAGCAGGTAAATGAATCATGGTGAAAAAGACCATCCATTTGCCACATAAAATAGATGTATTGGTCTCCTGGCAATATGCAATCTTCTTTAGCTGTCAGGTGATTAAATTGCCAGCTTAAGTTCTAATTGTTTAAATTTGTTGGTGTTGGAAACTGATAATAAAGTTATCTGTTCTCAGAAACACCACTGATGGGCAGAGAAATTGTATAGCAACATAAAAACAGGAACTTTTCTAATAAGAAAAATTTACAAGGCGACCCATCTATTGTTCTCTACGATGAATCAGTGCAGGACATTTTCCTTCTGTGCAAAGTACAGTCATCTTGTTTTGTTGCTGCTGCTCCCACTGCCTCAGGCACAGATGTACTAAGAGCTAAAGAGTCAGAAAAACAGCTAGAACTCCAGTGTTCTGACATTCACTCTCTCTTGACTAAAGAAACTTAGCAAAGGCTGCTATTTCCTTTCCCAATACATCAGAAATGTGTCACTAAATGTATATTATTTCTGTGGCAGAAGTCACTGATTTATCTCTGTGTTCTCAGATGTAATATATTTTCTTCTTGTGGAAGAAAAAAAATGTAATGGGGCACATTTTAATCTGTGAACTCAGGACAATCCTTGGTTAAAAACATGGGCCCTGTCATGAGGAGAATGATGCTTTTAGGTCTGGAGCAGAGGAAAACCCTTCTCTCAGTCATTCTGACACAGCTGGGACCCAGAGAAAATTGAGAATTGCACCCTCATTTCAAGCTATGAACTCAGATGCTGTGCTGGACTAGGGCGTTTAAAGTCTATGCAACTTCTGGGAAAGATGGCTACATAAGCACGTGAGTCCAGCTTTCCTTCTAGAATCCCACTGAAGTGACCAATGGATATTCAAATTGGAAATGTTGTCTTAGCACTGGACATTAGAAGAGAGCTCCATCACTCCATACCTGAAATAAAAAAGGGTGGAAAGCTCCTGTGGGAATCAAAGTATTAGGCAACAGTAAGAGGATACTTCAACCACCCTTATTAACTAGAGGGAACATCCAGAGACAAGGGCAGAAAACATGACCATGGGTAGATTTCTTCTTTCCTGCCTTTGCAGACTAATAGCACAGGACTGCACAGCCATCACTGGAAGGCTCCATGGTTTGCTTCTAGCACTCGTAGAACCAAAGCAGGCATGGAAGTAGGCATAGGAATATGGGAGACAATTAATCCATAATATTGCACAGAGACATAGCTCTGTGCCATCATGTCCCGAAGCACCACCTCCCTCTCTGATCCTCTCATACTGGCAATTGACTGTGATATTTTTGTTGAATTGGTTGTTTACCTCTTCCCTACTTCCTTCTGTCTAGACTCAAAGGACCTCTGTGAAACATTTGGGAAGAACAGGAAGCATACCAATTTCTAACAGAACCCACTCAACTCCTACAAATGTTGGCAAGCATAGGCAACCTTCTGGAAGTAAAACAAAACTGAAAAATCAGGAGACCTAAAAATTTTTGGAGTATAAATGAAGAGAAGCACTTGGAAAAATTACACTTACTCATTGACCCAACAGGTATTTTTAAACACTTACTATGTGCCAGGCATTGTGGTAGGTTAAACAGAGAAAAGAAAACAGCCCAGACACCTTCCTTCTATTGAGCAAGAAGCTGACTGCCTCTGATAGTGATTTACTACCAGAATCAAATAAACCTTTAGAAAAGGTCTAATCCATGTATCAGCAAGATTCAAGGGACCACTGAGTTGGTGGTGCAGTGACAGGGACAAATCTAAGATTAAGAATTCATTGAAAATGAAAACATAACCGCTAAGTTAAAGCCACAATGGAGGCAGTTCAAAACAGAAAATCAAATCACTACAGGATAAATTTGAGAAATTCACTCAGAATTCCCATGAGAGCCCTAAAAAATTTAAACTATGAGAGAAAATAAGAGAGAGATCCTGGTGCTTCAACCTATGATTAACAGGAATCCCAGAACAAAAGAAATCAATAATCAAAGCAATGATAGAGCAAAAATTCACTGACCTAAGAAAGACCTGGCTTCTTTATGAAATTGACAAGCTATTTCAAATATTTATATGAAAATTCTAAGGACCTAAAAAAGCCAGAAAAATGAAAAGAAAAAGCTGGAGGATTAACACTATTTGATCATAAGACTATAAAGATACAGTATTCAAGACAGTATGGGATTACTGTAAGGGCAGACAAATAATGCAGTGGGACAGAATTAAGAGTCCAGAATAGACTCACCCGTATATGTTCAAAAGAATTTTCACAAAGGCAAAAAAATCAATCCCATCAAGGAAAGGAAAGTCTTTTCAACAAATAGAGCAGAAATAACTAGATATTCATATGGAGAAAACGAATTTTGACCCATACCATACAAAGAAACTAATTCAGAATAGATTACAGGCCCAAATTTATAAGCTAAAATTACAGGAAAACATAGAAGAATATTTTCACAAATATATTTGAGGTAAGCAAATATTTTTATGAAACATTAACTATAAAATAAAAAGTTAAAAAATTAGTCTTTATCAAAATGTAAAACTACTGCTCATCAAAAGATCCCATTAAGTAAATGAATAGGCAAATCACAGACTGGGAGAAAATATTCACCACACTAATATATAACAAGGTATGTGTATCCAGGACACATAAGAGACTCCTACAATTCAAAATAAAAACACAAACAATAAAATAAAAATGGGCAAAAGACTTAGACACCTCACAAATAAGATACTCAAATGGCAATAAAAAAGAGAATTTTGTGTAATACCATTAGACATTAGGGAAACAAAATAAAACCAAACAGGTACATAACACATACTAGGAGGCTGAAATAAAAAGTACTGACAACACCAAATGTCATTGAGGATGTGGAGCAACTAGAATTCTCATATGTTTCTGATGGGGGTATAAAATGGTACAACTGTTTTAGAAAACAGTTTGGCAGTTTCTTACAGTATTAAAAATATACCTTCTCCATTTCCCCTGTATTTTTCCAAGAGAAATAAAACTGTATGTCCATAAAAAACTTGTACAAGAATGTTCATAGAAGTTTGGTTCACATTAGTCCCAAACTGGTAAGAACTCAAATGTGTATCAACAAATTTTTGGGTTTCACTCCATGTAAATTATACATCAATAAAATAAATTAAAAGTTATAAAGGGAAGAAAAGCCTGAGTCTGAAAATTCACCGTGTGCTTTATGTCCTAAGAAAACTTAATCAACAAAATCATAGCTGGTCTAATTTACAAATTACAAAAATAAAAAAGAGTCAGATGGCTCAAAATGGAATAAAATCAAGTTGCATACAGTTTTCTTTTGGTAACACCGAATCATAGAACACTAAGCAACAGCATCTTTACCATTATAAATTAAAAGGTAATACTGCCAGAATTCAGTATCTGGCAAAGTTGTCATTAATGTGTGAAGGCAACAAAAAGACAATCTCAGATATGGAAGGACTCAGAAAATATACCAGCCACCCAATATCCTTCCAGAAAAAATCTACTTTAAGCCAGTGCAAAACAATGAGATGGGAGTGAGAGATTAAGGATTAACTATGAGAAAATTGTCATAGGAAACAATTAGCTGACATTAAAATTAGTTAGAAATATAGTGACACATCTAATTACCAGTAATTGTTTTAGATATTTACACAAAGCTGATCACCAAACACAATGTTTTAAAGTAAAAGGGATAATTTACATTGAAAAGGAAAGACAGAAACCAAGAGTTTAGGTCTATAACATCAATTTAAATTAACACTGATTCAGGAGGAAGAAATAAAAGCACCAACCCCCACGTCCACAGAGGCAAACTGGGTACGCTATTAAGATAACCAACAGTTGAACTAAAAACAGTCCACATGTCTTCCAAATCACAGGTGGGAATCCAAAGTGTTGTAGAAAATAACCTGTATGACAAAAACTCAGATTTTTTTTTTAAAAGGCAAGAAACAACACATACACGCATGAAGAAAATATGACAAAAAAGGTAAATGACCTACAGTCCCTTACTGACGAGATTCTGTAGAGGACTGAGTAATTGGTATACACAGGAAATGTAAGAGGCAGCTCCCACTGCATGGGAGAAACAGAAGGCACACTGATTCCCTATTTACCACCTCCAGGTGATGTAAATGAGGCTTTTCCACCACAGAGTGTAGCCTTTCACGTCCCTCACAAGGCTGACCCTTGAAAGTTGCGTCTTCGACTCTTCAGTCTCAGTTTGAATACCTTTTTCCTGCCTTTACATCCCCTAAACACTCAACTTGTATCTCATTCCCAGAGGACCTTACCTTCTCTTGGTTGTAGACTATGGAAAGAGAATAGGATTCTGGGATGCAAGAAAATCAGAATTTCAGTCCAAGCCATATCATCTCCTAGCTTACACTAACATGTATGTATTCTTTCTGAGTACAATTTCCTCTTTCTTAAAATTAAGGTAATATATACTCAAAAAGGCATCGTGAAAATTAAATGAGTGATATCCTAGTATTATGCCTCAAATATGGTGGTTAATGAGAAAATGTATTAGCTGAAAATGTTTTGACAGATAAACTTTCCCCAGGACATCTGCTTTTCAATTAAAGACTTTTGAGGTGTATCAGGAAGTGTGTTAAGGGATTTCATATAAATTATATTATTTAATTTCACTACTCAAAAAGGGATGAATTTCTAAAGGTAGAACTTCAGTTTGTGAGTGAGTCCTAAAATGGCCCAGTTTATGACATTTCTGTCTCCAGTTGATAACTAAGAAGATATAAAGAACCTACAAACAAGAATTTCGGTTTCAGTTCCTTGGAAACCTGTATTTTTATAAAATCATATGACGTAGAATTTGGGCCTTGAGAGTTGTCCAAAGAGTATAATTATTAAATATGAAACCAAACCCCAAAGAATAAGTATTTGTGGATAGAATTCACCTGCTCCTAAGGGGATAAAAGATGTGGAGACTTTCTCCCTTTTTTGTCTCCACGATAACTTCTCTACCAATCCTTAGCAGAATGATACAGCCTAGGAACAATCTAGTGAGTGGGTTTTTTCAAGTGTTTTGTTCATACAGCTCAAGAGAGGAGATTGTAAAGAAAAATACTGCAGTTAGAAATAAAGTGGATTGTCTAAAGGATCTTGAAAGAAGTCACAATATCCCCACACTAACTGGACTTAAAGAAGCTCCTTTACTTGAATTTACACCCTTGTGTTAACACTTAAAGTTAGACAATTTTTAGAAAAAGTTTCAACAGTCCCATATCCCAATTCCCAGAAGTTATTTATTTATTTATTTTTTTGGTGAGGAAGATCAGCCCTGAGCTAACATCCATGCCAATCCTCCTCTTTTTTTTTGCTGAGGAAGACTGGCCCTGGGCTAACATCTGTGCCTATCTTCCTCCACTTTATATGAGACGCTGCCACAGCATGGCCTGACAAGCGGTGCGTCTGTGCATGCCCAGGATCCGAACCCAGGCCGCCATCAGTGGAGCGGGTGCACTTAACCACTACGCCACGGGGCCGGCCCCCAAAAGTTATTTAAATGAGGCTCAATGAGTCTGCCCAGGGCAGTGCTGAAAACATCCCTTTGATCACAGTAACAGCTCTCTTCATTTACGTGCTTTTCACATTTGAGCTCTTGCCACTTGCAGCATTTGTGATCCGTTGAAAATCTCTCAATGTCACTGTTTTTAGTTTGCTCCTATGTGAAAAGGGAATTACAATACCTGTACTTCCCACCTCACTGGATTATTTGGGAGGATCATAAAGGATAATGCGAACGAGAGCACTCGATAGTCTGTAACATGGTGTAGCCAATTGCAAAAATGTCCACATTTTTTTCCTTCTCTATATCCATTACTATTGGCTATGTGAATTTGTAGCTTCTCCCATCAAGAAGCACATTTCCCCACCCCTAGAATCTGGGCTGACCTTGTGGCTTGCTCTGAACAATAGAATGTGTCAGAAATAACGTTGTAACATTTCTGACCTAGGCCTCAATAGACCGCGTGCGCATCTGATCCCTCTCTTGGAAACCCTGAAAGAACCTGTGGAGCAGGGCAGAGCCATCCTAGCCAGAGTCATCCTGGACAAGTTGGGGGTTGGGGGTATTGTGGTCACAGTCCCCATGACCCAAGCCAGCTGAGAATAGCTGAGCCCAGATCTCAGAGCCACCCGGTCAACTCTGACTCAGGAGCTCCACATGAACTACCAAGCTGATGACAGGACAACTCTAGTAGTTCTGCTCATGCATTTTTTAAAATTGTGGTTTCCATCTCCAAGGGGTTAAGTATGAGTCTGTAGAGGTTGAGACAGAGAACAATTCATGGGACAGAATCTGAGCTGATTAATTAAATTACAGACCTTAGAAGTCTTCTTGTTAAGCCTCCTATGTAATTTTCCCCAGCCACATCCTCCTGCCCTTAAGAAATTGTCAATAATTCACCTATCTTCTCTGGGGACGAGTTCTTCCCCCCAAACACCTGAACTCCTCATGTAGGGGGAGCAGGGGTTCCATATAAAGACTTAACTTCTATGTTTTTTCCCTGCTTAGTAATGAAGTGTCAGAAATTCCTTGTAATTATAGAGAAACACATAAGATATTCCCCCAACAAGGGGAGAGTAAATAAGCCTTTGTGTGGTTTCTAATGTCTGTACTTTTTCTGATAAACAGATCAATTGTTAGAGAAGAGAAATAGGATAAGATAGTTTATGAGTAAGGGTGATCAGGAATGGCATGGCAGTGCCCAGGAAGGAAAATAGAGAAGAGGAAAGGGGGTGGTGCTCTGGGTCTGAGAGGCAACAGACAACCTGAGCCCAGTTCTGGGACCCGTCTAGGGTGTGGAGGGTGTCCAGTCTATGAACAATGGGAAGGACTGCCATGAACAAGATGATGCTGCAGTGACCCAAACTGAGGCCAGCCCAGAAGACCCACCCCTGCACCTCGCTTAGAAAAGGTGAGTTACCCACTCAGGCCTCTACTCTGTCCATAGCACTAATTCTCTGGTCACCCTCCTCCAGCATGCCCCATCATCATCTTTCAGCACTGGAGAACATGCTGTTCCCCAGCAACACTCCTGGACACCAAACAGGAAGGAGAAGAGGCACACATCAGAGCTGCTGCTCCATCTGTCAGACGGCGAGACAGTCCAGGATGTTGGGGCCAGACTCAGGACACTGGTATACTCCAAACCAAGGGCAGAGAGGAGTGAAAACCATGATTATACTCTTACACACGGGCACTGGAGAGTACTCACCCGCTCCTATCCTCCATAAGGTCCTCCAGGCCATTCCAGGCAATGCTGAATCCTATGATGAACACAACTTGTACACAGTCTGGTCTCTCTACTTCACATTCAGTCCTTTCAGATGACAGGCTTTCAAATATTTGATAGCAACTATCATGCCCCCTCTGTCTTCTTTCCTCTGGGCTAAGTTTCCCTTGATCCTTCAATTAGAAAATAAGTATGCCTGAATGGAGCCATTTGAACAAAATTCCCAGCAGCCTCATTGAAGCAGGGAACCCCATCTGCAGCCATCAGTATAAACATTAAATAGGGAAATCCCTTTGATACTGCCTACAAGACAGCCATCAACACAGTGGGCCCTGTTAAACAAAGTCATCAGCATTGGAGTGATGACAATTACATAAATTAAAATGCTGCGCCCAAGTGAAAAAAAGTTTGTTTTGTTTTGCAAGTAGACTGTCCGGCATTGTTCACAACGGTTTTCTAAGTACTGGTCTCATTGTCCATGAAATTGTAAGCTCTTTGAGGGCAGAGCCAGCATTTCCTATCACTTCCCAGTGACCATCCTGCCCAGGATGGTCAATTTGTGGATTGAATGTGTGGTTGGTGTTCATTCCATCATCTTTAAAGCCAAAGGATAGAAGTGTCTACCAAAGCCTGCACTGGGGTACAGTCCGTGCTAAGAAACTGGTACGCTGAATGGTGGAACTCCAAGATGGAAGAAGTTCACTTTTATGCAGAACAACTCAATTCACAGACTTCCACACGGCCCTAATGAAACTACACCCCTTATTTGATTGCCACTGGGATTATAGACCTGAAAATGTGAAGGAACTTTAATTGAAGAGAGCCTTAGAATCTTCCAAAAGGATCTGTATGATCAAAGGGATAGCATTTTTAGAGAAGTCTGACATGGCTTAATACAAGAGGAAATAAGGAAGAAACAGTTTGAATAAGTTCAAATGTAGTTACCTATCACAAAACTAATTTAACCATTTGTATCTTTATTTATTCAATAGATATTTATTTAATCCCTGCCATGTGCCAAAGTACTAGCCTAAAACCCCAAATAAGATTAGTCAACTATTGCTAATTATTGCTAATTATAATTAGTCAACTATTTGTGTAATGATTCTGCATGAGAAAAATAAACTCAAAATCTTAGTTACTTACAATGGCAAATATGTATTTGTCTTGCTCACAGGTCTGCAGATTGCTAGGGGGTCAGCCGGAGTTTAGCTGGGCTTTAATCCGGGTTGTGTTGAGTTCTGGTTTGAGCCAAGTGTTTTATTTTGGGACCAGAAGCTGCTCATAGTATGATCTTCACACAGAGGACTACAAGAAGGGCATGTGCAAACACATCATGTCTCTCAAGGCCTCCTCTGGAAACCATTATATCGACCACTTTCCATTGGCCAAAGAAAAGCATATGGCCAAGCCCAACAGCAATGCAATAAGGAAATAAAATCCACCTACTCTAGGGGGAGGAGTTAAAAGCTCACAGGGCAAAAGACATGGATATACAATTCCCATACAAGGAGGAAGAGAAGAATTAGGAAAAATAATCCAACCTACCATAAAGGCATGACTTGTGCTCAAGTGAGAGGGAAAAAAAGTAAACAACTAAGTTCAGTGAGAATTCACTAAATAATTTTTAATGAAATTACATATACTGAATATATTTTAAGGTCATATTTGCTGCTGTTGGGAGAACAAGGGGTAAGCAGGGAGACCAGTTAGGAAGCTATAACAATTGTCTGAGTGAGAGATGGTGGTGGCCTGGGCTATGATGATGACAGAGACGATCAAGAGTGTGGACAGAGTTAAGGTATATTTTAGCAGACTGGGTCATTATTAGATGTTGGAGGTGGGGAAGAGGCATGTTTGAAGAATGCCACTTCAGTGTCTGGCTTGAATAACAAAGGAGATGATGCCAAAATCAGGAAACATGAAAGGGAGAGTGTCATAGTCTCCATGGTTAATTCCTCCAATTCATTTCTTCAAAATGATTAATCTAAGCCAAATGATTAGTTCTTACCAGGGCATTCTCCTGCCCTCTGGGAGTTCTTGGGAAATGTGAAGTGGGGATGTTTAAGGTTTTCCTAGTGACTGAGAAGCGTTACTGGTATTTTTCATTCAGGAACCCAGAATGGTAAATATCCTGAGATGCATGGGATAGTCTCACAAAACAAAGATTTGAATCATCCTACCTGACACACCAATACACCCCTGTTTGAGAAATCCTGGCCTGGGCCTATTACAATAAGCCCATTCGGCTCACCAGTGATTGTGTTAGGAATAGACCTGCGACTCCATGCTGACCAGTGAGACATGAGGAGAACTATTCTAGAGGGCTTCCATGAAAGGTTTCCTTACTCATAAGGCTGAGACACAGATATAAACAGCCCCTTTTTTCTTCTGAACACTGTTTGGATGTAATGCCTGGAACTCTTGCAGACATCTTAGGAACAAGAAGGCCAATCTGAGGGCAAAGCCAATGAGGATGCAAGAACAAAATAGTGAGAAGAAATGGGACCTTGGCAACATCACAGAGCTGCTGAATCAACAACCCCGGAGTGCCCCTGCCCCCAATCAGGATGTTAGATAATACATCTTCTTATCGTTTAAGTCAGCTTGAGTTGGATTTTTTATTACTTGAGCAAGAAAGCATCCTGAATAATAGAGGAAGGAAACAGGTTTCCTAAAGTGTAGGCAGGATACCTACTCACCTCGAGTCATGAAGCATATACTTGTTTATGTTTTCTGGTTGTTTCATAGATATTTGGTTGCTTCTCCCTAACTAAATTATAATCTCCTAGAACTATTTGTTCCATATTCACCATAGCACCAAATAAAATGCACTAAACAAGTGTTCAGTGAAGTATAATTTTTCAAGACATTTGTTTCATTTTTATAGTTATTGGCTAAAGAATAATTTTGTGGACTATGTCACATGTCTTAACCCAAAGATGGAAAACTGGAGACCCAAAGATACGTATTTGCATTGCTTAATGTTTTAAAAATTTTGCATTTTGTAGTTGCCATTATTTAAAAATTGGGAAATTTAAAGTCTGGATTTATGGCTTCACTTGAAGATCTGATAGCACTGGTCCCATTTTCCCACCTAGCAACAATGAGCTAGAGCTGAGAAGAGGGCACTGCCCTCCATCCTGCAGCCTCCAATAGCCGGCTTCACTCACATTTGAAGGAGTGCCCCTGACTTAATCTGTCTGGGATCAGGGTTTACCTCTGTACAATCGATGGGTTCAACCAAGTGACCTGGTTCTAACATGTGTGAGTCTAAGAGCCTGTCTTTTATACACTACAGTGAATCAGTGAATTTTCAGATTGTTCTTCCCTTTCTGTCCACCTCTTCTCAGGATTTATCCGTAATACTGGTTGTCCCTAGTTTCAGTCTGTGTGACTGCCTGGTGAAAACAGAACAGTCAGAGTTGTTCTATTCAGCCTCCACGTGGTTTGGTTAACAATAAACCTACAGTTTTCCCTGTTGACCACAAGAGAGCATCTTCCATTAGTAATGTGAAAACCTACTAAACCAGGTAAGAACCAGACAAGGCTTCTCTCTCTCTGGTGAAATGACAATCAGCGGAAGAGGAGCAGGGGCTCATCCCTTCTTCTTCATACTGAAGAAAAGGGAAATCGCTTTTACAGTATTTGTCACCTGTGTGGCGATCCATTCAAAACAAAAATTTAATTATTTACATTTCAAGATACTAGAGAATAACAATAGATACCTCTAAGTGGATATTGTAAACTCGGTGATCTCCTATTTTCTTTTTCGATGAAGGAGTATTACCTACTTTCAACCCCATCAGGCTGCTACAAGAACACATTTTGCAGCTCTCCTGCCATCCCGCTGTTCTATTCACTCTGTTGCACTAACAAACAGACCTCCCTCGTTTAATCCATTTTAAAGACACAAAGAGGTTAGAGATCAGGATGTCAGCTTACTCTCCCTTCTCATCTAACGATTACTAAAATAAAATGAAGCCTTAGTCAATAGTTGTATTAAGCAACAATTATAAATTTGTGTACAAGGGTACATAGGGCTACACTCTTCTAAACTCTAGAAATCATGTATCTAAAATCCTCTTCCGCAAAGCACTATATTTAAAGGCTTTGTATTGACACCGATTAGATGATATTAATGTAAAAAAGCAAGATTTGGTGTTCCTAACTGCAGAGAAAACAGAAAGCTGATTCTCCTGACAGCAGTAAATTGGACAAATACCCTTTATGTCATTTCAACCAAGGCAAGCAACATAGTAGAGGAGAATTGTAAATCAGTAGACGGTCATGGAAACACTGTGACTGTGATGGTCAGCCTATGACAAGGATGAAAAAGGAGATCACCACTCCATTTGTCTTCAAAAATTTCTTTTTCTCTCAAACATATAATATTCTGATGGCTTTACTGCAGAAATATAATGGACTCCTTTTTATCCTCACCCAACAATGTGCTTAAAGAGGGGGTGTAATTAGAGGCAGACAGGCAGCAACTAAGTAGTAATAGGGAGAATGATCTTTTATTCATTCAAAATGTTAAAAGATGACTACATTTGAAGATTACGTTGACTTGGGAAAATTTTTTTCAGCTATAAAGGAATCTATTTAAAATAGTAGAGTACACTTAAAGGTTTGCAATTGTAATTATACCAAGGAGCAGTTATACAAAAAAGTCTCAACTTCTACGTATAGGGAGAGATACGTTTTATTACGACATTCAGAAAAGACGCTTTAGGTTCTGCATTGTTTAAGCAGTGCAGCTAGTATGAGATGCGATTCATGAGTATAACATTATCCTGAACCAGGCTTCACTATTGCGTATTCGACTTATGTCCTTCCTCAAAGAGATGACGGAATGTCCAATAAAGCATCAATCAATAGAATAAGACAAATTAGCACTGGCAAAATGACTGCTTGTCATCATTTCAGAAGTAAATTTAAAGCGTCGGGGTGCTTACTTTCTTTACATTTTGATAAATTCCTTTCAAATCATATTTTCTACTATTTTTGGCCAGTTCCAATGTCATCTTTAAGATTCAAAAATAGAATTTGAATTCAATTATTCCAAATTGATTACTTTAATCTTTTCCACACTTATTGGAAGAATATAAGTATCTACTCTGAGTATAAATAAAATATATACTGTTATATATCACTGATGTAATCTAGAACGCAGGAATGGAGTCCATTATTATGACTTTATTCTGGAACAAATTACTATATGGCATGTATAGATATATGTCTTCAAATTAAAAATTTGTCCTATGAATTCTTTGCTTTAGAAATTTCTAAATGTGAAATTGAGTGATTTAATAATATCTAATATATAAGATAATTTAAAATTCTTAGGGAGCAGGTACAAAACTAAGGTTATATAATTATAAGAAGATAGAGGACAAGCCTATAAGTGTTTAATTCTTTGATTGGATTAAAAAATATATAAGTCAAATATTTAACAGCTTGCAACCTTATTTAAAAAATAAAATATGGTGAAACATTTAAAATTATTCAAAGAATTCTTTGTGTTGGCTACTTAATACTTTTTTCTCTTCATATTCGTTCATTCATTCAACATGTATTGAACACTTACAAGATGCTAGGACCTGATAGAAGTTTCAAAAATACTAATTGAATGACATTTCCATAATCAAAAAATATATATACATACACATATACATTATACTCTTCTTATAGTCCTATGTCTATTCATAAAAAAATGAAACATGTATTGATCTAATTAGCCAGCTGGGGTATTAAGCATGATAATAGGGTCTGGCTAAGCGCTCTCCCTACCTAGCAGAGAAAGCTTTGGAGCTGCCATCTCCCTGGGGGAGACGCTGTCACACATGCCTTTCTGGGAGAGATTAGGAAAGCCAGAGCAGCTGGGACCCATTTTCAAATATAAATCTGGCATAAAAGGCTTTACATGAATGACTAAAACTCTAAGTTCAGATACGCTGGAATAGCCTAAGAAAGGGATGGATTAGTCTTGGTGTTAAACCAAAGAGAATTGATTAGATCACAAAATGAGCAGGTTTAACTTCTGATTCTGTAAGCCTAGGATAATGACAAAGATCTGCACCTTATTGATCAGTCCTCTTGCCTATCATGGTCAGAGGACGACAAGAATTAAAAGTTATATAAGAAATGCCACAGGCTGCACTAAAATAATCAAGGCAATGATTTGTGTCAAAATCTTTCACTTTCCAAAATTTAAGACAACTTTTGGTATATTCCATTCTTGAAATTTAAAAGATCAGTTGCTTTTTGCTAAGACAAGGTAATATTTCCCACTTTCCATTCCTTTGTCATCTCCTACTGGGAGTGCCCCTTCATTGGGTAAGTGGTATTTTTTCTTTAACATCTTCATAAACAAGAAGAATTTAATGTCAACTTACAACAGGTTCTTAAGTTACATTCTTAGATATGAGAGTATATCAGGCCATTGTTAATTTTTATTTATTTGTTTTTTTCCCCCAAAGCCCCAGTAGATAGCTGTATGTCATAGCTGCACATCCTTCCAGTTGCTGCGTGTGGGACACCGCCCCAGCACAGCCGGAGAAGCGGTGCGTCGGTGCGCGCCGGGGATCTGAACCCGGGCCACCAGCAGCAAGCGCCCGCACTCAACGGCCAAGCCACGGGGCCGGCCGGAGGCCATTGTTTAAATCTGAATTACAGTCAAATGAGATTCTAAGAGTCCCAGGAATTTAAAGTGGGTCAAATTAAAGTGAAAATTAAAAGACAACCCTATTTTATTTCCCATGTCTCTATAAAGAATATCAAATGATGACAGTGATGATTAAGTTTCTAGACATATGAAAGCATAGCACCTATGAAACTGTGCTTTGATGTTTATGAAGTAGCAATTTCTAAAACATATAGAGAGACCCAGCAATTATCACAAGCACTTTCCACCGTTACATTGCAGAATTGTACAGAGTTAGTAAAAATAAAGAGAAACAGTACATTGCTTAATAGTTGACAGCCAGAAATGTTTGCTCATTAATCCTTTGCTGATTCTAGTCAAACACAGCCTTTTACTGAGCCTGGCTCTAGATTTGACATGTAGGAATACCACAGAGCTACAGACATTATTTAAATGTCACAACTTCAGGTTCCGAATAAAAGCCATTTCTAAATTCCACACATTTCATTTCCTTAGAGAAATTACTATTCCTATTATGTTCTTTGGTGGTAGTAACATGTAATTCTCATATTCTCTAAATGTTTTTTCATCTAAGAAACCAAAGTAACATTCTTATTCATAAAAGAAGAGGAATTATTGGTGTTGGAGGTTCCGGAAAGCCTATTCTCTCATCCTTTCTCCTGTGGGTTCTGATGAATTTGAAAAACAGACAAAAGAGACCAGATTGGGGTCAAAATAAACTGTTGCATGGATTTAGCCCTCTCTGGTATTGGCTCCATTAGAGCAATAGTAAAGTTCCCTGATACTCACCCCATTCTTTCCCCAAATTTAGACCTTGGGGCCTATCTTGGGGAAGGCTGAAGCTACAGAGCTCTCTTACTCAAACACCTGTGTGGAGCATCATGGACTATAATACCCCCTGTGGAATGCCAGAGAGAGGAGGGGAGTGGTGATGTCACCCACTGATTACCATAAGCCAATGAATGACTTCCTGACCCCATCTCACCAAAAACATGTCATTCTCCTTCACATAGAAAGAAATCAGTGAGGGGTATAGAGAAAATCAGAACATTTTCACTTCAATATTGCCTTCATTTCAGGGCTTAGAAAATCACAAAAATGTCACAAAAATCAAAGAAAGGATGACTAAGTATTCCTCCCAAAACTAATTTTGTAAATATTTATAATAAAGCGTTCATGTTGTACTAAAGTTCCTTAAAAAAAATAACTATTATTTTTCCACAATACTTTCCAAAATTAATAGATAACACAAGATCGTTTCTCCAGTTTCTCTCTTCCTCAGTGAAAGTCACTAACAGTTATGATGATAACATCAGCTATATGTTCTACTGACTTGATAGAAAGTCATCATAGGATGTGCAAATTTTATCAAGTAATCACCTCACTTGTGCATTGAATATTTCTCTAGTGAGAATCTTTGTTTGTTTAATGTCAGCTGAGATGATCCTAGGGAATACTGGCACACATAGTACTGCTGGAAGAAGCTCTCTTAGAAGGTTCCTTCCTGCATACATGCACCCACCGCATGCCAGGCAGTGTTCAAAGCACAGGGACCTGTTCTCACAGACTTTCATTCTGGAAGGCTGTTATAGTCAATAAGCAAAACAAATCCACAAGAAGGATAACTTTATGTAGTGATGAGTATAATGAAACCATTGAAGCTACTCGATGTAATAGTTAGTGGAGAGCACCAACTGCAGACAGGAGAAGAGAGGACTTTGGATTAGGTGGTCAAGAAAGGCTCTCTGAGGAGAAACCGTTTGGGCTGAGACCTAAATTAAAAGGAGTCAGCCCAACGTGGAAGAGAGCGTGTTAACTGCCGTAAGACTCAAAGGCCTAGAAATGAGAAGCTAGAGTTGCAAGTTGATAGAATCCAGCCTATTTTACTCCAAGAAAATCGCCGTATAAGATGTTACCACACAGTTAAACAGCTTACTCTTCTGTAAATAACACATGGTAAACCAGCAGGAAGTGGCATACGACTAACGATGAATCCTGCGGTGTTGATCCATGATGACGGAGGAATGAATGAACATATACCCAGTGCCTACTAAATGCCAGGCGTGGATGATGGTTGTTTGATATTCTGCTCACTTGGAACAAATACATCCACTATTCATTCAGCGAATTTGTATCAAGTTTTTCTATGTGCCAGGCACTGTACTCGGCATTAGATTCAATTACGAACCTGACACAGAACTCTCTGTAAGGTGCTTATGATCGATTGAGTGAAGTTGACAATTAAACAAGCAATTGTGATATAGCTTGTTCAGTGCCACTGAAAGAGTAAAACTGAGGCACTACAGGTGCACATGGAGCTGCACTGAGGCTCCTTGGGGAAGGGGGTCAAGAAAGGCTTCCTAGATGAAGTGACACTTAAGATTTTACAGATGCACAGGAAATAGCCAGGACACGTGCCTGAAAGTGGCCTAGAGAAGAAAGAGGTTTAGGGAATTACAAGTTCTTTTCCATACACGGAGCCCTAGAAGGTAAGAAAAATTGTCAAGAGTTAAGACTGCAGGATCAGCAGCAGCAGATCACACAGAGCCTTGTATGCTGAGCTAAGGAATTTAGATTTTCTGTGAAGGCACCAGGGAACCACTAAAGAGATTTAAGCTGGGGAATGACATGACAGATTTGTGAGGCTTAAAAAAATCTCTCTAGCTTCAATGTGGAGATTCCAAGGTGGCGAGGTTGAACACAAAGTGAACATAATCCATTCAAGTAGTTTGCCATGAAAACTTGACAGCCTCCATTGAGCTGGATTTCTCCCCAAATCTCACAGTGCATTGCTTTAAATGAGCTTAAACCTTACTTATAAACTTCACTCACATTTTTAATACTCAGGTGGTGAGTTTAATCACATAAGGTGGCATTGTATTATTTACTTCATGTATTTTGAAATGTGAGTTTTTCACTGAGTCAGCACGGCCATATTGCTTAGCTCAGGAAAACATGTCAATCCTTATGCCCCTCAAAACTGCCATTAACACGCATGGCATTAGATTTTTCTAGGTGATGTGAAATTAAATCATGACTCTGCAATGTATTCTAATAAGCTACTCCATTAACTATTTTCAAATGGTAATCAGCTCAGCTCCAAATGAACAGTTACATATTCAGCTTGCTCCATGAATTCTATGAATGCATTTACCATTACAAGTTATAATTATATTACTTTTTCAGAAGTCATTTACAGCAATTGAGCAAACTAAGAAAAATTCTAAGATTCTTATGTGACAGCAGAATTAAACAATATGAACTGCAATACCCCACTTCATATTCTAAAATTTAGTTATGATGTATTTTCTGAGAAACGATATTTTTGGAACAAAAACAGACATTGTTCAGGTTAAGCCTTTATAAATTTACATTATGGACCACCAAGCAAAATTATCAGATAATACATTATATTTTGTTATATGCCAAATTAAATACATCTCTAACAGAGAGTAATGCTCTCTCTTTTAATAGGGAGGCAGGTGGAAATGTCTGCAGCAGAAAGACTGCTTGGGAAAAGGTGATTAATACTTTTACAACACCTACTATGTGCCAGGCCCTGCGCTAAGGACTGTATATATCTTGACCTCTGTCATCTATTTCATCTGAACAAGTGATAAAAGAACCCATCTTCCTCTAGTCAGAATCCTTCAATTTTAGGTCATTAGGTAGTTACAAAAGGGACTACAGTGTTATTTCAATCACCCATTACTGCATAACACACCACTCCAAAACTTGCTTAAAATAACAACCACCATTAATTATCTTTCATGATTCTGTGGGTTGACGAGGCAGTTCTGCCTCTACGGTGATGGCTGGGGCACTGGGTTAGCTGGAAGGTCTACAGTGGCCTCGTTCACATGGCAGGGAGTTGGTGTTGGCTGATGGCTGGGAGCTCAGTTGGGAGTTTTGGCCAGAGGCCTTGATTCTTCTCCATGGAGACCTCTCTACATGGTTGCTTGGACTTCGTCACAGCATATCAATTGGAATTCAAGAAGGGGCATTCTAAGAGTGAGCATTCCAAGAGTTTAAACCCACCATGTAAACACTTATTGAGGTAGATGGTATAATGCTCACCCCTCCAAGGGATATTCATGCTCTAATCCCCAAAATGTGTGAATATGTTATCTTACACAGCAAAAGAGACTGCAGACATGATTAAGTTAAGGTGAAATGGGAAGATTAGCTTGGATTATCCAAAAGGACCTAATGTAGTCACAAGAGTCCTTATAAGAGGGAGGCAGGCGTAATAGAGATTTGAAGACGTTATACTGATGGATTTGAAAATGGAGGAAGGGGCCACGAGCCAAGGAATGCAGGCAGCCTCTAGAGATTGGTCAAGACAAGGAAACAGATTCTCCCCTAGAGCCTCCAGAAGGAATGTGGTTGTGCTGACACGTTGATTTTAGCCCAGTGAGTCTTCTGACCTACCGAATTATAAGATAATGTTTGTTTTGTTTTAAGCCAGTAAATTTGTATAAGTTGTTAAAACAGCAATAAGAAACTAATGCATTTGTCAAGTTTCTGTTTTTATCCCATTTGTTAATACCCCATCGCTAAAGCCCAGAGTCATTGGACTAAATTTATGGAGGCATGGTTCACTATAACAGTCCACCACCAAAGCAACAATCCAACACAAGTATCATTTCCTTTGAAATATTTCCTGTGAGTTAGTTTTCTGTTGCTGCTGTAACAAATTACCACAAACTTAGTGACTTAAAACAACACAAATTTGTTATCTCATAGTTTCTGTGGGGCATAAGTCTGACATGGGTTTTACCAGGCTAAAATCAAGGTACAGCAGGGCTGTACTCCTTATCCAAGGCTCTGGGAAAGAATCCCTTTCCAAGCTCATTCATGTTGTTAGCTGAATTTAGTTTCTTGGGGCTGTAAGCCTGAGGTCTGTGTTTCCCTGCAGGCTGTCCACCAGGGGCCGTCTTTAGCTCTGAGGGCTTCTCTCCAGTGCTCACAAGTGACCCCTTAGATCTCAAAACCACCAACAGCACATCAAATCCTTCTCACACTTGGAATTCTCTGACTTCTCCTTCTGCTTCATCTTCCTCCAGCTGGAGAAAGTTCTCTACTTTTAAGTAATCGTGTGATTAGATTGGGCCCACCCATCATATTCTTCCTATCTTAATATCAACAATCTTAATTACTTCCGCAAAACTTTTGCCACGTAACATAACATATTAATAGGTTCCAGGGATTAGGGTGTAGATATCTTCATTGGGCATTATTCTGCCTATCACAGCCCTCCACAACCAGAATCTCCGTGCCAAGGAGAGGTTAGAAGTGCAACACCAATCTACTCTGTGCCCTGTCTAGGAATAAACCCTCAAAGGTGCAATTAGCACAGATAAACTCATCATCATTCTGCTGTTCACTGGCTCCAACAGCATCTCCAGGAGACAATTTATTTGAGATGTTACTCCTCCAAAATTAGTCACAGTTGGGTATTTCATAACCAGCTCTGCTCCATCGTTAAAGGGCAAGCCTTCTTAAAAGAGCAACAATGTTATTTTTTGCAATAAC
Source organism: Ceratotherium simum simum (assembly GCF_057802395.1). Lineage (NCBI taxonomy): Eukaryota > Metazoa > Chordata > Mammalia > Perissodactyla > Rhinocerotidae > Ceratotherium > Ceratotherium simum. Next base: position 42,696,929 of record NC_141924.1, read on the forward strand.
CACATAAACTGCCTTCCTTGACAATGAAGGAGAACAACTCAAAAATCAATTGATTCAAAATGCTCTCATGACATCATATGGTGGAGTGTGTACCTACAGTGGTGGTTGCATCTTCACAGCCCTCTTTTCTCTCCAAAGATTTTGGACATTTTGATTAGTATTCTGGATCTCCTAGTGGTGTCTTCATTACTAAATACAATGTAATTAGAGCATTTCGGGTGAATGTGATTACCCTGTCATAAACAGAAGAAGTGTCTCTTACTTAGATACATAGACACTAAGAGGGATAGGCAGGTAGAGGCAACAACTCTACTTTTAAAAAAATCCAAATACCTTACTGATTCATTTCAAAATATTAATTTTTTAAATATTATATTGGACTCAAGGACAATCTTGAGAAAACAAAGCCGTAAGAATTAAGCTAAGGAACGCTGAGATAGCCAAAGTTAGCGAGGAGAATTTTATCTTAACATTTTTATTAATTGTTATTCAGCTAGAAGAGAAATATATGAAGGAGCTAGTGGAAGAAAAGGGCACTTTACACTCACTAAAACCTTCTTGCCCATGATGCAAATTTAAATTCTGTTCCCCCCAGGAAAATTTCAGAGTGCCGCCCCTACCACCACCAACGATAGAGATGGCTTGGGGAATATTAGAAGCACGTGGGAAGAAGTGAGTTTGGAAGCTTTTGGTCTAACTTTATACAGTGAGGTGGAAGGGAGCCTCCTTCTGGTCAATTAAATAGAATTTTGTTTTTCACTGCAAGTTCCTCTTTGCATATTTTACAGCTGAAATTGCAGCCAGCTTCTCTTATTGAAAAAGATTCTGCAGTATTAATACAAGAAGAGCAAAGAAAACAATCAGCTGAACTACTTCTGCTGAAATGTGCCCAAACATACACGCGCTTCAAAGTCAAGGAAGCTCTGCACTGTTTCAATTACTGGATAATCATTTTACAGAACAGTCAAATTCCAAAGGAAACACAGCCTACACGTTAAATATGTTCTGAACTTATGGGTAGATTTAGGAAAAATCCTATAAGCTAAATAACTTGAAAGTGAATTTTTTAAATGATCTTTTTTAAAATTAAAATATCCATTAATTTAATGTCGTCTAGATGTAGACTTCTAACAGATTTTTTAAAAATACAGAACGCTACATGAATTTGTGTTATCCTTGAGCAAGGACCATGCTAATCTTCAATGTATCATTCCAATTTTAGTATATGTGCTGCTGAAGCGAGCACTAGACTTCCAGTATTTATTATAATAAATGTACTATAGGAGCGTAAATCCTGATTCATATATTTTAATTTACAAATACATCAATTTGATTAATGTAGTCATTTTTCTGTCCAATCATGTTAAATTACATCCATAGCCAAATCCCTGAAGTAAATTATGAGCTCATTCGGGAAACATCCTGCCGAGAGAGTATTTGGCACACAGTAGGCAGTCAATAAATACTGAAAATGATAAACATGTATTCTATCAAGGCATACGTAGTAGATTTTCAACCATGTGTGAAATCTTCAATTGAAATGTTAACAACAGTCCAGTTAGTCCCGCATCCAACACACCTGAGAGTTGATTCCCCTTCCAATTTTGGAATGTATTCTGGAGAGAGACTTTAATTAATATTCATCAAGCTTACTATGAAAGTAAAGCAGTGCTATCACCAATGTACTGAGACCATATAATCATGATTTTAGAGTCACTTGTTCCCTCAGTTTATGCTGATACTTAATTGTATGCCATAATATAGAAATATCACTTATCAAGAATAATCAGGGTGGGTGGGGCTCAGGTGTGCCCTTTCACATACTCTGGGAAGGCTTCCTAAATTCTCATTCACAGATACTGACTGGGGGGTTCCTGTGTACAAGGCGCTGTGCTAGGCACTGGGAATACAGGAGTGAAAAGACATGTGGTTCCTGTCCTCACAAAGTTTATAGTCTGGTGGACAGAGGTTTAAACTCATAAGTGCAACAAAGTATTATAAGTGCTGAGATAAAAAGAACAAAAACACAAAGAAAGAAACCTGTCAGTTCAGAGTTAGGTCTAGGGGAGAAAAGCTGGAAAAATTTCTCCCGTTATACCTGAGCACATCAGTTCCTGCCCTAAAAGGCATAGAAACGTCTCTGTCTTCCTGTGAGAGCTGTAGGAAATGTTAAGGAAAATTAAATGCAGGAAAAGAAAGCCCCAGGACAACTTGAGAATGACTCATAATCAAAACACTGTTTGAAACAGGCCATTCCTTAACAACCAGGTATGAACTTTCAGCTGCCAGATGGCAAACACCAGAATGTAACTTCCTACTGGGCGCCGCATATGGCCACACCTATACACACGAGATACACTGCCTGACACTAGATATTTGTCCACTTTGGTTTTCATTGAACCCTGACTCACCAGGGCCAAAGCCACCCCCACTTCCCTAGCATGTTCTCCCAAGAGACTTGCGTATCCTGTGTAAAATAGGATTGCTCGAGGTATGTTCCAAAATCCCACATTATCTGAGTTCAAGGAGCCAATAAGCTCCCTCTCCCACCCCTGCCTCCCTGCAGGCCACCCCCAGGCAGCTATGACCATTACCAGGTGGGCATGTCGTCCCCAGCAAGGATTGTGTCTCCTACTTCTTTCTTGGTATCCTCCATAGCTCCTGCCACAGTGCCTCCCAGGTAGCTCATCAGACCATTGATAATAAGGATGATGATAACAACGAACACAGAAACTCTCCCAAAATGCCCAGAATGATAAAATTCCAAGATTTTGCCATGTGTTAGAAGTTCTGTGAAAAGTGTAGTTGGTGGACAGGATAGTCTATTAGATACGTTCTACGCATTTTATAATCCCATTCTCTCTTCCCCACAGTATCGTAAATAACAGCAAGTAGGCTGACATGTGTCTTCTTTATTTGTGCTGCCCACGAAGAAATACAGAGGCTCTTGTTGGTGCCAAATAAGGCATTTTATCTGCTTAATATAAGTCAGCATATGGAGCAGGTCTACCTGAGGCCTGCCTAGGTGAAGTCAAAGTCACTGTGAGACCTTATGTCCAACTTATCCAGGGTTCTGATTTACCAAGTAATGGCCCAAGGTGCTGCCATAGATGCCAGCCCTGTGCTAGTAGAGGCAGGCACGAGAACCCTCACCTGTGTCCAGTAAGCAGAGGGCAGTCTTTGGTCTCCCTGGGAGGCCACAGTTCTGTTGCTTGTCCCCCTTCTGGACCCATAAAGCTCCTACTTGTTGCAAGAGCATTTATTTGGAAAATTAAAGGACAAAGGGCTTGTTTGCTTTAAGAAAAGCAAAGAATAAGCTCAATAATTTATGGGAAGTTTTATTTGACTACTAGGTCAGTGGTTTAATTTTGCATATGTTCTCATAAATGTAACCGCAGTATTTCATGCGAGGATCATCTTGTAAACTGAATGTACTGGCAGAAGAAAGCCAGCTTGAGGCATCCAAGACATGAGAGAAATCGGCAGCCATGGAAAACACCTGTAATGCTTTCCTCCCCAGCCTCACAGCTGACCACCAGAACAGGACTACCCTCGCTCAAACACTCTCCTCTCAAGTGGTTAGCTCTCTTGTCGACCGATTACCTCCTGGGTAAATATCAGTATCAAGAAGGAGAAGCTGCAATGTTCATTGCAGCATTATTCACAATAGCCAAGACTCGGAAACAACCTAAGTGCCCATCAATGGATGAATGGATAAAGAAGATATGGTATATATACACAGTGGAATACTACTCAGGCATGAAAAAAGATGAAATCTTGCCATTTGTGACAACACGGATGGACCTAGAGGGTATTATGCTAAACGAAATAAATCCAACAGAGAAAAACAAATATTATATGATTTCACTCATATGTGGAAGATGAACAAGCAAACAAACACCTAGATACAGAGAACAGATTGGTGGATACCAGAGGGGAAGGGGATAGGGGAAGGGTGAAAGGGGTAAAGGGGCACATATGTATGGTGACGGATGGAAACTAGACTTTTGGTGATCAACACAATGCAGTCTATACAGAAGACAAAATATAATGAAGTACACCTGAAATTTGTAAAAAGTTATAAATCAATGTTACCTCAATAAAAATAGATAAATAAAAAGAAGGAGAAGTTGGAAGTAACAGCAGCCCATAACCCAGTGCTATTTGGCTGAAGAAAAATATCATTTGACTTAGCAATCAGTCTCTTATGTCTCATGTACTCCCAAACAATGGCAAATTAAGTAACAACAAATTAAATAGAGAAATTCTCTGGGCTTTGTGTGTGTACATGAGCATATGCACACACAGTGTGCGTGAGAGTTCACATTTTTTGTTTTTAAGTAGCCAAGACATACACATTAAAGTGTACTTATGAGAACTTTAGAGCCTTGTATGTTTCCCTAAACCCTACCAAGGACGGGAAATCCAACAGTGTGGACAAACAATCCCCACCTGAAGCTGCTGCTATGATGATGCCAGTTGGTGTTGTCATTAAACTGACTCGAGACAGCCTCTTTGTTTTTTATGAGCAATCCTGGACACTGGGGTTCCCTAATGTGAGTATCAAAGGGTTTGACAGGACTTTACGGCTACAGCTACCATTTTGATTAGGACCTCCTAGACGACATCGTACTTGGCTTACTACCTCTAACCCCTTACCATACTGCTGAAACCTTGCAGGACGTATACTCTTACTTCTATTTTACAGATCGGGAAACTGAACCTCAGAGAAGTTAACAAGCAGAAAATACGATATGTGAACCTAAATTAGTCTGACTCCAAGGTCAAGCTTTTCCCACTATACACACAGCATTACCTCTATCATTACAGCCAGCCAACTAACCTTATTTTCTAAGAAACCCTGCCTTCCAGCTGGTTAATACTCTTGAGAGACAAATGCTACACTGATGGCTTCCCAGCTAGAAGTAGACACAGTCACTTACCCACTCTGCTGAGCTAGGACCAGAGAGCATCCTTCCTCTCACCTGAGACAGCAAGAGGATAGGAACAAGGTTTACGGAACGCCATAGAAATAAAGCTTCTCTCTTGAAGAAAAATCTGATATGCATCATTCATTCATTCATTCAACAAATATTTACTGAGGGATTCCTCTGTGCCAGGCACTACATTATGTGCTGGACTTAATGAGTAAGAGATAGTGCCTACCCTCAAAACACTCACAGTATTAGGGAGAGAGACGGGAAAAGAGTAGTTTCTATGCAGTGATAAAAGCTACTATTGGAACAAGCATGAGATTATTGGACACAGAGCAAGGACAACTACTTGCCATGCAGGTTTAGAAGAACTTCCAGGAGAAAAATAGCACCTGGGCAGAGTCCTAAAGAACAAAGTATGAAGAGCCTGGCCATTGAAGGGAGGCAGTTAGTCAGTTTTCCAGGCAGAAAGGACAGGATGTACACAGACCCAGAAGTGAGAGAGAATCTGCATGTTCCAAAGCCTGCAAGCCCTCCTGTGTGGCTAGAAGGGGAAAGGGAGAAAATAATGACACTGGACAATTATAAATAGGACAGATCATGAAGGTCCTGGTGAGAAATGTTAGGACTTCATCCTGGAGGGAACGCATTCCCTAAACAGATAGTTAAAATTTAGATGCCTTAGCCATCCAAGTAGAGTCTCAGGGAGCCAGACCATTGCTCACCCGACCCATCTTGAGAGGAAAATACTATACTTGTAAGGTTTGTGCCATGTGCTCCTCACTCAGCCCTAAAGAGTAATTGTGGTGTTTCTCCCCTTGGCAGTGATGTGATGCTCCAGTGGTCTCATGAATATTCATGAGAGAACTGAAGGGACCAAACCAGGACAGGGCTGGTGCCAAAGAGAATGTTGTGCATTCATTCATTGGTCCATTCATTTGTTCAGTCATTCATTTAACCCAGGCAATACAGCAATAATGGTTTAAAGCAGGGGTTGGCAGTCTGCCACCTGTTAAGTCAAACGTGACCCACCACAAGCTTTTGTAAATAAAGTTTTATTGGAACACAGCTATGTGTGTTCATTTATGTATGTCTCTGACTGCTTTCACACTACAAGAGCAGAGGTGGGTTGTTGTAACAGAGATGGTATGGACCACAAAGCTGAAAATATTTATTCTCTAGCCCTTTACAGAAAACAGTCTCTGTTTAACCAGTTTAAATACCTACTCTGCTATTTGGGCTCTGAACCTCAGTGTCCTCTTATATAAAGCAGAGATGATAATAATGGTGTTATCTAATAGATTTGCTGTGAGGATTGAACAATTTTTTTATGTGTAAAGTACCCAGCACAAAGTAAGCATTGAATAAATATTAGTTGTTGTTATTATTATTCATTCCTTCACCAATACTGCAGGAGTGGTCAGGAAATTGGGGCAAGGACTACACTGGGCATTGTCTCCAGTCTCCATGGCTGCTGGGCTGTTTGAGTTGCCTGCTACATGGGCACATAGGAAGTAGGGTATCCAGGTGAGGCTTGTGGAGGAAGAGTTGGGGCTGGGTATATACACTTGGGAGTCAGTCACATATAGTATATTTAAAGCCACAGACCTGAATGGAATCACTGGGAAAAGTGGATGTGGAAAGTAGAGGAGAACCAGAAACCAAATCCAGTTGAGGTTTGTGGTCATAAATTTAAAGCTAGACCAGTAAGCATTGGTGCATTTTTTTCCCGCTACATTCAGTTGTGCTGATGCAGGGGTGGAATAGGAAGAAAGTTGAATTTACTGAGGGTTGGAATTTTGCCAGGCAAAAACAGTAGGAGGACTGGGGCAAGGGAGCTGAACACGTGTACATGGAAAATATTTAACAATAGACCGAGAAATCTCAACCAGGTGAAGGTGGATGTTGGCCAGTGAGAAGGTAGTGAGGTCAATGGACTGGGGTTCCTAATGGTGTCCAAGAATTACTGCAGCAGAGTAATTCTCTACTCACTCACACTGGAGTAAGTGAACTGGAGAGACAAGAAGAGGTGGTCAAGGAACAGACAGAAATAGTGACGGAGAGAAATTTAGTAAACTAATGGCTAAAATCCCTAATGCATGGGGGAAGTGATAGAGAGGGAAGTAGATTACTGTAAAAAAAAAAAAGAGACGAGGAGTCCAAAGTGGTATGGCCTGATTCCATGTGCTTCAAAGGACCAGATGGATTGGAGAAGTGGAAGTAATGCTATAAAAGCAGCCTTGAAGAAAAAAGTGGGTACCTTACATTAAATAACTTCAGTCACAGATAAGCAACTAAGAGACGAATGCTTACACAGTAGAGGCTAAATGTAAATAATGTGAAGAGAGTACGTTATTAAGGTAACACTAGCTGCTATAAGAAATAGATAAAGCCCAAAAGCTCAGTGGCTTAACTTAATGAAAGTCTATATCTTGCTCAACAAACTCAATAGAAGTTTATCTCTTGGAAGAGGAATGGCTCTTTTCCATGTAGTTATTCAAAGATTCAAGTTGATGGAGGCTCTGCCATCTTCAGTAGGTGGTTACTAAGGCTGCCACAGGTGTTGACATCAAGACAGTAAGAGAGAGGGAGAAGAGCATTGCATTATGAGCCAGGCCTGGCAGTGGCCAACGTCAGTTTCTCCCAGTTAGTAATTGGCTAGGAATCCAGTCTGTATTATGTGCCCAGAAACAAAGGAAATAAATTTGGTGACTTGCAGTGGAAGTCTAGGGAACAGTTTAATCAGCATATTTTGGTGGAACTTTACCGGAAAAAAAAATGATGGTATATTAAAAAATATCATGGACTCAGAAGAATTTGATTTAAAAATTTAGCTTCATATACATATGACCTTAAGCAAGTCATGTAAACTTTTTAATCCCTATTTATAAAATTGGAATAAATAACAGTTCTCTTGCTTTAAAAGGCACTTGAAGATATCAAAATGATACCATGTATTAAAAATGTCTTATAAACTGTGAAGCACTGCATAAATGTCAGCTGTTATCATTGCTCTTGAGAACATAACTGATGTCTTCCCTATTCTTGCTCCTTTACACATCCCTGTGCAAAGTGGCATTATAATTCTGTGAAAAGCTGCTTGCGTACCTACACTCCCATCCAAACCTTCTACAGACATGCATTCCATTTGTCCACCTAAGTCCCGGCTCTTGGCAACCCCGACCTCCCTGTTCTCCATTTCGGCGTCATACTTAGCTCTCATATTCTGCCTGTCTCATAATATTGAGACCCAAGTTCCATGTTTCCATCTGGTTTTTGCCCTCTGACACATCTACAGGACACAAATCTACTCCTGTTAACTCCCATGCCTTTACAGAGAGTGACCCGGCGGGGGGCTGCTCCATTTTCTGTTCACTGCCATTGTGCTTTTGAAGGACCTTTGCATACAGTTGTGCAGGCTGTGTACTGCATAACCCTGGAGGCCATGGTTCATATAGGTGACCAAGTTATTATTACAATGTTCTGGTGAACGACAGCAAAGTATTTTGCTCTATCAAGACAATATTCCTTTTCCTAACTCACACTAAGGTGTCATACGGACCTCTGGTGATCCCGCATGTGAGGTCTGTTCCTGCCCAAATGTGAAGGAGAGTCACATGTCCTGTTCAGTAAGATTAAGCACAAAACTCAAGAACATACTGCACCTAAAAGAATCAGAACTGTGTCAGATCCTCGTCTCTTGCAAACCATAGATAAGAAATATTTACCAATTCCTAATGACACGGTATTGTTGATTAAAAGAGCAACACAAAAGTAAAACACGTGTTGAAATTTGTTATACATGTGCCTGTGTTCATTATTATATAAACCTGTATGTAGATTTCCCATCATAATGCTTTGGTTCTTTAAAGAAAAAAACACAAAAATCTTTGTTTCAAGACCAAGTCAAAATACTCCATTCTATCACCATTAAAGTAAAAACAAACTATCCCAAGTGTCCGTGCTTTTGGACCACAGGCAGGTGTTTCTTTGTCTTCTGGACCACAATTTACACTAGTGAGTCTCGTACACCTGATGCCCTAAGATCCTCTCTGAGTTGAGAACTGCAGGTCAATTCAGATATAGACATACACGGTGAACAGCAGCCAAAATATCCACAACCTAAGAGGAAATTGCCCCAAGGAAAATAAATAAGGAACATGATGTCTCAGCTCCTACCTATCTCAGTGCATGTTAGGCAAACATCCACTTTCACGTTATACTAATCCATTTACCTATGTAATGTAGCCCCTTTCATCTGTCTATTTAGTCCTGCCCATATTGAAAGACGTAGCTCAAAATCTACATTCTTCTTAAAAAGACAAACACTGTATGACCTCACTTATATGAGGGATCTAAAGTAGTCAAATTCACAGAAACAGAAAATGGAATGGTGATTACCAGGGCCTGGGAAGAGGGGAAATGGAGAGTTGTTGTTTAATAGGTATAGAGTTTCTGTTTTGCAAGACAAAAAAGTCCCAGAGATCTGCTGCACAATAATGTGAATATACTTAACACTACTGGCTGTACACTTAAAAATGGTTAAGATGGTAAAATTATGTTATATTTTACAATTTAAAACATAAATTTAAAAAAGTTCTACATTCTTCTGAAATCCTTTGTCAGCCATCCCTACCTGAAGTGACCCTGCCCTTGTCCCAAAAATTATTGCCTGTCCTATTACTGGTTGCTCAGTCATGTGCCTCCTTGTAATAACTACTTTTGTCTGAAACTGTTGACTTAACATTTTTAATATAACGACTTTTTATATATTTGAGTCTTAATGAGACAATAATAGTGAAATTATTTCCAAGTCAGCATGTGCATCTTACATTATATCCGCTCTGTGCCCTCCTATAGTGGCATTCAATAAGCACCTGTGGTTTTAACTCAGCTGTGTCGCAGCAGGATCCCTGAGATTTGGAGAGCTGAGGTGGAATCAAAACTCAACATAAAGGATATGAGAAACAGGCTAGGAGTAGAAGTCATCAGAGAAGGCACAACTGGCAGTCAAGGACAACTAAGCTGATGGTGGCCCCTTTCATTCGCTCATCCTTTTATTCAGTAAAGATTATTGAGTTCCTTTACTTATTCTGCGGGATACAAGGCTGACACAATCCCTGCCTTTAGGAACTTATAATCCAGTAGTTTCTAACTCTTTCTCCCAAGAAAAGCTGGGGGAGGAGTGCCAGCCATGTTGGCCCATGTTAGCCTAGAATCTGAGGGCTGAAAGCCAGATGTAGTAGCAACTCATGGAGGACAGAAACATGTGCAAAAACGTGTGCAAGGAAAAGAAATAAAGAAAAAAATTTTTAAGTTAAATTTGTCATTAGGTACAAGAAGCAAATACAAATGGCAAAATATGAAATGAAGGCAAAAGTAAAGTAAATGCAGTAATGGAGCAAGAACTAAGGACCAAGGCTAGACTAGGACAATTTTAAAAGGACTTTGGTGATTGTCAGAAACAGGATACCCAGAATCTTCTCTTTTTTTTTTAATTTATTTTTATTTTTAACATTTTTTTATTGTGGTAACATCAGTTTATAACGTTATATAAATTTCAGGTGTACATCACTATATTTTGATTTCTGTATGGATTACATCATGTCCACCACCCAAAGACTAATTCCAATCCATCACCACACACATGTGCCTAATCATCCCTTTCGCCCCCCTCCCTTCCCTCTTCCCTTCTGGTAACCAACAATCCAATCTCTGTCTCCATGTGATTGTTTATTATTGTTTTTGTCTTCTACTTATGAGTGAGATCATACAGTATTTGACTTTCTCCCTCTGACTTATTTCACTTAGCATAACACCCTCAAGCTTCATCCATGTTGTCACAAATGGCTGGATTTCATCATTTCTTATGGCTGAGTAGTATTCCATTATGTATATATACCACATCTTCTTCATCCATTCGTCCCTTGACGGGTACCTAGGTTGCTTCCAAGTCTTGGCTATTGTGAATAATGCTGCAGTGAACATAAGCGTGCATGCATCTTTACGCATTTGTGTTTTCATGTTCTTTGGATAAATATCCAGCAGTGGAATAGCCGGATCATATGGTAGCTCGGTTCTTAATGTTTTGAGGAATCTCCATACTGTTTTCCATAGTGGCTGCACCAGTTTGCACTCCCACCAACAGTGTATGAGAGTTCCCTTCTCTCCACATCCTCTCCAACACTTGTTTCCTGTCTTGTTAATTATAGCCATTCTGACAGGAGTGAGATGATATCTCATTGTAGTTTTGATTTGCATTTCCCTGATAGTTAACGATGATGAACATCTTTTCATGTGCCTGTTGGCCATCTGTATATCTTCTTTGGAGAAATGTCTGTTCAGATCTTTTGCCCATTTTTTAATTGGGTTGTTAGTTTTTTTGTTGTTAAGATATATGAATTCTTTACATATTTTGGATATCAACCCCTTATCAGATATATGGTTTGCAATTATCTTCTCCCAATTGTTAGTTTGTCTTTTCGTTTTGTTGATGGTTTCCTTTGCTGTGCAGAAGATTTTAGTTTGATGTAGTCCCATTTGTTTATTTTTTCTATTATTTCCTTTGCCCAGTCAGACATGGTACTTGAAAATTCGTAAGACCAATGTCAAAGAGTGTACTGTCTATGTTTTCTTCTAGAAGTTTCATGGTTTCAGGTCTTACATTCAAGCCACATGCAAAAGAATGAAAGTAGACCATTATCTAACACCATACACAAAAATTAACTCAAAATGGATTAAAGATTTGAATCTAAGACCAGAATCATCTATTAATGGATGCATTTCCAATGACAGTCAGTGGGCTCACCAGCGTTAAAGGCATGGGGTCAGGCAGAGCAGACAAGGAGGGTAAATCTACAAGCATTCAAGTTAAAAATACTAAGTGCCATAGGAAGATGCCGAATATTATGAGACTGCACAAGAAGCTACATAACATAGCAGGTAACATCCAATTATTGATGTCTGAGTACCTAGGTTCAAATAACAGCTATGCCAGGTATTTGCTCTGTAACCTTGGGCAAGATAAGGAGATGCCTCAGTTTTCTCATCTGGAAAATAGGAACAATAGTTATACCTGCCTTATAGGAGCTGTTGCAAGGATGAAATGTACTAATTTGTGTAAAAGGTTGAGGAGAGTGCCTAGCACATAGCAAGCTTTATGTGTTAGCTGCTATGATTTAAAGGCAGGTGTGATCACTTCCAGAGGTGAGGGCCAGGGAAAACTTCATATAGGAACTGGCATTGGAGTTCACTCTTGAACGATGGGTACCACTTGGATGTCTGGGAAGGGAGTATGGGGGTAGGTCAAAGCAGCATGAAAGTGTTTTGAGAAGAGAGAGAGAAAATGGTTGAAATATCGGGCATATGTCAGAGAATAATAGGATATAGGACTGGAAATGTGATTTGCAGCCAGGTAAGTCGAATGCCAGGATTAGAAGTCTGAACCTTATCCAGAAAGCAATGGAGAATCACTGCAGGATACCGAACAGGGGAGTGGTGAGAGAGCAGGGAGATGACTCTGGTAGCCTGTATCGCACGCCTGTGGAGCGGAGACTGGAACCCTCCTGCACAGATGAGAAGTACAATTACCCAGATGAGGCATTAAGGACCAGAGAAGAAAGGTTAGGGACAAAAGGCACCATTAAAGTCTTGCAAAGTGTCGGGTTGTCACAAAGTGCCCTAGAAAAGAGAAATAAATAAAATGTATGAAACACACAACCGATTAACAGACAAAAAACACATGTATGTTCCACTGGGACAACTGAGAATTGGAATCCCTATTCATTCCATTTTTTATCTACCTGGAATGTTCATTTCTATGCAAATTTCTTAAGAAAGTTTTCAAATTCTTCTGTATTATGACCTTAACCTGGATCTCCAACCTTCTCTCTCTCCAGCCCCAATAGCACACGCTATGCTACCACCCAATTGCATTAACTGTTGTTCTCAATCACTGAAAACACATTGTAGATCATAAAGCACCACGTAAACATCAAGGTTTATTTATTATTTTAATACCTGTTACTCACTTTAGGCCTTGGTTTTCTCAGTTTTCTCCCCCCCGAGAAGAGCCTTTTTATCTCCAACTACCAAATTCTTATCGAACCTTCGAGGCCCAGCTGAAACACTGCTTTCTCCCTGAAGCCTTCCTCAGTCTCTCCAGCAGGAAATGATCTCTCTCTTGTCTATACTCTTGTAGTACTTGCTATATTACCCTCAGATCACTATAATTTAATGTAAAATGCAATAAATGCTATTTGTGCGCGTCATAACTATGTCATTACTAATCAATTTTTAAAAATTGGAGTAGTGCTTGAGAGTTTACAAAGTCATATCTCATCTATATATAGAATAAACTAATCCTTTTAACCACTTGTTGATACAAAAGACAGGGAAATTATTATTGCCCTCATTCTTCACTGCTGATGAAGAATAAATGAATTGCCCAAGGTCACAGAGCTAGAAACGAGCAGCACCAAGGCTTGACCCAGATCCAGGGAATTTTCCACCACACGCTCTCCTACCCACTAAGCTCCTCTTAGCCTCCCTTCTTGAACCCTGACCCCAAACCTCTCAGGCAGTGCCTGTGATATGCTTGTGCTGGTCCAATAAGCAGGATTTCCGCTACATGGTATCCTCAAGGGCTCTGTCATTTTTACTTTTCATTTTCCGGGTTACTACTACCTCACCTGCCCATGGCAGACATTATCGCCATCACAACACTCTTTCTGCCTCCAGCCCATTCATTATAGTGCCCCAAGCAGCCAGGACCAATTGATCAGAGTTGCAGCCAAAATGAACCCTATTTGCCAACCTGGATACAGGAAACACGGAGGAATCACGTTATCCATCTCAGAACAGCAAAGACTGGATCAGATTGCACCATACCTGACAGCTACTGACTTAGTACAGTTTTCTTAGTACCCTGCTCAGTGCTACATTGGATATTCTGCCCCAACTCCACTCGATGCAGGAAAGAGGAAAGAGGAAAGAGCAAAGGGAAGGAGTCCTCAGAATTTTGCATGATTTTATAATATTCTGTGAGTTTACTGAAGCATCTTGCTTTTTTCCATCACTCAGTTATAATGGACAGTTTGCTATTTTTCATTTTTCATTTTCTAGCTTCTGAGCTAGACCAAAAGGGACAATCTAGCAAAGGGGAGGAAAATGATTGAGTGGTCCAAGGCACTAATTCACGAAGTAGAACATTTCTCTCTGCCAAATCCTTTCCTTTGTCAAATTTTTGCCAGAATCAATTGGTTATTTTTGGAATTATTAAACATAGTACTGAATCAAGCAAATTATGCTCCAAATAATAACACAAATATCATTCAGAGAAAGAAAATAATAGATGATTAAATGCCTCAATGCAGTCTTCCTAGGAGAGTATTTCCTAATGAATTACGTGATGTAGATGATTAGGAAACTATTTTCCTTTCAGAGGAATGCTCCTTTATTGACTTACAAAAAATCAGACTGATGCCCTGCACAAACAGCACAAATTCTTGGTTTTCAAATAAGTGTTTTTCATTTAAATAATAAATATACAAGGAGAATAATATGCAATGATCTGATTTCATATTTTGAGGACTTTTCTTACTTTGATTTTCTTAAATCTTTACAGAAAATCTACATGCTTCATTGCAACTTTATTTTAATCTTTATTGCTTTTTCTGATTATAAGAATAATACATGCTACCATAAAAATTCAAATATTTCAGAAAAGCATTACATAGAAAGCAAAGAACCCTGCATTTCAGAATTGCTAGTCTTCTAAAATCTCTAACTACAGCTTCAAATTTTCTCCATCTGTTAACCCTCTTCTGACCTCTCAAGATCAGCCCAGTTCCTCCTTCCTCGCTACAGCCCTACCTCTCCAGTCCATGTGCATTAAACATCCCCCAACATTTAAAAAATATCCTTTGACCCTTCTGTATCTCTTACCCTGACAATTTTCTCTTTTCCGTCTCATCTAAACATCTGGAGAGTGAGGTATATTCGTGTTTCAGATCACTATGACCTGGTTTCTTTCCCTTCTATTCAACTGAAGTCATGAGGTTCTAATGCCCAAATATAATGAACACATTTGTTATCTGGAAATCCTCTCTCCAACTTCAACACTTATCATCTCTCCCTCCTTAAAGTACGTGTCCCACTGGTTTGATTACATTTCTCTGCCCTGGTTGTCTTCCGACTTCCTGATAATGCTTCCTTGATCTCCTTTATTATCCCTTTTCCTTTGCTTGCCCTTCTTATGTTGCTGTTCTGTCTTTGGCCCATCTTCCTTCTCACTCTACATGAATTGTCTCATCTGAGTCATCTAATTGATCTTGCGGTTTTTACAACTACCTATCACAGACTCATAACTCCCAAATCTTATTCATCTCCAGCCCTTAATGATATCTTCAGGCTCCATACTCCTGCATGTGCCTATATACTTCCCAAAGGCACCTGGAAATCAACATTGTCCAGAGTGAGGTCATTATTGTCCCTCTTTCCCCACCCAAGAGACCTCCCCCTGCTGTATTCTGTGTGTCAGCTATTGACCCCATCACCCACCTGATCGCTCAAGCAAGAAACCATGCAGTCATTTCTCACTTTTTCCTCTTCATTCTCTTTACAGACTTAACCATCCAAGCATATCTTGATTCTGTTGCCTTTTCTCTAATTTAGGCCCCATCCTTTCTTTTGTGCCTTTTTATGAGATTAATTTTCTAGAGTCCAGTCATGGCCCCTCAAATACATTCCCATACTGCTTTCAACATATATTTAGGAAAATTAAAATCTGATCCTATTATTTCCTGCACTAAGATGATCAACAATTCCCCATAGTGTTCAGATAAAAATCCAAGCTCTTTAGTATGGCATTAAGGTCTTTTATAACACGACTTCTATAATTTTTCTACTACCATCTCACAATTTATGATCCAACAATGTTAAATTACTGAGATTCCTTGCATACAATATGCTCTTTTCTCTATGTATGCTATTCCCTCTTATCTGTGTCTCTGTTTACACTCATTTGTCTATCTAATTTTCACTCATTTATTTCCTTTTTTAAGGAGAATAAAATAAAAGTTAGCTTTTACTATTTCTGAGGTTTCAAGGACATCCATAATGGATTTCAGTTTTTAGTAATAGTGGATTAGACTGCTGCAGAAAAACCTCCTGGGGTAGGGGAGAACTAAAAAACCTGGACAAAAGATTTTTAAAGATTTGATTGACGGCATATGAGAAGTCCCAAAGCAGCGAGGGTTTGAGGGACAAATATCCAAGAGAGAAGGAAGGGATGGAGAGGTGAGCCCGATTTCCCCACAAAGCCTTTCCTGGTGGGAGTATAAGTTAGTACAACCCCTTTAGAAATGGGTTTGGGAGTATTACTAAAGCTGAACTACCCAAACCCTATAACCAAGCAATCCCACACTTAGGTATATACCCCACAGAAAGGTATATCAAAAGCCATGTAGAAGAATGTGCAGAGCAGCATAATTCATAATCACTCCAAACTGGAAATTACTGATATTTCCATCAAATAACAGAATGGATGAATAATTTGTATTATATTTATACAACAGAATACCATACAGCTACAAAAGAGTATATATTGTAAGACTTCACTTACATAAAGTACAAAAACAGGCAAAACAAACACATGATAATGTTAAAAGTCCAGGTAGTGGTTTCTTTGTGGAGAAAGGAGGGTACAACAATTGGATCCTGGTGATATTCTAATTCTTGATCTGAATAATGCTTGCCTGGAGGTATTCACTTTATGATCATTTGTCCAGCTGTACATCTATAATTTGTGCAAATATTGGTATATATGTTATACTTCAATAAAATAAAAATCCTTTAAAAATAAACAGGACATCTATATATAAATAGAAAATGGTATTATGTACAGTTGAAAAAGGGATATAAATATAAAGCTATATTTTACAGAAACAAACCATTCTGAGAAACTGGGTGTCTCAGCATTCATGCCTTAAGAGCTATTACCACTAAATTACTGGAGAACTACCAACCACAGGTAAGTGTCCAAGACATACAGATTATGTACCACCACAAAGAACTCATGCAGAAATTTTATTTAGGCACAATCAGAAAGCTTCTCTTTCCATAAAATATGCTTTACTTTTCAAGGAAAGCCAAAGTCAAAAGTGGTTCTCAGTCATTTTTTTCCAGCTGACATCACCTGGGAGTAGCTATTCAATTTTGTTTGTTTTAGGTCTGGTGAATGCTTTGGACTGAGGATGCTGGAAGGCTTAGCCTGGACTTTGTAATAGGTAATTGTGTCCATTTCCAAAATTTTTCACTGTGTATGAGTACCTAGAAGACATTCCAGGTTTTCTACTTTCGTGTCTGATGCAGAGTGGGACTGCATAGACAATTCTGTGCCTTTCAAAGTGCCAGAAAAGAGTTTGACAGCTTCCAGGTGTTTTTCTAGTCTTGGGAATCAGGAAAGAATTTATATTGAAAGACCTTTATCTTTAAAAATAAGAACCAGATTAACTAACAATGTTAGATCAATGCATTTAGATGGTAAAAATGGAGTCCAAATGGGCCACTTTCAGTCTGTGGTCCAGTAAACAGAGTAGAAGGAGTGTGAGTTGAGAAGACGTAGAGGTAGGCATCCACTCTCTGGCTACCTGTTGCCTCCACCTGCAGTTACACAGTGTGGCAACCAGTCGCCCCCATATCTGACCACCTTGCTGCCTCACACACAGGTACTGCATGGGGCCCTTGGAGAGCCATAGTTCCTTGGAAAGTAGGTTCCTTGGAGAGCCTCTGCTTGTGGCAGAGAGCCCATAGGTGCTTTCCCTCCCAGAGAGGAGCAAGCTCCCCACTCTGTCACCTCCTACAATCAACATTTAATATATTTATCAATACATCCAAAGACACATTCTCCCTGGCCTCACAGAATTCTAAGCCTCAGTGGGAACTTAGATATTTTAAAATCCCTTACTCTGCAATCCTGGTAAATGGGCCTTTGCTTTGTTCCCCTAGAGATAAGTTTCCATTTCAGTAAGTTACTCAGATCCACAGTTCCTATAAAAATGTGGTTTCTCTGGCTTACTCTTGTCAGTGTCCTTCCAGGAACCAGAATCTGCCCCTTAACCCCTGTCAAGTGTCACTGAAACATTTCCCTGAAGTCAACTGCTTGTCTATTAGTCTGACTTTCTCGCTACCTATCTGTCTGGCCCCCTAGAATTCCAAATGAGTTATGCATTTCCCACCACTGTGTTTCACCTATCAGCTGGGAATTGCTTATCATCTTGGACTGGACTCCCACCCCCACCTTTATATCAAATTCTCCTGACACAGAGACTGTGATCAGGGACGGAGGACTGCTCCCAAGCTCCAGCAATTGCATCTAACGTTTCTGTGATGGACAGACAGATGGCCTCGAATTACCCCCACCTCCTGATATTCACAGCTTTGTGTAATTCCCTCTCTTAAGTGTGAGGGGAACCTGTTACTTGCTTACAACCAGCAGTATTCAGCAAAGGTGATGCTCTGTCACGTCCATGATTTTGTTACACAGCATTGTAACTTCCATCTTGCTGGCAGACTCTCTCCATTGACTCTCCCTTGCTAGCTTTGATGAAGCAAGCTTCCATCTGAGAGGCCCATATGGCAAGGAACTAAGGGTGGTCTCTGGCAAATAGTCAGCTAGAAACTGGAACTCTCAGTCCAACAGCCCACAAAACACTAAATCTTCACAACAATCACATGGACTTGGAAGAGGCTCCTTCCTCAGTCAAGCCTCAGATGAGACCCCAGCCCTGACCAACAACCCTGATTGTAGCCTTGTGAGAGACCCTGAAACAGAAGACCCAGCTAAGCCAGGCCTAGACTCCTGAGTCACAGAAACTGTAAGATAAGAAGTGTGTGTTATTTTAAGCCGTGATTTATGTTGTCATTTGTTACACAGCAATAGATCATTAATATAGTTTCCAATATCTGCCTCACTCCCAGAGGTCACTGAAGTTGAGTGGAGTAGTCCCATACCAGTCCCAACTTGTCATATTTTTAATAATAAGCTTCTAACTTGATAAGCCTTTGAATGTGAGGAAAGAGCAATATATTTACAGCAATCAATTTCTAATGCTATTAAATTCTGCCATTCTTGAGTGTCTGAGGTGAGCTAGCGAACAGTTACTTAACTTCTAAACATTTCTTTCATTCCAATCGGCAGAGACGTTGTTCAGTCTGCCTGTGGCAGATTGTATTTTCCAAAGATGGCTGCAAAATATCCTCCATCCTACACGCTCGCATGCAATGTGACCTTGCTATGCCTCCATCAAGGGCAGAGTCCAGTTCCTCTCCTCTTGCATCTGGGCTAGCCTTTGTGATGCGTTTGTAATCAATAAAATGTGCAGAAGTGACGCTGCATGATTTCAGAGGCTAGGACAGGAAAGGCCACGCAGCCTCTGCCGGGTTCTCCCGCACTCCTCCTCTCAGGGCACTTCCTGGCGGCGTGCTCCCTCTCTGAACTCAGCTACCATGCTCTGAGAAGCCCAGCCAGATGGAGAGGCCACGGGTAGGGGCTCCAGATGACAGGTTCAGCCGAGCCTTTAAGTCAGGGACCAGACCCAGGAGCAAAGAAGTCTCCTGATGGCTCCCCAGCAGTCTAGACTACTCCAGCCATCTGAGTTTTCGCAGCTGAATTCCCAGACATTCCAGAGCAGGGACAAACTGTAATGGTCAGTTTTATATGTCCACCTGGCTAGGCTACAGTACCCAGTTATTCAATCCAACACTAATCTAGGTGTGGCGATGAAGGTAGTTTTGTAGCTATGGTTAATATCTACAATCAGTTGACTTGATGCAAAGGAGATTACCCTGGATAATCTGGGGTAGCCTAATCTAATCAGTTGAAAGGCTTTAAGAACAGAACTTTAAGAACATAACTGAGGTTTCCCTGAGGGAGAAGAAATTCCACCAGTGGACTGCAGCATCAGCCCCAGCCCAAGTGTTTCCAGCCTGCCCTTTGTGACGGCCTGCCCTTCCAGATGGCCTGCCCTTCTGGATGGCCTACCCTGCACACTTCAGACCAGCCTAGCCAGCTCCCAGGATCACGCAAGCCAATTCCTTGTAATAAGTTTCTTAATATACATACATCCTACCGGCTCTGTTTCTCTGGTGGAACCCTAACTGATACATAAGCCATCTGGCCATGCCTTGTCTGAATTCCTTAACCCAGAATCCACAGCATGATGAAAGGGTAGTTTTTTATACCGCTAAGATTGAATTGTTTGTTATGCAGCAACAGAGAACCAGAACACTTCCTGTTACTTAACCATCTTCTAAAGAATTCTCTAAATCATGGGGAAATGCTGATTGTGAGTATGTACTTTTCATCTCTCTCATACTTTGGGAAAGATAAAAGGGAATATAGAGTACTATTCCTGAATCCAAACACATTTTCTTTCGTTATACCATTGAGCTCGACATCTAAAAGACACTTTTCCTTCTATCTTTAGTCAAGACTATATTAAAAATATACAAGACAAAAAGCTTCCTAATCTATTCTTAGAGAAGGCAACTACATTTATAACCAGGATTTTCCCTTGCTAATATCAGTGTGCCAGAATCACACAAATAATAATAATGATGTCACATTAATAGTGACGAACATCTAGCTGTAGCCCTATCTTCTTTTATAGAACCTCTATTCTCTAAAACCTCCCATTCCCTATCCCCAAACTTTTCTGAGAATGCGCATTTGAGGTTCCTCTCAAATGAACAGAAACATATTCTTTCTGCTTCCACCTGGTGCCCACCATTTTCCCCACACATGTTTAGTACCCTTTTAGGGTGTCTCGTGCTGAACCTCCCACTGACTGTGAAGCCCTATGAGGGTGGTGCCCCAGTACACTGCCAGCATCTGCTGTCCGTGGTGCTGATTTTGGTGCCAAGCTCAACAAATCCTAATGATACAAAGCACTGCCTCGTGCCACTGGTGAAAAAACTGACCCCAGATATCAGAGCTAGAGACTCAGACATTGGATTTTTCCAGGTGCTGCCATGAAAGATGCTGACTGTTCCCATAGTGCTAGGTTTGGCTGAAGCTACAAGTGTTATTAATATGTCAGTGCCCTACATGTATCAAAGTTTCAGATTCCTGTACCCACCTCATTCAACCCTCCATTTTTTGTACCATGCTTTTTTTTAATGGGCACCAATGTAATGTTGCCTACTGTCTTGATATATTACTAAGTTTTTAGTGAAAATGGATTTTTCCATTTTTGTCTTCAGTCATCTCATAGAGATAAATTCATGGGCATCACACTGAAAAGCAAATTTCAACAGCAGACAGCATGTTGTACTCAAAATTGGTCCTCACTTCCAATTACCAAGCTTGCTTGTTAATTCTCTCTTCTCTTGGAACAAGTTCCTTCTTAAGAGTTTTCTCAGACCTTCTTCCAAACAGACTCTGAGTGAACCTGCCCTGATGTGTCTGAGTCTAAGGTGAGCAGCACTTAGGTTTTAGCTATAAATGCCCACGATACCACATTTCTTTAATAATTTAGTTTAGTTGACAGAAAGTTATAAGTTCTTGTTTCATTCAGACAAGTGAAGAATACAGAACCCAAATTTTAATTAAAATATTTTTGTGTGTTGGCTTATTTGGATTTACTGATTCTAATCTTGCAAAGGGTACAGTGGTTAAAGGAAAGGCTTTGGAACAAGACTGTGAGTCCATCTCGGTTCCGCCAATTACTAGGTGTGAGCCTTGGAAAAGTTACTTGATCACTGTTTGCACTTCAGTGTTCCTAGCTGTTAGATAAGCATATTGATAGGGCAGACATGATAGGGTCTTAGTGGAGATTAGTTCACATTAATAAGCAACATTGGCATGTAACAGTGATTGGTATATAGTAAACACTATATATGAATTTGCTAATATAATTTAATAATTATTTAGTTACTGTAACTTTACCAATTATTATCTATGCAAAGAGTTTCTTTTTTAATGACACTAGATAAATAAGAATTGATGTGGTATGGACATGTGCCAAGGATTTTATTTAACACTTTTGTGCATTCTGAGTTGGGGAAAGGGGATGCATAGAGGAAATTGTACAAATCTTTGTACTTATTTGTAATAAGGCATTAAATTCTAGCACATGTCACAATTGGAAGAGTGTGTTGCTGGGGAGACAGTTTACAAGCAAATGTGTTTTATTGGCATATAGACATCTTTCTTGTGTAAATACAGCCGAGCATTTTAACCAGCAGCTGGCATAGTTACATGGTGTTAATACACTAGGTATATATGTAGCCAATATACAAGCTCCTGTGTGTCAGGCTATATTAATTAATTACATTCACTGACATAAATGTCAAAATTATTCTATTTTGACCAAGTGGAATACCTCCAACAAAGACAGAATCTCCTTTCACTGCTAATTTATGTGTTTTCCTTATTCATTAGCTAAAATATTAAGTACCTCAAACTAATTAATTAACAAAATAAAGTGCAAATGAAAACTTAGATTCACACACACACACAAATCTATACACAAATATTCATAGAAGCTTTATTCTCAATAGCCAAAAACTAGAAACAACAAAATGTCCTTCAATGAGTGAAAAGGTAAACTAACTATGGTACAAATCATTAAATACTACTCAGCAATAAAAAGGAATGAACTGTTGATACATGCAACAACTTGGATGACACTCAAAGAAATTGTTCTGAGTGAAAAACAGTCAATCTCAAAAGATTACATACTGTGTGATTCCATTTATATAAAATTCTTGAAATGTCAAAATTATGGAGATGGAGAACTGATTAGCGGCTACCAGAATCTGACAGAAGGAGGTAAGTGGATGTGGCTATAAAACGGTAGCACGAGGAGTCCTTGTGACGGAACTGCTCTGTATCTTGGCTGTGGTGGTTTCACACAAATCGAACACATATGACAAAACCGCCTAGAACTAAATACACACACACACAATGAATGCATGTAAAGCTGGAAAAATATGAATAAGACTGATGGCTTGTATCAATGGCAATCTCTCAGTTGTGATACTGCATTATGGTTATGTAAGATGTACCATGAGGAGAAACTGGATCAAAGGTATATGGGATCTCTGTATTACTTCTTACAACTACACGTGAATCTCCAAGCCTTTAAGAATAAAAAGTTTGGAAAAAGAAGGTGCACCTAAGAACGTTCATGAGACATTATATAAAATATCAACTTAAAAATGAGAGATCAAAATTTAAAAGTAGCATGATTTCATTACCTACAGATTCACCATATCAGCTCTTTTTAAAACAGCAGTTCCATGATTCTGATTCAGTGAATATTAACCCATAGCCTGCTGAAGTCTAAGCTCAATAGTAGGCATTTCAGCAAGGAAAATATCATATGACCTCGAAGGATACTCCTGTGGTAGGTACTCTGGTCCCTATTTTACAAGTGAAGAAAGAGATGCAGTGATGCTAAGGAACTTGCCCAAAGCCCCACAGTCAATATATAGCAGGTCCCGCATTCGCCCCCAGCAGGAGGCTTTTTCCAGCACTAAATCAGAGCAGCCTCTGTCATACAGAAATGTCCTTCACAGCACAAAACAGCAGCTAATCAGAAACAATTTAGGAATTTACATGGGGGACTTTGTGTTTAGCTTTCTATCACAATGAGAGGGTAACTAATTTCTTGTTGCTCTGATCCTTGAATTTTGTTTTACGTTTATTTTGCCCCCTGGCCACAAAAAAAACCCTGATAATTCTCTTGCCAACATCTCCAAAGAACATCCTACTTCTTTCCCTACATCTATCCCTTAAAAATATCAGCCCTGATTCAGTCACTAAATCATCTTTGTCCACGCCAACCACTGGGATGCTGAGCTATTCCAGACAGGACAATCAGGGAGAGTGGTACCATAGTGAAGTCATGACTTCCAACCTTCTGGGCCTCATTGGGAGCCACAGTCTACTTCCCTGCCACATTTACCAGTTGGTTCCAGCCCTATCCCTTGATCTGTAAAGTGCAAGTCTATTCCCTTTTCTCACAATATTACTCAAATATTTGAAATTAGTTATCAAGTTGCCTGAGTCATCTTTTCTCCAAGCTGCTAAACACACTCCTACTGGTAAATGTCTCTTTTCAAGCATGGTGACCAGAGATGACTATCATGTGACTGTAAGTGGGGTCTGCCCAGAGGACACCAAGCTTATTCCCCTCATCATTCTAAACACAGTGATTCTTACCAAGGCAGACAAGTTTACATTAGTCTCCTTGACATCCAGCCACTACTTATAAAATGAAGTTTTACATGATACTTCTAAGCCATATTTCCCTTCTCCTATAATTGTGCAATTGGGTGTTTGTTTCTTTTTTTGTTTTACTTTTTAGCAAGGTTTAGGTCATTTCATACATTCAACAAAGATATTAAATACCTAGTTTTATCTGGCATTATTATTAGAGCTAAGGTTATAGAAATAAAGTCTCTGACTTCAAAAGGTCAGAGTTGAGGAGGAGAGAGAGAGAAGACAAGCAAAACAGTCTGATTTTCTCACAGTGTGATGAGAGCTATAAAAGAAGCAAGCATAATGGTGTTACTGGAGTTCAGCAAAGAATCCTCAGTCAATCCGGGTGGGGAGAGGTTGAGAAGTGGCTCACAAGTGACAGCAACTCTCAAGCTGAGTCTCAAAGAGCAAGAAGGTAGCCAAGGAAATAATTGCAGTGGGGAAGTGATCAAGAGGGTATTCCTGGCAGAGCAACCAGCATGGCCACACGTGAAGCTGCATGTTCTCAGTGTAACTAGAATAGTCCCTGATAAAGTCCATTCTGTTAGGCTCAGGACTCATTCCATAGAAATCTTGGATCTCAATTCCATTGCTTAGTATGTTAGTCATCTTACCAAGCTTTCTCCACAAATTTGATAAGCAGGTCTTCCTTTTCCATCGAAGTCTCTGACAAAAAGGCTGCTTGTCCGCATTATTCACCATAGCCAAGAAGTGGAAGCAACCCAAGTGTCCCTCAGCTGACGACTGGATCAAGAAGATGTGGTGTATATATACAATGGAATACTACTCAGCCATAAAAAAAAGACAAAATCGTCCCATTTGCAACAACATGGATGGGCCTGGAGCGTATTATGTTAAGTGAAATAAGCCAGAAAGAGAAAGACAAACACTGTATGATCTCACTCATATGTGGAATATAAACCAACACATGGACAGAGAGAACTGGACTGTGGTTACCAGGGGCAATGGGGGTGGGGGGTGGGCACAAGGGGTGAAGGGAGACATATATATGGTGATGGACAAACAAAAATGTACAACCCAAAATTTCACAATTTTAAAAACTATTAAAACATCAATTAAAAAAAAAAAAAAGGCTGCTTGTCCTATTGCACAACTTATATTTCTACTCTTCTCCAAAAGGCTATTATGAAGGACTTGACCAAATGTCTGCCTAAAAGTCAGACATACAGTGACCATTGAGTTATTTTGAACAGTCAGACCAATAACTGTCAAAAAAAGAAAGAAAGAAAAAGGGAAACAAGGTACCTATATTAATTGATTTGGCGAAATATGCTGACTCCCAATTGTTGCAAAATGCCTTCTAAACTGGCCAAAAGAATTAAACACAGGCTATTTAAAGCTCTTTAACTCAGCCACAAGTATGGATAAATTGACCAATCTATACCGGGAACTAAAGATGTTTAGGAATCCTAATTTTTAGTATTGTGAACAATGAAGAAAGTTACACAGTTACCTCCTCATTCCAGACCCTAGCTCCAGGCGGCCCCCAGGTGGCCTCACAAATGAGGCTTTTTCCACCCCGGCCAGGGCATGAAATGTTAGTGAGCTCCCAAACTTTGATATGCTTGCATTGGATCCCTGCAAGGACCCTGTCCAGGGAAAGCAGATGGGGCTGGGTTAGGCATTAGGGCATCTTTCAACAAAGACTGTGCCAAACAGAGCAGCCTGGCCTTCTAACCGAGGAACAGTCTTTCTGTAGTGTTGCCACTGCACTCACCCACCACTGTCACCACCCCAGCTCGAATTCCTGTCCACCAGAGCTGGGCCTGATCTTCACTGCTCCCTCTCCCTTCCGGTTCCCGGAGAAGCAAGGGCTTCTCTTTCACTGGTCGTTTACCTCTAAGACTCAGCCAGAGAAACGAGAGCTTAATCATCATTGAATGAATTTGTCCATGGTGGGAACCTGGAGGCCAATAGGCTAAGAAAAATAATCAAATTAGGTTAATAACATTTTAAAAGTTCAGATTTCCATCTTCTCTTGGAAAGCTGTAAAGAGCAATAAAGGGCAGGAGGTGAGTGGAACACAATTCCATACAATGGAATACAATGGACATAAACGCTCCCTTCCAAAATGCCAGGCACTCTTTAGTTCTCCACAATTCCAACAGGACCTGCTTCAGCTATGTAAGTTACGGCCTGGCCCCACTGGGCATTCCAGTTTGCAACCTTTGACTCAGGGAGGCACATTTTCTCATTCTTTGTAAATTACACCTTCAATAATGTGTCTTAGAGAATCTTTCCTGGCATCAGGCTTGCTGTCCAACAGCCTGTAGAATGAACTTTCGTATCCTTTGTGAAAATTCAAAGTATATCCTAGACTTTAGGAAAAAAAAAAAAAAGGGGGGGAGCATAATAACAAAAGTCTCTAATACGGAAATTAGGTCAAAGGAGCTAGGAATTTCAGCAAAAGAAAAACAAGCTACGTTTATTTATTGACCACTCACGAGGGCAAGGGGTCGTGCTAAGTGTTTCAGTGCATTTTTTCAGTGCTTCCCAAACTTTCCTAGCATTTGTTGAGCTTCCCAGACCCCCCCCCCCCCAGGAGACTCTGATTCACTGGGTCTGTGCTGGAGCTGGTAACCTTGTCGCTTTAACTAGCACTCCACAGGATCCTTATCATCAGGGAGTTTGGCAAATATTGCATTATCTCACTTACTCTTACCACAACTCTATAAGGCAGATACTATTCCTAAAAGAAAACCACAACTTAGGATAACTAATTTGCACATGAGCATACTGCTACTGAATTGGTATGAAACAAGCATTCACACAGATCAGGAATCCACAAACTATGGTCTGTGGGCCAAGTCCAGCCCACTGCCTGTTTTTCTTTGTTTATTGTGGTAAAATATACATAACATAAAATTTACCATTTTACCCATTTTTTAAGTGTACAGTTCAGTGGCATTAAGTACATTCATATTGCTATGCCACCATCACCACCACCCATCTCCAGAATTTTCCGTTTTCTCAAACCAAAATCCATACCCATTAAACACTAACTCCCCATTCTCCTCTCCCCCCAGCCCCTGGGAATCACCATTTTGCTTTCTGTCTTTATGAATTTGACTACTTTAGGTACCTCACAGAAAAAGAATCATACAATATTTGTCCTTTGTGACTGGCTTATTTCACTCAGCATAATGTCTTCAAGGTTCATTCATGTTATAGGGTGTGTCAGAATTTGCCTCCCTTGTAAGGCTGAATAACAGCCCATTATATGCATATGCCAATTGTTTTTTATCCACTCATCAGTCAATGGACACTTGGATTGCTTCCACCTTTTGGCTATTGTGAATAATGCTGCTATGAACATGGGTGTACAAATATTTGTTCAAGTCCTGGCTTTCAATTCTCTTGGGTTAATACCTAGAACTGGGATTGCTGGATCATATGGTAATCCTATCTTAAATTTTTTTAGGAACTGCCATACTGTTTTTCACAGAGGCTGCATCATTTTACATTCCCACAAGCAATACACAAGAGTTCCAATTTCTCCACATCCTCACCAACACTTGTTATTTTCTGGTTTTTTGATAATGGCAATCCTAATGGGTGTAAAGTGGTATTTTATTGCGGTTTTGATTTGCATTTCTCTATTTATCAGTAATGTTGAGCATCTTCTATGCGCTCATAGGTCATTTGTATATCTTATTTGGAGAAATGCCTACTCAAGTAATTTGTCCATTTTTTAATTGGGCTGTTTGTTTTTTGTTGTTGAGTTGTAGTAGTTCTTTATATATTCTAGATATTAATCTCTTATCAGATATATGATTTGCAAATATTTTCTCCCACTTTGTGGGTTGCCTTTTCACTCTGTTGATATAGTCCTTTAATGCACAAAATATTTTAATTTTGATGAAGTCCAATTTACTGTTTTTTCTTTTGTTGTTTGTGCTTTTGATGCCATATCCAAGAAATTATTGCCAAATCCAATATCATGAAGTTTTTCCTTTATGCTTTCTTGTAAGAGTTTTAGAGTTTTAGGTCTTATGTTTAAGTCTTTGATCCATTTTGAGTTAATGTTTGTATATAGCATAAAGTCCAACTTTATTCTTTTGCATGTAGATATCCAGTTTTCCCAACCATTTGTTGAAAAGACTGCCCTTTCTCCATTGAATGGTCTTGGCACCTTTGTCAAAAATTATTTGACCATATATGCAAGGGTTCATTTCTAGCTTTCTATTCTACTCCGTTGGATGTGCATGTCTTGTCTTTATGCCAGTACCACACTGTTTGGATTACCTTAGCTACGTAGTAAGTTTTGAGACAAGGAAGTGTGAGACCTCCAACTTGGTTTCTCTTTTTCAAGATTGTTTTGACTATTCAGGGTCCCTTGAGATTCCATATGAATTTAGGATGGGTTTTTCTGTTTCTGTGAAGCATGTTATTGGAAGTTTGTCGGGGATTTCATTGACTCTGTAGACCACATTGGGGAGTTCTGGACATTTAACAGTATTAAGTTTTCCAGTCCATGACCACGCAATGTCTTTTCATTTATTGGTGTCTTCTTTAATTTCTTTCAGGAACATTTTGTAGTTTTCATTGTACAAGTCTTTCGCCTCCTTGGTTAAATTTATTCCTAAGTATTTTATTGTTTTTGATGCTATTGTAAATGAGATTAGTTTCTTAATTTCTTTTTGGATAGTTCATTGTTAGTGTATAGAAATGCCAATGATTTTTGTCAAAGGAAATTGCCATGTCTCTATGGACCTGTCTTACCCTGAAGACCATTTATTAGGATTCCATCTGTCCCCATAACAAAGATAATACCCATGCAGGTCTTTTTACTAAGATCCTTTCTCTAACATCCTAACATGAGAGATACTTTAGTTCTCACTGATTTGCAGAGCACAGATGACTAATGTTCCTAGAATTCAATGTATGACTAAGTCCTTGCTGACTCAGAATGACCAGTTCTTTACTCTTCCCCAAATTCTCTCTAATAACCCATACTGATGCCCTATCTCCAAAGGAACTTCTTTGTGGGAGGGGAATTAACCTCGAATATTCAGTATTTCATATCAAAATACTTTTAACAGTAATAGTTTTCTTCAAGGAAAGAGGAAGATGGTCCCTCAGAGGGCTTTTAGGCTAATTTACTCATATTTCACGTCCCTTGAGTTGATTTCCTGGGTCTAAAATTACAATTTATGTATCACATTCTTTCAAAGTTTGCTACGTACTGATAAAAGGTTTTTCTTTAAACTCACTGTTTCCCTTACAATTTAGTAGCAGTATTGTTTAATATTCAAATTTTTCCAAGATATTACTTCCTAGTGAAAAAAAGGAATCCATTATCTGAATTTCTTTTTAAAAGGTTGCCATTACCTTTATAAGCATTGGTAGCAATGCCCTTGATATATATTATATTATGCTAAAGCAGAAGATAATTTCTATAAATAGCTCTTGTTTATATATCAACCATCCCCAGGAAATGTATAGACTTTTCCAGTTGTAGTCTCAAAGCAGCACAGGGGAGTGAGTATTTTCATTACTCCCAGCCTTCTCCATCTCAATAACGGCACCTCAGTCCACTACTTACTCAAACCAGAAACCTGGGAGTCCTTCTTGACACCTCTTTTTCCTTCATCCCCACATTCAGTTTATTAATGAGTTTTGTCCATTGTGCCTTCATAATACATCCTGGGTATTTTCCCATCTATCCATTTATACTGTCAACTCTAAAGGAAAATCCATCACCATCTTTGTCAACTGGACAATGTATGAAGTCTCTTAATTGGTCTCTTTGCTTCCTCCTGTCTCCCTTCAATCCATTCTCCACATAGTAGCCTTAAGGCTTATGTCACTCTTCATCTAAAACTCCTTAATGGCTTCCCATGTCACTTACAATAAAATCCAATCCCCTAAACAAGACTGAGGTTTGAGAGGCCCTGCGCTGATCTGAGCTTCTCAAACCTCAGCCCAACCCATGACCACTTTCCTCTTGTTTCTTTTTTTTTTTTTTTTTATTTATTTATTTATTTATTTTTTTATTGCAGTAACATTGGTTTATAACATTGCAAAAATTTCAGGTGTACATCATTGTACTTCTATTTCTGCATGGACTACATCATGTTCACCACCAAAATACTAATTACAACCCATCACCACACACATGTACCGAATTATCCCTTTCACCCTCCACCCTCCCCCCTTCCCCTCTGGTAACCACCAATCCAATCTCTGTCCCTATGTGTTTGTTTATTGTTGTTATTATCTACTACTTAATGAAGGAAATCATACGGTATTTGGCCTTCTCCCTCTGACTTATTTCACTTTGCATTATACCCTCAATGTCCATCCATGTAAGCTACAACCACATAAGCTTCTTCTAGATCCCTCAAACATGCCACATTCTTTCTCACCAGGGTGTCTACAGGTGTTATTTCCTGGTCCTGACACAGTCTTCCCCCTTTCTTCTTTTGAAATTGGCCATCTCTTATTCAGCCTTCAAGTCTCTGCTCAAATGTCACTTCCCCAGGGAAACTTCTAACCAGCAAACCTGAAATTGATTCACTATCAGCCCCTGGTTCTCCCTCATAGCATCCTGTTATTTTCCTTCAAAGACCTTTCACAATCTGAAATTCTATTTTCCTTTGTGCTTACTTCTTCCCCCCACCACCCCCATTACAAAAATCCCAATGAGGCAAAGGCTGTTTCTGATTTGATCACTTTACCACCATGCCCATCACACTGTAGGTCCTCATAAAAAACTTGTTGAATGAATGAAAGGACAAATGAAGAAATCAAGACTCAAAGATATACAATACATGTGTTTGTTCAAGGTAAGAGTTAATAATTTTCTAATTCAGAAACAGAACCATAATTCCCTCTGTTTTCATCTAGCACTTGAGCCATTGTATCATACTTTTCCTAAAGAAGTGTAAGATATTGCCTTTCTAGTAATACATGGAAGGGAACTGAAAAAACTAAAGACTTTCAGAATTCAAAATCCTAGTTCCAAAGCTGCTGCATTCCACGACTAATGTGAACCATGCACCATCACTACTACAGACTCAACTACTTTAAATGTGGGTATTAATTCCTAATCAGTGATTATTCACAGCTATTTTCAAAGTGCAAAAGACCCAGAGAATAGTTGCCGCTTGAATGTATTTTTCACTGAGGCATAACATTAATATGATGACTTATTTTACTGTTAAATTCAAAATAATGAATGTTCTAATGAGGAGTTAATATGAGCAACTTTTGTCACAATATGCACTGTGTTTCATTTGTACCTGGTAGCCTTCTGGTTATCTCTGTGTTTGATTTTGAGCAACTCTCAAAAAGAATGAATTTTATAAGCTCTACCAAAAATGTCAAAGATTGCATGCTAAATTGGTTTGAATTGAATTTTTTCTATTTTATATCGCTTATTAATCACAGATTGTATAATTTGGAAAAACTAAAAGTCATAATGCTTTGCAAGAAGTCATAAAAATGTCTAATAAGCATTTGAATTCAACAGACTTCTTTGATTTCCAATTTTATCAAATTTCTTCAAAACTCTTCTCAGAATTGATTACTTTACCATATTCAATCTATGAAGAACACTCCCACTTAATTCCTGCTATTCTTATAGTCTCTAGATGTGTATCTTTCACTGTTATAATCATTGCTTTACAGTGATGCATACATGATCTCTCACTATAGAGTTATTTATGTACTCCTGTTCTCCTCTATTCTTGTGTATTTTGTCCATCTTCTTCATCAGATTATAACCTTCTTGTGATGGAAATCACTTCTATAGCTATTTCCTTTGAAACTTTCTACAAAGCCCTGCAAAACACCCTGCCCACTATAGCTACTTAATAAACATTGGCTCATTGCCTGAAGGAAGCAATTGACAACTCAGTCATAAAGAATTCACAGTGGTGCATAAATTTATCAATTTAATTTTTATGTTCATGTGAGAGGTAATGTACCGAAATATTTTCTAATCTTAGTTGAGATCAACTCTGGCAATCACACAAAAAAGGGAACAAAGTGTCGTTTACATTTGTGGCTGGCTAATTTCATGATAGCAGGATTTTTAGCATGTAAAAGTTAAACTTGCAGGAACGAAAGTGGAAAAGGATGTGTCTCTTGGTATGGATTTCTTTAATTTTCTCCTTTCCTTACTGCCCAGATTTGGAATATGTGATGTCAACTTGGGAGATGTTTATTAGCAATCATACTTCATACAAGAAGAAAAACATTTCCTAAGATAATATAAAAATGCAAGACAGTATGTTGCATTTGTCGGAGGGAGAATGGGCGTTGAATCCGGATATTCCTGGGTTCAGGTCTTGGTTCGGCCATTTACTCAATATGTGACCTTGCATGGGTCACTCATCCTCTCGGAGTCTTGGCTACTTAACTGTAAAAAAGGAATAAAAAAATCTACCACTTAGTGTTGCTACTAGGATTAAATGAGCTAGAACCTGCAAAATGTCAAGTACTGCTAGTGTGAACAAATGCTTAGCTGACATTGTCATTAAATTTCCTTCTGTAATAGCTCCCCTTTTGTTACAGGTATCAGTTGCTAGAAGGGAGCTGGTGAAGGGAAGAAATTATGTAAATTTTTTAGGTGATCAGGTAGCTACTTCAACAGGTAGCAATATTCCCCACCCCAATTTCTCCCCTCTTCCTACTCCACCTCCTCACCACAAGCAAGGTTCAACAGCGACAGCTGTCTTCTCAAAGAATCAAACTGCAGAGGGTCCTGCACCACATTTATTTGTGTAGTCTTCCTTTCTTTTTTCACGATACTTTCACACTAAAGCAGAAGATAAGGTTATGGCAACATGTGGGCACTGCCCACCAAAGTCTTCAATGATCATTAAGAGACTTGTCAGTCTCAAGTCTGGTCAAGCCCCCCACTACAGTCCAGCCCTCATACCTGTCACCAAAATTCTTATCATCTAGTTCAGCTTTGGTCCTGTCTTTCCATGCTAGAGAACATTCTGGTACTCCCCATTTCCTAAAGTTAAACTCCTTAGTATGGCTCTCATGGCCTTCCATACCCTGAAACCTACCTGCCTTTCCACTCTTTTCTCTCAGTATACCCTGTCATAAGGTCAAAGAGAGTTACTGATCAGTCCTGAACATGCCCTAAACCACATGCCTTAATTATTACTGTTCTCTCCACTTGATACGCCCACTTTCCATCTATAACTATTAAAACCCTATCCCTTCTGTAAAATCCAATTAACATATCTTATTTTCTTTGGCTTAACCTACCTGAAACTCCCTCTTACCTCTTCTTCCTTACCTGAGCACCTACTCATCATTTGAATTCCAAATGTGGGAGCCATTCCCTCTTTGAAGCCCCCTAAGACTGAATCCCCACCTCCCTAACCTCATGTAGAATTGACCACAGCACATATTCCCCTCATCATCTTTCTCTGTCACACTTCGCTGGTCTCACTTACTCACATCTCCCCATTAGACTCCAGGTCCCTTAAGGGCAGGTACTGTATGCCCAACATATGCCATGGATTCCTCTACTTAGTGTCCCTGAAAGCATTTGCTAAACGCACAAACTCCTCCATTAAGACTGCACTGTTCTCCCCTGGACCCTATCCAAGTAAATCTCTCTTTTCTCTGTGGTCTCATACCCTCTGTACCTCTCTGATTGGACTAGCCAACCACATTATTCTTTAACACACGGTTATGGATGTACTTGTCTTTTCTTTCCTACAAGATAGGGAGCTCCTTGAAAGCAATAACGGGGTTTCCCCAAGGAGGGGCTCGTGCCTACCACAGTTTCTCACTTACTAGGTTTTTAGTGAGTATTAGCAGTTTTGTAACTCTTTAAACTACATCAGAAAGGCTATCAAAAGAGCATGACTCATGCTCACTCTTTGAAGAGACACTGCTATTGTTCACAAAAGTTGGCACAGTTAAATCTAAATTTTAAAACCCTAAAATAGCAGAACAAGACCTCCAAAACTCTCTAGTCCAGCAGCTGAAAACCTGCTGGTAGTGCAAGAATGATGCACCCTTGGTGTAAAACAAGAGAGAATGGTAGTAACTAGGATAAACTTGATAGAAGTTTTTACCACTGTCAAGCATTGTTGCTGAATCTTCCTATTTTTCAAAAGAAGCCCCAAATTTGTATTTTATATATCTCCCAAATTTTTAAGTGTTGGGAACCAATTCATTTAAAAAGAAAGAAAAGTACTGTGCAAGCCAAACTAAATGCATTGGTGGGTCAGATGAAGCCTATAACTGTCAGTTTTTAAATACCCCTCACCTGGATTGAGTATAACACTTGCTAGTTTTTGAGGGCTTACTTTGAGCAACGCCCTGTGCTAAAAATTTACACTAATTATATGTTAAATATCCATTCCTATGAGCTGAGTACTGGTGATGTTGGTAACATTAAGATGCCCACTTTATAGATTAGGACACTAAGACACTAGGAAGTTAAGTTACACTATCAGATGACATTGTCAAACACGTCACACCCCCACAGGTAAATACAGATTTATGACTGTCTGCAACCTAAAAATGTCTGTGAATCATGTGCAATTCTGAGCATGCTGTTATTTCATTTTTTCCTTTCCCACTGGCCTCTGAAATACCTGATCAAAATAAAATCATGGTTGAGAACTGCTGCTCTATATATTAAAATTGAATAAAATTGCTCAAGTTTGCTATTTACCCTACAAAAATCTTACCTTAAGGTTACAATTATTAGTCTTTCAAAAGACAGCCCACCATAAATATTGAATAGAAAAAAATCTTAAATATCTTCATCCAAATATGAGACTGAAGTCAGGAAGAATATAAATAAGCAGGGAAGATGAAATATGGCACAGACGTTTGGAAAAGATTAAAACTAATACTTACTGTACTTGGCAAATTTTTTTGACTATAGACTACATTCAAAGCTCTGTACAAGAAGTTATTTTAATAGCCTAGAGGCTATGATGATGTCAGATTTGAGAAACATTTTAGACCTAGAATGAATAGGAATTGGTGACTAATGCGAAGTGGAGGGTATGTGAGAGGGATCAGAGATGATGACTCAGAGAGCAAGGAAAGGGCAGTGGAGTCTTTAACTAAGATAAAGGAACACAGGAGAAAGAGCAAAACTTGGTGTGGAGTATATAATGGAGAGTATGACACCAGAAGAGGGCTTCCAGAGGGCACAGTGAAGTGGCTAGCTGGGCAAGCAGTAAGACAAGAGCCAGGCAGGGTGAGGTAGAGATGGATAGAGATGAGATGGTAGTGAGAGTTTGGGAGAGGACAGCAGGCCAGGCATCCTTGCCTTGTGGGTGATAACCATGAGTCACAAGGAGAAGAGTCAGAAAATTACCAAATTGCCTGGGGGGACTTGGTAATGATGGAGTAGAACAATGCATAAGAGCCAAGTTCCAACATTCCAAATGGTACTTTGCTACCACAGTTCAATCGCATCTTTCTAAAATACTTTCCTAGATGCCTCATACTGGATGAACTCCCATTGTGGTTCAACTTCATGGAATCATTGCTTGCCATTTAAGATGTAATCAAGGTCACTGGGTTTTCAAGTTGTGCTGTGCAAAGCCCTAAGGATTTAATGGAGGGGCTCTAGGGTCCAAAGAACACTGAAGAGATGGAATTCTGGGCCCCTACCCTAATCCAATCAGTGAAATTCCCTCTGAATTTGTTTTACATGTTGGGCTTCTCAGATACAGGTCCCTGCCAAAAAGAATTCTGTTATTTATTTTAAAAATTTTAAATAGAAAAAAAGCTTTAAAAATTTACTGAAGTGTCTTGATAATTCATGAAGTACAACATAAGTAATTGGTTATGCATCATAAAGTAATGAAGTTTATAAATTTTCCATAAATTGCAGTGGATTTAAACGTATCCCATTAATAATGTCACTTTCACTAACATTTCTGGTTGCATTCTTGAGTGAGAGAGAAAAGAACAAAGATATTGTTAGTGTGGCAGGAATTTCACAAACTCCTGCTATATTCATGGCAGTGTGCTGTTTACGTGAGTTATCCTTTATAAGTGTTGATAGGAATAAACGTTGAGAACTGGTGATCTTGATGATATCCAAAGTCCTTAATACTTGTAGAGTGTCCAGTTCCCCCATTTCCAGTCCAGAACCAGGGAAGAACGGACGGCTCATGAAAGGGTCAGAGAGTGAGGTCCTTTCTAGGGGCCACAAGTCGGAGCTGTGGACACCCTTATATAAAGGAGTTTCCTTTAAGGGTTTCATAGAGATAAGGGGACGAGCCAGGCTAAAACCTATTCAGAAAAGCCACACCAGAGCAAGAACATCAAATCTGGCAAGCAGAAAGCAGGAAGAAAATAAGTGGAAGTGAGGGCGAGGATGGTGAGGAAGGAGATGGACACAAATTTCTGCTTTCAGACGTGTGGAGCGTGAGAAGGTTGAGCTATTTTAGACAGATGGAGCAGGCAAACGGATGCTCCAATTCTACCTCACAGAGCACTGAATTCTGTAAGCCTCGGCAACAATGGCTTTTTAAAAACTACGTCTCAACTTACATAAGAACTCATGGGACATTTTGAACGAGCATGAATAAGAGAGAAATACATTTCATAAGATTTGACTTACAGTATCATTTCACTGTACCCTCAGCCACAGCATTCTGCGAAAACCATAAAATATCTATTGCTGTGTCTACATTCAGGGTTGTGTTTCTGCGTGCATTGTCTCAGCCCATCACATAGGCATGATGATATTTGCAAAGTAAATAAAGACTTGATGCAGGGAAGAGTCCAGGGGGAGAAAAAAAAAGGATGTCTGGCCACCAGGAGGTGAAACTGAACTTTGCTGACAAGATGTAAATTTAAAAATCATGAGCAGCATCTTTGGGGAGCAAGTCACTGCATACGATATAAGGATGGTTCCCTGGAAATGCAGTTGTAGAAGGGCGTGACACAGGAATAGCGCAAAGACCCAGCAAGCAGGCAGTTTCAACCACAGGCAGTAACCATGCAAGAAGAGTTCTCTAGAGTGCTAAAGAGGTAGGATTTGGTACAGCAAACATACCAACACTCATTCAATTCCGGGTTTAGAGTAGAGGTTTATTAACCTGTTGGTAAGAACCAATGTGTAGAGACACCAGGACCTGCCTGTCATTTGAAGAAACTCTTGTTCCTCCCTGTCATATCTCTTTTATTTATATGCCTGATAATAAAAATATTTTAATGATTTAATACTATCATTAATAATGTAAAGAATATTTATTACCAGGCATTTTGTTTAACTTTTAAAATTCATCATTTTAATTAACCCTCATAATAAACCAACATTGTTATTGGGAATGACGGTGCCAATGGGTATCTTTCACACACACACACACACACACACACATAATACCACACTTGGCCACTCCCCATTCTTTGATATGGACAATTGACTTTTTTGAAAAGTGCTATGGAAACTCCTTGTAAACTCCCTTTCCAATCAGATTACCAGCATAAGCCACTTCTAAATAGAAATTTTGGAGCTATCTCTGATTATTATCCCCACAGATAAGGAAATTAGGCTGAGAAGTTCAGTGATACGCTCAAGGTCACATAGCCAGGATTCAAATTCAAGTGCTCTGACGACAGAGCACACACCCCTAGTCTCTATATGCTTTACTTGCGTATAGAATTGGAAATGTGTGAAGCTTTTAGCCTAATATGTATAACCTGCAGACTTTACACCTTATATTAATTGTTTATGCTAATTAAACCTTCTATTATCTGTATGTGCTAAGATCCTTTAGGCTATAAGGTACAAGCACTCTCAGTTTAACTTGGTAGTGAGAGTTGGTTGAAAGGATGCACAAAGAAATGGAAGACCCCGCAGCCACCAGTTAGACCTCATGAATCTGGTAAGTCACTCATCCCCATTCAGAAAACAACAGACATCAACAGCTCCAGCAACCCAGGAGTACTCCTGTTTGTCATCCCCTGAAATGCAGTGATCAGCTGTTGACTCATTCTGGTGATTCAGCTTCCCTTCATCTCAGCACCTGTTCAATTTTGTTCTCCTTCTACCACTACTACTATTCTTGCTGTGTCTCACCTGAAAAATTCTTAGAGAGAGAGGAGCCAATTTGGTTGGTAGGCCACTATTCAAAATGAATTCCCCCTATAGTATGTTACGAAACATTTGAGGAAAGCCTCTGATGTAAAAGACAGAGATACAACAAATAGATGGAGGAAAGCAAATTGGAGAGATTATGCAGAGGGAAGAAAATCTCAAAAATATATTAATACATTCACAGAGATAAAAAGGAAAAAATGCATTGATGAAACAATAGGATGGTATAAAAAAGGATATTTAAAAATAAAAAAGAGCTCTTAAAAAAATTAAAAAGATGGTAGTAGAATTATAGTGAATAAGCCAACAGTGGAAATAAAATGGAATACTACAAAAATATTCAATTAATCCAAAACAAGGCAGAAAAATATGAAAAATGAACAATGATTAAACAGGACAAACTCTACCAACAGCATAATGGTAGAGTTAAACCCAGCCAGAGAGACAACTACATTAGATGAAAATAGTCTAAATACTCCAGTTAAAAGGCAGAGATTATCAGGGCCAGCCCAGTGCCATAGCAGTTGTGTTCTCGAGCTCTGCTTCTGCAGTCCAGGGTTTGCAGGTTTGGATTCCAGGCGCAGACCTACACACCGCTTATCAAGCCATGCTGTGGTGGCGTCCCACATACAAAGTAGAGGAAGATGGGCATGGATGTTAGCCCACGGCCAATCTTCCTCAGCAAAAAGAGGAGGATTGGCAACAGGTGTTAGCTAAGGGCTAATCTTCCCCACCAAAAAAAAAAAAAAAAAAAAGCAGAGATTATCAATTTGCATGGGGAAAAAAAGAAGATAACTATACACTATGTACCAGAATCCCATTTAAATGTAAAAACAGGTTGAAAGTAGAAGGATGAAAAAGATATACCATGAAAGCCAAGCAAAGGAGCACA
The DNA here is from genome assembly GCF_057802395.1 of Ceratotherium simum simum. NCBI lineage: Eukaryota > Metazoa > Chordata > Mammalia > Perissodactyla > Rhinocerotidae > Ceratotherium > Ceratotherium simum. The sequence goes on from NC_141924.1 coordinate 42,736,093, forward strand.
AGAAAATATTTTGGTATAACTGAAATTGTTCATATATTGATAGAATATATATTGTCAAAATTTATTGAACTGTATACTTAAACGGGTGTGTTTTATATCTCTATAAAGTTGTGTTTAAAAATTAAAAAGATGATTGTAGAAATTAAATATACAACTGAAATACTGCAATAAATATTAAGAAAATTCCTCAGAAAGTAGAAAAATAACAGAAGTGGTAAATAGTAGAACATTGATAGGAAAATCAGGGGATTAATTTAGGAGATCCAATTTTATTATAGTAGGTGTGTTCCAGAAGAGAATGTAGAAAGAGGAAATCAAAAAATGTTAACGTAAGTGAAAGACATGTGTTTCCAGAGTAAATGCCCAGCATAAGGATGAAAATAGACCCACACTAAGAAGCATTCATTTAAAATTTCAAGACACTAGGAAGAAGAGTAGATACAAAAAATCTTCCAGAGAGAATAGGTTTTACACACAAACAATCAAAAATAATGATGGCATTTTGCCTTCTCATTAACAACAACAGAAGCTATGAAACAACAGAAATATACTTTTAAAATTGTAAGGGAAAATGATTTGCCACCTAGAATTTTGTATCCAACAAACTATCAATCTAAACCATCAATTAAGTGTGAAGGTGAAATAAACACATTTTAGAACATGCAAGTCTCAAAAAATTTACCACCCATACTTTCTTTCTCAGGAAGCTACTGAAGGATGTGATCCACTAGAATGGGGAGTAAATGAAAAAGATTCAGAACTAAAGAAACAGGCTCCAACACAAGAAAGACAGAGACAAAGGAAATCCCAGGATGAGATCCTAGGAGGACAGCTGTGCAGTAGGTCTTGAAAGCCACTGTCTAAATTTGAGTGGCTTTGAAGTTCCTGCAAAGTTGTCTGCAAAAGACGGAATTGATAGAATATCTGCTGTGTTAATAAGAGATTTGGACAACTGGTAGAGAATCTGGGATTAAATTTGTGATAAATACATAAAAAGAATTATCATCCACAAAGAAGATAATTGTTAATTCTAGGAAAAACAAAGTGTTGTGCAAGTAAAGAAAAATAATTATAGTGTACTACATTACTCAAGTGTAACCAGCATTTGTGTAGTTTTAGTTGTTTAAATGCTGAATGTGGATCTAACAAGATGTTTAAATACTATACAACTTTATTGAGAGGATGGGTGAATGGACGGCTAGGAGCGTGTGTGTGACTGGGGTGGACAAGGAGGAAAGAGAAAGAGAGCTAAGTCTTCACCTTCCACAGTGGGAAAGCAGTAGATATTATCTAAAACTGAAAAATTAAAAAATAGCAATATATTTAAGTAACTTAAAGATGTCCAGATATGGAATAACAACAACAAAATATCTAAAAATAGGTGGAAGTGTTTGCCTTTCCACAATGGGAAATGTGGGAAGTAGGGGAGCGTCATTGACAGGGACTGGTGCTTTTCATAATGATCCTTACAGAACTATTTGATTTTTAAAAATTATTTATTTTTAATTATTCTATTGAGGTCATATTGGCTTATAACATTGTGTAAATTTCAGGTGTACATTATCATATTTCATTTTCTGTGTAGACTGTATTGTGTTCACCACCAACAGTCCAGTTGTTATCCAGCACCATACATATGTGCCCCTTTACCCGTTTTGCCCTCCCTCCACTCCCCTCCCCTCTAGTAACCACCAATCTGTTCCCCTTATCTATATGTCTGTTCGTTTATCTTTCACATGTGAGTGAAGTCACACAGTATTTGTCTTTCATTGTCTGACATTTTGCTTAGCATGATACCCTCAAGATCCATCCGTGTTGTCACCAATGCCACGATTTTGTCTTTTTTATGGCTGAGTAGGATTCCATTGTGTATATATACCACATCTTCTTTATCCATTCATCCTTTGATGAGCAGCTGGGTGGCTTCCACATATTGGCTATTGTAAATAATGCTGCAGTGAACACAGGGGTGCATAAATCTTTTTGAATTATTGATTTCATGTTCTTTGGATAAATACCCAATAGTGGAATAGTTGGATCATATGGTATTTCTATTCTTAACATTTTGAGAAATCTCCACAGAGGCTGCACCAGTTTGCATTCCCACCAGCAGTGTATAAGTGTTCCCTTTTCTCCACATCCTCTCCAACACTCGTTATTTCTTGTCTTGTTAATTACAGCCATTCTGATAGGTGTGAGGTGATATCTGTCTGTAGTTTTAATTTGCATTTCCCCAATAATTAGTGATAATAAACATATTTTCACATGTCTAGGGCCGGCCCCATGGCTTAGCGGTTGAGTGCGCGCGCTCCACTGCTGGCGGCCCGGGTTCGGATCCTGGGTGCGCACCGACACACCGCTTCTCCGGCCATGCTGAGGCCGCATCCCACATACAGCAACTAGTAGGATGTGCAGCTATGACATACAACTATCTACTGGGGCTTTGGGGGAAAAAAATAAATAAAAATAATTAAAAAAAATAAATAAATAAATAAACATATTTTCACATGTCTGTTGGCCATCTGTATATCTCTCTAAACTATATGAATGTAGTACTTTTATATAAAGAAAATTTTAATTTAAAAAAATATAAAAAAGGGCAAGCTAATTTTCAACACAGGGGCCAAGAACATACAGTGGAGAAAGGAAAGTCTCTTCAATAAATTATGTGGGGAAAACTGGACAGCCACATGCAAAAGAACGACAGTAGACCATTATCTTACACCATACATAAAAATTAACTCAAAATGGATTAAAGACTTGAACGTAAGACCTGAAACCATAAAACTCCTAGAAGAAAACATAGGTGTTACGCTCTGACATCAGTATTAGCAGTATCTTTTTGAATATCATTTCTCCTCAGCAAGGGAAACAAAAGAAAACATAAACTAATGGGACTACATCAAACTAAAAAGCTTCTGCACAGCAAAAGAAACCATCAACAAAATGAAAAGACAACCTAACAACTGGAAGAAGATATTTGCAAATCATATATCTGATAAGGGGTTAATATCCAAAATATATAAAGAACTCATACAACTCAACAACAAAAAAATAAACAACCCAATTCAAAAATGGACAGAGGATCTCAACAGACATTTTTCCAAAAAAGACATACAGATAGACAATAGACACATGAAAAGATGTTCAACATCACTAATTATTAGGGAAATTCAAATCAAAACTACAATGAGATATCACCTCACACCCATCAGAATGGTTATTATTAAAAAGACAAGTAATAAGTGTTGGAGAGGACGTGGAGAAAAGGGAACACTCATATGCTGCTTGTGGGAGTGCAAACTGGTGCAGCCACTATGGAAAACAGTATGGAGATTCCTCAAAAAATCAAAAGTAGAAACACCATGTGATCCAGCTATTCCACTATTAGGTATTTATCCCCAAAACAGAAAAACACTAATTCAAAAATATATACGCACTCTTGTGTTCACTGCAGCATTATTCACAATAGCCAATACGTGGAAGCAACCCAAGTGCTCACTAACGGATGAATGGATAAAGAAGATGTGGTATATATATACAATGGAATACCACTCAGCCATAAAAAAGACAAAATCGTGGCATTGGTGACAACACGGATGGATCTTGAGGGTATCATGCTAAGTGAAATAAGTCAGATGGAGAAAGACAATTACCATATGATTTCACTCACATGTGGAAGATAAACAAACAAACACATAGATAAGGAGAACAGCTTGGTGGTTACCTGAGGGGAAAGGCGGTGGGGGGAGGCCAAAAGGGGTAAATGGGCATATATGTACTGTGATGGATGGCAACTAGATCATGGGTAGTGAACATGATGCAGTCTACAGAGATGTTGAAACATAATGATGTACACCCGAAATTTATATAATGTTATAAACCAAAGTGACCTCAATAAAAAGAAGAAACACATTAACTAAAGAAAAAAAATGAAAAAGCCTGAAAGATTTTTTTTTTTTTTTGCGAGGAAGATCAGCCCTGAGCTAACATCTGTTGCCAATCCTCTTCCTTTGCTAAGGAAGACGGGCCCTGGGCTAACATTCGTGCCCATCTTCCTCCACTTTATATGAGCAACCGCCACAGAATGGCTTGACAAGCGGTGCATGAGTCCGTGCCCGGGATCTGAACCTGCGAACCCTGGGCCGCCAGAGCAGAGCATGTGAACTTAACCGCTACGCCACCAGGCAGGCCCCTAAAAGATATTTTTTAACAAAGCTAAAGCAAATAAGGAGAGTAGTAGTAGAACAGAATTATAGGAGTGGATAGCACAGTGCTTTTCTCTGAATCCTCCCCTCATTCATTTCGGTGAGTAGAGGGAGCACTTAAAAATATGAGTAGCTGCAGTAACGCCAGGTCCCCTCATAACTGGTTATAGTACTCATGAGATTGACATAGTCTGTCCTCTGAAGAGCTCAACCACTGTTCAGAGAATATTAAGCGTGGAGCTTTATAACTATGAAATTAAAGACAAGGGAAGTGTATGGAAAGAAAAATAAGAATGAGAGATTATAAAGAGCAAATGAAATCAAATCTTCACTAGAAGATAATTAAGACCAAGCTCCTGAATAATTCTATAGCCTCCCCAGGACGCTAATGACAGAAACTGGTAGTGTTACTAGTTTTTTCATGAGCCATTCCCACAGTATGTCGCTGCCTTTTGTTTTCCTGAAAATGCTCAAATACACTTTGACCATCTGAAGTTGTCAAAAACCAACCTACGCCCCTTCATTTTACTAAGATTACCTGAGTCCGCTTTGGGGAAATATGTTCTCAGGACTGCTGTGGCTTGATTTTTCTTTTATCTGTGCTTTGAATGTCTTTTTGAGGCCAAATACTAACATAAAATAATCTGTCCTGGCTCAGTCCTGGATTCCTGGAACTTTTCTTTCTGATTCAGCCTCTACTGGACATTCAGCACAGACCTGTGAAAAACTGGGAATAACACCTGGTTATAATATTAACTCTCTGTGCTCAAAATTTGTCTACTATTGAACAGAAGTGGCTAAAAATCATTTGTCAGAGCCAAAAACATCTCCTCATTCTTATTATGAGCTGGTCTGTTGATCTCCTGCTTCAAGGAGGAGACAAAAAAAAAAACAAAAAAAAACCGGGCTTGGAGGAGGAAATAGTGATAATTTTATTCTGACTTTAACTTTAAAATATGAGAGCAGAAAAAAGAGTTTAATCAGAGAGGACCTGACATTAACTCCCTTTTATTGTGCACTCTGTGCTAGCCACCATGTTAGACTCTTTATATAATGTCATCTCTGATTCTCACTATAACTCTTCAAGATAGCTATTATATCCGCAATTTACAGGTGAGCACAGTGAGGCTTTAAGCAACGCAGTCTTCCCTAAATCACCCGACTAGCCACAGAAGCAGTGTGACAGGCTGGAATCCCACCTTCCCATACCTACGATCTTCCACTGCCTTGTAAGGAGGTGTGTCCTGGTAATAGCAAATTATACTTACTCCAAAGTTGTTGCAAATATTAAATAAATAAAATAAAATAATACAGCTAAAGTACTGAGACCAGTACCCTAAACATAATGAGTGTTTAATACATGTTAGCTCTTAAATGTGATTATTACTGTCATTAGATATTTAATAAGCTAGCAACCTTACCTTCCTCTACTTTTTATTTTCTCTTCTCCCTTGGCCAAAAGGAAGTAAGAGATGCAATATGCCTTTAAGTAGAAAGGGATCGCTCCACGACTTAAGAGACTTAAGTCCATGCTTTTCTCCAGGAGATCTTCTCTGCTGAAGTGCACAGTTCCTGTAGGACAGAGCCTGTTCTGTAAGTCACAGCCTGGCTATTTAACAAGAATTGGTACCCAGTATGAAACCTATATTCCTGCCTGGCTTAGTCCTTCAGTAAGACCAGTACTGAAGGACTCACATTGCAATTATTACCATCAAGAGCCTCTCATAATGTCACTTTACACCCTCAACCAATTACCATTTCATGGACTTATCTTATAATTTTCACTACGGGCTCGCTCACACATTCCCACATATTCTTAACATTCATATAAATGCCTTCCCTTCATCTTCTCTCAATAAATACCACTCAGTAACAGCTGAGTTTTCTTCCCTTTTTCTCCTCACATGAGCGTCTCCATGCCTGGGTTTTAGTTAAATCTTGACGGCTTTTCTGAGTCAATTCCTTACCTCCCACTCGCAGGCTGTGGGTGAGGCGCGGCTGCTGTAAGGCTGCTCATCTCCTTCTCCTTCTCTCCTCTTTAGGCCTCTCCTGGAGTTTCTCCTAACAATAATGCGAGAAGTGAGTTCTTTGGTCTCCTTCTCCTCAATTGTTTGCTCATATGAAAGATAAAAAGAAGGCTCAAGAACTAGGAAACACTTTGTTACTTACCACTCTGCACAACTATTTGCCTTAATCCTGAGAGCACATGAATGAGCATAGGTACAATTCTTCTGACATTACAAAGCAGCATTATGATAATGCCCTTCATAAGACCACTGTGTGTACATTCATTCCTCCACATACGAATCCATCCAATAAAAATAGCTTACTTGCCCGCTATGTGATAATCACTGTGGTAAATGCCAGAAATGCAAAGGTGAATCAGATGGAAACTGGATTGCAGGAGGAAGGTCCAGACTAGGACCAAGGAAGCTGGTTAAAACAACATGGCAGTAGTTCAGGCAAGAAAGGATAAGGTCCTGAATGATCCCAGACAGTGGCAGTGGAGCTAGGAAGCAGGGACAGAGACAGGAGAGGTAAGAAGTGTATATCAGAAGGATGTGGGTTTTTATTGTGTATGAGGAACAAGGGTAAAAGAGACAAAAGTCTAAGATGACTCCAAGATTTGTTGATGAGACTGAGTTCATGAAGATATCATTCCCTGTCAGAAGGCTAGGAAAAATAGGTTTGGAGGGAAATAATGGGTCTAGTTTTGGAAACTGAGATACCTGTGGGATACTAAGGTGCAGATAACTACTAAGTATTTAGAATAAAACCAGAAATATAAGTTTGTGAGACAGAATACTTGCCGTAGAGTAAATCTCATACTCAATGTCCTCAATAGTTACCAAAAGCTGTTTTAAGAGAATATTTAGGGAGAACTGCTGGCAAGACAAAACTCTCTCCACTTCAAGATATTCTAAAACATTTCCTTAGGAACATAAACCATATTGTATTGGCCTCTCACAGAAGTGCTATAACTAAATTGAATTTTATTCTGATGCCACTGCCTAAATGGAAGGTGTTTATAAGATACAGACCCCGGGCACTCATGAGCACATCTTATGGAATGATGACATTGAGGATTTGATTCATATCCTTTGGAGGCCTCCTCATTCCACCCTGAGAGAAACTCTTGTTCCTCTCAGTAGCAGTAATGGCTGTACTTCTAAAGAATTAGTTTATGTATGTTATAGGCCTTTTGGATTGTGTAACCATGATGAGATTTCACCCTCTTCTCATTAGTTTCTCAAAAGCTTAGAACCAAATTTGGGACTTAGAGCATATTTAGCCTTATTCCTCCTTGGTGATATTTGTCTTCTCCTTCAATTGTCTTTGTTCCTTTTGCCTCATACTTACTTTGTGCTACTCAGCTGGATGTTCTTGTGTCCTTATTAGCAGTTTTAAATTATTCCTGAGACAAGATGTATTGTTCAGAAAGTAATTATTCATTCATTCACTTCCCTTTAGGGTTCATGAATCCTCAGCCTATAGACAGAAGTCACAGAAGAGGATGAGATGTCCAGTGAGCACATACAAAAAGAAGACAAAAATAGATCATTCACATTTTAGGGTGGACACAAGAGGAGGAACTGGCAAAGGAGACTGAAAAGAAATCATGAGATGACCCTCAGAGAACTGTGCCATAGAAGCCAAGGAAGGAAAGTTGACTGTGGGTCAAATGCTGCAGAGAGATTAACCATAATGAAGTCTGAAAACAGTGCATTGGATTGCGTAATTAGGCGATGACGGCCAGAAATGGCAATTTCACTGATTTGGTGGAATCAGTTGCCTGACTGCCGAAGAACGAGTCAAGGCAGAAACTAAAAATAATTCTTGTGAGGCATTTGACTCAGAAAGGAATAAGAGATATTAAGAGATAGCCAGAAATTGCCTTGTGATCAGGGATGGAGTTGTTTTTTATATAAAAGATATTTGGTCATGTTGAGACTGCAGGGAAGAACTGAATTAAGAAAGTAGGATAAAAGTGCAGGAAAGAGCCACAAGAAGCAGTGGGTCAGGTTTTGGGTGATTGAAAGCTTGGGGCAAACACTGAGTTAAAGATTTCAGAGGTGACACTGGTTGGGCCCAGCGCGTAGTTGGAACATGGGAAGGTCAAGAAGCTTTGAGACTCAAGTATTGAATTTATCATCCACGTAGATAGTCAAGTCACCCAGGATCATGGCTTGACTTGGAAGACTGTGATCCAAGTGCCAAAACCTTCAACAAATGAGGAGTGACCTCAATTGGATGACAGCCAGACCAAGGTTAGATTGTGGTTAGAATAGAAGGCAGAGTCCAAAATGGAAGAGAGTTTTGCTTAAAGGTGGAAGAGAGATGATGTGCCAGGGGTATTGGCAATACTGAGTTCACTCCAGTGCTGCCTCAGAGCCCATGGGCTCTGGACAATGGGTGGCAATGTTTAAGCAGTCTCCTTATGAGACCTCTGTAGGGGAGGCGTCGAGGAGGGACTCAGCCGGAGGAAGGCTGAACTTCAGTTAGAGCAAGAAGGTGGGAGGTTAACCGCCACTCTAATGTTCATTGTTTGGAGAAAGGTTAGAGATGGGAGCTAGAGGAGAAAAGTACATATCCATCTGTCCCCCATTTCTTTGAAAAAGTAAAGATGACAACAACACACACAAGCCTCCAAATAAATATCTAGATGCCAGTTTAAGGATGTTGAGTTTGGAAAGCAGATCTGAAATGTTGAAGAAATAGAAACTTCTCCTAACGTAAAAACAGTAGCAGCTGCCACAGCATTTACCATGATGTGGCCCATGCTATTTGTTTGGAAGAGGAAGAAAGAGAGAGAGGGATGAATAAGATGACCACATCACCAGTGAGTGTCTAATTTGTCAGGGTAGGGGGTGGGTGAAACAATGCCTCTAAGGGGTTCATAAATTAACAGTTCTAATGAGAGACACAGGGCTCCCAATTCTTTCCCTGTAGAACACACGGGGAATGAGTTGTGTGAAAAGCTCTGCTATCATCCTAGGGGAAGGAAACCTGAACTTGTTTGTATCCTCACACATAAATCAAAGGATATCAAATATACATGACTGGCTTGCTTATAATTTTTTAAAAATTAGTTTCTTTTATGTTGTGCAGCTAAAGAAAATACCTATTAGTAGCTACAGTCACTTTGATGTTCTAATAATTCTCAGAGAGCATTTTTAAGCGAAATATAGAAGTCCATTAATATTTCACATGGGATTTAAACTCTGGGGCATTAATGGTGGGGGAGGAGGGAATCCAAGTAATCAGATTTTTCTGTAAAGAACATTTTGTATTCTATGTTATCACACTTACATCTTAAAGAGTTTTAACTCATAGCTTTGAGTATTGCACAAGTTGGGTAGCAGCCAGATTGACACAATAAATCTTAATGTCTCTAAATTAAAAAGTCAGTAGGTATTTGCCAACTAAATTTTCAATCTGCTATATCAATTTTTGCATAAAAAGTATGCCCTCTAGACTTCTACATTTTTACAGCTCTCTTCCTTATAATGAATAGAGTATCTTCAATGCAATATCAAGCTCTGTCCTTTTTGTTTTAATTTTTTACATTTATGTAATTTTCTAAGTGTATAATTTTCTATAAAGCTAAAAAAAGACTATTGCAATGGTTATTTACATCGAATTAAATGTACATTATAAAAACAATTATGATATAAAAAAATATTACTATCTTCCTTTCACCAAAACAACCCACTTCCAATTTAGAATCTGGAACAGCCAAACTGCTCTAATATTGCTATCTTACATATTTCATGCACAACAGTTATGTTTTCCCCATCATTGTCATCTAATTTTTAAAACTATAAGCATCTATTGAATACATGATTCAAAGTAGAGGCAATCATTTAAAATGAACTTGCTTAAATATTCCAGAAAATTAACAAGTGAAAGCTATTATGTTCATTGACATTTTCTGCTACCTAAGTGCAGCACTTCAAAATAGAAATCTGAACTACATATGGAGCATAGTTTACAAAAGAAATTAGACATATAAGCTTTCACTGTACTTAAATAGACTTTTTCTGCTCCACCATCTCTCGCTTGCCCGGTCTCACAACACCACCACCCCACCCATCACCTCATTTCAACTTCCTTTTAGATTGGCAGTAAAATCGGACAATGTTTTCTTTTAGGGCTTGTTGCATTGGTGTTATGCTAAAAATAAGAATAATACATTAAAAGACCATCTGCACTCCAAAAATAGTTGTAAAATTCTTCCTCATTTTTCTAATACTTCTATGGGGATTTTTATAATTAAATATTTAATCTATACCACTTAATTTATAATGAATGTGATCTAGAGTTCTAATTTTCTTCCTACCTTTCTTCTTTCTTTCTTTCCAAATGTAAGCCAATTTCTCCAATGCCATGTATTAAATAATACATTCTTTCCCCCATTGATTTTAATGGCACCTTTATCATATATTAAATTCTGGCATTAATAATATTTTCCACTTTTGTAGTGCTTACAACAGGCCAGGCATTGCTCTAAATACTCTATACGTATTGCCCTTACAACGACTCTATGCAGTATGGATCACTTTACCCCAATTTTATAGATGAGAATTTTGAAATACAGAGGGTTTTAAATACACACACTACACTGCTCTCATCTGCTACATGTACCCTGTCCTAAACTCTATTCCATCCCATTATCAATCCCTCAGCTGATACCACACTTTAAATTACCGTAGCATTTTGACATCTACTAGGGAATGTGCCCTTCATTGTTCTGTCTGTGTTTTCTCGCTATTCTCAGTCAATCTTTAACATAATTTCACCATTAACTTGACAAGTTAAGAAATATTTTTTGAACAGAATTTACAAATTTGGGGGAGAACTGACGTCTTTATAACACTGAGTCATCCCATCCAGGAACATGCCAAGATTCTTCATTTACCTGGATTGTCTTTTGATGCCCTGCAATAAAACGTTATGATTTTCTTTACATAAGTTTCAAACATGTTTTGTTAAATTTATCCACAGGCATTATATTTTTTTCCATATTTTTCCCATCTCTCGCAGGTTAAAACATCAATTGCTAAGCTCTTGATTTTTGTATGTTTCTCACATCTTACTGAATTCTCTTAATCATTTCTAATAGATTTTCAGTTGATTCAATTGTATTTTGAGGCATTTAATTATATCTTCTGAAGAGAAAAATAATTGTGTCCATTTCTTTCCAATATTTGTACTTCTTTGTTTTCCTATTTTATTGTTCTAATTAAAATCTCCAGAACAATATTAAATAAGGTGGTAAGGCAGAAAGTATTAGTTGTCTCCCAGTATCTATTCTCTTCTTCATCCACAGGAAACCCTAGTTTTTAGATGAGCACATGGCTACTCAGAATAAAGGCTACAGTTTCCAACACTCCTTGCAACAAAGTGTGGCCATGTGACCAATTCTGGCCAATGTCAGCGGAAGTACCATGGGGCAACTTCAATGAGTATTCTTTAAAAACAGCAGATAGCATATTGGCCTCCTTTCTTCTTTACCCTTTGTCCTTTTCTCCATCTTTCTGTCTTAAATACAGAGATGATATCTGGAGCTTGAGTTGTCATCTTAAAATATGAGAATGAAGACCACACCCTAGGAGTGATAGAAGGAATCTGGGCACCTAAAGAGGCCATGGAGTAGATCCAATTTACCATCCTTAACTGCCTTTCTCCAGTTGTCTTAAACAAGAGAAGAAAGAGAAATAAAAGCATACCTAACCCTACAATAGGGTACAATCATGACAGTGATGATCAATCTTTTCCCTGAACATAATGGAAATACTACTTGTATTTCACTACTTAGTATGATATTTACCATTGGCTTCTCATATATACTGTTTCTCAACTTAAGAAAGTTTCCCTTACTCTAATTTACAAAAATTTTTAAATCAGAAGTGACTATTACTTTTATCAAATGACTCTTCAGCATTTAGTTAGATCAGCACTGTGCAACAGAACTTCCCACAATGATGGAAATGTTCATACCTGTGCTAATTCCATAGCCACTTGCCATCTGTGACTATTGAGCATTTGAAATGAAATGAAATGGCTGGCGGGAATGAGGAACCACATTTTTTAAATAATTTCATTTCAATTATTCAAATTATGATTGGAATAGCTACATGTGGCTAGTGGTTACCATGTTGGACAGAGCAGATCCAGATGATCGTAAAGATATTCTCTTTTAATCTATTAATGTAAAATATTGAAACAGATATAGTAATGCTAAACTGCCTTTCATTTATGGAACAAAATCTACTTAATAATGCCGTAATTGATTTGCTAATATATTATAAATGTAATAAGATGGAGAAAATTGCACTCACCAGGATTCTTAGAGAAAGCACTATATTTGTTCAGAAGAAATGCTTCATAAGTCTCTTGGGGTAATATATAAGACCTTGAGGGAATGTGCAAATAATGAGGATAATGGAATTTGGTCTCCATAATGAAAAATATGGCATTTTAAGTCCCAAACAGAAAAGCTGAGAGGGACAGAGTGGAGCCTGTGAGGCTGAGTACTACATGAGGAAAGAAGGAGAGAAAAATAAAACATTAATGACACCATAGAAAAGGAATTAGGAAGAACAGAACTTTCAGATGGAGATTTTTCTGCAAGATTCTACATACCATGTGATATAATTCCTCCTTTGGTCCCCACAAATCTTCAGTAAATTCCACAAAGATCATTAATACTGCAGGGTGTGTGTGTGTGTGTGTGTGTTATTTATTGGATGTGTTCACAGATATTCTTTTTCTCTGTCCTTCCAGACATGTGGTAGGATTTAATTTCCTCAACCTCTTAAAATTAGTTGTGGCTTGCATTGACCAATAAATGTGAGTGGAAGTAACATGGGTCATTTCTAGAGAGAAGCTTTTACTGCCCATGCATGGTTTTCTACATTCCTTTTCCCTGTCATGGCTATTGGCCATGTTCCAGAGAATGGAATCTGAAGACTATATACAGTTAACCTGTGATGGACACAGTGTGAGTGCGAAATAAATCCCTGTTGTCATAGGCCATTAAAATATTTAGACTGTTACTGCAACATAGCCCGGTCTATCCTAACTGATATGGAAGTTGATAGCTTGTAGTGGACTGTTGCTATATTTTAAAAATACTAAAATATTTGGCACTAGATTAAGGAATGGGAGATGGGTGGTGAAGAAAACATTGTCAGAGCATGAAAAGATGAAAATCTATTTTATACAATGAGAATCATCTGGCTCAAGGTAAAGAAAACAAAGACATAGAGCAAATATGAGATTTATGTCCAAAAAGAATTGTGGTTACACCTATACATACATGGAGCTTACTGAAATCAAATGGGAAAGTAGTCATCAACATTTTTGAGAGATCTGTACTGCAAAAGTACCACCACTCTGGACTAAAAATGATTATGACTGTTCTAGAGTTAAAAGAACCATAGGTCCCAATCTTCTATTGAACAGGAAGTGGGCCAATAAAGCTTCTTGCCCCAATAAAGGACATAGTCCTGATGCCCACTTAAGATATGACCAAAGAGAATAATGGAAAAGGAAGAATCTCTTAGAGGAAGAAGCTAGAAACAAGGAAGAATAATAGATGGTCAAGGGAGCCAAGTCAGGACTTGATCAAGAAATAATCTCTACATCCAGAAAAGGGGCTCTTTTCCTATTACCCAATCCCTGTGTATATTGAGTGTGTGAAGGGTGGATAACATTTTAGTTCATAAACCTCCAGATCAAAAGAAGCTACACCCAGGCTTCATGGAGACTATTAGGCATTACCTCCTCTTGATGAAGAGACCATCGCACATCACCCAGAGATCCTGGACTTTGAGTCCAGTTTCGTTAGACTATAGGAATTTTAACTAGTCTCCCTTGGAGAGGGGACAATTGTATTTTGAATGTAGAAAGGTGAGTGAACCAAATAATTGGTGACCAGAAAGGAGTTCTCTGGTAATCACTAGGACTGTTTGCAAATATTCCAGTTCTTTCTACTTCCAGGATGAAGGTAGGATTGTTCTTAAACAACATTTAAAAGTTGGATGCAGACATGACTTGCCTTGGCCAACGATATCTAAATAGAAAGTATGTATATTGTCTCTGTGACGATGTATTAAGCCCCAGAATATGATTCCTCTGGTAGCAGTCACTGAATAATTTTCCAAATGGTTGACATTCTGAAAGCCTGTATTCCTGAGTGAGGAAATCCCCAGCCGACCCTCAGTAGGGTAAGCAAGAAATAAGCTTTCACTGTTTTAAGCCAATAAGAATTTGGGGTTATTTGTTACCACAGCAAAGCCTGTGTATCTTGGCAGATATAATGTGATTTGGTTTTCTGAGTAAACCACGGAAGGGGCTGAGTTTTGCACTGAATTGTGCAGGGCCAAATGGAGTCATCCTGTGAGGACAAGGAGACAGATGTCTCCTGGGTTACGTTCAGAATGTATGCATCTATATTCATGTATATTCATTGTTTTCTCCTTGTGCTATGACTTTGCAGTTTTTATGTAAGAATTATGCTAGCCTTATAAAATGGGTAGGCAAATTTTATGGCAGGTTTTTTTTTTCTATGTTTTATAATAGTGAAAGGAACAAAGGAATTATCTGTTCTTTATTTTTTTAAGTTCACCTATAAAACCATTTTGGTCAGAAGTATTTCACCAATACTGTGCAAGTGAAAGATACCTAAATTAAACTAGCTTTAGCAACAACAAAAAAAAAATTAAAGAAATTTATTGCTCTACATGTAGAAAGAACAGGAGTAGCACTAGGGACTCAAACAATGTTGGAATCTCTATCTTTTCTTTCTTTCTCTTTTACTTTATTTCCACGTCTGTGTCTGGGTTCTATGTCTGTATGTGTGTGCCTGTCTCTCACAGTCTCCAGCTCTCGGGCAGAGAGTTTCTGACTGTGTGTCTGCCTGTTTTGTGGCTCCGTGCCCCTGCCCCCATCCCTTTCCCTCCCTCTCCCTCTCCATCTCGTCTCTCATTGCGGATGGATTTAATTTATGTGGGAGGAGGGTAGCTATGACCATACCCAGTTCTAGGCTTACGTCATTCCCATTTAGCAATCCAGAAGAAGAGAACTTCTCCCACAGGTATGAATACAAAATCCAGGAAATGACTCTGATTGACTCTATTTGGTCACATGCCCCACCTTGGATCAATATATACAAGGATATATGCAAATAGGATTCAACATGATAAGTTTACTTCTGTGGCCAGGAGTTGGTGTACTGCAATTTCCCACTATCATAGTATCCTATTAATTCCCCAAAAGAAAGAGTGCTGCTGATTGATATAAGAAAAAAGAGAGAGAAAGATATAGGGAGAGACATAGTTGACAGGCAAATAAACACAGTAGCTATCCACTCCAAAAAAAAAATGGACTTAGCTCTAGAATTTCAAATTTATTGGCAAAAAGTTGAACAGGCTTTTCCTCATGATATCCATTAAAATGGAAGCCAATGGCATAATGCCGAGGGCAATTCCGTAAAAGCAATTCTCTGGGGAACTAAAACAAAAGTATTTCAGGCTGCAGCTCCTTCTTGGTTTGGCTTAATCCAGGAATAAAATTGAGCGTGTCTAGAGAATGGAGGGACTGCATATCCTTCAGGCAATTCTCCATACATATTGCTTGTCACAATTGAGTTTTTTATAGGTACCGGGCGGCAGAGACTTCTAAGTTATAACCTCTGACAAGAACTTGGAGTACAAATTATTTTATAATGCTCAATCTAATATGTTTCATTGGTCAGTCAAATGGAGAGAGTTGACAGTCTCTTACGAAAGTTGAGACATCTAAATAGGACATATGTCTGAAGAGAAGACTCCTCAGGACCACACAAAGGTGGGTCCACAAATAAGTACTCATGGATAGGGCCAAGCTTTTCTCAGAGCAACTAAAGAGCTGAACACAACACAAGACACAATGACACAGCATTTTGTGGGAGCCTGGAAGGAGCTAATGTGCTGCCATCAGAGGGTACGGATACAGTAGGTGGAAAAGAAAAATGTCATACAGGTTTCACCAAGCAAGTGGTAGTGGAGATGCGCATTGTAAGATGAGAGGGATTTCAATGGGCAAAAGGTAAGCAGAGGGGCAAGAGAGAACTTCATGGAGCATGTCTTGTGAAACATTTTTGTTTAGAATTTAGGGAATGAGTGGAGGGATCGAACAAAGGTTAGATGAAAAGATGAACCAAACTATTGTCCAGGCACTGTGATGTAAGGAAGTCCAAGCTAAACACTGAATAATGTGGAAAGCGGCCGAGAGAGGCAAAAGGCCTTGCACGTCCCAGCTCCAGCTGAGCTCCCAGTTGAATTCAGCCACACGAATGACCGTAGCTATGATCACATGAAGCAGAACTCTGCCTGAATTCAACCAACACTGAGAAATAACAAATCATTGTGGTCTGAAACCACTAAGTTTGGGCATGGCTTGTTCTCTTAGGAATATGCTCAGGTCTGGAACTGCTTGCCCAGTCTTGGGCCATCTTTTATAACTAATGTGAGCAATGTCAGCATTTCTGAATCTAAACCATCCTTCACAAAGGACCCATGAATTTTTCTTCTTTGAGAAGGAGGAGCACAGAGGTACAGGCACTGAAGAAAAAAAGTAAGTCCAATGCATGTGTTGTTAATTATACTGTGCCTATCTACATTCACCTCGTGTGTACTTTCTTTAGTTTTCCCCATATTATAAAATGTTTCCCTTTATTACAATTTCAACAAGGCTTTGAATTACTGTCTAGATGTTTTAAATCCAAGGTTCTATACTTTTCCCATTAAGATGAACACGGTGACTGACATTTACACGAGTGACACGCTCTCATGGGCCTCTCTCAGAGGCTCTGAAAGCCCACTCCACTAGCCATATAATCCTGTTGCTTCCATTCTTTAGTGCAGCCCAGTTTGGAGATGCTGATTTTGTTAATCTTTGTGAAAATCTAGAATGTGATTTTAAAATATCATGGAAAGTTTGTTGGAATAACTTGTTCCTTGATTTGACTTTCCCAGACAATGGGAGCAAAAGTACCCTGACTCTTTGCTTCCGCCACTCCTCTCTTTGTAAACTGCCCTTGCTTCTCTTTCACCTCTAGATAATTCCATTTTTTTTTTTTTTGTGAGGAAGATCAGCCCTGAGCTAACATCCGTGCTAATCCTCCTCTTTTTGCTGAGGAAGACCAGCCCTGAGCTAACATCTATTGCCAATCCTCCTCCTTTTTTCCCCCCAAAGCCCCAGTAGATAGTTGTATGTCATAGTTGCACATCCTTCTAGTTGCTGTATGTGGGACGTGGCCTCAGCATGGCCGGAGAAGCGGTGCGTCGGTGCGCGCCCAGGATCCGAACCCAGGCCACCAGCAGCAGAGCGCGCGCACTTAACTGCTAAGCCACGGGGCCGACCCCAAATTCAATTTTTAATAACCGTTTAGTCTCTCTAATTCTCTCTCAAAAGGCAGAATCAATTGTTCTTTCAACTGGTTCTCACAGCCTTTTAAATGTACTTCTATGATGTGGGGCTGCCTTGTATAAAATTACTTCTCTGTGTGTCCCTCTCGCCATGAGGATAGGTCCAGCTATCATCCCGACTCTTCCAGTTCCAGAATCAGCACCCAGCAAATAGCAGGCACTTGGCGATTCTTGGCAGAATTGGAATTAAAGGTGAAAACTAAAAATATAACCTGTTTAACAAAACATAAATAAACTTAAATGGAAGAAAATATTCTTATGATTAATTTTGGCAAGACCTTTTCAGAAAGAAATGATTTGTGAACATCGTAACTAACTGTAAATTAATTATAAAGGCAATGGCGGAGAATAAAAGAAAAAATCAGAACCAGAATAGTTCAAATAAAAATGTAAAAATTGCGATTAATTCTAGAAAATAATTAATACAGTGATAAATAGATTGCTTTTTTAGCTTTCAACATCCTCTCTTCTTTCTAGAACTTGAAATATGGTTTACAATTTGACCCTAGTAACAATTACTATATTCCAAGTCAGTGTATATTATCTAAGACTATATGGATGTTTCTTCATCATTAATCTCAAGGCAAGGTTTTAAACAGCAGGAGAATGGAGAAAAGAAGGGAAAAAATGACCAGTTAAGGCTTCACTCCTTTTACTTACCCTTACAGCCACAGAAAAAATAGAGATAAATCAGAGAATAGAAGATAACTTTTATAAAATTCCAATTAGTATCTTCAGATAATTTAAGATCTATTACATTCCCTGAAACCAAAACAGACAGCAATAAAAAGAGCAATCAGAGAAATTTCTGGAAGGGAGTAGCTCCACCAATAATTTCAAAGCCTCCTTGACTACAGCACCCAAATTAGCAGCCGTATTTCTAGGAATACAGTCTCCACTGGTGGTGCAGAACAGCAGGGTTAAAGCAAACTGAGGAGATCTGACATTGATCTCTTTGTCCTCCATCTTTTTAATCAACTTTATTGAAGTATAACTTACATACAATAAACTACATTTATTTTAAGTATACCATTAGAAGAGTTTTGACAATTTATAACCACAATGTGTAACCACCACCAGAATCCAGATAGAGAACACTTCCTCACCCAAAAATGTTCACTGTGGCTCTTTACAGTCAATTCCATCTCACTCCTGGCCCTAGAAAACCACTTGCCTGCTTTCTGCCCCAGTAGGTTAGTTTTGCATTTTCTAGAATTTTAAGTATATGCAATCACACCATATGTACTCTTCTTTGATTGGCTTCTTTGCTGCATATAGTATTTTTGAGATTCTTCCACATTGTTGTGTGTTCCTTTCTCCTCATTACTGTGCAATATTCCACTGGGTGGCTGGACCACAGTCTGTTTATTCACTCACTTGCTGAGGAACCCTTGAGTTGTTTCCAGTTTGGTGCTGTTATGAATAAAGCTGCTACGGACAGATATTTTCATTTATCTTAGGTAAATATCTATGCATGAAATTGCTAGATAATACAATAACTGCATGCTTACCTTAAGCTGCAAAACTATTTTCAAAAGTGTTGTGTACCGTTTTACATCCCCTCCAGCAATGTATGAGCTACAGATGCTGCACATCTTTGCCAACACTTGATATTGTTAATCTTTTTCATTTTTTTAGGCATCCCAAAGGGTGAGTAGTGGTATACCACTGTGGTTTTAGTTTGCATTTTCCTGATGACTATAATGCTGAGCAACTTTTTATGTGTTTATAGGCTATTTGCATATCCTTTTTTGCCAAGTATCTGTTCAAATCTTTTGCTCATTTATTATTGGGTTGTTTGTCTTCTTATTTTTGAGTTGTGAGAATTCTTTGTATGTTCTGGATACAAGTACCCTTTTCACATATATGTATTGAGAATAATTTCTCCCAGTCTGTGGCATGCCTTTCCTTTCCTTAATGGTTTCTTAAAAGAATAAAGGGTTTTAATTTTGAAGTCTAATTTATCCTTTTATTAAAATTTTATGGTTTGTGCTATCTAAAAAAACTATTGCCTATTTCAAGGTCACATAGATTGTTTCTTCTAGAAGTTTTATAGTTTTGGCTTTTACATTTAGGTCTATGATCCATTTCAATATAATCTTTGTGTATAGTGTGAAGTCCATGCTGAAATTCATTTTATTCCATGTGGATATCCAGTTATTCCAACACCCTTTGTTGAAAATATTACCATTTGATCCACTGAATTACCTTAAAATCTTTATCAAAAATCAATTAATTATATACAGATAGATGGTCCCCGACTTGTGATGGTTCGACTTATGAGTTTTCGACTTTACAATGGTGTCAGAGCAAAACTCGTTCAGTAGAAATTGTACTTTGAATTTTGAATTCTGATCTTTCCTCAAGCTGGTGATATGTGGTAGGATCCTCTCTTGTGACGCAGGGCAGTGGCAGCAAGGCACAGCTCCCAGTCATCCCCGCGATCACGAGGGTAAACAACTGAAACACACCCATTCTGTATACAGACAACCATTTTGTTTCTCCCTTTCAGTACAGTATTCAATAAATTACATGAGATATTCAACACTCTATTATAAAATAGGCTTTGTGTTAGATGATTTTGCCCAACTGTAGGCTAATGTAAGTGTTCTGAGCACATTTAAGGTAGGCTAGGCTAAGCTATGATGTTCAGCAGGATAGGTGTATTAAACGCATTTTTGACTTACGATATTTTCAACTTATGATGGGTTTGTCAGACATAACCCTATCATAAGTCGAGGAAGATCTGTGTGTGTGTGTATATATATATATTTCTGGACTCTCTATTCTGTTCCATTGATGATTATGTCTCTTCTTATGCTAATATGCACTATCTTAACTTCTGTAACTTTATAGCATCTTGAAATTAGATAGTGATTTCTAATTTGATTCTTGTTTTTCAAAATTGTATTGGATATTCTAGATCTTCTGCGTTTCCACATAAATTTGATAATAAATTTGCCAATTTCCACAAAAGAAAGGCTATGGGAATTATGGTTGGGATTATGTTGATTCAATAGAACAATTTGGGGAATTTTGAAATTTTAATGGCACTGATTCCTCCAATCCATGAACGTAATGTATATCCCCATTTGTTTAGATCTTCTTTAATTTCCCTCAGCAATTTATGGTAATGTTCTATGTGCAGATATTGAATATATTTCATTAAATTTATTGTTAGGTATTTTATTTTTATGCTATGTAAATAGTATTTGTTTCTTTTAATTAGATTTTCCAATTGTTCGTTGCTAGTATAAAAAATTCAATAGAGTCTTGTATACTGAACTTGTATTATGCCATCTGGCTAAATTCACTTATTAGTTCTAGTAACGTTTTTGTAGATTCATTAGGATTTTTTACATATACTATCATATCTTCTGCAAACAGAAGTTTTACTTCTTTCTTTCCAATCTATATACCTGTTATTTGTTTTTCTTGCCTGTAGCAACAGCTAGAATCTCCAGGAAAATGTTGTATAAGAGTACCAAAAGCATATACTCTTGTTTGTTCCCAATCTTAGAGCGAAAGCACCCAGTTTTCACTATAAAATGTGAAGTTAGTTGCAGGTTCTTCAGACTCCCTTTATCGGACTGAAGAAATTCTCTTCTATTTCTAGTTTCCCAACGTTTTTTTGCGTGTGTGTGAGGAAGATTAGCCCTGAGCTAACATCCATTGCCAATCCTCTTCTTTTTGCTGAGGAAGATCGGCCCTGGGCTAACATCTGTGCCCATCTGGCTCTACTTTATATGGGACACCACCACAGCATGGCTTGACAAGCAGTGCCTTGGTCTGTGCCTGGGATCCGAACCTGCAAACCCTCGGCCGCCGAAGCAGAGTGCACGAACTTAACCGCTGCACCACCAGGCTGACCCCCCACAAGGGTTTTTTTAAAATTATTAATGAGTGTTGAATTTTTAAAAGTACTTTTACTGTACCTATGCAGATAATAATGTTTTTCTCCCTTTATTATTCTTTTAATATGGTGAATTACATTAATTGATTGTTGAATGCTAAACCAATTTTGCATGTCTAGGATAAATCTAATTTGTTCATGAGGTGTTATCCTTTTTACATATTGCTGGATTTGATTTGCTAATATTTTGTTAAGAATTTTTCTATGTTCCTGAGGGATATTGGTCTTTAATTTTATTACCTTTTAATATCTTTGTTACCAGACAAATTCTGGCCTCATATAATGAGTTGGAAAGTGTTCCTTTCTATTCTATTTTGTGGAAGCTTTTATGTATGACTGGTATTATTCTTTCTTAAATTTCTGGTCGAATTCACTAGTAAGTACATCTGAGACTTGAGTTGTCTTTGTAGGAAGGCTTTTAATCATAAATTCAAATTACTTAAATGATATAATGCTATCCTCTTCGTTTTGCTGAGGAAGATTGGCCCTGGGCTAACATCCGTGTCTATCTTCCTCCACTTTATATGGGACATTGCCACAGCACGGCCTGACAAGCAGTGAGTCGGTGTGCGCCCAGGATCCGAACCAGGGCCGCCAGCAGCGGAGTGCGCACACTTAACCACTAAGCCACGGGGCTGGCCCCTCAGCTTTTATTTTTATATTTCATTTTCTTTTACTTTTTTGGGGGTTTATTCCATTTTTTTCTAACAGTATGCCTTGCTTCTTGATTTTCAACTGACATTCTTTTCCTAAAAAAAAGCATTTATTACTATAAATTTCCCTCTCAATAGCTTTCTTGCCCATCTCTCAAGTTTTGATCTTTAGTATTTTCGTTATCAAGTTCTGAGTATATTTTAATCTTTATTGTTATTCCTTTTTCACTTAGAGTTATTTAGAAATATATACTTTTAAATGTTCAAATGTATGGGGGTTTGCCCTTTTTAATATATTTTTTATTGATTTTATACTAGATCTCATTGTTGACAAAATATGAGCTGTATGATACCTAATCTTTGAAATTTGTTGAGGCTTGCTTTATGGCTTAGTGCACGATCAGATTTGTTTGTTTGTTTGTTTGTTTGTTTTAATGTTCCTTATGTTCTTGAGAAGAATATGTATTCTTTAATCAGGGTTCTATAAACATGGTTCTATAAATATCTCTCAGCGCAAGATTGTTAAATGTGTAGTTTAAGTCGCCCATGTATTCATTAAACTTTTGATCTACACGACTACCAGTAATCGAGAGACATGGGTTGAAATCTTCCACTCAAATATTGCATTTGTCCACTTCTTGTATAGTTATATCAATTTCTCTGTATATATTTTGAGGCTTTATAAATCTTATATGGTACTTTATATATTTTGTTGAGTCCTGCAAATTTAGAGTTAGTAGAACTTCCTGTTGAAATAAACCTTTTAGCATTATGTTGTGATTCTCTTTAACAATATTTTTTGTCTTAAAGTCTACTTTAACTAATATGAATACAGAAACCCCAACTTTCTTTTGGCTAGTATTTTCCTGGTGTATCTTTTTTTATTCTTTTACTTTCAACCTTTCTTAGTCCTTATCTTTCAGATGTGTCCCTTAGAAACATGCAAATAGATTTTGCATTTTTACATCTAAGAATCTCTGTCTTTTAGCTGATGAATTCAGTGGATTTACAGAGATTGTTACCTGGACTTGTTTTTATTTTCTTGCTTGTGCTTTTTCCTTTATTGTACTGTTGTATGTTTATTCTTTGTTCAGACAAATTATTGATTTGCTTTCATTTTTTAAAAAATTTAGGATGAAATATATATAACATAAATTTGCCATTTTAACCATTTTTAAATGTACAATTTAGTGGCATTAACTACATTCACAATGTTGTGCAACCATCACTACTATCTATTTCCAAAACTTTTTCGTCACCTCAAACAGAAACTCTGTAACCGTTAAGCAATAACATCCTCATTCCTCCCTTCCTCCAGCCCCTGGTAACCTTAATCTACTTCTTTTCTATGAATTTGCCTATTCTTGATATTTCACATAAGTGGACTCATACAATCTTTGTCCTTTTGTGTCTGGCTTATTTCATGTAGCACAAAGTCTTCAAGATTCATCCACGTTGTAGCATGTATCAAAACTTCATTCCTTTTTATGGCTGAACAATATTCCTCTGTTTGTATATACTGCATTTTGCTTATCCACTCATCTGTAGATGGACATTTGGGTTGTTTCCACCTTCTGGTTATTCTGAATAATGCTGCAGTAAACACGGGGGTACAAATATCTGTTTGAGTTCCTGTTTTCAAATATTTTGGGTATATACTTAGGAGTGGAGTTGTGGTTTGCTTTATTATTTGATTTTTTTCCTTTTACTGGTAGAAGATTACAGACTCTGTGTCTAACTTTAAAAAGCAGGAGAATAAAAAAAAATGAAATCTTGATTTTCTTTGAGGTAAAAATGTTCATATATTTTTACGTCAGGTCTTAATAAAAAATATATAAATAAAAATTCCAAAAAAAAAATTCTTCCAATACTGTGCAGAGCAAACAAAATACCAGGTGGCAAATTTCAGCTGAAGTTTAAAATCTGTGATATAGGTTGACATTGCCATTATGTCAACTCTGGTTTGCTCATACCTATATACTGATAGAATATATCGTTTACCTTAACTATATTAATGAGTTTCTGAACTATGTCATCTCAAGTACCCTAAATTCCTTCGTCAATGCTTTATTTGTGGCTTAGCAGGCCAATAAGGCTCAAACGTTAATTTGATCAGCATACAATCCTTCAGTGCTCAGCACACGGCAGCCCAATTCCAGGCACTGAGGACACAGCACTGAATATACAGACAAAAATGAAGGCCTTCAGACTTCAATAGACATTTCTCCAAAAACATGCAAATGGCCAAGAAGCACATGAAAAAATGCTCAATATCACTAATCATTAAGGAAACGCAAATCAAAACCACAATGAGATACCACCTCATCCATTAGGATGGCCACTATAAAAAAAAAAAAACAAAGAAAATAACAAATGTTGGCAAGGAGGTGGAGAAATTGGCACCTTGTGCATTGTTGGTGGGCATGTAAAATGACGCAGCTGCTGTGGAAAACAGATTAGGGATTCCCCCCAAAATTAAAAATAGAATTAACATATGATTCAGCAATTCCATTTTTGGGTACATACTCAAAAGAATTGAAATCAGTGTCTCAAGGGGATATTTGTATACCCATGTTCATAGCAGCATTATTCACAATAGCTAAGCTGTGGAAGCAACTCAAGCGTCTAGACAGATGAATGGAAAAGCAAAATGTGATATATATGTAACGGAATATTATTCAGCCTTAAAAAGGAAGGAAATGCTGACAAACAGTACTACATGGATGAAGCTCGAGGACATTACGTTAAGTAAAATAAGCCAGTCACAAAAAGACCAATATTGTATGATTCCCCTTACATGAGGTACTTTGAGTAGTCAAAATCATAGAGACAAAAAGTAGAACAGTAATTGCCAGGGACTGGGGGGAGAAGGGGGAGGGGGAATTATTGTTTAATGGGTATAGAGTTTCAGTTTTCAAGATGAAAAGAGTTCTGGAGATGGATGTTGTCAATGGTTGCACAATACGAATGTTCTTAATACCACTGAACGGTACACTTAAAAATGGTTAAGATAGTAAATTTTATGTGTATTTTACCACAGTAAAAAAATTGGAAAAAAAAATGCCTTCAAAGAGTTTATGTATTGTGAGAAAGAAAGAAAATGAACAAACAAACAAAACATATGATATGCCAAATGGTGGAAGTGTTCTAGAGAAAAACAAAACAGGGAAGGACAAGAGGGAACGCTGGCGCTGGGGCTGGGGCGCCACGGTGGTCAGGGAAGACTTCCCAAGGAGGTGTTGTTTGAGCGAAGACCTCGTGCACAGAAGGCTAGCTGTCCACAAACATTCATGCTCCCTTCTTAGAGGAGAACCGTTGCTAAGAGGCGGCCTCCGAGCCAGGACTACATTTCCCAGCCCCTCTTGCACGTAGATAACTAATTCTCACAACGGAATTTGAGTAAATGTGCGTTATCTTGCTTCTAAGCCGGCGTTGTTATGAGCCTGATATGGCTCCCCCACTGCCTCTTTCCCTTCCTGCCAACCGAAGCAGAAGACTCTGAGGCTTCAGAACAGTGCTGTCCAAGAGAAACATAACGTGAGCCATACACGTTATTTCAAATTTTCTAGTAGCCACATTAACAGAAGCAAAAAGAAATTGGTAAAATTCATTTTAATAATGCATTTTTGAACCCAATATTTCCAAAAAGTATTTCAAAGTGTATTCAACATAAAAAATATTAATGAGATACTTTATATTCTTTTTTTCAAAATCCAGTATGCATTTTCCACTTACAGCAGATTTCTACTACCTCTTTTCAAGTACTCAATAGCCACGTGTCACCACATCAGACAGCACAGGTCTCGAATACAGTGGACCCATGAGACGAAATGAGGTGGGTCCCTGAACCTCCATACGGGGGACAGCCACCATCAGCCAGGAACACCCACATTTTATTACTATGTGAGAGATGAATAAACGTCTTTTGTATTAATCTTCCAAAGTTTTGAGATCCATTTGTTACAGAAATTGATTCCTTGAAGTGGTGCATTAAAAACAAAAATATAGAGGGGCCGGCCCGGTGGCGCAAGTGGTTGGGTGCGCGCGCTCTGCTGCGGCGGCCCGGGGTTCGCTGGTTCGGATCCCGGGCGCGCACCGACGCACTGCTTTGGCAAGCCATGCTGTGGCGGCGTCCCATATAAAGTGGAGGAGGATGGGCACAGATGTTAGCCCAGGGCCGTCTTCCTCGGCAAAAAAAGAGGAGGCTTGGTGGATGTTAGCACAGGGCTGATCTCCTCACAAAAAAAAAAAAAAAAAAAAAAAAATATAGAGTATTGGCTCAGCGATCAGATAACAGGCAGCACAAAATAGACATCAGAAGCTGGAAATCAGAGACCCATGTTATGTAGTGGTAAAACTATTACCTGTGCATTCTTGTAAGACAGAACAAGTACCCTAGTAGTGATCCTGTAGCATGAAAGTAGTTTGAAAGATCCAGAATGCCAATAGATGCTGTATTAGTCCACTAGGGCTGCCATAACAAAATACCACAGACTGGGGGGATTACACAACAGAAATTTATTTTCTCACAGTTCTGAAGGCTGGAATTCCAAGATTAAGGTGTCAGCAAGGTTGGTTTCTGGGGAGACCTCTCTCCTTGGCTTTCAGATGGCCTTTTCTCTGTGCACACGTCCTCCTGGTATCTCTTCCTCTTCTTACAAGGACTCCAGTCCTTTTGGATTAAGGTCCCACCATTACTGCCTTGTTTAATCTTAATTACCTCCTTAAAAGCCCTATCTCCAAATACAGTCACATTGTGGGTTAGGGCTTCCACATATGAATTTAGGGGGACATAATTCAGTCCATAAAAGATACTGAATGCTCCTCTCAGCACTGAACAAAGATTGCAAGAAAGAAATGTGTTCAGGGAAGAACTGGCTGGTTTGCAAGCAGAAATGAGAGAGAATAAAGAGAATCTAGAAATCAAGGTGAGTGTGCGGCCTTGCAGGTTTGGAAAGCTGGCTGCTTCTAGACACCAAGCAGTAAGAGAGGAGACCTGAAATTCTTTGAGCAAAAGCACCCATTAAATTGTTTTGGTTAAGCAGAGATTTGCAAGGCTGAAACACAGACTGTGGTAACTTATTCTCTTCCCATCAAGCCTATTGCTTCAAGGGGGGTCAAGTTAGCCCCATTAAATCAAGAGAGAGAAGTATAGGGGCAAGGAGAGAAAGAAATAGAGCAGGCTTAAGAATCATTTCTAAGAAAGAACTTTGGATATGGTGACTGGCACATGGAACTGACTAGAAATCAAGGAATAATGTTTCCAAAGAAATCAAGGGAATACTGTTTCTGAAGAATAGTGATCTGGGCCTGTAAAATATCCTCCCAGGGACCTCAAATATCCAGCAGAAAGCAGGCTATGAAAGCCGTGCATGCTCCAAGGAGGTCATATTCCTTAATGCTGATCTCAGATATCGCCAGAAAGGGTAATGGACAGGAAGGAACAACCCAGAGGGCAGAGCCAAGGACCACAGAGAACACTGAACAAGCAAGTTCCAACCATCAAGCAAGACCACAGTCTAATGAAGGAATCTCCTCCACCTCCAGGGTAGGGAGCTTTCATAATGCCTGCCCAGTCAGATTCCTCAGTGCTGTGGACCAGTTAATATGAGCGATCTTCCAGGCTGCCCCTTTCCAAATAGGAGTTTCTATTGTGGTTAACCTGTTCCTGGTCTATATTTTTTATATGAGGTTTACTTGGGGGAGGTGGGCAGACAGTTTGTCTTTGAATTCATAGGTCTCCAAACCAAAGGAATGCCTTACCCAGAGTGCCTGGACTTTGTCATGGATGAGGCACCTGGGTGGAAGTTTGGGTTGTCTCCTTTAGGGAGGAGGCCACCCAGATATTTGGTGGCCAGAGGGCAGTCTATGGCAGAAATGGTTAGCTGTCCCATGAGTTCTTACTCCCTGTCCAGAGTGTTAGGTTCTTGCTGGGATGTGCTACGGAGCCAGTGACTATGATCAGAGCTCCCCTTGATTCAAGTGTGGCCCTGTGACTAGTTGTTCTCTCAAGAGAATGTGGGTAGAAGTGATGTGTGCCATGTCCACTGTCTGTTTCCCCTTCCACTAGCTAGAAACAGGGGACTCAAGGACCTGCCCAAAGAGATTGCAGAGCCGCAAAAGGAAGAAGCCTGGGTCCCAGAGTTGCATATACAGGAAAGCCACCTGCCATCCAGAAGCACCATTATCAGACTGCTACATGAATGAGAGGTAAACTTGTTTTGTTCAAGCCCTGAAAATTTGAGGTTTCTTTGCTATAGAAGCTAACATTACCCTGTTTAATATGCTCCCTGAAAGAAGTGAAGGAGAGAGCTATGCAGCTCTCTGGATGAAAAGCATTCCAGGCAGAGGGAACAGTAAATGCATGGCCCTCGGGCAGGAGACTGAGTATGTCCAAGGATTAGCATGAAGCCTAGCATGGCTGAAGCAAAGCCAACAAGGAGAAAATTTGAAGGCGATAAGATCAGAGCTGTAAAGAGGCCAGATCCTTAAGAGATTGAAGGCCGTTATAAGGACTCCAGCTTTTACTCTGAATGAGTTGGGGAGCCACTGGAGTGTCTGTAGAAGGAGGGCATGATCAGACATTTTAAATTGGATCACTGTAGCTAGTGCTTAGGAACAAAGTACAGATGGACAACAAATAGAGAGATTGGTTTATTAAATAACAATCCAGGGGAGAGATGAAGGTGGCTTGGAATGGGGAGGTTGTGGTGGAGGTGGTAAGCAATGTGTGGATTCTACATATATCTTTAAGGTAGTGCCAAAGGCTCCTTGTCTAAAATTCAGACATATGTGAAATTTATGCTTCTGGCCGGGTCAAGTCAGAGAACTATATATGCAGAAATTGGCTCCCAGCAGCTCATAAAGTGCTTGGTGTCTTCTGCAGCAAAAAGGGCTCTGCCAATGCATAAGAGAATTATTGTTTCATTACAGGTATTAATAATTAATGTGTAAAGAGTAAATGAAACTAACCGAAGGTCTTATGAATGCTTTCTGAGTTACCCGACCCATAAAAACTTTTCATTGAGATTTAATGCTATTAAAATACATTCATCTTCAGTGTCACCTTAAATATTAACCACGAGACTGCCACTGACCTGAGAGACAAGATTGCTCTGCGTTCTTTTAAACAGCCAACTGTGGTTGTTCCAAAACAAACAAAAACATTAGCTTGCCACTTTAAACAGGAAAACTATCAAGATGTCGGTTTTACGGCCATGAAATTCAGGGACGCTTGCCTCCCAGACTATACAGATTTTCCTTCTCTTACTTGCTAATTGCATATTTAACAAGAGAATCATTAGACAATGGTGAAAGCAAAATTATTTTCCTACTATTGTGCAAATTTTAATTCATCTCTTGCTTTTACTTTTTAAATTTTAGTCCTATAGTCACAACATGTGGTCTCTCCCACTGGCAATATTGTCTGCTTTCCTCTCTTTATAATATATTCTCAGTTATGCTTTAGGAGAGTTTAGGAAAAGAGTAGACACAAATTACCCTAAGTGGATACTTTAGCATCATGTCACTGTAATTGCAAACATCAATAAAATATTTAACAACCGTGAGAAAAGTAATCAGTAAAATGGAAAAACAAATTTCCAGAGTAAATTTCAGCAAGGTTAGGAAAATAGTAGAAGTGGCCACATGGGAACATAATTAAACAATAAGAAATCCAGTAAAATTGGGCACTGAAAACAGAAAGAAATCCTCCTGGAGTGAAAAGGATAGGCAGAGTTTAACTTCATCAGCTAAAAGTTGAATAACGGAAATAAAGAGGAATTAGACAAACACACACACACATAGGATATTAGGCCAGTTTAACTAAACAGGTGTAGGCCTAGGAGGGGAGAAATAAATGTGACAAAATGTTAGATATTATTTGCAAAAAAACCCAAAAACACAAACATATAAGGAATAGGAAAGTATTCTTACTTTACTTAAACTACATAAAGTATAAGATAAAATAAAGGAAACTATGCTTTCTTATGGATAAGGACCTATAACTTTTAAAAATAATATTCAACAGAAGAAACATAATTTTTTGGTACTCCTTTGGCCAAAATCCAATCACTTTTGATGGGATTTTTATATTTTATAACAGACAACATCTGGAGAAGAGAGAAGGAAAACTTAAAGTAAGTATGTCATTAAAATGCAGACGAGGGGCCGGCCCTGTGGTGTAGTGGTTAAGCGCACATGCTGCGCTGCTCGCGGCCCGGGTTCGGATCCTGGGCGCACACCGATGCCCCGCTTGTCAAGCCATGCCGTGGCAGCGT
Organism: Ceratotherium simum simum; assembly: GCF_057802395.1. Lineage (NCBI taxonomy): Eukaryota > Metazoa > Chordata > Mammalia > Perissodactyla > Rhinocerotidae > Ceratotherium > Ceratotherium simum. The sequence goes on from NC_141924.1 coordinate 42,766,621, forward strand.
CCCATTTAAAGTAGAGGAAGATGGGCACAGATGTTAGGCCAGGGCCAGTCTTCCTCAGCAAAAAGAGAAAGATGGGCATGGATGTTAGCTCAGGGCTGATCTTCCTCACACACACACAAAGAATGCAGACCAAAAGAATACGTCCTAATTTGTAGGGTCCTGTAGGTCCCTGTACTAGATAGTATTGTTCTTTATATATGTGTGCAGCTGAACATAGGAACAAAACAAAGGTCTCTGTCCTACTCTCATGGAAGTGGCAGTTTATTTGATAGGCATGCTCCATCTAGAGATTTTATCCACTGCAGATTTTATTCATATCTTTTAAATCTTTGACAAGAATAATAATCCAGGGATCCCAAACAATTCTGTTAAGTTGGTCATGCAAGCCTCCATTTTCCACACTCCTTTCTGAATCTTCCTCCTTTTATCAGGAGATCATTCTCATCCTACCCCTTCAGGAACGTAGAGTCACTCCATTCAAGCCTTCCTCCTGGAGGAAGGAACAACTCTTGCCCCCAGTCTTACCTGATTCCACTCCCATCTGCCCCACTCAACTAAGCCTGCCCTGAGCTCTCTCTTCTCGAGGTCTTGTTCCTTTGGGGTCCTGTTCTCTACAGCCACACTGATAAACCTATCTGAGTGTAGTGAGGCCATTAGTGAATGCCCAAGAAATGGCCATCTTAGTTTGCGACTAGAGGAATAGGGAGGAGCGTTTTGGGAAATAATTCATCCAAAGAGACCAAAATTTGGTCCAATGACAATGTCTCAGCCACTGCGGGAGGAGAGCAATTATAAGCACAACTTAGTGTCTACTACCCAGATTTGGCCCCAGTCCAGGCCCCATGATGAACGCTTAGGAAAAGGTATAAGTGAAAAATAACCACCAACAGCAAGAGACTGTTCTCTGACTCCCTATTTCAGCACAGAGATGCACTGGCCTGACAAGACTTTTGTTGGGGGGTGGGAGGAGGGCGTGAGATGGGGGCCAGGCCATCTCCCACACTCTGTGGCAGCAGCACCTCACAGAACCAGCAGCCACAGCAACATCAGTCCTACATGCAGCAAAGACCCAGGTCTGGCTTCGCGTGATGGCAGCAGCAACTGGCAGCCTTGATGGAGAGCACGATGGGCTCCCAGAGCACCCCTGACCTCTGAGTGCCGACGGCTTTGCTGGCAGGAGGGAGCCATGCTATGTGGAGATACCTGATGTCACGCATCACGGGGCGGGGGTGGGGCACAGAAAGAAACCAACATATGGCGGTGGAGGCCTCAGCTGCCAGGGAAGGTTGAAGGGACTTGTTTGAGAGTAAGTGCGACTGGCGACACCCCGAATTCACTGGGGAGGTGGGGGGAGTCTGTGAACAATGCTAGAAAGTCCAGTATTTATAGAAGGTACTTTAAGGTTAACCCCATTTTCAGCCCCGGGAGGCAAGATGTCTTAATGTGTGATGTTGGTTAAATGATTACTCTTTCCAGGAACAGTCTGCATTTTAACAGGAACTTCTTGTAGACAATACCTCACCCTTCGTACGTGAACATTTCCCCAATTGTTTAGTGAAGGTCTGGGCTAGCGTAGGGTCTCCATTTGGGCTCAATGCTCTACTGCTTGTTTTTCCAAGGTGGGAGGCCCTGCATATGATGAGGTGGCTCTGGGTTAGGAAAAGGTAATATTTGCAGTATTTAAACTTAGGTTTCCAGCCCCTGAGCTGCTAACCCCAAACTCTCCTTTCCACTGACAATGAAAGAATGTAAGAAGTTACACTCAGCCATTTAATTCTAAGCTTAGAAAAATGAAGGTGACAGAGGTCAGTCTTTTGCCTGATATTTTCTTCACATTCTCATTATTAATGTCTGTATGCACAGACATGCATCTACATAACATAATGTAACCAGTAGAGATGTATTCAGTTTCATCAAATATGGAAATAAAAAAGTGATTTCAGCAATTTTCTTACATATCTACACTAACTTATTAGGAGTCAATAGCAAATAGTTTTAAGAGGATTTCCTAGGCGTCCAATAAATATTTAGAAAGACAGAATTGGCAGGTTCTTATGGAGTCTTCCAAATCAGCACCACCACTTTCAAGAGAAAACTGAGGTCTTGGTAGGTCACCCAGCAAGTTCATGGCCAACCTTGATCTAGAGACTATGTCTCTCTACTCCTCAAAGTGAATTCCTTCCCTTCTGGATAAGGCTCTGGAGATTAAGGGGAAGCTTGTCCCCATTTTCTCCAGAATCTCAGTTCCAGGTCAGTTCCTATTTTTACTTTCTCACCCATTGTGGGCCTTCCAAACAACCTCACCCAAACCTGCAGCATAAATGTGGCTCCACGTAAATAATGGGTGCCCCATTATACACTCTCCACTATCATCATTCCCAGAAACTCCCAGCCCAGCTCAAAATCCATCCTAGCTGTTGTGGTCTGGAATGTTTGTTACAGCGCAAGTCCCTCCCTGCATCTTCACCTTCAACATGCACACACAAGTACACACATGCACATATACACACATATGCACACAAAATACGCTATCTTTTCATTTAGTAAGAATGCAAATCACATGATTATTAAGGAAACTGATCTTGCGCCATAGAGCTAAGGATGACTAGGAGTGTGTAAAGATAAAGAATGAATTCCCTCTGCTCCCTAAGGGACATGTAATCACAGCTTAGGCACCTCCCTCCTCCCTTTGAACAGCTGGACATCTGGATGTCATTTGATATGGGAGCCATAACTGCCCTTTGGTATAATATGATTTTTTTTTATTGTTGCTAAGGCCATGAGCAGGGACCAATCATGGACTCATTCTCCTTCTGACATCGCTAGCAGTCAGCCAGGAATAAATTTTCTGTCTTCTCTGAACTTGCTAGCAGTTAGAGAAGCAAATGTACCACATTCCCAGACCAGTGAACCTCTGAAGACAGAGGCCATTTTAATTGGTATTCTTCAGTTTAAGAAGAACTGTGAAACTGATCCACTCAGAGAGACCTAAGAATTGCCAGTCTGTGAAGCCAAGGTTCCTCTGTTACACATGTGGTGAAAAATCGGTTTCTAATTTCCTTCTGTGACTGCACTTTTGAGAACAGATGCTACACCAAGATGACTGTGCTTACAGTGGTGGAAGAAAATGAAAATACCAGAGGAAGCTGAAACATGAACTGGACAACTAGACTGCCTGACTGACATGAATTACATTTCACTACGGTGCATTCTTTCTGTAAAGTGTGATAAACCTTGGGATTTGGAGCCCCAGAATAGTAAAAGACTATTTGCAAGTCTGAGAAGCTGTGGAATAAGTCTTTTGCACAGAGGAATGTCAGACATCATCTGTGTATATTCTCCTGATCATAGCCTAGCTCCTCATTCTTGTTACAGCTCCACCCCACCCATCAGATTTCTCATTTACAACCCAAACTCCTTCCAAAAACCAGTGACATAGCAATAAACTAGTAAGACCCAGCTCTTGGAACCTCTGCTCCTACTCCAGAGGATAACACACCTGTCCAACTCTTCCTGTCTTCATTGGTGGGACCTGAGGATCCACTTCTGAAACCACTGAGTCAGAAGTAGCCAAAGGAATCAATGAATAAGCATACAACTAGCATGATGCTAAGAACAAGATAGTAAGCATTGAAAAAATATGTAATACCCAAATCCAATTCCAGATTAAGTAAACTAGAAATCTCTGGATTGGGGTTCAGGTATTGGTATTTTAAAAAATCTCCCCCGGTGATTCTAAAGCATAGACAGAGTTGAAAACCACAGGCCTAGCACAATACAGATCCCTAGAAACTGTTACCATATGGGTAATACTATACTACTGCAAAGTCAATGATCCTTCAGGCAGAGATTATTGAGGCAGAACTGTAGAATACTTCAATTAGCACGAAGCCCAGCGTGGCAGTTTTAAAACATAGCCCCAGGGCCGGCCCCATGGCTTAGCGGTTAAGTGCGCGCGCTCCGCTGCTGGCGGCCCGGGTTCGGATCCCGGGCGCGCACCCACACACCGCTTCTCCGGCCTCGCCGTGTCCCACATACAGCAACTAGAAGGATGTGCAACTATGACATACAACTATCTACTGGGGCTTTGGGGGAAAAAATAAATAAAAAAATAAAATTAAAAAAAAAAAAAAACATAGCCCCAAATTCTTGGACACTTCTCTCATTGAGAGGTAGGACGTACGTCCTCCCCTCTTGAATGGGGGTGGGTCTTTGACTGCTTCATCCAAAAATATAGCAGAACTGATGTTATCTTAGTTCTGAGGCTACATCACACACAGCAATGCAATTTCCACTCGGTGGTCTGGGATACTCACTCTGGAGCCCCAAGCCGTCGTGTAAGCCCAACCACCTTAGCAATCCGGCTGTAAGGAAGATCAGGCCACATGGAGAAGCCACATGCAGGGACTCTTCTTGATGCCCCACCTGAGTTCCCAGCCACAATCAGTGTCCACTGAATAACTGAGAGATTGACAAGATTATTTACAAATTCTGGAACTTGAAAGCATCAATATAAATAAGTGTGTTGGAGTAATGTCTCTGAACTTGCCCCAAACATTCATTTTCCAGTGTTCCTCCAAATCTAAGATCACTCTTACTTTAAACAATCAATGAAATTACAAGTGTCTACAGCTACAAATTGAGTTTTTCTTGTTTTGAATAGTGGCTACAATTGATTTGAAACAGATAGAAAAAATACTCTGAAAATGCCAGGAAAAGGTCTGTAACATAAAACTACCTAACCTCAATGAAACAACCACTATTATTTATTACATATCAGAGAAATGAATGGACTTTAATAATTTGAATATGGGTCTAGAGGGCTGAATGGAGGTCCCAAAAAAGGTATATGCACATCCTAATCCCTGGAACCCATGTGACCTTATGTGGAAAAAGGGTCTTTGCAGAGGTAATTAAGTTAAGGATCTTGAGATGAAATCATCCTGGATTATACAGGTGGGACCTAAATTCAATGATGTGTCCTTATAAGAGACACACAGGAGAGATTTAACAGGCAGAATCGGAGGAGGCAATGTGACCCTCAAGGCAGAGGTCTGAATGAGCTAGGCACGTCAAGGATTGCTTACAGCCACCAGAAGCTGGAAGAGGCAAAGAACAGATTCTCCTCTAGAGGATGGCCTTATCAACACCTTGATTTTGGACTTCTGGCCTCCAGAACTGTGAAAGAATAAATCTCTGTTGTTCTAAACCAACCCGTTTGTGGTAATTTGTTACAGTAGCCACAGGAAATTAATACAGTTGGGAAAAAAAATTACCTCATCAAAATTTTCTGCTTCCATGTAAGTGCAAAATTTAATAAATTGCAATTTTATTCTCTATACTTGTCTCCTTATGCTTCTACCTATAAGATAGATTTCAGTTCAAAATATCATTTCTAATATAAAAATGTCAAATTTCTATTGCTATTGTTATTTTTCATGTTAAATGTTTCCATGCTTTTATGTCTTTTTAACATATGACCATAGTGGTGATTTTTAGCTTGTATTTATCAGTAATCTACACAGAGCACAAAGTGAAGGACTTGACTGAGCATTCTGAATTCTGCAGACAGTTCGTATAAAAATATATATATTTGGGAGATGAGGGGTGAAGAGTGGAGCACCTGGTACAGAAAGGATAATAAGGAGAGTGGTATCCTTGCTATAAAGGATATGGCTTGTAGGGAAACGTCTCCAATTCCAATAGCCGGACATCCTACAAAATGACTTCCCAGTCAAAACTGTCAAGGTCTTCAAAAAATGAGGAAAGGGTGAGAAATTGTCTCAGCCAAGAGGAGCCTAAGGAGACAAGAAGACAAAATGTAATGTGGTATCCTGGAACAGAAAAAGGACATTAAGGAAATTAAAGAAATCTGAATGACTTTAGTTAAGAATAATGTATCAACACTGGTTCATTAATTTTAACAAAAGTACTATACAAATGTAAGATGTTAATAAACGGGTGAAACTGGGTGCCAGATATACAGGAACCCTCCGTTCTATCTTCTCAATTTTTCTGTAAATTTCAAAGTGTTCTAAACAATAATGTCTATTAAAACACACACACACAGACTCGGCTGTCTCTATCAATATTCATATTTTAAATAAGAAACTAAAGTTGAAGGAAGTGAAACATTTAATACAAATCAGTAATGTTGAGGAAATTTTCTCGACTGTTTCTCAAAATGCTAGTCCATATTGCAAATAATTATTTAATAAAGCTTTTTTCCCTCAATTATTGGCGATGCTCTGAAAAGGGAACAACACCCGGAAACTTTTCCGGACTTGAAAAAAACAGGTGGTTCTGCTCGCAGTCTAGTTTCCAGGTCTAACTGGCGTGCCATCTGCTCGCAGAGTGGTAACCACGGTTCACGTGTCACCCCAGCGCTCGGTGTTAGGAAGTCTGCCCCGACAAGCCTGGACAACTTCGCTTCCGCGCAGGTTGCTGGGGCAGTGGGGGCCGGCAGCAGCATCCAGAGTGTGTATATCGTTTTTCCAAACTCCATCTGCTTTCCCCTCCCCTGGCTGTGCCCGCGGTCTCCGGGCGCGGCAAGCCGAGGGGACGGGAGCGGCTCTTGCATGCATAACAAAAGAGCCCCCCCCCCGCCCGCTCCCGCCGCCCGCGCCGCCCGCGCGCCCCCACCTTGGCTTCCCGCGGCCGCCCGGGCCCGCGTCCCCGGCAGGAATTGGCTCCCGGGCCCGAGGTTTCCAGGTACCCGGAAGGGGGAGGGGGCGAGGCGGCAACAATTGGGCGGGTGAGGGCGAAACGCGCGGCCAGGAGCGCCAAGACTCCGAGGGGCGGCGAGCCCGGGCCGTGCCGCCGCGCGATTGGCCGGGGCCGCCCCGCCGGCCGCCGCTGATTGGTGGATTCTCAAATTCGGTCTCAAGGCGCCAGAGGAGGTGTTTTAGCGGGGTCTGCGAGCCGGGGCTGCAGTCGCGCTCGGCGGGTCGGAGCGCTGGCGCTGTCCGGACGCCGCGCGGGCCCCGCCAGCGCAGGGCACTCGGAGCGGGGGGCTGCGCGCCTCGCTGTCCCCGCCCGATGTCGCCGCCCGGCTGCTGATCGCGTCGCCCCGCTGATCCCGCGCGGGTGTGGGACAGTGGTGGTCCCGGCAGAGGCAGGAAGCCTCCTTCGCAAAGCGGGAGTAAGTAGCATGCGGCCCCACCGCCGGCGAGGAGGCGGGAACTGGGGGGAAAGGGACCCTTCCCGCCCCTGCTGCCACCCCTCCCCTCCCGGGCTGGCGGGGAGTCGAGGCATTTCTGCCGCCGGACCTGGCGCGCGTGGGGTGTCCTGGCTCCAGCTCTCCCTCCGGCCAGGCAGTAGAGGGGACTTGCCCTTCCTCACGATTTGGGGTCTCGTTGGAAAAGCTTATCCTTGGGGTCTGCTTGGAGGCCGGGGAGGGGGCTGCGCTAAGCGTTCAGTGGGTTTGGTCTAGCGATCAGGTTTCCTTCTCCCCTGATTCAAAACCCCCTCAAAACCGAATTCCTCCCGGTTCTTTGCGCCAAAATTAACTGACCTGGGAGACCCTGTACTTTCTGACAGATTTGCCCTACTCTCTCCTGACTTGGTAACTTTATTTTGTCCTGTTGCTTTTCATAAAAAAATTACTATTTTTGTCGATTTTGTTTCTTCCTAGGTTTTCAGTCATTACTAAGCACACTTGAAGCGTTTGCGTTCGTTCATGTGCTTTTTAGAGAGTTGGGTGGCTACACTCCTGGAAATTCCCAGAACGAATTTAGGGAGGGGAAGTTCATGTTCACAAGCAAGTAATAAATAGATATTTTTGTTGGAGGAGAACACATCCGATTGTAAAATCATTTTCTAATGTAATTGTGTTACAGATGGAGGTAAATTGTTTAACACTAAAAGACTTGATCAACCCCAGGCAGCCCGGACTAGATTTTGCAATTGAAGATGGGGAAAATGCACAGAAGGTAAGCCCACTGAAACTCCTTAAGCTCCAACAGATATGTGATGTCTAATTCAATTAAGTATTCAACGTACCACTTGTATTTGTCTTAAGAAACGTAACAGTTAATTTTGATGAACGTTATAGAAATATACGTTTTTTTAATGGAGGCATCCCAACCATTATTGTTGAGTTTCTCAGTCATTGTGCAGTGGAAAGAGGCTAAATTAGATGTAATGTTGGAACCAATTTATATGAATCAAAGATATGCTGGACACTGCAATCAAAAGTTTGTAATACTTGTAGTTGTCAAGAGTGGAATTAGTTAATGCTGTGCTGGAATGCTAAGCCTCACTTCCCAAGAAAATAGACTCTTTTTGCTATAAATGCTGGATTATTAAAGTGTTGTGAAACGTTCGTCATACCAATGAACCAGCTCCTAGAGACTGTTCCGTTCACCTGAGTGTGACTGTTGCCTCCCATATAGGGAGATAAAAAGTGACTGAACCACTAACATACTCTTTGAATATTTTACAATGCTACTGCTAGTTTTGCACATTCCCTCCCTTTTTGCACCCCTTGTGATTTGTAAGAGCGTAGTGTCTTTAAGAAACATAACGAAGTACACTGGCCATCACAGTGTCTAAACTATCACCGTACCCACATCAGCGCAGCTGCCCGCACCAGCCAGTGCCCTACCGAAACGGTGTAATAGCTTGTCAGTTGTGAATGTCTAAGAGTTTTTGGGCAGAGGCAAATAGATAGAACAAACCCAGATTTAGAAACTTTGACTATAAATCTGAGCATAGCAGCTTCCTTGGGCATTGCGCTTCACCAGGTTCCTGGTCCGGTTTTTAGGCTTAGTGTCAGCAGTGAAACTGCCTGGTGGCAAAACACGTATTATGTGGGCCTTTGAGGAATACTTGACAACCGTTAGTTTTGGATAAGTGTGAAATTGCATGCTTTTCCATGTCCGTTTTTTTTTCCCTAGCATTCAAAATTTTTTTTGTTAGGGAAAGAAGTATACCAAATCATTATTGTTTTAAAGAGGACTTTTTAAAAATTTACCTAAGCCATATGAGGTGGGAAATGCCCAGACTTTAAAATGTATATTCAGAGTTTTGGCTTTGAGAGTTTCAGAGCAAAACTTTTTGTTTTCCTTCATAATTTGGATGAGACAGCCTTGACAGAACGTGTACACTTTCATATAAAGCCTAAGTCGACGTCCATTTCTTTCCTCCTGGGTCAGTGACTTTTTATCAGATGCCATCAGCAAGGACACTTTTACTCTAGTTGGCAGCCATAAGTGCTATGTCCAGTTGGGCTTTCATATTTTAGTGGGTGTGGAGAAAAATTCAAACTACTCAAAAGAGATTGGGAAAGTGGTTAACATATTTGAAATAGAATGTATGAGCAGGGATTGTTTCATCCCTCAAAGAGAAGGCAAGGGATGAGAACAGAGTGCTTCTGCCCAGGTCCTAGGAGGGGCTTTTGTCTCTCTTTTTCACGTTGCTCTGAAGTGAAAGAAAGAAGATTTCTAGGGATGGTAAGAACATGGGATGTGGAGTCAGAGAGATCTGGGTGTGATTTCCTGCTCTGACATTTATTAGCTATGTAACCTTGAACTAATAATATCTGTATTCAGTCTTTCAACAAATATTTATGTCCCAGGTGCTAGGGATAAAGTGGTTTAATAAGTCTCCTAACCTCTCTAAGCCTGTTTTTTTTCTTCCATAAATTGGAGCTAATAAATAGCACCTCCCTCTCTGGGTGTTGGTGAAACAACACATACTGTTCACACTGTGCTCAGCTGACCTGACAGTCCACAGATGAACGTGATGCAGGCCCTGCCCTCGGCTGCCCCAGAGACTTTCAGGGACTCAGATATAAAACTAACTAACTATACCATGATTTGGTAAGTGCCCTAATAGCAGTGGGAACAAAATGCCCGGCAGAATAGAGAAAGAAATAAATTCAAGGGGAGTCCGGGGAGAGTTGGAGGTAACAGAGGAGGTAACATCTGGGCTAAACCTCAATGGCTGAGGTTCAACCTTCAAGAAAACAAGAGCAAGGAAGATGGACATGGTAGGCAGAAGAATCAACATGAGATGTGGGCGTTCAGGAATGTTCAGGATACCCAGAGTGGCCAGAAGCTAGGGGTGCTGAGTTGTTGCTTCTCGAAACCCTCTGAGTGATGCCTGGTACAGTGTCCTGTGGACCAGTTGGCATTTAGAGGATTTATCTTCTTGGCTGTCTGCACATTGGTCAAGAACTATAAGTATTGTATTATGCATGCATCTTCTTACTACTCATGGAGAAAGTTTCTTTAAAGAAACAAAAGAGTTTTCAACTTTATTACCCAAATTTACTGTGCCCAGCTGTAGGATTATAAGCGAGACTCTCCTATTAAGTTGTTTACAGTGCATTTGGGGACAACAAAAGTAGAAAATGAATGGTTTGGGACAAAGAGGTGAACAGTAAGGATTGAGCTGTTGGGAGGGCTTTGTGAAGGAGATAACACTTGAGCTAGGGCTTCAAGGAAGGAATGCTAAGACTTAGGCAAGTAGAGGAGCAGGGAGCTAGTAAAGAAGTAGAAATGAACATGGTATACTTGGGGACAATGCCTAGACTTAGTGGACACAGGTTTTCTTTTAAAGTCACTCATCTCTTTTGGGAGTGGTTAAGAAAGAAGTGAGTTCAATTTGAAATATGTATTGTACCTGTGTGATTACAGATAAATAAATATATCCAGGAGGCAGCTGGTTGCCTGATTTTGGAGTTTATGGAAGGTCTTTGCCAGGTACAAACTTGGGAATGATCAACGTAGATGTTGGTTTTAAAGCCATGTACATGAGAGTGGGTGAACTGCCCCAGAGAGAGCAAACAGAGAGGGGTGCAAGGCTGCAGTTTGTAAGAGTGGAAAGAGGAACCAATGAAGGAGACTGAGAAGGAACAGTCAAGAGAAGTGGAAAGAGACCCAAGAGAGAACGAGTGATATCTCAGAAGGACTGAGAGTTTTATAGAGCAAAGAAGAGTCAACAGTCTTAACCGTTGCCGTGAGGTCAAGTGAGAAATTTTGCCATTGATTTGACAACTGAGAGGTGACCTAAGTGAGAACAGTGGGTCTGAACAGACTGTGGTGGTTTGAGGAACCCCTGCGACATGGGCAGGGGGAGCCCTCAGTGTGGATTACTCATTCTAGAAAGTGTGCCCTGAAGGGAAGGAGAGTTGTTAGTCAATAACTAGAAGGGGATACTTCCTAACAGGTCATCTTTGCAATGATCCTTAACCACTAGGTGGGGTTTCAGTGGGCAGAGCTTAGCCGATGACATTAAAGGCAGAAGGATGGCAGGAACAACAGCTCAGATGTGATAAAGTGCCAGGCAAAAAGCAGGTGGACTTTTTGGGCTGAATGTGGAATGTGCACGAGATGGAACTGGAAAAGCGGTTGGCAGAATATTGCCAAGGGCCTTGACAAGGCTGATGACTGTCTACATTATTTGAGGTAAGATGATCACAGCTGCATCTGAGACAGAAGCAAGACTAGAACCAAGATCTTTTAACTACGAAGCTCTGTCTGTGGCAGCATGTAACGTAGTCATAATGCTGGTGTAATTAATAATGATGAACATTTGCATAGCATTCACAGACTAGACCTTCACCGTCATTAGCTGATCTGATCCTCATAGCAGCTCCATGGCAGGTAAGCCGAGGTGTATTACCACCTTTTACAAGAACTGGAGAACCTGTCTCATAGGTTACTTTCCCCAGGCTCTCTCTAATCGAGGAAGTGATTTCCAGGGTGTTGCAGCTTAGATTTCGTGCCCAGCAGGTCTGACACAGAGTTTAGTGTATAGGAGATTGATAGGGAGTGCTCTGGGGATCAGTGCCTGTGGAAGGGAAGGGAGGCCACAGACATAGACAGAAGGAGAAGCTGACTTGCAGTATGGTCTCAGTGGAAGTCCAAGTTTCCACTACAGAAAGTTCTAGGATGACCCCTCAGAGTAGTCCTGAGTCAGGGCAAGGGGGCCAGGCTTTCACATGTCGGTGCCACTCCTACCAGCCGTTGAGGACAGTCAGGCCTCCCAGGAAGGGGCGTGGTTCTGGACGACTCAGCCTTCTTCAGCCAAGGCAAGACGAGGCTTCCTGTTGGCATTACTTCCAGCAGATGGGGGAATGAGTCATTCATTCCTAAAGAGATCTGGGTGCAGCCCAGTGTCTACCTCACAGCTGGGCAGCCTTGCTGGAAAGCCTTGGAGATAGACTTTAGTCTGAACCCCTTGTTTTATGGATTGAGAAACTTGGGCCCAGACAGAATGAACAATTCGTCCAGTATCAAAAAGATACAGAGCTGAGACAAACGCCAGGTTCCTGGATTCTGGTTCCAGTCCTCTTTCCACTGCCTTTTACAATGTCAGGATTGCAGGCTAGACAGACGGATGGAGCAGAGCATGATTACATTGCGGTTGACTTTCTGCCCGAGGTCTTTCTGAGACCTTGGAAAATGATTTGCTTGGCATTTTTTCTTTTGATATAGAGGTGCGATACAGTCATAACCTACCAGGTAAGCTAACTCCCCTCCTACTTTAAGTATGACTTAAAGCGTAGTGAAAGTATATCAAAGTGTTGGAGGAAATAATCCATCTGAATTGCTCCTCAGCAGGGAAAAGGTAGGAGCTCATCCTTCCTATGAGTACGGGTACCATGGAGGCAGAAGAGCAGGAGAGTGAATCTCTGTCCACCTCAGCAAGCCTGGGCCACACCCTCCACCATGGGGACACCTTTGGAATAACTAGATCAAGGCACAGTGTTTTTTTGAGCACGCGTGAGGGGCAAACCATTGTGCCAAAAATTGTGAGGAATGAGACATGTGGAACTTGCTCCCTGACCTCCAGAGGTGCAGAGGCTAGTTAATGAGGAAAGACACACACCCAGGAAATTCAGTAGCAATACCCTGTGCTATATCATATTAGCTCTAAGTGCCAGAATGAATGGTAATGAAGAATGGGGCAGAGGGGAAAAGATAATAGCTGAGTTTTATTGAGTGCTCACTATATGCCAGGAACTATTCTTGTAACCCTTAAGGTTGGTATTTTTAAGAACTTCATTTTCAGTTGAGGGAATTAAAGGCTAATGAGAAGGAACGTGCCCACACTCACCCTGCTGATAAGTTATCAGTTTACCCCTAGAGCCTACGTGTAGAACGACCCCCCATACCACCTCTCCACAGGTGCTAGTGGGGATCAGTGGCCTGCTGGGTACCTTTTGCTGGAGCTGTGAAAAATATAACTTCCTCCCAGTTGGTACCCAGGACAAGCTCATTTCTAGATGCAAATTTCAGAAACTTCTGCTTTTAGCTATCTTTTGCACACCAATGACTTTTGTACTGAATGATGTTGTGTGTGACCTCGGGCAAGTTATTTAACCTCTCTGTACCTCAGTTTCTTCATTTGTAGACTGGAAAAATAGTAGTACCCAGGTCATAGGATTGAATGAGGAGTTGATACAGTTACATGTTGCTTAACGACAGGGATACATTCTTAGAAATACATCATTAAGCGATTTTGTTGGTGTGCGAACATCATAGAGTGTACTTATACAAACCTAGATGGTATAGTCTGCTACACACCTAGGCTATATGGTACTAATCTCATGGGACCACCATCGTATATGCGGTCCATCATTGATTGAAACATCGTTATGCGGCTCATGAAAGTGGGTGAAACAAGGTGTGGCCCACAGTAAACAGTCGGTACTTTCCCTTGAGTTCCCTTGGAGAAGACTTCATCAGCACTGCACTCTGGCAGGGACTTGTTAAGAGATGTGGGTAGAGGCGGTGCTCCAGGCTGGCTGCTGACTGCTGCTGTGGCGTGAAAAGTCGCCCCCCCTGTCCTCACCGCCTTTCTTCCCGTTCCGCTCTGATGGAACCTCACCATGGCCAGCCGCAGCTTCTGCTGATCCAGGGATCAAGAGGAGACCTGCTAACACAAATTCCACTTTCTCCCAGTCTTGTCCCTCTTCACATGTTGCTCATTTATAGGAAAATGAATTATTTTTAAACCACTGCTCAGCCAAAATCCAAGCAGACAGTAGCTATAGAGTGATACGTGTGCAGGAAAGGAAGGGACAAATATTTAACTCAGCCACCTTCATAGTTCTGGAAGACACTGATTGCCTGGAGGGGACTTCTGCTGCAGGAAGAGCAGAAGCCTCCTGGTTTGAATGGCAAAACTGTAGAGGAAAGAAATTACTTGGTAATTTCTTGGTACTTAATCTGGTAATTACTTGGTACTTCCAAATGTAGGTTCTATGGACTCAGTCCTTTTTCATAATGGTCACACTGGAGCCATCGTTAATCTTTTCCTGTGATTATCTAAGACATTCTACACAAAGTGTGGTCTGTGGGCAGGTGCTAGTCCACAGACTATTACCAAGCTGCAAACATTTAAGAAGAGAACTTGCGAGTTAAGCACTTAGAAACCTCTATAGCAGTTTGATGTTGTCCCCACAACGTCTAAGCCTGTGATCAGTGGTCTCCTCCTGTTGAACAAGCTGTAGATCAGCTTGAGTGGCGGACTCAAGTGAGAGTCACGTGTGGTGGGAGCTGTGTATGAGTCCTATAAAGTAAGATCACATATCAGTGTGCGGGAGTTTGGAAGTAAAAATACCCTAGTCCTCAGCCATGGCTAGTTTGAGAAGCCCTGATCTGGGAGAATAGCATTAGACAGCTCTCCAGCTGGGCTTGAAAGGTGGCATTTTGTTGGACGCTCTTCCGTTAATTGCTCCTGCGACTCGTTGCTATATTAGCACTGGTGAACACTGAACTATGAGAGCATAATTGCTCTCCACTAGTTAGTACAAACTTGCAAATGGTGGTTAAAAAAATCTGCCACTTAGAAGCGATAGGGACTCAACCCACATTTACCCTTATTATCATCCCCAACAGTACCAGCATCCACCAGAGACAGATACACTCATGACTTCTTTCACTGAGGCCATGAAAAATATGTTTTCAAAGAGTAGAAAAATTAAAATCAGTTTCTCATTGGAGCCACTCTTCAATTCCCATGAATCCTTCAGTCTTTTTCATTAGTCCCTTCTTGATATTTCTGAACATATGGTCTGTTTGTATTTTCATGTCTTAATGAATGGTGGGAACAAAGTGTACTCTTAGCTGATCCCTGCCCTTTGTCATTCTTGCTAAAAGGTCTCTGTTTTTTAAATAGGAAAATATATTTGTTGATCGGTCAAGAATGGCCCCGAAGACTCCAATAAAAAGTGAACCAATTGATTTATCAAAGCAAAAAATCTTCACTCCAGAAAGAAATCCCATAACTCCAGTGAAGCTTGTCGACAGACAGCAGGCAGAACCATGGACACCCACAGCTAACCTGAAGATACTCATTAGTGCTGCCAGCCCCGACATAAGAGACCGGGAGAAGAAAAAGGGACTGTTCAGACCCATTGAGAACAAGGACGATGCATTTACAGACTCTCTGCAGGTAAACAGGCTGTGCTGCTAAGGGCTTTTGTAGAAATTTAAAATTTTTACTTGTATTAAAAAGTCATCGAGGGCCGGCCCCGTGGCTTAGCGGTTAAGTGCGTGCTCTCCGCTGCCGGCGGCCCGGGTTCGGATCCCGGGTGCGCACCGAGGCACCACTCCTCCAGCCATGCTGAGGCCGCGTCCCACATACAGCAACTAGAAGGATGTGCAGCTATGACAGACAACTATGTACTGGGGCTTTGGGGGAAAAATAAATAAATAAAATCTTTAAAAAAAAAAAAAAAAAAAAAAGTCATCGAATTCTCAGTTTTTCAGTTACTATTGAGACGACAAAAGCAGTATTAAACTTAGTATCTTTACTTATAGCTGAGGTGGCATTCTCACTCTATCTCATTTTTCGTAATGAATGCTTTCTTCTCTTTTGTATGACACTCGCTTGACCGGTGCACATTTTAAAATGATAAATTTGTTTAAGCAATGATGTTTAATAATTTTTGTTTAATGAAGGAATTTAGATTTTTTTTAACGATGCTGTGAATTGTAATTTTGCGCCAATTAAGGGTAATATTAATCTAAATATTTTTGACTTGGGAAATTTCATTCGTCTCATGTATGGTCAGTTCATTGGTTTTGGGCTTTAAAGTTATCTTGAAGTTACTTGTCCTGTGAGGAACCAGAGCTATTGAATAAGCAGCATATCTATACTTTTTTAAAAAAAATCAATGGTCAATAGCTTTCACTTTCCCATCAAACTTTTCCCCAGACTTGCTAAGAAAAGTTACTTACAGATTTGAGTGTTATTTCTCTGTTGTTTTTCCTCTTTTTGGTGGACTTTTTAAGCTATAAAAATTACCAAAATGAAGAAATTGGGAACGGAGAAGAAAAAAAGATGTCCCAAATTACAATGTGAAATTAATAGAACAAAATGAATTGAATCTGCTGTACACTTCATTGCAGTGATAGAACTAACAGATTCTTTCATGTAACTAAATCAAAATCAGATCACACTTTGAGAACCACTGCCCTAGAGAAACTCCTGTATATGTACACCAGGAGACATAAATAAGAATGTCGTAGCAGTATAGTTCCTGGTAGCCTAAACTGGAAACAACCTAAATGGTTATAAACAGGAATATGGATAAATAAATTGTGGTATATTCATTCAATGGAATATCATACAGCAATGAAAATGAGAGAACTACAGCTATATGCAAGAACATGGATGAATCTTAAGAATGTATGTTGATTGAAAAAAGCAAGTTCCAGAAGACTAAAAACAAAACAAAAAAACCCTAAGCAATATATTATATGGGAATATACACATTTGTGATAGAGTGCTTTAAAAGTGGCAAGGAAATGATAAATACAAATTTAGGAGAGAGGTTACCCTGTGGAGTAGGCAAATGTAAATTAATAGTATTGTTCTGGTTTTTGGATTGGGAGGTAGATTCATGGGTATTAAAGATATTACATACATGATAAGTGTATTTGATATGACCAAATATCTATCAAAAGGTAATAAAGAACCAGTTTTTAAAAAGTGTATTACTCAGTGATTTTCAAGAATATAAAGGGATCCTGTGACCAAAAATTTTGAGAACTACTGTTCTAGGGTCTACACCAAGTAGTGGAATTGCTAGGTTGTTGAATGTGCAAATATTCACAAGATAATGCCAAATTGTTTTCCTAAGTGCTCTTTGCTTTCATCAGTAATGTGTTAACATTTATAGATCCAGAGATCCTCTCTGACACTTGAAATTTTCAAATTTATTAATTTCTGCCAATCTAGTGGGTGTACAGTTGTGTAGTATTGTGGTATTCGTTTGCTTTTTCTTGCTTACTACTGAGGTTAAGCTTCTTACCACATATTTACTGGCCACTGTGTTGTTTCCTCTTCCATGAAATGGCTCTTCCCTGATTTTTATTGGGTTGTTTTTCTTTTTCATACTGATTTGTAAGAGCTCTTTATCAGTCATACGTGTTACATTTCAGTTTGGTGCTTGCCCCTTCCCTTTATGTTGCTTCTCACGGTCAGTTGTCCCTGTTCTGTTTATTCAGTCCTTCCCCTTCCCCCAAGTTGGCAGTGCTACCTCTGCCATGTGTCAGAGTTCCATTTGTGTGTGCATCTGTTTCTGGGCTCTTTTCTGTTCCATTGGCCAATTTTTCTATCCCTGCACCAAAACCGTATTGTAATAAGCCTTGATATCAGGTAAAGCAAGAACCTCAACTTATTTTCCTTCACAGTGTGTGGCTCTTCTTCACCCTTTGTTCTTCCATATACACATTAGATTGGATTTTAATTGAAATTGCATTGCATGTCGATTAATTTGAGAAGAATTAACCTCTTTATGATACCGAGTCCTTCTATCCATGAATATAGTATATTTGTCTAAGTTTTAAGTATATTTCTCTAAGATCTATGCTTTAGTATTTTATGTAATTAGATTTTTGCTAGATTTCTTCCTAAAAACTTTATCCTTCTTGTTGCTATTGTAAATAATGATTTTTGACTTCATTTTTGTTGCTATTGTATAGCAATGCAGCTGATTTTTTTAACATATTGTCTCTTCAGCTACCTTGCTAAATTAAATTCTCTTATTATTTTTAATAATTTATCTGAGATTTTTTTTGTTTTTTATGTAAACAATCATGTCTTCTGTAGAATGAAAGTTTTACTTATTCCTTCCAATTCCTGTGCCTCAGTTTCTTTTTCTTCTCCCTGTCCACTGGTTAGGATTTCCAATATGGTGTAGAAGAGCAATGATAGTGGGCATCCTTATCATTTTCCTGATTTTAAGGGAATGCTTTCAAGGTTTTCCCATTAAGACAGATGTTTGCTGTTGAGTTTTAATGCATACATTTCATTAAAGAAGTTCTCCATTTCTGTTTTTCTAAGGACATTTTTGAAATCATGAATGGGTGTTAAATTTATCAAATGCTTTTTCTGAAGCTATTGAGATAATCATATCACTTTTCTCCTTGAATATGATCATTGAAAAGCCTTTTACTTTCTCGGGGCTTGAATTGAGCCCTTTCCAAATGTGGGTTGATGAGACAAGGATATATTAGTTTAGTGTACTGATAATAAGAAAGAATATGAAAGAATAAAATTTAGCTGCCCGTGTTTAGTTCCATCAACCCTTGGTCAATTGTAAAAAATAAAACAGATTGATGACACAGTGCAGGCCAGTGCATCTCAAACTTTCCTGTCAATAGGAATCACCCCAGATCTTATGCAAAGACAGATTCTGATGCATCAGGTCTGGGATGAAGCCTGAGATTCTATATCTCCAACGAGCTCTTGGTGATGCTGATCTACAGTCAAACGAGCACACGAGTAGCAAGGGTATAGCAATCTATAGATGACTACATTTTTTAAGCTTTTAACCAGTAGACTCAGCCTCAAATTGCAAAAGAGAAAAAGTTCAGTCGAGTGAAAGCAATAGGTAAAACATTAAGAGAATTAGGTTAGGAAATGTATTTTAATCAGATTCTAGGATGGTATGGATTGGGATGTCCCCCCAACTTGCCAACACCACCCATTGCAATTTCTCCTTTAGAATGTTAACCTGACATCTCCACCCTCCCTTCTGTCTGCCCTCTGTAGCTTGATGTTGTTGGGGACAGTGCTGTGGACGAATTTGAAAAGCAAAGGCCAAGCAGAAAACAGAAAAGTTTAGGACTCCTGTGCCAGAAGTTTCTAGCTCGCTATCCAAGTTATCCCTTGTCAACTGAGAAAACTACCATCTCCCTAGATGAAGTTGCTGTCAGTCTTGGTATGTATCATCAGGTTACCTGGAGGCCTGTCTCCAGTTACAGTGGGAAACTGGTTTCCTTGGGCAGGCTGAAGGCTTCAGATAGCCTCTTGTATTAAGTAAAGAGTGGGCCCTCCAGAAGAGTGAGGACAGAGGAGCCGGTAGAGCTTCCTTCTGTCATCAAGTTTCTCATCATTATGCATAGAATTCCAGGGAGCCTTCTAGGCCTGAGGGGCAAACAAAAATTTGGCTTTCTTAACCTTAAAAAATATTTTTACAAAAGACTCACATTACAAATTAATATCTAATATTTTAATTCCATATTATTTCAGACAGACTCAAAAGATATTTAGAAATATCCTGCTGTTCATTTTTAATAATGCTTCTAAGAGTTCAGAGCTGGTGTTATTTCTGTTATAAAGCAAGATTTGAAAGCAAGAGCATTAGGTTTGAAGCCCTATACTGTGATATTCACAGCAAGCCTGCCAAACTAGAAAAAAGCACATCTGGACATAACTCACACAGCTAAACCTTGTAGCAAAGAGGAAGGCATGTGTTCTCATGGCGTGGGTGTGTATAATGTGCTGGGGTGTATGGGCTATAAATACGTATACAGCTGCTTCAGAATAGAGACCCCTAGTGGACATGGATTGCAGTTGGTTTCAGGATGAACATATTGTTGACAATCAATAAATAAGCAGAAATCCCAATGATTTGAAGACAGTTGTCCCCTTAAAAAATTAAGAGTGGGGAGCCAGCCCTGCGGCTGAGTGGTTCAAGTTCCGCAGGCTCCGCTTCGGCAGCCAGGGGTCTGTGGGTTCCTATCCCGGGTGTGGACCTGCTCCACTTGTCAGCCATGCTGTGGAGGCATCCCACATACAAAATAGAGGAAGACTGGCAGAGATGTTAGCTCAGGGTGAATCTTCCTCAGGAAAAAAAATTAGGAGATTTACATACAGAAAAAAAAAAAAAGTCCCAAAGAAATCAGCTAAATAGGCTTTATGGTAGGCTATATTTTTAGTTGGTTAGTTCTGTTTCTTCCCATAGCCCAGAGAAATGTGACCCAGTAGATAACTGTCAATCTGAGTTATTCAAACTGACAGCTTAAAAGATTTTATTTGCTGGAAACGGAGATAACGAGGAGGCAATGGGTTGTGATGGGAAGACCATTCTGGGCTTTGGGTCAGATAGGGCTGGATTTGAAGCCCAGCTCTCCAGTTTACAGGCTGTGAGAGCTTTAAAAAGTTAATTAACCTTTTTTCGTCTCTGACATAGGGACCATAGTACCTACCTTGCAGAAACTTAGCAAAGTTGGGGATAATGTCAGCAACATGCCTAACTCCGGGCCTGGCATGCATAACTCTTAATGTTACGTGGAACAAATTCTACTCAGCTCTTACTCCAGGAACCCCCCCTTCCCAAAGCTGTCCTGTCAACCTCTACAGCTAGGAAGAGGAAGTGGAGTGCTTTGATTAGGGAGCCATTTTGGAACTCAGAAGCAGAATGCAGTATTCTGGCATTGGTGGCAATGAAACAGGAAGGAGAAAGTAACCTAGCTGGACAAAAGTTTAGTGTGGACC
This sequence comes from Ceratotherium simum simum, assembly GCF_057802395.1. Taxonomy (NCBI): domain Eukaryota; kingdom Metazoa; phylum Chordata; class Mammalia; order Perissodactyla; family Rhinocerotidae; genus Ceratotherium; species Ceratotherium simum. The sequence goes on from NC_141924.1 coordinate 42,787,366, forward strand.
TAGTTGAGGCCCAGGGTCCTGGAAACTAGTCCTCCGGAGGATGAGGGTAAAATGATAGATCATACAGTGTCTTCTCACTGGGTTCAGGAAGAGTTTCCATCAAGGGGCCTTGCACTGATGTCAATGAGGAAGACATAAAATTAGATATTGGAAGGCTATGTTACAGGTCCCGGGGAGGACAAAAAAGTGGACTCCTACTTTGATGTGGGCTGCAGATCGTTCTGCAGCTCTCCATGTTATGACTGCCTGGAGCAGAACTCCACAGATTTCTGCAACAGCTTCCTAATGTCTCATGATCACCCAGACCTGCCAAATGAACTTGGCATCTCTCTTCATGTGAGATCAAGAAATGGGATCACTTCCTAGAAGCTATTTCAGTGGTGACCATCCCTTGGGATTGAGTCTAAACTCCCTGCCACATCCCATGTCACAAGCTGTAAGACCATATTTTAACCATGGATGTGCAGAGCATTCAAATGACATTGTGTCCCAGATTCTGGTCCCATGTAGATGTGATATTAATATTATAGGTAAGAAGTTAAAGAACTGGGAGTGGCTTTAGTAAATGGAAAATCTTTGGCACAGCCTAGGAAACTATCTTACTTGGCTGAGATGTTCTTGATAAGTTCCACTGGGGACCAAGGGAAGCATGGTAACAATTGATGACTCCTTGAGGGCATAACTAATGCCATGACTAAGATTTATGGGATTGCCTAGATACAAAGAAAAAGAAGGCTGAGTGCCAGGGAAAAACCTTCCTGACAAAGCAAGCGCCAGAGTAACCTGCACATCTTGAAACCTGTGAAGTGGAACTGTTTAAGGCACCAGCATAAACTCAGTGCAGATTGAGAAGGGGAGTGATTATCCAGCCAAGCAGCTGCTCGTGGGCTTTGGCTCGCCCAACTGCTAAACACCCATTGTTCATATTAAGCATCTTACTCTCCAAGTGGTCAGAATCTTCCCATATTTTCCCTTCTTGGGAAGTCTAGCCACTAGATGGAGACAACAGCTTGTATCTAATACAAAACAACAAAACAGCCGGGCATATGGCTGGCCCTGGGGTATCTCAGCTGCATTCACATGACGTTCCTAATGGGAAGGTTTATAGAATGTTACACGCTAAACAAGATGTGTTAATGTATGAAAACAGTCTGGAATGAGGACCCAGGCAGATCTGGACGTGGCTGCTGACTGCTCCTGCCAGCACCTTCCAGCAGGCATCTGGCACCGACGCCTCTGCTTCTGAGGGTGAAGAGCCTTTCAGGGTCGTGAAATGTTCTGATTGACTATAAAATGCCTCTTCGTGCATGTGATAGAACTTCCTCTCAGCTCCAAATTTGTCATTGTAATTTGGTCTATTTCTCATCTTAAATCTTTGAGGGGCCGAAAGCTACATTCACTGAGTCTGCCTTGATTATATAACAGCTCCTGGCAAGTGAACAGAAAGAGGACATTTTTGTAGCTGGGCCGGTTTTCTGGGAGCTGCCTGGAGGCTTTTGTTACAGATACTCAAATGAGAGCAAAGTGGGCCAGGGGGTTCCAAAGCCAGAAGGCCTGTTGCACAGCAGGATGAGTCATAGACAGGAGACTGTTTAAATCTGTTTCTGCTGTGACCTCTTATGCTCGCTGAGACTTTAGGTATCTCCAGTGCCATGTGGGAAGTATTTACAAAATAGGATACAAACAGTAGATAAAATTAACGCCTATGGGAGACCCCTTATGTTCACGGTCGTATTTAACCCTCATCATCTTATGAGATAAATACTAAGACACAGAAAGGTTAAGTAACTTCCCGGGATCACCCAACCAGTAAGGGACAGTGCAGGGATTCAAATCCAGGTAGTCTGAGCCCAAAGCCCCCAGTTGGGAGAGTGGGTAGGGAATTGATGAACTTGATGATCTGTGCTTTCCTGTTGGGCTGTTTGGCAGGATATGGTGAATGGGAGCACAGGGAGAATTGTCAATAGCTATTGCAGGCCTGGCAGTAGCTTCCTCCAGCAACTTGAGAAGGGTACCCAAGCTCTTGAGTCCTAAGGTTGCAGTGCAAAATAGGAAACAAAATATTTACCATCTCTTTTCCTTACTGGGCCATTAAGAGAGCCAACAAGGTAATTTTTTCACATCATTCAAACTCCAGAAAAGGATAGTATTGTCCAATAACAAGGTATCAGTTACTAGACACAGTTTATTTTATAGTCTGTATAGTTAGGAATACAAGTCAAAATCAACCACCCAGCATTCATCAAATGTCCATTACTACGACGTGTGTTGCTCAATCCCACCAGCTGAAATCTGTGGTTTGCCTATCAGGTCTAAAGAAAAGTGGCTCTACTGTTTGTGTAATACGGGTGGAACTCTCATCCGTGTCTAGGTGGATGTTTATCCTAGATCTTATTGAGGGTTGGATCTCAAGAAGAAGAAAGAAAAATGATTTCTGTTGCTTACATCCTTACAGGCTGAATTTGTTGAGCATCCACACTTGCTGGGCATTACACTGGGCATCGTATAAAGTAGTTAACAGACATGGCCCAGGCCCTCAAGAAATTTATACCAAAAAATGTTCATCTGCATGATGATGGTTGTCTTCTGTTTTTCAAACAGGAGTTGAAAGGAGACGCATCTATGACATCGTAAACGTGCTGGAGTCTCTGCATCTGGTCAGTCGGGTGGCCAAAAATCAATATGGCTGGCATGGACGGCACAGCCTGCCCAAAACCTTGAGGAACCTCCAGAGACTAGGAGAGGAGCAGAAATATGAAGAGCAGATGGCACACTTCCAACAGAAAGAGCTCGACCTGATGGATTATAAATTTGGAGAACGTAAAAAAGATGGCTATTCAGATTCCCAAGATCAACAGTTATTGGATTTCTCTGAACCCGACTATCCCTCTTGTGAGTCCACTGTAACCCCTTGAGTAATGGCAGAGAGAAAGTGATGGTCCCTTCTGAAGAGATTCACTGCTAAGATGGGAAGTGCCAGATTGACACCCTGGAGGGAGGTGTCTTCTTATTCTCTCTACTGAAGAAAGGGAGGCAGATGGCTCCCCAACTGGGCTGCCCACTCGGCCTCACTGAAAGCCTGTCTGGTGGCAGTCCACTTGGAGTTTGGTGTGTGTGGACTGTAAATCACTAACTGCTCCTGTTGCAGATTGACAGCCCCATGCTGATTTCTATTTGTGAGCCTTTAAGGAAAATTTACTTGAAAGAAGTTATCTTTTCAAAGAATTCAATTTTTTAAATTATATGTTGGAGTAGATTACTTAGAAAAGAACCCCATTAGCAGAAAATGTTGATTAGGAAGGTAGACAACCCTGCTTTCATTTGATGCAGGATTTTTTTACTTATATCCACAGTGTTCTTCCCTCCGAAGAATATTTTCCTCTTCCTGTTTTAATCATTGATCTTCATCCTTCTTACCCTATTCCTGGTTGCTAAGACAATCAAGTGCAAGTTTCATTCCCATTTCACTTGCAAATATAGGAAATAGAAAGGGAAAGGTGGGCCTGGTTTTCATTCTGTTTACTGCCCCATGCCTTTCAGTTTCACCCCATGAGCCAGTTTTTCACCCCATGAACCAGAGGAGACAGCCATCTGTCAGGGGTGGTTTGCCTGCCATCTATGGAAACACACATCTAATCAGCGTCTCCTGTTTATTTATAGTTTATTTCTTCATCTATTTCTCAAAAGAAATGGAAGAGGTGGACGCCTACTATGTTTAGGGTATATTTTAGATAGCGTGGGCGCAGGGAAATAAAAATGGAGTCCTTGCCTTTGAGGAGAGAGTTGATGTTCTGAAAATGACCCCTGATCCCTACCCTATCTTTTTATCCTTCTAAGTCAATCTTTCCAAAAAGTTGCTTCAGGAAAACCACCTCATGATTCTGTTCTATGAAGTATGATGTAAAGCATTAAGAGAAGTTTAAAATGCGCATTTCAGAGTTTATGCCTACTGTAGAGCAATTTTATGAGCCAAAAGAAAATCCATCTTATTTCTTTATGAGCCAGCCAAAGATCACAAGAGTGATCTTTCCATCTGCTGGTAGACTGGGATACTTCTGGCAAACTATAAGTACAATCTTTTTTGTGGTAAATTACATGTTTTGATGTGTTTGTTTCATTCCCTTCGTAGCATCTGCAAACAGTAGAAAAGACAAGTCTCTGAGAATTATGAGCCAGAAGTTTGTCATGCTGTTCCTCGTCTCCAAAACTAAGATTGTTACTCTTGATGTGGCTGCCAAAATACTGATAGAAGAAAGCCAAGACACCCCGGACCATAGTAAATTTAAAAGTAAGCATCTTCACCTACATCTTGCACAAAAAGGGTGAGATTTCATATGTTGATATTTTCTGTCTCTGAGATTAAAAGAAGGATGTTTTATGAGAAGTGCATTCTTTCCTGCACTCATAAAGGTCCTTGGTGCCATGAGAACTAAGTTAGTCACATACTAGAATTCCCATGAAAGTTCTGTTGGATGCCTTTTCCTTGTCAGTAAGAGTGGACGGTGGAAGCAGAATGCTGTCCCGCGTATTCAGGTCAGGGAGGGTGTGAATACTTTGCGTTGCTCTTTAGTATCACTGCTTCCAAGACGGAATGTCTGAGTGTTCTTTCCCCTTCTTTCCTCGCCCCTGTGTACTCTTCTGATGGGTGGAGATGAAAGTTGTCTGCAGGTAAGAACCAGAGGATGAGCAGGGCAGGGTAGGGGTGGTGGGACACGGCTGCCAGACAAGGACTGGGTTTCTGAGTTTCACACCCAGCGCATCTTCCTTTTCTGTTAAGCACAGGTCCTGAGCCAAACGCCCTATGCTGCCCATAGACCTTTCAAGCCCTGGGAAGCCATGAGCTCAACATTCTAGCCTTTTTTGTTTCCAGCTGGAATGATAGCCACCCTGTGGGAGAAATGACTAGATAAAATCCAGCTCTATCAGGATTGGGAAGAAAATTGCACCTGGGGTGAATAGTTGATGTTTCTGGATGAGAAATAAAGTTCCTTTGCTTGATCTTAGCCCTGAGGTCAAGTGGATTTCCTACCTGTAAAACGATTTCTTGAATAGAAAGTACTTTGTGGGCGTTGACCTGCCTGTTTAATGTGTTACCACCCCCTCTGAATTTCTCCTCCAGTACATGCATTTTCAAACATCTCTCCCAAAACCTTTTAAGACTCAGGTAATGCCCATCCCAGCCCTCCCCTACTGGGCGGCAGGAACACCAGGATGTCAGGTGAGGAGCTGCCTGTCTTGAGCACAGCCTCATCACCTGGAGCCTGGACTCCCTGCGCCCAGGAGTGCAGCCTTGCAGGAAGCTCTGGGGAATCGCTGTCATTCTCACTGCCCAGCTGCCTGGTGGAGCTAGTGCCACCACCTCCTGCTGGGAGAAACGCAGGGCAAGCTTTTCACATGCCACGGATCACAATTGCATTTCCTAAGCCCTTAATTACAGCTCCTTTCTTTCCCTTGGTGTTTTTGCCATCATGGTGCTCCCTGCTTGTCTCCAGGTGCCTCTTGTAAGAGGTGTGAAGTTGGGGACATGGAAGGAGACACTGACCTTCCCTCAGTGTGTGTCTTCAGATACATGAGACACATAAGTCCTGGGTGACTTCATGACGGAGCCGCTGGCTCTTCATCCCACTGCACTGCTATCCCTGTGAGGTTTATATGTTGGCTGAGGAAAGGGACCTGTCACAGAAGCTACCATGTAATGGTGTCACAGATGGCGTAACTGTAATTATGTTTTATATCTTTAAGCAAAGGTACGCCGCCTCTATGACATAGCCAATGTTCTGACCAGCTTGGCTCTGATAAAGAAAGTGCATGTAACAGAAGAGCGGGGCCGTAAGCCAGCCTTCAAATGGATTGGGCCTGTGGACTTCAGTTCTGGTGGTAAGGCAGCATGATTGTGCTGGGGCCCTGTTCTATTTATAACCCTGATACCTTTTCCACATCACACTTCTACTGAGTAGTGAGACTGATCTTCATTTCCCGTAACTGTAACCCGTGTCACATCCATAATTAGACTAGTGACGTCACTCTTGGAACAAGGAGTGTTAGTCTACAAATGCTGTGTGCTGGTCGGCTCACATAGTAGGAAGGGAAGTCCTGAGAGCTTATAACCCAGGAGTTTCCATAATATTAAATTACAGCTCTGTAGCATTTTTTCTTTTATTCCAAAGTTCCTGGAAGTTTAGGACTGAGAATTAAAAATGACACTTCATATGAACTCTGGTTGTTTCTTCATTAGCAGAATAAAACATTGTTTTTCTTTGAAATTCCAGATAATGTAAAAATTATATCAATTACTATCACAAAACTAATATGTGGTAAGATGGCTTCTAAATATAGTGTGGATGTAATGAACACCTTTTTTGTAATTTATTTAAAAGGTTACAGACGTCATAATTTTACTAAACTACAACAAAAGAGGGTATTATCCTCTACTTTTTCACAGGTAATATCTGAACAATCAGGCACTGGATCCTCCTGCACCAGCTACTTTACATGTAGCTCTGCTGCCTGGAAAAAAGCCATTAAAGTTATTTTTAAATTACCCTTCCAATTTTGGCATTAGTGGTATAAATTCCTGCCACTTAACCCAGGCATATAAAAGATGTAGCTCTCTGCCTCACTTGTAACACATTATTCACTTAGGATCTAGATGAAACCACTTAAAATCGAGTATAACTAATTCAACCAGCATGTGGACTGTGCGCGATTACTGTGCTAAACGCCAAGGGATATTGAAAACATATATGACGCAGCCACTTCTGCAGGAAATATACAGCTTTGCCATTTTCTACTCTTCTGCCTTGGCTTCTAGTCTTGTCACCTGTGAGGGCCTCTTCTTTTACTACATAAAAATGTTCTACTCAGTCTTCAAGATCTGGCTCAAATGTCAACTCCTCCATAAAGTGTTCCCTGAGTACCCAGAGCAGAGTGTCTCATCTGAACTACTGCAATTTTGTATTGTGCTATCGTCCTTGGTGATGTGGAGGTTATGCCATAGTCCCTGCTCTACGCCTTGGAGGCCAGACATGGTCTTTATTCATCTTTGATTTCCCCCCAGCACCCAGATCAGTGCCTTACTCACTTTAGTTGGTTAATGAGCTTCTGTTGAAGGTGTCTAATTAGCACACACTTGAAAATTAGAGAATAATTACACACTACACGTGGTGGAACTGGCTCTGTAGGAGTTCAGAGAGGATATGGGTTAAGTGCTGACGGACCCCGTTAGGTTAGGTTTTGGAGAGAGGGAGAGCTTTGTAGCTGAAGGAACAGATACCTAAAAACGTAGCTGGTTTGTGTTGGAGAGATCAGCACCCTGATTTATTTGGAGGGTAGAAATAAGGAGAAATAAAATGTGCTCAGTTGGGACCGAATTTTGCAAGGCCTCAAAAGTTAAGCCAAGAAATTTGTACTAGATGTAACTGACAGAAGTGACAGCGGTCTTTAGATAAAGAGATTGAAAGAGAGGACGGACTTAAAGGTGGTGATGTCATTGAGGAAAATAAGGTAGTTGGAGAAATGAGCGGGTGTTGGGAAGTCGAGGAGTTCGTGGATTTGCGTAACCAGTGGAGAGCTCTGATCTGATGAGGGAAAGAGGACTGGGAACCAGATCAGGAACCTCAAAATGAGTTTATTTCTCTGCCCTTCAGAAACCTGATCCTCTTTCTGTATTCCCTGGTTCCCTTACTGACAACACCATCATCCTCAACCCAGCGGTCATATTTGGAACAAGTTACCTTTGATTCTTTAATTCACTTTCCTTCACTCTGATTAGCAATTCCTCACAGTTCAACTTCATAAATGTCTCTTTCCTCTCCTCCTTTCCCACAATCATGGCCTTTTCTTCCCTTTAACAGCTTTTTTGAGGTATCATGACATAAAATAAATGGAACGTGGTTCAAGTTACAATTTGATAAGTTTTTGCATTGTATGCTCCTGTGAAATAAACGCCACACTCAAGATAATGACCCATCACCCTCCAAAGTCTCCTCCTGTCCCTTCGTGATTCCTTCCTCCTTTCCCCTACCCCCATCCCTGGGGCAACCACGGATCTGCTTTCTTTCACTCTAGATTCATTTGTATTTCCTAAAATTTTTTATAAGCGAATCATACACAGTCAATGCTCATTATTCACAGATTCCATATTTGCGAATTTACTTGTAACTCCAAAATCAATACTCAAGGCGTTTTCTCAGTCATTCACAGACATGCAAAGAGTGGTGAAAAATTTGAGTTGCCAACACACATGTTCCCAGCTGGGGTCGAACAGGCAATGCTCTGCCTTCTTGTTTCAGCTCTCATACTACAAGCAAGCATCCTTCTCGTGGTCTTTTTAATGCCATGCTTTCGTGTTTTTGTGCTTTGTGTTGGTGATTTTGCTGTTTAAAATGGTTCCCAAGTGTCGTACTGAAGGGCCGTTTAGTGTTTTCTAAGTACAAGAAGGCTGCGATGTGCCTTACAGTAGTCCCCATCTATTCGCAGGGGAATCGTTCCAAGACCCCCAGTGGATGCCTGAAACCTCAGATAGTACTGAGCCCTATGTATACTATGTATTTTCCTATATGTACATACCTATGATAAAGTCTAATTTATAAACTAGGCACAGTAAGAGATTAACAACAATAACTAATAATAAAATAAAACAATTATAACAATATACTATTATAAAAGCTACTATAGATCTTAGCAACCACAGCATACAGTTTTTTTTCTTTCCTTATTAAGTTGAGAACTTTCACCTTTTCACTTAAAGGAAGCACTTTACGGCTTCTCTTTGGCATATCTGAATTGCCAGCATCACTGATCTTGGCCTTTGGGGCCATTATTAAGTAAAATAAGGGCTACTTGAACACAAGCACTGCGATACTGCAACAGTTGATCTGTTAACTGAGATGGCTACTAAGTGAGTAATGGGTGGGTGGGTGTCTACAGTGGGGATGTGCTGGACAAAGGGATGATTCACATCCCGGGCACGACAGCATGAGATTTCATACTGCTACTCAGAAGGGCATGCAGTTTAAAACTTATGAGTTGTTTATTTCTGGAGTTCTCCATTTAATATTTTCAGACTGTGGTTGACTTTGGGTAACAAACTGTAGAGGGTGAATCCCTGGGTAAGCGGGGGACTACTGCACAGAGAAAATACATGGGTTAAAGGAGCTTCGTTCAGGCATGAGTTCTAGTGCTGTTGGCTATGAGTTCAATGCTAATGGGTCTGTATATAGTAAATAAGGTGTCTTTAAACAGAAACACATGTAAAACAAGGTTATGTATTGATCAGAGGCCTGCAGGATCCTAACCCTGTATTTCCTCAGGGAGCAGTGTTTGGCAATTCAGTGTTCATAGTGACTTTATAGAGCATAACTACCATGAATAACAAGAATCGACCGTAGTGTGTATGCTCTTTTTATCAGGCTTCTTTCACTCAGCATAACTATTTTGAGATTAATCGTGTTGTAGTATGTATGTATCAATAGTTTTTTCCTTTTTATTGCTGAGTATTCCATTGTATGGATATATCATTCTTTATTCATTCACTTGATGGACATTTGCATTGTTTCCAATTTTTGACTATTACAAATAAAGCTACACTGAATATTCACATGCACGTCTTTATACGGTAGAATTCACCAGTGAAGCCATGTGGGCCTGCAATTTTCTGTGTGAGAAGGCTTTTAACAACAGATTCAATTTCTTTAATAGCTGTAGGGCTATTATTCAGTTTATTTCTGTTAGTTCCTTTCTTCTACTTTGAGTTCAATTTGCTCTTTTTCTAGTTTCTTATGGTAGAAGTGGAGGTCATTAATTTGAGACCTTTCTTTTTTTCTAATAGACATCTAGTGCTATAAATTTCCCTCAGAGTACTGCTTTATCTCTGTCCCACAAATTTTGATATGTGTGTTTTCATTGTCTTCCAATTTAAAATATTTTGCAATTTCCCTTTAGATTTCTTTGATTGACAAGTTATTTAGATGTGTGTTATATAGTTTCCAAATATCCTGGGATTTTCCAGATATCTTTTTCCTATTGATTCTAATTTCATTCCTTGTGGGCAGAGAACATACTTTATATAACTTGAAACTTTTAAACTTATTGAGGCTTGTTTTATGGTTTATCTCGGTAAATATTCCATGTGCACTTAAAAAGAATGTATATTCTGCTTTGTTGGGTGGAATGTTCTATAAATGACAACTAGGTCAAGTTGGTTGATAGTGTTATCTAATTATTCTATATCTGTACTGATTTTATGTTTACTTGTTCTATCAGTTATTGATAGAGGAATGTTGAAATCTCTGATTATAATTGCAGGTTTGTCTATTTCTTGCAGTTCTGTCAAGTTTTGCTTCATGTATTTGAAGCTGTCATTAGGTGCATAAACATTTAGGATTGATTGCTTTGTCTTCTTAACGAATTGACCCATTTATCATTATGAATGACCCTCTCTATGCCTGACGATATTCTTTGCTCTAAAATTTACTTTATCTGATAGTAATATAGTCACTTCAGCTTTCTTTTGATTAGTTAGCATAGTGTATATTGTTCATCCTTTTGCTTTTAAACTATTGGCCTCTATATTTGAAATGAGTTTCTGATAGGCAGTGTATAGTTAGTTGAGGATTTTTTTTTTTTTTTTTTTTTTTTGCTGAGGAAGATTTGCCCTGAGCTAACATCCATTGCCAATCTTGCTGTTTGTTTTTTTTTCACTTCAGGACGATTGTCCCTGAGCTAACATCTGTGCCAATCTTCCTCTATTTTGGAAGAGTGTCGCTGCCACAGCATCGCTTGACCGGTGGTATAGGTCTGCGCCCAGGATCTGAACCCGTGAACCTGGGCTGCCAAAGTGGAGCATGCAGAACTTTAACCAGTAGGCCATGGGCCGGCCCCTAGTTGAGGCTTTTTTAAATCTAATCTGACAATTTCTGCTTTTTAATTGGGTGTTTAGACCATTTACATTTAATGTGATTATTGATATATTTGGATTTTAGTCTGTCATCTTGCTGTTTGTTTTCAATTTGTCCCATCTGCTCATTGTTTCTTTTTACTCTTTTTCTCCCCTCTTTTGGATTTATTAAGTTTTTTTATGCTTCCACTTTACCTTTATTGGCTTATTAGCTATAACTCTTTGTTATGTTATTTTAATGGCTGCTTTAGAGTTTAAGTATGCACATTTAACTTATCACAGGCTACCTTCTAGTAATATCATACTACTTATATTGTATAAGAACCTTACAATAGCATACTTTCATTTCTCCCTGCCTGATCTTTGTACTATTGTTGCCAAACATGTTTCTGCTCTGTATATTATAAACCCCAAAATGCACTGTTATTTTTGCTTTAAACTTCTGATTGTCCTTTTTTTGTGTGTGTGTGAGGAAGATTAGCCCTGAGCTAACACCTGCTGCCAATCCTCCTCTTTTTGCCGAGGAAGATTGGCCCTGGTCTAACATCTGTGCCCATCTTCCTCTACTTTATATGGGACGCTGCCACAGCATGGCTTGATGAGCAGTGCGTCGGTCCGAGCCTGGGATCCCAACCTGTGAACCCCGGGCCGCTGAAGCGGAATGTGCAAACTTAACCGCTACGCCATCAGGCTGGCCTCTGATTGTCTTTTAAAGGGATTTTAATAAGGGGGAAAAATTGATATTTACCCATGTAGTTACCATTTCCAGTGCTTGTCATTCCTCTTTGTAGATGCAGGTTTCCATCTGTTATCATTTTTCTTGGCTTAATGGACTTTTTTTTTAACATTTCTTGTAATGTTGTAACAGGTCTGCCAGTGATGAATTCTTCTAGCTGTTGTATGTCTGAAAATGTCTTTATTTTGCCTTTGTTTTTGAAAGATATTTCTGCTGGGTAAAGGATTCTAGGTTGACGGTTTTTTCTTTCACTACTTTAAAGAAGTTTCTCCGCTGTCTTCTAGCTTGCATTGTTTCTGACAAGAAATCTACCATCATACTGTTCTTCTGTGTGTAATGTGTCTTTATGACCCTTTTTAAGCAATTTGATTATGTGTGCCTTGGTGTACTTTCTTCATGTCTCTTGTACTTGGGTTTGTTGAGCTTCTTGGATCTATGTTAAACTTTTAATCAAATTTGGTAAATTTTCAGCCATTATTTCTTCTGTCCCCACCTCTCCTGACCCTAGTTACACTTATATTTGGCTGCTTGAAGTTGTCCCACAGTTCACTGATGTTTTGTTCATTTCTTTCTGTTTCATTTTGGATAGTATCTATTGCTGTGTCTTAAAGTTTACAGTTTTTTTCTGCAGCATCTAATCTGTCATTATTCTCATCCACATTGTTGTATCTTCATCTGCAACATTGTAGTTTTTATTGCTGGAAGTTTGACTTGGGCTTTTATATTTTCAATGTCTCTACTTGGTCAGTCTTTGCTGTAGTTTCTTGAATTTATGGAATACAATTATAATATTTATTTTAATGTGCTTGTCTACTAATTCTATAATCGATGTCACTTTGGGGACCATTTCAATTGATTTTTCTCCTTAATGTGTGTTATATTTCCCTGCTTCTTTGTGTACCTGGTAATTTTTTTTTTTTTTTTGTGAGGAAGATCAGCCCTGAGCTAACATCCATGCTAATCCTCCTCTTTTTTTTTGCTGAGGAAGACCGGCTCTGAGCTAACATCTATTGCCAATCCTCCTCCATTTTTTTCCCCAAAGCCCCATTAGATAGTTGTATGTCATAGTTGCACATCTTTCTAGTTGCTGTATATGGGACGCAGCCTCAGCATGGCTGGAGAAGCGGTGCGTTGGTGCGCGCCCGGGATCCGAACCCGGGCTGCCAGTAGCAGAGCACGCGCACTTAACCACTAAGCCATGGGAACGGCCCGACCTGGTAATTTTTAATCATATACCAGACACTGAGAATTACATATTGTTAGATGGTGGAGATATTTCTGTCTTCCTAAGAATGTTCTTGAGCTTTGTTCTGGGATGCAGTGAAGTTATTTGGGAATAGTGATCCTTTCAGGTCTTGCTTTTAAGCTTTTAAGCAGGACCCTATCAGCATTTGGTCTTGAATACATTGCCCCACTACTGAGGCAACACCTTTTTAGTGTTCTAACCAATGACCATGAATTATGAGATTTTTCCCCTCTGGCTGTTGGCCACAGACTATTCCCAGCCATGTAGGAGCTGTAGACACTATTCCTCCTTCTCCTTTGGAGGGGTTTTTCCTCTGGCCTTGGGTAGTTTTCTCACATGATGAGTACTCCACGCAATCCTTGAGGGGACGCTCTGCAGATCTCCAGCATTCTCTTTCTGTTCGGCTTCTCTCTCCAGTGCCCTGCAAACTCCAGCTGCCTTGGTTTTCCTGGACTCCCAACTCCATCCTCAATTTGGGGAGACTTCAAGGCTCTGTCTAGGTCCCCTTCTCTGCACCCACGCTGGAAACATTCTCCAGGCAGTAAGCTGAGCATCACAGAGGTCACCTCATGGGAGTCCTGTCTTTAGGGATCACTGTCCTTCATGTCCTGATGTCTGATGTCTTGAGAGCCATTGTTCTATGTGTTTTGTCCAATGTTTTGTTTCAGGAAGGAGGGTAAATATGATCCCTGTTACTGTGTTGACCTGTTTTCTTCATTTTGATTCTGTAATTCCTGGTTTTCTAAAAAGAACATTTGTTGGGTTTTTGTTATAAGAAAATGAAAGCCATAAAGGTGATTTTCTTTTTCAATTTTTGTATGTTTTAGAAAATGTAAATCTAGCTGGGCCTTTCAGTCAGTCTTGTAATTAAAATGTGCATGCTTTAAACTTAGAAAAAGATAGCACAACAGAAAACAGTAGGAATGACTATCTGAGCAACAGAGACTATTTCTATATAGAAATGTAGGCCTGGTTCTATATGGAAAGTTCTGTCCTGACTTCACACAGGCTCTTTAAGCATAAAATGGGCCTCCAGAGTCCAGGCTTCTGTTATCCTCACTGTTCTGTGGTATTTCAGCCATGAGGTTTCTGCTGACCTTCTCCCTTTGGTCACTTAGTAACTCAGCCTCCTACTGCATAAGAAAGAAATAATAAAAAATGATAGAAAATAGAGACTCTTATACTCATTGCCCTAGAGCTATGGCATAAGAGACTGATCTCAATTAATGTTAAAAATCTCAAAATATGCATGTTGGGCTGAGCATGGTTGGGTTTTCCTTTGATATCTCTGCCCAAAGAAAGCATCTGAAATGTCAGGTCTATTCTAATTTGGGTTGAAGAACATCTTGCTCTACTTTTGTTGTAGTTTGGATAATTTTAGAATATATATGGATTCAGTCTCACTTTATAGTCACTCAGTAACTTTAAAAAAAATTGATACATCGAAAGAAATTGGAGTTTGAGGCAAAGCTCATAAAATTCCTTTGATTGTCTTAGTTTTTAATTTGTAGTGTAGCTCCATTACAATTATAGGCTCTCAAAGCCATATCTTAAAAAGGCTAAAATTATCCTGAATTATAGCTGTATAATAACACTACCAATTCTCTCATTTATTTAGATGAAGAACGAGTGGATGTTTCTGCATCTGTCTTACCAGAATTGAAAAGAGAAACATATGGCCAGATTCAAGTCTGTGCAAAACAGAGGCTGGCTCGACATGGTTCCTTTAACACAGTTGAGGCTTCTGAGAGGATCCAGAGGAAGGTGAACTCGGAACCCAGCAGCCCTTACAGAGAAGAACCAGGTAACAGCCTTTACTTAATCCACGGAATCTGTCAGTCACCATGGAATTGTAGCCCTGCCCTTGCAGTGACCTTACTCTCTAGGCCATGTCTGTTTTTTCACTTGACTGAAGTGAAATGATTATTGCGGATGAAAGAGTTGGTGACTTCACATGAACCTGGCCACATGCCTGAAATTGATCCTAGTCAGCCTTGAAGATCAATGGGTCTGCCATGGTTGGCCTGTTGGATGCATCTCAGAAATTCATCAGACTTACAAGCAACACTGGTTTTGTTTTCTTACTAATTCTTGATGAGACCTGAATTCACTGTTAACAGCTAGCTTCTGGAAATTTCTCTCTTTGAATCAAAACCAGAACGGGTTTAAGATAGTCTTATAATCCTGGAGCTGTGAATAAGGCATCCTGCTGTATATCATAGGTGTGTATACATCTTTGCTATATTTGTTAGACCTTCATTATTCTTTTCAGGATCAGGTGGCTACTCCTTAGAAATTGGAAGTCTGGCAGCAGTTTACCGACAGAAAATAGAAGACAATTCACAGTAAGTGGTCTTTAAAAACTCCAAGTGTATTCTTTTCTATTTCCTAGGGTTAACTTTGACTAAATTGAAATGCCACCCATCAAAAGGTAAATTTTGGCAATCTTGCTCATAAGTCAGCCATTTGTTTATTAAGAATGTTATAAGTTTCCCTTTTGTGCCCAACACTGTGCAGGATATAGCATCAGGGACACAAAAGTATGAAAAATTTATCCCCTAAGCTATGAGAGTTTATAGGAAAAAAAATAAAAAGACAAAATACACTGAAAAAAGACAATTCACTGCTAATGTGACCGTGAGAAATGATGCATCAGTCCCATGAATCACTTTGACATTGTCATAGCTAACTTTGTTTATGAACTACCAGGTACTGCTACAAAAGTTTTATTATAGTGACTCATCTAATCATAACAATAGTCTTTTGAGGTTGGTACTGTTATCCTCAGTTTACAGAGAGGAAACTGAAACTCAGAGAGGTTAACTTACTTACCCAAGGTCACAATGCTAATGAGTGACATGGGGGATTCAAACCCAGGCCATCTGACTCAAATTTTGGGTCTGATTTTGAAGGAAATCACATGTCATCAGAGGAAGTGCTGAAGAGGGAACAGGAGAGGTTTTAATGACAGACGTGGGAAGAACCAGATTGAGACGCAGGGTCAGGGAGCGGGGGGACAATACGCTGATGAGTTTAGCGCTGATGATTTGTCCAAAGAGGGTGGTAAAAGGAGATATCATTCATAAGAAGAGCTTGGGGTGTTGGAGGTAAGTAGGTCAAGTTGGCAAAAAGCTTTGAAAGCCAGGTCGAAGAGTTTGGATTTATCAGCCAGACAGGAGAGAACTATTGTAGAGTTACAGGAGACAACTCGCTGGCTACGTGAAGCAGGTAGGGTTGGGAGTGGAGAGGGCTCCTGATGAGCAGGTCTCAGAGCTGGGCGCTGGCAGTCTTTCTGGTCCACTGTGGTGCAGATCTGAGCCGTGTCAGCTGAAGATGGAAAGAAGTGGAAATCACTGTAAGACAGTGAGACAGCAAACTCACCAGAGTAGAAAGAGGCATCACAGAGGACACCTGGGTTCAGGCGATGGCAATGTTACTGGTGGAGGTGGGGAGCTTGAAGGTGGAGGCCAGAGGTAGGGTGGTGGGCAGTCTGCTCAGTGCGGGCATGCTGAGTGTCACAGAGCTGAGTCACAGCCATTCCCCATTCAGAGGGGCCTGGCTGAGAGATTCACTCATCTCTGCAGCCCAGTGGACAACAAGACTGTGGGCAAAATAGGTCTCAGAGATTCCGTCAGAAAGGTGGAGAGAAATCCCTGACCTCTGTTTACTGGTTCTTAAAGGAGTCATAAAAGGATTCTCTTCAGTTACTTCCAAAACTATACTAAAAATATGGACTTGTTTTTAAACAATATTTGGAAATTTTTCTGTATAGAAGGTCCAGACATTGTTTATAACTCACATATTGATGAGTTATAATTTATTTATACACTTAATTTTGAATGTGTGCTGCCCAGAAATTCTGCAGTAATACTGAGCAGAATGGGACAAGAATGACAGAAAATAATAATTTTGCAGATAAGTTTATTTCCTCACTCACTGCCCACTTCATTTATCTCACCGTGGAGACCAACTAGATGTGTCCTTTAAACCAAAGTCGGTCCAGTCTCTGTCATCCACCCAGGACCTCCCACGGTGACTGAGTGTGAGGCCCAGCTCAGTGACCTTCAGCAGTGCGCTTAGCCTCTGAGCTTCGGTTTTTCTCCCTAGTAAACTAGGCAGGGAGGGATGAGAGTATCTGTAATTATTATGGTATTATGCTAATTATTAGCATCTATATGCCTGGTAATGGGTATGTGCTGGGTAACTGGTAACTTAGGTGTGGAAAGGCAGGGAGGAGCCAGTATTAGCTCTGGCCTGAGATGCCCCAAGAGCACACCCCACATGGCTCCCCCACCCCCTCCCTAACCATCCATCAGGTTATACCTGGTCATCTGCCTCTGGTGTCAGCTAATCTGTGCTAGGGTGTGCCCTTTCCTATCAGCCTGAGCAGTATTATCTCACTCATACTGTGGTCTGTCTCCCTTCAGGAAAGCAGAGTCAGGAGTTGGTAGAATGTGGTAACTTGATGGTGCCCATTATGTTTCTTTTTATTCCAGGGGGAAAGCCTTTGCCAGTAAGAAAGTGACACCTCTATCTAGCAGCCTGGACCCTGCTGCTCCTTTCCCTGTCCTCTCTGTTGACTCAGAATATTGTGTGAGTCCTTTGGCCCACCAGGTATTCTCTGTGGCTCAAAGGGACTTGCAGGCCTTCTCCGTGCAGAATGGTCTGAATGGACCAGCAGGCATTGTCTCACGGGCTTCTGCGGCCTCGGATGTGGAGAGCCTGAAGCCAGCCCTGCTGGCCGGCCAGCCCATGGTGTACGTGCCCTCCACCTCACTGTTCATGCTGTATGGGAGCCTACAGGAGGGACTGTCCTCAGAGTCTGCATCAGAGAGGGACAGCAGAAGCTCGGAAGTCACAGCAGCAGCAGAGCAGTCATCAACACCCTCAGTTCAGAAGCGCCTCAGTGAGGAGAGGAAGCCCCAGGAGGAGGAGGAGCCAGCCACTAAAAGACAAA
Organism: Ceratotherium simum simum; assembly: GCF_057802395.1. Classification (NCBI taxonomy): domain Eukaryota; kingdom Metazoa; phylum Chordata; class Mammalia; order Perissodactyla; family Rhinocerotidae; genus Ceratotherium; species Ceratotherium simum. Next base: position 42,805,202 of record NC_141924.1, read on the forward strand.
GTAGGGACTATGAAGACGGCCCTCTGTCCCTTGTCATGCCCAAGGTAAGGGAGTTTAGGTGGTCATGCTTAGTGACGCTGTTAACCCAGAGCTTCTCCCTAATAAAGACACACAGATATTAATAAGCTACTAGGGCTGGAATATTTCATGTGTCACTTGTATAATTAAGCCCAGGACTGGCTCTCCCAAAAAACTTTGCCATAAAGTAGTACTGTAAAAAAGATAAGTGATTTTTATAAAAGTCACATTTTGCGTAAAATGCTAAAAAGTATAAAGAAAAAAAAACTTACCCATAATCCCACCACACAGAGATAATCACTGTTAACGTGTTTGTATCAGCCCTCCGTATCCGCAGGGTTGAAGGCCTGTGATGGTTGTGTCTGTATTGAACATGTACAGACTTTTTTCTTGTCATTATTCCCTGAACAATACAGTATAACAACTATTTCCATAGCATTTACATTGCATTAGGTATTATAAGTAATCTAGAGATGATTTAAAGTGAACAGGAGGATGTGCGTCGGTTATATGCAAATACTACACTATTTTATGGAAGGGCCTTGAGCATCCCCAGATTTTGGTATCTGCAGGGGTCCTGGAACCAATCCCCTGTGGACACCGAGGGACAACTTTCCTTTTTTTTTTTTAACAAGTCGAGATCACTGAAATCATCTTCTTAATCCAGGATGCACCTAAGTTCCAGAGGCGGGGATGTGGGTGCTGTCTGGCTCTCAGTGTCTGTGTCAGTTCTTGTGGCTGACAGAGATCACGTTTCCCTAGCTACAAAATGAAAAGAACAAAATTATATGAGCTGTCCACCTCTCCTGCTTAGTGGCCATTCAGAGGTTAATAAGATATGGCCAGTAAAACTCAGAGAAGCACTGTCGTGACAGCAGTTTGTGGTGGGTCAGCTGGGCATAATTCACAGAAATCAGTCCCTTCAGTAAGACCCTTTCTCCTCTATGCCTTTCTCCTGCCAGACTGAATTTTTCTAATTTTGTATATGGCCTGGTATATACAGTATATACAAACTATATACTTTGTATATAATTCTTGCAGAACAGCAGTGAAGGACTGACCAGTATATGTCTTAGATGACCAGGACGGCTTTGGGCCAGCCCCACAATTCTTATCAGGCCCCTAAAAGGCTGTGCCATCAACCCCCTTTGTGTGTTAGCAGCTCAGATATTTCACAGTCTCAACACCATGGCCAGTTTCCCATTGTTAAAATCTCCGTCATCTCTATGCTTGAGAATCACAAGCCTGCAGAAGCACGTGACATGACACTGAATTTAGACCATCCCTATGAACATGACTGAACACTGATGTACAGTTGGTGTAGCACATGGCCTGGTCTGCCCTTTCTGTTTGTTTGTTAGCTGTGTTGAAGAAGCTGTTATTAAGATTTACTGCTGGGATTTTGACTCACTTTCCTGGTTCCTGGTTTGGTTGTGCTTAGAAACCCTCAGATTCCACAGACATGGCCTCTCCCAAGACCGTGGGTAACGGGGGGTCTATGCCCCTTGAAGACATTCAGAGAAATGGCCAACTCCCTGCTGGAAAGGAGGTTTTGGGAAAGGCTACAGCAAACTGCTTCGTTTCTTCTGAGTGGGGAAATCCTTCCAGAAATACAGAGATTGAAAAGCCTTCAAAAGAAAATGAAAGCACCAAAGAGCCCTCTCTGCTGCAGTATCTATATGTGCAGTCGCCGGCCGGTAAGGGTGTCCTCACGTCGTAGAGTCCCTTGGGGGAGTCGGATCGTAAATTGGATTTTTAAATTTCTGTCTACGCCACCTGACACAAGTAGTTCATTGATGAGCTGCTGTGAGTCATTTTACCCTTTGCCCCGAGTTTTCTCCATCTGTGAAATGGAGGTCGAGGCTGCTTTCAGTTTCACCAACCTCAAGGATATTGGGAAAATAATTAAGGAAGGTGGTTTTTAGAAAAAATGTGTTAAAGTTTACTTGGTAAAAAAGCACATCAAATTCAAACGATGATTCAACTTTTATAATTCAGCTGAATCTGGTATTGGTTCAGTTTAACAATAGGAACCTATAGGCCACTCGGTGCAGCTGGCCTGCTGATCTCATGAATACCCAGAGTACGGAGGCTGTGCTTGTGGTCGAGTGCCGCCTCTGGAGTGAGAGGGCTGGACTAAAACCACTAAATATCTTCATGAACTTAAGATGAGTGTTCAGCCGTCCTCACTGATACAACAGCAATAATAATAGCACCTGCCTCATGGGGGTACTGTGAAAATTGAATTAAATTTAATAAGATAATCTAGAGCAATTAGAATGATAGTGCCTGACACTTATAAGACTCAATAAATGCTGTTACTACTGTGAAATAAAGCTGAAATATAACAGAGACCTAATTTTTAAGATCCACACTGTGTGCATGAAGCTGCTCTTGATGCAAAGAGACTCAAACTGGTTTTCCTCAATTCCTTGTTCGCTTCACAGATTAAGTAGGTGTTTGTTGTTATTCACTTATCTAGAAAACACTCTTTATGCCTTCAAATATTTTTGAGGGTTTATCTAAGCGTAATACTCAGTGTGGTGGATTCACCGAGGAATAAAAGCAGACTCAGGCCTGCTGAAGGAAGACGGCAGCCCGGCACTGGGAATGTTAGCTCTCCTGGGCCCTGGACCCTCTAACACTATGGTGAAGCCCATGGATTCCTCCTCTGGATGTTTGCAAATGCATAGAATTAAATACATAGGATTGAAGCCAATTATATTGAAAAACAGTTAGAAAAATAATTTTCTAAATTATAGTAATAAAAAGATCTGACAGCAAGGCCTCTCGTAATTTCAAAGTTGTGCTGAGCTTAACAGTCTTAAGAAATCTGCCCTAGCCGTCATGTTCTATGAATATATCTGTGCTTTTTATTAGGGACAGAGTCAAGGCACTGTTAATACTGGTGTGACTTGTTGCCTGTGATCTTAACTGAGAGAAATATAAATTTCAGTTAGAAGTTCGTAAAAATAAAGATATAATTTTTCCCATCCAAGTTCACTTTCCTCCTCGATTTGGGTTTAGTGAACTCACGTTCATAAACCCTCTCAGGAGACAGGGCATCCACCAAGTGACCACACAGTAGACGTGGGGTTTCAGTCGTGGGCACTGCTGGGAAGAAGCGGCGTGGGGCTGGGAGAGCACAGAGGGCGTGACCTGGCCAGGCGGGGCTCCCATATGAAGGGCTATGAAGGATGTGAGCGTGAAGGGTATGGTCATGTTGTGTTGACTCCCGTTGCTCTGCTTCTGTTTCAGGATTCAATGGTTTCAATGTGCTCTTATCTGGCAGTCAGCACCCCCATGCCGTGGGACCCTCTTCAGGTCAGCTGCCGTCCCTCAGTGTTCCTTGCATGGTCTTACCACCTCCGACGCTGGGCCCTTTTCCTGTTCTCTGTTCTCCCACAATGCCTGGACCAGTGTCCTCTGCCCTTGGCGCTCTCCCAAACTCGGGACCTGTGAATTTTGGCCTGCCTGGCCTCGGATCAACAGCTCACCTTCTCATCAGCCCTGCAGCCATGGTTAATCCAAACTCCTCAACACTCCCCTCCACAGACCCTCAGCTTCAGGGTCCACACTCACTTAACCTGAGTCCAGTGATGTCAAGATCACACGTCATCCAGCCTGAATCCCCCGTTTACGGGGGACATCCAGTCTCTGCAGTAAAATTACAACAGGTAAGTACTGAAGTTTCATTCCAATTCGGTACAAGAAGGCTCCTCACTCTGTGATGGGGTGTGCCTGTATTTGATGAGCTTCGATTTTAGTGACATGGCTGTAGGGCAGGGGCCCTCGGTCAAGTTCTCCCCGCTTCCGCTGTAGACCCAGAGTTATCTGCTTACTTAGAAAGCATGTAGACTTAAGGCAGGAGATCCTCTGCTTTAAAGACAAAAACATTTTTTAGTTGTCAATTTGTTTCTTAAAATTAGAGCAACATATTTTAGGCAAAATTCAGGGGGATTTTTGATGAATGCTGAATATTTGGATGATTTCTCCAAGCTTTCATTTCGTTAGGTCAATAAAGGAGACCACCCTGAATTTTAATTTTACAGCTATTGAAACAGTCAAGGGAAATGGAAGTCTTGATACTAACACAAAGATTTTTAGCATTTGTCATTTCTTAAAACGCAATGTTTAGAAGAGAATGGATATATATATTCAGATAAAATATATACAATGTACATATATGAATGTATATAATCAATATAAATTAATCAGTACTGTATTTCCCCCCCCAAAATCCATTTATAGTTGAGTCAGTCAGTATTTGTTGAATTCCTATTAGGCATTAGGCATTGTTCAGAGTAATTACTTTCTCTCCCAGAGAAAGAGTTATGTTTTGGCCAAAAATATTTTAGACAAGTTATTCAGAGGCTCAAAAGTTTGCTAGACACTGAAATAAACATGTTAGTTTTTAAACAAGGTGATTGTAACATGACATATGCTTTTTGATCACCAGTTACAGGCCAGGCACTGATCTAGGCAGTGAGGAGGTAACAGTAAACAGGATAATGGCCCCTGCCCTTTTTGGGCACACTGAGGGGATAAATACTTAACATTTAAGGTGAGAGGATAAGTATCAGCAAGTAAACAAAAGAAGCCAAGACACATGCACTTCCTATTTGCCTAGCATGGTCTGAAGTGCTTTATAAATATTATCTCATTTCATTCTTACAGCCCTGTGAGGTTGGTCTTTATCATCCCCTTATATGGATGTCCCCCAGCTGAGGGATACACTGGTTAAGTAGTTTGCCCTCGGTCACACAGCTAGCTAGGGCAGGTGCCAGTGCCGTGCTTGTAACCTGTGTGCTAGGCTGCCTTTTTGCACACAAAATAAATCAGTTAATTTCCAGCTGGGATAAGGGTTGTGCAGGAGATAAATCGGGTGAGTGTGAGGAGGGACCGCCTGCATCACGATCGCAATGACACAGTCGAGAGATGGCTTCCAGGTCAGAGACTGAGAGCATTTCACTTCACTTCTGTTTTTACTTACTCTTTCTCTCTTTTTTAGTCACCAGCTCCAGTGACCCCCAAGAGCATCCGACGCACACATCGTGAGACATTTTTCAAGACCCCTGGCAGCCTTGGAGACCCTGTCCTTAGGAGAAGAGAAAGAAATCAGTCACGAAACACCAGCTCGGCACAGAGGAGACTCGAAATACCCAGCGGCGGGGCTGACTAACCTGACACTGCCAGGCGGGGTGGGAGCAAACCACCCGAATCTCCCCGTGTACAGGTCACGTCCTAGGCAGAATGGAAACCATCGGCGTTCACACGCACCCTTCCTCTCTTGCACCCACTGGTTCTAATGCTAACTTCCCATCATGATGAGTCATCTATTTTCCTGAAAGTAATTATTATTAATTGTGCATTTAATACTAGTGAGAGTCCAGACTCTGCGTGGTGTCACAGTGAAAGCGCTGACTGACTTTCGTGGTTTGATTCAAGAATCCTCTTATTGCTGGAAGTAGATCTGAACAGGCTGTGGGACCCGGTGGTTTTTCTAAAGGGGGGGGCCTGTCTAGCACTTAACCTGGGTGAGCATTCTTGACATGTATTTCTCCTGGCCCTGAGTAGATCTGTGGCGAGAGAAACTTCCTTTCTGCAGTTTAAAAAAGCTACTGCTTCCTTAGGCTTCACCGGGAAGCCAGCTTCAGTTGTGAATCCTATGGTATTATTTATTTTGTTCCTGAAATGGGATTTAGTGCAAAAAGTTTACAACTACAGCAAAACACATGTTTTTCAGGGTATGACGACTTGAATGTTTATACTTTTTTCCTATAATTTGCCCTGCGCTTACTTTACAACCTAGTAAAAATGTGGATAAATGTATTCGCATGACAGAATGTCAAGACCAAAATAACTGTGAAAGACACACCTGCTCTGATGGACTGTGCTGACCTCTCTAGGCACGAGAACCAAGATGGACTCAGCAGCCGAGCGGCTGCCTCTCCAGTAGCTGTGTGAGCGATGAGGTTTCAGTGTGCATGTGCAGTCTCCTTCACTACATGGCCCTGTGGTGTTTTATTTAAATGTTGACTGTAGAGTATCAGGTATGGGTGCCTTCTAACAATTGCTGTTTATTGAATAAATCAGGATGGTAGAAAGTAATTATATGGAAAACCAGAACCTGGATGGGACTTTTCAGTGGAATTCTGAAGAGTAACGGTGTAGAAATTGATATAGGACAATAGGTGATTCTTTTATTTTTTCCTTTACTTTTTTTGTTCATGTTCAGAAGGGTAAGAGGGAAAATGGACACATTATGTTCAGTATCCAAGAGTATTCAAACCAGAGTTACTTTTCAGACTACTTCTGAAAAATAAGAACGGTGAGTGCAGGGGTTCATTGTTCTAGCATGAACGCAGTATCCCTTAGTTAAATCGTATTACTTTAGGGTTTCCTGAAGTAGCAGACAGATCTTTGTATTCCTAGATTTATTGATATTTACCTCATTCTCTTCTCTTCGGAATTAATGGCTTCCTCCCTCCCTTCCTTTCTTTATTCCTTTCTCTTTTTTTAAACTTCTATCTTAGATTTGGAATCTTGGTGTAGGGTTTTATTTTATTTTTATTTTTGGACCCAATAAAATGTTTTATGAAAGAATAAAAATATTAATTTAAGAGACTCTGGGAGTCTGAGTAAGGTAGCTTTATATTAACTACAGGAAAATCTTAGCCTTATTACCCCCACAAGATTTTTGAAAACTTGAGGTAGGTAGCCAGATTAAATAAATTTGCTATTATATAAAATTTTTATCAACACTAAACTTTTAAAGTTTAGAATATGGTATTTTTTCCCTTTTTCACAATCTCTAGAGTTAGATAAAAATATGATTCTAATCGTCAACAGTTGCATGGTAATGATTACCCTGAAGTAATATGATAGGTTCCCTATCAAAACAAATAAAAATATGCCTTTTTCGGGTAGATTACAGGACACACAGCATATAGATCTGCACAGGGTATGTGGATTTTAAATACACCATGCTTAAGACCTTCCACAAAATAATTCCACTTGAGAGGTCTACATTTAGATGTACACACAAACTGATTTCCCCTCCTTGTTCTTGGATGCTCGCCACTTATTGCTTTAACTTCTTTGCTATCTTTTTTAAATTCTGTCCATGATGTGACTACATAAACCTCAGAGAATTCCCAGTTCTTGAGGAGTGTTAAATAAAGCAACCCCATAGAGGAGACTGCTATGACTGTGACCATACTTAGCAATAGAAAACGGAGAACAAACTCCTGTGTTCAGAACCCACTTCTTAACGTGGCTGTGTGATCCGTAAAGGTGGAAGAGGAAAGCAGTGGTCGCTTCAGGCAGGAAGTGAACCCGCTGCCCACAGAGCAGCTGACCGTGGGGAAGCCGCTGAGTGGGGTGTGGGTGCTCGTGCGGGAAGACGTGGTGGCGTTGTGAGTTGATCACTGTGTAATTTAGTAGAAGAAAACAATTGCTGCTGATCCTGCTAAGGAACTGCAGCTGTGAGTTGGCACTGAGGGAGGCGTGTGCCCTACACTGTCCAGGGTTTGTGAAACCCTTTCATGCTGGTACCAGAGTTGGGGGTATAACTTTTATACTTGAATCTACCTACCAAGTTTACATTTCTCAATTCCTTTTTATAAGGTGCTATTTCTGTATTTAAATAACTTTTTTTTTCAATGTAAAGCTGCTTTCTGCTTCTCCTATTGCACTGCTAGTTTTATGTAGGTTGTAATTTTATTGCTGCATACTGCTTTTTTCCTATTATTTAGTTCTGCTCTTTTTTTCTAATGGCTATATTATCTATAGCTGTCTACTTGTAACTTTACTGCGTGTAAACTGATTTTTTTCTTTTAGAAAAATATTAAGCTTTATAAAATAGCAATAAAAACTAATTCATTTAATAAGACAGTTGTGTTTGTTGGTGGACTATCTGTGTTTCAATAAAACTGTTAAGAGTTGCAGCACAGCCAACCAGACCCTCAAGCCCAAGTCAGGTCTTTTTGCCGAGACCTTCCAGTGGTTCCTAACATTTACTGTTATCAGGAGTCATGAGGGCTTGGGAGGGTTGAGAGACTATGCTATTGAGCTTCTGATTTCTGAGTGAGAATCTCTGGAGGTTTGGAGCTTCCAGATGATTCTGATACTTATCCAATATAAGAATCACAGGTGAATGCAGACCACCTCCCCGACTTCTCTTGATGTCTGCAAGGTGAAATGCTTCTCAGTCTAGCCGATGCCCACCTTTAGTCCAAAGCCAAATTCTATTGTTAACCCTCACCTTTAAATGAACCTCCAAGCAGACTGGATCTGATTTCCTTGGCTCATTGTATCTCCAGGTCAATTATGTTGCACTGTTGTCAAGTCTCCCCTGCTAACTTGTGAGGTGCTAGGGAAAACAACCTTGAAACCTCAATATCAAGCCCTGTGCTTGGTACCCAGTAGAAGCCCCCAAAATGGTGAAGGGAGGAACTGTAGGACCCCCACAGCAGGGCTGCCTCTTTGCCAGCATTCAGTTAAATTCAGCTTTGCCTCCCTTGTTTTATTGTGACCTCTTCTTTCCTACACATCTCTTCTTGTCCCAGTCTCTAGCCTTCCTTCTCAGAAGACATTTATAAAACCATATATAAACTAACCCAGGGTAAATTTGCTTCTACACACACACCAGGATTAGGATTTTACTAGCATATATTTAGGGGCATATTACATTATAACAGGGTTGTGCTGTATTGCAGGCATCTACCAATGTCTTCTCACATGTGTCCCATCTTTGTTCTCTCTAGTGGTGTAAACCATGCTCTGGACAAGCAGACTCATGGGATAATCATGAAAGCAACTTGGTTTTGCCTCCCTGTGTCTCTTTAAGCCTGGTCAATGGGGGTAACACACTGGCTCTTGGATGAACATTAGATTAGGTGCTGTGACTTATCTGGTGACTGTAAGTAATAGAAGTTCTATAGTCATTTTAAGTTACAAAGAAGTCTCAATTCATTTTGTGGAATGAGCATTTAAAACTTCACCACCTGGGGCTCACTTAAGATGAGAAAGGAGGGCGTGCTCCTTTGCCTCTGCGGAGCATTTCTCCCTCCTCAGTGTGCTTGCCTAGATTTCCAACCCCAGCAAGGTCAAAGCAGGGCGGTGGGAAAGGCAGCAGGATATCCACGGTTTAACAGGCACCGCCATAAGCAGGCTTCTCATACCGTGGGACTGGCCGTTATTTGAGCTGTGTCTATGGACAGTCCTTCAGAGGCCTCGGGTGGGAACATTTGCCTGAACTTCCTGTGATGCAAGCAGTGCATTTTCCTCCAGCTGCTATTCACCCTCAGTTTCTGGTTCTCCTGCAGTCCACTCCACACAGACCCTTGGGCGGGATTTAGAACAAGTCCAGGCTGACTCTCTCTGCCACAAGCCCAAATCCAGTGCCCTTTGCCCTGATTCTTGGAAAGAAGGCCCAGCCAAACTCCCAGAAGCCTCTCCCTCCCTCCTATGCCAAAGCTGCTAGCCCACCCACAACCCCAGGTCCCCCAGGCCAGAGTCATGCACAGGAACACTCTCCAACTGCAGACAAGAGGTGAGGCAAGCAACACCCCCCTCACCTCCCCTTAGTGGCTCTAGGGAGGCAGAGGAGGGGAACCACAGCATAACTCTCCAAAGAAATCTCCACAAAATCCATTTCTATTTCCATTCACTCAACCCTTTCAAGGCTCTTTCAAGGCTTTGTGGGTGAAGGGATTCCATGGCTGTGCGACTGGTGAGCAAACCTCCTGTATCCATTCTTTGGAATGCAGCATTTACTATAATTTAGCGTTGCAGCCAAGCTCACCATTTAACATACAGTTAAAACAGTTATAAATTTCTGTTGTCCAAGATTTGCATTTTCCTAGGTGATTGTTATGGCACTTAATATCTCACCCTTATAAAAGTAATTTTTGATAGCTATTAATTTGTTTTTAGTGTTAAGATCGGTTTGATTAGTTTGATGTCTTTCTATCTTGAAAATGCTTCTGAAATTAAGAAATCATACTTAAAGCTAAATTTTCTAAAGTTTTCTTCTTTTCATTCTCTCATATCTAAATTCTTTTTTGTAAATAGCCCATCGGCAGTCTTCAGTTTGATTGGCTCTTCTATACAAGCATCCAGTCTTTCCCCAACTGGGCCCTGAAGAACTCAATTGTTAATAGATATTCAGAGTCAAATAAAAGTGGGTAATCCTGGTAAAAGAAAATTAAACAGTTATTTTTTTTTTTACTACAGGATTTATTAGAGAGTTAAATTTGCAAGAGGAAATATAGTATACATACAAATTTTTTTAAACCGATTTGATAGCAGGACCATTTTTTTCTTAAAGCATCTTACAAGAATAGGGTTCGGCAGAAGGTCCTTTGAGAAGCAATGAATTAATCCACCAAACAACCCTCCAAAACTTTCTTAGTCTTCACTGATAAGAAAAACGATATTAGCTTCTTAAGGTCAAAGACCATAGATGATTTCTAACTGTATTTACAATGCCTGCCACAAAATGTGCACCCAATAAAAAATTGGGAAGATCAATGCGTAGATGAGTTACCACAAATAATTAAAAAAAAAAAAAAACTTACAGGAATTTTTCACTGAATGGTTCTAGGTACATACTAGTTATTAGTTATTTAATAAATAATTGTGGTATAGCTTGTTTTTTTGGTTTTTGTTTTTTTAGTTTAGAAGAATGGCCTCGACCATACCACCAAAGCTTATAAAATAAATTGAATTGTATCAATCCTGCTTTTACCCCTTCAGTGGCATCCCATGCAGCATTTTCCTGACTCTGTTAGCATGCCTGTCCAGTCCCTCCACTGTCTGGCCCTGACTTGCCTTCCCAGCTCTGCTAGTTACTGTGTGTTGCCCCTCAGCATTCATTTCCGGTCCCCATCTAAGTTCTTTATCACAGGGTCTGGAAGCCTGGAAACTACATTTCCCAGGTCCCTTTACTACCAGCTTCTAGAGCGATTCTGTCAATTAAATGCACTGATGCAGGATTTGGTAGAGAGAAAGAAAGCTGAGGCTTTCTTACACTAGGAGCAACCCATGCACAGATTGCAGCGGACTGAGTTTTTGCAGCAGTCATTCTTTATTCTACTGTCTAGTCCAAGACCATGTACCAGCTGTGATGTTGGCAGTGGTTTCATACTGTTCCCAACCACCTTGAGGAAACAGCATCTCCAAACCTCTGGATAGCAGCCATGGTGACATGATCTAAACACTTCACAACAATCCCCTGACTTCTACTTTCCCTTACTTCCAGCGATTTTGTAAGTACCTACTTCCCTCTATTAAAGCTTTCCTGCTAGAAATACCTAGAGTGTTTTCCAATTTCCACACAGAAGCCAGCAGTCTTATCTCTACCACTCCTCCTCCCTCCTTCTCCTGCACCCATCCTCTGTCAATCACTCCATTCTCAGTGCTCACATTCTTCATATTCTTTTATGCATCCTTGCCTTTGCACAGCCATCCTCTTCCTAAAATGCCCTCCTCCCACTCCCATTTCTCTTTCTCTGTTAGGCTATCTCATATGCATCTTCCAAAATCCAGCTCAAATGTCCCTCCCTCAGGTAGAATGAGTTGGTTTCCCCACCACATTGTGAGATCCTCCAAGGCAGGAATTAAGTTTTTCCCATCTAGGGCCTAGCACTGTGCTCAACAAGTGTATGGATAAATGGTCCACCAAGCTGAAGAAGGATATACAGTAGTGCCCCTTGAGTTATCAGGGCAGCTGTGGCTTAATATGCAATGCCAAGATGAAAATAGTGAGTATGATAAACAGCAGTTCCTCACCAGAATCAAACATTCATTGATTCTTACCAGAATCAAATCATGCATAGCCCCACCCCACAAAAGTCGTGCTGATCTTTTACTCATTCAGTAAACATTTATTGTTACTATGCAAATGGAAGTAGTCTTGGGGGAGGGGTACTCCATCATTTTTCTCTCTTTAATAAGGTAGAGAATTATGGAAATGTAGAGCCCAAAGGAATCTTGAAAATTATGTTATCCACTCCCCCATTTTACAGAAGGGAAATAGAGGCAAGGGGTTTAAGTGACTTGGCTTGGATTACACAGCTACCTAACCACAAAGCCGGACTAGAACACAGGGCTGCCAACAACCCAGTCCAGCACACTTGTCCCTGTGCTGTGCCACTTGTCAAGCTAAGGCAAAATCCATTAACAAAATGTTAAAGGAGTTGTCCGTACATATCTATCCAATTTTCAGGATGTATGAATTTTATACACCACAAACTTGGATGTGCAGAAAGTTGTGACTTTATTATACTTTATTACAGACAGTCCTCCTCTCTTTGCACAGCAAACTGAGACTGTGCAAAGCAATCTTAACATTGGACCTGGGTTTTGGGAAATGCTTATGAGATCGCCAGAGAATAAGAAATAGGGGTGGGAGGAGGGCATTTGAGGCAAAGAGAATGGCTGGTGCAAAGGCAAGGATGCATAACTGCAATGATTCTGTGATCTTTAAAATTTTTATTAAAACATTAAAAACCCTCTTACTATTGACTATAAGTATTTACGGAAATGAAAAATAGTAAAACTAATATTTATTTATTATGTAATTTAAAACGTTATAAATATTGGGAATGAAAGTGTTTTATTCCTTTGTAAAAAACATGAAAGTCTGAACAGCGCTTACCTCTTCATTGTATAAATGACAATGAGTACAAGACATCTTTTCTATGTCTTTTTTTTTCGTTTGTTTAATTTTTTGTTTATTGCAGTAACATTGGTTTATAACATTGTAAAAATTTCAAGTGTACATCATTGTACTTCTATTTCTGCATAGATTACATCATGTTCACCACCAAAATACTAATTACAACCCATCACCACACACATGTACTGAATTATCCCTTTCACCCTCCTCCCTCCCCCCTTCCCCTCTGGTAACCACTAACCCAATCTCTGTCCCTATGTGTTTGTTTATTGTTGTTATTATCTACTACTTAATGAAGGAAATCATACGGTATTTGACCTTCTCCCTCTGACTTATTTCACTTTGCATTATACCCTCAATGTCCATCCACGTTGTCACAAATGGCTGGATTTCATCGTTTCTTATGGCTGAGTAGTATTCCATTGTGTATATATACCACAGCTTCTTTATCCATTCGTCCCTTGATGGGCACTTAGGTTGCTTCCAAGTCTTGGCTATTGTGAATAACGCTGCAATGAACACAGGGGTGCATGTATCTTTATGCATTGGTGTTTTCAAGTTCTTTGGATAAATACCCAACAGTGGAATAGCTGGATCATATGGTAGTTCTATCCTTGCTTTTTTGAGGAATCTCCATACTGTTTTCCATAGTGGCTGCACCAGTTTGCACTCCCACCAGCAGTGTATGAGAGTTCCCTTCTCTCCACATCCTCTCCAACACATGTTGTTTCCTGTCTCGTTAATTCTAGCCATTCTGACGGGCGTCAGGTGATATCTCATTGTAGTTTTGATTTGCATTTCCCTGATAGTTAGTGATTTTGAACATCTTTTCATGTGTCTGTTGGCCATCTGTATATCTTCTTTGGAGAAATGTCTGTTCAGGTCTTTTGCCCATTTTTTAATTGGGTTGGTAGTTTTGTTGTTGTTGAGATGCATGAGTTCTTTATATATTTTGGAGATTAAGCCCTTATCAGATGTATGGTTTGCAAATATCTTCTCCCAATTGTTAGGTTGTCTTTTCGTTTTGTTGATGGTTTCCTTTGCTGTGCAGAAGCTTTTTAGTTTGATGTAGTCCCATTTGTTTATTTTTTCTATTGTTTCTCTTGGCCGGTCAGACGTGGTGCTTGAAAATATGTTGCTAAGACCGATGTCGAAGAGCATACTGCCTATGTTTTCTTCTAGAAGTTTCATAGTTTCAGGTCTTACATTCAAGTCTTTAATCCATTTGGAGTTAATTTTTGTGTATGGTGTAAGGTAAGGGTCTACTTTCATTTTTTTGCATGTGGCTATCCAGTTTTCTCAACACCATTTGTTGAAGAGACTTTCTTTTCTCCATTGTATGTTCTTGGCTCTTTTGTCAAAGATTAGCTGTCCATAGATGTGTGGGTTTATTTCTGGCCTTTCGATTCTATTCCATTGATCTGTGTGTCTGTTTTTGTGCCAGTACCATGCTGTTTTGGTTACTATAGCTTTGTAGTATATTTTGAAATCAGGGAGTGTGATACCTCCAGCTTGGTTCTTTTTTCTCAGGATTCCTTTAGCTATTCGGGGTCTTTTGTTGTTCCATATAAATTTTAGGATTCTTTGTTCTATTTCTGTGAAAAATGTTGTTGGAACTTTGATAGGGATTGCATTGAATCTATAGATGGCTTTAGGAAGTATGGACATCTTAACTATGTTAATTCTTCCAATCCAAGAGCACGGAATATCTTTCCATTTCTTTGTGTCTTCTTCAATTTCTTTCAGCAATGTTTTATAGTTTTCGGTGTACAGATCTTTCACCTCTTTGGTTAAGCTTATTCCTAGGTATTTTATTCTTTTTGTTGCAATTGTAAATGGGATGGTATTCTTAATTTCTCTTTCTTCTACTTCGTTGTTAGTGTACAGAAATGCAACTGATTTTTGTACGGTGATTTTGTATCCTGCAACTTTACCATATTCGTTTATTACTTCTAAAAGTTTTCTGGTGGATTTTTTAGGGTTTTCTATATATAAAATCATGTCATCTGCAAATAGTGACAGTTTCACTTCTTCCTTTCCAATTTGGATTCCTTTTATTTTTTTCTCTTGCCTGATTGCTCTGGCTAGGACTTCCAATACTATGTTAAATAGGAGTGGTGACAGTGGGCATCCTTGTCTGGTTCCTGTTCTTAGAGGGATAGCTTTCAGTTTTTCACCATTGAGGATGATATTAGCTGTCGGTTTCTCATATATGGTCTTTATTATGTTGAGGTACTTTCCTTCTATCCCCATTTTATTCAGAGTTTTTATCATAAATGGATGCTGTATCTTGTCAAATGCTTTCTCTGCATCTATTGAGATGATCATGTGATTTTTGTTCTTCATTTTATTAATGTGGTGTATTACGTTGATTGATTTGCGAATGTTAAACCATCCCTGCATCCCTGGAATAAATCCCACTTGATCGTGGTGTATAATCTTTTTAACGTATTGTTGGATGCGATTTGCTAGTATTTTGTTGAGGATTTTTGTATCGATGTTCATCAGTGATATTGGCCTGTAATTTTCTTTTTTGTGTGTTGTCCTTGTCTGGTTTTGGTATCAGGGTAATGTCAGCTTCGTAGAATGAGTTAGGGAGCTTCCCTCCCTCCTCAATTTTTTGGAAGAGTTTGAGAAGGATAGGTATTAAGTCTTCTTTGAATGTTTGGTAGAATTCCCCAGGGAAGCCGTCTGGTCCTGGACTTTTATTTTTGGGGAGGTTTGTGATTACTGTTTCGATCTCCTTACTGGTGATTGGTCTATTCAAATTCTCTACTTCTTCTTGATCCAATTTGGAAGGTTGTATGATTCTAAGAATTTATCCATTTCTTCCAGATTGTCGAATTGGTTGGCATATAGCTTTTCATAGTATTGTCTTATAATCTTTTGTATTTCTGAGGTGTCTGTTGTAACCTCTCCTCTTTCATTTCTGATTTTACTTATTTGTGCCTTCTCTCTTTTTTTCTTGGTGAGTCTAGCTAAAGGTTTGTCTATTTTGTTGATCTTTTCAAAGAACCAGCTCTTGGTTTTATTAATTTTTTCTATTGTTTTTTTGGTCTCTATTTCATTAATTTCTGCTCTGATTTTTATGATTTCCCTTCTTCTACTGATTTTGGGCTTTGTTTGTTCTTCTTTTTCCAGTTCCTTTAGGTGCATTGTTAGATTGTTTATTTGAGATTTTTCTTGTTTGTTGAGATAGGCCTGTATCGCTATAAACTTCCCTCTTAGAACCGCTTTTGCTGTATCCCATAAATTCTGGCATGTCGTATTTTCATTTTCATTTGTCTCCAGGTATTTTTTGATTTCTTCTTTGATTTCTTTGTTAACCCAGTCGTTGTTCAGTAGCATTTTGTTTAATCTCCATGTATTTGTGGCTTTTCTGATTTTCTTCCTATAGTTGATTTCTTCTTTCATACCGTTGTGGTCAGAAAAAGATGCTTGGTATTATTTCAATCTTCTTAAATTTATGGAGACTTGTTTTGTGGCCTAATATGTGATCAATCCTGGAGAATGTTCCATGTGCATTTGAAAAGAACATGTATTCTTCGGTTTTTGGATGGAATGCTCTGTATATATCTACTAGGTCCATCTGTTCTAGTGTGTCGTTTAAGGCCAATGTTTCCTTATTGATCTTCTGTTTGGATGATCTATCCGTTGGTGTAAGTGGAGTGTTAAAGTCCCCTACTATTATTGTGTTACTGTCTATTTCTGTTTTTATGTCTGTTAATAATTGCTTTATATATTTAGGTGCACCTACATTGGAGTGCGTAGATATTTACAAGTGTTATATCCTCTTGTTGGATTGTTCCCTTGATCATTATGTAATGCCCTTCTTTGTCTCTTTTTACAGTTTTTGTTTTAAAGTCTATTTTGTCTGATATGAGTACTGCTACCCCAGCTTTCTTTTCATTGCCATTTGCGTGGAGTATCTTTTTCCATCCCTTCACTTTCAGTTTGTGAGTGTCTTTAGGTCTGAAGTGTGTCTCTTGTATGCAGCATATATATGGGTCTTGTTTTTATCCAGTCAGCCACCCTATGCCTTTTAATTGGAGCATTTAGTCCATTGGCGCTTAAAGTAGCTATTGATAGGTATGTACTTACTGCCATTTTTAACTTTTTTTTTTCCCTCAGTGTTGTAGTAGTCCTTCTCTGTTCCTTACTTCTTCTATACAGAATTGATGGTCACTTTAGTTTGACCTCTGTCTGAAAGCTGTACTCTTTAACTCCCCTCCTCCCTCCTTTTATGTTTTTGATATCATATCTAACCTCTTTTTTGTGCATTTGTATCCATTACATTCTAATCATGGAAATAGATAATTTTTCCTATTTGTGGTCTTCTCTTTTCCCCTTAAATCAGTCCCTTTAACATTTCTTGTAGCACTGGTTTCTTGGTGACAAACTCCTTTAATTTTTGTTTATCTGGGAAAATTTTGATCTCTCCTTCCATTTTGAATGATAACCTTGCTGGGTAGAGTATTCTTGGCTGTAAGTTTTTTTCTTTTAGCACTTTAAATATATCGTGCCATTTTCTTCTAGCCTATAAGGTTTCTGCTGAGAAGTCAGCTGATAGCCTTATGGGGTTTCCTTTGTATGTAACTTGACATTCTCTTGTGGCTTTTAGGATTCTCTCTTTATCTTTAATTCTGGACATTTTGATTATGATGTGTCTTGGTGTGGGCCTCTTTGGGTTTATCTTGTTTGGGGCTCTCTGTGCTTCCTGTACCTGGATGTCTGTTTCCTTCCTTAGGTTAGGGAAGTTTTCATCTATTATTTCTTGAAATAGATTCTCTGCCCCCTTGTCTCGCTCTTCTCCTTCCAGGACACCTATAACATGGATGTTATTGCGCTTGATGGTGTCCCAGAGGTCCTGTAGACTGTCCTCACTCTTTTTAATTCTTTTCTCTTTTACCTGTTCACCTTGGGTAATTTCTTCTAGTCTTTCTTCCAGCTCACAGATCCGTTCTTCTGTATCCTCTACTCTGCTTTTGAGTCCCTCTAATGAATTTTTCATTTCCAGTATTGTATTCTTCATTTCTGATTGGTTCTTTTTTATATCTTCCATTTCTTTGTTGACATTCTCACTGAGTTCATCTATTCTTCTCCCCAGATCAGTGAGCATCCTTAACACTCTTAGTTTGAACTCTCTGTCGGGTAGGTTGCTCATTTCTGTTTCACTTAGTTCCTTTTCTGGGGTTTTGTCCTGTTCCCTTACTTGGAATGTATTCTTTTGCCTCCTCATTTTGCCTCTTTCCCTGTGCTTGTGTCTAAGTATTAGGTAGGTCAGCTACGTCTCCTGCTCTTGGATAGGTGACCTTATGTAAGTGATGCCTTAGGAGGTTTCCAGTGTGCTTCCCTCAGTTCTCAATGTTCCAGGGGTGACCCCTATGTGGGCTATGTGTGTCCTTCTATTGTGGCCTGTTAGCTCTCCCTATAGGCGCCCAGGGAGGCTGAGTTATGCTCCTGGCCAGCTGTTGTAATGCTCAGCTGTTTGTAGTTGTTGTGGGCCCTTCAGTCTCTTTATCAGGTATGGGGAGACCCAGCACAGTTGGCTGTAAGTTCTAATACCACATTTGTGTTGCAGTATTTCTTTTAACTGAGTAGGCCCCCAGCGTGGCAGGTTGTTAGGCTCAGGGCCTTACAATTGCTGTAAGCCTCTAGCCTATTAGGTCTCTTGTCAGCTCTCTGAGGATTGCAGCTGGGTGGGGCTGGCCTCAGGCACAGGAGCACCCAATTGTTTCAGGCTTTGGAAGGTGGGGCAAACCTCCTATGTGGGTCTTTGAGAAGCACAAGTCTTCTGCAGCTGACAAGCCCTGCTGCCCACAGGTCCACACACACAGTCAACACAGTCCTGCCCCGTGTGAGCACCCTGACCCCCAAGCGGACCCAGTTTCTCCACGGCGGGAGCCCCACACACTCCACCACCACCCCACACTCTCCACCCGCTCCTTGTGCACACCCTGCCGCACTCAAGTCGGCTCAGTTGCCAGGCTGCAGAGATTGCAGTCACCAATCTATGCAGGCCCACACGTTGCCTGAGGGCTTGTTGTTGGGTGGGGCCAGTCTCTAGGGTGGGCTGCCTGCCCTGGCTGAGCTGGATTAAATCGGTGCTCTAGCGGGTGGAGCAGACCCTGGGCTAGCAGGTCTCAGGGAGAACTCCAATGGCGTCTGTGTCAGCACGCTCACACCAGGCCACAACGATGGCCGCCGCCAATGTCCCAGTCCCTGGAGAGGTCTCACCCCTCACTGAGATGCACACAGGGCCTATTAGGTGAGTCTCTTTTCACCCCAGCACTGTGCACCTTTCTTTCTGGTGATTTTAGGATGCTTTCTGGAACGGGTGAGTTTGTGCGCGGGCCCTTTAAGAGCCAGTTTTAGTTTCTTTGTGAACCGGGTTTTCTGGGGGTCTCCCCAATGCTTTAGCAGCAGGCACAGTCAGATATTATGCCGCTGGTGTCGATTGTGCTGGGTCCACAAAATGCCCACAGCGGGGGCGCTCCCCGGCTCAGGACCCCGCGCCTCCAGGGAGGCTGCGTACCTGTGAGCTGCTCCCGGCGGCCGTGAAGCTGGCGGCTTGTGAAGGCGGCGTTTTTCCTCTCCGGAAGGGAGTCTCTGCCTCTTCTACCCCAGTTAGGATTGTCCGTTGTTGCAGGAGTTCCCCTTATCCAGTTGTCAGTTCTGTCTCAGGGGTAATTTTTCCACGAGTAGTTGTAAATTGGCTGTGTCCACGGGAGGAGGTGAATTCAGAGTCTGCCTACGCCGCCATCTTGACTCCGCCTCCATCTTTTCTATGTCTTGATGGATGATTATACTCCTTTCTAAGTTTGGGTCAGCTTCCAAATTTGACCCTTGGCACATTCACTCCCATGAAGTAGCTCCAAGAGTTCATTTAGTGTGAAGTTTTGCAGCGTCTCTTTCTCTGGGCATCTTCACGCTTTCTTCACCGCCACTTTCCTCGCCTGCCGCGATAAGCCCACCTGCATGAAGTTCCTCTGACTGCATATCTAGAGGCTCTCACGTGGTGACAGTGTCAACATCCCCACTGTCTACTCTTTCTTTCTAACTACATTTGTGTTTGATTCAAATTCAAACTTTTTGTTTCTTTGCTTCATTTTGTCTTTGTTGGCCAATTCTGTCTTTCGAGTATTCATTTTAATAAAATGCCATGTGTGTTTATTATCGGGAAATGCAGAGGTAATACAACTACATGCTTTGCTGTCTGCATGGGCAGAAAGACTTTGTACACGAACAAGGGACTATGAAAGAAGTGATGTGATTGGTCATTGGTCATGATGGGCATTTGTTATTTATGTAGTGATTTGTGGACTAAAGCAGTGAAGTTTGTATTTTTATGCAATTACTCACAATTAATATATCACATCATAGTAACTAAAATTTGAGCCATATGATTGGGGGACTGGTGTTATTTAACTAAACTTGGTAACTGACATGTGTGCGTATCAGAACTGTGCACAGCAAGGACTTCTTGTATATATTCTGTGATTGAAATTAATTTCTATTTTAAGCCCTCATTCTACCTTGTGGCTGAAATTAATCTCTGTTAATTCAGAATAATATCAGTCAATTTGACCTCCCCCCCACCACACAGACACTTCCTGCCACTCTCTAGAAGCAGCACTTTTAGTGGCAAGTGTTAAAAACATAATTCAAACAGGTTGAAACAATAAGGGGACTTGATAGTTCACATCACTAGAAGCACAGATTAGGACAATGACTCCAGCTCATTTTCACTCCAATCCCTTTGGTTCTGCCCTACTCCACGTGTCACTTTTATCCACAGGCTGCAGTAATTACAGTTCCACACTAGCCAACCTCAAAGGAAGAGAAAAAACAACTCTTGGGAAGTTCTTCCAGAGGACTAAGAGAGAAGTTTCTCAGAGTTCCCTGGAAAAATCTTTCCTCAGATCTTATTGGCCCAAATGGCATTACATGTCCATTTCTAGACCAATTACTGGCAAGGGATATAGGATTACCTTTATTCCATTTAGACCTATCCCTGACACTGAAGCACATAAACTCTGTAGGGGAGTGGTTGACACCTGAACAAAATTTGTGTTCTGCTAGAATGGAAAAAGCAGGAAACAGATGCTGGCTAGCAATAGCAATTTCACTACAGCCCCACCCCCTCTCCCTGCAGTCGCTTGGTGTCAGAGCATGGGGAAGGACAAATTGGTCCTCAGTCCTTATCTGTTCATTGACATCAGCTGAGATGTACATTTTCCTTTCTGCTGTTCAGTCCCTATTATCCCTTTTGACATCTACTGTGACTTCCTTGGACACCAAGTCCACCCTCTTGGCATCCCCTGCTGGGCCTTCCTCATCCAACCACAAGGCGTCTCCGAGTCTGCTTGTTCTCAGTCCCATGTTTACCACACTACTCACAGCCCCTAGGAAAACCGCTCCTTTTTTAGGATGATGATTTTCCCACTGCTTTACGCACAACTCAGTCACGCAGGAAAGTGTTGTGAGGCTGCCTCTGGTTCTCTCTGTCAAGAGGGTTTCAGGTAAGACTGGGCCACAGTCTCATGTCCTGTTAAGTCTACCCCTTTGAAGCTGCCATTTGTAAAGCTTCAACTTGATGTGCAAAGCAATTAGCTTTTTCAACTCTGCAAGGTCACTCTGGAAAAGTGTTTCAATCGTTTAGAGGGCATAAATCTTAGAAAACCTCTTGTCTTATACACATATAAAGGTGTTTATCATTCCATTGTTTGTAACAACAAAAAGCTATAAACAAACTAAAGTTCCAACAACATGGATGAATTGTGATCTAGTCACATCACATACTGCTATCGAATATTTTAGATGAAATAACCTGATCGGTATGCCTCAACATGGATACATTTAAAATATATAATGTTGAGTGGAAAAAGTAATTTGTAAAAAGATATGTACATTTTACATTATGTATATTTTTAAAGCACTTTTGTAATACAAATAAGAAAGAATAGACATAAAATTCTTTATTGTATCATCAGAATAGAGTTACTTCTAGAAGGGTGGGGTTTAAAAAGAGAATGAGAAGGGATTGGCGGGATGCCTCAACTGCATCTACAATGTTTCATTTCTTCTCTAGCAAAGGGATCTGAAGTCAATATGGCAAATGGTAACAGTTGGTAATTCTGGGAGGTAAGTACTGGCATCTTTGCTGTATTAATCCCTGTACTCTGCTGTATGTTAGAAATACTTTGTAATTTTAAAATTAAAATAAATATTTTTATTATAATAACTTTAGAAAATGATTACCACCTGTTTACTATCAATCGATGGTTCCTAGATTTGGGGTTTTCATGGGTGCAGAATATCTGCTGCCTCTTCCTAGAGGAAGGTTGTACAATCTCACTGTGTTGAACTCAGCAGAGGCCATGAACTTACTTTTTCCAAAGAAATGGAGACGGAAGTGATGTGTGTCCCTTTGGAGCAGAAGATTTAAGACACTGCTCATGGTTTTCTATGTCTGCTTTTCCTTCTGCCAGGAAACTAGATATCCCAGAGATAGGCTGCTCTGTCACTGTCTTCAGCAAGGAGCAGAGACGTAGCCAATCTGCAGTGAACGTGTCATGTGAGCAGAAATAAAAGTTGTTCTCAAATCACTGAGATCTGGGGCTGTTTACTACTTCAGCCTAATTTAGGCTCTCCTAACCAGCACAATTTCAAAAGCGTAATAAATGAGGGACCAACATAGGACGGGCTGTCAAAATCACTATCAACATCTCCTAGCACCATCTTTTTTTTGTTTCCAGTGCAGAAGACATTATAGCAAAATAAGGAAGAGTTATTTAAACTCAATCAATTCAACACCTTAAAACTTAACTATGCCCCTCTCAGCCCCTACTGCCACAGCCCAATTTGGCATCAGGCTTATGGAAAGCTTCATCATCAACTGGCTTTTGGGATAAACCAGTGATTTCAACCTGGGGTGTGCTAAGAGTTTTCAAGGGATACGTATGTATTAGAATAATTTTAAGGGAATCAACTTTCCTTGTATCTTCAAATTACATTTGTACTCATTTCTAAAACTGATAATCTTGGTAATTTCTAAAACTGATAAACTTGATAGCCTTGGAAATCTCTGGGCAACTGTTATGCTGGTATATTATGTTACTTTATTTCTGTTGTGTTGTGATGTGCTTGTTGTGCTGTGCTGTGTTATGCTGTGTTGTGCTGTGTTGTGTTATGCTGTTATGCTGTGTTCTGCTGTGCTGTGTTGTGCTGTGCTGTGTTGTGTTGTGCCGTGCTGTGTTGTGCCGTGCTGTGTTGTGCTGTGCTGTGTTATGCTATGTTGTGCTGTGCTGTGTTGTGTTGTGCTGTGTTGTGTTGCGTTGTGTTGTGCTGTACTGTGTTACGTTGTTACAGTACTCTGTCCCCATCTCCCCTGTCTCTAAGCCCTTCTTCTCCGATTAAAAAAGAAGAGTTCAGGGGCCGGCCCGGTGGCGTAGTGGTTAAGTGTGCACACTCCGCAGAGGTGGCCTGGGGTTCGGATCCCTGGTGCGCACCGACACACCGCTTGTCAAGCCATGCTGTGGCAGCTTCCTACATAAAGTGGAGGAAGATGGGCACGGATGTTAGCCCAGGGCCAGTCTTCCTCAGCAAAATGAGGAAGATTGGCAACAGATGTCAGCTCAGGGCTGATCTTCCTCACACAAAAAAAAGAAGAGTTCACCTCCCACACAATTGAATGTTAGAGGGGTACACTGTTTGGGGTATAGAAATCTATGGGCCGTCCATCATAGGGACGATTTTAAATACTGGTATCTGTGCTGAGAAAGTAAAAGATTCTAACGACTGATGAAATCCTTTTGCAGATCAGGTAGCTTTCTTTTGCTGTCAACACCACTGAAGCAAAACTAAGCCAGTGGTCCATTGATCATTAAAAAAAAAAATTGAAAGAGTACTAGGTCATTCTTGGCAAGTAACTCAAATCATTCAAAGAATTGAGTTACATTGCCTAATATAATTTCTTCCCGTCCCATTACTTATTTCTGTGAATGAAGTTTCCTAAGGTTTTCAACTAGAAAAAAATGATAAATACAGATAATATTGATGCTAACTCTTCTCTCATTCTAGCAATAATGAACATTCATCATAGATAAATGAACTAATTTTTTTAAAAACCCCATCTACCTCACTGAGAGGTAGATTTCGAAATAAAGCACTATTTTTTAACGTTTAATAATTATCAACATTTGTAATATATTTGTGTTTTTAATCAATTGCATACTAAAAAATATAAACAACTAAAGGTTATAGCCACAGAAAAATTTTGTAATTTAAATTCTAATTTATATACTTATTTTTGTTACAGAGAAATATATATGTAAAATGTAATATATATAACATTATATACTCATATATAAGATATATATGTATAAAATATTAGGATGTAAGTCGGTTGGGGGAGTGGAATTCAAATATAAGTTTAAGGAGGAAAAGGAATTATGTAAGAATTAGTCATTTAACAGAGCTTGCTGACATAATTTTAAAATGGCTGATGGTGTATATCAAATCCCTTTGGTATTTAGATTCCGTTGTATACATTTAAAGGGGTGATATAGTAGCAGTTTTATTTTAAAATGTTGATATTCACAACCACGGAAGATTATATTTCCTACAACCATTTAAACTGATAATTAAAATGTTTACCTACCAACTTAAAAATGTACTAGTATTTTTCAAAATTATTTTAAGGGCTACATGAGCAAAACCATCTGCAGACCACCACCGTATTCCCAGAGCTGGACCCTCTTATGCTCATCCCTCATCCTGCAGCTCCCTGTAGGCTCCCAGCATTGCCCACAAGGTGGCAGTAGTGCCTGTGCAGAAGGACCAATTTCCAAATGGAAAATTTGGATGACTTCTGAATCATTCCCATATTTCATTTGCAATCAACATGCTAAATAAACAGTTTACATATTGCATTAGAACAATAAATGTCCACTGTGACTTACCACTGCTGAATTTCAAAATATTTTATTAAATTTTCCAGTCGTGTAGCAAATAAACTATAGCTATGAATACCAGAGCTATCTAAATCTCTTTGCACCCACCTAGGAATGACCCGGACATTAAATTCATTTTTACACTCCTCTCTGCTTTGCTCTACCCCACTGCTTACGCAGTCGCTGCCCACCCCCAGCTTTAGTTGCTAGGCAACTAAAAGAGCTTTGCTGTTCTTGAAGACTAACCATTAACTGCCCTCATTTTCTCTAATGAGACCATGGCTGCAGCCCAAATCACCTCCTTTTCCTGAAAAACAGAGCAGGATGCTTATGACTTATGCTAATAGTGAGGCAAATCACATCCCAATAGATAAATGCAGGAAAAGGAAACCCAGACTGCTTGAGCAGCTCTGAACACAATACCGGAACACTGGACTAACAAGGGCTGTGTGGCCTCACTAAGAAGGTCATGCTATCACTGAGCACCTACCACTCACTAGGCACTGTGCTAAGTGCTGCACACTTATTATTTTTTTAACTTTCAAAATATTATTTCTTTTAATACCCAACCCTATTTTTTGAAGGTTTTTACACCCCAGGTCAGAGCAACTTTCTAAGATTTCGTTGGGTGCAAGATATGCTGTTTTTTTGAGAAAGGGCTATTGACAAAAGGGACGTGGGAACAGAAAACTTTAACAGATAACCATTCACCAGTCATTCTTAGCCAAATCTGTTTTGTTTTTTTTTTAATTTTAATTTTTACTTTAATTTTCCAGATCGGAAAGCTGAGACCCTTAGAAGTTAAACCATTTGTCTAAGTCATAGAGCCAGCAAACGGCAGATTAGTTTCCGTCAGACTCTAACACCATCATGGCACACTGCCTCTTGTTCATATCGAGTTCAGAATATTGTAACAATTACTTTCTAAGCTCATTAATTCATAAAAAGGTGTCCTTTGTCCAACATGAACAAGTACGATGAAAATTTTTACAGTAAAACTCTGGCAGGCTCTTCTCTGTGCATGAACGGCACATTTGCAGTCTCTGTGTAAGCAGCATTGGACTGACTTGAGTTTAAACCTTGCTTTGCCACTTGTATAACCTGAGAAAGTTGCCTCCTCACTTTGGGCCTCAGTTTCTCCTCTGTAAAAATAAAAATAAATAGTGTCTACCTCATAGAGATGATTTGAAAATCAATGTTGTGTATTAGTCAGGATGTATTAGATGCTGCAGAGAAGGGACTCCCAAACGTGTAATGGCTCAGGCATCAGACGAGTTGTCTCCTCGCTCACATGTGGCCCAAGGCGAGCTCGCCTCACTGGCAGCACACCTCTCCTTCAGGGTCACAGGTGAGAGCAGCACCTCCATCTCCAACAATCGACTTTCAAGTCCACCCCAGGTGTCATCTCCATCCAGGTAAGCTAGAAGTGGGAAACAGTCGGAGAAGCATGTCTGGGAAGCTTTTCAAAGTCAGCCCTGGAGGCGGGACATGTCACTTCCACTCACACTCTATTGGCTGGAGCGCAGGCACATGGATACAGCCATCTGCAAGAGGCTGGGAGATATAACCCGGCTGAGGGCCCAAGAAGAAAAGGACCTGGAATTTGGAGAACACCGAGCAATCTCTGCCAAGGATCATGTTTCTGTAATAATTTCTTACCATACACATAGTAAGAGTTCAAGAAGTGTTATTTTCTCCCTTTCCTCCCTCCCTCCCTTCTTTCTTGTTTTTTTTCTTTCTATCATTCATTCCTCTCTATAGGAGATATTTCTCATATCAGATACAACCACTGATTACAGTTTGACAACTCTTCAATTGACATTAAAACTGTAAAATAGAGATGAAATTTTTATAGCAAACAACTTCTTTTCAAGCAGGAATCTAATCCTACTCAATAAATATTAGCTATTTTAATTATGATTATAATTTCCTTTTTTCTAAGTTGTCATTGGCTACAGAATACTTAACTTACTAAATAAAGAAATTTTCAAAACAACACTGGATTCCCCATGTTTCACTTTGTAAATATTCTAGAATATCATAAGTTCTCAGAATTGGAAGGGTCAGTCAAGGCCAATTTGTCAAATTTCCTCAATTTAGAAGTGAGAAAATAAAGTGTGAAGTGAAGTGGCGTACCCGGAGCTAGTCAACAGCAGGGCTGGGGCCCTTGACATCTAGTCAGGATGACGAAGAAAAGTGTATCCAAAGCCCTCATTAGTGCTTAAGAAATGGTTGTAGTTATTAAAGAAGCGCATGCAAGGTGCTTTGAGAACCCAGAGGAGCTTAACCTAAGTGTGGAAACGGTCCTGATGTCCTCAGAAGGATGATGTTAAAATGGCAATTTTATTTAGAATCAATATCATTTTTGGCTCAAGTTGTTTATCAAATTCACTAAACAATTTCAAGGCAAGAAAAAGAAATTAGGATAGTTAACTTTTGATGAGGGAATAGAGTGAGAATTGGGGAAGGTCCAGACCAGCGTGGGAGGCGGGGTTTGGAAAGTCAAACAAGTGGAGCAAAGATATTTGCATGGGGCAGGGACAGGGGTGGTGGTGGTGGAGGGGCTTCAGCAGCAGAGAACCAGCATACAGGCTTCCAACATCTCAGAGAGGGTCTTTCTAACCTTATTTATTAAACACATGAGAGTTTACATAGCAAAAAACTCAGAAGGCAGGTGGACAGATGATGTCACACCATTTTAAAGATGGGCAAGTTAATGCTCAGAGAGCAAAACGACTTTGCAAAAGAAATAGCAGAGCTGGGACTTGAACCTGGTCTTCTGACTTCAAATCCACTAGGCTTTCAGCTACCATGTGCTACAGGAGAGGAGCACTGAGTTACCAAAGACAAGCTTCGTTCGTTTTGTGATTTCACTGTTACAGCCCACGGTAGCTTGATTGTAAATATGGCCCCAATTCTCCACCCACCCACATACCCACGCCCATTGCAATGTGACTTTACAGTTCCTGCTATCAGCTGGGGGAACCCATTTCCTCATCCCTTCAATCCGGCTGGCCTTGGGACTTGCTCCGGCTAATAGAATGAAGCAGAAATGATGACGTGCCAAGTTGAAGCCAGACCATGAGAGACCTCAAGTCCTTCAGCTTTCTCTACTCTGGACTCCTCTCTCCAAAATGAGAAAAAATTGGGGCTGCAGCTGGAAGATGAGAGATCATTTAGTGTAGAGATAATTCATGCCAGCAGAGACCTTCCTAAACCAGCCAGCTCCCAGTCAACCCACCAGCTGACAGAAAACAGATGAACAAGCCCAGCCAAGATCAATCAAGCCTGGCCCAGGTCAGCAGACCTGCCCAGTAAACCCACAGGCTAGGAAAATAAATTGCCGTTGTTTTAAGCCATTACATTTTGGGATTATTTTTTACTCAACAATTGCTAACCAATACAAGAGAAATCTTGCATTCAGAGCCAGATTGAGGATCAGGGTAGCCCAACAATCCCCCAAGATTCACCCAAACATTACAGGAATATATTGGAAATGTGTGCCAAGGACCTCTAGCTTCTGCAGCTTTCTTATGTGATAGTAAAATGTATATTGCTCCTGCTTCTGCCAAAGTAGAAAATGGCCATAAGTGAAAAAAACAAAAATTACTCCTCTCAGTCACAACCACACTTCCACTCAATGAACGCTGAACAAATATCTAAAAATAAAAGATTAATCCAAAGGCATCAAATAATGAGATTGCCAAGCAGCCCCTGTGCTTTCCTTCAACCTTGCCCGCTTTGTGTATAGATTATGGCATAAAAGTGCTCTACGGGCAGTGTACTAATTGTCCTCATTGCCTTAGAAACCATCAAAAGAGAAGGACAAGAGGAATACTTTTTTAGTCTAAAAATAGAAAAGTCATTAGGGCTTTGAGAGGTAAGATCAGCCCAAAATTAGATGGCTGGGAAAGATGTCTCTTTCTTCTCAATCTGTAAGTCTCCGTTCTTCCCGAACAACTTGTCCCGTGTAACAGGCTTTAGAATATCAGTTCCAGACACCAACTCATCCTTAGACTTTGCTGAGTTTGGAGGGTCAGGTTTCAAGAAAACGAGGCAAAGTCATTTATGAGCTACGTGAGACTGGAAATTCCATATGGTTTCTGACTCGTAAAAAGTAAAATAATATTTTTAAAAAACTCTACTTTCCCCATCCAAACTTGTTTTCTTAAAGTATAACCTAGTCTTGTGGTTATTCCCTAAAATAAAGTATTTTAAAAGGTCTCCTTTGGAAATAAAAAGTTCTTCAAGTCCACTTTGGGTCTGCGTCAGCAAGTATTTCCACGTGCTGCTTGCTAGCAGGCTGCTGGTGCCACACGATTCCTCAAGGCAGCCCACCTTTCTTCAGGGCAGGGAAAAAGGAGTGATTTGACAGTTACATTTTAGATCTAGTTAATACTGAAAATATTTAAATAGAGCTTAAGGAACTCAGTTCTCTTATGCCAGAGGCCAATTATTCCCCCACTTAACCTCTGAGAAATTATTGTTCAGTGGTTTGGAGCATGGGTTTTAGATTCCCATCCCAGGTCTGCCGTGGACTTGCTGTGTGACCTGTTTCCTCCTCTGTAAAATGGGGATAATACTCATGTCACATAGTGGTTTTTAGGAAAGTCTGCCAGGTACATAATAATAAGTAGCTGAAATTTATTGAGCTGAGCACTACACTAAACCTCTGACATCTCATTAAACCTCAGGAGGAACTGAGGCTCAGAGATTTCACCCTCAGGCTACAGCTTGCAAATGGCAGAGCTCGTGTTTGAGCTCAGGTGTGTCTGGTTTGAAACCATCTCCATGCTCTTCCTCTCCCCTTCCGCCAGCTTCTTACAGATGAAAAGAAGACTCCAGGGGATGGTAGAGACAAGAGGGAAGGAACTTGAGTTGTTGGCCCCTCGCATGGAGGAGAGTCACTGGCCAACCTTGCTCTGGGTATTGACTGAGAGAGAAATAAATTTCTATTGTGTTCGAGCCATTGTACTTTGGGGTCTGCTTGTTTGTTATCGCAGTTTGGTCTGCCCCAACCAATACAGTTGACAAGTACAGAGTTAAAAACCAAACATGTTAGTTGAACGATGTTAAAGGCTAGTAGGATCAATCTGTGATGGCGTAATGTCCCCACCTCCATGAGGAAAACACACATCAGAGGCAGAAAAACAGGGAGTTAAGAGCACGGTCTTCTATTTCAAACAGGTGGGCTCGATCCCCAACTCTGCCACTAACTAGCTGCGACATAGCAGGTAAACCTCTTAACTCCTCTGAGCCTTAGTGAACCCAGGTGTAAAGCGAGGATGATAATAATTACTTAAGGTTTTGTTAGGATTGAATGATATTATGACATAGAGTGCTCAGCACAATTAATAGACTCTGTGACAATAATCATATCAATATACCAGCCAGTTGGGTGGGAAAGTTCCTACCAGCTGCTCAGAGCACCTTTGCTACAAGGCAGAGCTGGTGACACGTAGACAATCCTTACTCTTCAGGCTGTCCTTGTCTCAGGCTTACCCCCTTAATCCTCCTTGCTCCGAGAGTGGTCCTCAGGTATAACAGGACATTGATTGGGGTACCACTTTCTCTCACATCCCATCTGGATTTGTTTGATTTCCAGTCCTTGCCATTCTTCCTTATTACCTATGACATTTGCATTTTTCAAGGTATTCATCCATCATGTGTTATGTTATTTTACTAATTTAATTCTAAGAGAGCAACATTATTTCCCTGTTTCCAAGTTCCAATGCACACTTGACTGTCAGCCCCAGGCACTAACCATAGATATTAGATTCTAGCCTCCTATTGCCCATTCGTCAGTGGAAGGAGACCCAGATGAAGAACGAGTATCTCCACAGGCCAGCTTGGGTATTCCACAGAGTGAAAGGAACTCTCAGATCCACTTACAACTGACGAGCAGCGCCCATCACTGGAGAATGGCCACATTGGAATCTTCTAAATCAGCCAAGGCACTGACGCCACCTGTGTGGCCCTGCGTCACGTGAGGAAGGATGTGAAGCTGCCATCCGCCCTCATTTATCCAGATAGATGAGAGCCTCGGCATCAGCCCAGCGACAAGGGGCATGTCTCCCCTCATGGAGGCGGCTGCTGCCATGAAAGGAATGTTCCTGGATCTTGAAGGCTTCCTTTTTCCTAAATTTCACTTTTTCTTGGACTCCTGGGGCTCAGCAGTTGTCTGGCAATCTGCACAGTAGGCCAGGAGGCTTAAATCATTTATTTTTCTCCTTTCCATTGCCTTTTTCCCCTACACATATCCCACTCGTGCCACCCCTCTTCCTTCAGGGTGCTCGGTTGTATGTCATTCTGCAGGAGTAAAATTCTCCTCCCTCTAGGTATCACCCTCCCTGCTTGATGTTGTTTAAGTATTTCTACTTTGCTTTGTCTTAATATTTCCTGTACTGGACTGCACAGCACAATAAACAGGAGTGCTGATTACTCCTAAGGCAATCTTGATCTTATTCTGTGTTTTCAAGTATCCAGTAAAATCCCTTTGATTTCTCTTGGGTCTAGTCACCATGGTCATAACCAGACTTCCAAGTTCATGCAAATAACACATTATATTACACTCCAGCTCACCATTTTTTACTTGACTAAATTGGCACTACTTGGTTACAGCTGTTCGACAGTTACAGTATTTCCTGGATTAACTTCAACATTTACTTTGTTGCAAAATACTACAAACCACACTGTGTTCACAGTACTACTCAGCTATTACTTCAATTCCAGTACGTCTGGCACACCTGAACTTTTTCCTCCTGTTCTAATGCTCTAAGATAGAAGACAAAGTAGGAGTTACTCAAAGATTAGTGGATATAATTCTTTGGAAAATGTTATTAATTTTATTTTTTTTTCTGAACCACAATTAAACCAAAGTTACTAGAATCTCTACCAAAGTTCACAGGAATTTAGGTAGCTGTGTATATTTTTCTCTTTCTTGGCAATTTCTCAACGCTATAGATCAGGAGCTGGCAAACTATAGCCCCAGCAAATTCAGCCTACAGCCTGTTTTTGTAAATAAAGTTTTACTAGAACACAGCCATGCTCATTTGTTTGTGTATTGTCTATGGCTACTTTCACACTACAACAGTAGAGTTGATGGTCCACAAAGCTAAGATGTTTACTATCTGGTCCTTCACAGAAAAAGTTTCCTGAGTCCTGCTGTAGATGAAAGATTTTAAGTGAATCAATTTGTGTTTGTGAGGTTGGGGATGGGAGAGAAGAGACGATTTCCACTTGATTGAAAGGCAGTTTATACATAGGATTTCTCCTCTGCCCTGGACTGAATAGTGTCTCCCCAAAATTCATGTCTATCTGGAACCCGTATGGGATCTTATTTGGAAATAATGTCCTTGCAGATGTAATCAAGTGAAGATGAGGTCATACTGGATTAGGTCAGGCCCTAATCCAATGACTGGTGTCCTGATAAGGAGAGGGAGATCTGGACACACATGAAGGAAGGCCGTGTGACCATGGAGGCATAGATTGGAGTGGTGCCACCATAGCCAAGGAATGCCAAGGACTGCTGCAGCCACTAGAAGCTAGGAAGAGGCAAGGAGAGATTCTTTCCTAGAACCTTCGGAGGGAGAGTGGCCCTGCTGACATCTTGATTTAGGTTTTTGTCCTCTGGAAAAGTGAGAGAATAAATTCCTGTTGTTTTAAGCCACCTACCTGGCAGTAATCTGTTACAGCAGATTTAGGAAACCAATATACCCTCTATTCAAGTTTTAGCTGTGGAGTCCTTCGACTGCTTTTCTGTTTACCACGAAAGGAAGACCAAGTAGCTAATGCAATTGCAGGTCACTTAGGCACAGAAAATTTTAAATACATGTAAAAATGAGATAAAATATTTATTCAACTTTGTAACCTCGGATTGGGTTGGATTAGAGATAAGAAAGCAAAGGGGAAAGAATTCTAAAATTAAGAGGGAAATCAGATAACTAAGAAAGTATATGCTCTTTTCATGCTTAGATTTTTTATCTTAGCAAGCAGAAAAAGATTTTTACTTTGTCAGCTCTCAGAAGCACATGTTGAGCACTCTTGTTCCAATAGCCACATGGCTCACTCCCTCACTGCCTTCAGGGCTCTGCTCAAGTGAAGCTTTATCAAAAAAGCCTTCTCCCGCCATCTCATATAAAACACACACACACATGCACACACGTGCTCGTGTGCACGCACATTCTTTGCTCAGTCCCTTCGTAGCTTCTTCAATTTGACTTTCCTTCCTAGCACTTATATTCCCCTGTTTATTGTCATCTCCCCCCACTAGAATGTAAGCTCTGTGAGGTCAAGAGTTTTGTTCTGCTTTGTTCACTTATGTATTTCCAATGTCTGTGTTTATGAAGCAGGAACATGGGGAGACAGGGTTAACGGCTTGGGTTCAAATTTTGGAACTGGCATCTACTAGCCTTATGAGCTTGGGTAAGTTATTTTTCTCTCTGAGCCTAATTGGCCTCAGCTATACAGCAGAAATCAGAAGATTGGTAACAATATATACCCATCACATTGTAGCTTCTGATACGATATTATTGTTGATGTGGAAACAGGAAATTTGAAAGTAGAGTAATTCCACTGTTCATTCTCCAGTTTCTGAAGTTTTTAGGGGCAGTAGTGGCTTCACAATTGAGATATATGAAACTGACCTTTAAAAACAACTTTTTACACCCAGAAATATGCAATATAACCAAAATGTCTTCATCGGATTCATAGGAATTCTTAATATTCATAAGAATTGATTCACCATCTTATCTTTGAAAAACATAAGAAAAAGAAAGAGAAAACTGTTCAATTAGCTTGAATTAAAAGGGATGTTTAAAAACTAGGTGATAACATGATATCTCAAGGTCAAGGAGTGTAGCCAGGACTCAGAAGGGTCCATCTGAGCACCAGAACTATCAAGAACCAAGGCACCTTCTCTCTTCTCTTCCTCTCTGTCCCCCCTTTCCTTTCCCTCCTTCCCCCGCCTCTCTCTCTTTGCCTCTCCTCTCTTCTCCTTCACGCTAATGTGTCTAAGTTGTAGACTCACTTTTCTCTGCTTCCGCAGGCAGACAATGGTCACCATAATTCTGGCTCCACGTGACGTGTCAGGTGACCTGCCCAACAACCAGCTAGAGCCATGTCTCAAAGTGTGATCTGCATCAGAACCTCACAGAGGTGCTTGTCGAAAATGGAATTTCCTGGCACTTACCAGAAGAGGAGCACTGGATTCTTCCTTTTTTTCAAGCTCTTCATGATCTTTATGCACCTGAAATTTGAGGACCACAGAACTGGAATCTGTGTTCTACTTCTGAATCACAGGAGAGAGAGACTCAGATGGGCCTAGCTAAACATATGCACTGGTCTCTGATTATCTACGGCCAGAAGGGGGCAGAGGCACAGAACATGTGTGGCCATGGGGTCCCGTGTCTGGGATAAGACACCACCCTCACAAATAGGAACGACTGTTGCTCAAGTTACAACTGCCCCTAAAAATCCAGGGAGGCAGATAATGGACCTGGAGTGCTGGATGAGAAAGGTTCACGCCTCCAGAACCATACACGTCAGCAGAAATAGTCAAGAACCACAGGAAGACGGTTTCTAC
Organism: Ceratotherium simum simum; assembly: GCF_057802395.1. Classification (NCBI taxonomy): domain Eukaryota; kingdom Metazoa; phylum Chordata; class Mammalia; order Perissodactyla; family Rhinocerotidae; genus Ceratotherium; species Ceratotherium simum. The sequence continues at coordinate 42,839,442 of NC_141924.1, forward strand.
CTTACTTCCACCTTTCAAATCTCTCTTGGGTGCATGAATTGGCAGAATTAAATTCACATCCAGAGCCCTAGTTTCAAAGGAGTCTAGGAAACGTGGTTTTAACTTTTCAACCTCTCCAACTGGAAAAAATGGAGGTTGAGTGAGCTAACGCATAGTATCTAGCACAAATGGCATTCTTTATCATCTATATACTTTTATAGCATGCTAAGAATCAATTCACCATTTTTTCTTTAGATTTTCCTTTTTTGTAGATTTATCTTCAGATTTTCCCTTATTTAGAAGAGGAAAAATAAAACGTTTAAAAGAATTCTGATATCGTAGTAGTAAAATTACACTATTAGGATTCTTCAATTTGGCCAATTTCCTATAAAGTCATTGGATTAAAGACATGCAATCCAAATGTCATCCAGAAGCCTCCCAACCCCAATACCCCAAATACAACCTGTGCAAGCGTGGAGCCCATCCCCAAATTTCTGTGAATTCCACGTGGACTTATGTTCCCAAAGTCAATTTGGCCTTAAGACTCCAACTTCCACATATGCTCTTTCTGCTATGTATCTTTTCAATCCAAGAGAGAAATTCAAGTCTTCTCTAATTTCCACAAGATACCATTCATAAAATATTAATAAGGTTAATAGGTTTTACTGACAATACAACACTACAAACAACTTTGAACAATAGGCATTGTAGTTCTTAAAAGATCCTCTGGCCACTCCAGTCCCATGAGTTTTAATGACCCTAGTCTCTACTTAGTTTCAACATACTCCATCTTGTCAGCTGAGTCCAATCTGTTCTCTAGATCAGGGGGAAAATTCTCCTTTATCTCACCCAGAATGGTTTAGTTTTTATTAATTCACAGGAATGCATTTGTTGGCAAGTAACAGAAATCAAGCTACAGTGACTTAAACAAATAGGGGTTTATTTTTCTGATATAACAAGATGTACAGAGGTAAGTAGTCCAGGGCTCAATGATTCCATCAGTGTCCCAGTCTCTGCCAGTCTTTGTGTTCGACTATTATTGACATTATCATTTGTTCTCCTGTGTATGGTCTCACGGTTACAAGATGCCTGCTGTACTTTGAAGCATCAGGCATTTTCTAAGTGATTCTAAGGCTCAAAATCAGTTAAGTGTTGACCGTGGTATTCATAATGTGTTTTCAAATACCTTGAGACATATTATACACAAAATTCTGGAAACTAAAACAGAGTTCTATTTTAAAAACATAATTGCCTGAGCATATGCCAATTGATGTTCCAGTGCAGAGATAAGATAATAAACATTTAAGAAATTGTAATAAGGCCTGCTATGTCTTGAATGTCTCCGTGTTATGTACCAGATACTGTAGTAGGCATTTTACATGGTTTATTTTATTTAATTCTCATGACTCATCATTTTATAGATGAAGAGATTGAGGTTCGGAGATGTTAAGTGGTTTGCAAAAAATCACACGAATCCCACGCCTGGTGAGCCTAATTCCAAACTTCATGCTATACCTCCAGGGCCATGAAGGCTTCCTTCTGTTTTCTACCAAAATCCAAAGGCATCCAGACTACAGTCCGTGAGGACTTCTGGTGTATGTTTGTGCACTGTGATTTCTAATGTGCACAAAGGAAATGGAATACACTTTATGAAAGTTCTACTTTAAGATATTTTAGTGGCAGTGTGAAGGTTGTTACGTTAGCCTTAAAATTCATCCAAAACGTTATTTATGATAAGATAGGATGTGGCTCTATTCTTAGACTACATTTCTGTGGCCCAGACATTACACCATAACATAATGCTGCCACTATTAGAAAATCCTCTGCAAAAAACTGAGTTTAAGAAAAGTTTATAGGGGCCAGCCCAGTGGTGTAGTGGTTAGGTTTGCAGGCTCCGCTTTGGCGTTCCAGGATTCACCGGTTTAGATCCTGGGCACGGACCTGCGCACTGCTCATCAAGCCATGCTGTGGCAGCATCCTATATAAAGCAGAAGATTGGCACAGATGTTAGCTCAGGGCCAATCTTCCTCACCAGAAAAAAAAAAAAAAAAGAAAAGAAACGTTTGCAGCTGTGTGAAAAAACTACCCTTCCATAGGGCTCCAACAGACACCAGCCCAACTGAAAGAACACAGTCACTCAAAGCTGGACACAGCGTGTGGTTAGCGTGCTCTCTTCAGGACTGCTCTGCACCTTCTCCTGCTCCTCCCTCCTTCTGGATTCCCCTGCTTTGTTTCAGGTGGGCAAGAGCTCCAGCTTCCTGCCCTTCCTGTCAAACAAGGAAGGATTTAAGTAGGTACATGCACTTGTTCGACGGCTGACAAGTGACACTTTGCTGAAACATGTTCAAACTAAACATTACCTTATCTAGACATTTGCATTTTGCTTTTCACATTAAATTGTAGAGTTAAAGTATGTTCCTAGTAAAGGAAATTGGCATATGCAAGTATGTAAGGAAATATAGAGAGAGAGTGAGCAGACGGACCCTTAGAATAGAGTAGCTCTCTTTTGTTAAACCTGAAGGCCAGCTTAATTCAGTCCTTTTAAGGAGATTTGGGGATCAGAATGAGAGGAACTGGTAACCTCCTCTTTCTTCTCCTCCTTATGATACATAGCCCAAAGCAGAGGTTACTAGAATATTGATCTAGAATAGAATAGAATATTGATCTAGAATAGAATAGAATATTGATCTAGAATATTGACCATCACCTCCTAGCGCACTGTGTCCTTTCATTTGCAGTGTCATCTGAGATCTGAGACTCCTCTCACTGTGTCCTGATCTGGGTCTGTCTCTGTAACACTGAAATAGACAAAAGCCACCATTTCTGCCCACCAATCACGTGCCAGGACTGTGCCCAGTGTTTCACAGGCTTGATCTCCTCACCTCTCTTGTGAGATAGAATGCAGTATTTCTCAAAGTGTGTCTGAGGACAGATTGTAACAGAATTACTTGAGGTGTTTATTTAAAATGTGGATTCCTGGGCCCTGCCGGAGTTTTATTGAATCACAACCTTCCAGGGATCTTGCGCACACTGAATTTGGGGAATAGTTAGATGCAATTATTAGCCCCGTTTTACAGCTCAGAGGTATAGAGAAAAGTTAAGTAACCTACCCATGGTCACCTGGCTACCAAGTGGCAGGGGTCTGGCCCTATAATCCCTGCCCTTTACCTCTAAGCAGCCCTGCATTTAACACTGCATTACTGAAGATTCTGAGAGTAGCAGGAGCTATTGTTTTCAGACAGCTATCCCACCACCACGTCCAGGGTCAAATTAGCTATCCCACCAGGTCCAGGGTCAATACAGTGGTTGAGTATATGAGCTCTACTATCAAACTGCCTGGGTTCAAATCTTGGTCCCACCTCTCATCAGCTGTGTGATCTTTTGCTTGACCTTGTTGTGTCTCAGTTCTTCTATCTACAAAATGAGGGTAAGAGTACCTACTTCACAGGGTTGTTGTGAGCCTTAAATGAATTACTACACAGGAAATGCTTAGGACAATGTCTGATATAAGTACTCAATGTATTATGTGTAACCATTTCCTGCTTAAGCTCAACTCTAACCTTAACCTAACTAAACCCTGGCCAGAGAGCATCTCTAAGTCAAGGCATATTTTATACCTTTTGGTTAGCTTGATTTTTTTAGTTTATGTTTAATCTTTTTTTAAAAGTTCTAGTGTTCTGTTCTAGCTGATTACTGGAAGGTGTTGTTCTTATATTAATTCTATCCTTGTGTTTCTGACTAAGGGGATTATTTGATATTTATAAACTCGGAGAAATAGCCAGCTTAATGTTATTTTAGAACATGGCATATTATTAAAATTGATGGATAAATGTCACCATTCAAAAATAATTAATGCCCACAAAAGCTTGACCTTTATGCTAATGTGTGCTAGAAATTTTGGAAGAGCTTGAAAACATCAAAGTACACAAGCCAGCTCATTTATCATTTCCTACCAGTTTCCTCAAAGCATGTCCAAAAAAGAGAAAATCAAGCCCCCTGATGGAACATTGGGTTGATGGATATTCTTCTTCTTGGTGTCTTCACTTTAATTTCTCTTTCACTGTACTCTTAGGCTGAATAAATTGATGTAAACAAGATTAAGGAGATTAATAAATTGTTTGGCTAAAGTTTGAGCATGAGAAAATTCTCTTTACATTAAAGTGCATTAATACTTTTAGCCAAAAGTACTTGAACACTAAAAAAAAAGAGTTTTGAAGTTAAATTTCAGCTAAAAATTGTCTTGGCTAGCTCCTAAAGCCAGATTATTTTTCTTCATCAGTAAAAGAGTTTTCCTTGGGTATGGCAAGGCCAGATTCTTACTTCAGATCCAGTCATTCCTCCTACTTTTACAGTTTGCCCATAATTATTTAGAGTAAAATGATTTCAAAATTATGCAAACTAAGCAAAAACCGGTGGGCTTCCCAATCTCGTGACCAAAACATTCTCTCTTCTTTGCTAACTTTGCTGTGACCAATCTAAAATAAACTTAGGATGAAGGCAAGCTTTCCAGTTGATTGAGTCTAACTCACTGAATAAACATCAGTTTAATCAAGAGCCACAGTCTTCCTGCTGGAGTACCACAGGATGGAATGCTCACTGACTCTACAGCAACCAAGAATTGTCCCAGCACAGGAGCACAGTGGAGACGGGGCCTCCAAGGCCAAGCCCTGCACTTCTTTGCAGATCTCTTACTCTGTAAACTGTCACCTCACACACTTCACCAACCTCCAGGGTGACACTAATAACTGTTTCATATGAAACAAAATGACGTGAACAACCCCCGCCTACTTTAAAGTCTAAGAAGGCTACTCTTCTTGCTGTAGTCACGGTTGTTGACTCTCTAACATCCATTTACTTCGTATGATCAGCATCAGCCAGTCAGTAATCCTCCCCTTGGTTTGGAAAACAGACATCTAACTTTATCTAGCCAAGGAGAAGTGAGTAAATATTTGCACTGGGGGATGGCAAGGGGGACTTCTGGTAAAGATTTATCACTCCTAAAAAAGAGAATTGGATGAGAAGAGTCCTCTTCTTCTTCTAGATGTTGTCAAGTCATGAAAACCGAAGATGAAGCTCAGATACACACACACACACACACACACACACACACACACGAAGTGAATGACGGCAATAATCTAAGGGATGGGAGGAAAGAAGTATAATTATTTTGTTATTTTGTTATTATAAAGTGCTCACACTATCCATGAAGTGATATAGCGTTATTTGAAAATGGACTTGGATTAGCTGTAAACATACATTGCAAACTCTAGGGCAATCACTAAAAAAAGTAAAAAACAGAAGTATAAGATATGCTAAGAAATGAGAGAAAGTGGAATTATACAAAATGCTCAATTAAAATCACAAAAGGCAGAAAGAGTGGAAGACAAAAAAAGGAACAAAGAACCAAGAAAACAAATAGAAAACAGTAACAAATTTGGTAGATATTGATGCAACTATATCAATAATCACCTTGAATGTCAATGGTTTAAATTCACCAATTAAAGGACGGATTGTCAGGGTGGATCAAAAAACAAGAACCAACTATATACTGTCTACAAGAAACACACTTTAAATATAAAGACACATATGGATTAAAAGTAAATGGATGGGGAAAGATAAAACATGCTAACAATAATCAAAAGAGCAAGAATAGCTATATTAATTTTAGACAGAGCAGACTTCAGAGCAAGGAAAGTTATCAGGGATAAAAAGGAGCATTATGCAATGATAAAGGGGTCAATTCTCCAAGAAGACATCATCCTTAACATATTTGTGCCTAACAACAGGGCATCAAAATACACGAGGCAAAAACTAATAGATCTGCATGGAAAAATAGATTAATCCACCATTATAGTTAGAGGCTCCATCACCCCATTATTAGAAATGGACAGATCAGGCAGGCAGGAAATTAGTAAAGACATAGTTGATCTCAACAACTTTAATCAGCTGGATATAATGGACGTCTGTAGACTACTTCATCCAATACACAGCAAAATACAGATTCTTCTCAAGCCCACATAGAACGCTTACCAAGACAGACCACATTCTGAGCCATAAAACACAACTTAACAAACTTAAATGAATAGAAATCACATGATGTCTGCTCTCAGACCACAATGAAATTAAACTAGAAATCAGTAACAGAAAGATAGCTGGAAAATCCCCAAATACTTGGAAGTTAAATAACACACTTCTAAATAACATATAGGTTAAAGAAAAAAGTCTCAAGAGAAATTTAAAATTATTTTGAACTAAATGAAAATGAAAACACCAAATGTTGGTGAGGATGTGGAGCAGCAGGAACTCTCATTCACTGCTGGTGGGCATGCACAATGGTACAGCCACTTTGGAAGACAGTTTGGCAGTTTCTTATAAAACTAAACATACTATTGCTATATGATCCAGCAATCATGCTCCTCAGCAGTTACCCAAAGGAGTTGAAAATTTATGTCCACACAAAAACCTGCACATGGATGTTCATAGCACCTTTTTTCATAATCACCAAAACTTGGAAGTAACCAAGATGTCCTTCAGTAGGTGAATGGATAAACAAACTGTGGTACATCCAGACAATAGAGTATTAGTCAGTGCTAAAAGAAACGAGCTACCAAGCCATTGAAAGATATGGAGAAAACTTAAATGCATATTACTAAGTGAAAGAAGTCAACCTGAAAAGTCTACATACCGTATGATTCCAATTATATGACATTCTGGAAAAGGCAAAACTGTGAGTCAGTAAAAAGAGAAGTGGTTACCAGGGGTTGGGGAGGGCAGGGGGGAAGGATGACTAAATGGAGCACGGAGAATTTGGGGGCGGTGAAAATACTCTGTATGATGGTGGATACGTGTCATTATACATTTGTCCAAACCCATAGAATGTTCAACACCAAAAATGAACCATAACGTAAACCGTAGACTTTGAGCGATAATGATGTGTCAGTGTAGGTTCTTCAGTTGTAACAAATGCACCACTCTGGTGGGGGATGTTTATAATGGGGAGCTTACGAATGTGCAGCGGCAGAAGGTATGTGGGAAGTCTGTGTACCTTCTACCCAATTTTAAAAAATGAAGTCTATTTTTAAAAAAAAAATAATTACAAAGTCAAAAAAGTTCTAAAAAACAAAAGTTTTAAGATAATTTTTCTGTGGCACAATCCGACTTGAATTAACATGAGACTGTTTATGATATACTTTGTGTGAATATTCACGTGTTTCACTTCAGAAATACTAACGTATTTGATTTTGGAGTGCTGGAGATATTGTGCAAGATAAGTATATCTACTTTATTTCTGTTTTAAAATCTAAAAAATTCTGAATTCCAAAATACATCTCCAAGGGTTTCAGAGAAAGAATTATTGGCCTATAACATAATTAGTACTTACTGAGGACTCAAAATGTTCTAGGAGCTATTCTAAGCACTTTACATTTGTTAAACCATTTGCTCTAATTAGTATAATTGTGGTGTTTTCAAAACTAGGGCATCTTCGAAAGGATATGCAATCCAGGAGTACTTGAAGAAGAAAGGAAAGAAATATTTGCTGTACATCAGGCCTTTGGAGAACTTTGACCCCTCTCTCCACGTCACCTGGCAGAACTCGGGTCTCGGGGACCCACCTTCAGAAAAGATGTGCTTCAGGTCCCAAGTTGCATGTGGGGACAAGTTTCAAAATCTTTAATCTACACATTTGTTGACTGAAGCTTAGAGAAGAAAGGGAAGAGCTCTTCCTATGCTAGGTCATATTGTCTTTTGACAATACCAAGCAATACCAAGCAAATGAAGCAAACAAGAATGAAAATCTAAGTTATTTTTCCATTTACAGTAAAATCATTAGACAATTGTACGCTGTAGTTTTGGCCAGTTACAGTTCACTTCTTGAACAGCAAATACATGCTAGGACTATGAAAATCACTTAGGGAAAATGAAAATTTTATCTGATGTGAGGATTTCATTTTTCCACAGAGTACTGAATAAATATTTATTGGTTTCTAAGGATGAATGACTAAGGAAAGAAACTATATTTAATTAATACCATAATCCCTTTCTTTAGTTATCCACTTCCTGATGCACGGAACTAAATCAAATCAGTAGAAAATTGATTTTCATGCTAGACTTGAATAGTAAAATATCACCAGTTAACCTAATATCCCATATTCCCTACTATGCCTCCATTATGCAGAAAAAGAAGGCTAAATAGGCCTCAATTAGATGGCATATCATCATATTACATTGATTACAAGCTTACAAGCTTGACTTCTACAACCCACATATGTCCTCTAATTTCAAGAGCTATGCAAATAAAGATGAATTAAAAAGCAACAAAAAGAACAGCCACTCCTCTTGCTAACACAGTATAAAAGATAAAGCAATTTATCATAATTGAGGGAAGAGGCGGTACTGTCTTATTCATCTAATTCTTTAGAACTAAAAAAAGTTCAAGGTGGAATGCATCTTTGTCATTTAGCCCTTAATCATGGTTTATAGCAATAAAGTATCTTTTGTCTGGGGACATCAGACTCATTTATCCACAGGAATTATAATGAGAGACACAGAATTTTCACTTAATACATCTAGATGCAAATCTCACATAAAATTACTGACTACTGACCCTATGTCCTCCGTTTATTCACTAAGTTAGCTCACTTGGCATAAACCTAATTTCCATGTTCAATGGGGAATAAAGGAAAGTATCAGAATCAACTATGACTCCTGCTTGCCTTCAAAGAGCAAAGAGCTTTTAGTCTACTGCAGAAGATAAGGATATCATGTTGCTGAATTCAACCCTGGAAAATCATTGAGAGTCTTCAGGAAGCAATGTTTGTCTTAGTTGGATTCCCTGGAAGCAGACCCTGAGATGAGGATTCGTGTTCAAGGAAGTGCTCCCAGAAGGAACTGGTAAGGAAGAAGGAGAAGCACAACAAAGAAGAAAGGGAAACCAAGAAGGCTTTGATTTCAGTAAATTCCTGGGAGAGCAGTTTCAGTCTCATTCCACAGGAGATTTCTGGAGTATAAATTCCAGCCTCAGTGCTATCGTGCCCCAGGGCAAGGGAATGGACTTTCATCTCCCAACATGATCATTCATTAGCTAAGCATCACCCTAGGACATCATAAACTCCCAGGCCCTTCCAGTTCTCCGTCTGTGGGCAAAGCTGCTCCACTAGCCTGAGGACAGTCCTTTGAGGAAAAGTGGCAGCTCAGGAGGTTGAAAGCAAAACTAAATTAAAGCTGGGAGAGGAGTGCGCAGAAGAGGTAAAAGGAGTCTGAGGGTATCTGTGCAAGCAATAGCAATGTCCACTCTCAAGATATGTGGGAAACAATTTGAGAAAACTTTTTCCCATGTAATTACCCTCAAAAAACACATGGGTTAAGTGAGATAATAATAAGTTAGAATTCAATGATAAATAGCGAAACCACATTTGGTGCTTGCAGAAATGTATCTAACACAGGGCTTTAGGTGTTTACACCATCATTGGAAGAACTCAAGGGGCAGCCATAGGTTGCACTTCCAAGAACAGTTGTTGGTAGGAAGGACACAGAGGGAAGGGAGCAGAGTGTCATCTCAGCCACAGTCAGGCAGCTGATGAATCAGCAGCTGTTGCTGCAGGAACTTATCTGGGGACGTGCTGCTGCAGCTGTGAGTTCCAGAGCCACACTGCCCCTGCCGGATCCGCACCAGTACAACAGAGGAGTAAAGGAAGGAGTCAAGCAGTCGATGAAAGTGTTTTCTTTGGGGGTTTTTGATCACTAAAACATAATATTTTTTAGTGATTAAAATTTCTATGTGAAAATAGAATCAAACACTGGGAAAATAATTAATAAACTGTCAAATACATAAAAATACTTTGCATGTGTGGGCAGGTAATAGGTTTTGTTTTATAACAATTTCCTTTTTTTTTGACCCCCTTCACCCGTTTCTCCCACTGCCCCACTCCCCGCCTCCTGCAACCACCAATCTGTTCTCTGTTTCTATGAGCCTGTTTTTTAACATTCCACATATAAGAGAGATCATAAAGTATTTGTCTGTCTCTGTCTGACTTATTTCACTTGGCATAATGCCTTCAAGGTCCGTTCATGATAATGCAAATGTCAAAATTTCATTCTTTTATATGGCTTAATAATATTCCATTTATTCCATTCCATCTATATACAGACACACATATATACCACAATTTTTTTATCCATTCATGCATCAATGGACACTTAGGTTGTTTCCATATCTTGGCTGCAACAAAGCTACAATGAACCGGGGAGTGCATATATCTTTTCCAGCTAGTGTTTTTATTTTCTTTGGATAAATACTTAGAAGTGGAACTGCTGGATCATATGGTAGTTCTACTTTTAATTTTTTGTTTTCCATAGTGGCTGCATTCCCACCAACAAAGCATAAGTGTTCCCTTTTCTCTACATCTTCACCAACACTAGTTACCTCTTGTCTTTTTGATAATGGCCATTCTAACATGTGTGAGGAGATATCCTGTGCTTTGTTTCATTTCTTTGTTTGTGTTTTTGCTGACAAAGATGAGTCCTGAGTTAACATCTGTGCCAATCTTCTATTTTGTATGTGGGTCACCACCGCAGCATGGTTTGATGAATGGTGTAGGTCTGTGCCCAGGATCCAAACCCGTGAACCCGGACCACCAAAGTGGAGCATGCAGAACTTTAACCACTTGGCCATGGAGCTGGCCACAGATCTCTTGTGTTTTTGATTTGCATTTCCCTAACGATTAATGATGTTGGGCCTCTTTTCATGTACCTGTTGGCCATCTATATGTCCTCTTTGGAAAAACGTCTATTCAGATCTTCTGCTCATTTTTTAATTGGATTGTTTGTGTTTTTGCTGTTGAGTTATATGAGTTCTTTATATATTTTGGATATTAGCCCCTTATCATATATATGATTTGCAAATATTTTCTCCCACTCAGTAGGTTGACTTTTCATTTTGTTGATGGTTTTCTTTGCTGTGCAGAAGCTCTTTAATTTGATGTAATCTCATTTGTTTATTTTTGCTTTTGTTGCTTTTGCTTTTGGTGTCAGATTCAAAAAACCATGGCCAAGACCTATGTCAAAGAGCTTACTGCCTAGGTTTTCTTCTAGGAGTTTTATGATTTCAGCTTCTTTGATTTTTAAGTGCTCTAGGAATATAGTTCTGAATGTATCATGGAATCCTCCTTGTAGAATGTGCACGTCTTTCATTGTCTACATCATTGTAGTTCTATAGCTTTTCTCAACCATTTTTTCTCAAACTTCTTAGTTCATGAGGATGTTCCTGGGACCTTGTGTTAAAAGCACAGTAGCAACTGTTTCAATCTTTACCTATAGAAATCAACCAATAAAAAGATGATCCACTTCTTTGATTTTAAAACTGTACAGTTTAAGAGATTCCAAATGTGTACATAGTGAGCATGTGTAGCAATCAGAGCCAATCAGACGAGCAAGTTTATCATTCAACTGAACACTGTTCACCACCAGAAAAGGTTTGAGTGCTGGAGGATTTTCATCAGCCCCAATACCACATGCTTCCAGGGTCTCCTCAGTTCATTGCTAGGTATCAAATGAGCAGGCTCTAAAGCATCCATATGAAAGATTATTTTCATAAGAAAGTAGTGGAAGTGAAAAGACTTTTGGAATTCTAGGAATATTATTTTAAGAAAATATGTTTTCTTCCAGATTGGGTTTAAATAACATACTATGTCATGTTGTTTAGATCATCTTTTAAAATGCTTTTTAAAATTTTATTTTCATGAAGAAATTCCTCATATAATATTATTTCCAATTTTCTTCTTCTTACATTAAGCAAACTGATGTAATGTTTTACATCAGTCAACTCAAGTTGACTACAATTAGATTTGCTGCTATAAATAAGTCTGAATAGCATATTTGCTATTAGATTTTACTTCATTATAAGAAATTCATCTATGAACTTGCGTTTTTTTAATTAAAATTATACATACACACAATAAAAACTTAAAAAACAAAAAATTCCAGGAAGAAAAGGTAAATCACCAAAATCCCACTATCCATAAATAACCACAAATAACATTTCAGTGAAGTTCTTTCTAAAGAGAAGGATATAATTTTACACAAATGGAATCATGCTTACAGCATTTTTTACTTGTTTTTTTCACTTAACACTATGTCACAAACATCTCTCCATGTCAATAAATATTGAGCTACATCAAGCTTAATGGCTTAAGAATTTTGTTATGTTTCTGTAAAATAATTTACTTAATCACACCCCTATTGATAGATGTCTGTGATGTTTCCAATTTTTGTACATTAAAAACAGATTTTTCCTGTGCATACATCTTTTCATTCTTACGTGATATCACCTTACAGCAAATGCCTAGAAGTGGGGGTACTGGGTCAAAGAGTCTGATATTTTATGAGTTGTTAAACTGCATTCCAGAACGGACCATGGATTTATAGCATCCTTCCCCCCATTCAATGCATAACCCTAAATGTGACTTGAAAAAAAATAACTTCATTCCTTGAGGCCTCTAGAGATATTTTTCTTTATTTTCTCTGATGTGTTCCACATTAAAATGCAAGAGTCTCCAAGAACTAAAATAAATGATTCCCACAAAATTTGTTATCAACAAGTTTTAATTCTGTGATAGTTGTAAGATGTTGTCTTCAGGTTTTAAGGAAAATAAAAATTGATTGCTTTCCCCACTATCTTTTTTTTTTTTTTTTTTCTTTTTTTTTTTTTATTGCAGTAACATTGGTTTATAACATTGCAAAAATTTCAGGTGTACATCATTGTACTTCTATTTCTGCATGGACTACATCATGTTCACCACCAAAATACTAATTACAACCCATCACCACACACATGTACCGAATTATCCCTTTCACCCTCCACCCTCCCCCCTTCCCCTCTGGTAACCACCAATCCAATCTCTGTCCCTATGTGTTTGTTTATTGTTGTTATTATCTACTACCCACTATCTTTTAAAACTCTTGTTACATAGGAAAGATTTAAAATGTGTTCACTCTGAGAATATCAATTTTTCTATTATTAAATGAAAAGTGGGTGTAAAATATAGTAATATTAATTTTAGGAAAATGTACAAATCATTAGTTATTATTACTTAGGACAAAAGCTATTTTGTTAAAGCAAATAAGGAAGAAATTACCATTTTTAGCGGCAAAATTGAAGGCAATTATCTCATCCCATCTCAAGTTTAATTGAGATAGGAGGTTTGCTGTGTTTAAACAAAGACTCTGAAACTTAATAATTTGTACAGGTTAGAGAGCCTAGTCCTGAAGGTTTGGAATGGGGAAGATTCTATTCGTGGGAAGAGTAAATTATAAAACTCTATTTGCCCTCTAGATATGAAAGACAAATCTGTCTTCCGGTTATAGATAAAATCAATGATTTCTCCTCACCTCTGGACATCTACTAGTCAGTGTCAACCAGTTCTGATATCTGGTACGTCTGGGGATCCATATTCTCTGGGGAAACTGACCACAGTCAATGCTGGTGAGGTTTGCAATGTCTCCGTTTCTTTTGAAGGCCAAGAGTGAACGTGTGCATTAATGACTATGTAAGGTTCATAGGAAGATGGCTGCTTTGGGATAATGATTTTTCAGACAGGCATCAAAGCCCTTAATTTGTTTTCCTTTACTATGAAAAATTCATAAGCACCATCCCTTTCCCTTTCCCCTGTATACATATAGCATATACTACATTTTTACTCTTTATTTTCCTGTTTAAATTAAATCTTTATAATTATTCATTTACATCATTTCAACATATATTTATTGACTACCTACTATAGGCCAGAAATGGTTCCATGCACTAAGAATACAATCAATATAATAAATTCTCTTTCCTAAAGAAGCTTATATTCTAGTTGCAGAGACAGACAATAATCAATTAAATGAGTAACTAAATATGTGGTGATGTCAGTTTCTCACGGAAAAATCAAGTAGGCAAGGGGGATAGAGAATAACAAGGAGGGTGACAGGGGGTGTTACCTCAGATACCAGGGTCAAAGAGAACCTCGCTGAAGAGGTGATATTTGAGCAGAAGCCAAGGAAGTGAGGAGGTAGCCATGCAGATTTTTGGAGGAAGAGAGTAACATTCCAGGTAAAGTGAGCAGGAGGTAGGATGAGAAGCTGTAAAAGAGTCTTTAAAGAATTATTCTGACTGCTGTGTAGAGGAGCCATTTACTGATATGAAAAAGATTGTTTGATGAGCAGGATTGGAAGAAGAAATCAAGGGTTTGAGGTTAGATATATTGCATTTGAGACATCCAAGTGGAGATTTCAAGTAGGCAGTTTGATACACGTAGGAAGTCCAGAAGAGACATCTGAAGAAGTGTATCCTAAAAGGAACCATAATATCTCAGGATTGGATGAATCTCTAGGTATTATCCATCCCAAACACTCATCAGATGCTTGAATCTCTTCTATAACATTCCTGCCCATTGATTATACAGCCTAACTCAAACCCCTCCTGTCATGGATAACTCATCACCCCCACCACCATGAAGCAGCCCACTCCACACCAAGACTGTTTTGACCAGTAGAAAATTATTCTTGATAATAATAAAAATCAATCTCTCTGTAAATTCTATCCACCAGCTCCTTCCCTCAGAGCCCTACAAAAGGTGTCTACACAAACTAGCATCTAGCCAAAGACGCAGAAAGGACATTTCAACTCCTTGTTGAAAGAACTATTCAACTTTTAGAGCTATTCTGAATTTAGATCTGGCATCTCATAAGGAGATGAAGTTACAGAGTGAAGTACTTTAAGGAGGAGTTGGATATAGATTCCAAGGATTCATGCATCAGCTAGATTTCTGAGATCCCTTCTGAGCTTAATGTTCTAACTCTGATAAAGTAAATTATCTGTTCACAGCATGCTAAGTAAACATATCATAACTTATGTTTAATATTGGCTTGGAAGGATGGACCACTTTATATGAAAGTGTTATGTGCCTGCTCTACAAAGCTCAACTCCATATGTTGAAGCCTATTTACATCGTTGACATATTTTGAAGTCAGAAATAATATCAGCAGTCTGGTCCCCTCCAGAGACATAATCTCTTTAAGAGCTGTGTTCCAGCAATAGATGTCCGGAGGGAGGGATAAATTCTCCAGCTTGGCTCCTATTTCAAAGTCATCATTCCTACAGAAAGTGGGGGGAAAGATTTTACCTCAGACTGGGGCAACTTAGGGCCCTAAAGAGTTAATCTAAATCAAAAGTAAACACATTTCAAATTGGCCAAACGTCAACAATTATATAGCAAGTTAGATATTACACGTCTGCACTAACCTATTTCAGCTTTATCTCTAAGTTAACACTTCAGGAGATTTATGGTTCATGCCAAAATAGCCCGTTTGTTCTTCCATAAATTTAGCAGAATCAATGGGAATAAAGTGTGAGAATTTATGTATTTATCCAAAGTTTTATAAGGTTGCCAGACTCAGAAAATAGAATTCTATTTCAAAAGTACTGAAGTAGTGGACTTCAAATAAATGCTTCAACCTGGTCATTTTCAGTGAACTGTGAAATGCCTGCATTCATTTATTTATTTGGCAAACATTTCTAGAGTTTACTATGGGTCAATACAGGGCCAGGCATTGAGAAATTCATTTTCTACCTCTTTGAAGGAAAAAATAGGCTGCACAATAGAATGAGAGTGTAAAAAAAAAAATAATAAAGAACTGGCGGCCCAATAATTACTGAATATCAACCAGAACTGTAAAAAATCATTTCAGTAACTATTTCCTGTGGAAGACAACCCAACTGTGGGAACGGAATATACTACTTTGAGATAACTTTTCTGTTACTGTTCTAACAGATGAAATGTAAGCAACCTTTCTCCAGTGTTCTGCGTTCTGAAAGACGCTGAGGTCTCTTTTTTCTAATGTTACATTTCATGTGACTCGCACACGACACCTGTTGCGCTGGTTATTTTAAAATGTAAATAGGTATTTATATACTAGCATCACTCCATTTTATTCTGAACTCATAAAATGCTCAGTTTAGAAAAGTACTTTGCCAGGTGATAAGATAATTTCAATTTTATATCTGCACATAATTTCCCCCTATTTAACTATAGTTTTCATAGCTAAAATGGGAATTGGAGAGCAGGCTTGTGGGATCATGAGGTGATGCTGCTCCCACAGTTTTGAAAGCACGACTGCTGTGGCAGAATCCCTCACCCCTTGTACGACCCTAAGTCTGCAAGTCCTGGCAGGGCTGCAGACTGGGCCACAATGCCTTTGGCAAATCAGAATTTCCATGTGGTCCCAACAACCACATAACTGCTCTGTGTGGAGATACTCACACTTTTTAAACTACCAATATCAGAAATATCTGGGATCTGTGTTTTAATTTTAATTTTAATTTTTATCCACAGAGAAAAGAGAAACAATCAAAGACAATAGAAAGAATTTAAAGTAGGGTTTTGTTTATCCTGGCACTTCAAAAGAGAAACCTGGAAAAAACACTTCAAAGGCATCCTTGCCAGGAAATTGACCTCTGTCTAGAAGGTGAGAGAACAGGGCCTCTGTGTTGGTCTTTGTCAAAATATACCATCCTGTTGATTAAATCTCCGTGAGGCTGTAGCCTGAATTATGTCCTCACCGGGCCCCAACACACCCAACCAAAAAAGGAATAGGAAGGAACATCAATAATGGCTCTCTGGATTTTGGATTTTCATCTTTTTTTTTTTTTAAGTACCAGAACTCTTTCTTCAAAAGAAATCACACCAGGAAGTCCAAAATGTAAAACAAATAAAATGACAAAAGTAGAGATGCCTTTCAGTTCAAATTGGGCAGGTGAGAGGAAGGGCCTAAGCCGCTGATTTCATGCTTGTTCTTACTCTAATCATGAGTCATCTCTTAAAATAATCATTACCCTGGGGCCGGCCTGGTGGCGTAGTTGTTAGGTTCATGCTCTCCACTTCGGCAGCCCAGAGTTTGCAGGTTCGGATCCTGAGCATGGACTTACGTGTAGCTTATCGAGCCGTGCTGTGGCAGGTGCTCCACATATAAAGTAGAGGAAGATGGGGACGGATGCTAGCCCAGGGCCAATTTCTCTCAGCAAAAAAAAGAGGAGGGTTGGCAACAGATGCTAGCTCAGGGCTAATCTTCCTCACCAAAAAAAAAATAATAGTCATCATCTTCACCATTATTTTAGCTTAAATCCTACAGACAGGCAAGCGCTCCCACGTTTTGCTACATGTGATGTCAATCTAATCCCAGTGTCCAGGTGGTATCTAGTTAGTTCTGATTCTGATTTTAGCCCAGAGCCTGACAGATTTGTCCCCGGTGCAGTGAGTAAAAACTGAACAAAGTTACAGTTATATTTTTAAAACGAAAACTCCACGAATATATTGTGCTTAAAGTGAGAAAAAGGTGGAAGAAAGGGTTCTTTCCCACTTTAACCCAACATCATGGGCTGATTCTGGAGCCGTTAATTCACGACTTCTGGAATCATAATGCCTTGGTTGGAATCCAACCTCTATACTTGTTCCCTGTGTAAAATTGTTAACCCTTTCAATACTCTTTTATGGCCATCTATAAAATGTGGATAATAATAGCGCCCTCCTCACAGAGCTATTATGAGTATTAAATCAGTAAACTTCTTAGCACACAGCAAGTGCTCAACAAATATTAGTTACTACTGTTAACGGATTGTGGTGCTACAGTCTGCCCTGTGGGGATGGCACCAGTACAAGTGGTGTCCCAGCAAACTAGTAGGGAACTGGCTTTGATGAATAAGACACCTTTGGCACAAAGACTCCAGCAACCAAAACTCTGGCAGCCTTCTGGCTTACCACCCACCATCAGACTCTCTGGTTCCCACAGCAGCAGGATGCTGTGCTTGATGGTGACGGCTTGATGGTGGACTCCACTAGTAGTGAAGAACTCCTTCACACAGCTTTGTGTGCTAGGAGCGTCTTTCCTCCAGCAAGGCAAAGTCCCTGAGACAGTCAAGTGTTCAGCATGTTCAGAGAATAGCAAGATGGCCAGTGTAGTTAGAGTGGAGTGAAGAAGGGAAGATGGAAGGAGGTGAAGCAAGAGAGGAAACAGGATCAGATCATGGCAGGTCTTATAGGTTATTCTACAACTTCTGACTTTCATTCTGAATGAGATGGAAAGCCATTGCAGGATTCTGAGAAGTGAAATATCATCAGCTTGGTTGAAGCAAATGTCTCAGCTAAGACTCTAAGCCAAGCGGTCCATCAGTTCTCTGAGACTAAGTATCCATACAAGGCCAAATGAGTTGTTATGCTTTGATCTTGATAGTCAAGCAAACAACATACAGGTCATTTATTGTGACCTCAAAGTAGATTTTGCAGGTATTTTATAGGATCCAAATTTACTGTAGAAATCATTAGAAGTGTCTGGATAATTGTCAAACTTCCTTTAGATGCTGTGTTGCTATAGTATTATTTACTGAGTTATCAAACTGTGAAATACAGATCATGTCTAATAACCACAAAGTCTAGTTCAAATCTGAAGCAATTGGCAGTTGGTGTTTATATTATCCATGGGTCACTGAAAGAGCTAATCCACATTGGAAGAGTCCAAATTTGATGAAACCAGAAACAAGGAAAAGCCTAGAAATGTTAGGAAACATTTCGTGACAACCACTCCCAAACCAGAGATAGTGTATACATACCTCAAATTTACAACAGGCTCAAGCCCTCTGAAAGGCAGGGTGCCTTACTCACAGCAAGTATCTTCTGAATGGGTTTTATTTTAATTTTAATGTAATATGTCAGCATTTTGTACTCTCTGGATCTAAAGCCAATCCCATCAATCATCTTTGGGGCTAGTTCTGTCATGCCCACCCCAGTGAGCTGAGGTAACATTTTCCAAGAACAGGCAGTTACATGCCCCTTTACTCTCTCTGTTGTAGTAATCTGTTCCAATATCTGGTCATCCCACCCAAGAGATGACCTATAGAGTAAATGCTCAGTCAAGGATTAACATATCTGGAACACTCACAGCACCTCCTGTGTTGAAACATCAAGTGAAATGTCTATAAAAGTTCTTACTTTAATTAGAGCATTGTTATTTTCTGATAGTGGTCCCTAACCAGTAACAATTAAGTCATGAAATTATAGTTTTAAAAACTGAACCTTCAAGGTTATCTGGTCTATTGTCTTCATAGATGAGAAAATTAAACTCCAAAGAGGTTAGAGGATTTCTCCTGGGTCTCAAAGCAAGTTAGTTGCAAAGCCACAACTATAGTTCAGTCCCATGACTCTTAGCCCAGGGTTTCTTCCACTTCATGATGCTTCCTCCCAAACTTTGTGAATCAGTTAAGATTCTATGGTAGCAAGCAATAGAAACTGTCTTAGCAAACATAAACACAAAGGGAATGCTTAATTGAAAGTATATGAGGGAACCACAAATTGGAAGGGAGAGATGAAAATCCAGTCTTGAACCAGACAAAACCAGATGACTCCAGACGCCCTTTGCAGCAGGAACTGCTGTTAATCTTGCCCAAATTGTACCATTGACATTCAGGAGCTCCAATAATTTCCTCCAACCTTGCATAATTCCGCTCAAGACTTAAAGTTTTATGAGACTCTGATAATATCATGTGCCTACCTCTTGGTGGTTCTTGAGAGACAAGAAAAAGGATCCGATGAAAGGAGCCTCCAGGAATCACTTTACAGTCCACAATGGCAGAGCAAATACCTAGGATTCCCACTATACTGAGACTGCACACAGTGGAGAGAATTAATTTCCCTAAATACAATCAGAGTGCAGGTAAGAAAGGGTATTGGTGCTGAGTGGTCAAAAATTGGTAAATGTGTACTACAAGACGAAATACATACATGAGACCTTTTTGATACAAGATGTGACCTCTAAGAATAGAGATACACTCTAAGCACATTCTTAGAGCACAACTCTAAGAATAGATATCACTCTACCAGATGATCAATAAAGTGATGTTCTGTTTGCTGATTTTTAGAGGTGAGAGCCTCTTCTTCATTCCTGGTATCTCCTTTAATGTTGAGAGAAGCACAACTAATGTTAACACTGCTGGCTCTCCACCCCAATTTTTTCAGATAAGTAAGTATAGTCACTTTCCTATCTGACCAAATTGGGAAGATTAACTGGGCATGCTTATATCATCTCCCTTTTTCCTCTTTGGGGCAAACATGCTCACCAGGATGAGTAGTGGGAGCTGCCAAAGAGCTCATGGCACATCCCATCATCTCCCAGGGGGAGAGCCTGCCCTTCATCCAGCACTGCCTGTGGGGAGAGAAGGTACATCTCTCTCATCTGGGCTTCTATAATCCATATTCTACATCTGCAACCTAGGATTTATCACTAGGAAGAGTGATATTGTAGCTGTTTGCCACTTCTCAGTTTTATTTCTGAATTTGTTCAGAGCTTGGGCATATTCCATCATCCCAGATCTCACCTGTCTCTGCCTCCCACCAGGTTATATTTCCTCCATCTCCACTCCTCCCCAACATTAAGAGGCCTCAGCACTAATGAGAAGGACAGCTAAGGTGATATACAATCCACACTGGAATGGGACTGGACTATCTGAGGCTGTTAACTCAGCTCTCAGCCTGGCACTGGTGCCAAATAGCACTCACTCTAGAGGATGGTAAACTGTGGACAAGCTATCTCTAGAGACTGGCTCTGGGCCTGCCTGTGTGAACCCTCCAGATCTGGTCCCTCATCCTAGATCCCACCTATTTCTGTCTCCCACTAGGCTGTGTTCCGTCCATCTTGCGCCTATCTGCCATACTGCAGCTCAGGGAATCCTGGCTATGAGTTAGCTTTTTTCAACTCATCACATCTTGTATCAAAACTGTTATCTCTACATGGGCTCTTCCTCTTCCCAGGATGCCCAGGCTTTGAAACTCAAAGGTGAAGAATCAACTCCTTTTTTTGTCTCTGTATATCTACTCTATCACCCTTCCTTTAGGCAATGGAACATGAAATGCTTAGCTGGCTGAATGGGGTAAAGGCCAAGAGGTAAGAATAAATATGGGAAACAAAAAGCTCATTTGAAAATTTATTCCACTCCACAGGTGACTAAGCAATTACAACATGATGTTACAAACAAGAGGAGTGAGCACACAGCACCATGTGGATATGAATGAAGGCCAGATAATCCAGTATGAGCCCCAAGAAAGGCTTCTGGGGAAAGAGCGCTCCAGGTCCAGGCTTGAAACTGTCAGACTAGAATTTGAGTTCTTACAAAGGTGTGTGTGTTTGTGCCGTGGGGATTTTTAAATTTTGCTTGTTTGTTGACTTTTGATTTTGGAAAATTCGAACATAAATGTAGAAAAAGAATACAATGAACCCCCGAAACCAGGTGTATCACTGAGTTGCATTAATTATCAACTCACGGCCAATCTTATTTCATTTAAACCACCCATCTTCCCCTGCCAAAATTATTTTGAAGGAAATTCCAGACATTTAAACAAGTAAGAACTTCTAAAACATAATCTCAATACCATCACTGCACATTAAAATCGCTGATAATTCTTTAATATCATTAAATAACGTGTGAGCATTCAAATTTCCCCAATCGTATCCATTAAAAAAAAAAAATACAATTGGCTAGTTCAAACCAGGTTCCAAACAAGGAGGTTCCCGTATTGTTTTTGTTTGGTATTTATCCTAAGTCTCTTTCCATCTATTTCTTCCCCCTCCTCGTTTTCATTGCAATTCATTTGCCAAAGAAACCAGATTCTTTGCCCTCTAGAGTTCCTCATATTCTGGATTTTGACGGATAAATTCCTGTAGCGTCTTTTTATATATTCTTCTTTCTCCTCTATTCACTACAAACTGAGAGTTAGATCTAAAGCTTATCTGATAAAACTTTGATCTTTTTTTTGACAGAAAATGCTTTGTAGGTGGTACTGTAAACTTCGGATAGGAGTCACACAATTTTGTATGACCCCTCTGTGATGTCAGCAACCAGTGAAGATGATTGCCTGGATTCCTTATTTCATTAGGGGTATGTATTTGTATTTTAGAAGTTTAAAACAAATCCCACAAAAAGAGTTTATATTCCTCTGTGATGTGGGGAGAGTGGTTTTTGTTATGACCATATGTCCTCTGACACTCTGGGGCTGGAGTCAACAGAGTGAGGAAGAGGAGACACAATAGCTTCACCAGATGGTCTGAAATCAATCTTTATAATGTTTCAAAGTACACTAATAAATCTCATTTAACAGCAGGATTGTGATACTCAAAGATGGATGCCTGAATTGAAAAGGGAGAGATTTAAATGCAGCTTCCAGAGCAGTTCTACCATGAAACAGAGAATTCTGGAATTCTGATATCATTTCCTTTGTGCTCACTCTTCAATCAGATTCCCTTCGTTTCACTAAATAGGAATAAACAGATTGACAGATTTCCCCCCTCTAGTGGAAATTCTCCTTGTCATAAATAAAAAGTCAGTTGGATTCATTTATAGACAGTCCTGTCAAGAATAAAAGAATCACTAACCGTGAAAGACGGCACGATGAAACAAAAGCAGCATCTCTTTTCCTATCCAGGACATCTGCAAGCAGTCAAGGTGTTGGAATCATTCTTTTCCTTTGTGCATCAACTACTAAGCCACTTGTTAAGTTTTCACTACTGCTCACTTCACAGTGAAGACTGAGAATGTATACTAATTGAAGAATTGCTCCCAAGACTAGCTCTTTTTAAAATAAAGCATTGGCTAGATTCGTTTTTTATCTAACAAGCAGTAATAAAAAGCAACATTTATATCACATTTGTTTCATAGAGCCCAATCAAATCTTACAAAAAGAAAAGATTTCTTGGTTTCCTATATACCAAATTGAAGGCAAAAAGTCAATGAGATAATAATCATAATTTTTTAATCACCCAAGGAATATTAGGGTGAGTGTTGGGGGAGGGTGGGGTGGCAATTGTGAAAACAACAGATCTGCCCGTCATAAATGTGAATGCCATATAAGGCGTCTAAATTCACACTTGGCAAACAACCCATGAACTTACAATGTGTCACACTTCAAAGAAGCCTACATACATTTTCAAGTGCAATCTTTAACACTTTTAATTACCTTTGATGTCAGTTCTGTCGAAAAATTTGTGACTGTTTCTGAATATGCTTAATTATTTAAAAATGCAAGTCATTACAGGTTTTCATTTCATAAATGGGCATAGAAAATAGTGCTATGCATGATCACTAACTACTTGTTTATTTATATCCTCATTCATGATGAATTTAAGACAGCTTTTGAAGATACATGAAATAAGGTGAGAAAAAAGAAACAAAGAGAAAGCAATGAAGACATAAAACAGGGGTGGGAATGAGGCTAGTCCACAAAAGGCATGCCTGTACTTCCAGGGAGGGTGCTGCCGGAGCATGAAGAGACTTTTCTAAGATTCAGGGATGTCTCTGAATAAAGCCAAGTGGGATTGACTTCATGTGGACATGGCTACTCAGGCCTTCATCTGGCATAACTTTCTCCCGGCCTGTCAGCAGTTCGATGACTTTAAAACACTTAGGTTAAAAAAACAAATCAGTCTTTAAATGCAGCACATAATAGAAAGCCATAATTTTACCTATTTCAGATCTTCAACTCCTCCAGATTTCTTTAGAAATATTTCCCCTAATTCTGCAGCTAGTATAACTATCAAAGCTCATAGTATTCCCTTTGAACCTTTCTAAGCCTTTTGAAGAGTTTCTAAAAATTAGAGTATGGATTATCTAAACCATTTTTTCCTAATTTCAGCATGGAAAATTCTCTGTGCCACATTCTGACTCCAGTCAGTTTTGTCATGAGTACTCCCTGAGGTCTTATGTGCCCTTGGCAGCTGAAAAGTCATACATCCACCCATTCGCTTTTTACTTATTCATAAATTCATCAACTTAACAGGTATTTATTGAGTACTTTCTATGTTCCAAAAGTGGCACTAGGCATAGTGAGGAAAGACTGAAAAAGATACACGTTCTGTCTTTAAGGAGCAGGGCAGACATGAGGATTAATCCCGACTCCTTTCCCTCGAATTCACCTCCCCTATGGAGCTCCTCAGCTCCCTAGTCTCCCTGAAACTTAGTGTTGCCATTTGACATAGTACAGACCAATGAGGTATAAGAAAAAATATGCTCGGATTTCCGGAAAAGCTTTCTTGATGAAATGACAGACTTAGCTAGAGCAGAGACTTTGACTCTGCAAAGAATGAGCTGCTCAACAAATGCCAGCAGCTGGCTTCTTTCAACTTGACATTTTGTATGTAAGAAAAACAAATCCATTTGCTTAAGCCACCCTGAGTCAAATTTTCTATTACCTGCAGCCTAAAGCATTCTTAACTGAATCAATGAACTCATAGTCTATTTGAAAAATTGGCCACAGATAACCATAAAATATCAGACAAAAAGAAGAAAATACTGTTAGACAGGCTCCAACAAAGTACTATTAGTCTTGAGGAATGTAAATCATTTCTATCTGGGAAATAATTGAAGAAAAAGAGATGGATGGGGGAAAAAATGGGAAGTGAGGGAGGGTAAAAAAAAAAGAGAGAGAGAGATATTTTTGCAGTTGTACGTATTTATCCCAGAAAAACTTCTTTAGAAATAATTTGAGGCAATGCCTCCTTATCAAAGCTCAGACAACAGAACCGTCCTCCTGCAGGAGCAGGTAGCATGGCAGTGGGGGAGGGACATTAGGGAGAGAGAGCAATGAGGAGTAGCCAGTATTTTTGGACAGAGTTGGGGTAGCTGCACTTGGGGAGAAGAGAACTTTTAGGAGGTTTTGATAAATGTTGAATAATGGGATTGTTCCTTTCCTTTCTTTTTTAGACACTTCAATAATGATTTGTATTATTTCTTAGCTCTTTTGGAAGTGGATGTATGTTTTATTGAATGAAATATTGTACAAGGCAGAAACTTTAGACAACTTAAGGGCCAGAATATCCAAGTTTCACATACATTATCATATTTAATCACCCCAACAACTCTATGAAAGAGCTATTATCGTTTTTTTTTTTTTTTTAGCATAGGGAATGGAGCCCCAAAGGACTAAGATATTTGCCTCAGCTCTTACCCTGAGGAAGTTGCATAGTGAGAATTGAATGGACTTTGTCCATTTCCAAACTCCTTTCTCTTTCTACTATACTATGTGGACTGGAACAAAAGCAGAGTGGAAAAAATAGGAAATTGGTGGATACAAACAAGGCTGAAAGAAAAAAATTCCTTAGACAGAAATTTCCCTGAAATTCCACAATGTACCGGAAGCCAAAGGAAGGTCTGTTGCTCCGTATAGGGAAGGCAAAAAAAACTCACAGTTTTTTGTTAGGTGAAAGGTAGCTACACTACTATCTGGTTGACCTTGGAGGATGTACTTAACATCTCTGAGTCTCAGTTTTCTCATCTGTGAGATGAGTGTCTATGAGGATTCAATGAGATAACACATATAAAGTACTTAGCTACAGTGCCTGGCACTTCGTAAGTTTCAAAACTGTTAATTATTGCTATCATCATGATTACTCTAATTATTTCTCTTTCCCTCCCCCAATCAATGTTCAACTCTGAGTGAAAATTTGTTGTTGTGTTCCTCTTCTGTTCTTTAAGATTAGTTTCCAAGAGGTCAAAAAAGGAAACAAGAGGTGCCTACAGGCAATGGCAAAAAGTACTATCAGAAGAATAGTCTGCAACGTGAATGATCTTGGACCATCACCAAGATCAGCAGGACTTCACTCCACGGCAGATAAATAACATTCACGCCACTCTTCCTTGGAGCAAGGCTTCCAGAGTGCCAGAACAGCCGGTCTGCTGTGGCTAGAAGGGAAATCGTCCTGCAGGGAGACTAACAGGAAAACCAGAAGGTCACAACGGAAGGGGCCTCCCACTGTCTAAGAAAGATGAAATCAGATCGTTATTCCTCCACTTGATGTTTAAAACACTCTGGGTAAACTCAATTTTTTAAAAAGCATATGGACGTGCCAGGATTTTTTTTTACGTGCTGCTACACCTGAAACATTTTCTTCCTAAAACTTCCTAAACTTGCAACTGTTATAAATAAATTCTTTGTTGGAATCCTCAGAATTGATTCTTAAAACTTTAATATAGTTGTAGTTAATGGTTTATAGACCATTGAATAACTGGACCAAAAACGTCCACTAAGCCAAGCACTGGGACCCAGCAGGGTAAACAGTTGAAGGCAGGTGCATAGCGTTGTTTATACCAGGCTGGGAAAAGGGCCCTAATAAGATAGTTTAAGCCTGAGAGGAAATCCTCAGTGAAGTGAAATATGAGACAAAGGAATTTTGCAGCAGGAGGTTCCTGAGAATAAGAACAGGCTGTTTGACTGAGTGCCTCTGAGTTCCAAATAAGGCTCGTGGGGAGCAGACCACCCAGTGATGGGAGAAGTAACAACTGGCCGCTAAAGTTACACAGCCTTTAATCTGTTCCACTTCTGGACCATTGTCTGGTCTTCCAATTTTCGTTCTCTCCCTTGTTTTCAGTCTTGAGTCTGGGACCTGAAACTCCACATAGTGTGAACAGAGCAATTTATAAATGTAGAAGTACTTTAGACTTCAGATATACAATTTCAGAGCTGGGCAGGGTTTGGGGAGGGTTGATCTGGCCCAGACTAGATCAACAGTCTCCTCACTTGGATGCCACCAACACAGTAAGGCAAAAACCAGGAGTGCCACCCTCAGGCTGTGGGACAGATGGAAAACTGGGAAAACTGGCTGGAAAGGAAAGTAAGAGAAGGGGAGAGCAGAGAAAGAACAATAGAATAGAAACGCAGTGGGGAGTGGCAGCTACAACTGCTGTATGACTTTCTCATAGCATCTATGACTCAATGTCTGGTCCACCCCTGGGCTAGACTTTACCTAAGCCGTTCCATATGTGACCGGATATTAGAGCTATAAAGGAAGGTGGTGGTTGGAGGGAGCTTCAGTCTGCCCTTTGTGAGTCCCACGTCTCCAATCAGTGCTTTGGTAATAAACAGGGAATCAAATCCTCCCAGTTTCTCAGCTTGGGCAAGCGGGATATGTGCTCTTCCCATATACCACCACTATCTCTCTAAATAACACATGACAATTGTTATTTACTTAATATTTTACAGTTTGCAAAGCAATAAAGCTTCATGGTTAAGGCTCTGGAATCAGACAGCCTTAGATCAAATC
Organism: Ceratotherium simum simum; assembly: GCF_057802395.1. NCBI lineage: Eukaryota > Metazoa > Chordata > Mammalia > Perissodactyla > Rhinocerotidae > Ceratotherium > Ceratotherium simum. Next base: position 42,866,532 of record NC_141924.1, read on the forward strand.
TTACCTCTTGCTGGTGTGGGACACGGGGCAAGGTGGTTCATTCTTTCAGCAAATATTTATAGAGCCATAATGTGCCAACTGGAGAGAGAGCAATAAACAAAACAAAGTCCCTCCTTATCTCATGGAATTTATATGCTCCTGGGGGAGACAGATAATGGACAAATAAGTAAATATATGAATTTAGACCACGATAGGTGCCAAAGAGAAAAATATAAAGCAGAGAAGGGAGATAAGTGTTGGGGTGTGGGGCTGTCATTTTAGATAAGGTGACTAGGGAAGGCTTACTAAGAAGGTGATTTTTGAGAAAAGAATGCATGGGAAGCAGCCAGGAGAGAACTGAGGGAAGAGAAAGTAGGCAGCACGATGGCCCTAACGTGAAGGGAGAAGAGGGTGCGAGGAGGCCAGAGTGACCGACTGGAGCGAGCAGGAGACCGAGTGGAATACGGTGAAGCCAGAGAGGCCTCCAGTCATGAGGACGTGGTAGAACACAGGGTGGATTTTGGCTTTGACTCTGGGTGAGATGGGAAGCCGCTAGATGGTTTTGAGCAGAGGGGTGACAAGACATGACTCAAAAGTTTCAACAGGATCCTTCTGCCTGTTGTGTCTTAGAATAGACTGAAGAGAGAGAAGGGTGGAAATAGGGAGAGCAGTCAGGAATCCATTGCAATAATCGAGGCCAGAGAGATGATGGCTTATATTAATCAGCATCTCTGTGTGTCTTTTTTCTCGTTTACAAAATGGGTATAGTAATGCTCACTGTTTTGGTAGTCAGTGAGATGTTGCATTAATACAGTCATGTGTCGCTTAACAACAGGGATACGTCCTGAGAAATGTGTTGTTAGGCAATTTCGTCCTTGTGTAAAGGTCATAGAGTGTACTCACTCAAACCTAGATGGTATAGCCTGCTACATACCTAAGCTATATGGTACAACGTATTGCTCCTTGGCTATAAACCTGTACAGCATGTTACTGTACTGAATACTGTGGGTAACTGTAACACAACGGTAAATATTTGTGCATCTAAACATATTTAAACATAGAAAAGTGGTACACCTGTATATAGGGCACTTAGCCTGAATGGAGCCTGCAGGACGGGAAGTTGCTCCGGGTGAGTCAGTGAGTGAGTGGCGAGTGAATGTGAAGGCCTAGGACATTACCGGACACTGCTGTAGACTCGATCAACACTGAACACTTAGGCTGCACTAAATTTATAAAAAAAGATTTTTCTTTTTTCAATAATAAATTATTCTTGGCTTACTGCAACTTTTTTACTTTATAAACTTTTCAATTTTTTAAAACTTTTTGACTCATAACAACACTTAGCTTAAAATACAAACACCTTGTTTAGCTGTACAAAAATATTTTCTTTCTTTTTATCCTTATTCTATAAGTTATTTTCTATTTTTTTAAGTTTTTACTTTTTAAACTTTTTTTATCTTTTAATTATTTTATTGAGGTCATAGTGGTTTATAACATTGTGTAATTTCAGGTGTGCATTATTATCAGTTTCTGTATAGACTGCATCGTGCTCACCACCAATAGTCTAATTTTTACCATATATCACCATATATATGTGCCCCTTTACCCATTTTGCCCACCCCCCAACCCCCTTCCCCTCTGGCAACCACTAATCTGTTCTCTTTATCCGTATGTTTTTTATCTTCCACATATGCAGTGTTTGTCTTTCCCCATCTGGCTTATTTCACTTAACATAATACCCTCAAGGTCCATCCCTGTTGTTGGAAATGGGATGATTTTGTCTTTGTTTATGGCTGAGTAGTATTCCATTATATATATATATATATATATATATATATATATATATATATATATATATATATATATATACACATACAACATCTTCTTTATCCATTCGTCTATTGATGGGCACTTGGGTTGGTTCCACTGTGTAGAAGTCTTGGCTACTGTGAATAATGATGCAATGAACAGGGGGTGCATAAGTCTCTTTGAATTGTTGATTTCAAGTTCTTTGGATATATACCCAGTAGTTGGATAGCTGGATCACATGGTATTTCTATTTTTGAGAAATCTCCATACTGCTTTCCACAGTGTCTGCCCCAGTTTGCATTCCTACCAGCAAAGGGTATGCTACATGAGGGTTCCCTTTTCTCCACGTCCTTTCCAACATTTTTTTATCTATTATTTTTTTGTCTTGGTAACTACAGCCATTCTGACAGGTGTAAGGTGATATCTCATTGTTGTTTTGATTTGCATTTCCCTAATAATTAGTGATATTGAACATCTTTTCAGATATCTGTTGGTGATCTGTGTATTTTCTTTGGATAAATATCTGTTCATATCCTCTGCCCATTTTTTCATTGGGTTGTTTGTTTTTTTGTTGAGTTGTATGAGTTCTTTATATATTTTGTAAACTAACTCCTTATCGGATATATAATTTGCAAATATTTTCTCCCAGTTGGTGAGTTGGCTTCATTCTCTCATTCTCTTCCTGGTTTCCTTTGCCCTGCAGAAGCTCTTTAGTCTGTTGGGGTCCCATTAGTTTATTTTTTCTTTTGTTTCCCTTGTCTGAGTAGACATGGTATTCAAAAAGATGCTGCCAAGACTAATGTCAAAGAGTGTACTGCCTAAATTTTCTTCCAGAAGTTTTATGGTTTCAGGTCTTACATTCAAGTCTTTAATCTATTTTGAGTTAACTTTTGTGTATGGTGTAAGATAATAGTATACTTTCATTCTTTTGCATATGGCTGTCCAGTTTTCCCAGCACCATTTATTGAAGAGACTTTCCTTTCTTCATTGTATGTTCTTGGCTGCTTTGTTAAAGATTAGCTGTCCATAGATGTGGTTTTATTTCTGGACTTTCAGTTCTGTTCCATTGATCTGTGTGTCTGGTTTGTGCCAGTACCATGCTGTTTTGATTACTATAGCTTTGTAGTATATTTTGATGTCAGGGACTGTGATGCCTCCAGCTTTGTTCTTTTTTCTTAGGATTGTTTTGGCTATTCAGGGTCTTTTGTTGTTTTGTATAAATTTTAGAATTCTTTGTTCTATTTCCATGAAGAATGTCATTGGGATTCTGATTGGGATTGCATTGAATCTGTAGATTGCTTTAGGTAATATGGACATTTTAACTATGTTTATTCTTCCAATACATGAGCGTGGAATATCTTTCCATTTCTTTATGTCATCTTTGATTTCTTTCCATAATGTCTTATTATTTTCAGTGTATAGGTCTTTCATCTCCTTGGTTAAATTTATTCCTAGATATTTTATTCTTTTTGTTGTAATTGTAAAAGGGATTATATTCTTGAGTTCTCTTTCTGCTAGTTCATTATTAGTTTATAGAAATGCAACTGATTTTTGTAAGTTGATTTTGTACCCTGCAACTTTGCTGTAGTTGTTGAATATTTCTAATAGTTTTCTGGTGGATTCTTTAGGATTTTCTATATATAAGATCATGTCATCAACAAACAGTGAGAGTTTCACTTCTTCCTTTCCAATTTGGATTCCGTTTATTTCTTTTTCTTGCCTAACTGCTCTTCCAAAACCTCCAGTTGAATAGGAGTGGCAAGAGTGGGCACACTTGTCTTTTTCCTGTTCTCAGAGGGATGGCTTTCAGTTTTTCACCATGAAGTATGATACTGGCTGTGGGTTTGTCATATATGGCCTTTATTACATTGAGGTATTTTCCTTCTATACACATTTTATTGAGAGTTTTTATCATAAATGGAAGCTGGACCTTGTCAAATGCTTTCTCTGTGTCTATTGAGATGATCATGTGGTTTTTATTCCTCATTTTGTTAATGTGGTGTATCACATTGATTGATTTGTGGATGTTGAACCATCCCTGCGTCCCTGGTATAAATCTCACTTGATCATGGTGTATGATCATTTTAACATATTGCTGTATTCAGTTTGCAAATATTTTGTTGAGGATTTTTGCATCTCTGTTCATCAGCGGTATTGGCCAGTAATTTTCCTTCTTTGTGTTGTCCTTGTCTGCTTTTGGTATCAAGGTGATGTTGGTCCCACAGAATAAGTTAGGAAGTGTTCCATGTTCCTCAATTTTTTGGAATAGTTTGAGAAGGATAGGTATTAAATCTTCTTTGAATGTTTGGTAGAATTCCCCAGAGAAGCCATCTCGTCCTGGACTTTTGAATTTTGGGAGGTTTTTGATTATTGTTTCAATCTCCTTACTTGTGGTTGGTCTATTCAGATTCTCTGTTTCTTCTTGATTCAGTTTTGGGAGGTTGTATGAGTCTAAGAATTTATCCATTTCTTCGAGGTTACCCAACTTGTGGGCATACAGTTTTTCATAGTGTTCTCTTATAATCTTTTGTATTTCTGTGGTATTCATTGTAATTTCTCCTCTTCCATTTCTAACTTTATTTGTTTAAGCCTTCTCTCTTTTTTTCTTAGTGAGTCTGGCTAAAGGTTTGTCAATTTTGTTTATCTTCTCAAAGAACCAGCTCTTAGTTTCACTGATCCTTTCTACTGTTTTTTGGGTTTTATTTCATTTATTTCTGCTCTAATTTTTATTATTTCCCTCCTTCTGCTGACTTTGGGCTTTGTTTTTCCCTTCTATGTCTAGTTCTATTGGGTGTAGTTTAACATTACTTATTTGATATTTTTCTTGTTTGTTGAGGTAGGCCTGTATTGCTATAAATTTCCTCCTTAGAACAACTTTTGCTGCATCCTATAAGAGTTGGTATGATGTATTTTCATTTTCATTTGTCTCCAGGATTTTTAGATTTCTCCTTTGACTTCTTCATTGATCCAGTGGTTGTTCAGTAGCATGTTGTCTAGTCTCCACATCTTTGTGACTGTCCCAGCTTTGTTCTTATAGTTGATTTCTAGTTTCATAGCATTGTTGTCAGAAAAGATGCTTGATATGATTTCTTTTTTTTTTTTTTAAAGATTTTATTTATTCAGTTTTTTCCCCCCAAAGCCCCAGTAGATAGTTGTATGTCATAGGTTCACATCCTTCTAGTTGCTGTACGTGGGACTCGGCCTCACGTTGGACGGAGAAGTGGTGCCTCGGGGCGCTCCCGGGATCCGAACCCGGGCCGCCAGCATCAGAGCGCGCGCACTTAACCGCTAAGCCACGGAGCCGGCCCGCTTGATATGATTTCAATCTTCTTAAATTTATTGAGGCTTGCCTTGTTTCCCAGCATATGATCTACCTTTGAGAATGTTCCATATACACTTGAGAAGAATGTGTATTCTGCTGTTTTGGGATGGAATGTACTATATAAATATCTATTAAGTCCATCTGCTCAGGTGTTTCATCTAAATCTGCTATTTCCTTGTTGATTTTCTGCCGGGATGATCTATCCATTGATGTAAGTGGGGTGTTGAGATCCCCTACTATTATTGTATTGCTGTTAATTTCTCCCTTTAGGTCGGTTAATAGTTGCTTTATATACTTTGGTGCTCCTGTGTTGGATGCATATATATTCATAAGTGGTATGTCCTCTTGGTAGAATGTCCCTTTTATCATTATATACTGCCCCTCCTTGTCTCTCTTTGCTTTTTTTATCTTGAAGGCTGCTTTGTCTGATATGAGTATGGCAACACCTGCTTTCTTTTGCTTGCCATTTGCTTGGAGTATCGTCTTCCCTATCCCTTCACTCTGAGCCTGTATTTTTCCTTTACTTGAGCTGAGATATGTTTACTAGAGGCAGTATATTGTTGGGTCTTGTTTTTTAATGCACCCAGCAACTCTGTGTCTTTTTTTTTTTTTTTGTGAGGAAGATCAGCCCTGAGCTAACACGCCAATCCTCCTCTTTTTGCTGAGGAAGACTGGCCCTGAGCTAACATCCATGCCCATCTTCCTCCACTTTATGTGGGATGCAGCCACAGCATGGCCTGACAAGCGGTGCATTGGTGCGCGCCCGGGATCCAAACCTGGGCCGCCAGCAGTGGAGCCTGTGCACTTAACTGCTACACCACAGGGCCAGCCCCAGTGTGTGTCTTTTGATTGGAGAATTCAATCCATTTACATTTAGAGTGATTATCGATATATGAGGGCTTAATTCTGCCATTCTATCTCTTGTTTTCTGGTTGTTCTATATTTCCCTTGTTTCTTTTCCCTTGTATTTCTGACCGCCATTTCACTTTGTTGGTTTTCTCAGTTTTCTCTTTATTTAGGATTTGTGTCTCTGCTCCAATTCTTTGTTTAGTGGTTACCATGAGGTTTATATAAAAGATTTCATAGATGAGATAGTCCATTTTCTGATAGCCTCTTATCTCCATTAGCCTAATGAGGTTCCATCCCTTCCCCCTTTCCCTTCTAGGTTATTGTTGTCACAAATTATTCTGTTTTGTGCTTTGAGTTAGTGGTTAAAATGAAGTGTTTGTAGTTATTTTTGATGCTTTCCTTCCTTTTATCTTTTGGGTTATAAGTAAGTGTTTACTAACCTGTTCTGATAGACAGCTGCTATTTTTTGCTTTTGTCTGTCTATTTATCTCCCTGCTCAAGGCTTTTTAAATCTTTGCCTTTTTGTTTCAGGTATGAGGGCTTCCTTCATCATTTCTTGTAAGGGAGATCTAGTGGCAATGAACCCCTCAGGTTTATTTATCTGGGAAAGCTTTTATTTCTCCATCATATCTGAAGGATAGTTTCACTGGATTGAGTCTTCTTGGCTGAAAGTTTTTGTCTTTCAGTATTTTGAATATATCATTCCAATATCTCCTAGCCTGTAAGGTTTCTGCTGAGAAATCCACTGAAAGCCTGTTAGAGGTTCCTTTGTAGGTTATTCTCTTCTGCCTTGCTGCCCTTAATATGTTTTATTTGTCATTGACTTTTGCCAGTTTTAATAGTATATGTCTCAGAGAAAGTCTTTTAACATTAATGTAATTAGGAGTTCTATTGGCTTCATATATTTGTAGGTCCAATTCCTTCCCCAGGTTTAGGAAGTTCTCAGCTATTATTTCTTTTAACTAGCTCTCTGCTCCTTTCTCCCTCCCTTCTCCCTCTGGAATACCTATAATCCTTATGTCACACTTCCTAATTGAGTTGGATATTTCTCAAAGAGGTTCTTTATTTTTTTAAATCTCAGTTTTCTCTCCTCCCCCACCTGAAGCATTTCTATATGTCTGTCCTCTAAATTACTAATTCTGTCCTCCATAACATCAGCTCTGCTTTTTAAGGTTTCTAGATTGTTTTTTATCTCCTTCATTGTGTTCTTCATCTCCAGAATTTCTGTTGGTTTTTTTTATAGTTTCAATCTCTTTGGTGAAGAATTCATTCTGCTCATTAATTTTATTCGTGAGTTCATTGAACTGTCTTTCTGAGCTTACTTGTAACTCATTGAGTTTCTTTATGCCAACTATTTTGAATTCGCTGTCATCTAGATTGTAAATTTCTATGAGTTCAGGATTGGTTTCTGGAGACTTCTCATTTTCCTTCTGCTCTGGAGTATTAATGTAGTTCTTCATGGTGTTTGATGAAGTGATCCTTTGCCAGCACATTTGTGGTAGTATCAGGTCGCAGATTGCACCTGCCATCACTGGGGGTGGGCAGGAACCATGTTTTCTGAACCCTCAGCATCTGCTGGAAGTCGTGCCAATAGGACTTGTCTGCATTTGCCCGCTGGCCGCAGCTGCTTGGCAGGTCACACACGCATGCACAGGTGCTCTGGTGCAGAACCACTGCCTTGACCAGGGACTGGCCAAGATGGTGCACTAGTCAGGAGGGGAGGGGAGGCATGCTTTCTTTCACATGCATGGGCCCACTCTGAGCTCATGGGTGGTTCACCTGGGCTGCTGCACTTCTTCGGGGCACCCATTTAGTGGCTGAGCCATGCCACTCAGGGTGAAGCATTCCTGCAGGCCAGACTGCAACTCCAAAAGCAAAAGTGTCCACATGCAGGCCTGCCTGCTTCCCTACCTCCACTTACAGTTGTGTGCCAGCTGCTGCATGAGGACCTGTGACTAGATCGCTGCCACTAGGGAGGAGGAGGGGATCTGCTCACCTCCTTCCACTGCTTCCCAGGGATCCAGTACGCCCACCTTCAGATGTATGGCTGTGTAGGTCTCTCAGACAGATCTCTCCTATTGTGCTTTGTAGGGAATTCTCTGTTGGTTAATGAATGTCCATTTGGTTGTAGCTTAGGGGGAAGAGACTAAGGGAACAGTTCACTCCACCATGTTGCTGACTTCACTCCCTAAACTTTCCTTTAAAACTATGACACAAACACACACATTAGCCTAAGCCTACACAGTATCAGGATCACCAACATCACTGTTTTCCAGCTCCACATCTTGTCCCCCTTGAAGGTCTTCAGGGGCAATAACACACATGGAGCTATCATCTCCTATGGTAACAATGTCTCCTTCTGGAATATTTCCTGAAGGACCTTCCTGAGGCTCTTCTTGAGGAGGTGTCACTCTTTTCAGAAATATGTCCATGGTGGTTTGCTTGGTTTGCATCTTTTTTTCATCATAGATTTGCTTGTAAGCAGATAACGCTTCATAAACATTCCTCTCTATTAACGAAAATTTTCTGGTGCTGGGATCCGTGTTTTTAGACTTCTTAAGGAGCTTGTTGAGGTCTGCAAAAGCTTCTTCTAAACTACTCACTGTGAATTTTCTTGGGAGTTCTTTTTCTTCTCCTGCAGTTTCCTTCTCTCTTGCCTCTTCTTCATCTCTGTATTCCTGTTCCAGTTCCAACAACTCCTCGTTAGTCAGTTTCACAGAAGCCAACTCTAGGAGCTCCTCAATGTCATCCTCACCCACACCCAGGTTAAAGTTATTTGCCATCTCAACCACAGCCTTGTTGACTTTTGTGACCTCCTCATCCTTGGCAAATCCTTTGAAGTCATGGATGAACCTCTTGAGTGTCTGCTTCCAGATGCCATTCATACACTCCTTGGTGACATCACCCCAAGCCCAAGCAAGGTGCTTGCAGTCATAGATGTTGTAATCCTTCCAAAGTTGAATCAGTGTCTTCTCAGTTGCAGCAGTAGCCTGGGCAAAGGTTCTCCTTGGGTAGTAGGCCTTAAAAGCTACTATTACTCCTTGATCTATTGATTGGATCAAAGACGTGGTATCTGGAGGGAGAAACACCACTTTGATATTGGGATGAAGATCACCAATAAAAGGAAGATGTCCAAGAGTATTATCAACAATAAGCAAAATCTTGAAAGGTATGTTATTCTCCAAACAGTACTTCTCCATTTTGCTGACATAGCAATACAGGAGGGCATCTTGGAAGAGGAGCTGGGTTATCTATGACTTCTTATTGCTCCTGTAGTACGCTGGCAGTGTGTGCTTATTGATATGGTTGAAGGCCCAGAGGTTCTCACTGTGCCAGATTTAAAAAGGTTTCATTTTGTAGGCCAACACATTGCCCCCAAGCAAGACTATTATCTTGTCCTTAAAAGCCTTGAAATCTGGAATTGACTTGGCCTCCTTATGGACAAAAGTCCTTTCAGGCATCCGTTTCCAGAATAGGGAGGTTTCATTCATATTGAATATTTGCTTTGGCAAGTAATTTTCCTCCACAGTCAGCTTATCTAGAGTTTCCAAAAATTCTTCAGCTGCCTTCACATCAGCGCTCGCAGGCTCACCACATTATGCAATGAATAATGAGTCTCGAACCGTTTAAATCACCCAGAGCTAACAGTAAATTCAACGTTGTAGGTATGTCCAGCTTTTTCTTTCAAAATCACAAACTTTTTGCTTTGGCCATGAGCATCATGGTGCTAAGAGGGATACACTTGTGTGTCTGGTCTTCAATCCAGGTCATTAGAAATTTCTCCAGGTCTGATATAGGCCCTTCACAATGTTTATTGGTCTCATTGTCTTCAATGAAGCAGATTCTTTAACAGCTTCCATCGCTTTGTTCTTGTTCTTCAAGATCATAGCCATGGTGGAATGGGACACACCTGACTTGTGAGGAATAACCATCACTGATTTTCCACCTTCATCATCCTTAATCACTGTTAATTTTCTTTCCAGGTCAATCACTCGACATGGCCTCTGACTTGCAACATTAGCAGTGGATTTTGTACTCTTAGGGGCCATGATGAACAAAACAACATGAGATTAAATCAAGCACAAGAGGAAATGATGCAATCAAGAGACGTGGTACACATGAGATGTATGAGGCTGCTGCCGATGTAACATGGCATACTGTTTTACGGTAAACTTTTTTAAAAATAAGCAGAAAGAATACGCTCTAAAATAATGATAAAAAATATAGTAAATACACAAACCAGTAACATAGTCATTTATTATCATTATCGAGTATTATGTGCTGTACATAATTGTGTGTGCTATACTTTTATATAACTGGTAGCACAGTAGGTTGGTTTAGACCAGCATCACCACAAATGCACCAGTAATGCGTTATGCTATGACATGCCAATGACTACAATGTCACTAGGCAATAGGAATTTTTCAGCTCTATTATAATCTTATGGGACCACCCTTGTACATGCGGTTTGTCAAGAAACCTCATTATGCAGCATATGACTTTAGATGTAAAGCCCTTAGAACAGTGCCTGGCATATAGCAAACACTTAAACATAAGCTATTGTCAAATTAATAAACAGAAACCTCATTAAATTAGAGTTGGGAGGCCAAAAGGGGGAGCTCTCACTCCCCATGTCTATAGCAGAGCCCAACAGGAAGAAGAAAGACTTCGTCTTCTTGATGAGCAAGAAGCTCAGCCAATGAGAGACTGTCACAACTCAGCCAATGAAGAGCCACTACACCTCTGCCTCTCTGTTTACAATTGCTCTCCCACTTCCTCTTCCTCTCTATAAAAGAGTTTGTCCTCCCTCACTGTGGGGGACTTGCACGTGGCTTGCCATGGTTGCAGACCCCAAATTGCAATTCTTTGCTGATGCTAAATAAACCCATTTTTGTGGGAGAAATAACTGGCTGTCTGTTTGTTTAAGGTCAACACTATTCTATGGTCTTCTTTGAATCTCTCAGCCTCATTTTATGGATACAGAAACTGAAGCTTAGAAAACTTAGACAACTTGTCTAAAGTCACAATATCTTGAAAGTGTTACAGGCAGAACTTGAACCTGCAATGTAAGCCTGTGTGCTTTATAGTGTGCCATGTTGCTGCTACTTTCAGGGGAGTAACTCACTCAGCCTCAGTCTAGCCAATGTTGCTTTGATTCTGTTCACCAGATTAACCAGTCACTCAACAAGGTCCTTGCAAACCCTGGGCCACAGAACAAGTAGGTTTGATGGATGGAAAGAGATGGGGAGAGGTTCTGAGAATAAGGTCAGTCCTAGTTAGGGCAGGCCCCCTCAGAATTTAAAGAGGGCAAACAGGAGACACCTTAGAAAGAAGGTAAAAGAAAGAAATGTAAAAACATATGGGGACATAGGAAAAGCAACAGAAGAAAAAGAAAAGTACAGAAAGAGAAGATTAAATCCTAGAGATAAATTTTACCTTCTTCAAAATCCTGTCCGCGGCTGTCACTGTATTCCTTCTTATTCCCTAGAATTTTCTTGAATGACTTTGCATTCGACCTGCTCCAAGTTTTCCACATCTCGCTTGAGCATCAATAAAATGCAGATGGCCAACAATATTGAGAAACCATTATGGGAGCAGAAGAAACACAGAAGGAAGTTTACCTCAGATGAAGGCCAATTCGAGAATATGATCACTGTAAGTAGGAGCCAATTAAGAATGCAGAGTGATTTCTCCTTGGGATGAGTTTTTCTTGTAAATTTTTTACCAGGAATAGGAGATGTTCTTTTCCTTTCAAATTTCTCTTTCTTCAAAGGAGAGATGTCTCCTGGGTTTTTTTTTTTTCCTACTTGTTCTGAAAAAAAGAAATCTAGACTAACAGAAATATTTTTAATATAAATGAGCCACCCTTGTATTGTGAAATATCACAACACAATTTTATTATTTGTGCCAGCACCCACAGTATCATGTCTTCACCCATGAGTGTGCACTCATTAAGAAAGCTTAATGCGAACTTATGTTCATTAACAAAGGTAATCCTGGCTTAATTAGCATCCAGATTTATATGTCCTCTCTTGTAGAGATAAGCCCTTGGAAATTAATAAAAATGTCTTCTAATTTATGCAAATCACCATAATCAGATTTGTTGTTAATTTTATGTGCATTAAGTTTCTATCTAGAAAATGAAGAGAGCTTGGCCAAGGCCAGAATACACACAAATCCAAGCCAGATAAAGAAATCTCATTCCTAACAAAAATGTAGGGAATGGGGGACTGTACCCAGGGACAAGACCTTTTATTAATTTGATAGCATGTGAAGCTAACAAGGCCATCTTCAAGCTATTTCATTTCTTCTCCAGTTAAATTAAATCTGAAAGATAGAGTCAGACACCTGGGGGTTGTAAAAATGTCAGAAGATGAGCCAAATAGCAAAGATAGCATTAGTAGGGTCAAGTTCATTTTCGTTGGACTGAGAAAATTAAAATAAGAACACTCCCCAAAGAACCTTGACACCTAAAGAAGTGCAAGGACTATAGTAACTGACATTTAATCATTTGCCTTCATCCTAATGGATTGTTAGGTAATATCTTCCAAATCTTTACCAATACAGCAGCAGTCATGTTTTAAAAAATGATTTGCTTTAGTAAATGTAATTAAGGGATTTGAGCAAGGAGCCCCAAACATCCAGCCCAATTTTAATTTTGGTAGCACAGGCAACGGCTCTCCAAAGACCTTGCCTCTTTTTTTTTTTTTTTTTTTTTTTTTTTAGATTTTATTTATTCTTTATTTTTTTCCCCCCAAAGCCCCAGTGGATAGTTGTGTGTCGTAGCTGCACATCCTTCTAGTTGCTGTATGTGGGACTCGGCCTCAGGATGAACGGAGAAGTGGTGCCTCGATGCGCACCCAGGATCCGAACCCGGGCCACCAGCATCGCAGCGCGCGCACTTAACCACCAAGCCACAGGGCCGGCCCAAGACCTTGCCTCTTAGCAGTTGCATCTGCTCACCTAATCGACAATGCAGAAGGGAACTGTAATTTGTTTTCTTTGGATTACATCAAAAATCTGTAAAACATTCATAACCTCGTGGTGTCAGGGACAGTGACTGTATAAGTTATTCTGGGGAAAACTTACAATTTCAAGTAAAAGATTGCCTTTTTCCATGGTATTTACAGTACAGTAGTATCTGTAAATCTGAAGCATGTTCCCTTAATGGCTCCCTAAGCGAGTCTGGGAAATGACATCCATGCTACAGGGGAGCCTCAACTGGAGTAAGTTAGAACGAGCAGGCAAGAGGAGAAAAATATATTTTGTTCATTGAACCAGATGATGCATATCATCCATTTTATGTCTTTTTTTCAAAGACTATCAAATATCTAAGAATTATCAAGAACAAAAATGCTCTCATTTTTTTTTCCACTTGACCAGTGAGTTTGTATTAACTTGACAGTCTACTCTACCAAGCTTGAAAAATAATTAAATTTAGTTAAAGAATGTCTACAATTATTTGTACATGTAAATGTTAACTTTTTGCTCCTCTGTTATGATCATTTGTTTTATATTTTCAAAACTAGAACAAAAATTATTAAGCAGAGTTTGAGTAATTTAAAGCAGATAGCTGGAAAACTCTTTTTCTCTGAATTGTAAGGAAAGAAATCAAGAAAATTATCTCTATCAAATCCAATAAATTTTCCCCAGAACTGTTTCAATGAACAGCTCCCAGAGGTCATTCACATCATCAGCCGTGAGAATGGCACCCCCTTCAGTTGTGCAGTGCACAGCCTGTGCAGTCCTATATGGTGGCTCAGATTTTCTCTAGTCTACTACTCTCTGAATGTAGACTTTATGAGCCAATTTCTGAGTCTCCACTCCACACTGTGCAAAGCAAAACTTTCATTCAGAGACTACCTGCCACTATCAAGTCAAATTAATTTGTTCCATTTTGCTAGACATTGTATTATCTGTCACAGTTCTTGTCTATGAATAGAAATAATACATGAGGATAGTGGGTTTATCCATTAATATTTATTGAGAAATACTATATGCTAAACATTCTGTAATTTTAATTACTCCTCACAATAAATCTAATAATATTATAACCATCTCCATGGGATGATTCAGTTAATAAATTAGAATATGGATTTAAATCCAGATTTATTTAATCCCAAAGCACATGCCCTTTTCCCTGCATATTTTTACCACCCTGCTATTATAAGAGCAGCCTTCGATAAATGGCTAAGCAAAACTCCTCCAAATGTGATGATCAATTGTCATAAAGGCAATGCTACAACGTAAAACGGAGTTTTAAAGTATTGCCTTGACTTCCTAGGGAAGAGGGTGATGCAGTTAATATGAAGAAAAGTATGGAAGATCCCCCAGTGGAGATACTGCAAAGAGGATGGAGTGAACTGAATGCAAATGACCTGCTGCAGAGGATTGGAGGGGTGACAGAGCTGTGGAAAGCTGATACAGACACAGATATGATGAGCCAGGGATATAAGAAAATGCAGATCAAAGGCCACAAGCTATTAGATGAGGCTATGACCAAGGGGAAGTGGACCAAGACTTAGGGAATCAATATCAGAGGCTCAGAGGCAATAAAATCAATGTCTCATACGTCATCAAGAACATTGATGGTTAAAGAAAAATGAACACACACAGGATTTCAGGGGGTAGAAGGAGCATTCCAAAGAACATCAGCGGATTGAATCAGGACCTACAACCAGAGGTGGCCCCAAAACAAAGGTTCTGATTTCCCAAGAAGAGTTTGGGCCATAGCTGGAGGTGGGGGAAAGAGGGCAGTCTTTCCTGAAGGATTATGCTGTGTGTTGTTAAAAGATAAATGGAGGCATGTTAAAAATTTTAAGAGTTTATCTTACCAAAAATCAATTTCAACGGGGCAGCGACAAACCAACAAGAGTGGGGGCGGGGGCGTGCAGGGGTCATTGGCTGTTTGTGATTGGCTGTCCTCCGCGTTTTGATTTCATAACCTTGAGGCATTTATGGGCTTAGATTCTGGTTTGCTTCTGTTTTGGGTCACCATGGCATTAGAGATTCCCCAGTCTAACGGCCTCATTGTTTAATTAATTTAAGTGTTTACCAAATCCCATTTCCTTTTCTCCTGGCTCACAGCTTAACTACTTTTCCTGGTCTCTCTGGCAGTTATATGTAGCCTGTGTGGTTGGATTTGGCCAATGGAATGAGCAACATGATAGGTACCACTTCGCGCATGAAATGGTTAAGATACATGTATGTCTTCACCCCAGTCTCTTTCCCCATCTGCTGACTGAAGAAGAGAGCACCAAATTTCTGGAAGTAGGTACAGCCACAGGTGGAATGAGCCTAGGTCCCTAAATGAGCACATGGAAGCCAAGCAACCAGAAATACACACTGCACTGTGACACAAGCGAGAAATAGACTTGTATTACCACCAGCCACTGAGAATACAGAGTTTCTCTCTTACGGCTGGTAGTGTTACCCTAACTAATACAGGCTACTACAAATGGCTTAGGAATAGGGCCCAGAGGAAGGTTGTGTAGACTGATGAATGAGTGATAAAACTGTCTCTGAAACCGTTTAATGCTTTAAAAGTTGGCCAAGCTCACTGAAGGATGAGAGCTCCCACTCACTCAATTATCTGACTGAGATACTAGGGTCCACAGTGACAAGACAGAAAAGTCCTTGCCTTTATGAGGCTAATATCCAAGAATTTCAGGTAGGAGGGTTGGAGACAGATGTTAATAAGTTCTAAAAAGTAATTAATTTCAGATAATGAAAAATGCTATGAAGGAAACAAGATTGGGTGAGTTGATAAAAGTGACAGGAGGGCTAGCTACTTCAGTCATGGTCGTCAGGAAGGCCTCTCTGGGAAGGAATTTTTGAGCTGAGAACTGAATGATGGAAAGAAGCCCGCCATGTAAAGATCAGGGGAAAGAGGAAACAGCAAGAATAAAAGTGCTGAGGTGAGAAAGGCTTCATATGTTCCATGGACAGAAAGAAAGCCAGTATTGCCACAGCATAGGGAAGGAGATGGAGAAGGTGAGGCGGGATAGGTGACCATGGCAGATCTTGGAAGCCTGTGGAGGCCATGCTCTGGAGCTGTTGAGATTTTCCTTTGAAATTTATTCTAAATACAATAGCAAGCAATTAGAGGTTTTTTAATATTCTGGATTTTATACTCAGTGTCATGGGACTTAGCATAGCTGTATATGATTATATGTCTTAAATGTCTCACATTCTACAGCAAAGTTTAGTTGTACTTTGAACAGGATGAATGGGGTAGAGACAAGGAAATATCCTTGATGAAAAAAAAAAAGTCAAGATGGAGAAACACACAGACACACTTTTCTCCTGGGTGGCAGAGATTTTGAACCTGACATCTCCAGGAGATGGCACGTTGACCCCACAGCAGCCTTTGAAGACATTTGCCATAATTGTCAATGCCTGTATTGTTTCTTGTGTTATTAAAAAAAAAAAAAATTACTGGTCAGGTGTTGGAAATTCCATATCACTATTCTTTTCTTTGGAGTGTTACTTAAAAAAAAAAAAAAACCAATTCAGAAGCCCTGACATTTGTGTGTATGGATGTGAAATCCCACAGTATATTTTAAATTGCAAATAAAGAAACAAGGTATTTGCACGGAAAGGACAAATATGTTAGTGCTACTTTCCCTTCTGACCAGTCTGATGATCTTGAATGCCAAGGCTGTAAGCTTCCCACACTGGCTCTCAGGGTCCATTTTCTGCAGGATTCTTGCTGCATGAGAGAATTGTGATGTAGAAATTGTATGCCGACTTATGATCCTGAATTACTAGTGCACCTGCCAAAATTAGCTCTCATTTGACTCAGTTGTAATCTGAGCATGGATATGTTTGATTCAAGGTTCTATGTTAGTTGTTTTTGGGTTTTTCTGTTTTTTTAAACTTGTAGACCTAATGCTTGGATTAAAACTTGAATCAATAGCTATTTCTTCTCCTGCCTAATAAAAATTATGGTGAATAAACAAGTCTGCCTTCATAATCTAGCATTTGTTTTGCATCCATAAAGTTTCTGTCATTTTGAGGTGATGGGAAAGATTTCTGTCTTTAATTTGTGGATAAGTGTGAATGAGTATATGTGTGTATGTCTGTGGACTCTGTTAAGATATCTTGACCTCTGAATATCTTGAAAAATTACCAGTGACACTGGCTGCCTGATAAACTTCCTGTTTCCCAGAGGCACCAAGCCACAGTAAGTGAGACCCTTCTAGCAGGAAGGGAGAGTCTCCTTGTGTGCCAATGTCTGCCCCCACAGCCTTGGTGGCTTTGCGTCAAGAAGCAAATTCAGCAGCACAGACCGTCCACCTAGCATGCCTTGCTGCGCGAGCAGCCTGGAAACTTGGCGTGCTGCCACTGGTACCAAATAAAGCAACCAGACATGGGTCTCAGACTGTCCAGAGCATGAGGATGATAACAGACATCTGAAATGGCTCTTCATAGGCTAGGATTACACAGTTATACATGTGTACATTTATACAATGTGGTTTGTACATTTATAACTGTGATTTTACTAGCAGCCCAACACACAAGAGATACCAGAATTATCACCAGAACGTCTTCGTTATAAATTTTCCTAGGACTAACCAAGGTCTGAGAGATGTGAATCAACCCTTATCAAGAAAGGGCACCTTGCCTGCTCTACACCAATTTTCCATCCAGGAGGATGGATCTGTTAAGGCATTTTGAAGGATCGGCTCTCCTCGGAGGCTCTTAAATGTATGTTTTGAAAGGAAGGATTATAAAACCACAGATTCTTCAAAGCATGCCCCAATAAACATCCTGCAATACATCTTCCCTTTCCTCCTTTCCAATAAGATTGAAACTCAGAAACTTCTTTCAAATTTTTCTAATATTTGCCATTTTTCCTATTTTTTTCTTTTCAGAATTGTCACTTCAAAGAAATCTATAGCAGTTTAACTCAATTTCTACAGAAAATTATCCTGAAGTCAGAGAGAAGTGCAAACCTTTTGAAAAGACACCATTATGCTTCCAAGATATTTATCCTCAATACAATTTATATTTCCTGCAAAAATATGTATGGTGCCTATCGCTGCCTTTAGAAATGTGACTAATTTCATTAATATAAAAAGCTTTGAAGAATGATTCTAGGAGCCTTGAATATTAATTATACCTATCACAAAATGAATTCTCTCTAATGATTTATTAACCACTGCAGTTAGCCCAAAATGAGTTTCTGCAGAAATTGGGTAAAATTACATGGGAAAATACTATTCTGTATAAACTAGATAAATTATCCCTAGGTTATATACATACTCAACTAAATTACACCAAGAAAGCAGCAAAGAAAATAATGTAACTCATCACTCTTCCAACACGAGATTTTGACTTTCATATTTTAATCTAAGGGAAATGATCAACAAGCAATCTTTTAAAAATTACACTAGGTTTTCATGTAAGTACACCTAATAATTTATTTTATCGAGGGTATTTAGTTTTTTGTGTAACTTTCTAAACATTCTCTTCATTATTTATGAATAAAATTTTCCAGGATGAAAAATAGTGCTTTACTGAAACATTTTTGTTTTTTCTAATTTTCTAATTAAGAAAATGAAGTCTGACTCCATTGTTTACTAATTTTAAAGAATTGTTTTAAAACATTAAAGATGGTGTCTAAATTTTTATATGGAAAATTAAAGATATTTTGCATGATTGTTTTCTTCTTTTATCAAAAAAAGATATACATAAGTATAAAGTTTTATGTCATGTTAATGAAGTACATTTCACATGCTATTCATATACCATGGAATTTCACATTGAAAAAATTGTCCTGGTGACATAGACAATGCAAAGCAGTGCTATAGACATGTTTCCTACAGTTCAAATATCATCAGGATTTAATATGAAAAATATCTATAAATTTTGCTTGTCTACAAATTTATTTAATGATTAAAAATGCATTTAATAGAGAAGATGGAAAGCTTAGATTATTTAAAGGCATGAATAATAAGGTTTGGGGTGACAATTAGATTTTAAGCGTATCAAGGTTAGGGTCCTTGAATTGAAGACAAAATTAGATAAGTGAACCTTTGTTATCAATTATGAAGTCTCTATAAATGTTGATAATTTTCCACCCAACAAAATGTACAGGATTCTGGGGAGGATTAAGAGCATGATAAATGTGGCCACCTCTTCACTATGAAGGTGGTATATTAACAATAGTTGTGATTATACTTCCTTAATTTCCTTCTCAAATTATTGTATTTTCCTTAAAGTGGAATGTGCCAGTCAAAGCTCTGCGGCACTGACTGACCATGTGGAAATCCACTTAGGCTCCCCAGTAGTCAGCTTCCGCCCAGTGGTAAGACGAGAACCATAGGCTCCGCCAGCCTTACAAATGTACTGTCACTCATCACATGAGATCATGAAGGGGAGTCCATTTTGAAAAATCAATATTAAAATAAAATGGATTATGAATAAAAGATGGTGGCATTGGCTCTCTTGGATTCAAATAAATCTGGTCCACAGCCTGTTTTGTGTGGCGCGCAAGCCATGAATGGTCTTCACATTTTAAAGTGTTAAAAATAAAAAAAGAAAGAAAAGAAAAATATGCAACAGAAACTACATGTGGCCTGCCTAAAATATATACCACCTGGCTCTTTATAGGAAAAGCTTGCAACCTAGGATCTAGATACCATAATTACAAGCAAAGTTGTTTCCTGTTTCCTCAATTTAAATAAAGGTGCTAAGGAAATGTTTGCATTAATGGGTATTTGAAATCTTAATTTTTAATTCTATTTTTAAATTTTATATAATTTTTAATTTTATACTGGGGTATACTTTATGTGTAATAAACTGCACATATTTAAAGTATATGATTTATGAGTTTTCCAATGAAACTATCACTCCAATCAAGATATTAAACATTTCTATCAACTCTAAAAGTTTCTTCCTGCTTCTTTGAAATCCATCACTCCCTCCGCCCCTTTCCCTAGACAACTACTGATCTGCTCTGTTGTCACAGGTTAGTTTGAGTTTTACAGAATTTTATATAAAGAAAATCATAATACATAAACTTTTTTGTCTGACTTCTTCCACTCAGCACGATTTTGAGATTCACCTATTTGTGGAGTATATTTGTAGTTTGTTCCATTTTATTGCTGAGTCAGATTCCACTGTATGGATATACCAGAGTTCATTTAGCCATTCACTTTTTGATGGATACTTTTCTGGGGTAAATATATAGAAGCAAAATTTCTCAGTAATATGGTAACTATATGCTTAACCTTACAAGAAACTGCCAAACTGTTCCTGAAAGTATTTGTACCACTTTACAGTCCCTACAGCAATCCTTGCCCCACATCCATAACACTTGCTATTGTTATTTTTTTTTTAGGAGTTCTAGATGTGTAAAGTTATCTCATTGTGGTACTAATTTGCATTTTCCTAACAACTAATGATAAAGACTCTTTCCTTGACCAAACTCTAGTCAGGCTTCTCTGAGCCTTTTCTCTACTAGGCCTCAACCTTGGCCTGTAAAAAACTGCAGACTGCCAGCACTCGTGATTTTGCCCACCCCACACTAAGAGACTTGAACAAACACTAGCAGAGTTCCTAACAGCTCCAGGCCTCATCCCTAGGATGACCCAGCCCCCCTTAAAATGGTAATAGGCATATAAGCCCCTGAATCTCCCCTTACAGGAGTTACTTTAGAAACCTTGCAATTACAAACCCTTTCTCTGCCTTTTGAGCTATAAATCTACCACCCAAAACTGTTTTCTCAAGGACCTGAGAGCCACCTCTTTGAAATGCAAAGAGTCAGGGAGTAATTTCTTACCTTGCTTCCAGTCCCTGTGGGAGAATAAGGGCCCAACTTCACTGGGCTCCTTGCTCTAATTTACATCCCTGCCTCTTGTCATGAAGATACAAGAAATTTGTCTCTCCTTGGGATAAGTGCTGATGAACAAACCCAGATGGCCTAGTCACATTAACTAACCCACCCTTCCTGCTTTCTGTAAATTTCTACTTCATACTGGAGGCCCACTACTCTCCACTCCCTCGTCCCTCATTATTCCTTTAAAATGCCCAACCACCTCTGCACAAATCAACGTTGAGTTCAGTTCACACTGGACTCTTTTCCCTATTGCAATAATATTACTGAATAAAATCTGTCCTCACCACTTTAACTAATGTCTGGTTTTGTTTATTTTTGACACTAACAATGTTGAGTATCTTTTTATGTGCTTATTGGCCATTTGCATATTTTCTTTTGTGAAGTGCCTATTCAGATCTTGGTCATTTATTATTGCTTTCTGATTATTTAGTTGTAAGATTCTTCATATATTCTGAATACAAGTCCTTTTTCATATATATATATATGGCAAATAATTTATGCCAGTCTGTGGCATGCCTTTCATTTTATTCCTGGTGTCTTTTGAAGGGCAAAATTTCTTAATTTTGAAGAAATTTAATTTATACATTCTTATTTTATGGTTTTATATTAGTCAGGGTTCTCTAGAGAAATAAAACCAACAGGATGTGTATATGGGTGTGTGTAGAGAGATGGATATAGATAGTTTTATAAAACCAACAGGATGTGTCTTTCCATCTTTAAGTATAGATAGATACATCTATATGTCTATATCTACATATCTAGATCTAGAAATATAGAGATAGAGATATTTATTTTAAGGAATTGACTCCCATAATTGTAGAGGCTTGATGAGTGCAAAATCTGTAGGATAGGAAGTAAAATAAAAGGTATCTTTAAAAAGCTGACAAGCTTAAGGATTATACCAAGTCAGGTCAGAGTGAGTTAACTGGATACCAAACATATGAATTTATAATCAGTTTAGCGCTACAAAGTTTGTTTTCTAGGATCTGCACACACTGAGGTAAATGAGACTTTGCTCCCTTTTCATCTGACCAAACTCACATTTGGCTGAAGAGTGACAGCTCAGTTGAGGCGCCAGGGAGAGATAAGAGCGAGAGAGACCTCAGGGTTGCAACACCAAATGGAGATGCTATGGAGGCCTTGGGCAGAGACAACAGAAAGTTAACAGCGAAGAAACCAGGAGGAAGGAGCTTTCCATCTGGGGGCGTCCAGAGCCATTTCCTCATAAACCCCTCAAGCACATTAAGTACTGGAGCTACATGAAAGCACTGGTTTCATTACTTCAAATAATATGAGACTAGGAAAAGTAAGTGACTTCTGGGAAGAAATCCAAAAAGTACATTTAATAAAAGGGCATTTTCTCAAATCATAACCTTGGATACTCCAGAAAAGGAAAATTAATCAAAGATACATTCTTTTAAAAATACTTTAAAAGATTTGAGCCGCACAAATGTGGTTAATGTGCAAGGTTTTCCTCATTGAATGATGGGTGAATGTTCAACACAGCAGAATCATTCTGGGGGAAATGCAATTCAACGTTCATAATAAAATACTGGCATTCTCCTTCAATATGCTGTTGACTTGCAGCACGCGGAGGTGAAGTATCGCTGGACTAGGACACGGCATCAGGGTTTAGTCCTAATTGCGCTCCAGATACAGAGCAAGCTACTGGGGAAACGAAACCTTTGAACACTTCCCCAACTCCCATTCCCAGCTAATCCCTCCACAAGGGTCTTCTACTTTTATTATCTTAATAAATTGAGAATAAATAATAAAATAGAAAACCTTGGAAGGTGGCATTAGTATCTCTACTTTACTGATGAGAAAAATTAATTTCAGATAAGTTAAGTGGTATCCCAAAGTCACACAGCTAATGGCAAATCCAGGAGCAGAACCCAAGTCTAATTTCCAAGCTATGTTTTACACATTACATGATCTTTAATAACGAACGAATTGTGCTACAGATTAATAATGAACTCATTGATCCATTCAGCCATTCATTAAAACTTACTGAACACCTGCTAGATTCCAGGAATTATGCCAGGGGCTAGAGCCACAAGAATGAATTAGACATAACCCTTGCCCCGCAAGGAGCTCACCATCTAATAAGGAAGAAGACTTGTGAGTAAATATAAACTCTGTGTCACTGGTTCTTAACCACATCTACAACTGTGAGAACTAAGTGCCCTGCAAAGATACCTCCCAAGATCATCAAGTATTCCTAAGACCCGATGAGTCTCATGAATAAATCTTATTAGCTCCTGCAGATTTGAGAAATAGTCACCAATGGTCTATAATGATAAAAGATATTGTTTGACTTGCATGGTATTGACCTGAATAGTTATGTTTTTTATTAACTTGTATTAGTTTCTAACTAATTTTTCCTAAAAGTAGTGATTTTTTAAAATAATTTTATTTATTTATTTTTCCCCCCAAAGCCTCAGTAGATAGTTGTATGTCATAGTTGCACATCCTTCTAGTTGCTGTATGTGGGACGCCACCTCAGCATGGCCAGAGAAGTGGTGCGTTGGTGCGCGCCCGGGATCCGAACCCTGGCCGCCAGCAGAAGAGCATGCGCACTTAACTGCTAAGCCACGGGGCCGGCCCTAAAAGTAGTGATTTTGAGCTTTCTGGAAAATGTAGTAGATGTTGGCCCCACATTCCCACGTGGCAGTAACAGGCTGGAACGGAGTAGTAGCTGCCCCTTATTGACAAGGTACTTAGTCTCCAGGTTACCAGTGACCCACGCGCTTGTTTCACTGACTTAACCTCTTTACTCATTTATTTTACCCGCCTGGCCATCAGCCAAATCTTCCTCTCCTCCATCCCTGCCCTCTCAACTGGTTACTAAGCTCTAAAAACTCTTAGTGATTCCATTGAGTTCCACAAGAGAATTCTTCTGCAGGAGAATCTTAGAGAGATTCTGCGGCCAGATGGAGAGAACGTGTTAATATTTTGCCATGCTTTCTAGGAGAGATACAAAACAGTACTGTTTTTACAGAAAATTATCTTTCAATTCTTTACTTTCATCTCGTAGGATTCAGCTGTATGTCCATAGAGAACTGAGTGGAAGTATGTGTCAGTCAGGGTCCAGTCAGGAAAAAAGCAGCCACATTACTGGTTTTAACAGAGAGGATTCATAATGGGGAATCGGTTAGACAGGTACTGGAGGACCAAAAAAGCAAAAGGGAAGCAGCCACTGTCCAAAGCCTCAGGGAGAAAGAGGAAGGTGGGGGTTTTACAACCTAGGAGCTTGGAGGAGGAGACCCCCAAAGCTGGGATTCGACCTTTGAGGAGGGGTACCACCCAGCTGCCACTGGCACCTCTGAGGGGGATTGGTAATCAACTGTTGTATCCGGGTGAAGTGCTATTACTTAGATACAGAACAGAGAGCAAACAAGGAGGAGCAGGTCCCTTTTCTCGCCTGCATTTCCATCTCCCTCTAGTGCTTTCTATTGGCAGAGCAGAATCCCCATCCCAGCACCACAAAGAGTGTGAACACGTAGATTTGGAGGTGAGGGATAAGAGCTTAGTAACCAGCACACGGACATAACATGGCCCTCAGATTGCTCTGCTTTGTAACAATTGACGCTTTGTGATGGGACAACTTGTTATTCTTGGCTTTTCTTCCCTCAAGTTGAGTTTTCTCCGAGAAGAGTCCTCATACAAACACATTTCTGGAAGATCCGCCTGTCCCACAGGATTAGCAACATGTCTGACTCCCAAAGTACAAACAGCTGAATTTCAGGTTGAAGACCTTGCTACACAAATAATTAGAATAATGTGTGGCTAATATTCATTGAGGGTATATACAGCATGCCCTAGAGAAGAATTGACAGAAGAGGCGACGTTTGGCCAGCACCTTGAAGGACAATCACGGGTCTACCAGGAGAAGAGGCGAAGAGTCTGGTGGATAAATGAAGCAATACCAGTGGTGCTGGAGGCCTGAGGGCGAAAGGGACGCTTGGGGACCCCTAAGGCGTTTGACATGCTTAGAGCACAGAGTAAGCACGCAGAAATGGCGGCAGGTGGCACAGGAGCTCCCAGAGACTCTCTTTCTCCACCTTCCCCATCTCAACAATCACCAAGCTCTGAAGATTCTGCCTCTTCTGGAAAAAAAAACACAAAAACAAAAAACACCTCTGAAATTTGTTTTCTCCTGTCCACTTCCTCAGTCAGCGCCTCCTGTGAGCCCACCTCAAACCTCCCCGGGCCAACCAAGCCGCCTGTCTGTAGCGCATCCAATCCCGATCCCCGCTCCACGCTGCTGCGGAGGTGATCTTTCTGAAACACAATAGATCAAGTCTCCTCTCTGCCAAAACCCTCCACAAATTCCCCATCCCCTGTGTATAGAGCCCGAATTCCCAAGCATGTCATGCAAGAGCCCGGTAACCTCGCCCCTGCCTATCTTTCCAGCTCGGCTCCCCTGCTCCTCTCTTCCACTCTATCCTCCAGGAAGGGCGCGCGGCTGGTTGCCGCCTGCAGCCGCCGAGCTGCTGTGCACCGCCCTGACTGGGCATGCGCCTGGAATGCTCCCCCAGCCTCTCCCCCTGTCTGCCTCCCGGTCCTCTTTTAAAACCCCTCTTAGATATCACCACCTGAGGTATCTGTCCTGACCCCAGAGGTAGAATGAACCACCCCTCTTTGGGGCTGTTTCTATGGCTTCTACTGTTAAAATTACCGCCCATATCAAAATCATTCCCTTTAATTCTGTCTTCCCTGATAGACAATGAATTTTCTTTCCTTTTTTTTTTTTAAAGATTTTATTTATTTATTTTTTCCCCCAAAGCCCCAGCAGATAGTTGTATGTCATAGCTGCACATCCCTCTAGTTGTTTTATGTGGGACGCGGCCTCAGCATGGCCGGAGAAGCGGTGCGTCGGTGCGCGCCCGGGATCCGAACCTGGGCCGCCAGCAGCGGAGCGCCTGCAGTTAACCGCTAAGCCACCAGGCCGGCCCGACAATGAATTTTCTGAGAAAAGGATTAATGTATATTTTTACTTTTAATATCTGCTATGTTTGATAATTGCTGGCCTTCAGTAAAGTCGGGATACTGTGAAGTGTCTTGCATGCCAAGTTCGGTTTGACTTTGTTCCCACAGGGAAAAAAAAAAATCTCTCTCTCTCTCTCCAAATGGGATGAGGTACATATAAAAACTTTCAGTAAGGAAAAAAATCAGTCTAAAATGAAAATGTATATTCATTTGGCTTTTAGAGTCTTTAATAATTTATTAAACACTATCATTTGTTAAAAGAAAAATCTATGATGTCACTTTTTTCTGAACTCCTTTAGCATCCCAGCCTTTATTTCTCTTCTGCATGGCCGTATGCAGTCTCACCATTAGTTTCCACCATTTTCTCTCAGAAGCCCCAGGTGCTGCCTTTTTTCCCTTCTCGAGAAGGTTACAGGAGCCTCCCTGTTTTCCTTAAAGTCACCGGCCTCCCTGACAGCTGTAGGGCCCTCCTTGGTTGGCCCACATCCAGAGCACTTGTCGGAAGGGACAGGAACGCACGTAAGACACGGTTCACCAAACCCCTGATGAGCAGGGCCTCCTTCTGGGCGGCCCCCTGGCAGGGCCTTAGCCCTGCAGAAGCGGCGCACGGTACTGAAAAGGGGCTACCAGCAGGGAGTACAAAACGATGGGAAATTTTTGAAATTGGAGGTAAACATATGAAAAGACCTTTAACACATAAGTTGCGTTTACTGAGGAAGAGTTAGGGATGCACTCTTGTTCATAGCCCAGGTAAATCACTGTCTTCAAGAGGAGTTCATGTGGCAGTTTGGGACAGACACTAATATTTCCCAATCCTTAAGTGGTGTGCAGAAAGAAAGAGAAATGGGTAGGTCTGAGGTGGAGATGGTGGGCTTCCACCTCCCTGGGGTTCGTCTGAGCCAGGAGAACTCGGGGCTTTCCATTCCAGCCCCGTGGTCATATGTTTCATACTTACACTCATTTGCGGGGTTCCTACTCCAAAAGCCTTCCAATAAAAAATGCATTTCAGTAGGGCTTTTTCACTATGCCCAGCTGTCTGCTTAATTTGTGTCTTCTCATATAGATCCACTGAACTTCAAACTGGTATTTATTTTATTTTTTGAAAAATAACAATTACAAAGCAATTCATGGGTTCTATAACAAGTAAATCAGAGGTGCATAAAGAAAAAGTTAGAGTCTGCCTCTCATCCGTTCTAAGCCCTGAGGTGACTGGTGTCAACAGTTGGATGCGCATCCTTCAACACCCGCGGTTACTCGGGGGAAACCGGCGCGGCTCCTGTGGAAGGCAATTTGGTGCTCTCCACAAAACCTGACGCGCACAAACACTTCGACCCAGCAGCTACACGTCGCAGGCACTCTTGAACACACAGGATATTCTCTGCAGTATTGTTTATTGTAGCAACAGTTTAGAAACAGCCTAAAAGTCTGATTAATTATGGTGCCTCCTAAGAATAGAATACTATACAGCTCTAAAATATAATGAAGTAGGGCAGGCCCCGTGGCTTAGCGGTTAAGTGCGCGCGCTCTGCTGCTGGCGGCCCGGGGTTCAGATCCCAGGTGCGCACCGACGCACCGCTTCTCCGGCCATGCTGAGGCCGCATCCCACATACAGCAACTAGAACGATGTGCAACTATGACGTACAACTATCTACCGGGGCTTTGGGGAAAAAATAAATAAATAAAATTATTAAAATATAATGAAGTAGATTGATACAAAATGAAAAGCTAATATCCAGATTAATGGGTATGGCATGTTCCCGTTTGTAATTTTTTATTATATATTTTTTTCACTGTATACTTGATATACAGAGAATATTTCCAGGAAGATACACAAGAAAATTTGATAGTGACTGCCCCTGGAGATAGTCTGGGGGACTAGTGATTTAGAATAAGAGGGAGGCTTGTTCCATTATATACCTTTTGGGAGCATTTGACTTTTTTGTCATATGGATTTAGTCATTTTTCAGTAAAAGAAAAATAGTGGGGAAAAATTTGCCAATCTGATAGATGAAAATTATAGTCATTATTTGGCTTTGAAATTCCCTAACTGAGAGTGAGCTGCAACACTTTTCTCATGTTTCATGGTCATTGCATTCTGTCTTCTATGAAATGCCTATCCATATCCTTTGCCCATTTAAAAAAATTAGGTTAACTTTCTTATTAATTTTTAGTAGCTTTTTTTTTTAAAGATTTTATTTATTTATGTTTTCCCTCCCCCCCAAAGCCCCAGTAGATAGTTGTATGTCATAGCTGCACATCCTTCTAGTCGCTGCATGTGGGACGAGGCCTCAGCATGGCCGGAGAAGCGGTGCATCGGTGCACGCCTGGGATCCGAACCCAGGCCGCCAGCAGCGGAGCGCGCGCACTCAACCGCTAAGCAACGGGGCCGGCCCCTTTAGTAGCTTTTTGAATACAGGATCTATTAACCCCTTGTCTATCATATATTGCAAATATTTTTTCCTAGCCTCTTATTTTTCTTTTATATTGCCTGTAATGAATTTGCCATTCAGAATTTTATATATATACATATAACAGTTATACATGTATGTTATATTAAACATATATAGTATTATTTACATATACATATACATATGTATATTAAATATACATGTATATTAAATATACATATGTATATGTATATGTAAATAATTCCATCTTTTTCTTTATAGTTTCCCCTCTTGCTTAGGAAGGGCTCCCTCAACGAGAAGTTATGAAAATGTTATTTTTAACATTTAGCTCTTTAATTCATGTAGAATTTTTTTTTTGATTATGTAATTCAACTATTTTCTTCCAAGTGGATAGCTAGTGCCATTTTTACAAAAGCCTTTTTTCCCCCAATGACTTGAAATGCCAACTATCATATATGAACCTTCCATGTGTGCTGGGTGCCTTACTTGACTCCCTCAGATTCATCCTGTGTCCAGCCCTGCATCTCGGGGAGCTGACCTCTGGGGTCTGCATCACACAGGCCTCCTTGCTTCCTGATTTTAAATGGGCTTTGGCCAATGGGAGGCAATGGCAGGAGGTCAGAGGTCAGAAGGAGAGAGACGTCAGAGAGAATATTTCTTCCCCAATCCTTCCTTGCTTTGTCACCAAAGTGCCTCAACCTCTCTGTAGCTTCCCGTAACCCTGCCTACACCTCTATAAATAGACATTCCCTAAATTCTATTTCTAGTCTCTTTTAACTGTACCTTCTGCTTTCAGATGCTGTCTTTTCTTGTGCCTATTTTATTTATTTTATTTTACAGTTTGATTATGGCTTTTGAAGATATTTTAATACATGCCCGATTTACTATCTGGTTGAGATATTCTTTTACTCTTGTTCTTCAATATTATTCTACTCTTTCGATGGTTTCTTGGAAATTTTAACATGGTAATTCTTTCACATGAAATAATTTAAATAATCTGATCAGTTCAAAAACATTGAAATTATGATGAAAACTGCACTAAATTTGGGTGTCAATTTGGCAGAGATTATCAATATTATGATGCATGTTTTCCCATTTTTGGACATGGTACTGCTCAGTATTTTCAAATGCCTATTACAAATTTCAACCCAATATGCACAAAACAGGTCAGACTAATTTTTGCCCTTTCAAAATTTGTTCTTATTTTCTAATGCCCTCTCACTTAATGGTATTCACACTGCTACACATGCTCATTTTCACTTACTCGTCCTCATTCCCCACATCCAAATGGTTGCCAAGTCCTGCTAACTGACAAACATCTATCAAATTCTTTCCCCATCTCAGAACTGCAGACCCAAGTTCTCATCAGCTCTTGCTGAGCTGTCCTTTACACCCCTTACTTGGCCTCTAGTCTCCAACCCCCCTTCAATCTATTTTTCACACTGCCTCCAGAACTAGAGTTTTAAAATAGAGTTGTGAAAATGTCGTCCTCTGCTGAAAACTTTCAACGGTTCCAATGCAACAAAGTCAAACTCCTTCATATTCTGCCCCAATCTACCTTCCAGGTCCTTTTTTCTTCCATTTACCACCAGCTCCCCAAATACACACACACCGCCCATGCTCTAAGCAGGATGTGGTTTCCCAGACATCCTGCTTCATTTCCATCTTTGAAAATGCTCTTGTCCTGCATTGTCTGAAGGTGGACACTAGCCACATGTCGCTGTTGAGCACCTGAAACACGGCTGTTCCAAAATAAGATGTACTGTGAATGTAAAACACACACTAGATTTCAAATACTTTGTACCAGAAGTTAATGTCAAATATCCCATTAATGATGTTTTATTAAATATTATTGCATGTTGATAATAGAAGGGAAATAATATAGTGGACATAGTAGATTAAATAAAGTGTATTATTAAAATTAATTTTGGGGCTGGCCCAATGGTGGAGCAGTTAAAGTGCGAGCACTCTGCTTTGGCGGGTTCGGATCCGGGCACACACCGACGCACCACTTGTCAAGCCATGCTGTGGCAGCATTCCATATAAAGTAGAGAAAGATGGGCACGGATGTTAGCCCAGGGCCAATCTTGCTCAGCAAAAAGAGGAGGATTGGCAGATAGCTCAGGGCTGATCTTCTTCACAAAAATAAATAAATAAATAGATAGATAGATAGATAGATAGATAGATAGATAGATAGATAGATAAATAAATAAATAAATAAAATTAATTTTATCTGTTGCTTTTTACTTTTTTAACATGGCTACTAGAAAATCTAAAATGTCATATGCGGCTTGCATTATATTTCTTTTGGACAGCACTGCTCTAGTTTGTGTTTTTCTCCTTCTTATAAAATCCTATTTGTGCTTAAAACCCTACTTCAGATGTCACCTCCTCTGGGAAGCCTTCTTAGCCCTTCACTCTGGGTAAAATCAATCGTTTCCACCTATGTCCCCATAGCCCTTTGTACATACCTCTATCACAGCACTTACCATGTTATCATGTTAACTATTTGTTTATATGTCTGTCTTTACCATTTTTTAAAATCTTTGTATCTTTTGTTTCTTTACAGTCCAAATAGGCTTAGTGTTCAATCGACTCATGGTGGGTAACTAGGAGGAAGAAATACTTCTGTCATAAACTGAGACTAAGGATAATCACTAAAAATAATCACAAGATTTACCCCTAAGCTTATTGCATACAAGACAGCAAAGGAAAACATCATCTTATATCACTCTAATAAGAGAAAGCTGTCGGTTTGTCAGGAGACCAAAAGTTTTCCTAGCACTAACTCTAGGAGGGATTTACTGCATGAAACCTTATGTGAGATGTTGGACCACATAGTATGTCAGGTCTTTAATCAGGGGTCTACAGATAATACAGAAATATTCCTTATATGGCCATTGCTTCTATCAACCAGCACTACAAGCAGACTGCTTAATATGACAGCTCAGACGGAGCATTTTGTGGACTAAAGTAAGAGAGTCCAAACTGAGCTCTCTGGTGATCTCACTTGATAAGGAGGAAGAAGCCAGAGAATCCAGTTGGGTTTGGTTTTGTTTAAATCCACTCACAATCTTTGTATTTTATTTGGAATGTGAATTATCTTTAGATTTATTAAAATTATTGATATGATTGGGTTCAAATCTCTTACCACACTACCTGTTCTCTATTTGTCCTGCTTGTTCTCTGTTCCTTTACGCTTCAATTCTTTTCTTTTTTTGGATTAATCAAGTATTGTTATTATTCCATTTTTCTCCTCTATTTGCTTTTATGTTATATATTCTTTTATCTTTCTTTCAGTGATTATCCTATCAATAGATAATATTTATAAATTGTTTTAAAATACACACTGTTGACAAAAGAAAATAAACATAAGGCCATAGAAAAAATCAGAGAAAAGGGATTGGGAAAGACGTAACGAATACATACTAACCAGAGGAAAGCTGGTGCAGCTTCATTAATATATAAATGTGATTTTAAGACAAAAATATTACATAATGACAAAGAAACAATTTATCTAAAGATGTAACAATCCTGAGCATGTAGTTACTTAACAGTATGGCCAAAATGTATGTTAAGAATATTGACAAACATAATAAGAAATTTACAAATCCATAATCATAATGGATGATTTTGACATCCCTTTCTCAGCAATTTATAGATAAAGCAAACACAAAGTAGTAAGAGTATTAAGGATTTAAACAAAATAATGATGAAGCTTAGTCTAATGGAAATATACATATGAGTCCTGAGCACAACAACTTTCTAACCACATAAAATACTTATAAAGTCTGACTCTATGCTAAGTCACAAAGCAAATCTCAACAGTACCAAAAAATTCAACATAATACTCACCACATTGTCTATTCACAAGTCATTAAAAATAGAACATATTAACAAAGAGATAACTTCCCAAAATACCCATGTTTTGAAATTAAAAAATGTAATCGTGAGGAGTTTGCAGATCAAGGAGTAAATACAAATAGAAATTGGACAACATTTTAAAACTGAATAAAATGAAAATATTATGTAGTAAAGCCTATAGGATTCAGCTAAAGCATTATTTAGAAAGCTCTCTACACTGTTAAAGGCATATATTAAAAAAGACAAATGACTGAAAATTAATGCTTTCAACAAAGGAAGTGAAAATAGGCACAAAACAATATAGCCAAGGGAAGTACAAAAAGGAAATAAAAAAGATAAGAATAGAATTTATTGAAATAGGAAACAAAGAAATACCAGAGAATCACAAGAAACAAAAGCTGGTAATTTTTGAAAAGCTAGGAAAACAGAAACAAAAAATTCCTGGCAAGTTTGATCAGGGGACAAAAAAATAAGGCACAAATATATTAGGAATAAAAAAAGAGATTTAGTAGACTTTTTCTTTTAATCATATATGTTAGTTTTAACTGTTTTGGTCATAAAGAATCCAAAAACTTAATATAAACTGACAAATAAATATTGAATTTATTGGCTCATATTATGGAAAAGTCCAGAGATAGGCATGACTTTAGGTATGAATTTATGGAGGGTTTAAATTGTATTACCACGACCCTAATTCAACCCTGTTTCTCTCAGTCTCTCAATTCCACTCTCCTCCATGTTAGTTTCCTTATTATCAAACAGACTCTCCCCTCACAGGGCAACACAGCTAGAGCCCGTATCCTCATAACCACACTCTAGAGCAAAAGGCAGATCTCCTACCCGCTGTCTCAGTAGGTGAGTCATTGCATTTTATTGGCTCTGATTAGCTCATGAGCACATCCCTAATCCAATAACCATGGCCCAGGGAATGTGATGCTCTGGTTGGCTAAGCTTGAACGACATCTCTCGGCGGGAGTAGGCAACACCATTGGTAGCACATTAACCAAAATCAGGGTGCAGTTAGAGAAGAATGGCGAATGGCTGCTCTAGGGCAAAAAATAACAGATATGTACGACACCACAACTTCAGTAAAATGTTTTATTTTAAATAGAACTTCAACCCTATGAGCTCACCGAGAAGAGTTAATTGCCAAATGTCTCTCTATGTAACAAAACAAATTTGATCTGTTGCATGGAATGATTCAACACCCTCCAATCCACCTGAATGCTACAGGCTATTTGCCAGAAGTGACTATTCAGGTTTGGGCAAATTTGGTACTGATTTGTCCTTTTTGACAGATATTAGCCAATAAATTCAGCAACTTTTCAACATCCACTACTGAATCACTTTGCTCCTTTCAGGTAGGTCTTTAACAAACCAAATATCTTGACTTAAAAATACCACAGGGGCCGGCCCGGTGGCGCGGTGGTTAAGTTCTCGCACTCTGCTTCAGCGGTAGGGGGTTCGCCAGTTCGGATCCTGGGCGCGCACATACTCACCGCTCATCAAGCTATGCTGAGGCGGTGTCCCACATAGAAGAACTACAACTCTACAACTATGATATTCAACTATGTACTGGGGCTTTGGGGAGAAAAAAGAAAAAGAGGAAGATTGGCAACAGATGTTAGCGCAGGGCCAACCCTCAAAAGAAAATAAATAAATAAAATAAAATAAAATAACCAAGTAAAATTTTAAAAAATTAAAGAGGAAGATTGGCAACAGTTGTTAGCTCAGGACCAATCTTCCTCAAGAAAATTTTTAAAAATTTAAAAAATAATAAAATAAAAATTTTAAGAAAAAGGGTTGTGTGGCCCCAAATATCTGCTCCACTGCCAAAAACTCCACTAAAAAAAAATACTGCAATCCTCTGCATAAAGTTTGTTCTTTGTTCATTTATCCAAGAAATATTTATTGAGTGCTGACTGTGTTCCAGGCATTTCCTCTGCTGCTGGGGAAACCAGAGAAAACCACCAAGATCCCGGCCCCTGCCCTCATGGAGTTGACAGCAGTGAGCCGAAGAGTAGAATGAATTTTCAATCTCTACAGTGCAGTGTAACTATTCAAGCGCATGAGTTACATTTACATCCTTTTAAAAGCATTTTGCCTGCAGATTTCACGGATCATTGAATCTGGCCAAGCGAGGAGAACATTTTGTTCCTGTGGAAATGTTCTCTGGTCTCTGGGGAATGTGTCACTAGCATTTGGACAGGACTTTTGGTGGAAGAACAAGCGAAACTGGAACAATTTGTCCAGCCTGCCATCTAGACCCTGTCCCCTCCCAACTGCAAGTTGGTGGACTTTCAAGGGTGGGTGGTTTGGAGGAAGGGAGCAGAGTATAAGGAAAGAAGAAAGGACAAGAGCATGAAAAGAGGAACAGAAAGTTAGGGAAGAGTAGTGGGGAAAAACAGAGTAGATGATGCAGGTTGAATTGTGCCTTCAGGGACGTGAATAAATATTTGTCCACTGCTTGCTGTCAGCACTCATTTAGAGTTCTGGGAAAGAGGCCTCTTCTGAATGATTCAGTGACTTTATTTCAAATGAGCTTCAAAACTTTGAACAAAAACATTATTGACTAAAGACCCAGAAAACTAATTTTATGCCATCCTGACTTAATTATGGCAGAGAATAATTGATTCCATATAAAATTTCATGTTGTATTCATGTCATACCTCTTTGCTAAAACAATTTGGTTTATATTTCACTTACATACTTGGCAAACAAGAAAATGATATTTGATTGCAAGACAAAGGAAAGAAAATCAAAATGCAAATTCGAATGGGTGGAAACTACGCATTTTCAAACAACGAGAATAATTATGTATACAACATCATAAGCTAGTCTTCAAAGAATGTAGGCAGTGATTGATGTAAAGTATTTCTACCAGTAAATAAAAGATCTCTTTCAAATAAAGACAATAGCATATGTAATTTACATCTCTTGTTGAATAAAAATAAATACGTTTCAAAAAGCATTTTTAATCAAGAAATCAAAGAGTGTCATACCAACATTAGGAGCAAAGTCTGAACATTTTACCAAATGAAAAAATTTAGGAAGGTCTGCTTAAAATTATTTGAAAGCTGGAAGGACTGGGAAAACTGTGGTACCCAGTTGGGACGGCTTTCCATATGCAAGTCTTTGTTGCATCTGCAAGTAAAGCGGATCAAGTCACTCTTTTGCAGAAAATCTGTCAACATTTCCCTTGTAAACACCAAAGTCCTGGTGGTGTCCTTCATGCTCCTACTCGATTTGGACTTGTTCTCCACCTCATCTACAATTCTGCCCTTGACCACAGCCCTTCAGCCACGCTGGCCTCCACAGTGCTTCCAGAACACAGCCAGGCATTCTACCACCTCAGGGTTTCTGCGTTTGTCCTTGCCTTGGATTAGAACCCTCTTCTCTCAGGCTTCTACATGGCTCCCTCCTTCCTTCAAGTCTGTTCCATGCCTAACACCCTATTTAAAATCCCAAACCTCCTCCCACATTCTCTGCCTCCTCTCCTGATTTATTTCTCTCCATAGCCCTTTCCACGTGAGCACCACAAAGGCAGGAATTTGGATGTTTTGTTTCCTACTACTCTGTGCCAAGCACAGAGTAGGTGCTCACTGAATGTCTGTTGAATGAATGAATGAATGTTGGTATCTGAAAATGGGGCTGCTGGCACGGTAGCGGTCTAGTTGATCACCGAGTGAGTACAATTAGCCCCATCAAGAATCACATCTCCAAGCACTGACCTGACTGGTAGAACCTGGGTTCTCTTGAAAGCAGAGCCTGAGACAAAGGCACACATGTAGGTAGTTTGCTTGCAAAGTGCTGCCAGGCATCAAGACTGAGGGACAGAACCGAGTGAAACAAACAAGAGTTAGTGAAATGGCAAGGGAGGAAGGTCAATACATGGGACTAACTGATAAAGGGCGCAACAGCCTCAAAGCAGGCTGTGTTAGGGATAAGCAAGGATAGGTGGTATCCAAAAGTGGGGCCAATAAACCCTGCAGGGGCAGGTCTGGAGAAGAGTGGGTGGGGCTGATGTTGGACAGTGTCACCAAACCAGGCAGGGCAGTGGAGACTGATGAGTTCTAACTCTGTTGAGGAAGCTCCGATTTCAGGGCTGGAGCAAGTGCTCAGTAAGGCTTAATTGCCAGGGCCGGCTTCATGGGCATGTAATCTGTGCGTTTGCACAGGGCCGCACTTGGTTTAATGCTCCATTCTGCTGTCTTAAAATTCTTAATATTTTATTTTTGAACTTCGTTTTGTCGCGAAGTCCGACGGGACAGTGGAGCAGGAGCAGGAGTAGAGGAGCAGCCTGGGTGGCTGTGTGGGCAAGCAGTAGCGATCTGCAGCAGCCCATGCACACAAGGGCTCAGATCTGTGGGCACGGCTGGCAGCAGGCATGCATGGCAGCCTCGGGGCAGTCTGGGGCGGCACAGGGCCTGAGGGTGCGCCCGGGCTGGGACCTGGGCCTAGATAGCAAGGACCTCCCTTGCCATTTCACTAACTCTTGTTTATTTCACTCCTACTTGTCCCTCAGTGCTGATGCCTGGCGGCACTTTGCAAAATAAACTACGTGCCAACAAACAGCGGTGGCAGCAGTGGCAGCGGCAGCCACAGGAGAGAGAAGGGGCTTTGGATGGGGCAGCACCAGGCCCTGCCATGGGAGGCCAGTTCGCCCCTCTGTCCCCAGAGGCTGTCCTTGCCACATCTGCACGAATATTAACTGTCCCCCTGGCTGCAGCGCTGGGATCATAATTGCCTGCACTCAGGCAGTAAACTTCATCAGTAAATTATTACAAAATAAAAGTGCACACGTGCACACGGAAATCAAGTATATCAGAAGATGACTGGAATTTAAAGAGTTTAGAAACTCTGGTTTTGAAAACTGCTGCAATACTGAAAGCACATATCCAAAGGCTCAGAAATGAAAGTGAAATTTAAATATTGTCATGTTCAATGAGAAAGACCGCTATTTTCATATGAGGCTTGGCTGAACCAAATATTAGTAAGAAAAGCAGTTTCCAAATTATTTTTGAACTTGTAATTGAAGATACACATTAGAATGAATCAGTGTTTTCAACAATATACAGATCGTAAAGCCTCTTTTGGTTTCTTGTACGACCTCCATGAGTTACAGGAAATCCCAGAGGAAAAATTGAAATGTCATTGCATAAATTTACCTTTAGAACTAAATTCAGAGTTACACAAAGCTGATTTGTAAGAAGTTAAATATTTTTAGAAAATTGCTCCAAGAATCATCAACTCTAGATGTACTAAAATTTATATCAAAATAATTTATCAGAAATTTACCCTAATGTTATCACAGTCTATAAAATACTCTTAACAGCTCCAGTAACAGTTGCATCAGCAAAAAGATCCTTCTCAAAATTACAAATAATCAAAAATTGTTTGCAATCTTGCATTTGCCCAGAGTGATTAACATCACTTTTGTTTGTTTTTGTTTGTTATTTTTTTTGTGTGAGGAAGATCGGCCCTGAGCTAACATCTGCCAATCCTCCTCTTTTTTTGCTGAGGAAGACTGGCCCTGGGCTCACGTCCGTGCCCATCTTCCTCTACTTTATATGGGACGCCACCACGGCATTGCTTGCCAAGCAGTGCATCGGGTGTGTGCCCGGGATCCGAACCGGCGAACCCTGGGCCGCCGCAGCAGAGCGGGCGCACTTAACTGCTTGCGCCACCAGGCCAGCCCCAACATCACTTTAAATACAATGATGGAAAAGTCTAAATTTTGATGATCTAATAAATAAATTCGCAGAAAATTAAGCCAGAAAAATTGTATTATCAATCCAGGTATCACATTAATAAAGTACTATTTCAGTATATTAAAATTGTGACAACAAAAATATTCTTTTTTGCAATTTATAAGTATATGTTGCTACTCATCCATCACTGTTACCTCGATAATGTTTTATAAATGATCAAATTTTTTTATGTGTGTGTATGAGGAAGATTGTCCCTGAGCAAACATCTGTGCCAATCTTCCTCTACTCTGTATATAGGATGCTACCACAGCATGACTTCATGAGTGGTGTGTGTGTCCGCACCCAGGATTCAAACCTGTGAACCCCCGGCCGCCAAATCAGAGTGCGCTAACTTAACCACTAGGCCACCGGGCCAGCCCCAATAATCAAATATTTTTAAGGAAGAAAGCTTTATATTTTAGTACCTTTAAAGGCACTTATCACTCCTTTTTGAACAAAGGGCTGCACATTTTCATTTTGCACTGGATGTCACAAATTATGCAGCGGGCCCTGATAATAATCATTTGAAGCTTCACCACTTGAATCTGGACATTAATTTGAAACAAAAGATGATCTTTTCACTAGGAAGAAAATTAAAAGAATAGCATGTAAAAAGAAACCAGCATCTGGCAGTGATCCTTTCTGATTATCTTTTCTGCAGAAGAAGATGACTAACTGACGAGAAAAAGGAGGGAAAAAAATCTTCCCTTTAATACATATCTTACAAAGCTTATCAAGACACCTAAAAAAAACAATAAAACAAGTAGTTGAATTCAAGAACGCACATGGAAAAATTTGTCCGTTTCTACCTATAAAAACCTTATTATATTGGCAAGACTAGGGTTAAATACATGAAATATTAAAAAAACAAACAAAATGACATACTAGAGAGCTAAATTAAATATAAACCAAGTGGCAGAATACATATTACAGATAATGAGGACTCTGAAAAGAGAGGAGCCAATGTTTTAAATCAAAAAGAAGCTCCTAAGATCTAAGACTCAATGATTTTTTTATGTGGACAAAGATAGAAAGGAGCTAGTGGCGGGCACGGAAGGAAGGGATACAAACTGTTATTTTCCTCAAATATTAAAACTAGCTGGTTGGCCACAATCATTGCTCTCTTGCTATGTCAACATGTGGAAAGCATGGTCAAAAGGCAAACTGGGAGTTAGTTAGGGTTGTTGGTCTGCCACTAATCATCTATACCACACTGGGCAAATTTAGCCTTTCTTTTTCCTAATCTGAAAACTGAAGGAATTGTACATAATCTTCCCACTCATAGGATTTTGTGGAGATAACATATGTGCAAGTGCTTTGGAAAAATAAAAAGTAGTAGTCAGAGCCTTAAATTATACATTCCAGCACTTAAAAGAGCTGTTTTATGTCAAAAAAGAATGGTTTTCCTGTGCTTTAAGAAAGAGTGTAATTTCAGTGGTGTGTTCATCAGAAGTACTATCTCCTTAAGTATTCCTGAAAAACATTTATCGAATGCTGAATAGCAAAAACACCAATAATTACAGAGTTGTCCTCCTCAAATCTCTCCTAAACTGATCCTAGTCGTGATAAACAGCAAACAACCCAGAAGCAGCTGACCAATGGAAAACTATAGCAGTGAACAAATCTGGATTAGAGTCCAAAACAAATAATGAATCATTTAAAAATAGCTGCGTGATTTCTCAAAAACTAAAACACAAACACACGAAACTCTTGAAGTTATTTGGGTAAATTGTGATAAACACAATAAAAAATCCTGAATTTTAAAATCAGACATGAACTTCCCCCAAGTTTGTTCTAAATCTTTAGCAAAGTATCCCTCTAGAGAATCTATAGAATTGAAACAAAACTGTGGAAACAATTTATCTCTTTCTGGGTCACAGTTATGCAACCTTGTATATATTTCTATACCTTCAGAGATTCAGTTTAATCGTTTGTAAAAGAGGATAATAGTTTCTACCCTACCAATTGCATGGTGCTTTGAAAGGACCAAATGTGAAACTGTCTGGAAAACTATGAGGATCTTTACAGTGAGACAGATATTTCTATGGCTTTCACTATGGTCCTGGGCTCTGGAACTTGGTCTGGAAAGAGCCAGAGGTGGTGAGCAGGAGGGAATCTAAAGAATTCTTTATTTAAGGCCACAATCAATAATAAAAGGACAGAATCCTCTTTAGTGGACTTTGTTAGAAATGAGGAAAAAATGAACTAAAATTAATGAACTGGTAATCTCTAAGCAACCAACACCTGGTCTCCAGGAATCTAAATCTTTCTCACCAAAAATTAAGAAGTGTTACATTGCACAAATGAAATAGACTTATAGCAAATATATCTGAATATATTTATTAAAATAACATGTTGTCTCCCTCAAAACAACCAAACTTACTATCTTTTTCAAAATAAACATATTTATTCCAACTCCTCCCTCCCCAGTTTGAAACATTTTTAGATTTGCTTCACATTTTGTTTGTAAACTAAAATGATATCATTCAGAATTGGCCTCCAAACATTTTTGGTTCCTGCCAAAAATCAAATCTGTCTGTAAAGACTGAGTTTTGGCTATCATTGCGGATTATTCAAAAGAAAGTGCCACTGGCCTTTGATCACAGGCAATCACAACAGACAATTTTCAAGCTGCTTTAGCGATGGCAGCTTCAATTTAATACTTGCATAGCTTTAGCTAGAGTTGTGTAGGTAACTTTCTTGAAAAGACTGAGCAAGTTCTGGTTTCATCCTATTGTTAATCAGTCACATTACAACATAGTTACACTTCATGCATTTGTATTTGTGTGCTCAGGTGTACATATCTGTATCTGTGGGTACATATCTGTCAATCATGGCACACATTCTTCAGTATTGTTTAGACTGCTGCTGCTTTACCTCAAGTGGCTGATACAAATTTGACTATCTCTGATCAGCTCTGTATTAGAGTGAAAAGGATAAGTGAGGTATCCCAGGAAACTAGGAAATATTTTGGGAAAAGAATGCCTAGCCCTAGTATGGTAATGACTCTGTATCTCCTTGCCCTGTTTTTATTTTCATCATACCATTGATTACTTATCTTGTTTATTTGTTGCCATGTTTGTTGTCTTTTTCTCCCTGCTAGACTCTAAGCCTCATATGAATAGGGCATTCTGGGTCCTGTTCAACTCCATAGCCCAAGGCCTGGAACAAATAATCGCTTGATAAATATATTTGGAATGAAGGGAGGAAGGGAGAGAGGAAGGAAGGAAGGGAGAGAGGAAGGAAGGAAGGGAGAGAGGAAGGAAGGAAGGGAGAGAGGAAGGAAAGAAGGGAGAGAGGAAGGAAGGAAGGGAGAGAGGAAGGAAGGAAGGAAGGGAGGAAAGAAAGAAGGAAGGAAGGAAGAAAGGAAGGGAAGGAGGGAGGGAGGGAGGAAGGGAGGGAGGAAGGAAGGAAGGGAGGGAGGGAGGGAGGAAGGGAGGAAGGGAGGGAGGAAGGGAGGGAGGGAGGAAGAAGGAAGGAAAGAAGGAAGAGAGGAAGAGAGGAAGGAGGAAGAGAGAGAGGAAAGGAGAGTTCCCAGGTCTGGGCTGATTGTATTCCTTCTCTGTGAAGGAAGTTGGCTGGTGGTTCAGTCCACACTAAATCAAAAACAGGTCAGGACCCAAGAATGATTTAGCCACTCTTTCCCACCCAACCCCCTCCAACCACAACCAATAATTTCTGCCGGTTCCTACCTCTACCAACCTCTTCACTCTTTGAAAATGTTCTCAATCTTAAAGTGCTATGCAAATGCTGCTTCAAGCCAAAGATTCCAGCCATTGTTGTCCTTTCTGCATGGAAATTATGCAGCTGCCTAAGACACCCCAAGTCTTGAGTGTTTTATTTGGGCAGGTGCTCTGGTATCAGATGAAAGGAGCTGTGGTCTCACAGCCTCTCTGTGCTTCTCTCCCCTTTCTTCCCCACCAATGATCAGGGCTCATACTCACCTCCACCAAGGTGAGGGGTCATCCAAAGGACGATTTAGCCTGGCCCTCGTATTCACTCAAGTCTGAAATGTAGACTTTAGACATTGTCTCCAAGTGAGCTTATACTTATAGTAGTCTTTGGGGGTGGGGGTCGTGTTAAAAGAAATGATTTGTTAAATGTAAACATTTAAAGTAAATGTGATCCAGTTTGGGCATTTCGTCATCTTTGCAGATATTGAGAGTCTCAAGGAATGGAACTAGCCTGGGCATTCTCAGCCTTTAAAAGGTCCTGAATATTGTCGAGACCTCTGGCTTCTAGTTATTTGACCTTGAATATATTCCTATATCTTGGAGACCCAGTTTAATCATTTGTAAAATGGGATAATATTTCCCACCCTGCCTATTGTACGGTGCCGTTAAAAGGACCAAATATGGAAATGCCTTGGAAACTGCGAGAAGCGTTATAGAGAGGCGAAAGTCAAAATATGTGGGTTAGGGTGAGAGCCTCCACTGGCCAGCTGTGTGACCTTGGCCAGGTCACTAATCCACACTGTAAAAAGAAGGGCCCGGCCAGATATTTTTAATCCCTGCCAGCTATCAAACTCGATGATGTTAAACAATGAGGGATTACCACCCTTCCTTTCCACCTTGGGTTGCTGCGGCTAATGTTTACGACAGAAGGGGCTAACATCAACCGGCCTTTTCGAATATTACTTTTTTTATATGGAATTAAGAGTTTACCATTAACAAACTTCAGGAAACTGAACAGAGGCTGGAGCTGGAAAGAAAGTAGCAGTAGGTTTACTGAGAAATCACATTTTTGCAAGTCAGTGGCTAAGCAAATAAAAAAAAAAGAAGATTCTTTATGCCTATGGCCGCTGTGGATTGCAGGTGACTAATCTTAACACCCTTCAGAAGTAATCAACTGTAGCCAGTCGGTATTATTGCATGTAATTCAAAGCATCAAACACAAAGGAAGTGAAAGCTGAAAGGGGTAGGGAAGGTCAGAGAGATGGTAAATTTGGTCTACATGTGCTTTGCAAATAATAAG
Source organism: Ceratotherium simum simum (assembly GCF_057802395.1). NCBI lineage: Eukaryota > Metazoa > Chordata > Mammalia > Perissodactyla > Rhinocerotidae > Ceratotherium > Ceratotherium simum. Next base: position 42,909,324 of record NC_141924.1, read on the forward strand.
CAACAAAGGAAAAAGGAAGGTCTGCTTTGAGTTTGATAGATAATGACTAGACTAAAGCAGGAGATAAAAGTATGTATAAGAATGGAATTCTAAAACTCCTCCATCCTTATCAAAACCTCTTTTAAGTAAATAATTTCACCAGTTTCCCTCATGTAGAAATAAACTCAGTTTTCCTGGGTTCTCAGGCCTTTGCTCACTCTGACACCCTGTCCCTCAACACTTTTTCTATCTCAAAAGCCACTGTTACCACCATTCCATGAGGTCTTCCACAGCCATGGATTAGTCTCAATTCCCTAATTCTTTACTGATCGATAGTGCTGTTAAATAATATATATTAGCTATGCACAACATACAAAAACAGTATTGCAGGCAATTATATTAACAAATACAGAACTGTTCAGTCTTATGATAGTCTCCCTGATCATGCTTTCAGACAGTTATGTTTCAGAAAATGTGTATTCTGTCATGCCCTAATGCAGGTCATATAAATAATCTTTATTTTTATCACTAATTTCCAGGAGCCAATGATCTTATCTCTAGAGCAAAAAAAGAACAAACAAACAAAGATCAGGATGGCACCATCTGCTATCGTTCTAATCAAGGCTGGATCCCAAGGAGGCGCCCTTGAGGACACTTCCCCTATACACCCCCCACTTTCTGGGCTTAAAACATTGCATATCCAAGGCCCGTGGGCTGAGTCCCAAGCCCAGGCATGTTTTGTTTGAATGACAGAGTGTTTTAAAATATTTTGAACAGTCATTAAAAATGTATAGACACTTAAAAAGAAAAGGCTTGATTACTGGCTTCTCTTTAAAAATTGAAAGATTTGGCAACAATGGACACCCTATGTGCTCTCTGTTTTCTCTCTCTCTCTCTCCCTTCCTCCCTCCCTCTCATTCTCTCTTTAAAAATACTACTCCAGGGCCAGCTTGGTGGCGTAGTGGTTAAGTTCACGCACTCTGCTTTGATGGCCCGGGGTTCACGGGTTCAGATCCCAGGCGCGGACATACACGCTGCTCATCAAGCCACGCTGTGGTAGCGTCTCACATACAAAATAGAGGAAGACTGGCACAGATGTTAGCTCAGCAACAATCTTCCTCAAGCAAAAAGAGGAAGATTGGAGCAGATGTTAGCTCAGAGCCAATCTTCCTCACCAAAAAAAAGCACTAGTCTCTTTCATTTATTTAGATTTCCTGCTTGGCCCTATTGGGGCCACAAGACTGATAGTGTCTTTGTTTGGATTTCTGTTATTTACAGTACATTTTAAAAGGTTTTCCTGCTTCTGAGTTTTTGTCTTAATGACAATATGGCATTGTAATAGATGATTGCAAGATACAATGACCACCATGATAGTAAAAGATTAGAAAGACTTTCTTTAAACATGTATCAGTGACATAAATAAAAAAGATACAGAGAGTAAAGGCATTAGAAGAATTGTGAACAGAAGAAAATATACAAATTAAGAAAAAGTTAGGAAACATCACCAGCAGACTCAGAAATCCAAAACCCATTACAATGAATGTGTAGTTTAAGAGAACTCGAATCTCATTAAGCTTCTAACCTTAAGGAACTAACTAGGGTGAACTCTCAAAATAAGCTAGTTTGACAAAATGCGTGCTCATGTAACAATGTTGCGTACCATAAACCAGTTAAATTCATACCACAAATGAAGTCCCTCGTTGCAGATCAGGAGTTCCTCAACTTGGAATCACTTTGAAAACTTTACAAAAATACTAATGTCTAAATCCACTCCAAGAGTTTAGGATTTAATTGGTGTGGAGTGTAGCCTGGAAATTGGATTTTAAAAAGTTCCCCCTGTGATTCTAAAATGAGAGAAAATTTTTATTTTCAGTTATTTTATTGAGGTCATAATGGTTTATAACATTGTGTAATTTCAGGTGCACGTTATTATTTATCAGTTTCTGTATAGACTGCAGCACGCTCACCACCAATAGTCTAATTTTTATCTGCCACCGTACACATGTGCCCCTATACCCCTTTCGCCCACTGCCCAACCCCCTTCCCCTCTGATAACCACTAATCTGTTCTCTTTATCCATGTATTTGTTTATCTTCCACATATGAGTGAAATCACGCATTGTTTGACTTTCTCTGCCTGGCTTAGTTCACTTAACATCATACTCTCAAGGATGATTTTGTCTTTTTTATGGCTGAGTAGCATTCCATTGTATATATATATACCACATCTTCTTTACCCATTCATCAGTTGAAGGGCACCTGGGTTGCTTCTATGTCTTGGCTATTGTGAATAATGCTGCAATGAACATAGAGGTGCATAAATCTCTTGGAATTATTGACTTCAAGTTCTTTGGATAAATACCCAAAGTGGGATATCTGGATAGCTATCCGGGATAGCTAGATCGTATGGTATTTCTATTTTTAATTTTTTGAGAAAACGCCATACTGTTTTCCATAATGGCTGCACCAGTTTGCATTCCCCTCAGCAGCGTATGAGGGTTCCCTTTTCTCCAAATCCTCTCCGACATTTGTTAATTTTTGTCTTGTTAATTATAGCCATTCTGACAGATGCAAGGTGGTATCTCATAGAATGAGACAAAATTTTAGAAGCACTGCTGTAGACATTGTTTTGGCTATAATTACATATTAGGGCTATTGCTTCTTAAAGCCAACTGTAAATTCTTGAGAACACAGCAAGTCATCTGTACATCCCCACAGCTGGAGGGAGACGGTCTGCAGGAAACTCCTCCAGAAGGTGTATCATGTCATTAAATGAAGGATTTGAGAAAATAAGAGGCCAGAGGGCAAGTCTTTTTACCCCAAAGGAAAATGTTATCTGATCCACCAGGGGAACTTCTACAGTCCTACTTGAACTTGGAGAAATCAATTTATGAACTTGATATCTTCATTTGTAAAATGGAGACAATAATTCCTCCTCTTGAAGGTTGTTCTAAAGATTAAATGAAATAATGTATATGAAGCAATAGTTGGTTCTTAATAAATAACTACTTTTTAATCCAATATTCAGTGATTATAGTTTTTTTTCAAAGCCATGGCCGGTAACTCTAGCTAATGTTAATCTCTCTCCACCCTTCTATTATACAGCCTTCCAATTTCAAATACTTTATTTGGTATTGTTCTATATTTATTTAATGAATGTGGCCTTACTGGATAGACAAGAATTATATCAGAGAAAGGGAAATTAAACGGACCATTTTTCAGCAGTGATAAAACCTGCTTGCTTCTCACACAATATAATATAACATATTAAGTTGAGAGACTTAACCCTAAAATTGTTAGAAGAAACTGGCCATGAATTTTAAAGAGGCTTCCAGAAAATCAATGGGTCAGCAGTTGGCAAGGGGGTTGTGGAATAGCATTTTCCTTTTTAAAAGTAGAATAAGCCATATGTGTATTACTTTTCCATTGCAGTGTAACAAATTACCACAAACTCGGTGGCTTAAACAACACAAATTTATTATCTTACAGTTCCGAGTGTTATGAAAGGTAGCAGAATATGCCTCCCCAAAATATGCCTCTTTGGCATATTGATTATTTTGAGCTGCAGGCACTTGAAAAACAGCAAATGCAGGGAGAGCCTTTCCCTGAACTCCCCTTATCTGCCTAAAGACAGCCTCCAAAATGGACTCACTTGTCATAAATCCCTTCTCCGGGGAGTTTCATCAACAGGGAGTGCTGACTCTTGTCTCAGGAGAGGAGACTAGAAGTCTACATCACACCCAGACAAACTTTGTCACCAACTATCACACTTCCCATCTGTTCTTCTAAGGGCCCATTTATCTTTCATAAAAATCATTTACTCTCCCCTAAGAGGCCTACATCCTCCTCCTTATCTCCTATTAAGATGGTATTTAATCCTGAATTCTAAAGTTAACTCTTTAATTTATTCATTTTTCCTGGGTATTTCACATATATACATGAGGTATACATGTTAATAAACTTCTGTTTTTTTTTCTCTTGTTTATCTGTTTTTTATTACAGGGAATCTCAGCCAAGAACTCAGGAAGGTAGAAGGGAAATTATTTTTCCTCCCCTACAGTTGGAAGTATGACATGGATCCATTGGACTAAGAGCAGGGTGCTGGCAGGGTGTGTTCCTTTCTGGGGGCCTGAGGGGAGACTCCTTTACCGTGCCTGCTTCAGCTTCTAGAGTCTGCTTTCCTTGACTCCCAGCTCCCTTCCTCCATCTTCAAAGCCAGCAACTTCAAGTAGAGTTCTTCTTCATGCTACCAACTCTCTGGTTCTCATTTCCATAATCATGTCTCCCTCTGACTGTGTCTCTTCTGCCTCACTCTTCCACTTTTAAGGACCCTTATGATTATAACGGGCCTACCTGAATAACCCAGGGTAATCTTCCTATTTTAAGGCTAGCTGATTAGCAATTCATTCCATCTGCTCCCTAATTCCCTTTTGCCATGTGAAATAACATATTCACATAGCAACAAACCATGGAAAGAGAAGTCAAACTAGACTGCCAATTATGTCGCAATCAGTAACATTTTATTGCTCAGCTCAGTCAAGACTGACTGTTATCCCAATTCCAGGGATTAGGATGTAGATATCTTTAGGCACTGTTATTTTGCTTATCACATTGTGAACTCACCCTGAGAAGCTAACTAGGATCCAGAGTTTGTAAAGAAGTAGGGCCTGATACAAGACAGATTAAGACAAAGTAACTGACCAAGTCACGCGCTCACAAGGCAATCTCGCCTCCTCTCCTCCATACCTGATCCGTGGCAGACATTGATAATCAACCAGGTATAATCATAACCCTAGCATCCTTCCCACACAGGATGCTAGGAAATCACCAGCACAGTCAATCAGAATTGGCATGCAAATGGAGATCTATTTTCCATTCTAAAGCTGAACGATTGTAGTAGCAAGAGACTTTCTCTCAGGGCATTTTTGGCGTAAGGTGATGATTCAGTGTCTTTAAATTGGCAGACAAAAGGAATCCTACCTGGGCCAAAGAGATCATAATTAGACAGTAAAATAAGTGAAATAATTAATTCAATCCTTGACAGAAGTCTGTTTCTGTGATACCTTGTGCAGAATCCATACGGTAACTCAAGTAATCTGCATTTATTCCTGGCACTGAGCACACAACACAGCCTTCTCTTCAGATTTATTATGATGCACTTTTTTTTCCCCAAGAGGATATTTTGATTAGAAAAAGATTTGAATAAATGTTTATATGTAAGCATTTGAAAGCTCTTATTATTCTAAAATAAAACACTACGACCTTTTACAAGTACAGTATAGAAGCAATCCATGATCATGGCAGAGAATTTAGGAAAAACAAAGAAGAAAAACCACATATAACTCTATCTGCCAGAAAGAAATTCTGGTGCTTATTCTGCCAGATGTGTTTACATTCATTCGTTCGTTCAGCATATTTTTATCGAGCCTCTGTGCCAGGCCCTGTTCTAGGCTTTGAGGGTACAGCAGGAATAAAACAAACAGAAATCTATTCTGTCAATGAGCTCAGTTATATATTAAAAAAATACATTTTTTAAAACCAAAAATGAGACTAGTTTTCATATTGTTTGTAATCCACTTTTTCTATATGCTAGTCCTTTTAAATATCCTGCTAGTTTTGTCAGGCTTTTGTGGTTTGCCAGTAGTCTTGACTGCTCTGAGAGATAAGATGATCACTGAGTGCTTTGTAATTGGCAATCTAGTCTGACATCTCCTTCCATGGTTTGATGCTATGCGATCAGAAGGAAATCCTCTCTCAAAAAATAGAGAACACTGTGAATTCTTTTCTTTCTTTCTTTTTTTCTTTTGGTGAGGAAGATTGTCCCTTAGCTAACATCCGTGTCATTCTTCCTGTATTTTTTGTATGTGGGTTGCTGCCACAGCACAGCTTTGATAAGCAGTGTAGGTCCATGCCAGGGATCTGAACCTGCAAATCCTGGGCTGCCAAAGCAGAATGTATGAACTTAACCACTGTGCCGCCAGGCCAGCCCCTAGAATGCTGTAAATTCTTTAGGCCATAAAAGGCTACTGAGGGAATTAAAGAGAACTTCACTCTACTTTGTTCTGGTTACCTATTGTTGCATAATGTGCTCCCCTAAAACTCAGTGGCTTAAGACAACAGCAAGCATTTTATTATTATTAACTTTCACAATTCTTAAGGTTTACTTGGCTCAGGGGGGCAATTCTCTCTTGGAGTTTTTGTCTCACGCAGCCTGACAGTTTGGGTACTGGAGTCATCTCGAAGTTTTCTCCATTCACGGGGCCCATTGATTCTGGCTATTGGCTGGATGTCAGCCAAAGTCATAGTCTGGAACACCTACACACAGTCTCTGTGTGGCCTGGGCATCCTCACAACATGGTGGTTGCGTTTCAGGATAAAGTGTCCCCAAATCAGGGGCTATGTCACCTTTTATGACCTAGCCTTGGAAGTCACATAGGGTCACTTCTGCCATAGTCACAGGCCTGTCAGATTCAAGGGAAGGAAACACAGATGCCACCTATTGATAGGAGGAGTATCAACATCACACTGCAAGAGGTGGACATATGTGGAACTATCTTTGGAAAATACAATCTGCCACCTATCTCAACACCTTGAATCATACAGTTCGAGTCAGGGACAGCAAACTTCCAGGGACACTGTAAGTTTAAGAGGAAAATTCTGTTACTATCAAAATAATGTGTCTCAAAGATTCAGTTTAGTAATAAAGAACTGATAATCAAATAACCAACTATTCTACATTCCCCCTATATTTATCCCATGAATTCACATTTTAAAATATTAGTTGATGATAAAAACAACTTGATCAGGTTTTTCCTCTTTAATTTGCAAACTTGCCCTGAGAAAGCGACAGAGAGAAACAATCTTTCCCATGTATGAAGCATGGGAAGAGCATAACTAACTTTAGCATCCAAGGCAGTTAAAATTATAATGTAGGGTAGTGAGTGCTTAAATGTACTATTAAGGAGGCTGTTACATGGGTTCCAGATATCTGTAGGATCTCTAAGTCCATCATTGGGAAGGGATAAACACATTAAATCACATCAGGTTACTCTTACCAAAAAAGCCAGATAAAAAGTTAGAGAAATTATTTAATAAATACTTGCTAAAACAAATCGACATTTTATCCTTTTATTTTAACACATAATGAGCACCTATGATATATTTGCTACAAACAAATACCAAGTACTCACTGCCTACTAGGTATTTAGGATACAGATAAAGCAATATTAAAATGACTGGTACTATATGATTTAAATAACACAAATAAAATCCCATTATAGTAAATGCCATTATGAAGAAGGATACTATAGAGCAGATATATCAATATCACAGCAGAATACCCACAACGTCAATGTGCTGTTACTCTGATTGCAATACACTCTCCTGTTGTACGGCAAATACTTTTCCATGTCTCTCTTTTAAAAAGGAACTGCGAGGCCGGCCCAGTGACATAGCATTTAAGTTCGCACTTTCCATTTCTGCAGCCCAGTGTTTGCTGGTTCGGATCCTGGGCGCCGACCTACATACCGCTCATCAAGCCACGCTGAGGCAGCGTCCCACATAGAGCAACTAGAAGGGTGTACAACTATGACATACAACTATCTACTGGGGCTTTGGGGAGAAAAAAGGAGGAAGATTGGCAACAGATTTTAGCTCAGGGCCAATCTTACTCAAAAAAAAAAAAAAAAGAATTGTTGTACAAGTTCACAATTGTTTCTTGTGGAGGGGAACATCAAGCTGGACGGTAGTTGAAAGCCACGAATTTCTTTTGTCCTGATGTCAAAGAAGCACTCACTTCTTCCTGTGTTGTATACATTCTCAAATCCTCACTCTAGATGTTAACATAGAAAAGGAAATATTTCCCTTTCTGAGTTCAGTCCTTTCTCCTTGTTAATGCATCACAAAGGGAATAAATGTTAATTATTTCTTTCAGACCTCAATTATTTCTTTCAGACCTGTTTTCTAACCATGAATTCATTAAAACTAACGTTCTTGTTTTACAATTTTTTATATTCTCTAGAGCTCATTATCACGGGAGTTGACTCCTCCAATTTCCAAAAACATCATGCATTAATTAATTGATAAAATCAATCTAAGAAATCTGAGATTCCCACGCATAATGTGCTCAACTTTGTGAACTTAATGGTCATTTCACGTAAGAGGGAAAAAAAAGTTGGAACGGATGGGAGAAGACTATCACACACTAGCAAAGGGAAGTCCTGTTTGGTTCTCTATTTGTTTGTTCTCGTTTCTGAGGTTTCGATTTGGTTTTGGTTCGGTCTTGAGGGAGAAAAGGAAAGCTCTCCCTGGTGTCAGGAGCCTGCCCACCAGTGCTGCCCTGACAAAAAAGATGGCCCCGGCAAGACCGCATTTTCCCAGAATCTCAGCCTTTTCTCCCCGCTATTAAAGATGGTTTGGTGGGCCGGCCCGTGGCCTAGCGGTTGAGTGCTTGCGCTCCAATGCTGGCGGCCTGGGTTCGGATCCTGGGCGTGCATCGACGGGCTGCTTCTCTAGCCATGCTGAGGCCGCGTCCCACATACAGCAACTAGAAAGACGTGCAGCTATGACATACAACTATCTACTGGGGCTTTGGGGGGAAAATAAATAAATAAAATTATAAAAAATAAATAAATAAATAAATAAATAAAGATGGTTTGGAGAACTCACACCATCCGGGTCTTTTCCAGAAAACTCTGTTTTCTTTGTTGAATCATATACAGTATTTAAACAGGGAGAGGAAATGATGAAGAAGTTTTCTTCCTGTTCTCAGTATAGACTCACTGCCTGCATGGGTCCAGGAGTGGGGATTAGAATCACATGGGGGCTTTTTAGGGTCTTGACTGGATATTTATTTCCTTGTCTCTTACAAGTTAGAATTTTAAATAATCTAGAAATAGAGCTTATGTAGCTTGAATTTTTGCCTTAACTTTTGATATTGTAACTATCATAGTGTCCCAATTGTTTTTCTCTAGATACTGCAAATGTTTAAACTATATGGCAGTGTGTTAACCACTGCTCATTTTTGAAGTCTTATACACATGCTTAGGCCTTCTTAGGTCAAAGAGGCATACGAGTCTAGTAACAAAAAGTTATCATCCCATTTGATGATAAAAAATATTGGAGAAGATGGGGCCGGCCCAGTGGCGCAAGCAGTTGGGTGCGCGCGCTCCGCTGCGGCGGCCCGGGGTTCGCTGGTTCGGATCCCGGGCGCGCACCGACGCACTGCTTTGGCGAGCCATGCTGTGGCGGCGACCCATATAAAGTGGAGGAGGATGGGCACAGATGTTAGCCCAGGGCCGTCTTCCTCGGCAAAAAAAGAGGAGGATTGGCGGATGTTAGCACAGGGCTGATCTCCTCACAAAAAAAAAAAAAAAAAAATATTGGAGAAGAAAGAATAGTGATTACAATTGTCTTATTCTTTCCCAGTTTTCCAAATCTGTCATAAGAACCAAAGTTCCACTTGTTAGGCATTGAGTGTATGTATCTGGGAAATCAGTTCACGGAAACTGAGTAAATTGGCGTTTTCATGATGTTTTCCTGTATTTGTTCATTCATTCTGCCAACATTTATGAACCACCTAATATGTTCCAAGCCTTGTGAATTAGGCTGGGAGCTCAAGATGAGTGAGACAAAAAATTCCTGGCCCTCAGAGAGTTTAAAGTCTAGGAGGGAAACAGACAATAACCAGTCACAAAACAATGTGTTTATACAGGATGGAGTTAATCGTTTATCCATCAAATGTTCCAGACACTGTCCAAGGTGGTGGGAACACAGTAAAGAACAAGAAGGGCACAGAGCTTGTCCTCATAAAGTTTAGGGCTTAATCAAATGTAATGCAGATAGAAGTTGAATGCTGTATAATTTAGAACTCTTTCAGTTCCAAGTGGCCAAAAACCCAACTCACAAAAGTAAAAAAAAAAACAACAAAAAAAAGGGTGTTATTGGTTCATGTAGTTAAAAATCTGAGGGCTAATTGAAGCGTGGATTGGTGTAGGGGCTCACACAATATCACCAGAACCTGGTACCTCTCCTTATTTCAGCCCTGCTCACCTATGTTTTGGTCTCATTCCCAAGTTCACATCCCCTGGTAAAAGAACAGTGCTTCTCTTCTCCCAACAAATATTCTGGGCATGACTCTCACTGGTCCGAAAGAGAACATATGCACAGCCCCTAAGCTAATTCTGGCCAGGGGGCTGTGGTGTTCTGATTGGTCAGGCCTAGGTCACATGCTCATCCTTAGACTTGGGGGTAGAGCCAGTTCCAGAAGAAGTCTGTGAATTGAGAGTGGGGAAGAGGGATGGTCTCCAGAAGAAACTGGGGATGCCTCACCAAAAGGAAGTGAAATGGACACTGGCAGCCAAAGCACACTGTCCACTGCAATGCTGCATGTGATCCAGTCTCCCGGTGCTCTCCTATTCCTCAAGACGAATATAGCAACCAAAATTCCACTAAAAGCAATTTATATCCTTAATGGTGCCTCTCAAAGATTGTCAAAGGGGTAAAGGGACACATATGTATGGTGATGGACAAAAACTAGATATTGGTGGTGAATACAATGCAGTCTATACAGAAACTGAAATATAATAATATACCTGAAATGTACACAATGTTATAAGCCAATATGACCTCAATAAAATAATCAAAAAAAAGAAAAAGATTGTCAAAGGGCACTCAATGCATAGCCCACAGATGCACATCTTGATGTTCTCTTTTCCCTTTCTTCTCACTCTCAATAGCTCTCATATCCCATATTGTCCCAGTGCCTCTCTGCACATGCTGCAGTCCAATCCGTACCCGAATCCCAAGCCCAGCTCACATCCCTGCTGCGCTTCCCCCATTTATTGTGATTCAGTTCTCTTTGTCCGGGTCCACTCTTCCACTACCTCTAGTATTTTCCTTCCCCAGTGTGGATCTTCTAGGTTTCCTGTTTCTCACGTTTTCCCTCCTGATTACCCCAACCAGCATAATGCAGGGCAGAAATTCTCTTAAAAGTTGGGGGGTGGGAGTGGGAAGGACCAAATGGTTACAAAAGATTGGACTATTTTAATCTGAGGAGGTGAAAAATGCAAACACTTACAAGTCTTTTCTTTTGTCTCTGCCCCAAATAATCATACCTCACAGTACATAATTTCAAAATGTGATAAGAATCTGGGATGGGGGTAGAGGGACAGTGACAGATTTTTGATCTAAAGGGTTAACAAGATTAAGATCTTGGATGAACAAGAATCGATTAAGTGAATGGATTTGGCAAGTGAGACAGTGTTCTGAGGAGGAGATACATCATTGGACAAGACCCTGAGCCTGGAGGAAGGTAGGAACTGAAAAGAAGCAAGTGTGTTCAGAGTGAAGAGAGCATGACACAGGAGGAGGCCCAGGTGATCCTCAAGCAGTGGGCTGCAAAAAAGCAGACACCAATGACCACACAAGAGAGTTTGGCCCAAAAGGTTTGCAGAGTTTCCTTGAGTCTCAGGGTGACAAAGAAAGTCCTTTTAATAGTGTTCCTAAGCCCCAGCCTTGTGAGAAAGAAATCCCCTTAGAATGCTCCATGCCTGGGTTGTTACGCTAGAGCACTCTAAGTTCTGTAAGTGCTCTGTGAAGAAAGCAATGGAAAGTGCCTTCAGCACAGTGTCTCTTGGCTGAACTTGTTAGCCATCTTTCTGCAATACGCTTGTCAGAATAGGAATCACTGCCAAGATCATTTTGCTGTTGTAACCATGATCAGTTCAAGTTTCTTATCTTTCACTGCACATCTTTTTGAGAGAAGTTTAATGCTGATAGGAGATAAAAGTTAACTTGTTTACTTGCCTAAGAGTACAGGCAAAAAAACCCTGTTTATTTGTCCCGGTATTTACTGATATGGTTGGGTTTAAATCTATCATCTTGCAATTCGTTTTCTATTTGACCCAACTGTTCTTTGTTCCCTTGTTTCTATTTTTCTGCTTTCTTTTAGATTGAGTATTTTCATGATTCCCTTTTATTTCCTGTAACTATTTGTTTTGTTTTGTTTTGTTTTAGTGGTTGCTGTAGGGTTTATAGTATACACCCTTAATCTATTGCAGTCAACTTGCCAGCGCTAACATGCCACCTCACATGTAGTATACGAACCTCGCAACAGTACGCTTCTTCCCTGCCCCGGGCCTCTGCGCTCTTACTGTCAGACATTTTACTTCTCCATACACTATAAACCCTACAATACATTGTATACATTGCATTTTCTTCTTAGTCAGTTATCTTTTAAATGACTTTAAAAATAAGAAAAAAGTTTATTTTTTCTATATTTACCTATTTATGTACTATTTTTAGTGCTCTTCATTCCTTTAAGTAGCTCCAGATTTCTTTCTAGTATCTTTTTCCTTCCGCCTGAAGGACTAGAATTTGTTGAATTTCTTGGATTTGGAGATTTATAATTTGCATGAAATTTGTAAAATTTGTGGTCATTATTTCTTCAAATAGTCTTTCTGCTCCTCTCTTTCAGGGACTCTAAGTACATGTATTAGGTCACTTGAAGTTGTCCCACAGCTCACTAATGCTCTGCTCATTTTCTTTCAGTCTTTTTTTTCCTTGGTTTCATTTTAGATAGTTTCTGTTGCTAGATCTTTAAGTTATTCAATCTTTTATCTTGTTGAGTCTAACAGATTGCAGTTTTCACCTTACACATCATATCTTGTATCTCTACGAGTTCAATTGGGGACTTTTTTAATATTTTCCGTGTCTCTACTTAACATGCTCAAGCATTTCTACACTTTATCATGTGAACTTGTGGAATATAGTTATAACTATATTAACATCCTATTTACTAATGTTGTTATCTGTGTCATTTCTGGATCTGTCTCTATTGGTTGATTTTTTTTCCTCCTCATTATGGATTGTATTTTTGTGTTTCTTTGCATGCCTGGTAAATTTTGATTAGATACCAGCCATGAATGGTCCCATCAATACTCTAGAATTCTGTTCTGGGAGGCAATGATAGTTTGGTCCTTTCAAGACTTGCTTTTAAGCTTTATTAGTCAGGACCAGAGCAGCCTTTAATCGAGGGCCAATGTGCCCCACTACTGAGGCAATACCCCGGAGTATTCTACCCATGCTCTGTGAATTAGAATGTTCTTCCTCTTGGGCTAGTGGGAGCACAACCGATCCCCAGCCCTGAGTGGGCTGTAGGGATTGTCTCCTCTGCCCCATCTGGGCGGACCATTCCCATACCTCAGACAGTTTCTTCAAACTCAGGCTCTAATCAGTACTCAACTGAAGACTTCAGGGAGACCCTCTGCAACTCTCTGGGTCTTTCTTTCTGTGCAGCTTTCTCTTATCTGGTACTCTGCCCTGAGAATTCTAGCCACCTTGGTCTCCCTGGACTCCCAATCCATCTCCTTAACTCAGGGAGGTGAGCAGGCCCTGCCTGGGGTCCCTCCCCCAACTTGAACCTGGAACCTCTCTCCAGGAAGTAAGCTAGAGCAGCCGTGGGGATCACTTCATTTGTTTTCCATTTCTCAGGGATAATTGTCCTGAGCTGCCTGATGTCCAATGTCTGACCATTGTTTTGTACATTTTGTCAAGTTTTTCACTTTTTTCAGGTAGGAAGACAAATCTGGTCCTGTTAACCCTTCTAGGCTGAAAGCAGAAGTCTTAAACTGTGGTAAACTGGTGTTTCTCAAACTTTAGTGCTCATCAGAATTAACTGGCAGGCTTGTTAAAACACAGATTGCTGGACCCTCCCCCAGAGTTTCTAAGTCAGTAGGTGTGGGACCTGAGAATTTGCGTTTCTAGCAATTCTCATATGATGCTGAAGCCTCTGGTCCAGGGACCATGCTTTGTGAACCACTGTGTTAAACTATTCAACTAAGACTATTTCAGATGATGTTCACCTACAAATCAGCAATACAGCATGAACCACACTGATAATCAAGACAACACCTGTCAGTCACTGAAACACAATCATAAGTACTTATACATTGTTGTTTGAATCCACTGGGAGACACATATAACAAGAACTAAGAAGCAGTTCATGGGGCCGGCCCCGTGGCTTGGAGGTTGAGTGCGCGCGCTCCGCTGCTGGCGGCCTGGGTTCGGATCCCGGGCGCGCACCGACGCACCGCTTCTCCCACCATGCTGGGGCTGCGTCCCACATGCAGCGACTGGAGGGATGTGCAGCTATGACATACAACTGTCTACTGGGGCTTTGGGGGAATAAATAAATAAAATAAAATAAAATAAAAAAAAAAGAAGCTGTTCATGCATTCTTAGCTGATAAATCCAGGAAATAAACCCCACAGACATTATGTAGACCAATCTTTCCCAGATGATGTTCCTTAGAACATTAGTACACTGTGAGTTGTTAACAGGTGCTTTGTGAAAGTTTTCTATAGTAGAATAGGGTTGGGAACCTGTAACATGTTAATGTATTTTATGAATCTTCCAAGAGGAAGATAGAATATGAAGTGTTTCCCAAACTTATTTGACCACAGAACCATTTTATTTTGCAAACACCTATTAGCAACTTGAGGAACTCAAGTTCCTCAACTAGCAACTAATGCTCCTCAGAAACCAGTTTGGGAAATACTGGAGCAGACTCTTGGCATTTGTAAATTTACCATTTTCAATGTTAGCTATTTGTCAGAAGAAATTCCATTGCTGTAATAATTTGTGATTCTGCTGGAGCAAGGTGGCACGCCTGCGGAGTGAGTCACTTGGCTAATGAACCCGCCCACTGCCCACGGTACATACCCCAATGTGGCTTTCTACTTTGCTGCTCTAGCTTTTGTAGTAATAAAAATTTGTTTCATTTGTGAAAATGGCTCTAGAAAAAATGTCAGCTGCTGGTTTTGGTGGTGGAAATTAAAAGAAGAATAAAAAGGACTTGGAGTTGAAGGTGGAGGTGATGTTAAAAGGGGGTCTTAGAAAGAAAGCGGGAGTTTGGGGATAAATTTTAAAGGTGATCTCCTAAGTTTGGCAGGGACTTGAATCTATATGCAAATGAGCTCATTCTGTAACTTACGTGGAAACCATAAAAAGTGATTCATGAACTGTTTTAGTGAGAGGCACAACTTAGCAAGATAAAACATTACACATGCAATTGCTGACGGAAATATAACTCAGGAGAAAGCCAGAAGCCTGGGCAGGTGTTTCTGTGAAGCCACAGGAGGTGAAAACACTCATTCAGTAAATAAAGTTTACTTCTAGAGTTACAGAGGAGCTTTTCTTTGCATATTATGATGTTAACAAGAGAGGGGTGGCCTCAGGTGACCGTTTTCCAAGGAAATGGAATCTGTTTCATCCTAAGCTAAAACCTCATAAAACAAAGTATCTGAGAAATAAATTTCACATGTCAAGACATGCAGAAAGTTGCAGTTGAATAAAGTGTTGCTAATCACAATGATTCTTTCGCGAGAACCTAAACTCAAGCTCTCCTGTTACCCCTTTCACACTCAGCTTAGGGATTTTCTAACATAATTTAGCCGATGTTACCCAGTATCTACCAAGTGCCAGGTGGTATGAGAGTTATCAGGGTTTAAATGTAACAAAGCCAGTGCCCTGTCTGCAAGGGGCTCACAGCCGTCACCTGGCCCACCTGCCTGTCTCCCACGGGTGCAGGCCTTGTGAATACCGTGGCCTGACCCATCTGCTATAGCTGTGTTTCAACCCTGTCCCCTGCTAAACGGCAGCTCCATGAGGGCAGGTATTTGATCTGTCTTGCTCACCTTCATATTTGTGGAATACATATTTATTGGTTAAATGAATATTCCTTATAATAAAGTTTGAAAACAACCTACATATTTAAAAATAGGGGAATGGCTAAGCAAAAAGTGACTGAACACAATGAAATATAAGGCAGCAATAAAAATAAGAAGTAATGTCAAGGAGGGGGGCAGCCCTGGGGGCCTAGTGGTTAAGTTCAGTGTGCTCTACTTTGGTGGCCCGAGTTCAGTTCCTAGGCCTGGACCTACACTACATGTCTATCAGTGGCCATGCTGTGGTGACAGCTCACATACAAAATAGAGGAAGATTGGCAACAGATGTTAGCTCAGTGTGAATCTTCCTCAGAAAAAAAAATAATAAAAGTAATAATAATAATAATAATGTCAAGGGGGAAAAACAAGTAAGATAGAGTTACACCAATTGTATTAGTTATCTGAAGTATCCTAAATTTTGCCATCTCTACATTTGTGCTCCAACTATTCCTTGTGTTGAGAATGGCTTTTCTCTGCCTATATCTGTTGATGTCCTACCTCTTAAAGGCTCAGTTGAAGCACCACATCCTCTCTGAAGTATCAAGATTCACATCCCTCCAACTTCCGAATTAACCTCCTAGAAGATGCTGGTAACTCTCACCCATATGCCCCTAGCTTTACTTTCAGTGTTCACAGGTGGACTTCCAACTGTAGTAGCAGCATGTGTCTGGTTGAGAACCATCTCCAGACCTGGAGAAGGCTGCTCCAAGACTGATGGCAGTTGGTTGTTTTAGTCTGCTCAGGCTGCCATAATAGAATATCACAGGCTGGGTGGCTTAAACCACAGAAATTTATTTCTCATGGTTCTGGAGGCTGGGAAGTCCAAAATCAAGATGCCAGCTGCTTTGGTTCCTAGGGAGGCTATCTTCCTGGTTTGCAGACAGTAGTCTGCTTGCTCTGTCCTTACATGAGGGAGAGAGAGAGCAAGGTCTCTTCTGTCTGTTCTTATAAGGGCACTAATCCTATCATGAGTACCCTACCCTCATGACCTCATCTAAATCAAATCACCTCCCAAAGGCCCCATCTCCCAATACCATCACACTGGAGGTTAGGACTTCAACATAGGAATTTTGAGGGGACACAATATTCAGTCCATAATATTGGTTAATAAGCACCTTTGCTCCTTTGCTCCTTGGGTGAAATAACTCCAAGGTTGTGTCCATGTCATTTCCCGGTTTCTCTGGGGGACAAGCTCCCGTTGCCCACAGTGGTGACTATCTTGATAATGCATCTTATGTCAGCCACCTTCTCTTATCCATCTCACCTCCCCACTCGCCTTCCTTCCTACACCTTCCAAAGAAAAGTCCTTGCTGTTGCATCCCTGTGTTAGGGTCTGCTCCCTGTCTGGGGTCCTTTGTTTGCATATTGTCGTTTGTCTCACATTATGTTCTGTATTGCAGGGTTTTCTGAATCTCTTGGCTCTCATAACTAAGCTGTAAACTGAGAACAGAAAGCTTTTTTAAATATTGTATCTCCCAAAGCCTAACAAAGTACCTTTCATATAGCAGGTGCTTAAAAAAAAAAAAAAACTGGATTAATTAACTACATTAATCAAATTGAGGATTTTAAGAAGAAAGGCACTATAGAAATCTAACACCTAAATAGTTCCCAACATTCTCTGTGAAACTAAATGAATCAAATTATTTAAGCTAAGTTTTATGAATCATAATTATTGATTTAGAAATCTCATAAGCTACTGTTCCAAGTTCAAAATGAGGCTTCAAGTTTAAGCAATTGATTGAATATATTTTAACATTTTCTGGTTGAAAAAATCAGCACCCATTGAGGGAATTGAGGCGGCAAGATTTGAATTGAGTCCATGTTTCTCAACAGAGAATTCAGAGACCCCCATGGTCCAGCCTCACCTCCCTGTCCAGCTTTATCCTTGATTCTGTTTCACCCCCGCTGTACACGCAGTTGTGTGATCTTCATGCAAATGATAGTTCAAATTTATCTTTGCTTGTTAACAAAACCGTGTAATACCACAGATCTCACTTCATAAGAAAATTATCATTGTTTGAAAATGGGCAATGAGAGTGATATGATGTGAGGAGGAAAAAAACAACTCCTTTAGATAATACTGCTTCTTCAAACCCCACTTGCGCTTCCCTGTTATTACGTTGTCTGTGAGTCTTCCTTAAGAAATTGCTTCAAATAGCTAGAAATTTGATAGCACAATCTGAATTGGAATAATGCTTTACATGCCCTTCAGAGTTATTTTCAAGGTCTAATTCTGTGGCCTGTATCTTGAAGATAGATATCTGAAAGACACAAAAAGGCAGGGACACCACCTCTGTGTTGTGTAGAACATAGGCACATAAACAATAAGAACCGTTCTTTTAAAAAATTATACAAGTAATACTCATGGTAGAAAAATAAGTAAATGCAGAGAGATGAAAAGAAGATAAAAACACAGCAATGCTTCTGATCAAAGCAAAAATACTGCTAAAATTTTAGTGTATACCCTTTCCAACTTTTTTGTATAGTATTTTTTACACATGAAGATGGGCTAGTGGTATGCATGTGAGTTTTTTCCCCTTTGTGCACTCAGTAATGTGGCATGATGTGGCAGACACTACACAGAGGCTCATTTATCACCCTCTCACTCTTCTAACACAGCTTCCTGTACTCCAGAGGCTAGAAAGCTAAACATTTCCAAGACTCCCTTGCAGCTTGGGTTCCACTCGTAACCTGGTTTCTACCAAGCCCTGTTGGAAGATTCATACCCTGAGCCAGATTTGGAAGGTAAGTGAGTAACAGGAGGTGATGGCCATGATCAGGGGCAGCAGATCTTCTGGTAGCTGAAGTAGCAAGTCTGCTCCCAGGGTCTAGCATAATAGATGTCGAGAGGCAGGCGTGGCAGCCGTGGGGACTCCTTTAACACTGGGCCAAACTGGGGTCAGGCATCAATCCTGGCTCTATAGCATCATTTGCATCCCTGCTCCTCTCAGAAATTCTGTTATCTGCAACTAAGAATCCTAATGAATACATGTGAATACTTTTCCATGTAAAAAAAATACATGACTAAAATATCATACAATTGCTCCCAACAGAGTCATAGAATTTTAGAGCTAATGGGACCTCAGCGATCAACTAGACTTAGGAAAATTAAGCTCAAAGAAGTTAAATAACACACTCGTTTCCTCAGATGGATGGACAGTGGTGGAGGCAAGACCACATGCAAGTCTCCTTATTCTCACTCTGTATAAGGAATTTACTCCATCCTGTGCCTCAAGGAGGAGATGGGACAAAAATGGCTGTGCCCCAAGTCAAACGTTGATGTTTTTGTGTTGCATAACAAGCTCACCCTTCATCTGGCAGCCTTTAACCCAAAGAGGACAGTCAAAGTGTGATGCCTTTTTAGTGTGTTTGCTTCCTTTTCACATCTACCTCCCCACCCCTGCCCCCCCACACCCTCCCCCCAGGCCTGCTTCCCTGGTTGAAGACCAGCTAGGCTTCCTGTGGTGCCACTACTTGTAGCCTCCACCCCAGTCAGTGATGGTGTGAAGAATCTCCTCCAACTGGAAAAGTTTATGTTTGGTTTGCCTGAATGAAGACTAGTTCCTAAGGAGCTAACGCTCTTTTGTGCTGTCAAACCAAAGGTACGTTTTTGCTCTTCTAGTATGACGGGAAAGAATCATTGTTGAAAGGCCGCACTCAGTAGTGGAAAGACTGTGAGGTTTGGATCCAGAGTGGATTTGAATCCCAGTTCTGCTACTTACCAGCTATGTGGTCTCGGGACAAGTTACTCAATTTCCGTGAATCTCACTTTTCTCAAAGTAAAAGGTTGTAAAACAGAAAAGCTGTTGTATGGACCAGAAGAGACATTCCTATAATGTTTGACACGCAAGGGACATTCAATAAATAGTTATTGTTATTGGGTTGCAATATACACTGTTGGCCTGAAGAACAGCCCCTGATGTATCCTTTGGCTCTTTCCCCTTTATGATTTTACAGCTGAATTTGCACAGGAGAGTAAGAGCACTCTGGGGTAGCCCAATGCCATTTTACGGAGGACTCAGATGGTTTTTCAAGTCTATGTAAACACACATATTTGAGCTCATACCCAGCCATTAACAGGTCAGTGGAGTTCAGCACTGCTGCACTCCTGATGAAGTGAACACAGGGACAAATAAATCAAAAGCTTGAGTCTTTTAACACATGACATTATTTAAGAATTAGAAATGGGAATTAGGTATTTCTACAATCTTTTTGGAACATGTAAGTCTATAATGTTTAAAGTAAAATTTAAGCCAGCTCTCCTTATAAGCGTGTAAATATAGAATTTATAGAAGCTATTATTTTTTAAATAGTATTAACCTTTTTTCTGTAGCTCGACACCTTTCTTATGAGGTGAGAGCTGCAGAAACATGACAGTTTTTATTTTCTTTTACAAGAAAAGGTTCATTTTACAAACGACTTTCAATCCCATATGTGAGGATTACACAAATCCAGGCATATGCCATAAATAATTAAGTGCCTATCAATTATAGCATTACGCATTGTTTCCAAAACCCTGTTAAACTTCCTTACATCATTTCCCAGAGAAGCATTTTATTCATATATATATATATGGTTTTAATTGGAAATTTTTATGAGATTTTTTCTCTAGAGCATTGTTCAATGATCAAAATGCATATGGAAATCTTGTTTAATTACATTTGAAATGAAATATACACCTAAATGCTAACTTTTAAATCCCAAATTAGACTAATTTTCTAATTAGTCTTTTTCTGAACAGGAGGAAAAATCAAAATTATTTGATAAGCCCTATTGCAAATTCTAAAATTTTTTTTTGAAATTTGGTGGATAAATATACATTTATTTTTATATAATCTTTAACAAGAAAACAATTCTATGTAAAAGTTAGAATATATATATATTTATATTATTTTCCTGGAAGTATCTGGTGTTTCTTATCACAAGTGAGGTAATAAAAAATTACTTAATTCATCCTCTAGTATGTTCTGTTCCTCGTATTAGAGTTTTTAGGGGGGAAGAAATAAGTTTTCTAGTGGTTGTAGCTTTGAGAATTGACTCCCATTTCTCACAGAACAGTATCTTAAGTCAGAAATTAACATTTGTGTGAAACTTAGAAGAATCCATTCTGTGTATGCACACACAATCATATATTTATTCAATGTTGTCCTATAACCAAGAGGTGGCATAGGGTAAGGACTGCAAAATAGTGATTGGTTTGGCAATTAGGGGCTCTCTGATGACCACAGTGAGAGGCTCAGGCTCTCTCACGAGATGGCAAAGTGTCAGCCAGGGCTGGAGTCATTTCAAGGCTTGACAGGACTGTAGGATCTCCTTCCAAGCTCACTCCTGTTTTTGTTGTCAGAAGGCTTCAACTCCCCTAGGGCCATTGGCTGGAGGCCTCTGTTCCTCACCATATGGGCCCTGCATAGGCTGCTTGAGTGTCCTCCTGACATGGTGGCTGGCTTCCTCAGAGCAAGTGATCTGCCAGAGAGAGAGAGAGTGGGAGAGGGTGAGAGAGAAAGAGATGGGGATGAGGAAAGAATGAGGAGGAAGTGACAATGCCTTTTTTGACTTAGTCTTAGAATCACACACTTTATTCTATTTTCTAAAAGCGAGTCACTAAATTCAGCACACAATCAAAGGGAGGGGAATTAAATTCTACCTGGTGAAGGGAGGAGTATCATAGAATTTGTGGACATAGTTTTAAACCATCACAATCAGTTGGGAATCCTAACTGCAACTACAAGAAAATCCATCTCAAAATGAAATACCTACTACGAATACCTACTACAAAAGTCAGGGAAGTTTTCATTAGCTTTTTTTAAGATGGGGTAGACAGCATTTTTGTAATCTGAAATAAAAGAAAGCAGTAAAGACATAGAAATTGAAGAGCAAGGGGATATAACTAAGAATGACAGAGAAATGGATCAAAAGCACAGGCAGAGTGGATATTCTTGGTAAGGAGTTGGAGAACTACCTGTTCCTCTGAGACCAGGGACAGCAAATGGAAACAGGGGAGAAAACACAGACACTTAGAGACAAAGGGGGAGATGGCTGAGGCAATGTCGGCTGGTGGTTGGGAATGCGAATGAAGGAGAAGGTGATGTCACCAACTGAAAATAAGGGGGAAAAGTGAAATAGGGCATTTAAGGGGTTGAGATAAGGTGGATGGAATGGGCTGTCTTGGAGGCTAAAGTTAACCGTATTTTTCACACTAGTAGAGCTAGAATAACTCTGCTATCATAAGAAAGCATAAGCAGAGCTAGAAAAGCTAGAAAGCTCTGGTAGAAGAGAAAACCTAAACAATGCTGTAACGGAAGAAAACAGCACTGAAGGGAAACAGTACTCATTGGAGAAAGAGGTTAAGACATAATACAAGTTATAAGAAAGTGGGAGTTTAAAGCAAGTTTTTAAAATAAGCAACTAAGACATATATCAAGAATAAGATACTTTAATCTACCTTTCAAAATCTAAGCATATATAACTTATTCCTTTGTCTGCCAGAAAACACATCACAGAGTACTAGGGTTGAGTATGAGTAATTTTTAATTCCCACCACTGCTGCTAAATCTTGACTAAGAAAGAAAGTGGGGGGCCCGCCTGGTGGCGTGGCGGTTAAGTTTGCGTGTTCCGCTTTCGTGGCCTGGGGTTCACCAGTTCAGATCCTGCGCGTGGACCTACTCACCGCTCATCAAGCCATGCTGAGGTGGTGTCCCATATAGAAGAGCTACAGCTCTACAACTATGATACACAACTTTGTACTGGGGCTTTGGGGAGAAAAAAGAAAAAAGAGGAAGACTGGCAACAGATGTTAGCAAAGGGCAATCTTCCCCTGCAAAAAAAAAAGAAAGAAAGTGGAACAGTTGCTTCTTTTTTATTATTAAGCATGTAGATTAGCAAAGTGGGAATTCATCTTTTCCTTTAACGTATTCTAAAAAATCCCTCTCCACCGTAGCCTAACTGGCTTCTGGGAAGGAATCCTTGCCCTAAAATAAAACAAAGAGGCCCTCTGTTTATATTCACACTCATCCGGTTCAGAGTTTTGTTAAGAAAAAGTAGCATGAAATAAAAATAATAAAAATATTTGAAAAATCTGAACTTGGAGCACAAGGTCATGAAGAAAGGTAACCTTGGTTCAACTTGCCTTAGGACAGTGATCTTGACAAAGGACTTTGATTTGAAATTGGTTAATGGATTCCAGAGAATGAAGGAGCTGTTGCAAGTATAATATGCATTTCTTGGGAAAAAGAAACTTCCTGCTGGAAACATTTAACCTTCATTCTTGCCTCTTAAAAGGTTGAAGGGGGTCAAACAGACCAGGACCATATGGAATTAAGAAGGGCTTATTCTCCATGAGGGTGAATTTCTCCCACTAGCTCTTCCCCAGGCACACAATTTACTTTCTACTAGAAGGCTCTTAATTGTTTTGAAAAACAATTAATACCTTCTTACTACCAAACCCTTCAGTAGGCAACATAAGATGAATGCTCAGCAAAAGTTTCTAGTTCTTTCTCAAGGCAGAAAAGGACATCAAGATACCCTTGCTTAACATAACAACCACCGTTTATTGAGTATTCACCATGCGCCAGGTGCTATGCATGGTATTTTCCACACATCATCTGATTTAATCCTTCTAATAATCCTACAAGGTGTGTAGTATCACCGTTTTACAGACAAAGAAACAGGTGCAAAGGCCCTAAGTCAAGTACTAGGCCAAGCTCACAAAGCTAGTGGGCGGCAGAGCTGAATGTTGAAACCATGTCTGCTTGATTCCAAAGCCCGCACTGTTTCATCTGCATCACTCTGTCTAAATAAACTGAAAAGAATTTCTTAACATTTATAACAAAAAGAGTCAACAGTTTAAAGAGAAGGGAAATAAAATACTTTTTAAAATGTTGATAATTAAATGCAAATTAAATTCGAAATCAAATTTCACTCACTGTAAAATATACTGAGACAAATACATATAGGGACAGATAGCAGAAATACTTTCAGGCCAGAAGCAGACCCAACTTCAAATGACAGGATGTGCCTGTGGAATTTAGGGACAACACAAGCCTGTCAGGAAGCAAACAGGTCAGGTCCTGGAGGCATCAAGAACACAAGGGTAGCAGAGAAATGACGATGTGTGCTGAAAACCAGTGTGGCAGTGAAATTCACCAATATAGTTTCATTCAGTAGAAACACTAATAAACCCAAGCAAGAAAAAATAAGTACTGTAAGCAGCAGAGCTAAATCGAATGTAGACTCTGAAGGACAAAATGTTCATGTCAGCCCTAGGAGTCGTCACTTTCACATTAGCTGATATCATGAAAATACCGATTGCCCATATTTAGAAAAGCTCACAGCAGGCAGGAATACTTCCAGACTCCTGCCACATATCAAGAGATGTCAATCACCACTATGTGTTTTTGCACAGTGCTTGGTGGACAGAGAATAAGGCTGCTGCTATAATGAGTTTATCCTGGATTGGCCCCAGCACATAAAATAAAACAATAATAATATTATAAGCCAGTTCTGTACTTTGTCATGCAGATCTATACCAGGGCAGTGACTCTCAACCAATGCCCTCCGCCCCCTCCCCGAGAGGGCATTTGGCAGTGTATGGAGAAGTTTTTGATCCTTACAACGCGGAGGCACGGGTGCTCCTGGCCTCCAGGGGGCAGAGGCATCCTGTAATGGACAGAACACGCTCCCACACCAACAATTACCCAGCCCAAAATGTCAATAGCGTCGGGGTGGAGAAGCCCCGGACCAGAGGAGGCCACTGCATTTGTGGCTTTGGTTACCGCCGTTTTGAGCGCTCCACTCTCCCAAATATCAATTCTCGGGGATCAGCGCTTCTGGCACAGAGGTCATCAGAAGGCCTAGAATGTGAACCAACATCTAAAACAATGAATCATCCTGTAGCTCAGGTCTTAGGTTCCCTCGGTTGTCACTCGCGTCCCTGGGCTTTTCTGACATCAACAAACCGAAACGCAGGGCCCTTTGGCGCCCAGTCTGTGGCTAGGTGTAGGTTCCTTCCCCCGCAGCAGCGTGTGCAGCCGCGCCCTTGTGGTGGGAAAAGCAAAACACTCGGAGAAGGAGGCGTTTTCGTAACGTCATTTATTTAGTCTCGATGAGAAATTTTGCTCTTTAAGAACAGGAAGGTTGCGGATTCCCAGAAGCTGGACATCGGACCACAGAACATTTGTCCACTGGGGAAGTGAACCACGTTGAGTTTACTTACACGGATAAGGCACGGGGGAAGGTAGTGGAAACCCCCGATTGGGCCGGTTTTCTACTGCTGGAGCCTCCTCGACCTTGGACTGTGCCCCCTGAAGGAGACGCAGCGCCCGCGGTGGGGAGAGTGCGTGGCAGGCGAGGCGGCGGGGTCTGCGTCCCCAGCCCGGCCCTCTGCAGGGGGAGGAAGTCTGCTTTTCTAACTCCTAATCACTCCTGGAAACGGCCCGGCCCGTTGGGCGGGAGAGGGGTGACGCCGGCGGGAGCGGGCCGGGACGTGGGAAGATGCCGGCGGGCGGGAAGCAGCAGGAAGAGGCGGGATTCCTGCCTTTTGTCTCCCGGTCCTCAGCCCTGAGCCCGGCGGCGGGCAACCCTCCTGCCGACGCCCCGGCCCTGCGTGCGCGCCCAGGAATCCGCCGGGGCGCCGGGGCGGGGGCGGGGCGCGGCCACACAGGCCACGCCCACCGGGCGTCTTTAAAAGGCGAGGCGCTCGCTCCGCCGCGGTCTCCTGACTCGCGCCCCCTCCGGCTCGGCCTCGTTCGTCCTCCGGCAGTGCGTGGTCCTGCTCCGACTCGAGTGAGTAGCGGCTGTGAGGGCGTCTCCGCCGACCCCGGGGGCAGGTCCCACAGCCTCCCGCGGTCATCAGGCTGCCGCCGGCGCCCTCCCATCCCCCTGACATCCCCGTCGCGGTCCCCATGTGGCCCCCGGCCAAGCTCCTCACTCCCCGGCCCCCCACCTCCCTCCGCACACCTGCGCGGCTCCCGGCGGCCGCCCCGGGCCCGCCTC
Source organism: Ceratotherium simum simum (assembly GCF_057802395.1). NCBI lineage: Eukaryota > Metazoa > Chordata > Mammalia > Perissodactyla > Rhinocerotidae > Ceratotherium > Ceratotherium simum. The sequence goes on from NC_141924.1 coordinate 42,935,017, forward strand.
GGATCCCAGGGCCGGGGGCCAGTGAAGTAACCGTGCGTGCCCTCCATACCGTTTCTCCGGGAGAGAGGCGGGTCGAGTGTCGCGGTGCTGCTCACCCGCCTTGTAGTCGCCGTGGGCCCCTCACCCCGCGCCGGTCCTCTTCCCGCGGAGGGAGGGCGGGATCCGAGTCTGGGGTCTCTTCTGCTCCGATGTGGCGGTGCTGGGGCGACCTCCCCGGTGTCTGGTTCGGGGCCCTGGGGCTGAGGTGGGGGCTTCTGCAGCCCGCCCAGCCCAGACCCCTTCCCTGGCTGCGGTACCGATCTCCTGGCACCCCCATTGTCTGGTGGTCTCTGCCCACCAAGCACTGAACCTTAAATGTTGAAGAAACAGCAGTGAAATGTCAGATTGATCACTCCCAGTTTTTTCCGGAACTTTCTACAGTTCAGGTACAAACAGGAAAGCAGGAATGCTTGGTTGTAAAATTCTGCAACAGGTCCTGAAAATCATATCCTGGGTTCCAGAGCTCCACGTAGGCAGCTCCTGGCGGCAAGCGGGTTTCTAAGTCGGTAGACACTCCCCTCTGCCCACTCCCCCAAGCCAGGACATTTGTTGAACGATATTTGTTTAAATGGTTACCCAAAATATTTAGCGTGTTTTATGCAGACAAAGCACATTTTCATTTTATAAATGTTTTCTATTTTGAGTAGTAATTTTTTTAACTCGGGCAGTAGAAATGATCTTAGTTCTTAACTTTTCTAATTAACCTGTTTTAGCTCTACTTATAAAATGCCAAGAATTCAGGTAGGACCACCACAAAGTTGGCTATAATTTGACTCAAATTTTTTGGGAAAGAGATGGGTGATAGATTCTCAAATGGTGAATCTCTCATAATTTCAAAACTGCATACCACACTATAACCAATTTTCTGAAGTCCTCTAAGGTCTCCCCCCACTATCCGCTTCACCATTGCTCTCAAGTTGATTGCCACTGATACTTTATCAGTATTTCTCAAGGTTCTTTCTACTCTAGATTCTGGTGTCCTTTGCTCTTTTAGAGTGAAGATGTGTAGATACAGTATCTGCATCCTATGAGTCTTTGAAACTCACAGTGCTTACTTGGGTGCCTTGAACATGGCTGGACCAGAGCTGATATTGGTTAACTGAATGAAAGAATGAGTCAAGTTGCAGTTGTGGAGATCAAAGATTTAATTGGACAAGCAATAGACACATTAGCAGATTTGATCTAAGGTTTCTATCATAAATTTTTAATGAATTCCTCCAAATGTATTCAACAAATATTGATTGATACTGGTATATGCTAACTACTGTGCTGAAAGCAGTACTCATTGGAGGTCTGTCCTGATGAAATTGCCAAATCACTTGGGTTTTGAGGAAATTGTATTTTATACCAAAACAGCAAGAATGAGGAGCTCCTCAATGAATGAGGAGCTTTAGAAGCCTGGGTCTAGCCTCAAGGCTGCCACTGAACAGCTCTGGAGATCTGGGCCTCTAATTTTTCTTCTCTGTCAAAAATTAGGTACATCAGATGAGCTGGGGAGAGCAAGCCCCCTATGGGAGAGGAGGGATGGCGAGAAGGGCAGGACTGAAGCCAGTGGGGCCCAGATTCACATCCCAGCTCCAGCACCCATTGGTTTGATGACCCTGGGCAAGTTACTTGACTCTCTGGCCTCAGTTACTTCATCTTGTAAAGTGGGTGTAATAGCATATACCTTGTAGGGTTGTCTTAAGGCATGTTGATCCTTGTACAAAGCTCAGTGCAGCCTGGGAGAGGTTCCTTGTAATTAGATGCCATTCTATGTTGAATACATGGGGATGTGGCTCTCAGTACAAGCCTCTTCCAGAGAAGCGCTGACTCAGGCGGGGACAGTATCTGCGGGGGACAGTATCTGCGGGGACAGTATCTGCGGGGGACAGTATCTGCGAGGTCTTCCCTTTGCAGATATTCACGGTTCCCTCAGGGCACTGTATCATTTCCTGGTCCGGTATTTGCATGGCATCCCTTTGGGGGGGGGGGTCTATTGGGTGGGGATTCCCCAGACTCTCTTAGGGCCTTGATTACCTAGAATGGTGATACTTAACTCTTTTTGTGTTATGGACCCTTCCAGCAGTCTGGTGAAGCCTCTGAATCCCTTCTCAAAATGTTTTTAAGTGCATAAAATAAAGTATGTGGTTCTAAGTTCACCAATCCCCAGAATTTCAAGGAGTCTTTTGGACGCTGGGTTAAGAACCCTGACTTAGAGGAGTTTTCTCAGATTGGATTGTGGAGGAGCTGGGCACAAGTTCTGATGGTTAAACATCTGAGGTTTTGCTGTCAGTCAAAGAGGAGATATATTGTGACTCATCTGCAAAGAATATCAGGTTTCTAGCTTTTTTGTTTACCATCTCATTGTGCTAACAATGCTGCTAATTGTCCTTCACTAATAAGAAGAGGACAGAGACCACGTAAGACATTAGGGCCAAATGACTTCCCAGTTCCCTATAGAAAAGGAGGTTTCATGGTGGCTTGACAGTCCTTCCAAAAGAGAAGAGTGAAGAGAGGATTGATCCTCATCAAGCGCGTGGCAGGACAGGAAACACCCAGTGTAAAAAGAACCTGTGCCCGGGCCACAGACATCAGCACTCTGTGCAGTCAGCAGTGGTTTAGTTGTAGGGAGACATCAAATAAACTCAGTATACTTGACTTGAATTTTATTGGTATAAATTTTTAAGTTGAATTGTTAATTTTGTTTTGGTTTCAGTTATGAGCCGCTTGGTATCTCTATGCCTCGGCTTTCCCGCCCATGAAACGGGGATAATGATAATGCCTACCTCAGTTGTTACAAGGAATTAAATACGTTCATATAAGTAAACTACCAAACAGAAGTAAAGCATCCAGTAAGCTTTATGAAAGTATTTGTAATTACTATTACTTATCATGTGGCAGGTACTATTCTAAGTGCTTTATGTATATTGTTTAATCTCATCCCTGTTTTATGATATAAATATTATTTCCATTTTTAAAATGAGAAAACTAGCAGATTAAATAACCAACCTAACATCATTTGGCAAATAAACAGTAGTCGTGGCATATAAATCTCAGTCTGACTCCATGTAAAAATCACGTAACCATTAAATTGTTTGAATAACTAAACATCTTGTAGTTTGCAGACTGGATTGCTATGGCTGATGCTGGAAGTCAGGGTGACCGAGTTTATAGCATAGTTGCGTTCTAATTACAACATGTGATTTGACAGGTAGTATCCAAATCTGTGTCAAGGACTGTGCTCTACTCCAAGTTGAAAACAGAAGTGGTTACAGGATACAGAATTAGTTGTTGCGGCTGAGGTGAACACAGGAGAGCTCACTAGATAGAAGGGAGGTTTCTCTCGGTAGTGAGGTTAGACTTGGGTCAGCAGAGAGTACTGGTAGAGAGCTTGTTGGTTGAAAGGAGCAGTTTCAGTGTGAGATCGACACATACAGGACACTTACTAACTGCTAGTTGGATGGATGAAGGCTGGGCAGAGAAGGTGTTGTATGCGCAAGTAATTGGGTAACTCAAGGATTGATAATCCTCAGGTGATTTGAATTGTCTCAACGCTTCAGTCAGATGTGGGAGTTCTGGGGATAGCTTGTGGTTCTGGAGTCAAACATAAGTGGCTGAGTCTGGATTTGCGTCTTCGGAGGTCAGTGACAGCACTTCACCTAACTACTGAACTTCTCGTAGCCATTTCCAGGCCCAGGAGTGCTCCTGAAGGAACAGAAAGCCAACATTTGTGGAGTGCAGGCTCTTTGCCAGGTACTTGACAAAGGTGTCTCACTAAATCCTACAACCACCCGATGAGAGAGTGCTCATCCAGTTCCAAGCTATAGCTGAGGAAACTGAGGCTCAGAGGTTAAGTACTGACTTTCAAACTTATATCTGTCTGATTCTAAGTTGCACGCTCTTTCTCGTATACCAGGAATGTCTTAGAGGTGGCATGTGCACTGCAATTTCTTTTTTTTTTTTTTTAAAGATTTTATTTGTTTATTTTTCCCCCAAAGCCCCAGTACATAGTTGTCTGTCATAGCTGCACATCCTTCTAGTTGCTGTATGTGGGACGCGGCCTCAGCATGGCTGGAGGAGTGGTGCCTCGGTGCGCGCCCGGGATCCGAACCCGGGCCGCCGGCAGCGGAGCGCACGCACTTAACCGCTAAGCCACGGGGCCGGCCCTGCACTGCAATTTCTATGCCAGACATTATTAATCACAATAATCTTAATGCAGAACCTCGACTGAACTCCAGAATTGAGGAACTCACTATCAGTGGTTCTATAAGATGAAGCCTTTTTGCCATCCTGTCTGTATAAGTAGACAATGCAGACTTCCCAGAGCCCTTTCTACACACCTCTAGGTCATGGGTTATACTGTATTGCTATTATTTGTTTACATATTTCTACCACCAAAGTGGAATTCCCTGAGAAACAGGCACCCTTCCTTATAACCCTTTTATCCTCAGCTCCCAACCCAGGCTATGGCTTATAGAATGTTGAATTAATACATTTATATGAGAGCTTCATGAATAGGAAAGCATTGTATAGTGTTTATTAGCTGCCCCTGCCCTAGAAAAATTACTTGAGATAGAGAAATGAAGTCAGGGTTAGCTGTAAGAAAGGTACTATTATCTTTATTTTACATATGAGGGAAGTGAGACTTTGCTGACTCCACAATCCATGCTCTTAATTCACCCTTAGGCTGAGCTGTCTTAAAGGCCAGCTTGAGGATTTGGCTTTGGTAGAAGGAGCCAAATGGACCATGGAGTCAGCTGATCACTGAGACATGATGTCTATCCTTGGCTCAGTGCTATTCACTTAGATAAGGGAAGTAGACTAAGCAAGGTAGCAGAAGAAAAAATTTTTAGAATAGGCATTGAGTAAAGCTTAATTTCCAATTAACTACAGCTCTCAAACTCCAGCCTTGTTAAAATCATTGTAATTGGGGACAGTGCTACCAACTTACATATTCTTTAATAAGTGACCGCTCTGGATGTGGCTCAAGATGAAACTAGAGTATAATAAATTCTCCGTCTCAGGAAACTGGATTATAGCCAGGTTCTAGCGTAACAGCAAAGCCCTGTATGTAGTAATAAAATGTCAAAGCTTCTGGAAGCATTTAGAATCTGGGTTTATAGATGGATTCATTCCAAACCTTTGGTATTAGAGCGAATAACGTAAACTGCAAGTGGCGACATGTAGATTTGAAATTCATGGATTCGTCATTCAGATTCTATAAGACGGTCAGTGCAGCATAGGTGGTGTGAGAATGACCCATGTGGTCGTCTTGCGCTCTTGTTGATTATCTAGAGGATGAAGTAACGTTACCACAAGGTGACTCAGATTTAGACAACAGTAATTTTCTTCTAGGGGTAAGTCTGATGAATTTTGGGTGGTTTCTTAGATTGGAGAGAAGCAGCAAAGAGCAATTGCACATAGCTGTTCAGATGTAAACAAAGCTTTTTAATCTAACGCGGTGGATAAATCCTAGTGCTGGAACTCTTTCAGACACTGAAAACCAAGGAACAAGACTAAGAACCAGAAGAAGACTGTGTTTGGCCTCTTTTGTGAGATGTGTGTAAAGTGGGACTTTATTTCTCCTCTTACCATTTTGTAAATTAATGCATGGGACTGGGAAAGGCCTGCAGCCCGGACCGCTCCGTGCAGATCCAGTGCTGTGATTAGTGTCAGCTGTGGCAGAGCACTGCAGCCAGAGGCGTGTAGGAAAACAAAACCTTGGTTTTCTTTATATGCATAGCCATGCCAAGAGTGGCAGAAATGGAAGATGATCACCTTCCTCCTGCAAAATTCGGGAAATGTCCACAGGGGTTCACCCTGAAAGTGTAAATTTGAAATTCATTTCCTAGACAGTCACCACAAATGGAACTATTTTTCTACTTGCAGGGTGTTTTAGTGTCCCAGAAAAAGGAGGTTTATGAGTGACTAATCAATCAGCTGAGTTTTTTCTTTACCCTGTTTGTTGCTCTGAGCTGTGTTCTCCAGGTGCTGGTTTTCTTCCTGGAGTACTGATGGAGGGACAGTATGCAATGCCCCCTCCATCTTCAAGCTGACAGTGACTGGATGGCTGCCAAGGCATTTACTTACCTTGTTTGATCTTCACAATAGCTCTGTGGGGTAGCGAGAGCTACCTTTCCCCATTTTACAGATGAGGAAACTAAGCCCAGGGTTGCAAAACCATTATAATAGTGAAGTTAACCCAGATCTCTGTAAACCAATCTTCCTTCCTTCCTTCTTCCTTCCTTCCTTCTTCCTTCCTTCCAGACATACAAACTAGAGAATAATATAAGGAACACCGAAATACCCACTCCAGCTTAAAAAATAAAACATAAATCCAGCTGAAGCTTGCGGAGGATGCTCTTTCTATTACACTGTTTGCCTGGACCACAGAGAGGGTTATTCAGAAACTTGTAGGAAAGCCTTTAAACTGGATGGAACTTTAAAAAAGTTAATGACTTGGAAATTTTACTCAGAATCCAAAAAATGTGACAAAGAGAAATAGGAGAGTGCTACCTTTGTCTTGATAAACATAAGATCGACTTGGGAATTGTACAAACAGGTTGAAAAAGGAAGGATTCTTTAAAACAATAGAAATGAAATATTTTGATATGTGCCAAGTACTCTGGTAGATGGTGTGGAGAATACAGAGATGTGGTCCCCACCTTCAAGGGGAAGAAGCTTATAACATAGTAAGCTGAATGTTGTAGAACTTTGATAGGTATTTCCTGAAAAGAGAACACATTCACATTTGGCTGTGTGTCATGTACAATAGAAGTGAAACTTGACTTACAAGAAGTGAATTTAAGTAACCCTGATAGGGAAAGGGAAGATATTCTCCCCTTTTTAAAAGTCCAAGCTGCTCTTTAATAGAGAACAGCAGCAAGTGATAAGTTTTTTAAAAATGTATTTTTAAAGTTATTCAAAGATGACCCAGGATGGTGTTAGTCTTGATAGAAATCTGGCTCCTTATTAGTGATTGCTACACAGTAAATATGTGTGAAAATGTAAGATACCAGGTTGATGGTAAACAGTACATTTTCTAATATAATGAGAAATGCCTCAGCAATAACAGAATACTTTAAAAGCCAGCTGGGCTATTGATGCTCGGGATCCAGTTTGAAGTAATTGTGATGTCATTACCTACAGGCTGGGATTTGGGTTTTGGTGTCCTCAGGAATCATGAAGTACTTCCAGCTGATGTCTGTGGCATCCATGAGCATTCCACAACACGGGTCACTCTGGAGCCATGGGGCAAGGTCACTATCACTAATTGCACTCCAACTCAAGCCAGTGCCGGGTGCCGGAGCCAAGGCTGCGAGTCAGGTTTTACAGTCGCGCTTGTTTCACTGTGGATTGAAACGGAAGCACCTGTCTCCAGGGAAGGAATGAGCGATTTCTGCAACACTGAAGGAGAGCTTGCGGATATATTCCGTGGTTGCTGGATGCCTATACAGATGCCTTCATGGTAGCCTGGGAACATTCTGGACCCTTGGAATTACTTTGTTCCTGTCTGAATAAGGGAAGTAGGCTTTTTGCAAGTTGAGACTGATAGGTTAGGGACAACTCGTCATATCAGCCAGGTCTCTTTGTGTATGTGTGTTTGTTGTTTCAAGGAACAGGAGCTCCATCTCCAAATGACTTAAAAAAGGCACTTAATTGGCTCACATAACTGAAGAGGACACAATAAGATGAAGCACGGCTGAAAAGCATCTAAACCTCTCTCTCCATCTCGCCGTTTCCTCTGTGCTGGCTTCATTCTTAGGTTCTGTTCCTGTAGTGGCTGGACAGCTGCTAGCAACTCCAGCCCTACATTCTCACAGTTCTACACCAAAGCCCCGGGTCATGTGCCCATTCCTAAACCAGTCACTATGGCAGAAGGGGGACGTGGGCATCTGACTGCCATGATGAGGCACATGCTCAGCTCTGCAGTTGAAGGTAGTCAATACCATGTATATCAGTGCTTTTCAAACTGCCTCTTATTTTTGTTTTAATTTCCAAGTACAGACATTCTTTGTCTCTGCTCTGTTCAACAAGATGAGCCCACTGATCATGCTCTTGATTGTTGTGGCATAAAATTGCATTAAAAGTTTCTACATGCTTACCTGATTTTTGTCTCGAATTGGTAACAAGCATGGTGGACCATCCGCAGGAGACCACATTTTAATAAGTATTTTGCTAAACCACATGGACCAAGAAACAGATGGTTGTTTCTCTGGAAGAAAATCTGGGGGAAGTATTACCAGAAGAGGGCAAGAGAATGCCCTGTGCCAGAAAGAGGCCCACCACAATGATTAATTCTGTAAATCTTGCTTTTGGAAAGACCTCGTCTCAGTGTTCAAGAAATGGTGGGGTTTGGATCATCTTAATGGTGTAGGATGGGAATTTACAAGCCCCTTTTTAGTTTAAGGATTGAGGATTCTTCAGTCTCTTGCTAGCAGCCCTCCTTTTCCCTTCTTTCTTAGCCAGGCTTGAGTTAGTAAGGAGGTCTCAGCTTTCTTAACCAGCTGTTTCCTGGAGAGGCAGTCGGCTCGTCCGAGGAGACTGACAGGCAAGGGCTGCAGGTACCCCTTACAGAAGGGAAGTCTGAAAATAAAGTGAGGAGAAAAGGCACGCTTTCACTGTGTTTCCAGAAACCGGGCAGACATAACATGCTGTCCTTGCAGGACAGTGTTCTGCCCTGGCTGAGGCACTTGAGTATGTTGGCCATTCAGAAGCAGGCATTTTGAACTGGGTCCAGGTGAGCCAATTCATTGAGAAGGGAGATTAGAACACGCTGGGCCCACATGCTGGCAGGAGAGCCTGGGATTCTAACATCAGCTCCACCGCATCAGGCCACTTGCCCAGAGCTTATTCTGACGTACTCAACAAGCAGTTCACTTCCCCGGGAAGGGAACTTGGTAGCATACTCTCTATGGACTGACAGGCCCGTCAAAGGGGAAAACGACGACTGGCTGGACAAGAGGACCTTGGGATGAGTGAAGCACAGAAACTGACGTCGTCAGCATCTGGATAGTGTTTGTTGTGGTTACAGCACAGCTCCATGCACACAGTTGTACGAGTCGCAGACACAACTGCTTCCGCTCTACCTCGCGTAACCTCAGCAGACAGACATAACCCTGTTCTTGCACGGCAGCACAACACTGTCTTCCTCCCTAGAGAGTGTCCCAGAGCTTGCACATGTTAAGTGTTAAGAATGTGGTGGTGGTACAGTGAATTAAACGTGGAAGGAACCTCCACCCAGGTGTAAGTTCCTCAGCTGAGTTTAGAAACCACTCATTGAGATGGGGGGTGGGGGCCGCGTGCGCCTTCCCTCCCCATGCTCCTTTCTTGACTCCTGGGGCTTCTGGTGGCAGAGTTTGTTTTGTGCCTGGCGATCTGTACTGTTCTATTGAATGCAGGTCCTTTGCCTTGTAGGAAAAAAAATGTGGGTATGACAAGCCAGAGTTTCCTAATGAAAGAGCTGTAATTTGGGAGACGAGATGAGGTGATTTTGGAGGAACGCAAGCCTTTTAAAGTTGTGGTTAGAGCGGTTCATAAAGAAACAAAATCTGCAGCTGTCCCCTGGGTTCAAACAGCCTCTGGGGAGCTTGTAAGACATCTCGTGTGGTATGGGGCATTCTAACGAATCCTTTGTTCCTTCAGAATGCCCGTCTGGGGAGGTGGAAACAAGTGTGGGGCCTGTGGAAGGACCGTGTACCACGCGGAGGAGGTGCAGTGTGATGGGAGGAGCTTCCACCGCTGCTGCTTTCTGTGCAGTAAGTATCTCCCCGCGCTCGAGCTTGGATGGAATTTATGTGTGAGCAGCTTCAGTTTACCTATTTAAGGAAAACACGGTGGTGTTGTTAACAAAGATTGTTTTAGAAGCACAAGTGGTTTTTGCCTGTCTGTCCTCCTAGACATTATAAGTGCTGGGTGTAGCAGCCAGGACAGCAGGGCTGACCCGGAATACCTGGCCTTCCTGTGTCCCCACAGCTGCAGCCTCCGTTTGGCCTTGACTGCACTTATCTGGTATCACATGCGTCTCCCCTGCTTCCCTAAGGGCTCGGTGTCCTTTATAGCCTGGCATCCACGCCGTATGGGCCTGGCTTTCGCTTCTGAACAAACGGCTGCTCCTCCTCCGCCCCAGCTTTCTCCTTCTGGCTGGGCTCCTTCTCTTTGACACCTGCTTGCTTGTTTCTTACCACACTATTAGTTGAAATGCAAATGTCTAGAAGCTCAAATATGTCTTCTCTGGTAGTGAATAATCAGAGTTATTTCTGGTTACTGATATCCTAAATTTGAGGGAAAGGAACTTAGGATATGAAAATCTCATAGAGCAAGTTGGGAATTACTATTGTTTGTAGAGGGAAAATGATCAGAATGTCTGATATAGACAGGAAGTAGGACATAAAACAGCACGTGGCGATATGCTCGATAAATACCAATAATGAGAGAAACAGAACAAGAGATGAGCCCCTCTCCACTCACATTCCCTCTGACGACAGTTCAGTTTTAAAACAGGAGAGTAGCCGCTTCAGAAAGTTCTTCATTAATCATCATCCTCTGATTCAGACGACAGAATATTCTTTCATAAAGGGTTTGTCAGATGAGGAACCCCTATATGTGCAGAGAGTGGCCGTACCTGAGTACCGGACAGTGAAAATGACTGTTAGAAACTGCATCCTTTAAAAACAAATTAGGTCAGGGCCGGCCCCTTGGCTTAGCGGTTAAGTGCGTGCGCTCCGCTGCTGGCGGCCCGGGTTCGGATCCCGGGCACGCACCGACGCACCGCTTCTCCAGCCATGCTGAGGCCGCGTCCCACATACAGCTGCTAGAAGGATGTGCAGCTATGACATACAACTATCCACTGGGGCTTTGGGGGAAAAAATAAATCAAAAAATAAAAACAAATTAGGTCACACTAAGGAATAGTCTCCAGAAAACACTTCTCTCTCAAATTTTAGTTGTCCTTTTCCCTCTGGGCCCCGGCCTTCAAGGGTCTGGGCTTTTCTGTAGTGTAACTGCTTTGCAGACAACCAGAAACAGGCAACAGAAAGTCACAGTTACAGAGAATAAAAATACAACAGAGGAATGTTTGCTGTGTGTGCCTCCAGACTCGCTGCCACTTCTCAGATTTGGTTTAACCATTTCTTCTCTTAGAAGTTACTTTTCTTTTTTTTAGGAATCTATTTTCCAGCAGGTTTGTAACCAAGAGAGTATGTGAACAAAGAGGAAACGCAAATACTTTAGAAATTGTTCTGAGTTTCATCTAGGTGAAGCCATGCTGGCTACACTCTTAATAAAGTCAGCGTTTACTAAATGTCAAGTTCTTCCTAATATTTGTCTCTGCTGACTAAAGCCTTGTGCAGAAGTAATTCCGAGCAGTTTGCAAACCTAGGAGACTTACTACAGAGAATACGGATGAGGACTGGGGCAGGGGGGTGGTTATATAGCAAAATTTTCATATACTTAAACTTGCTTTGGTTAATAGATGAGTTTTCAAAAGTTTTTATATTTATTTATATTTATTCTGCCTGCTAAGGGTGTTTGTTCTTCAGCGGTGTGTGGTTTTAGGGTAACTGTGTCTGAAGTAGATGTATGTCACTACTGAGCCTCGATAGCAAGGTCTAGAGTACAGGATGCCAGACTGTTCTACCAGATAATAGAAACTTCATAATTTACCTCTGTTTTAAACAAGCCAGCTAGCCGCCTTTCCCTGCCCTTCTTCTCTCTTTCTATCCTTCCTCCTTTTGTTTCTCCCTTCTCTTTTAAATAAGGGGGGAATCTCCTTTTCTATTACACTCATCATGGATTTCCAGCTGCCCAATTATGCTACCAGTGAGCTCCCTCAAAATTTCTTTTTTTCTCAAGCTTAATTGAAGTTTTAGAAAGTTAAATAATGTCTGGATAGAACATGATGACATTTGGCAGTTTTATGAAGTGCGACACATGGAAATGTCTTGTGGCAAGAAATCCATCAAGAAAGAATGTGTTCTCCTTTGGGACAGAACAGAAGACACATGCAGACTGTAAACCACTTGCTATTTTCAGGTGTACTCACTACTGCTGGAGAAGCCAGGGCGAGATGAGAGAATAATACTTTATCCTTTATAGACTAGTGATGAAAACGCGAATTCTGAATATAAAACTGTTTTTATCCCAGAGGGTCCTTTTTGGGGCGGGGCTACAGAGGCAGCTCCCCCAAGGCGCACTCGGCCCCCTTTGTTCTTTCTTAGATTATGATCTAACAAAACCTGGATGAAGAGGGGCTGGCCCAGTGGCGCAAGCAGTTAAGTGCGTGCGCTCCACTGTGGCGGCCCAGGGTTCGACGGTTCGGATCCCAGGCGCGCACCGACACACTGCTTGGCAAGCCATGCTGTGGCGGCGTCCCATATAAAGTGGAGGAAGATGGGCACAGATGTTAGCTCAGGGCCGTCTTCCTCAGCAAAAAACAGAGGAGGACTGGCAGATGTTAGCACAGGGCTGATCTCCTCACACACACACACACACACATACACACACAAAACCTTGGATGAAGAGGCTGAAAAGGTCGTGTTGAGGGTTGGGAGCAAAGTGTTCCCTTTGTTCATGTCATTATAGCCATCTCTGAAACTTCTCTCCCTCCTGCCAGAGAGGCAACTCATAGGAACTGTGTGAGGCTTCAGGACGTTAACATTCAGATATATTTCTGAAACAACCGTCATATCCATGGAGGAAGGCAAATCGTCCTCCAGTGTGGCTGCCCCATCCAGATGCTGTCCCGTGACTTTTGGGAAGCCACAGAATAAGCAAGGGGTGTCAGAGAGCCCGTGCCTTTACCATTTGTGGACCACGTGTCAGTGCCACCATTGTTCTAAGGAAAAGGACCCCCTCCACACATTTTTAAAGTCTGACTTTCCCCCCTCAGTGGTATGCAGGAAAAATTTAGACAGCACCACAGTGGCAATTCATGATGAAGAGATCTACTGCAAATCCTGCTATGGGAAGAAGTACGGGCCCAAAGGCTACGGTTACGGCCAGGGCGCGGGCACGCTCAACATGGACCGGGGCGAGAGGCTGGGCATCAAGCCGGAGAGGTGAGTGAGGACTGGGTGCTACCTGAGCGATGAGTTATAACAGTTCGTGTTGCTTGGGGAACAGGAATCTGGGAGTTTCCGGATTTATAGCTTAAATTAAGTAAATGACTCTGATTTTCTGGTGTAACTAGCGACTATTTTTTAAGCTCGAAATACTGACACTTTTGGACCTGACACAGTTCTTACTGATTTTTCCAGTGATTCCTAATCCTGGGTTTAGAGCATTCCAGGGTGTATCCAGGCGTCATGATGTTCTCAAAAGAGGTTTAAATTAACTTCCGTTTCACAGCGCTTTGGAGACTGGTGTCATGAAATCAAACGATAAAGCAGTGTGGTGTCTGAATCATGAGATGCATTTCTTATGAGCAATTAAGTGGTCAATGAGAATTCCTCAGTCACTCCTTCCACGTAAGAATATTTCCTCACCAAGAAATTGCTTTTCTCTAACTTAAAAATTGAAATGATTTCCTGTTTTTGATTCTTTGAAAGATTAGTATTAAATTTTAAAAGTTTGAGGACCAAAGCAGCAAAGTGTGAAATTTGCTAAACTTCTCTTAGTAGTTCATGTCCAGGCCATATAATTTCTTCATTTGGAATTTCCTCTTAATTTCTGTTTTTGACCCAGTAATTCCCCCATTTGAACTTCACATTTTTCATATCCATTTTATATTGAAGAGGCCAAAATTGGTATAATGCTCCAAGAAGATGGCCCTTCCTTGGACAAGACCATTAGTCACGCCCTGCTGTGGGCTGCACAGCATGCAGCGTTAACACCTGTTCACTTATGGAATACTCACAACCCTGCAAGGTGGGGTTTCCCGTCTTACTCAGGACACTTTGAGACCATGAGAATTCAGTGATTTGCCTAAAATCATACTGCTAGTTAATGTAAAGCCTGGAACTTAACCTAGTGTAACCCCAGAGCTTGCACTCTTAAACATGATGCATGTGGTATGCCTGAAATAATAATTATAGAGTGCCTCTTGTCTGCTGACCATTTGTGTTCATTATGTATGACCCTCACAGTAACTGTCAGCATTTAGATACTTTGTCCCTATTGTACAGATAGGACACTAAGGCTCAGGTCACACAGGTGAGTGGTGGCAGAGCCAGCATTGGAACTGATGTCCAGCTGGCTCCCAAACTTGTGCTCTTTCCATGGCAGGGGGGCCACCTCTCTGTTCTTTGGGTTTTCCTGCCTGGTTCCAAGCCCTGGTGCCTGTGCACCAGTCATACAGGGCCAGCTCACGCCCGGGGCGTGCTGTCACCTGCAGGGCCCGGCTGCCCTTTGTCTTTGTTAGAGTTCATTATTCTTGCTCTGCTCTCCTTTTCCAACTTGTTAAAATCCATTCTTGTTTCCCAAGATCTCACTGGGAATAAGATCTCTTTTCTCCTGCTTCTCCACCCCCTCCAATAATTGGTGAGCCCTCTGTGCTGGCCTGTCTCGATCTGTGCCTTTAACTCTTCCCCTTCTTACCCTGGCCACGTGCTGCCCATCCTTCAGGACCAGGGAGAGGGACTTCCTTTTCCAAGAAGCCTTTCTGAATGACTCTGAACTCTGGGAGCACCTGTGGTCTGCACCACGCGGTGGCACGAGGTAACTGTAACAGTTACGGAGACCAAACGTCTTCCGAAGGGTCTCCTGGAGAGGCAGCTCTGAGTGGGCAGGGGCCTCCATTGAGGCAGACCTGCATTGTTCACTAATTGAGCAGTCTTGAGCCCTTCAGCGAGTTACTTAACTTCTGAGCCCCCATTTCTTTGTCTGTAATCTGAGGTAACAATTATCGATACCCTGTGAAGTTGTTAGAAGGCAGGTCAGAGAGAATCTGTGTGAAGTTCTTGTTAACATGATTGGCAGATTTGGAAATTTTTCTCGGGAAACTCATAACTGCAAGTGTTGGATATCATTGTGAATAGCATTTAAAGATCACTTTTGAAAGTAAGTATATACAGTAGGTTGTGGAGATTTTTTTTTAATATGCCTACATTAGGGACAATTAGAGAAACCAATACTGTGAATTAGTACTTGAATTGATATTTGTTTCTCAGAATAAAATTTCTAGTGGCCGCACCAAATATGATTCATCAAATGCCTTATGTTCAATAGCTTGGGTGGAAGTGTAGAAAACTTAAATGACGAAAAAGTGGCTACAGTGGAGATGAAGCTATTGAAGATGCATGTGGAGAGTCTGAATAAATTGTTTTTATGAAAAGGCAGTATTTCTAAATTAACATTTTATTATAAATGTGTATGTAACATTTAATAGAACTTGGAAGAAACCTGTTTTACCAGCAGGAAAAGCTGACACAGCTACCACTGGCTGAGTGCTAACTGCTGTTGTTATATCTTATCTGCTCTGCTAATTTACAAGGTTCTAAAAGGGTCTTTAAATCTTCTCAGAGCCTAGAATGGTGTTCTACATAGTAGGTGCACCTACATGTTGAATGGAAAAAATTACAGAGAGTGAGGAAAATATGGTTCACTGGGTGACCTGTAAATAGTGACAGAAATACCACTCTACCCAGAGAAGAAGTAAAGATAGATCACAGAGTAATAGGCAGAGTTTCTAAGATATTTTCCCATGAAGAAAGTAATTTATTGTTTCCCATATTTAAGATATATTAAGAAATTAAGTATCTGTAAAACATGCTTAACTTCCTTATAGACTACTTAAGTCAGCTGACCTATTTGCAGAACTTTTAACTGCTTAAGTTAACAATGATTCTTCAATCTCATGTGAAGTACAAGGCTAGATGTGATTCTAGTGGTAGTAATACTATGAATCTGGGGTAAAAATATGTGCTATGGTAGGTTATTATAAAGCACAGAATAATTGTTTAGCGGAGAGCCTAGCACTGGAGAGTAAGTGAATTTTGATGAGGTTAGACTCAGGGACAGGTATTTAAGTTTGGGGCCTTGTGTGTCTGTCTAACAATAACGAGCCCATAAACAGGTTAAAGTGGTAACTGACTAGCATCTGAGATCATGCCCGCCTTGTGACTTATGAGGGCCCTTTGGAGAATCTTGCCTAATTTTTCCCCCCTTTCCACAAGTGTTCAACCTCACAGGCCTACGACAAATCCAAACACTTCTAAATTTGCTCAGAAATATGGAGGTGCTGAGAAGTGCTCCCGATGTGGGGACTCTGTGTATGCTGCCGAGAAGATCATTGGAGCTGGAAAGGTACAGTGCTGTTTGGAATTAATGACAGCAAATGACTACTCTCCACCCCCTTTCTCCTCCACTAACCCCTCCTCATCCCACTCAGGCACTCGGTCTTATAAATAAATGCCTTGAATTAAACATTTTTTTAAATAGAATTTCCATCTGAATCATTAATTTTTTGAAGTGATGCCCTTATTTGACAAATCATATCTATGTTTAAAAGAAACTTGTTTTCATAAGGGGCTGCTCCTAAAGGTTGTTAACGGGGCTGCTCCTAAAGGTTGTTAACTAAAAAGGCCAGACTCTTAACAAATTTGAACTCTGCAGGTTTGTTCAGTGTAGTGAAGAAAAGCGGTGAACCAGTGTCAGGACACCTGATGCTAATTCAGTGTGTGGATTTGGGAAAGTTCCATAACCACTTCACCTCTTTGAGCTGCAGTGTTCTCAGTCATAAAGGACGCAGCCTTCAGCACACGGGGCTTGCTGTGAGGTCTGAGACTGCTCTTAGGGAAACAGCCCTTCCATGGTACAACTCTTAGCCCATGTCTTCTGTGAATGAAGTTCAAACTCAGCCCTTTTGTGGGTGACCAAGAATGTAGGTACTAGGAGGTCCATGAACCACAGCAGTCAGGAGCTTGCTTTGGGGGGATCTTTCTGAGCCCCTTCTTGCCACAGCATCAGCATCTAAATTGTACGCCAGGAAACCGGCCTCTCAAACTTACTCCTGTGTCCCTTCCAGCCATGGCACAAAAACTGTTTCCGATGTGCCAAGTGTGGGAAGAGTCTTGAATCAACAACTCTGACTGAGAAAGAAGGTGAAATCTATTGTAAAGGTAAAATTAATTTCAGTTATTGCTAGCCATATGAATATCCCACACTGGCTATTGGTTAGAACAAAACTGTACTCTGCAAATGGGTGGAAAGAGGGAGAGTGTCTCTGGCTATTTGAAAAGAAAAGATCTAGAGATGCTTACAGATGACGGAAAGACAGAACAATTTTAGATGATACAATTAAGTTCTTGATCATTTAAAACTCCCCTACAAATAAAAACAAACAAAAAACCTCACCACAAATAGTCTTCTTTCCACTTCATGTTTTCAGCAAGGCCTATGAGGATGTGCTTTATATACCTGAGTAGATAAGGTGGTAGACAATTGTATAACTTGCCTGGCCCGATTACCATGCTGGTAACTCAGTGGGACCGTGACTGAACACCATGGAACCAGGATGCTTGGACATGGCCTTTGCAGCTTTAAGATATTTACAACCTGGCACATCTTACATCTTAAATAAGTTGAACTTTTTCTGGCATAGCCAACAGTTTGTTTTTTAATTTATGGGGATCTGTTGTTGTGTGGGTCTTAAGCAATGCTAGTGAAGCTGAATGGACTTGTACTAACTCTCCCTTTTCTTTTGTAGGGTGCTATGCAAAGAACTTTGGGCCCAAGGGATTTGGCTACGGCCAAGGAGCTGGAGCCCTTGTTCATGCTCAGTAAAGGTGTGACCCCAGAACCAAGGTCACACACTGAGAATCACTACATAATCTAGGCACAGATGATCTAACACTAAACTACTGTGAAATTCTCCCAGCACTTATGTACTGTATATTGCCCTGTACTCGAATAGGCTGGCTGACTAGTAGGAAGAGCACTGTATCCTTTTGCTTTATTCATCAGCATTTTCAAGAACCACTTCTTTTACATTTTAAATAAAATTTCAGCTTGATTTGGGTGTTCAGTGTCTTTCAATTAACCTTTCAGAGGAGCTGCTCTGATTTCAGTTACCTGCATGTTATTAGTTAAAGAGAGTCCACCCCATTATACAGTTGGCTCACTAGGTTAATGTTTGCATTACAGCTGTTGGAAAAGATCTCTCTTTTTAAGCTGACAAGTGTAACTCAAGAGTGAGGGTTGCTAGGCAACAGGCCTCACCATTCGGGCTCCCAGAGCTGGCATTCAGCAGGGCAACACCTCCTGCCTGCCTGCCATCCTCTAGCTTGCTGGTTACTTTCTCTCTTTTGGAGCAGTCTTCTAAAGCATGGCTCCTAGACAATGTGCATTACATGCATCTGGCAGCATTGAAAGGCAGATTCCTAGGCCCCATTCAGCCCCACAGAAGCAGAATCTCTAGAGGTGGGGCACACTGTTAAACCAAACACTTAAAAATTCTTTTATCTATACCTACAGATCATTACAGACAGCTACCTACAGAACACTGTAGAATCGGAGGCTTAGTGTGATTTTTTTTAGACTCCCCACTCTAATCTGATAGATGGTGATTTACTAAGTCCTGGAAACTGGGGAGCTTTTGTCACATTTCACTTCTGTATAAGTAGCAAAGAATGTTGCACTGTCCTGGCACATTCAGCTGGCTCAGGTAGAAAAGGAGCATTAGACTGTATAAGGAATATTTTCATTATTCCCCCATAAACTTTTAGTTCTTTACCAAAGACGCAATCCAACCCTTTATTTTCAGGGGTAGGGTGTGAAACTGGCCTGTCATGTGTATTGGTCAAGTTGAACCAGCCTGATCTATGAACATGTCTTAATCTTTTCCAAAGTCTATTTCAACATACTATATTGCTTATTTTGAAAAGCTAAAGGGGGTGTGTTATGTATGACATCAAAGAAATAAGCAGGAACTTAGTGGGAAGCAGTTGAGTGAGGGTGTACTGGGTGAGAATTCATGCTTACGTCCTAGCCTTGAGCTCTTCACGTATGCTATAAGGCATGCCAGTTCCACTGTGGGAGACGAGGGGGCCTTCTTGTTAAGCAAGCTGGGGAAGTTACTCGTCAATAAAGAGACAGGTTGAATTGAAGAGTTATGGAGTAACTTCTAATTCTATATGTGGTAGTTTTAAAACACGCCCACAAGTTCTTTGACATTCCCATGAATAAAGGCCAACCTTGGTGACTCATTTTTAACAGAATGTGACGGACAATGCTAGGTTAGAAAAGACAATAGAGCTTTTTGCCTGCCCTTTTCTCTTGGGATGCTTACTCTTGGAACTCACTCAACTGCTCCATTGTGAAAAAGCCCATACAACATGAGGAGGCCACATGTAGGTAATATAGGCACAGCCTCAGCTGAGATTTCACCCGTCAGCCAGTATCAACCATCAGACATGTGAGTGAGCCTTCAGATTATTCCAGTCCCAGTTTTTGAACCATCCCAGCTGACACCAAGTGGAGCAGAGGGAGCTATTTCTGTTGAGTCCTGACCAAATTGCAGGTCTGTAAAAAAAATATCATTTTAAGCCACTAAATTCTTGGGTGCTTTGTTAGGCAGCTATAGGTAACCAGAATGTTACATATATTAATAACTTCCCCACACAGAACCAACATTTCCCACACCAACTATGTTTCCCAAATTGTACTGGAGATGCTAGTAGACATCTGGGAGGAAAATACTCTAAATGAAGTTGCCAGGTGCCTGATTGATTTCTGCCTGATAAACAATGTAGACATCCATTCAAAATGAAAATTATCCTTAAATTGGGAGCCATGGCACAACAGCTACTCCAAAACCATAAACTTAGCTTCCAGTGGTTCTAGGAGTGGAAAAGGGAATTTAGCTTTGGGCAGACCCTGTTCTGGGAGGAATCACTTTCATCATTTGGATCTAAGTCGATAAGGTAGCCCCAAAGTAATCCAAATGTGATACTGAAGTGCTGCATGGTAAATATTTTTATTTTAAAAATTACCCATTTGGGATATTTTCAGCCCCTTGTGGTGGGTTGGTATATTCATAGAGGACTGCTAGCAACTCTAGTTCCAGAAAGTCTTCATGATGAGTTAAGTGTAGGGAGTGTTGCAGCCATTGATCTGTATATATATCCCTGTAGATTCACAGCGCACACACATAGGGAAGGACTTGAGATCCTTGAGAAGTCTGTTTTAACTTGAAGAAAGCCTTACACTGAATTAGTTGTCCATGGAACCACTAACATCTTAAGGAACACTGGGAAATGTCAGGACTACTGGTTCTCAAACTTTTTGATCTTAGGACCCCTTTACAATTCTTAAAGTACTGAGGACCCGAAAGAGCTTTTATTTATGACAGTTATATCTACCAATATTTCCTATATTAGAAATTAAAAATTTTTTTAAATGTATTAACTCAGACTTCCACTTATAGCCAAGTTGAAATAGCAGGGACCAGATTTACCCTCACTTGAAACAACCAAAAACGGACAAATTACATGAAAAAACATGGTTTTCAGGCCACTGGACAAGAGGCAACAACGCAGTTATGGGGAAAATGAGATCCCTCTTAGGATGAGCAGAGCTTACTGCTCGAGAGTTTCCAGTCCATGGTGCAAGGAGGGAGGACACAGGTGGAGCTGGAGGGCACCCAGAGTGGAGGAGACAGAGTTGAGTCCAGAGGGACCAAGGTGGCAAGAGTTCGAGGGGCTGGAGGGAGCTGCACAAAGAACTCCAGAAATACGCAGAGCACTGCTCAACCCCCACCTTGCACGTCTTCAGCTGAGTTCTGACAGCACATGGTGTGAGGTAACCAGGGCGTGGACAAAGCCACCTGAGAGACCTAGAGGGAAGAGTGTCTGGTACAGAGCCAGGAACAGGGCCTCTTCCCACCAGTGAGACTGGAGACACGATTCATGGGGCTTTGGATGGAGTACACAGGTCTTGCCTCTGTAATGGGGAGTAATTAACCCTAAACTGAACACTGCTCTGGTCCTAACAAATCTTGTTTAACGGCAAAACCTAAAAGGATCAGTTTCCAAATAACTGCATCCCAGAACGAAGAATTTTTTATAGGAATACAAAAATATCCAGCACTCAATTCAGAGTGTCTGGCATCCAATCAAAAATAACCAGGCAGGCAAAGCAGCAGGAAAATATGATCCATTTTTCTCTCCTCCCCCAGAGAGAGAAAAATCTATCAAACCCAACCCAGACCTGACATAGATGTGAAAATCAGCAGGTAGGTATTCAAACAGTTAATTATAACTGTACTCCATGTTTTCAAAAAGTTTAGTAGAGATATGGACAATATGAAAATGGTCCAAGTCAAACACTGTAGGTGAAAACTATAATGTGGGAGATGAAAAATACACTGAATGGTATTAATGACAGACTAGACAGTGCATAAAAAATTTAAGTGAACTTAAAGACATAAAACCTATCCAAAATAAACACTGGGCAAAAAGAGAATTTAAAAAATAAATTGATCAGTGAGCAGTAGGACAATCTCAAGTGGTCTAATGTGTAACTGGAGTTTCCTGAAAGGGGGGAGGAAAAATATTTGAAGAAATAATGACTGAAAAATTTCCAAATTTGATAAAAACTGTAAACCTACAGATTTAAGCAGCAGCAGCAGCAACAATGAGGCTTTCTGACACTTTGAACGGAAACAGTCCCTCTCTTTGAGTACTAGAAACACTGCTGTCTAGTAAAAAGTATTTTTCAATCCAAGTAAATGTCTGATGACAGATTTCTAGTAAAATTTATCTGAGCAAAACATTCATACTCCAATTCAAAGGCAAAAGGAGTTTTCTAAGAGACACATCTGGTTTCCTTGAGTTTGTAACTTAGCTGACCTAGAACGAGGGACATCTGAGTGTTCCACGTGGAATTACAGATTTTTTCATTTTAAAAGTCACATAAAGATATTTAGTAGAAAACTCTTATACCAAGAACTTTATGAAAGTGAAGGTTTACTTTCTGACAGAAGCGAAGATTTCTTGTCCTGGTGTATACCACTTGTTTCCCATTATCTCTGCAAACTGTTAGACCCAGACACCCATCCCACAGGTCCAGTCTTCCAATCTGGGAAGGACTAGGGGATCCAGACAAGCAGACAACAAGCAGGAGATAAACACCTAACTGGGATGAAAACTGAGGGCCTGCTGTAGAATTTGCTTTATTTTATAAACTTGTTCAAAATGTTGTTACTTGAGCTCTACACAGCTCTGGAGGCATTATTTTCAATATCATAAAATATTTATGAAATGAGTATTAGTCCAATCTGAAAATATTTATTACCACTGGGTTCTCAACTGAACCATAAACAATCATGTGAACAAGAAAGGGTTCCTTCATGATTTCTGCTTTTTAAATTCCCCAATAAAGAGCTTTCTTTGTCATGCATAGCTTCTCAAATAACAGATCAATGGCTTGGTAGGTTTCATTTTGCAACATTTTACTACAGTGTCTTTAGACATATTTATTTAAAACTTGGAGATTCACACAGTCCCTGAGGATCCTCATTAACTCCATGGAATCCAAAATTCTTAAAGAAAAATTTATTCTCCTTATTAAAAAAAAATTAATTACACACACATACATAACACACAGGATTGGAGTTTTTTCAGAATACTACTACCACCTTTTACTTTTGCCAATTTCTACAGTCTTGTGACCTGAATCCTAGTTGACCCAGATAGAAATATATCTTTTCATATCATAGGTACCACGACCAGTGTCTCATCAATTTCTTGAAGTGAACTGAGCAAAATAACAAAGAAGCACACACTTAAGAGTCAATATTTATTATGATTAATATTTTACAAAATTTTGACAGATTTAATTTATATAAGGAGAGCTAATTTATTAAACACTTGACAGGTTTTTCTTTCCACAGAGTAACACGGTAAGTAGCAAAATAATACTTGGCACAGTTATAAATAAAGAAAATATAAAATAAAAATATCCATAGCTTAAGTATAATGATGCTGTTTTAAGCCTATTAATATTTCAGATAAATTCCTGGGGACAACAAAAATGTGAAGAAAAAAACTCCAAAGAAATAATTCATGTTCAGAGCTGAGAAATAAGTTCCTATTTGTTAAAAGTATCCAATTAAGCTGATATGAACTATTCCCCAAAGGGTCACCTCCATACACAACTTTAGAACTGGTTTAAGCTGGTTCCACACACAAGACCTACAGAAGAGTTAAACAGGCGGTACACTGCTGCACAGTTGGCTCCTGACTATCTGACATTTCCGAGTCATAGATCTCAGTGGTACTCTGAGATGGTTAGTATTAAAGCATTAACGTTGCAAATATTTTCCATGTAATTATACATCTAGAGTTTTTTTTCTATTTAACTGAAAGACATCTCTTTTGCACTGAAAAGAATATTGTACCACAAAGAAGGAACATGGTAACAACACTCTTATCCAAACTCTGAGAAAACCACCATTGTATTTGTTAATAAAAATGTATTAAAAATTGCAACTGAGTCTTCATGTGAAGTGGCTCAAAATACAAAAAATTAAAACAAATTCTAGCCTTTTATAAATAACTTTGAATTTAAAAATTATCTAAAATTTCCCCCAATTAGTAGTCAAAACTAGCAGAGACATTTCTAAAGTTAACCAATTTTTCACATTCTATGACAAAATGGCACAATGCTATCGCCACCCCACACCCATCTCTTCCCTTTTCAAAAATAAAGTAGGTATGCCAATTTTCTAATATTAAAACACGTACATTAAGGGTAAATCTTTTTGATGTGTGACTTATGGTCAAAGAAACTACTATATAAAAATGGTACTTGAAAATACTGAACATCAACTATATACATTTTCACTGCTCCTCTTACTAAGGCAAGGGGCGGGTATACCACTAGATTGCTTTAATACCTGTAATCTGCATTTTACAGGGAATACTAATTTTACCAAGCATCAGACATGCAGTGAACTTGCAGATTATAATGCCTATTAACAGCGATATTGAACATCACTAGAAGCTCATTAGTTATCTCCCTTTTCCTTTTGGTTGGATAAAATGAAATGAGCAGCTTTAAATACACTAACACATACAGACACAAAGAGAAAACTATGTGATAAATTATTTATATACAGATACACAATCTTTACACTGGTCTGGGATCTGTCATCTGACCACCCTTTCCCACCCTCCCCCAGCCCATTGCCTCTCACAGGTTTCCCACAGGTTGCTCGAACCACAGTTTGCTACAGCACTCAGGAGGACTAAACTGAGTCTCGCTCTGTAAACAGTATTTACGGAAGCAGTAACTAAGTTCACCATGAGAGTATGGAAATGCTGCAACAGAAATTGATCAGTGCATCACGTTTAACAGTAAGAAAATCTTTCTGAAATTGTTTCAGACAGCATTAACAGATTTCAAAACATTCAATATTTGGAAAATTGAAATAATCTTGGGGATTAAATTCTGATAGGTCAGTTTTTTTAAACCAGAATATACCATTAGCTTTTCTTTTAGTCACATATGCTATGTACAGAAATCATGCTCCATCTTTAGCTAATCTCCCTTTTGTCTACAATGTATTTTGCAGCTCAAAATTTAAAAAGTATATCCATTTATATCTCCTTTACTGAGAATTTTGCATTAACTTATTTGTTCTGCCTTTTCTTGATAATGCCTCAACTCTTAAAAGTTGGACTGTTTGCACATCAAATTAAATTCTAATTTATGCTTTACTGGATAGTATGTGCTAGTATACATTCTATGAAGTGTATCATGCACTTAGTAGGGCTTTTAAGTTTCAACAAAATAAGATGACTTACTCATGCAAGTGCTTTATTATCAGACCATAAAACCTCAGAATAAGGTTACTACAAATTATTTCACTGAACTAGAAATGTATCAGCATTGCAACAGCTGATAGCAATAAAATATTGTTAGCACACTTTTTTGTGAACATTATTTTCTTGTACCTTTGAAGACACATTATAGTAGATCCCTAATAAAACCACATGATTTTCACCACAGTATTTCCATGTACATTCTAAAATGTACATAATACTAGTATGAATCAATTTAAGACACCTCTCCTGGAATTAAATGCAATACTATTAGCACGTTGCATCATAAAATTTAGCTGTATACCATATATTTAGTTTTACTAGAATCGAGCATTTCTGATCAGTATACCATGTCTGTCAACAGAATAAGTTCACTCTTTTTTGTGAAAAATGTTATGAGAACAAAACCAAAAAGTTGAGTATGTTATGAATTCCCACATTAAGAACCATTAAAATTCTTTTTAGGATCTTTCTTCTTCCCAGAAGTGGCAGTGTGTTCTGTCCATGTTTACTTTTGTTAATAAAAGTGTTGAAAAAAAGACTGTAAAATTCACTGTTAGCCCTACATATAGCATGCTATTATTCAAAGGATGTGGATTCGAGTGTGAGAGAGACACGGACAGACACAATTTTCAGGCACCACTCAGCAATATGCTTCATAAGGTAAAGATGTTGCTACACGAGCTGGTACCCAGATCCCGATATTTGGTCATAGTCTATCGTATACTGCCTGGTCCAGTCCACGATAACAGGACGAAAGAGGCCACAGCATCGAAATTCAAAGAAGTCTATAATATTCCTTACACATCCATGGCTAAAACCCCCCCCAAAAAAAGGAAAGGAAAAAGTCTATTAGTACAATGATTTAATATATGAGTTTACTATAATTTTGGTGTTAAAGATATTATTTTCTAAACTTAAAAAGTCATGTTACTTGCTGGAAAGAACCTGTTTATAACTATAAAATATATATGCCATTCGTGTTTCTTCACAGCTCTGCCAACACTGATTTTTCTTTTGCTAATTTAATCAGTTACACAATTATAAGTTATTCAAATTGGCATTTCTTTCATTCCTGTGTCACAGGCAATTTTTGATAAAAACCTTTCCTTGATTGGTGGATCTTTGGTGAGGAGACTAACTACATCCAAAATTGAGAAAGTAAAAGACAAAATAATTGCAAATAGTATGAATTTGGCAGTGTCCCTAACAGTAACAATTTAAAAAAACAAATGTGAAGGAAAAGTTCAGGCAATTTTAGGACTTCAAGAACAACTTTGGAAAAGCAGTCAGTTTTACAGCTTATATAATTATTGTGCCTACTGGAGGAAATCTCAAAACTACCCAAATGACTCTCTTATTTTTGCTTTTATTTAAAGGTTTGCTTGCTTCCCAGAAGCATGCAATTGTTAAAGCATGCTACCACAAAACCTTGAAGGTAGCAGGCAAGCAGCTGGAGTACAACTCCAAGTTTTAACTCTTTCATATACTTAGGAAACTACTGTTTCTAAGCATCAAACTGAATGCAAATTTAAGAAATATATATATATAAAGAATAGGACAGTCTCTTCAATAAATAGTGTTGAGGAAACTGGACAGCCACAGGCAAAAGAATGAAACTGGACCACTATCTTACACCATACACAAAAATTAACTCAAAATGGATTAAAGGCTTGAATGTAAGACCTGAAACCATAAAATGCCTAGAAAACACAGGTGCCAAACTTTTTGATGTTGGTCTTAGCAGTATCTTTTTGAATCTGACACCAAAAGCAAAGGCAACAAAAGCAAAAATAAACAAGTAGGACTACATCAAACTAAAAAGCTTCTGCATGGCAAAGAAAACCATCAACAAAATGAAAAGGCAACCTACTGACTGGGACAAAATATTTGCAAATCATTTATCTGATAAGGGTTAACATCCAAAACACATAAAGAACTCATACAACTTAATAGCAAAAAAAAATCAGATTAAAAAATGGGCAGAAGATCTGAATAAACAGTTTTCCAAGGAAGACATACAGATGGCCAAAAGGTATATGAAAGGGTGCTCAATATTACTAATCATCAGAGAAATGCCACACCACAATAAGATATCACCTCACAACTGTTAGAATGGCAGTTATCGAAAAGACAAGAAATAACAAGTGTTGGCAAGCATGTGAGAACAGGGAACCCTTGTGCACTGTTGGTGGGAATGTAAACTGGTATAGCCATTATGGACAACAGTATGGAGCTTTCTCAAGAAATTAAAAATAGAACTACTGTATGATCCAGCAACCGTGCTTCTGGTTATTTATCCAAAGAAAATGAAAACACTTAACTCAAAAAGATATATGCACCCCCATGTTCACTGCAGCATTATTTATAATAGCCAAGATACGGAAACAACCTCAGTGTCCATCAATGGATGAATGGATGAAAATGTATATACATACATACATACATACACACACACAATGGAATATTATTCAGCCATAAAAAAGAAGGAAATCTTGCCATTTGTGACAACATAGACAGACCTTGGGGCGTTACACTAAGTGAAATAAGTCAGACAAAGACAAATACCATATGATCTCACTTATATGTGGAATCTTAAAAAACAAGCAAATGAATGAAAACCAAGCTTACAGATACAGAGAACAGATTGGTCACTGCCAGAGGTGGGAGGTAGGCAAAACAGGTGAAGGGAGTCAAAACGCACAAACTTCCAGTTATAAAATAAATAAGTCATGGAGATGTAATGTATAGCATGCTGACTATAGTTAATACTACTGTACTGTATATTTGAAAGTTGCTAAGAGACTAGATCTTAAAAGTTCTCATCACAAGAAAAAAAAAAATTTTGTCACTATGTGCAGTGATACATGTTAACTAGACTTATTGTGGTGATCACTCTGCAATGTATACAAATAGCGAATCATTATGTTGTACACCTGAAACTAATATATTATATGTGAATTTTTAAAAAAAGGAAAAAAAAAACTAGGTGTGTAGGAATTTTTGTGTCATTCAGAGGGCAAAATAAAATAAATAATTCGCACTGAAAGGCAGCTGCCCTAGAGTCTGGGAAATTTCCCTAAATATGAATTTCAACTGACTGTATTTTTTAAAATCTTATTTCAATTCTCTAAATATATTCATTTTTCAATAAAAATCTGTAAACTGATGGGAAACTTAAAGAACAAATACTAAATGTCAGTAGGTGAATAAAGTTTGAATTGTGCAATTTAGAAAAAGAAAAATATCACAAATATATATACAGTTAATGTCACGAATTCTAAAGTTATGGTGAACTAACCAAAGCTATGTCTGGCAGAAATCTTAGAATTCAGTAGGATTTCTAAGCTATTTTACATATTGCTAAGTAAAAGAAATACTCCCTGCTTAATATCCTATTGCCACATCTAAAGAAAATACTTCTCTTTGATGTATTCACTAGATACTTGCTGAGTTTGGTTAGTAAGGAAATTTATATGCCAAGGGAAAATACTAAATTTGTAAATGTTACATACTTGAACGGGCTTTCAATAGATGTTGTCGTGACTTTAAAGTGCTTGTATCTTCTGGCATTCATTCTCTCATTTGTAGTAATGCCTAAACATGATATCTAAGGGGCAAGAAAAAGCAAACCATTAAACTGTCTCTGAATAGTTAATGCAAAATAAGTTAATTCTCAAAAGGACCAGGATGGAGAGAAAAATGATGAAGTCTGTTTTTGGTTTTCCATCAGGAGATTATCAAGCTGGTTTACATGATATTTTGACTCTCTTAAAAGTAGCCAGTTAAAGGGGGAAAATACTTAAAAACAGGTTACTTGGCACTGTGCAGGTGGGAGATGAACACTATGTACACAGACCACCTCTCCATCAGCCCCTTTACGAATGAGCTTTTAAAAAAATCCTTAATTCAAAAAAACCCAAACGCTTGAATAAATATTAATATTTATGGGTAATAAAACATTACTATGAAAATGAACACAAAATTAATGGGATCATCAATCTAAGCTCACACTATATCCAAGTGGATGTATGTGAATCAGGAGCAACAGGAATAAGTTTTGTCGAGAGTAGTACTGAAAGTCAGAAGTTCATGATATGAGAAAAGGGAGGAAAGGAGGAGGGAAAGAGGGAGGCAGACAGGAAAAGTAAACTGAAAATTGTAATCCTTGAGCAGTCAGAGTGGTTAAAGAGGGGATATTATCTCTTAAGCAAGGCGTGAGTTTCAAGAGTTCAGTGAGCACAATGAAGAACAAATAAGGCAGCCGCACGCACCTGGTACATCTGACACATGAGTAACACAGCCACCCACAGGAAATGAAAGACACTGTTCAGAAACATCCAAAACATCCACGGGGAACATGTGGCAATCTGAGTAATATATGTCCAAAATCCATCCTTGGTGTACGTGGTCTCACAGTGGAGTCCCCAGTCTACAATGAGAACAGAAGCACTGGTATTTACTCAGTAATCATCCAAGCACCTCGTGCAGGCGTTTGTGGTGGGCACCACTTAGAAAACATGGTCCAGAGTCTAGCTTTAACTGATGACTTTTCACGCAAATTTTTTATACTCTTCAATAATCTCATTATACATTAGTGAAAAAACATATCAAAGACAGAAATGGAAAAAGCAGCAGCCAATCTTAAAAAAAAAAAAAACTACCATACTGTAACAATGTACAGTTTTTATTTGATTGGTATTGCATACATCAATACTTAAAAGAACATTTTCTTTAAACTAAGATAAGATGATATATCAGTGAGAGTTTTTTTGGAGGGCAGGTATATAACATACTAAGATCACCTTGGTGAGGGGGGCTTTTTCTAAAACGAAATCGACTCTTTTTTTGTTTTAACTTATTTTATTTTTTGTGCTGAGGAAGATTCGCCCTGAGCCAACATCCGCTGCCAATCTTCCTCTTTTTTTGCTTGAGGAAGATTAGCCCTGAGCTACTAATCTGTGCCAATCTTCCTCTATTTTGTATGTGGGATGCCTCCACAGCATGGCTGATGAGTGGAGTAGGTCTGCACCTGGAATCCAAACCCGCAAACCAGGGCCGCTGAAGCGGAGCACGTGGAACTTTAACCACTCAGCCACGGGGCTGGCCCCCCAAAATCACTTCTTTTTGAGAGCTGCTGCCAAAAAGAACTACTGTTATTAGCAGGACTGTGTGTGTCCTCTCTCTTAGGTGTGTTGGGCCAGAAATTAGGTCAAGATCTTTGACCAAATCTTTCTATTAATCTCTATTTGAGGAAGTAGCCTCCCTTTTCATTAGGGCAATAACAGAGATTATTCTTAATATATGTGGGAGTAGAAGGACTAGGAAATCATCCTTCCAAGACTTATTTTTAGGCTAGGATCTAATACATCTTTATGCCAAATACCACCAAGCCCTGAAGCATAGTAACTAATATCTTCATTTAAACTTTCCAAATTATGTTCTCAATGCAATAAAAACCCATCACTTCCTCTAAAATATTAAACCCATATGATCAAGTGAATGAAAACTTATTCTTAAACAAGTAACTTCTAATACCTTTTAATATTCTCTAACAGATAATAATTATACCTTACTTTTCAAAATATTCAAGTTCTGTGCAAATTTAACTTCAACTATATTTTTCCTGCTTGGTGAGAGAAAGCAACTAGCACAATCACAAAACCTATAAACTACTAGAGTAAGGCAAGGATGCGATGTGAAAAATGTTGGTGTATTTTACCCAGAAGCTTTTCAAAGCCTATTAAGCCAACGAGTTTTTCAGAGGACATAGGTACATGTATTAAGAGGTTAACCAGTTAACTTATTGATAATTCTGTTGCTTATGCTACATGTTGAATATGTTTGATAGTTCTATATCTACCTTTTTCTTTATGCGTCATTGTAGTGAAGTGCCCCAAACCATATTTTTTAGTTAAAAGACTTCTGTCATTATCATATTTTTTGTTAATATGATTAAGGATGAGTATGCAAACATTTGTGTTTTAAGAAAGTAAAAAACTAATTGTACTCACAAGAAATACAACCATAAATCATCCAGCAGATCATAAAAAGCAAGAAGAATAGGTAGCCCATAAAGTATCTATGGTTGCCTGCACCTAAAAAACAACACAGAAGCAATTTTTTTCAGCTAAGAAAAAACAACTGGAAACACACCCTTTGGAGGGTGGAGGGTAAATGCCATGAACGGTGTGATCAACTTAGACAATAATCACATACACTAATTATTTTATAAAATTTTCTTCAAGAAAATAAATGTTTTAATAGAAGTCTTAAAATAAAAATGCTTATAATTACACACAAAGATGTGACGACTGCTATGATACTCATTCTGAAGGCAAAAGAGTCCCAATGAACCAAATAAACCACAATTCTGAGCTTTAACCCTACTGTTTGCCTTATGAGGTTTAAAATAACCCTATTTTATAATAAATTTTATAATCCAACTTTTCAAAAGCTTCTCCCCAACAGAGTCACACAATCTTTGTAATGTTTCCCTGCTGTCACCTCATAAAATTCCCAGGGCCATCTCTCAGACCACTTAGCTCATCTCCTCAGACTGCACGGTTCTTGAACACTGAGGTATGTGGAGTCCTCATCTGTCACTCCCCTCTGCCTCTGTACATAACATCCTTTGAAGTATTTTTATTGCCTTACTTTCTCTAGTTGAACTAAAAAGCAATACCATCTGCTTCCTTATCAATTTCACTGTTATCCGATGGAGAAAATAAGAGTAGGCACTAGAAAGAATTGATAGAGAAATGATATCAATCTTTTCTAGAACCTGATTTTAACTTTTTTCCCTCTCTCTCAACTGAGTTGCTATTTTGTCAACCAGAAGATAAGTGGAGGGATGGGGGGGTGTAGTAGGGTGCGGGAAAGACCATTCCATTATCTACTTTAATATTGTACTTTATTCATTACTTACAGTAACTTAAATGAACACTGTAGTCAGAAATCACTAATAAAACTTACCTACACAGTTGCCCACCCATGGGCAGTGATGATCAAATTTCGCTATGCAGCGGTTGCACACACCACAATGTTTGGACCTCACTGGTTTCCGTATCTGTCGACAGGCATGTTAAAAGATTATAAAGTCATTATACCAAAGACAGGAAAGCTAAACATTTACCTTCCCAAGATACAATTATGAAAAAATAAAACTATATTTTTTGAAAAGGATTATACAATGTTTCCAAAGGAATAAGTTGAAAAGGACAAGAGTACTCTAGAATATAAACTTTAAGAATGGAGCAATTTACAAAAGTAATTAAGAAACAAAGACCCATTTGCTATTGCAACGAATGGTAATATATTTAATTCACATCCATCAAATTTCTGAATAATAAAACATATCACCCTCCAGGCATCTAAATGAAAATTTATTGTGATTAATGGTCATGATATTGGCCGTTCTTTAATAAAGTGAAATTGTTCCTTAGTAAAAGGAAAGTCAAGTTAGAAATGAATAAAAGAAGTTTTTAAAATTCCAACTCATTAATAAAATATGTCTTCCCAAAGTTAACAAATCTAGTAACAAACAATAAGTGTATACATCTTTTTTCTTTCAGTGCCTCCTGAGATCTCAGATCAAGGTACAGTATCATTTCCCCTGCTGAACTGCACGACCATATCTAAGAAAGTCCAACATGCTTAGAAAGTTTAGGTGGTCTCTATTTCTTGCAAAAATCATAAAATACATTATTCAGCTCTTGATAGGCAATAAAAAATTCGTGTTTATGATGTCTTACTGTTTTAAGTGTTGTAAAATGTTTTACTCTACATTACTCTAAATCGGCCAAGTGAATACAAGTAGTCCCAATTCTGGATATATGACAAGAGCTAGAGTTATTAGCCTATACCAGAAACAAAATTTATAATATCCTTCACTGGTGTTTCAACAAAATTACTGCCATTTCCCCAAGAGTTTGCATAAGGTTATACACTATTCTGAGATACCGAGAAAAAAGCATAAGTGGACTATGCAGTTCTGACATGTACTAAAATCATCTGTGGACAAAAGAAAGGGTAAGTTACAGATATGAGAATAAATTTATTTAGGAGAAAGCAGCAGGATATATCAAACAAATTCTACCCCCACTTCCAATGCTCAGCTACATTCCCTTTGGGCAACACTGGACAATGAATTCTGAACAAAGACTGACACTAGGTTCCTGAACATAACAGTCTCCTTGGTTCACTTACAGAGTAATGCATTTTTAGGAAATTTCTGATCTACATGTGTCTTCTTAGGGACTTTTCTATTTATCAAAGTGAAGGATACCCATATAATGATAAATACCTCTGTCAATCTGAATCATTTTATAATAGGATATGCTCAATAATTTACAATACCAAATTATCTATCCAGAAGTACACAGCTTTCAATAACATTATATATAATAAACCATTTATACTATAATGACAAAATTAGTCTTGTTCTTGCCATTAGATATTTATATAACAATGAAACTGTATTGAGTGACTTGATAAAGAATTTGTTTTCCACATGGCAAACACATCAGCAGCAACGCATACTTGACTTTGTGGAACAGAATAATATTTCCACAGAATAGCAGAATATAAAAACATCCTAGAGAGAGTGACATCAGCATCATGGTGGAGTGAGTTGTTCTCTCCCCTCTGAGTTACAACCAATTAGACGTCCACTGATCAACAGAGGATTCCCTACACAGCACAACAGGATGCATAAGAGATCCAGGCATCTGTACAGCTGAAGGTAGGTGGACTGGACCCCCAGGAGGCAGTGGTACTAGGGGAGCACACCCCGCCTCCCTAGGAAGCAGCAATCCAGGGCACAGATCCCCACATTGGTCTGTACACCTGCAAGAAAACAGGCATGGCTTGCCCCCAGCCCATCTCCCAGCAGACTTAGCCTCCACACCTGCAAGTGGTCCCAGCAGTGAGGGAGAAGGCAGGCTGGCTTGCAACCTGACCATCTCCCAGTAGATGCACCATGTGTGCCCCTCCTCCTTCCCCAGCAGTCATCAGGTCTTTCTAACAGTAGGGATAATATACAAAACTCGGATTTTCCTGGCTGGGGTGGGGTGCTATGACCTGAATTCTTAAAACACACTGGCTAGTGCCAGAGAGCAGAGGCTGCACTGCAAGCAACAACAAAAACCTCTCCCTGCATAGCCCCTGCACCCCCCTAGTGATGGCAGGTGGAACTTGTGACCAGAGGCTTCCAGAACTACAGAACTGGTGACCCAGAGCCCATTGGTGGTATCCCTGACACTCATGCAGCTCCTCCAGCAGCGAGGGCTGCACACAATTTCCCAGCTCCCTGGGCCCCTGGCAGTAACAGTGACACCTATGAACCCAGTGCCCCTGGCAGCAATGCAACCAGCACCCACAGACAACCCAGGAGCAGCAAAACAGGTGGTGTATGGGGGGCGCAGCAGTGTCCAAGTCCATGGAGAGCCAGTGGAGAAATATGAGACACAGGCAACCCTGGAAGCAGCAGAAGTGCTCGCAGCCTGGAGACACTGGTGGAGACACTTGAGACTAAGGCAAAGGCACCAGCAACCCCAGAGGCACAAGCAGCACAAGGAGGGCAATGATAATGCCCCTGGCAGAGGCAGTGGAGGGGGGAAAGTGCAGGCTCTTAAATACAACCAGAAACAGCACAGAACCAAAGTAACCAAAGCTGTACCCAAATAAGAAAGGTGGTTACTACCACAAACGCGCCAGCAGAAGATCAATTCATCAAACACCATGAAGAACTACAGTAACATGGCAGAACAGAAGGAGAATGACAGCTCTCCAGAAACCAAACTTGAAGTCAGAGAAGTTTACACTCTAAGTGACAGAGAATTCAAAATAGCTGTCATAAAGAAACTCAACAAGTTACAAGAAAACTCAGAAAGACACTTCATTGAGCTCATGAATAAAATTAATAAATAGGAGTACTTCACCAAAGAGATTGAAACTCTATAAAAAAAACAAACAGAAATTCTAGAGATGAAGAACACAATAAATGAGATGAAAAATAATGTAGAAAGCATAAAAAATAGAGCAGACCATATGGAGGAGAGAAGCTGTGAGCTCGAGGATAGAAACTTAGAAATGAGTAGGTGGCGCAGGAGACAGAACTAAGATTTTAAAAAAATGAAGAAATTCTTCAAGAAATATCTGACTCAATTAGGAAAAGTAACATAAGGATTATAGGTATTCCAGAAGGAGAAGACAGAGAGAAAGGAGCAGAAGGCTTATTCAAAGAAATAATAGCTGAGAACATCCCAAACCTGGGGAAGGAGCTGGACTTACAAGTACATGAAGCCAACAGAACTCTTAATTACATCAATGCAAAAAGACCCTCTCCAAGGCATATAATATTAAACCGTCAAAAGTCAATGACAAACAAAAAATATTAAGGGCAGCAAGAGAGAAGAAAATAACCTACAAAGAAACCCCCATCAGGATTTCAGCAGATTTCTCAGCAGAAACCCTACAGGCTATGAGAGAGTGGAATGATATATTCAAAATACTGAAAGACAAAAACTATTAGCCAAGAATACTCCATCCAGTGAAATTATCCTTCAGACATGGATGGAGAAATAAAAGCTTCCCCAGATAAACAAAAGCTGAGGGAGTTCATTACCATTAGACCTGTCTTACAAGAATGTTGAAAGGAGCTCTCCTATCTGAAACTAAACAGCAAAGGTTTACAAAACCTTCAGCAAGGAGATAGACAGACAGAATCAGAAAATTGCAGCTCTATAACAGAATAGGTTAGTAACCACTTAATTATAACATAAAGGATAAAGGGAAAGAAAGCATCAAAAATAACTATAAACACTTCAATTTAGTCACAAACTCACAACACAAAAAAGAACAATTTGTGACAACAAAAACATAGAAGGGGAAGAGGAGGGGGATGGAACATGCTTAGGCTAATGGAGATAAGAGGCTATCAGAAAATGAACTATCTCATCTATGAGATCTTTTATACAAACCTCATGGTAACCAAAAAACAAAAAATCAGAGCAGAGTCACAAATCGTAAATAAAGAGCAAACTGAGAAAACCATCAGAGAAAAACACCAAACTCAAATGACAGACAGAAATACAAGGGAAAAGAAATAAGGGAAATATAGAACAATTGGAAAACAAAAGAGAAAATGGCAGTATTAAGCCCTCATATATCAATAATCACTCTAAATGTATATGGATTGAATTCTCCAATCAAAAGACACAGAGTTGCTGGGTGGATTAAAAAACAAGACCCAACAATATGCTCCCTCCAGGAAACATATCTCAGCTCTAAAGACAAATAGAGGCTCAAAGTGAAGGGATGGAAGATGATAGTCAAGGCAAATGGCAAGCAAAAGAAAGCAGGTGTTGCCATACTTAGACAAAACAGACTTCAGGATAAAAAAGATAAAAAGAGACAAAGATGGGCAGTATATAATGATAAAAGAGACATTCCAATAAGAAGACATAACACTTACTAATATATATGCACCTAACACAGGAGCACCAAAGTATATTAAGCAATAATTAATAGACCTAAAGGGAGAAATTGACAGCAACGTAATAGTAGTAAGGGAACTTAACACCCCACTTACATCAATGAATAGATCATCCAGACAGAAAGTCAACAAGGAAACAGTGGACTTAAAAGAAACACTAGACCAGATGGACTTAATAGATATATATAAAACATTCCATCCAAAAACAGCAGAATATACCCTCTTCTCACAGGCACATGGAACATTCTGAAAGATACACCATATGTTGGGAGACAAAGCAAGCCTCAATAAATTTAAGAAGACTGAAATCATATCAAGCATCTTTTCCAACCAAAATAGTATGAAACTAGAAACCAACTACAAGAAAAACACCAGAAAAGTGACAAAGATGTGGAGACTAAACAACATGCTACTGAACAACCATTGGATCAATGAAGAAGTCAAAGGGGAAATCAAAAAATATCTGGAGACAAACGAAAATGAACATACAACATACCAACTCTTATGGGATGCAGCAAAAGCGGTACTAAGAGAGAAATTTACAGCAATACAGGCCCACCTCAAGAAACAAGAAAAATCTCCAATAAGCAATCTTACACTAGACCTAAAAGAACTAGAAAAAGAAGAACAAACAAAGCCCAAAGTCACTATAAGGAAGGCAATAATAAAAATCAGAGCAGAGGGGCTGGCCCCGTGGCCTAGCAGTTAAGTGCACGCACTCCACTACTGGCAGCCCAGGTTCGGATCCCAGGCGTGCACTGACGCACTGCTTCTTCGGCCATGCTGAGGCCGCATCCCACATACTGCAACTAGAAGGATGTGCAACTACGACATACAACTATCTACTGCGGCTTTGGGGGAAAAGAAAAAAAGGAGGAGGATTGGCAATAGATGTTAGCTCAGAGCTGGTCTTCCTCAGCAAAAAGAGGAGGATTAGCATGGATGTTAGCTCAGGGCTGATCTTCCTCACAAAAAAATTTTAAAAAATAAAGGAATCCTGGCTTAAAAAAAAAAAAAATCAGAGCAGAAATAAATTAAATAGAGACTAAAAAAAACAATAGAAAGGATCAATGAAACCAACAACTAGTTCTTTGAGAAGATAAACAAAATTGACAAACCCTTAGCCAGACTAAGAAAAAAAGAGAGAAGACTCAAATAAATAAAATCAGAAATGAAAGAGGAGAAATAACAAGAGATACCACAGAAGTATAAAGGATTATAAGAGAATACTATGAAAAGCTATCTGCCAACAAACTGGATGACCTGGAAGAAATGGATACATTTTTAGAATCATACAACCTCCAAAACTGAATCAAGAAGAAAGAGAGAATCTGAAGACATCAATCACAAATAAAGAGATTAAAACACCAATCAAAGACTTCCCAAAAAACAAAAGTCCAGGACCAGCTGGCTTCTCTGGTGAATTCTACCAAACATTCAAAGAAGATTTAATACCTATCCTTCTCAAACTATTTCAAAATATTGAAGAGGACTGGACACTTCCTAACTCATACTACAAGGCCAACATTACCCTGATACCAAAACCAGACAAGGACAATACGAAAAAGGAAAACTACAGGCCAATATCACTGATAAACATCGATGCAAAAATCCTCAATAAAATATTAGCAAATTGAATACAACAATACATTAAAAAGATCATACACCATGATCAAGTGGGATTCATTCCAGGGATGCAGGGATGGTTCAACATCTGCAAATCAATCAATGTGATACACCACATTAACAAAACAAGGAATAGAAATCACATGATCATCTCAACAGATGCAGAGAAAGCATTTGACAAGATCCAATATCCATTTCTGATAAAAACTCTTAATAAAATGGGTATAGAAGGAAAGTACCTCAATATAATAAAGGCCATATATGACAAACCCACAGCCAACATCATACTCAATGGTGAAAAAGTGAAAGCCATCCCTCTGAGAACAGGAACATGACAAAGATGCCCACTCTTGCCACTCCTATTCAACATAGTACTGGAAGTTTTAGCCAGAGCAATTAGGCAAGAAAAAGACATAAAAGGGGTCCAAATTGGAAAGGACCAAATAAAACTGCTGCTATTTGTAGATGACATGATTCTCTATATAGAAAACCCTAAAGAATTCACCAAAAAACTATTAGAAATAATAAACAAATACAGTAAAGTTGCAAGGTACAAAATCAACATACAAAAATCAGTTGCATTTCTATACACTAATATAACGAACTAGCAGAAAGAAAAATCAAGAATACAATCTCATTTAATCACAACAAAAAGAATAAAATACTTAGGAATAAATTTAACCAAGGAGGTGAAAGAGCTATACACTGAAAACTATAAGACATTATTGAAAGACATCAAAGACATAAAGAAATGGAAAGATATTCCATGCTCATGGATTGGAAGAATAAACACCGTCAAAATGTTCATATTACCTAAAGCAATCTACAGATTCAGTGTAATCCCAATCAGAATGTCAACGACATTCTTCACGGAAACAGAACAAAGAATCCTAAAATTTATATAGAACAACAAAAGACCCCAAATAGTGAAAGCAATCCTGAGAAAAAAGAACAAAGCTAGAGGAATCATACTCCCTGACTTGAAAATATGCTACAAAGCTGTAGTAATCAAAACAGCCTGGTACTGGCACAAAAATAGACACACAGATCAAAGGAACAGAATGAAAGCCCACATATAAAACCACACATCTATGGATAGCTAATCTTCAACAAAGGAGCCAAGAACATACAACGGAGAAAGGAAGTCTCTTCAATAAATGGTGCTGGGAAAACTTGACAGCCACATGCCAAACAATGAAAGTAGACCATTCTCTTACACCATACACAAAAATTAACTCAAAATGGATTAAAGACTTGAATGTAAGACCTGAAACCTTAAAACTCCTAGAAGAAAATATAGGCAGTACACTCTTTGACATTGGTCTTAGCAGTAACTTTTCAAATACCATGTCTGAGTAGACATGGAGTAGGCACGCCAAAAAGATTCTGCAAGGCATGGAAGCCGTCATCAAAATGGAAAGACAACACATCAACCGGGAGAAAATATTTGCAAATCATATATCTAACAAGGGGCTAATTTCCAAAATATATAAAGAACTCATACAACTCAACAAAAAAAAACCCCCAAACAACCCAATCAAAAAATGGGCAAAGGATATGAACAGACATTTTTCCAAAGAAGATATACAGATGGCCAACAGGCATATGAAAAGATGTTCAATATCACTAATTATTAGGGAAATTCAAATCGAAACTACAATCAGATATCACCTCACACCCATCAGAACGGTTATAATTAAGACAAGAAATAACAAATGCTGGAGAGGATGTGCAGAAAAGAGAACCCTCATACACTGCTGGTGGGAATGCAAACTGGTGCAGCCATTATGGAAAACAGTATGGAGATTTCTCAAAAAGTTAAAAACAGAAATGCCATATGGTCCCGCTATTCCACTTCTGGGTATTTATCCAAAGAACATGAAATCAATAACTCAAAAACATATATGCACCCTTATGTCCACTGCAGCATTATTCACAATAGCCAAGACATAGAAGCGACGCAAGTGCCCATCAACATATGAATGGATAAAGAAGATGTGGTGTATACATACAAGGGAATACTACTCAGCCATAAAAAAAGACAGAATTGTGTCATTTGTGACAACATGGATGGACCTTGAGGATATTATGCTGAGTTAAATAAGTCAGACAGAGAAAGGCAAATACCATATGATCTCACTCATACGTGGAAGATAAACAAATAAACACACAGATAAGGAGAATAGATTAGTGGTTATCACGGGAGAAGGGGGTGGGGGGGAGGGTGAAAGGGGTAAAGGGGCACATATGCATGGTGACAGATAATAACGGGACTGTTGGTGGTGAAAACAATGCAGTCTACACAGAAACTGAAATATACTGATGTATACCTGAAATTTACACAATGTTGTAAGCCAATATGACCTCAATAAAATAATCAAAAACAAAAGAATATTCTAAACGTTAAGAATGCCAATCTTATAAATTACCCATTGTAAAGCACAGAAACAAAACCCTTTTAAAAGAATGCTTTTTAAAAATATAAAAGAATCTAGTCAGCACCCTCAAGTTGCTACCAAAAGTAATGTAGTATATATTTTGAATACTCAAAATCATTACTGTTTCATAAAAAATTGTTAAGTGAGGGCCAGCATGGTGGCATAGTGGTTAAGTTCGCATGCTCCGCTTCGGCAGCCTGGGGTTTGTGGCTTCGAATCCCGGGTGCAGACCTATGCACCGCTCATCAAGCCATGCTGTGGTGGCATCTCATATACAAAATAGAGGAAGAAGGGCACAGATCTTAGCTCAGGGCTAATCTTCCTCAGCAAAAATAGGAGGATTGGCAATGGATGCTAGCTCAGGGCCAATCTTCCTCATCCCACCCCCCCCCCTAAAAAAAAAACTGTTAAGTGAAATAACTTAAAGAGTCCGTACAATTAGAGCTCAGTTTCAAAAACTTGTTCATTCTATAACTCTAAACTAAGTCAATTATTTTCTTATTATTCAAATGTTAAGACATTAGCTCAGTTGCAGTAGATAACTTAAAGATATACCTTTAAGAGCATTTAGTTTCAGGTACGATTTGGGGATATTTCAGTTTCCATGTAGGAAAACATGGTTTAACCACTGTGGCAGTCTACACATTTTTCACAAGAGCTAATTATAAAACTTAAGCAGAAAATAAAAACACAAAACAGCATTATTCTATAGAAATTTGATGTCTATAATAATAAAATAAACAATGTCAATATTACTATATCTGATTCCATAAGTAAATGTTATTTAATTTCATATTATATCTTTATCTATGACCTGAAGATGACAACTTTTAATATCAATGATAAAATAGTGCCCAAAGTTGCATAAACTCTCTAACACAGGCAGATACTACTCAAATTGAACCAGTTTAGAGGCCATGTTGTCTTAAAAGTTATATAATGGATTTTCCCACTGTGACTTTTAAATACTAAGAATAAATTTTCTTAAAATGTAATTAGGAAAACAATACATTAGGGAATCATAGTAAACCTCTGATTTTAAAAACTTTATTACTTCGTTTTTTATTTGTTGAGTTGCATTTTAAAAGAGAAAAATAGAGAAAGAATGAATATGAATGAATGGCACCTCTGAATTTGAAGCGCAGCCAAGGGCTACCTCAGGGGAATAAGCAGATTGGGAAGGAGACATCATTTTACCACCTGTCCTCTTGTCCCATGGTCTCAAAGGCACTTTTGGGGGGCATGAAATGTGCTCAGTGAAAGAAACTGTTCTCCTTGTTCCCCACACCCTCTAAGCTCCGCCACGGCTAGGAGAAGAGGAGAGAGGGAAGAATAAAGAAAAAATACTACCAAACAGGTACTGCAGAATATACTGAGGTCCAGACTTCCTGTCTCTGCAAGTTCAACTATTGTCTGTGAATTAAAAACATAGAGATATTTTATTCAAAACGGAACAATGTCTACCAACTACTGTGCCATCAATATGAATCAATAAACACGATGTTCATCTTTAATTAACCCATGTTTTCAGCTCAAAATAATAAAATCTTTTGTTCATTTACTTAGATTATAAATTTGGTTTCCTAAGTACCTGGCTTATAGACGAGGGGTTCCCTGGATCATATACACAAATATTTCAGTTATTGGAACAATATATCTGCATTGTCAACCAATTTATTGGCCTTCAAGTTTATACTATATTTCAGCAAACATTTAGTGAATGCTGAGGCTTTATAGAGATGTTTAAAATACTGTATTTGTTCCTCAAAGCAATCACAGTAGCCTTACAAAGGAGAGAAACATGAAATTATAAAATGTCATGGAAGTGTAAGGACAGGATCACAAGAGCACCAAGGGTGAGCACCAACTACACATAATCTCAGTTTGGTTTGAAACTTCTTCACATTCTAAGAGTTTCTTCCTTTGTACTCTATCTGCTATAAATACTGCTAATTTGTCAGTTAAACATGTGACTAGTTAGATTCTATCTTGCTACCTTTTTCTTTTGTTCTTCTGTAGCTTTAATAATCCCTGGATCTGATTTCCAAGATTTTCCAAAATTGTAGAAAAGTGCAACACTATTGGCAAGGAATGGAAGATGGATAAATAAAAAGTTGAGATGTGCCTAAAGTCAAGGAATATAACGAAGCGATGATAAATGAGTTACTATCATACATAAACTCATAATCCACAAAATTTTACCACAAAAAAAAAACACACCAACCAATCAAACAAAATACAAGCTGGTTTACCTATGACATCAAAATAGATACATTTCTCCATTATGTTCATAACTAAATGTAAAAATTAAAAATAATTACTTCTTTACAAACTGTAAATCATGTAGGTTAGGCTTATCTAACACTTTTTAAAAATCAGTGAATACATTAAAAACTCAGTGAATACACTATTTTTAAATGATTATTTCTTTTGACAAAAATGAAGGGACTTCTCATGTTCAAAGTTATTAACATATTACTTTATCTATATGCATTAAAATCTTTATATATCTACTAAACACTTCAGATATCATACCCATATATTTTAAAGATTGCTTTTAAATTCTCTCCATTGCCTTTTTTGAACACATTCAAGTTGATTTTAATTTTAGAAAAGATATATATAAACTTGCTTAAAATAAAAATAGTTTCTATGTTCACATTTTCCTACCTAATGAAAATATAACAAATGTACTAGGCATTTATAAATAGAAGTGAAGAATCAAGACTATTTTAAATAACACTAGGAAAAATCAAGCAATGTTGCTAGAGCAACAGAGTTCCAGACAAAATATCTGGGATACTTTATTTTCAAGATTTTATGTAGGTACAAGTATCATACAAGAATTTTGTAAGATTTTTTGACATTATCACATATACACATCATTTACATTTCTCATGAAGCAAAGATAAAAAGAACGGCTTCTTGAATGAAATGATCATATATTTGTTTGGTAAATACCAAAACACTAAACCACCACTTAAAATAGAGGAGAAAAAAGGAAGGAGATATAGAGTAGTTATTATCACCTGCCATATACAAGTGATTTCTCTTTCTCCCTTCCTTTATTTTCTCCCCACTTCCACCATCCTTATTCCACAAAATCCACTGATATAACCAGCACAGAATAAACAAGAAGTCCAATTTTCAGCTGTTCCAATAGCTAAAAGTCTCGAGTATAAAGCTGAGTACATGTATGTGCAAAGAATGCCGAACCATGGCATTTTTTTAGGGGTGGTACCTTTACTTACCATAACAGTTTCAAAAAGGTGCTAACATAAATAATAGGTCAGGTTCTTACGGTCTGGATTAAATTTGTAAGGGGCTAACTATCAGCTCAATAAATAACTACAGATTTCAAAGGGACTTATTTAGGAATTAAATATCAGATGAACTTAAAGAATTTCTTTGCTTGTCCTTCAAAGGTAAAGAGATTAGATATCTTCAAATGGTAGTTTGAAATTAGCTTGAGCAATAGGTGCAGATCAGTTAATTTTAAAAATTTAACTGAAATAGGCAAAATAGCATGGTTGTTTTTCTGTAAAGGTTTAAAACCACCTTTATTCCTGATGAAAATTAAAAAATACTAAAAAGTATAAAGACAAAAACAATAACGCCACCCAGAGATAACTTCTTTTATTTTTGGCACTGTGCATTTTTTATCATAATTGAGATCATAGTGTTTTTATTAACATTAATAAAATAAATAACTTATTAATCACCAATTACGTGCCAGTCAAGCTGCACAAGAACCCGATGATAAACCCCACCGCTATCCCCACTTTACAGATCACAAAACTGAGGCAGAGGTTAATTAAACAATCCAAGGTTACAGAGTGAATTAGAGGTGGAACTGATATTAAGACCCAGGCTCTTATTATCAATGCTATTCTGCTTCCTCGAAGTGCTTAGTATCTTTGGGTATGAACATTTTTAAGGCCTGATATATATTTTTATACTGTCAGATTATTTCCAGAAGGAGATACCAATTTATAACCCCACTAGCAACACATATTGCTTGCATTAGCATTGAGTAAAGAATAAAATGTTGCCAATTTTAGAGGCAAAAGAGGCATTATTT
The DNA here is from genome assembly GCF_057802395.1 of Ceratotherium simum simum. Classification (NCBI taxonomy): domain Eukaryota; kingdom Metazoa; phylum Chordata; class Mammalia; order Perissodactyla; family Rhinocerotidae; genus Ceratotherium; species Ceratotherium simum. Next base: position 42,979,440 of record NC_141924.1, read on the forward strand.
TATTGTCTTAATTTATATTTATGCTTTTATGCTTAAACCGTCCTCCAATTAGAGACGAAAGAAGTATTTGTCATCAGTGTTTTTAAATGCTTATAGAATCATTTTTTACATCTAACTTTCTAATCTACTTGGATGTTATTTTCATGCCTGCTGTGAAATGCAGCTCTAATTTATCATAATACCCAAAAAAATGAACCAAAAACAGTAAATCAAACAAACCAACTGCCCCACAAAATACCAGAACAACTTTGGAAAGGGGACAAGCCACATTATACCGTAAAGTTCAAGCTGGATGTCCAGGAAAGAAGATTCTGGTGAGGCAGGCTGCCTGGGGTAGTCCTTAATCCTGCCTCCACCTGTATAGTTAGTATGAAAGACGTAGATGAGAAGACAAAGTCAGAATTCTCATCAATCCCACCCAGGTCTTCTGCTCTGGACTAAATCGTGTCCCCTACCAAATTCATACGTTGAAGCCCTAACCTCTAACGTGACTGTATCCGGAGATAAGGTCCTTAGGAAGCAATTAAGGCTAAATGAGGTCATAAGGGTAGGACGCTAATCTGACAAGCCTGTGACCCTATGAACGAAAGGAGAGAGAGAGATCTCTCTTGCTCTCTCCTTGCCATGTGAGGACCCAGGGAAAAGGTGGCTGTTCGTAAGCCAGGTATATCAAGGCTGATACTGCAACTGAATGAGGAAAGGGTATGCTGGAGCAACGACTTCTCTAATAAGCAAAAAAGATACTGACCCCTCCCCTCACATCATTCCTTATACACAGTAGTCAAATACACACGATAAATAAGAGAGTATCTTTAATGACTTCAGAGAAACTTTTGCACATGTGCACAAAAAAAAGATATACAAGAATATTTATAGCAATATTTTTGGAATTCACAGAAGGTGGTGATTGGGTACTTGAAGATAGGCATTAAAAAGCTTAGAGAATATTAGAAGGAAACTAGGAAAAATACACAGTAAACTGAAGGAGTCCTAAGAGTAAACTATAGAAAAAAATGGTTAAAAGGAAAATGCATAGAAGAGAATGATGAAAATTATAATTCTGTACTCTCTTCATTTTTATATATGTAATCATCCAGGGCTCTAGAAGTTCTTCATATCTATCTTTAGTTTAAAAACTTTATTTAACTTAAAATCTGATTGAAAAACTATTTTTAGACATAAAATTTCTAATAACCTACCATTAATATTTCAAAAGTGGTGCCAACCACAGTTGACTATCCTGGCTATGACAGTGAATTTTAGAGTTGATTATTATAAACGAAGCATAGTCAATAAACAAAATTTTCAAATACATAAAAGGATGAGAAACAAAATAAAATCACTCATGAATCTAACACTCAGAGATAACCACAGCTAAAATTACATGTACTCACTTGCAGCTTTTTGCATTTTAAAATTAGAATCATGCTGTAAATATAATTTAGGATGTTTCTGCTTATTATATTCTAAGTATTAGCCCATATCATTAAGTCTTAGAAAAGCATTTTAATGGCTATTTTATCCCACACCATATGTAGTGTAACTGATAGAACTCTCCCCCTATTCAGGTTGGATATTTATGTTATTTCCATTTTTTCCCTATTATAATAGTGCCATGACAAACATCCTAGTAAATAAATCTTTGATCATATCTCTGATTATTTACTTATGAATGATTAAGAGATCATTAAGAGAGATTTAAAGCTCTTTCTACAGGTTGCCAAATTGCTTTCCAGAAGGGTTTACGAACTTCAAATCATGTTCCGAGTATAATATAAGGACATTTGAAGATACACTGTATCAGGTCAAAAAGCTGGGTTCTACACCAGACCCTTGATAATCACCTATGTGACTCTGAGCAAGACATACAACTTCCCTGAACCTCAATTTTCCATCAGTTAAAAAACAGCATTATGATTTCTGTGGTTTGTTTTTTTAGTCTCAAAGAATTGTTCTGAGAACCAAGTAAAATAATATATCTGAAACAGCTATAAACAAAAAAGCACTGAATTAATGTAAAGTATATATGGGGTGATAATAATTTAATGAACACTAGAAAAGAGTAAGAACTTATTTATTAAAAGTTTATATCAATATAAAATTCATCACCACCATAAAAATACTTATTAAAGTGGATATCCTATTATGAAAAACTAAAAGTTCATACAGTTGATCCTCACGCCGACTCACTACAATTTATTTGTCACCCCACAATCAACACTCACAGTCCTTTTCAGTCATTCGTGGACACTCGCAAAGTGGCAAAAAATACGAATCACCCGTCCCACACATTCCCAGCTGAGTTGACAAGGTGATACTCTGCCTTCTTGTTTCAACTCTCATATTGTAAATAAGTGTTCTTTCTGTGATTTATTTAGTGCCACATTTTTCGCATTTTTGCGCTTTTTGTTGATGATTTTGCTTTTTAAAATGACCGACAAGTGTAGTGCTGAAGCGCTGTCTAATGTTCGTAAGGGCAAGAAGACTGATGACAAAGAAAATGTGTGCATCAGACATGCTTTGCTCAGGCATGGGTTATAGTGCTGTTGGCCATGAGTTTGATGTTAATGATCAACAATAAATATTAAATTTGGTGTTTAAACAGAAACACATAAAACAAGGTTATGAACTGACTGGTTGACAAAAATGTTGTGATCAGAAGCTTGCAGGAATTAACCTTCTTCTTCCCCTGCGAGCAATGGGTTCAGTATTTGGTAAGTCAGTGTTTCCAGAGACTATATAACATAACTACTGTGAACAATGAAAAATGACTCTAATTCTATTTTTCAAAACTAGTGTTAACCAGCTTTAATTAAGGATATGTAATCATGAGTTGCAGGAGGCAAGTGGTAGAAGCAACAACAAAGAGGCTGAGGTCAGCAAGAGAGGTAGTCCCTGACAGCTGCTGCCGTTTTATCTCTGTACCTTAGTCATTACCTTGTATCAGGAACCTCATAGCTCTTTCCTGTCTGACATCCTCTGTGCTGCCATTGTAAATTATTCTGGGCTCTTTTCTGTTGCCTTTCTGCTCCACTCTCTGGTCTCAGAAATTTAATACTAAAAACAAAAAATGTAGCTCTGAAATCATACAGGGCCTAGATAGATGGTTCTTTTATAACATAGAGAAGTATCAAGTTTTTTTTGGATAATCAGAATTTAACCTTATTTGTGATTTCATTCCACATTCCATGAGCATCATACACACATACACAAACATTCAAATAAAAAACTATAAATGCATATTTAAAGTCCATTTGGACACAAACTTAATTAGATTTAAAAGTCATGCATAAATAATAACAAGCACTTATTTAGTACTTTTTACGTGTCAGGTATGTCTTAAGCTCTATTATATTCATCCTTTCAAGAATTCTGAGACAGTGCTATGATCATCCTTCCCTTATGCACAAGTATAAAACTTAGGATTCTCATACTACAATTTTTATTTGAAAATTAACACAGGCAATTTACTCCGTACATTTAAAAAATGAATTATATGCCAATCTATTTGAAAGGCAGAATTATTCAAATAAGGCAAGTTAAATAGACTTGACTGTTCTACCCTTCCCTTCAAGATCTACCTCTCACATTCTCAACTTCTCCGCTTCGGAAACTTGCATAGCTATTTTACACTCTCTCCAAATAAAGAAAAGAAAAAGGAAAAAATTCAAATTATACTATATAAAACTCTCTGGCATAAAATTTTCATTATTTGGTAATCTACTAACTTTTCTGCTTTTCTCCACTTACATGCATAACAGATTAAGAGAACAGCAACAGTCTAAAATTATTTTGAGATGTGAATCTGACTTTTTTTCTTGAACATAAAATTTACTGTCCAATTTAGGAAACAAAGTTAGAAAATATGTCTGGAATACTAAAGTCACTTCAGAGGTCAGTACTTTTTATAAATCTAAAATAGATGAGGTAATAAAAACAAGCAGATCTGTTTTACTCACACTAAATGTCCCAATAAGACAATTCTAATGCTCAATAAATCCCTGAGCAACAATTTTATGTCAAAGTATAACACTAAGCCAGAACGAGCTAGTGAAAACCACAACATGGAAAAATTTCAATAGATACTTATGTTAAGAAATTATTTTAAAATAATTCTGAAAGTAATCATATAAAGCTGTAAAAATAAAAGAATTACAAGTGCAGCTACAATTCTGTGCCTTGTTCTCAAAAAAAAATAAGCATATTTTGTTCAATTAAAATACAAAACAACTTAACAAAAAGAATACAGTATTATAACACGCAAGACTGTGAAGTGAAACCATGTATTAATTAAAATTGTTCAGAACAATTACAAGTCATCGATAACTGCATGCCATTTAAAACATTATTTTATATACATTATAGTAATGTTTTGAAAAATGATTAACAGACACTTATGAAATATTAGCCTTTATTATAATAAATCAAACTGTCCAACTGATTGATCTATGTTAATAATATCAAAAGTTGACATTGGCCTTATTTCTTTGATACACACACATGCACACACACACATTTACAATTTCAAATTATACTACTTTTTAAAAGTATATTACATTGAAACAATTTGCTAAAGTTAGTAAATATTTGAAGATACAGCATTATATGCTTTTCATGAAGCAAAAGAGAAAATTAACTGTTACCTACTACAGCAAAATAACAAGTTGTGAAATTAAGAAATATTTAGAAAAAATAGTTTGATACTAAAACATGAAAATCACAGTTTAGTAGAAAGGTTTGGGATATGTGCTATAGAATCAAACAAGTACATATGTCTTTCCCAGCTTTACCAGAAACTAGCTATGTGGCCCTGAGCAAAGATAATACCTCAACCTATTTAAGTTTAAATTTTTTCATCAATAAAATGGAGATAACAATACTAAAATATACGATGTGTATTAAATGAGTACAAAGTATTTAAGAAAATGCCCTTTAAACACTCAGTAAATGGTAGCTATTATTATTGACGTTATTAAAAGCAGCTTTCAAAAGCAATCTATTCAATATAAAACATTTAAAAACAATATTTACATTAGTTCACACTTATTTTTCTAAGAATACTGTTCTACTGTAGCAAATCTTGAGTAGTTCAGTCCTAATGTTAAATTATTATTAAACATTTGTTTAAAAAACAAACGAAAATTGCTTTAGATATGATCTTTATAACCAAAGGATATCATTCCAAAACCAGAAGAACCATGTCACGTACATCCAGAATTTGGTTGCCAAATATATTCCAAGGGGCAGTGCACTATGCATTGAATGATCAAAAAAAGATCTGTAAACACAAGTTTTGTAAAATTTGAGCTCTATATTTCATTGTAAAAATGAATATTTATTTATCTAAATGAAAATTACACATTCTATGTAGTAAACTCTGGTTTAACCAAAATCCACAAGTCCAGGCTGCTTAAATACTAAGACTGTTTTCATACTAATCAACAATAAGTTAACAGCTGAATGACTCAGCAAGATTCTGAAGCTCCTTTTAATTCACCAAGAGTTAAAATTATATTCCATTTACTTTTCAACTTCAGAATTTCAGGGTATTCCTATTCTTTTAACTCAATACGTCACTTTAGTATACAGTCATGTGCCTCATAACGACATTTCGGTCAACAACAGACCACATATATATAACAGTGGGCCCACAAGATTCATACCACATAGCTAGGTGTATAGTGGGCTATACCATCTAGGTTTGTCTAAGTACATCCTATGATGTTCACACAACAACGAAATTGCCTAACGACGCATTTCTCAGAAAGTATCCCTGTCGTTAAGCAATACATGACTGTGTGTAGTAACTCTAACATTCAGCATATTATTGACCAAAGACATTATAATTTTGACACATGAGTGCAAAGCAATCCTCAAATTTTTCTCTGTTTCATCATTTCTCCTTACCTACACATTTCCATTAAGCTTTCGGCACATCTTTTCAAATACAATGAACTGGCTAATTTAGTGGAACTGAACATCACTACTTACAGTATTTAAGAAAAATAAATATTAATAAATGTTATTAAAAATAAGCAAGATCGGGGCTGGCCCGGTGGTGCAAGCGGTTAAGTGCATGCTCCGCTGCAGCGGCCCAGGGTTCACCAGTTCGGATCCTGGGCACGCACCGACGCACTGCTTGTAGAGCCATGCTGTGGCCGCATCCCATATAAAGTAGAGGAAGACGGGCACGGATGTTAGCTCAGGGCCAATCTTCCTCAGCAAAAAGAGGAGGATTGGCATCAGATGTTAGCTCAGTGCTGATCTTCCTCACAAAAAAAATAAATAACAAGCAAGATCAACCATTCACGTAGGCTGAATAGAAAGTCTTGGTGATTTTCTATTTATAAAAGCCATTGGAGCTCCTATAAACACTAAAATTGAGATTAATTACCTAGAATTAAGCCCCTTTCTGGGAGTTAACACATTAGTGTATTACAAGTCACTCTCATCTCTGGGTGAATTATTTTCAGAAGTTTTTTTTTTGAAAATCAGGTGAAAACAAGGTACTAAAGGAATGGAAATTAGGTGGAAATCTAAGGATAGGAAGAAAAGGGAATGATCACAATGTTTAAAGAAAAAAGAGAGAGGAGAAAACTTTTTTAAAAAACTGAGCCTACTTGATATGCTTAGACTCTACCCTCTACTAAAATCAAACCTCTTTCTTGCATATTGCCTACGACCAAAGAAAATATAATTCCTATGGAAAGATAAGCCCAAGCATTATAATTACCCGGAAATAAGCAATATGTATATTACATTTAGAGTTCAACAAACTCAAGTACACATCTACTGAAATGTTTTAAAAATATTTTAGCCTTAAAAATTAGATGCTAGACTTCGTCACTGAAAGCACCTTTACAATCATTTTAACAACAATGTTAAAATTTTAAAAGATTTCACATATAAATTTGCCAAAATTCTTTAACATTAAATTAAGACCAAACATGTTACATAAAGTCAATGTTCTAAACATACAAAACATTAATTTTATATAGCAGGGTCCAAATTATATTCTTTCATGTACAGTTAAAAATATAATTAAAAACAACACACTTACTTTGAAAGAAATTGTACTGTAGCCCAAACACCACCATACATTAGCCCTTTAATGAGCCAAGAATCAATATTTAGGTCTGCTATAAACCCAACCAGCCAAATAACTAAGAAAGGAGTTCCGAGCATTACTTTCTGCCGAAATTCCTGTAGAGAAAAAAAAAAATTAGAAGCTTTTCCACGTTCCAAGCAACCTCAGTATGAACCACTGTTACCTTTGTGAAAACATGCAACAGAGGGTGAAATTCATTCATTCATTCATTCAAATGTGCCTACACACTATGTGTGTACTATTCAAGGTGTGGTCTCTATCTTCTAGAGACAGGCATTAAACAAACTATTTAAAAGTACTTGGTTAAAATTGTGGAAAATGAGAACAGAAGCTATAAGAGTGGGTCTAGATAGTCAGATATAAAAGATAGCAAGTACCACCTGCTAACACGTGGGCAGGCTAGAAAACAGTTCATGACAAATACCACCCTATTTTACCATGGGCACTGATAACTAGAGAGAAAAGGACAACAAGAATGACTGATGGTCTAAGAACTGTATCAGAGAAGGAAACCTGAGGATGCTTAGCCTGGAGAAAACATTTTGAATGACACATACAAACAGTATATTAAAACCTTAAAATGAGAAAGAGAATAAAATCAAACAATCTACAGGGTACTAGACCCCACAGAATGGAGATTATGTGCCTCTGAACACATATCAAAGCAGAGTGCTTAATATTCCAGAGGTCATTCCATTTCATTTTTATACTCGTCTGGTTGTTACCAAGTCCATACTTCTAAGTATGAAACCTATCTACTTCCTTGTGACATCTATCACAATTGTATCCTCAGAGCAACACAAAATAAGTCTATTATTGCCTCTTCCACACAACAGCCCTTCACAAACTTATAGGCAGCTATCAAGTCTCTCGAGTTACCTTAGTTGATAAAACTATCTAAGATCTAACAAAGCTCAGAGTGTAAATATTACTTTCCTCATTGATTATTTACCTTTCTGCAGGTTAACATTATATTACACTTTTTTTACCACCTCTTTCACTGTTGGCTTCTAGTGAAACACTTTTTAATATAAATGGCCACATCTTTCCCACTAGCCATTGTAATTCATTTTCTGACCTAAACTTGCAATTTTAACTTAGACAAATAATTAAACATATCAACTTCAGAGTTTAACTTTACGCTGTAGTAAAATAACTAAGCCTTCTAATTGGTTTTTTCATCTTTAGTATGTGTGAATTTTATATCAAGACGTTAGAGAAGATTTATAACTGGGAGAAGAGAGTGTACGGATGAGGGTAGATATTGATGGGAGAGAAGGTGAACATGTGTCATTTGAAAAAGTATTTTCTAAAATTATCTGTAATTTGGCTTGTTATTAGTCAAGACACTTGTTTCCCTCAGCAGTGGCCACATTTTTTATTAAAAATTAATATACAAATTACATATAGTAAAATTCACTTTTTTGTGTACAGTTCTCTGAGTTTTGGTTAACATACACAGTTGTGTATACAGCACTAAAATCAAGACACAGAACAGTTCTATCAAGCCCTGAAATACTCTGTGACCTAGTCCCAGCCCCTGACAAACACTAATCTGATTTCTGTCCCTATATTTTTTCCTCTGCAGGAATGTCATATAAATGGAATCATACTGAATGTAATCTTTTAAGTCTGGCCTCTTTCACTTAAGGAATGCATTTGACATTCATCCATGTTGCGTGCATCAGTAGTTTGTTCCTTTTTAACACTGAGTAGTATTCTATTACAGGATATATCAGTTTGTTCACCCATTCCCCAGCTAAGGGATTAGGGTTGTTTCCAGTTTTTGACAACTGTGAATAAAGCCATTATAAACATTTGTATACAGGTTTTTGTGTGAACATAAGTTGATTTCACTTGGATAAATACCGATGCATGGGATTTCTGGATTTTTTTTTCAAACTGTCATTTAACATACATATTATAATATAAAGATGTAATGGTGATGTGCTGCTTCTGCAGATATGAGAGATCTATTTTATCTTACATTTTATTATGGAAATTCTCAAATACAGTCGTCCCTCAGTATCTGCAGGGAATTGGTTCCAGGACCCCTGCAGATACCAAAATCCAGGCATGTTCAAGTCCCTCACACAAAATGGCACAGTATTTGCATATAACCTATGCACATCTTCTCGTATACTTTAAATTAGCTCTACATTACATATAATTCCTAATACAATATAAATGGTATGTAAATACTTGTTATACTGTACTGTTTAGGGAATAATGACGAGAAAAGAGTCTGTACATGTTCAGTACAGATGCAACTATTGTAGGCCTTTCTATCCGAGGTTGATTGAATCCATGGATTTGGAACCTGCAGATATGGAGGGCCGACTATATACAGTAAATTTGAAAGAATTTTATAGTGAATACCTATATATCAACCACATCGACTCTATAATTCAGTAATCAATTTTTTGATTAAACTTTTTATTTTGAAATAACTGTAGATCCACATGCAGTTGTAATAAATAACACAGACAGATCTCAAATATCCTTTACCCAGGTTCCCCCAATTGTTAAAATCTTGCAAAACAGTAGTACAATATCACAACCAGGATACTGATATTTACACAGTGAAGATACACAGTATTTCCATCACTGCAAGAATTCCTTATGTTGGCCTTTTATAGCAACTTCCTCCCTACCCTATTCCCACTCCCCTAGTAACCTCTAGCAACCACCAATCTGTTCTACATTTCTATAATTTTATTTGTCATCTCAAGAATTTTATACAAATGGAATTATACGGTATGTACTTTCATAGGATTGGCTTTTTCACTCAATGTAATTATCTGGAGTTTCATCCAGGTTACTGCATGCACCATTAGTTCATTTTCTTTTACTGGTGAACAATATTCCATGGTATGAACGTACCACAGTTTGCTTAACCATTCACCCATTGAAGGACTTTGGGATTATTTCCAGTTTGGGGCTATTATATGAATAAAGCTGCTACAAACGTTTTGTGTGTGAACATAAAATTTCATTTCTCTGGGATAAATGCCTAAGAGTGCAGTTTCTGGGCTGTGTGGTAATTGCATGCTAAGTTTTTTAAAAGGAACTGCCAACTGTTCTCTAGGGTACTGTACTGTTTTACATTCCTACCAGCAATGGATGAGTAATCTAGTCTCTCTGTACCCTCACCAGCATTTGGTGGTGTCACAGCTTTTTATTTCAGTTATGCTGATAGGTGTATGATAGTAAGTCGCTGTGGTTTTAATTTGCATTTCCCTAATGACTAATGATGTTGAACATCTTTTCTGTGCTTATCTGCCATTTTTATATCTTTTTTGGTGAACTATCTTTTCTTGTCTTTAGCCCATTTTCTAATTGGATTGTTTGATTTCTCACTGTTGAGTTTTGAAAGGTCTTTATATATTCTGGAAACTAGTCATTTGTTGGATATGTGGCTTGCCAATACTTTCTCCCAGTCTGTAGTTGTCTTTTTGTCCTAGTAACATCGTCTTTTGTGAAATAAAATTTTTAATTTTGATTAAGTCCAACTGATCAGTTTTTACCTTTATGGATCATGCTTTTCGTATCAAGGGTAACTCTTTGCCTAGCGCTAGATTTTGATGATTTTCTCTCTTTTTTTCTAAACGTTTTATAGTTTTACACTCCACATCGAAGCCTGTGAACCATTCTGAGGTAATTTTTTCATACGGTGTGAGGTTTGAGTTGTTTTGTTTTTTGCCTATGCGTAGCCTTTTCAACAAATGATGCTGGGGCATTTGGATATCTTTCCTCCACTGAATTGCTTTTACACTTCTGTCAAAAGTCAGTGGGCATATCTCTGTGGTTCTATTTCTGGGCTCTCTATTCTCCTCCATTGATCTGTCAGTTTATTCCTTCAGCAAGACCACACAATCTTGATTCCTGTAGCTCTATAGCAGGTCTTCAAATTGCGTAGAGTGATTCCTCTTTTTCAGAATTGTTTTAGCTATTCTAGGTCTTTTGTCTTTACATAAATTTTAGAATAATATTGGTACTATAGATAAAAAATCTTGCTGGAATTTTTGTTTAATTGTATTAAATCTATATATCAATTTGGGGACAAGTGACATACTCACTATGTTGAGTCTTTCAATTCATGAACACAGTACGCTTCTCCATGTATTTGTATCATCTCTGATTTATTTCATTGGCATTTAAAAATTTTTAGTATACAAGTTTTTTTACCTGTTTGGTTAGATTTACACCTAACTATTTAAATTTTTTTTTTGAGCGATACTAAGACACTAAGTAGTACCGTGTTTTTAATTTCAGTGTCCACATGTTTATTGCAAGTATACAGAAATAAAATAGATTTTTACATATTTATCTTATATCCTGTGACCTTCCTGAACTCATTTATTAGTTCTAGGAGTTTATTTTATAGAGTCCTTGGGATTTTTCTATATAGACAATAATGTCAACCACAAACAGGAACAATTTTATTATTTTTTCCTTTCTGATTTATTTGCCTTTTAATTTCCTTTTCTTGCTTTATTCACTAGCTAGAACTTCCAGCACTACGCTAATAAGAGGAGTAAGAGGGATATGCTTGCCTTGTTCTTGATCTTAGGGGGAAACCATTCAGTCTTTCACTATTGAGTATGATGTTAGTTGAAGGTTTTATACATGCTCTTTATAAAGTTCAGGAAATTCTCTTCTGTTCCTATTTTTATGCGAGTATTATCATGAACGGATATTGATCTTTATCAAATGCTTTTTCTGCATTGATTGATATAATCATGAGATTTTTTCTTCTTTGTTAATATGGTAGATTACATTGAATAATTTTTTAATATTAAATGAGCCTTGCATCCCCGGAATAAACCCAATTTGGCCGTGATGCATAATTCCTTTTATATATTGCTGCCTTCTATTTGTTAAGGATTTTTGAGTCTATATCCATGAAGGAGACTAGTCTATAATTTTCTTTTTTGTGCCGTCTTTGTCTGGTTTTGGTAACATATATTGTTTCCATTCTGCTACTTGCCTGTATAAGCAACTTGCTGATATTCTTATATGTGAAGTGAGTTTCTTACACACAGCATATAGTTGGGTCAAATTTTATAATCCACACTGCCAATATCTATCTTTTAATTGGTATATTTAGACCATTTACATTTAATGTAATTATTGATATGTTAGAGTTTAAGTCTATAATTTTGTATTTTGTTTTCTATGTGATTTTCTGTTTTCTTTTTCCTGCCTTATGGTGGGTTACTGGGAAGTTTTTTAGAATTCTATTTTGGTTTATACCTATAGTGTTTTTGAGTATATTTCTGTATCTTTTTTAGTGGTTACCCTAAGTATTACATTATATAAACATATCACAGTGTACTGGTGTCATCGATTTTACCAGTTCTAGTGAAGTGTGGAAACCATACCTCCCTTTATGTCCCTCTGCCCTCCCCTGTTTATACTGTAAAGTGTCTCAAATACGTTCTCTACGTACATTTAGAGCCACATCAGACAGTATTAGAACTCTTGCTTCAACTGTCAAGCATAATTTGGAAGACATAAGATGAGAAGGAAAGTCTACCATATTTACCCATAATTTTGCTTACCCTGATGTTATGTTTCAAGATTCTGTCATCATTTCCTTTCTGTTTAGAGAACTTCTCTTAGCCATTCTTTTAGCGTAAGTCTGCTGGCGACAAATTCTCTTAGCTTTCCTTTATCTAAGAATGTGTTGATTTTTCCTTTATTCCTGAAAGATATTTTCATTGGATATAGGATTCTAGGTTCACAGTTCTTTCCATTCGGCACTTGGAAAACATGCCAGTTCCTTCTGGCCTCTATGGTTTCTGATGAGAAATCCGCTATCATTTGAATTGTTTTATCCCCATCTGTAAGGGGATTTCAGGCTTTTTATTTTTTGGTCTTTAGTTTCCAGAAGTTTGACCATGATGTGTTTGGTGAGGATTTCTTTGAGTTTTTTCTGTTTAGGGTTCATTCCACTTCTTAATCACTAGGTTTGTCTTTTGCCAAATTTGGGGAGTTTTTGGCCATTATATCTTTGATAACTTTTTCAGCCCCACCCTCTTTCTCTTCTTCTTCTGGGACTCCAATCACATTAATGTTAGATATTCTGTTATAACCACAGGTTCCTGAAGTTCTGTTCATTTTATTTTTTTCAGTTTATTTCCTTTTGTTATTCAAAATGGGTAATTTTTATTGTTCTATCTTCAAGGTCATTGATTTTTTCCTCTGTCCCCTCTATTTCTGCTGTTGAGCCCATCCATTGAGTTTTTTTTCTTTTGGTTACTGTAATTTTCAGTTTTAAAATTTCCATTTGGTTCTTCTTTGTATTCCATTTCTATATTTCTACTTCTATACTGAGACTCTATTTTTTATTTGTTTCAAGCATGTTCATAATTACTCACTGAAGCTTTTTATGATGGCTACTTTAAAATCTTCTGTCAGATGATTCTAACATCTCTGTCATCATGTTGTTGGCATCTATTGATTCTCTTCGTTCAGTTTCAGATGTTCTTGGTTCTTGGTATGATGAGTGATTTTCGTTTGAAACCTGGACATTTTGGGTATTAGGAGACACTGGATTTTACTTAAACTTTTCCTTTTAGAAGGATTCCTGTGATGTAGCTTGGCAGGGGGAGAGGAGTGAGGCATCTTCTCATTACTGCCAGGTGGGGTGGAAGTCCCAGATCCCAACTTGGCCTCCACTGACAGCTGAGGAGGGCTTCCCATTACTGTTAGGCAAAGGTGGGACTTCCAGCTCTCCACTATAACTCTATTGATACCTCCCTGGCTGGGAGGGTCAGGAGCGCCTCATTACTGTTTCCTCTGTGGTTTCCACTGATACAGCAGGCGATGGGACCTCAACAGTCAGTGGGGTGAAAGTCTGAACTCTCTACCTGGCCTTCTCTGACACCACCCCGGGAGAGAAGTTGGGGAACCTCATTACAGCCTGGTAAGGGTAAAGTTACACCTTTGCTGGTATGAGTCAGGGTGGAGCCACAGTTTTTTCCGTAGTGTTTAGCTGTAGTAGAAAGTTATTTTTTAAAAGTTTCTGTCTTGCTAAGCTGCCTCTTTTGTGGTCCTTGGGCTAGAGATCAGGCTTTTGTTGGGCCTCTTCTGTCTGCACCCATTCATGACTCTGGCTTGTTGGATCTGTCAGTTCCTCTTCTGGGACACATGAGGCAAAAAAAGAGCAGGCAGGGAAATCACCACCATGTCATTCTTTGGGGCCTGAGTTCCCTAGCTGCTTTGCTTTCTTCTCTCCATCTTCCAGAGTCTTCTTACATTAGCTTTGTACATAATGTCCAGGTTTTTCGGTTTTACTTAGCAGGGAGGAATAGGGAAAAGTATATCTACTCCATCTTCCCAGATTCATTTTCCCATAATCAATAAACAACATTAAAGAGGAAGATATGTGAGATTTCCACTGTTACCAAAGGGATCATGGGTTTTTAAATGTTGAGAAACACTAATTTAGAGATTTCCCTCTAACTTATTATTAACCAAGTAACACTTATTTAACCATAAATCTGCCTGTCTAAAATCTTCTAAGCTCAAAAATCTAAGAGTTTTAAAAACAGTTTTCTAAATCAAGAGTCCCTCCATATCTAATTGGCTATTAGCACTGTCCAAAAATATATTTGTTTTCATTTTGGGATGACTTGTTTTTAGTAAAATACTATTGAGTCCTAGGTGTCACTGTTTTCTTGCTTAGTTTTAAATATAGAACATACTTCATACTAGCAAATCAAGTCATGTACACGATTTAAATTTTTCTAATGTGAAATGAAAAGAGAAGAACGGTCTTCATAATTATAAATACTTAATGTTACAAGGCCCTCAACCATCATATATTTTTATCTAGTAAACTTTTAAAAAAATGTAATACATTTAAAGCTACTAATGCAAAAAAAAAAATTTCAAAAAATAAAATGCAGGAATACTCAACTCCCAAACTGATCACAATAATATATAAATGTTAATAAAATTGTTAAACTTTTTAATGAAGCTCTCTTTTTCAAAAGAAATCATATCTAAACACATATACAGTTCATTATTGCTATAATAAGTAACTTTATACATTAAAAAACATCTAAAATTTACAAAGTCATTTTCATCTGACTATATATTTTTTAAAAACCTTTAGAATATTTACACTAAACAAAATGAAAGCATAAAGATTATGGAACTTTCTAAAGTAATACAAGACACTTTTATTACTAGGCTAGCTATTATGAGACATTAGCCATTTTTTACTCTGTTGAGAAAAATTGAAGCAAAAAACTCCTAGAGAACAGAGCAATATCAAAGTAAATAAATAATGAATCATTTTCTATATTATATCTAATAGTGAAACAAGAGAGTTAACATGACATGCAAAAATTGCTCATCATTCTCAACTGAGAGATGGAAAATAGGCAAGTTTATAAACTATAAATCTAATTCTTTTGATGTCTAAGTAATGGACCAATGGACTTTTCAGCTCATTAAGGAAGTATGACTTCCCACAAATAAATGAGGTATGCTTTCAAGTGTATTTCTCTTCATCCAAAATTTGTCATTTTGTCTAACAGATAGATCAATGTTAACTTTAAACAAACAGTATTACCACTATCACCCTGAATAAGACATACATAAGATGGTACTCAAGTCTTAATGCCATTCAAGTTGTAATTATTGACAAGTTAGCAAATATCTTGTCAATTATTTAGGTATATAAAGAAATTGTCAGTCAGCTAATTTTTCCATTTTTAAGAAATATAGACTCCTCTTTTGAGGAAATGTTCTTAGTTGTGATACCATATTATTACAATTAGGCAACTGAGCCAACAGTCAGACAGTTTAAAATTGAAGGTATATGGAAGATCTAAAACGGGCTTTCTATAGAGAAAGAATATACGTTTCTCTCTCTAAAAAAAGTTACAACACATCGCATAAGAATGGAAAGCTTAAATTAATTAGAGCTAGAGTTGCGTAGTTAAAAAAGATGTGTATTAGGACTAAGATTTTTCACCATTTATTACCATACTAAAAAATGCACTTAAACAGGAAAGACTTTTATGATATCTCCATTACTTAACGAAGGCCAGCTGAATCAATGAACTAACATTTATGTCAGTAGCCTATGGAGATTTACCCATCTTTCTTAATTATCAGATAATACAAATAGGCCATCAATTAAGCAGGCAGAGCCCTGAGAAACTTTGCTATCTTCCTTCATTTTATACTGAATGAAATGATATTTTAAAAATTATACCGGCCAATGCCAAAATTAAAGGCTGTAAATACTCATGCTAAGAAAGTATGCCTATGAATCTTACTTAAAAAGACTATATATTGAAAATCTTCAGTCATAAAATTACCTTATCAGCTTTCAGCTTTCTAAGGAAAGATGGATTGTCATATCCTTTTGCTTGCCTTGCCTCTTGCAAATGGTTGATCATCCACACATTTTTTCTCTGCTTTGCCAAATCAAGTGCTGATTCACCCTGTAATATAAGTAGAAGAAATTCACATTAAAAATAAAGAAAAAGCATAATATTTTACTTTTAGAGCACTTCCATAAAAACAAATTGACTGCACTATTCATTCATTAACATTGTTTTTACATTGGGCAAAGTCAATTACTAAAAGAATCTAAATCATTACATATTACTTATTATGCTTTCCCATTCAAGGTATAATCAGAAAATGTATTACTCATCTTATTCACTAGATTCTATTTTTGCTTGCATTTTGACTTATACTAGAGAGTAAATCAAAAAGTAGGTATTTTAGCACCTGCTGGATCAGAGGCTACCCCTAAGTTTATCAGTTATTTCACATTCTTCAAGGGTTTTTTAGTAATAGCTATTGCTAAAAAACATCCTGCTATAGTATCAAATTGCCAGAAATCTCTCAGTCTAATTTCAATGATGACAAGTCTGAAGAAGAGAATAGAGAAGGAAAAAAAAGTCAAATTCTACTTCTACTACTTCTACAAGACTAGCATTCTTGATCATCTTAACTTCACTCACCCATCCAGAAATTTCCAAAGAGAATAAGAGCAGTAACAAAAACTGGTGAAACGCAAGTTATGGACTTGCAGCTCCCTTTAATCACAAGAAAAAGAATGCCACGGAGTGTAAGTGAACAGAACTAAAATGTTTTAAAAGAAGTAAGAAACAAGAAATAAGTGTCCCCAATTCTAGATCTATGTTTCTTTTTGCCTTTATTAATTTAAAATCTTATTTCTCCTTTTGCAAATTAGTCAGACACCTACATTTCTAGTCTATTTAATATTCTCCACTATTTATCTACTTCTTTAAATAGAAAAGTGAAATTAAAAATTTTCTTTGCCAAAATTTCAAGAATGTATAGATGAATATTCAAAAAACTACTTTAAAAAAAGAAAAAGATATTGAAATTTTATTTTAAAAAACTGAATGAAAATAAAGGAATAAGGAGCCTTGGGGTGCATTATTTATGAGGGATGATTATTTAGCAAGTATGGAGTACAGTTTTTTAAAAAAAACACTGAAAAAGAGAAAGAAGCAAACAACAAAATAAACACATCACTACCAGCAATAGTAACAACTATAACAACACAACAACAACAAAAAGCCCAACCAATCCTTTAATAAAAAGATCAATAGTATTTAACAAGGAATGGGCTAATCTAGGTAAGTCTTCCACAAAAAGGGATATTTACTTTAAAATATCTCCTTACCTATTCAAAACTTCTATCACCTAAGTTGTCAGAACCAGCTAATTAATCCGAACTATAAAGATTACCTGAGTAAAAGCAATCCCTTGGGGAACAACTCCCAGAGAATATCTGCAGTTGCCTCGGTCCAGCTGAGCACCCTTCCACTAGAGGGCCATGTGGCACCTAAGGATTGCCTAGACAAAAAGATGGAGGGAGCTGTAAGAAATCTTTCAACTCCTCTTCTAGTCATCTGACTACTGTTGTATAGCTCTTTTATTCAGCTGGTAAAATAAACAGGCAATTAATTTAAGAAGTTATACTAAACCCAGGGTTCTGAATCCAGTCCATATTTATCACTCCATGTGTCAGCCAAAATAGTAAATGATAATAGCAGCAATAACAACAAGAATCATGGAGTATTTATAGACTATGCAACTGGTAATAAAAGAAATTCTTCAAGGGTTTTGGCAAGATAAACATTATGGATGGTGGAGGGTGGAAGATGACTTTTTGCCTAAGTGAGGTCGCATTTCATTATTAAAACTAAGGAAAATTCTTCCTGGGAGACCATCTAGGTCAGGTACTTAAGAAGTAATGAAAACTATTTTCTGAAAACAGTTTCTTACTTCATTTCAAGAAAACATATAACAGTCTTTCAATATATTAATTAACAAAGCTCAGTAATTTTATGTTCTGCACAAGATCAAAATTATGTCATTTGATAATTTTAGAAAGAAAAAATTATAAATGCTTGGGCAGCACTCAGAGACTAATTGTTCCCCCCAAACTCACTTCATCTAAATTTATCTGTATAACCAAAAACATGTGCAAGGGATGAACTATTAGTTTTTTAAAAATTCACAAATGAGATGCTATCATAAAAAAGGATTACTGTATATGTGTTTTTTTTAATTCTTAGTATCCCAAATCACTTTTTCCTCCCAATTGTTATTACTTAACAATAATAATAAATTGTTATTTATTCTATGTAACTATTATCTAGGGCCATGGTTCTTAAATTCTTTTGAGTCATATTTGATGAAACCATTCATCCTCTCCCCAGAAAAGTGCTGATACATGTAACTTTTTTTTTTTTTTTTTTGTGAGGAGATCAGCCCTGTGCTAACATCTGCCAATCCTCCTCTTTTTTTGCAGAGGAAGATTGGCCCTGGGCTAACATCCGTGCCCATCTTTCTCCACTTTATATGGGACACCCCCACAGCATGGCTTGCCAAGCAGTGCGTCGGTGTGCACCCAGGATCTGAACTGGCGAATCCCAGGGGGCCCGCAGTGGAGCGCGCACACTTAACCACTTGCGCCACCAGGCGGGCCCTACATGTAACTTTTCAATGACAATTTCAGGGGTCCATGGACCCACCCTCTAACCAAATTTCACTAGTGAGTCCCAGATTAAGAACCTTTAATCTAGGGTATATGGCCATTCCTGATCCCTAAGGATCAAAATAGCCATCTTCACGTTACCTACCATTTAATATTATTAACTGTCTCCAAAATAAGTTCTATCTTAATTTTGATAAAAGAATCATTTGTTTATATATGAAAGAACGGAATTCCTTACTCGAATAACTAATTTACAAGCGTAAATATCTACTTAATAAAAACTAAATATAATTTACAAGAATAAATATCTACTTAATATAGATTTCTATGAAACTTAAGCCTAATCTTATCTAGGAAATAGCTATTTTAGAAGAGATAGGATCAACTAATAATTATCTATTATAACACAAAGTATAATTTTTCCTATTCTTTGGAGAATGTAACTTTTTTTTTTTTTTTTTGGTGAGGAAAATTAGCCCTAACTAACATCTGTGCCAATCTTCCTCTATTTTGTATGTGGTACACCGCTACAGCATGGCTTGATGAGCAGTGCACAGGTCCATGCCTGGAACCCAAAACCATGAACCCCAAGCTGTCAAAGCAGAGCACGCAAACTTAATCACTACGCCACCAGGGCTGGCCCCCAAGTGCTTTTTTTTTTTAATTAATGGATTTTTCCCTTTCAAAACTTGTAGCAATTTAAGTTTACTTAATTGGCTTGACATTCCACATAGCTAAATTTATAAATGCCTCAAATTATATATGACTAGATCACAACCAATTCCTATCACCTTCACCCCCCAAAAATCTTCTTCCCTCAGTCTTCACAACCTCAATATATATCACAAGACATTCAATTATTCAAACCCAAACCTAGGTCATCAATGTTTTCTTTCACCCTCATATCTAATCTACCTTTGCATTTCTACTCTCAACTGTTATCTCCAAATCCATGCATTCCTCTCCATCTCTACTCCCACAATCACAAGTAGACTAACACCATCACTTGTCTGATTTATTGCAATAGTCTAACTGATCTTCATCCGTCCCTTCCAGTTTCTTAATTCTTCAATGCATTCTCCATATAGCAACCAAAGTGATCTTTTAAAAATATGTAAAACACAGAGATTATATAACCAGCTTACATGAAGCCTTCTGTTTCTCATGACTGAAAATACAATTAAAGCTCTTTATTGTGGCCTTGCATGATCCGGCACCTGCCTTTCTCAGTGACTTCACCCCCTTGCTCACTGCACTCAGTCCAGGCTGTCATTTCTGAACCTCTAACACGGCAAGCTTATTCCTGGCCTTGGGCCTTGCACCTCCAGGTTCCTCTACATGGAAAGTTTTTTCCCACATATCTTTGCATAACTGATCCCTTCTCATCAGACAAATCTCAAAGCAAATGTCGTCTCCTCACAGGCATGCACAAATCACTCTCACCTGATGTGGCCCTCTCAGCCCTTGTCAGTCTACCACATTTGTCTGTGAGTGTGTTTAATTTATTTATTGTTTATTTCCTCAATATAATGTAAATCCTGAAAGAATAAGGACTTCATCTGTCTTAAACACCATGACTCCCCAGCACTGAACAAATATTTGTTGAATGAATGAATAAAAGGTTTCCATCAGAAGGTGGTGACTAGACTTCAGCATATTAGGAATGCCAGATTCTAATGGAAAAGGCACCTGATACTATTTCATCCTTTAAATTACATAAAAAGAGCATTTTTAAACAAAAATCTACTTTTTCACCAGTGTGGATAAAAAGATTATTTTTACTCTGAAAGTATAATTGTTCTCTGAGGAGCTGAAGCAACTCCTTAGACTTTATTTTAAAAATAATGCCACTCCAAATAAGTCAGACAGAGAAAGATAAATACCGTGTGACCTCACTTATATGTGGAATCTTAAAAAAAAAAACAAAAAAAAAAACAACAGAAAAACAAACCCAGCTCATAGATACAGAGAACAGACTGGTAGTTGCCAGAGGTGGGGGGTGGGGGTTGAGAGAAATGGGTGAAAGAGTCAAAAGGTACAAACTTCCAGTTATAAAATAAATAAGTCCTGGGGACTTAATGTACAGCATGGCGACTATATTTAATAATACTGTACTGCATATTTGAAAGCTGCTAAGAGAGGAAACCTTGAGGGTTTTCATCACAAGAAGAAAGAAAATTTTGTGACTGTGTACAATGACAAACGTTGACTGGACTTGGTGTGGTGGTCATTTTGTGATGTGTATAGGTGTTGATTATTATGTTGTACACCTGAAACTAGTGTAACGTTTGCCAATCACACCTCAATTAAAAAAATTAATTAAAAAATAATGATAACGTCACTCCAGAAGCTACTTTTATTTGAGAAAGACGTTAAATTTACAAATCACACCTTAAATACTTAAAGATCATGATCCAAGAGAAGTTACCTAAAATTTTATATAGATAGAAACGATATTTTTAAATGTTCTAAAAATATACACTACTAGTTTCAAATTCCAGAACTATGTAGTCACCCTGTCTCAGTTCTTTGGTATTACTGTAATTTCAATACACTGATACGGCTCTTGGCAGAGTCTGTGGAGACTCACTATTTGCCATAGTGAAACTGGTTCTATCTTTTCAATAATATAACACTAAATTATCTTGAAATGTATTCCTGGGGCAGGAACACTTTAGGAATGGCTGTCTGGTATCGAAGAGAAGAAAAATAACACTCTAAAGCAATTCAGATAATAAAATATAAGGTAATCTCACTAATTTTTTCTTATGGGGATATTGGTCAGGTTCAGTCAAACTCATCCTTTCTTATCCTTTAGGCCTTAAGGTCAGTCTAATCTACTAATCAGAATGTTAGGAACTTTTCAGAGCTTCCTATTTAAAAACATTTGGAAAAGCAAAAATTTCTCTCTATAATTTCAGAAGTGGCAGAGAGTTATACCAGCAGAGTCATGAAAACTAGCTTAGATGTAAAGCCCAGGATTACACAAATCGTCATTCAGTCAGTCAACAAATATTTAGAGTGCCCATTACATGTCAGGTACTATGGTATGTTGACTTTACTCCTTCCATATGCTTACTGGCAGATACTAGACCATTCTGATTACTTCGGGTAAGGACAAGAAGACTTGAAATTTAAAAAAAAAAAGACAGAAAACAAATGGTTTTCTCAATTTCTTATACTTTCCAATAAGATATTTGGTATTTACTTTGAACCAAATTTTTGTGTGTGTGTGAGGAAGATCAGCCCTGAGCTAACATCTGCCAATCCTCTTTTTGCTGAGGAAGATGCCCTGGGCTAATATCCATGCCCATGTTCCTCCACTTTATATGGGACACCACCACAGCATGGCCTGACAAGCAGTGTGTCAGTGCGCGCCCGGGATCCGAACCGGCGAACCCCGGGCCACCGCAGCGGAGCGCACGCACTTAACCACTTGCGCCACGGGGCCGGCCCCTGAACTAAATATTTTTGATTAGACTTACTTCTAAAAATTGGTTAAAATCTTAACTAAATTAGGTTCCATATAACTAGTCTAAGTTATTTTATTTTAGTAGTATAAACTTCTCTTCTTAATCAGACAAAAACTATTCATTGGAACATAAATAGATGCCCTGATCCAGCAGGAGATAATCTACTTTTTGATTGTCATTTCAGATTATTATGTGGCTCGAACCCTTTTCATATTTAATTAGCACATATCCCTTAGGTATCTAAGAAACACAATTCAGAAAATACAATGGTTTATTGTCAAAATTAAAGAACATTTGTCAATGGGCACAAGTTATTTATGAATGCACATTATTAAAAGAGGATGTGTGAAGTCATTTCACAGAAAGAGACTGCTGCTGAAAGATGTGGTAGATCTTGAAGCTCAAAAAATGAGAATAGCTAACCAAAATTTAAGACTACCAACAGAATCTTCTTGCAGGTAGTCATAAAATGTCTACAAATTTCTACATGCTCAAACTATAAATATTAACTGTGCTTTGTTTTTAGTGTATACTTTTCCTGGATTAGTTCAGCATTTGGAGGAGAGGAGTTCTCCTATAAACATAATAAAAGGTCTTGATCTTTAAAAAAGTAAGACAATAAATGACCAAGTCAAAGAATCATTAAAAGTTACTATGGATAATGTGGTTTAACTACAAACTTGTGACTCTCCATAATGGTCTTCTTAAAGAAAGCAGAAAACTATTCCCTTCAGCTATAAAAATACAGATTATATCATTTAATTTCCAAAAGTCACTAAGAATTCACTACCGAAACGGCAACTAAAATCTGAAAATTACTTGAATACTAAAAGATGAAGTAAATAAACCAGTCTTTCAAAATAAATTCTTGCATGGAAGCAAAGGGTTGAGCTTAAATAAGACATTTCTTCCATCTTCGAAAGTCTATGGGAAAAAAACACGTTTTATTGAGGAATTCACATCTTAGTAACCACATTTCACATAGCATAATCAGTATAGGATATTTTTACCTTGATATTCTGGGCATCAACATTAGCTCCAGCTTCCAGAAGAAGACTAATGACTGTGGTATTCCCTGCTAGTACTGCCCAATGCAGAGCAGTGTTTTTGTGGTACTTGTCACCAAGGTTAACTGAAACATTGAATGTTAAAAGCAATCTAGTTGGATCCACACTGAAAAGGAAAAGAAAAAAAACAAACAACAACAACAACCCTAATTTCAATTATAGAAATCATTACAGATACTAAACTGATTGTGGCTGCATACGAATTCCATCTTGGAACACTTCTATTCTAACCTATACTCAACGACTTTATAATTGGTAATGAGACAAAATTCTAATAGGAAACATTAAGAATGTGCAACACCATATAAAGTAATATAGTTCCAAGGGAGTGCATACTTGGTCCTGACATTTTCTGTTTTTGATCTAGGGATTAATATCATTTAATAAATATCTATATAATAAAACAATTTTTTAAATTTAAATCCGGATTGCTTCAAAAATGATTTAAGGCAACTTATTAATATGTTAAACTTGCCCATGTGCAAATTTCATGAAAAAATTACTTTTTAAAAGGAAGATAACATCTCCCATTCTTGGAAATTGTTAAAAAAGGAACAGATTAAGGATACTATAATTACCAAGGTAAAGGCAAACACAGAAACAAATACCCAAAAAGGTAATTTATGTTATATACCATGTAATCATAATAAAAATTTTAAATATTAGAAGTAGAACATTAATTGCTTTTTCTCATTACTTATTTTACATTTTATTATGTTGAAAATGATCTGAATAAGTATTTTATAATGGTTACATACCTATGTGTTCTATAAGCTGCCCACATTAAAGGTGTCATTCCATTCTGATCCATCATATCTACATCCTGATAGAGTAAAAAGAAAAAAGTCAGACAGTAAAAATTTCCAAGTTCCTACCAAATTTACTTGGAAAAATCTAATTTACACATCACAGGCGAAGCCAATATAACATTACTCAAGCAAAGGTGATTTAGGAAACCTTTTCCTTCTTAACTTTAAAATAAAACTATTTATTGTCACTAAATATTTTAATTAACGTGTATATAAATATTTAATTGACATATTAAATATATGTAATTAACATATATTTATAGTCTTCCCTTTTAAGACGCTTTAATCAGCCTTTTACTGTTCTGCATTTCAAGATCTTGACCTAGCTACTCTTTTGATCTTTCACCCACAAAGGATAGGTTAAATGATTTAACTGAAAAACTTACTTATACTAATTCACGATAGGAGGAAATAAAAAAACTGTTTATTCCTAGGCATTTCAAAATAAATAATAAAAACACCTGTCTTTCTAATAAACTCAAAAAAGTTTGTTTGCTTTTTATTTAATTGTTATACATATACATTTTTAGAGTTAAATGATTCTGCAAAGTATGTGGTAAAAAAGCAATGTGATAAAGCAATTCTCTCACTCCCCACTATTTTCACCTTTTTTTAGCTCATTATTTTGGTATTTACCTCCACATCTTAAAATAAGATGCTTGAATTGCCACTTTTCAGTTTTAGGCATTATCTTCTGAGACTCCTCAGTATGCAAAATGAGAATTTCTCTCTTTCCTCTCCCTGCCCAGTCACAAATATGCATCTTTCCTATTCTTTCCTCTCAAGAGATCTATTCTGGTTCTATAAATACTTGATAGTCACATTATTATAAATATATATGAATATTATTCCCAGCAAAATCATGTAGTAAACCATTATCACTTTTCCTCTCCTACCCAACTTTTTGTTTTCCTTGGTACTTCCCCTCCCCCCACTTTTGCTTAGTTTTTTAGCAAATCAGAATTAAAACTACCATCTATTCAACCAAAACTCTTCCCTAGTTATCTAAATCTCTTTTCAAGACATTGTGATGTATCAGTTTAGGGATTCTATCAGTTTCACTTTCCTAAAATCATCTTTCCTAACCCACTCCAATCCAGACTGATTATCCTATACGTCTGAGGCCTCTGTCTCATTAACTAGATCAGGAGTTCTTTGAGGATCAAAATTATACTAAATTCATCTTTGTTTTCTCAGTACCCAGCAGGTGATCAAAAACCATTTGTTAAATGAAAAGACATGTTTATCTACCTATTCTTCTAGGCTTAGGAAAGGCTTGGGCTTTAGAATAAGACAGACATGATTTTGAATTCCTAGCTCCACCACTTAATAGCTGTAAGACTGGCAAAATTACTTTAATTCTCTGAGCCTCTTCCTCATCTAAAATGTGAATACAAATAATGGCTTCATAAGACCCCTGTGATGATTAAATGGAATAATGTGTGCAAAGCACCTAGTCCAGGTATAACAGACATTCAACAAATATTAAGTGTCCTCTTCTCTTCCCCATCTTCTATTCCTGAATTACGCTGAATCAGCAATTCTAATCCAAGTTGTGTTATCTAATTTACCAGTCAATGGAGACAGGACAGAGTTATAGTCAGTACACTGTAAAACACTTCCTATCTCTATGCAGCAGTTCTCTGTGAGCCACTATTACTGAGGGGAATATGTGTCAAATGCAAACATTATCCAAGTGTACTGAGGCAGAAAGCAAGCTGAGAACCACTACATTACTCAAACTAGAACACACACTCTTGGACGTCACTAGTTTTAGTCCTTCATCATGAATACTGTAACTGAACGTTATGCCTTAGCCATTGCAAATCCATTTCTAGACTTAGTTTAAGCGTTGTTGGCAACGTATGTAACCTCACTCAATATTTCCAATATACACACTGATTTTTTTTTCAATAAAAAATTTTTTTAAAAAATGTTCTCTGAAGAAATGACAAACTTCCTTGTTTCTTAAATCAGAGTTAAGTACTGTAACTTATTTTACTTTTTTCACTGTCCTGGTTTCAAGAAAGCTCAACTAAATTTGATGTCCAATTAAAACAAACACGTAAATTCTTATGTTTAAGTTTCTTCTTCCTTCTTAGCTGTGAGTCATTTCATATCCTTTTAAAGAAGTGATAGTATTAAAAATATCAATCAACAAAATAAAAAATGTAAAATTATGCCACATCTCTAGAGTACTAAAAGAAAAATTAAATTCAACCTTTTCTCTCTTTGGGTCAGGATTTAAAACCTGGTAATTCTTTTCCAGGGTCTGCCTGGATGTATGGGTATTCTCTATTAGGAAGAATTAACCAAGCCCAGATCAAAAGCTTATGGGAACTCCATGACCAACAGGGCTCCATAACTTAGCTTTTCCCCTTTTTCTCCTGAAAATCATCCAAAAGAATTGGTAGTGAGCATTGAATATATTTAACAGTATAACTAAAATGAAACAATTGTGAAGAATAGAATGACAAACTGAATGGAAATGTTATATGCCCTAAGAATGTAACATTGACACAATTAACAAAAAAATGGGGGAAAAAATGGAAAAAGGAGGTTGAAAAGAAAGTATGATGAGTACCTAATCTGTAATAGCTATGAGTCAAAGGATATTATTTAAACCTGAAAAGTCAACTAATAGAAATGCAGTTATATTTATCAGAACAAATTTAATACTAAGAAAAACAATATTATTGACTAAAGTCAGTGGAAGACAGGGAAGAGAAAGAAGAAATAAAAATATACTAATTTTATTATTGCTTATCACTGGGAACTAATCAGAAGTAATAAAATTTGAGCAAACATCTGACTGAAGTAGGAGAGAGGAAGAGAGAAAACTGTGTGACCATCTGAGGAAAGGATTTACCAAGCAGAAGAAAAGAGAAGCACAAAGGCCCTACTTAAGACAATAGTATATCAGAGTTGTTCAACGAACAGCAAGAAGACTGGTGTGGTTAAAGCAGAGGAGGTGAGGGGGAGACCACAGAGGATGAGCTCGAGAGGTATCCAGACTACCACACGTGGTTCTGTAGGCCAGAGAAGGACTTTGGACCCCATTCGAAGGATGACGTAATGCACCTGAGAGGGGTTTTCTTTTACAATATATTAGCATACACATGGAAAAATATATACTAAACTGTTCAAGGAAGTGATCTCAGTAGCGAGGAGAGGGTAAGGGGAGAGGTGGGATTTCATTTCTAAGTCATATTCTTCTATTATGTTTGAATATTTTACAATAAGCACGTGTTACTTTTGTAAACAAAAAAATTTACTCATGAAAAAGAAAAATAATTGTCAGACATTTACTATCATCATCATGCATTTATTGTACAAAAGGTACTGTGACAGGTAGAAAGCCCTACCCTTTAAAAATTTTATAGCCTACATACTATGCCAGAATTAAAAAGATTACTGAAACATCCAAACTCCAAAATCAATAAGCTAACAAAAACACTCAAAAATGGGGGCCGGCTCTGTGGTGTAAGTGGTTAACTGTGCGCGCTCCGCTGCTGGTGGCCCGGGTTTGGATCCCGGGCACCCACGGATGCACCACTTGTCAAGCCATGCTGTGGCGGCGTCCCTTATAAAGTGGAGGAAGATGGGCACAGATGTTAGCGCAGGGCCAGTCTTCCTCAGCAAAAAGAGGAGGATTGGCATGGATGTTAGCTCAGGGCTGATCTTCCTCACAAAAATAAAAATAAAAAAATAAAAAAGACTCAAAAATTTACACTACTTTTCTTACCCAGTTAAAAACTGAAAGAAGAAAAGTGAATGTGCATATTGTAAATTTACATCTGCAAGACAGAAGGCCATTAAAGACACTGTCACGTGCTACAGCACCATCAACTGCTTCAAACCCCAGTCTAGAAGACACTGTGGGAGAAAAGGAAAATCCGCTGGGTAGTTGGTCTCCAAAGATGGCCCCCAATAAACCTCACCTCTTCATATTCACACCTTTGTTTTCCCACAGTGAACGTGGGCTGGCCCTGTTACTTGCTTTAACTGACAGAATGGAGCAGAAATGCTGCTGTGCCAGTTCAAGATCTAAGACCTAAAAAAGGCAGACAGCTTCTGCTTTTGTTCTTTTGGGAGCTCTGAGCCACCAAATAAGAAGTCTAGTTCCCCTGCTACAGAGACCATGCAGAGGCACATTGTTGAGAAGAAGTTCTGAGGCTGCACGGAGAAAAAGAGAGGGGCCTAGCTGTCCGCAGTATCCTAGTTGAGCCCAAGCTTTTAGCCATTCCTATCAAGGTACAGGTATGTGAGCAAGCCATTCTCCAGCTCAGTTGAGCCCCCAGACATGATCACAAGGATAAGAACCACCCAGCCAAGTCCAGAATTGCGATATATAATAAATGGTTGGTGTTGTTCTAAAGCCATGAGATTTTAGTAGTCTGTTAACACAGTAATAGATAATAAACTCCCCTTCCAGCAATTAACTTAACCGGTCTATGCCTCTTTTCCTAAGTTACAATGCACAACACACAACTGTCATTGCCTGACACTGCCAACAACAAATACCTTAAAAAATTCACAAAATAAATACTATTCAAACTATAAATCAGCACAGAATTTTAAGTTAACAATTATTAATAGCAATGAATTAAAATCATTTGTCTTACTGTTATGATGAGATCATTAGCTATGAAACTAATGTTTAAGTGCAACCAGAGAAAACACATGAAAGAAAAACTGTGACATTACTTCTAACAAAATACATTTATTACAAAAACATGATACATATAAACTGATAATATTTAATGTGATTACAGTCACTACATACTCAAGAAAAATCAGAAAGAACCACTTAAATCATGAGACGTTTTCTAACATGTAAGCAGCAGCATTATTTTATACAGTAGAAACTGAGAAACCGATCTTAAAGAATTCATCCCCCTAGAGAGGTACTTAATATAGAAAATAACTGGTAATATCTTCAAAAAAGTTTAAATAAATTCAGATGATATATTCAAAAGATGTAATTAAGGGAAAAAAATAGATACCTAAATTTTCTCCTCTTCTGAGATTCATCTCTACCACTCTTGGAAATAAAAAACCCAACTTCATGGATCATTACCTGGTTCATGATTATCATTCTTATTTTTATGTTAACTACATTAAATAGCTCAATAGCAAACTAACTATATATTTACTTATTCTCTTCATCCATCAGAAAGTACCATTTAAATATCACCAGGTTGTTACACCTGTAACACCAATGATATCAGGCATTTAAACTATGAAGAACATCTGATTCAAATCGACACCACTGTGATTTTTTTACCTGTGCTTTTGCTATGAGATAAGCAACAATTGAGGTATGTCCAAACTGAGCAGCCAGATGAATACAGCTACATCCTTCTCCATCAATTAATGAAGGATCTGCACCGTATTTCATTAGTTGCACAACCATAGATAGATGACCTTGTCTAAAACATAAAAGAATAAACACTTAAATATATAATGTTATTTCAAACAGGATCCTCTGGAAAGATCTATTTTAAAATAGGGTAATGGTGGAAAAGATTACACAAATATTTTTAAAGTTGTTTCAACATAGGTATATGTTAAGACACATTTAGGATTTTATGGTTCTTAAGTCTTGACTGGAATATCAGTCTTTGAAAATTTATAGCTTCTTTAAATATGTAATAAATAATTACTATATTCTATTAATCCTATTCCAATATGATCTTAATTGTCCAATGAAAGGAGAAACTTCTTTAATTGTAAATATACATATGTGCAAAAGTATTACGTTTACAAATCCAAAGTTTAACCCAATTTTATAACTAATTGGATTAATATCAGCATGGCTAATTTCCTAAGAACACTCTGGACAATAAACTTTGCTTCCAATGCAGGTAACAAGGTAACACTAGTCAGCAATACATTAGAACATTATTGATATTAACTATTGGCATAAGTTCTCTCATTCATTTTAGTATATTATTTTTAAAAAGCTGCTTAGTTATAGACTAATAAAGGAACCAAAGGAAAAATAATTCAGAAGCAAATTTAAACCTTGTGGCCCAGTGCAATGGAGTTGAATTTAGGTCTCCTCCAAGTTGATCCACAATAGCACCTTTCGAAATATAGTATCTATAAAACAAAATTTTAAATAATTTAGACAACTTTTGTTTTCAATTTTAAGAAATTATGTGAAAAATAAAGAAAAAAAAGTTTTCCATTTTAGATCTCATGCTAGTTTACGCCTTTGATGATAAACAATCTTTTGTGATAGCTTTGAAAATATATTTAGCAGAATTTTATATCAAACACATCACTCTCTTTTGTTCTAGAAGTAAAAGGAAAATGATTTTTTTTAAGCCACAAAAAAGAACAGCGATGCCAAATAGCAACCTTATAAAAAAGAAGGCAGTCAGAAAACCACAAAAATGTGGATCAGACAGCGGTAGCAGATAGAATCTTGGAATTAAAGTAGTTATAGAACAGGCTAGACAGTCTACCATGGGTAGGAGTTCAGCTTTTTAAGCTTTACTTTCCTCAGTAGGTTAAATCAAACAATACATGTGAAAGAATTTTATAAACACTCAAGTATAACATAAAGGTTCTTTATGATGCTAATTTGTTATGCCTTTAAAGCTGAGTTGCTTTAAAAAGAGCAACCTCATTGCTTAATACGCTAATGTCAAAACATCTTGATATCCTCTGAAATGAACAGGTCCTAGCTGCTTATTATAACGCTTGCTTTGGGGCTGATCAATGCAATGAATCTTGAACATAAATGATTTCAAGGCATTTGATGTTAAATGCTTGACATATGTATAGGACTGAGGCTCTTAAACTGTTCTAAGTGATTACTGCTTTAGGTTACCAATGCATTCATTCTTAATATACACAGTTCTAAACATTTAATGTATTCATACTGTAATGCCTGATTCAGAAATTCTCTGCTTTATATAAATATTTGTTAAATTGGTGCTTTTAAAGCATTATGTAACGAAGGCCCCAACATCACTCTATCATGTAAATAGTTTGAAGTAACTAAACAAAATATTTCTAGTCCAAAATATCAGACAATAGTCTGAACACAAACATTTAACTATTCCTAAATTGTTTCTTAAGGTACCTACTAGACATTTTATAATAATTGAAAATGGTTTCTTGAGCCCAAAGATAAGTATAGCTCAGCAAAAGAACAGCTTTGATAGAAAATATTTTCTTAAAAATTCCAACTGGGATTTTTTTAAAGAAATTTTATTAATTTCTCTATAGTCAATATATCCGTTCCTATAAGTTATTTTTACTCACATTTCAAATCCTTGCTAGGGCTGTGGCAATGAGTGATTTCCAAACTAGTTCTAAAGTATAACTTTTTTTTCAGAAGGATAGGGGAACTTTTTTCTTCATGCTAAAAAAGAATAACTTCTATCACCTTTTTATTATAAACTCCTAGAAGAGAAGTACTATATTTTTATAACATGTTACTCTTTGTAGCTTAAGACCCTAGCTCAAAACTTCAAAATTGTGAGAAGATCATATAATTCTTATTTTTAAACTCAAGCCTCCTTGGAGTCCTACAAGAAGGCTATTTCAAGGAACGTTCTTGCAGGTACTAATGACCTCTAGGTTTTGAGAAGGCACCGTCAACGAACAAGAGATATCAACAAATATTTGAAAGATGAAAAGCAAATGTTTCCAGAGGAGGACACCAATGAGAAGCAAACCAGAAGATGTTATAAAACCCTAGAAAGGCTAAGGGATTAAAGGCAATTGTTATCTCCAAAGATAAGTAATACTAAGCTGAACTGTAAACAGAAACACTGGTTGAAAGTCAATATAAGTTGCCAAAAAATTACTGTTTTCTAACTTATATTCCCACTGAAAGTGAGTATTTATCTAGCATCACAAACAGGCATCCTCATGACCTGGAAGCAATCAAGCAGCTGACAGTGCTAGAGAAGGATTCCTCGTGCACCGTAACGTTAAAGCTTAAAATTTCACTACTCAAAGTTTTAATATTATTGTAGTAATAATTCAGACTCTTAAAGTTCAAATTCATTTTTGCATTGCTAAACTTCAAACTGCACGGTGGTAATCTCTGGCTTCAGCCTCAGGCTCATGTGGATTTTAACATTCAATCATTCAGCATTTGCCAAAGGTGTATTCAGTGCACCTTTACCAGAAAAGTTTGAGACTCAGGGAACTAGACCAGAGAACCATAAGAGACATCGTACTGAAAATGTAGCAATTCAATGAAAGTTTACATGCTGAACAACAAGAACCCCAGGTCCCTTTCCTTGCCCAGGTCAGCTGGCAGGCAGCCCCTCCTCACAAAGAGATTAGATGATTCCTCTCTAAGAAAAACCGAACCCAAAAGAAAAACTTCTAGAAATAGACATTTGAGAAGTTCCTGTTGTGAACTCTCCAAGTCCCACAACTTCCAATCAGCTTTGTTATGTCTCTCCTAAATATAAATGGTCAAATACGACCAGATAAATGAGGAAAGCTTCAAATATGGAAGGAAACCAAAATAAACAGAAGCCCAAAACAGACTATATATAGAGAAGACAAACTTAAAAAACAAAACAAAAATTATAATTAACATCTTCCAGAAAATAAGAGAAGATAATATACCCATGATATAAGAAGAAAATATTTTAAAAAGGTGGTGGGGTGGGAACAGAGATCAAGAAAGAACGCTTGAAAATTGAAAATGCAAGAAATACAATTAGAAATTCAAAAGAAGGCTTAGAAGATAAATCAAGAAAACTTCCCCAAAGTACAACAGCTAGACTGAGAGATAAAAGATAGTTGGAATAAAGATAAGAAAAAGAAAGAATCAGGGGCCAGCCCGGTGGTGTAGTGGTTAAGTTTGTGCGCTCTGCTTTGGTGGCCCGAGGTTCACAGGTTTGGATCCCGGGTGTGGACCTACGCACCGCTTATCAAGCCACACTGTGGCAGAGTCCCACATATAAAATAGAGGAAGATGGGCATAAATTAGGTCAGGGACAATCTTCCCCAGCAAAAAAGAAGAGGATTGGCAACACACTAATGTTAGCTCAGAGCTAATCTTCCTCACCAAAAAAAAATCAATCAATCAGGTTGCTTCCAGTATCTGACAAATAAGAATTCCTGAAAGAGAAAATGAAAGTGAGGCAATCTTGAGGGTACAATGAAGAATACTTCCTTGAACTAAAAAGGCAAGTTTCCAGATTAGAAGTGGCCACTTAATGGCCATAAACTGGATTTAAAATAAATAAATTTTAAAAACCACATCAATGCACAATAATGTAAACTTTCACAAAGTCGGGAGAAAGAAAAAAACTTATGTGTTCGCAGGGAAAAGAGTAAGTCACACGCACAGTCGCACAGTGTGTTCTCAGAAAATTACAAGCTCCAAATTTTTTAATAAAGACCCATATTCTTTAATAAAGCCATGACTTGAAATTAATCTGAAATCAGAGACTACAAGCACTATTAGCTGTGGTTAATGAATCTTACTGTAACAGGAGACTGTTGAAGACAAGAGCCTGAACTAATCCTCTCTATTTTACTATACTAAAGTAAAAGCTGTGAAATACTAGTTGAAAAACTTTCACTTGAAAACACTATGAATATAAACTTAACCTAGGCTAGGGTAAAGCTCTCCTCCTTTCCAAATTACACTTACTTTGTATCTTATCGTCATCATGAAAGTGACCCACCCTCATGCTTGCAATAAGTTCCTTTAATATATCCTGATGGAACATCAGTGTTAGAAGAGACATTTATCCATGGATCTCTCATGTCCCCATATGTCTTGCTCGGTCTATGAGAAGAGTGCTCTTTACACGGGCCATTTCTCAGAGTTGTGTTTGCTTCAAGCAACCTTGAGAGATGAGGTAATGTCTCCCTCTGGGACAAAGAGCAAGCTTGCTTACCACGAAAAAGCACTGAATTCCCCAAGCTGCAGTGCAAACCCACTGTGTGTGCTGCATCCATCTAGACTGTATCAAGTTACTCCCATAGGACCTAGGCAGCAAGAGGGTCCTATACAAATATGATATTCATGCTGTTTACTGTGCTATGCTATTCCTTTACTGTGCAAAGGAATAAAATCCGTTGTCTCTTCCTGAGTCATCTTCTGCCAGTATCCATGAAAAAGTAACATGCTGTAGCTTCTAAGTAGGGTGTAATTCCAGACCCAAGAGTAAAAATTAATCTTGAGGCTATGAATACCATTTGTTATTGAAAACTGCATTTACTCACCATGTTGTTTTTAGGAAAGTAACTTGCTAGACTACGTATTGTAAGAAATTAAGTTTACCCACCTGAAGATATAATAAACACAGACATTGTGATTAGTAAGCCACTCTATAATTGTTTACGTTATTCTGTAACCTTACTAGTCCATAACTGGCTTGGAACAATTTGTAAGACAGGCAGCATCAAGACTTTTTGTCTGTATTTCCCACTTCAGACTTTCTTGTTTATTTTTAAACACAAGACAAATGTGAATTTTTTGATCAACAGACTGAGATCAAACATATCTCAACTGTAATACTTGGAAGCAAGAAAATAAAGTAATCCTTCAAAATTCTGAGAAAACTATTTTTCTTTTTGGTGAGGAAGATCAGCTCTGAGCTAACATCCGTTGCCAATCTTCCTCTTTTTTTGCTGAGGAAAATTAGCCCTGAGCTAACAGCTGTGCCCATCTTCCTCCACTTTGTATGTAGGATGCCACCACAGCATGGCTTGATGAGCGGTGCGCAGGTCCACTCCTGGGATCCGAACCTGTAAACCCCGGGCCACCGGAGTGGAGCGCGCAAACTTAACCACTATGCCACCAGGCCAGCCTCCCTGAGAAAACTATTTTTAATCTAGAAGTCTATGCTCAGCTAAACAACCAATAAGGAGTAAGAGCAGAAGAGAGAGTAACTTCCAAATGCATTCTCCCAAGCACTCTCTCTTTCAGAAAGTTATCAGAAAAGCGCTCTACTAAAACCAGCGAGCAAACCAATAGAGACAAAAACCTGAACCCCAGAAACTGAGACCAATACCAAAGCAAAGGAATTTCCCAGAATGATGGCAAAGGAAAGTCTCAAGACAATGGTTGTATAGTAGCTCCAAAGAGCAGAAAGGTGGAGAAATCAGGAATGAGTTCATCCTCGCTCCTCCACCAAAAAAGGACTCAATAAATTATCTGATACTGCTTGCATACAGAGGGGTTTTACAGTTCTAAGAGTATGGGAAGAATTAGTTACAATATATAGAAAATTCAACAAATTAAAAAAAATGAAGCAACTAATACTTCAAACAAAAATCAAAATTCTACAGGAAGGAACAGATAGATAATCACAGAACACTTCTGGGCTTAGCAGTCAGAATTTTTATATACAACAATTTAAATTTTGCATAATACTTCAGGTAAAACTATAACAGAGGATGGAGGAAGTAGTGAGGTGATCTAGGACATCTAGTTATCCCAAAATAGAAAGTCAAAATATAATAACTGATAAATCAAGAAATAGCATAAAAGTTGGCAATATTTATTAAAATTCAAAATCCATCTTTCTGTCTTACTCCTAAGAATTCTACAGATATATATGAACATAAGCAAAATGGTATGTGAATAAGATATTAATTACAGCACTGTTTGTAATAGTAAAACCACCCGAATCAATCTAAATGTCCATCAACAGGGAAACTACTAAATATTTAAATCCATAAAATTGAATATTATAAAGTCAATTAAAAAGAATGATACAGCTCTATTTGTAGCGATACGAAGTCTTGAAGACACATATAAATTAAATGAAAAAGTAGCAAGGTGTTTGCTATCATTTATGTAAAGAAAATAACTTTCTAGATAAATGCAGCAATATAAATATATAAAATATAAGCTGAAAAAAACAGCTAAAGTATTGAAAACACTTACTTCTGGGGTACAGGACCCAGAGGGCAGGGAGTGATTGCTATTTCCCATTGCAAGCCTTTAAGTACTACAGTCATGTGCTGCATAAGGACGTTTCAGTCAACAGCAGAGGGCATATATGCAGTGCATATACGATGGTGGTCCCACAAGATTAGTACCATATAGCTAGGTGTGTAGTAGGCTACACCATCTAGGTTTGTGTAAGCACACTCTATGATGTTTGCACAAGGACAAAATCACCTAACGACACATTTCTTAGAACGTAACCCTGTCATTAAGTGCTGCATGACCTATATTTGATTTTCAAATTGTTTATGTACTATTTTGATTAAATAATATTAATCGAAAAAAGCTGCGGAAGGCTGGATAATTTGAACCAACCCTCCCAATAAGGAAAACTGAAAAAGCTCAATGCAATATAAGAAACAATTCTTAAAAAGCAAAGCCTAAGAAGTTAAGAGCATTTACCTGGCCAAGATTCAGGAGAGGGTTAAAACCCAGAGGAGTTGGAAAACCACTTGGGTACCATCTGTCCTAGAGACAATCTGCTGATGCAGAAGAGTGGCCAAGAGGCAAGGTAAGCAGACAAAAGTATAATAAAGGGTTGAGACCACAAAAAGCTGCAGTGTAGAAGTAATGGAGAACCAGAAGTAAATCTTGCTCTAGCTTGGTCTTCAGCCAAATGAGTGATCCAGAAAATCTAAAGTCTTTAAATTAAATTAAAGTCGGGCCTAGCAGAAACAAATGGAATCCTCTCATCTTAGGCCTCAACTCATTCAATGAATAATTTTTCAAACACAATGTCTAATACATATTCAAAGACAATCAGGCACACAAAGGAACAACATAACAGATACAGACCCACACAGACTCCAAATGCTGTCTTCTCAGACACAGATTACAAAATAACTATATCACTGTGGTCAAGTATATAAGACAAGTTGAAAATTTCAGCAACAAGTGATTTAAGCAATACAGATTTGAAAAAACAATAAAAATTCTAGAACTAAAAAATAAACAAAATTAGGAATGCACTGAATAGATTTATTAGATTATACATAGAGAATAAATTAACTGGAAGAAAGGTCAGACTAAACTTCCAGAATGAAGCAGAGACAAAAAGATAGTACACACAGAAGAGAGCATAAAAGACACAGAGTATAAAATGAAAAGATCAAACATACATCTAACTGGAGTTCCAGGAGGAGAGCAAAAGAGAATGAGGCAGAAGCAACATTTGAAGAAATAATGGCTGAGATTTTTCTAGAACTGATGAAAACATCAATCCACAGAATCAAGAATTCCTTGCAATCTCATTCAAGGTAAATAAAAAGAAATCCCCACCTACATACATCATTATGAAACTGCAGAAAACCAGAAACAAAGAGAAAATCTTAAAAGCAAGCAGAAAAAAAGGAAAAAGAAAAAAGGCTTTCAAAAGCCCAATACTTAGACCGATTTCTCAATAGTAACAGAAGCCAGAAAAGAGTAGAATGATATTTCCAAGGGGTAAAAAACAAAAATGAAACAAAAATTGCCAACCTAGATTTCTATACCATGTGAAAATTTCCTTCACAAATAAGAAAGAAATAAAAACATTTTCCGACAAACAAAAACAGAATTGGACATCAGGAGACCCATACTGAAGGCAGAAGGAAGGTTAGAGATACAAGAAGGAAAAAAAGGAATAAATAAAATGAAAATAGTCTCTGTGGAAGAAACTGATTCATGGAGTTCAATACTTTAGTTACTACTTGCTTAACTTTTCTTTAGTACTCTAAGGGCAGATTCTTTCACCTGACATTAATATCCTATTTGTCTCTAGACTCTGTGTGCTGTGATGCACATCTGCAAGTAGTTCATTTCAGATTCATGTCTTTATCTAAAGGTCTTATGTCCAAATTGTCAGAGACTACCAACCCAGATTTACTAAGCCTTCCTATCATCCTGACTCTTGCTTATTGAACTATCTCTTATTAATACTAAACAAGCAGATTAACAGTATGTAATAAAATTCATTTACACTTAGTACGTAAAGTATTCATCACTTCTGCTGGTGTGAACAGTTAAATCAGGTTATTATTATTACCTATTATCTTTGTAACCCCTCTCTTCCCTTTTGTAGCCTTTCCCCATAGAATTCATATTTAGAATGTGAGCTGCAAGTCAGACTGCCTGAGTTAAGTCCTGACCCCAATCTTGAACAGCTGGATGTCATAGGTAGCATATTTAAAACCTCTTCATGCTTCAGTTTCCACATCAGCAGGACAGTAGTAATTGTTATTTTTCACATAGGATTATTTCAAGAATTAAGATGAAAGGAAATACACATGGAAAGCACTCAGCACAGTATCTGGCACATAATAAGCATTCAATATACATTAAAAACAGATGATTTTTTCAGGAAAAAAGGTACATAGAATCTACATTTTAAAAGCTATGAGTTTTAGAAATTAATTTTTATAATTATTTTAAATAATTTTATAATAATAACTAATTACTTAAAAATACAGAAAACACATACTTGACTAAATCTATTCTGTTATTGATGGCAGCCCAATGGAGGAGTGTAACATTTTCTTTGTCTGGTTGCCGTACATCATAACCTGCTTCCACCAATTCTCGGCAGCGTTCATATATTCCATATCTTGAAAGGAAAGGAAATATGAGATTGTTACTCTTTTGACAAGAAATTTAAAGCTCAAAATAACACTTCCAGAAGAAAATAATGCACCATTTTGATCCCTGGAAATTAAAATGGATTTATCAACATAAAATATTACTTTTAAAATATCAATATTCCAACAGTTTTTACTAATCCATTTTATAGTTTTAAATGTCTCATCTATAAGAATGCAATATCTCATTAAGTGGAAGGGAAAGTGATATCAGAAATAAAAAGTCTATCAGTTGCTTGTTTTTATTAGCATCGCCACTTATTCCACAAAACATTTAAGGCAGTTTATAAAAATACATACAATTATGTTAAAAAAAAACATTAAATCATAAAAGGCAGTAACAAAGAGCATATCAATGATTTAGAAGAACATCAAGAAGAAAGGACATTTTATAAGCTTTGATAATCCTGAAGGCAAATAAAAAAGAACGTGTGGGGGTAGAAGTGGGGTGTGTAGGAGAAGAGTCCTGTGAGTTCAAGTCCACTGGGAGAGTTCTAGGAAAGACGTTCGTATTTGATAAAGAAGAGAGGCACATGTGGACAGCCTGATCTTTCCTCCCTTTCTGCTCTTGGTCATCGTGTGGCAGCATAATGTTTTTTTAAACATTTTATTACGGAAATTTTCAAGCATAAGCAAAAGTAGAGAGAACAATACAATAAACCACCAAGAATCCATCATGGAGCCTCAAGAACCATCAATTTTATCCTAGATAAAATATTGGGTCCCTGGAAATATGAGACACAAGAATAAATTTAAATGAGCTTTGACTGTATTTGTAATTTTTTAATCAGAGTGGTCTCCAAAATGGGGAAGGCACGCTGCAGGGTGAGGTTGTGGGAGGGGTGGCACAATATTGGGACACTAGAAGCAAATATTAAAACCTCTACCTATATTCATGTCTTAGTATAGAGAAAGAAATTAAGCTTCATTAATATTTAATACAGCCTTCATACTGCTGCCCTCACTGGCTCTGTAGTGCATGTGTACACACACGTGTGCACAAGGTAATCAACCTAAGAGAAGAGCAAGAGTTTCACAATTCACAGGGGTAACAGTGTTACCTTCAGTTCTTTGTTCTTTTTCAGAAAATTGTTTCCATGTGCCCAGTAAGTGAACTAGGCATACGACCTTAAAGAGCAGAATCTACCTCACACTTTGAATAAGTGACCATGAAAATCTTTTCAACCATACAGAGAATCATCAGTTATTTTTCTAACACTTAAAAGTGAGTATGCATTTTCCCTTTAACAAAAAAGACAAATGTTTCAAATTTGTTGGCTTTTGTGGGAGGGGAGTAGTAACAGCAAATGACTGTGAATAGTGTGCTATCAACCATATACTCTTAAGAAGGGTGAAGACATTTAGTCTGTTCCCCCTCAAGCCAAAGGGGATATCTTAGACACAGTGAGAAAGTCAACTACTTTTATTTCAGAAAAATACCTGTTTCTTCTAAAGAGAATATTTTTTAAAAACTATGTTTGGAAATGTTTCCATCATTATATAATGCAGTTTCTGAAAGCTCTAAATACATCACCTATAAAAACCTTCTCATGTGGACACGCTAAAAGATTTTGAAACAATTTTCTAACACGTGTGAACTCATTTGTTGTAATTACAAAAATGCCAAAACCTGATTAGTTTGCAAGAACTGTCATCACAAAATGGATATTTACAAGGTAAAAT
Source organism: Ceratotherium simum simum (assembly GCF_057802395.1). Lineage (NCBI taxonomy): Eukaryota > Metazoa > Chordata > Mammalia > Perissodactyla > Rhinocerotidae > Ceratotherium > Ceratotherium simum. The sequence goes on from NC_141924.1 coordinate 43,020,149, forward strand.
TCAGTAAAATCTTTGCTTAGTTAGTGAATAATACTGAAAAAGTGACTTAGTAAATGCAGCATACATTGTAACTCTTCCATTAGGGAATTATGTCTTTTTGTGAGGTTAACTTTTTTCAGCAAAAAAAAAACCAAAAAACATTAAGACAAAGTATCCAAATAAAATAAATTTAGGGTCAGATTTCCATATTGTTGTAACATAAAATATTAAACCATCTAAATAATAATGAAGTATATTAAATTATACTATTCTCATGGTAAATAAGATTAATGAGAGACATTAAAGTAAGACCTACAGAAATATACATACCCATTTCCCCAAATTCAATGAAATTCTAATTAAAATCCCAAATAAATATCTCATGAATTTCCAAAATAGAACCCTAAAATTCATTTATGAGAGTAAAAGGCCAAGAATAGCTTAGACAATTCTGAAGCCTAAGAAATAATTAAAACAATGTAGTACCATACAAGATTAAACAAACTGAAGAGAAAAAGAGTATTTAGAAATGGACCACAGACTAATGTCAGCATTATGATGGAATAAGACATCCACCGTTTTGTCCCCCCTCCAACAACAATATTCGGCATCTATCCATGAACAAAAGTGTCTCTGCGGTAGCTGTGGGATCCAGCACCATACGCCAAGGGAGCTGGGAGGAGTCTCACCCACCCATGCATGGGCTAAGAGGCAGGCAGACCTCAGTCCCAGCTGTGGACCCTGCAGTGGCCCATGAACTAGCTCTAGCCCCCCTCAGCCGTGGTCTGGGCGCCAGAGACAACATTATCTTAGACAATCACCCACAGATTAGAGAGAGCCTTTATGGAAGTCCAGGTTTCCGGAGGAGAAGGTCTAGTACATTGCACAGCAAAAAAATACGAGTTTGGACATATGGGAGAGGAGTACTGAATCGTGAACTACATGACTGAGGAGTAGGAAGAGGCTGGGAGAACTGCAGACAGGACTCTTGGAGGGCATTAAAGGGACACAGATCCCACTAACTTCATGGTGGACTCCATCAAAATACATAAAAACTTTTAGAAATCAATTACAAAAAGACAAAAGAACTCAAAATGGGTAAAGGATTTAAAATGACAATTCACACAAGAAGAAACCCAAATGGCCAATAAATACAGGAAATATATTCAACACCATTTGTAATCAGAGACAGGACAATCAAAATAGAGAAAAACCATTTCACAACCATCAAACTGACAATAATTATTAAGTGACAAAACTAGGATTTAGTCAGAATGTAGTGAAAGAACTCAAATTTTTTTTTTAAAAAAGGCAAGCTGCAAAAGGATATATAGAGTAGAACATAATTTATATAAATTTTAAAAGCATACATTACAATAGCATATTTTGTTTATAGACGTTCATAGAAAAGTACAGGAATGTTCATGAGAATGATTCACAACAATTTCAAGAGAGGTTTCCTTGGCGAGAGAGGAGAAAGAGTACTCTGAGCAATCTGTAGCAATGACAGCAAAATGTTAGCATCTGCTTAATCTCACAGTTATATTCTTCTCTACAGTTTCCTGTAGGATTGAAATGTTTCAAAATTTAAACAAATGTTTTTAAAGGTAGAAATTACCGACAGCATACATAGATACTTTTCAAGAAATAGGATAGTTAGAAGAGCATGTGAGGGATCAAGAAAGGTGGTTGTTTTTTTCTGAAGATAAAAGATGCTGGAGTATATTTGCTGACAGAAGTGATGCATTAGGGTGAGGGAGATTAATGACAAAGGAGATATCAAAAGGAGCAAAATCTCAAAAGGAAAAATGAACATTGAGCAGGATAATTTGTTTGCTAAATACAGTTGGCACAATGTGCTTTGATTTTTGACATAACATTCAAAAAGGTAGGGTGACACCAGTGGACTAAGGACCTCTGAAAGTTTTGCCTCTCCACAAAAGTAACGAAAAAACTGGCAAAAACTGTCAGAATCAACTTTTTCAGGATTCTGGAAATTAACAAAAGGCTTTCAGCAATCTAAGGAACATTTAGTCAAGAAAATCGGCTGAATTTCAGTAAGAATAGTGAACTTTGTGGTGTTTTAACATATCATAGTCCCATCCTCTGCACCCCAGCAGCCTTGAAAAATAAGTGTATTCCTAGTACTGGTGCCAGAGTGAGCAGAACAGGGGTGGAGTTCCTTCAAGCCTCATTCCCAAAGAGGAGTCATTATTTGACCCGTCTGGTGGTTCCCCGGAAGAGTTCACTTGAAAAGACTTATCTATCGGACCTCACTCAAATTCAATTAAAAGCTTTTTCTGGGGGGTATTTGTTGAATATCTTAACATCACAGTTGCTTCAGAGGATGGATAACAGTTGTGACAAACAGACAAATCAAAACAGCTTAAAAGCAAAAGCTGAGGAATAAGATATCCTAGGGGCTTTGAAAAGCTCTCACATATTCTTGGGAATCTAGAAGACCATGCACACGCCTAAGGTTGTGTGCACATGTTCAACAAAGATCTGAGAAGGCCCTAAGTTCTCACCTCCGACTGACCTTGAGGTTCTGTGCAAGCAGAAAGTGTAGGCTAAAGCAGAGTGGCAAGCTGTCTCGCTGAGTGTTGAGTGCCCCAACATTCACAGAGTCCCTCAACAACGAGTAAGACTTACTGGTTCTAGGGATTTAAGAAGTCTCTATCCAATCATTAGCTGACCACTAACTAACCAAGTAGACATTTCAGTGACCACATATGACAAAGATACAGGCTTTACAGAACTCATTCAGAAATATCACAAACAACAACAAACCCCGGGAGAATCTGATATCCAGAACTGTCACATTATATTATTTGAACAGTCCAGTTTTCAACAAAAAATTACAAGACATGCAAAAGAAAAGAAAGTATAACCCATAAGGGGGTGGGGGGAAGCAATTAATAGAAACTGTCCCTGAGGAATCCCAGACATCAGATTTACCAGACAGACTTTAAATTAGCTATTTTAAATCTGTACAAAGAGCTAAAGGAAACCATGTCTAAAGACCTAAAGGAAAGTATGAGAACAATGTCTCATAGACATTGTTATAGAGAATATCAATAGAGAATATCAATAAAGAGAAAGAAATTGTGTTCATATTTCACTTAAAATACAGATGTTGAAAAAGAAAATTACAACAAAAAACTTACTGTGTAGCCTTGACTATGTCCCATGTGCTGTAATCATCAATATGAGTTTTCCGTCCCAGAGGTTCACCATATCCATGGTTATAATGGCTTTGGGGTTTGATTTCCTGTTAAAGAGAATATCACACAGAGTCAAGAATTGAGAAAAGACACAGAAAACATTTCAATATTTTACTACGGCTTTTGTGCTGTTTTAAGAATGCTCATTATTGACATGATTAAGTTTTACCTTATTCTTAAGTCTGTTAGAGAAAAAGCATGTTCAAATAGCTCTACCCTTGTACACACACTCAAAACAGAAAAGCTGCAAGACTAGAAATTAGTGACAAATTAGTAATTGAAATTCATCTTGAGCTCCACAGAACTCTCTTACTTCTTCATCAAATCAACTCTCATTCTCTCAGACCAATTTTTCTATTATTCCAGCATAACTCCTGGCTCTGACACTCTACTTTAAAACCGTCATCACATCCCAAACAAATTCTAAGCTCGTAAAGAAAGGAACCCAGAGATATTATTCTTCTATTATTCTCAGATATTACCTTTTCTTATTCTCCTTCATGCTGATGGCTTATTAAGCATCTACCATTAAGTGAATAAAGAACATTGAGGCAGCTCTGATAAAATGTAAATCCACTTGAATAGTTTTAAAAATGTCACCCTTAAAGAAAGTAATTTTTTATATAAAAATTTAATTAACAGTTTTATAGACTATTACATCCATTCAAAGGTTATATGCTGTGTGCAATTTTCTATTTAAAATACAAAACTTGCTATGCAGTCAGCTTCCTCAATATAGTATAGCTCTAAGATATAATTATGTGTTTGGCTCTAATATCACCCATTCAAATTTCTATGATTCTGTTATTTTTTCTCTCACACACACACATACACACACACACACACACACACACAAGTAAATATAAATAAAAGGATAAGTCATAGCAAGATGTTTGGAAAGAATTAAATCCTTAGAACAATTCATGATCTCTTGGCCACTGATATTTAATAATACATATTTTAATGGCCTTTTATTGGAGGGAAAAAGGCTATTATCTTTCGATTACTTTAGCCATTCAATTTGTGTGAGAAATTCCAAAACTAATTTGTTTAAGCCATAAATTTAGAAGACTATCAATCTGAGTATTTTCAACGACAGGGAATTAAAAAGTTTCACAAAAGCAAATTCTGCTTAGTATATAACCTTTCAACAGATAAATGCTTATTAGTTCCTTAAAATGCTACAGCCAATATTAAAATACCACAGTAATAATTATAAACCCACATTAGCAGAAGAAAGAAAATAGACATCAGTTTTAAGCTGAGATTCGCAACATACATACTGCATATAGTTTACAGGTTATTTTCTGAAAGACTGTTCTCAGACTCCTTTAAAATAGAATTGGTTAAATTTCAACACGGGCAGGTATAGTATTTGGGGTATGTGCAACACTCTGAGTAACTGATGAAGCAAAACAATACATGAGACCTACCCATTTAATTTTTTAAAACCTTTTCTATTTAAATTTCTCCACTGAATTCTGAGTCCCAACTTCTCTATGCTCTACATTCAGTGGAGAGAAGTAAAGAAAGACACTTCTCAGACCAGCAACACTTCCTTCTTTCTAAATTTTCTTTTCTGATTTTATTCTCCCCTACCACATGGAAAATAATTTTTTAAACTTTTGACACTGACTTTTATAGGGCTATTAAGACACCTGAAGGAAAACAAAAACCTGGTGGTAGTTTACAAGCAGAATGGAGTAATATATCCAACAAAACCTGTACTGAGAGCCCGCCATGCATAAAGCACTCTACAATGTACTAGGACCCTAGGCCAGGACAGGGTGAGGCCAGTGCAAAGTTTAAAAGGGTGCCAAAAACCTTAGTAATCAAGATAAAAAAAATATTTTAATGGATTACCTTTTAAAAATCAAAACCAATACAAAAAAAAATCGCAAACATCAACATTTTAACTACAGACAGCATCAGTATTGCTGATTTTTCCTTTGCATGAAGCTCCACCGTGGCTCAGAGCAGCACTGCAAACATATACCAAATACAGTCTCTTGCCCTCAAGGACTTGACAACCCAGAGTGGAATGACAAAGTAGATAAGAAACATAAGTCAAATATTAGAAGCGAGAGCTTTCAGATAGTACGTTAAAACCTAAATAAGGACAATATAAGGTCCAAAAAGTCATAATATAACTGTTAAAAACTATTTCAATTTGAAAATCTGCTAGGGCAAACTGCTCTTCTTTTTTACTAAAGACAAATACATTGCTTTCACAGGCAAATAGCGAATATTCACAAAATAAAAAGTAAATCTCTTTTAAAGCTTACTATTGTAATGCTTTCATGTGACTTTAATTTCACTTTTATCCCCAGAGTCTTCACTTACTGTACATAACAATTAAATTGGCTTCTCAGTTTCTCTACAGTCCATTTTGTCCCACTGACTGACAAATGTGACCTCTCAAATATACTAGAAATCAGACTTCTTTTTCCAGTAACATTTTAAAATTAAACCTATACCGTATCTGTTTTATCCCATCCATAAGGATTGTTTTTGTTTGTTTTTACTTTTTAATAAAAGAAATCCGATTTTTTAAAAGATGGCTTTAAATAGAGTAATTCTAGAGAGGAAGAGTTACTCACATTAAAAGGTAGACGAAATGGGGTGTAAGCAAATCTCTAACCTGTTTTATTGCCAAAACAAAAAAAAAACTATAATATGGAATTTATTTTTCTCACTTTTAAACAGATTGGAAACTGATTCATCTCTAGAACTAGCACCCAGTCAATGTGACAAATGACAACACTCTCTATCAAGATCACCACCACTATCACTAGGCTTAGGAATAACTGTAATTGTTAAACTTAGAAACATAAAATTAAAAAAATACTGTGTTCATGTAAATAAGTATATCATAAATATGTACAGATGATAATATTAATTTTTTAAATCATAAATTTGCTATTATATATCAGATACATTTTCAACATACAAACATTAATGAATGACACTCTTTTAAATTCTATCATTTTTCCTTGATTTTAATGGGAACCAAGAAGCAATTTAATTGATACCTCCACCAAGAAAAGTAATACTAATTTAGAAATATATATGTAGGTCATTGTAACTTTTAAGAACACAGTTGTCATGCATCACATAATGACATTTCAGTCAACAGTGGACTGCATATATGACAGTGGTCCCATTAGATTAGTACCATATAGCTAGGTGTGTAGTAGGCTATACCGTCTAGGTTTGTGTAAGTACACTCTATGATGTTGACCACGAAATCACCTAACGACACATTTCTCAGAATGTATCCTGGTCATTAAGCAACACGAGTATAATTCCATTAGACGCAGGTTGGTATAATAGAAAAAGTCCTTGACTCAGAGGCTACTGAATTGAGAGTCTGCCACTCTCTTACCTAGACTACAACGCAGCAAAGCAATTAACTGTACTGTAGGATTCAGGTCCCTCACTGGTAAAAAAAGGATAATGATTAAGATCAGCATAGAGTTCCTGTGAGGTGCCTCAAGGACCAACATCAAGGCATCAAAGAGTTGATGGTTTCAGCCCCACTCAATTCATTCCCTTCTTAAACAAAGCACTTTGTTATTGATCCTGTTTTTAGATACTGGGGCTTTACCTAAGATTTCTTTAATTAATAAAAAAAGATTCCGCTGCTTTTTTAAAAAAGTTCAAAAACTACTAGATTAGAAGTCCTCCAAGATCCCTTCTAAGGCTGACACACAATGATTTTATATACTGGAATAAAGAAATTACAGCCACTAGGAAGATCCTTAAAGTACCAAAGGTTACAGCCCTGATAGTTGTTGAAGAGAACTAGAAGGAGAAAGAGCACCTGCAAATCTGCTGCTGAAGTGGTGGGCACGGACGAGAAGAGCTGGGACAAGCTCAGCTGCTGGACATCACTGCTAAGAGAAATCAACACGGCAGAACTCACACTTACACAGCAGGTACAGGCCAACACTGGCTTGTACGTCAAGATGACAGATGCCATAAGACATGCTTATTCACATGCTGGGGTGGAATTATATAGCCAATCAACTAGTTACCAAGTGTCTGTATGCAATCTAGTTAACTTTTTTGATGCTAGACCTATTAAATGTTTAGTTGACGTTGATTTTTTAAAAAAAGAGAGAGGCAGCATTGACCAAAGAATCCTCTATGACCCAGTGCTTATTACTTTATTACCAACCAAATATAGATGTTTTATAAGTGCTCTATCAAAAAAGGTCCTCCAAGAATCAGTTCCATGGTAGAGTATATCTGAAAGAACCAAGATGCAAGAAGAGTAAGTTCAGGAATATTCAGAAAGAAGGATTAAGGGAAGGGACTTGCACAACTATCAACTACAGTATATTAGAAAGCAAACTAACGCAAAAACAAGACCACTGCAGTAATTAACAGGGCATGGAACAGAGGTTGAAGAAGGAGAATTAGAATAAGGAGAGAAAGATATACAGCGTGTTTAATGACGGGGATACATTCTGAGAAATGTGTCATTAGGTGATTTTGTCATTGTGCGCACATCATAGAGTGTACTTACACAAACCTAGATGGTATAGCCTACTACAAACCTAGCTATACGGCACTAATCTTAGGGGATCACCACCGTATATGCAGTCTGTCATTGAATGAAACATCGTTCTGCAGCACATAACTGTATGAGTCAATAAACCGTATAAATGGACAAATGGCTAGCCATTTGGGATAAAAAAATTCAGCAGGCTCCAACATAGAACGGTGATGTGCTTGACAGAAAGATGCCAACAAATACAGCCAAGGATATAGTTTCTTTAATGGCAGATAATACTGAAAATAAAAGGCCACATCAAGCAGAATCCAGGGCAGCATGCTCCCAGGTGGAGGGTTCTCAGGTCAGCCACACTCCCCATGAGAACATAAAGATGCCTATACCGTTCTCCTGGTGAGAGAAGCATGCACCCTTCTGTTCTTGGAGAGTATTTGTGCCACCCTGGACTCTCCTGACTGTTCTGGAGACTCTGGCCATAGGCTTGGTGCTCACCAGGTCTAAATAACTTGTTCAAAACTGGCTCCAGGACTTTTCTGAATGTTTACTGCAAAACAAGCTAAATCGCAGATCAATTTCCCAGGCTTTCCAGAGATGTGACTATCCCCTGGCAGGACCAGGTCTCAGTCTGCCTAAGGACTCTTCCTATAGATTCCCACCTCACTCCTCATATCAGATAACTTTCAGCCAGACCAAAGATTTAAATATGAGAATACTGGCAATAGTAGTCCTAATGTAAAAAATAAAATAAAAAATCCAAGAAAAGCATGAATAACACATTTGAAAAATGGGCAAAGGATATGAAGATAATTTAAAGAGGGTCAAATGCAATGGCAAATATATGTAGGAAAAGACGCTTTGTAATTCTAAATTAACTAAATAAATGCATTTCCAAACCAAAAAAAAAAAAAAGAAGAGGGAGAGAAATCAATTCAATAAAATTCTAGGGCACATACTTGTTACCTACAAGACACATGTTACCTGCCTGCCTTTGGTGTACAGCCCATATACACAGGTGAATTAGCAAGCCAGTAGGGCTTAACCATATGCTTATGACTTGCACTGTGTAAATGCCTGCTGTCAGGTATCATTCTAACAGGTTAGACTCTGAATCAAGAAGCTGAATGTACTTATACAATTTTGAGCTGCTCAAATTTAATTCCATTAAATGTGTAAGATGAAATTAGAACACTTTTATAAAGGGCTGCTGACAAGAAAAGATAGGAAAGGAAAAAAGGTCTCCGTGAGTACTTGAATCATTTTTAAGTCCTAGCTAAAAACAATGAGCCAAATGTGAGACCTTCTTTAAAACAGAGGTAGTGATGAACTAAATTCTAGGGATACCATAAGGATTTTTAAAAAGGAATATTGATAAGATACAATGAAAAGAAAGACAGCATAAGCATAAAACATATATAACCAAGTGAACAACGAATGATAAAGAAAACCAGTAGCCTCTACAAAATTCTCTTTAAAAAATGTATTTAGTTAACAATGCCAGCAGATGGCACTACACTCAAGACAGAATCCTTTACTAACCTATTTGATACACCCTCTTTATGGGAAGTTTGGACAAAAATGATTTGGTTATAATAAGGGAAAGATTTCGAATCAATTTTTTCAGTAAGCAACAGGTCTCCTATATATTACATATTCTGCTGTGGTCCCCAATCCCTGGCTAACAGTATATGATTGTTGTTTCTAATAAACACAGTCCAACTTGAGGCACAGGTTCTCTCCACACTGTAGTACTACCAGTGCCTCAATCCAAACTATCAAACTAACTTTGATTGCTTCCAATAAATTTTAGACTAGGAAAATGTTCATCACCTTCTAGCTTCTTTAAAAACTGGTTTTCATTTCACTTCCTTCTAGCATTAATCCATATGTATACACGTATTTGTAACAATATACATAAATTTAGCATACTTTTTTTTCTTTCCACAGACATTTGAAACAAATACCAATATGTATATTTTTCTCCCTCTCCTATCTTTTTAAAAGTAATTTTCCTTTTAGGATTTTTATTTAGGGTAGTTTAAGATTTACAAAAACAACGCAGAGGTCCCGTATTCTACACATCCAGTTTCCTCCATTATTAACATCTAACATTAGTATGGTACATTTGTTACAATTAATGAACCAATAATGACACATTATTATTAACTGAAGTCTATATTCCTTAGTTTTTACACAATGTCCTTCTTGTACTCCAGGATACCTTCCAGGATATCCTATTACATGTAAGTTGTCATGACTCCCTAGGCTCCATTGGCTACGACAATTTCTCAGACTTTGTTTTTGATGACCTTGACAGTTTCAGAGCTAGTCAGGTATTTTTGTAGAATGACCCTCAGTTCAGATCTGTCTGATGGTTTTTTCATTACTAAACTGGAGTTATGTGTCTTTATGAGGAAGTGTTTTTTAATTTAACCTAATTTTGAAAATTGCTTTCAACACTGCTATACAATCTTTATTTGCCCACGTTTATGTATTTTCACGTAGTCTGTAATCATAGTACTCACATATTTTATTTTCTTCCTTTTTACATTTCCTCATGCCATTACACATAGTTTTTATAAGTACTGCTTTTAACCACTGCAAATTACTTAAACTGATATATTGAAACATACTAGAACATTTCTCAATTACTGAACATTTAGGTTATTCTTACATTTCCCAACTAAACTCAGACGTTAATTCTTAGGCATTCCTCTTCTAAGTCTTCCCTTAACATTCTCTTCACCATCAGACTGTAAGCTATGACAGGGCAAGAGCCCTATCTTGATCATTTGCATACTCCCAGTGCTTAGCACACACAGAGAGTGGCATAATATTAGTGCTCTTAGATGAAACGAAAAAGTAAATGGATAGGTTTTTCCTCACTACTGAAAAATACTTCATTTAACATTTCTTCTTTTTAACTGAGGAAACTTCCTGGAGAGATTCTTAAAGGGTATGAATATTTTTATGGTTCTTGATACAATATCTAAATTGTTTTGCAAAGGCATTATATTTATAATCCCATCAGCAATATAAGACTAACCATTTCTCCATAAACTCACTGGCACTAGGTATTATTTTTAATTCTCCTCTAATTTACATAGAGTAAATAATACTTGAAATTTCAACTTTAAATATATTTTCCTATTCTAGTTCATCTTTTAAGAATTGCTTGTTCTTATCCTTTGACCATTTTATTCTATTTGAGTCCTAAAATTTGCTTAATATATTTGAATCAGATTTTATTCTATTGAGCCCTAAAATTTGTTTAATATATTTGAATCAGATTTTTCTGTATAGAGAAGATTAGATATTAATCTTTTTCATACTGATTTAAACACTTCTGTTCCATTTTTACAATTATCTATGCTTTTAATATATTTCCAGGATTATACATTTTATAGTCATATACATTAATCTTTTCCTTGGTCTTTTTTGGTCTTGACTTTTATATTTAAAACTACTATAATCATTAGTGCAGGAACAGGCAAATACATCAAATATTTCCAATTCTATTCCCAAGCAGATGGTCGGATTGTATGTCCTTGGCCCTTTGAAAGTGAGTCCAAGTGACTGACTTGTTTTTTTAACCAAAGGAATACGAATAAAAGAGACATGTTGCTTTCAGAGAATAGGTTTTAAGAGCCAGTATGCAATTCTTCACTTTCTCTTTCCCTCTGCCATGGAAACTGGCAACGTTCCAGAGAGTAGATAATCAGTCTGGGTCCTAAAGCAGCCACTATTCAACCCACAATGCACGTGTACTGAACCACTAACATGTAAGCCACTAAGATTTCAGGGTTGCTACTGCAGCAAAGCCTAGCTTATCCTGACTAATACAGCTCTGAGAGTTCTTTGATAAGTGGTATGCATTTGGGGATCTATGTAAATCCTTTTCATTGTATTTTAGAGCTGGTTATAACTAGCATATGGGACTGAACTATTAATGAACTATTAATGTTCAGATTTATCTGGTATCTGGCCACATTGTTAAAAATATATATATATAATCTCTGATTTTTGATGATCTCTTTGAATAGTCTAAGAAGACAATCAAATCTCCTGCAATTAAGCGTGGTCTTTCATTTCCACGGCATATGGCATTGGCAAAGACACCAAATGCAACATCAGAAAAAAATAATAATGACAGCACATACTTATTTCCTTATATTTTTCTGCATTTTAAAAATGACAACGCCTTTACTGTTTCTCCATTATATATAAGGTTGTTAAATCATCCTTATTCAAATACATTCCAGAGAATAACACCGCATTTAGATATAAATGCCCACTTGACCACCACGCCCTTCCTTGCATTACAGAATATGTCCAATTTCCTATTTCATTTGAGATTCTCAATTTTGTCCTCCAACTATAGGATTCTGACTAGCATTATTTTAATACATCTCCTAGTCGGACTAAAAATCTTATGGAAGTCACCTAGCCTCCCTCCTGCCCTTCACATACACAACCAACTCTTCTTACCAGCAACCCAAACTCAAGTCCTGGCCACATTTCCAACTGGGCCCCATAAAGCTGGGGTAGACACAAAATGTCCCATCTCTGGAAAACTCTGAGGAAGCACCTTTTAAGTGTTATAAGTTGTTTTGTTATTTTGTTTTTTAACTGTATAAGTCAAGTGCACATGTAAATTATTTAAATTTAATTATCAAAATGCAAATATGGATGGCAAAGAAACACTTGTACATCCTAAAAGAAGAAATGTACAAATCCCATATTCAATTGAAAATAAACAAAGGCACTTAGCCATCCAGTTCAGTAGGCAATAGAGAATCAATCAGGGAGTTTTGAGCAAGGAAGTAACAGGATTATACATGCAATTTTAAAAGATCATCTAATGATATTTTTTCCTTATCACCAGCTCCACAATATATTCTTCCTCCTTCCTGTCCTATTTACTAAAAGGTATTTCCAACTAACAAAATGTCCAAGCTAAAAACTCATTCAACCTTGACTCAATGTCCCAAAATTTCAGGTGTAATTAATTAGTTACCAAGTCTTACTACTACTTTTCTCAAAACAAATCCACATCAGTCCTTTTCTGCTTTGTCTCTACAATATCCTCTCAAACAATGGTCTAAGACATTTTTCCAAAGAAGATATACACATGGCCAACAGGCACGTGAAAAGATGTTCAACATCACTAATCATCAGGGAAACGCAAATTAAAACTACACTGAGATATCACCTGACACCCGTTAGAATGGCTACAATCACCAAGACAAAATATAACAAATGTTGAGAGGATGTGCAGAAAAGGGAACCCTCATACAATGCTGGTGGGGATGCAAACTGTCGCAGCAACTATGGAAAACAGTATGGAGATTTCTCAAAAAATTAAAAATAGAAATACCATACAACCCAGCTATCCCATTATTGGCTATTTATCCAAAGAACTTAAAATCAACAATTCAAAGAGACTTATGCACCCCTATGTTCATTGCTGCATTATTCACAATAGCAAAGACGTGGAAGCAACCCAAGTGCCCATCGACTGATGAATGGATAAAGAAGATGTGGTATATATATACAATGGAATACTACTCAGCCATAAAAAAGACAAAATCTTCCCATTTGCAATAACATGGATGGACCTTGAGGGTATTACGTTAAGGGAAATAAGCCAGACAGAGACAGAAAAACACTGCATGATTTCACTCATATGTGGAAGATAAATAAACACATGGACAAAGAGAACAGATTAGTGGTTACCAGAGGAGAAGGGGGTTGGGGGTAGGCATAAGGGGTAAAGGGGCACATACATATGGTGACTGACAATAATGATGTACAACTGAAATTTCACAATGTTATAAACTATTATGACCTCAATAAAATAAAATAAAAAAATAATGATCTACATCACTGTTCCAATCACTCCCCTGCTTAAAATCCTTAATAACATGCATACAGAGTAAAGCGAGAACACTTCAGCAATCACACCAAATCACATGACCTGGCCCCAACTTACTTTTTCCAGCTTTAGTATCCACCATTCCCTTCTAAACACCCTACACGTTTATGTATATCAGCCATTCCAAAAAGTCACGCACTTTAAAACCCTCACATCTTTTTGCTCATCTTAGCTATTCTACTCAGAAGGCACACCCCATCTCAGGTTTGGCAAACTTTCACAAATCCTTCGATACACAAATCACAAGTCATCACAGCCTTCCTTGTTTCCCTCAGGCAGAGTTAACTGTCCTGTTATCTGTGTTCCCACTGCTATGCAAACAAATTATTATAGTGTTGTGTGATGGTATACGTGTTAGTTTCCTATTGCTGCTGTACCAGATTACCACAAACTTAGTGGCTTAAAACAACACAAATTTATTATCTTATAGTTCTGGAGGTCAGAAATAAAAAAGCAAATATCACTATCACAAGTTGTCAGCAGAGCCATGCTCCCTCAGGAGGCTCCGGGGAGCAGGAATTTTTTGCCTCTTCCAGCTCTAGTGGCTTCTGGCATTCCTTCGCTTGTGGCAATATCACTCCAATATTCGAGGCCAGCAACTTGAAATCTCTCTGGTCAACTTCATATATAGCCTTCTCCTTTGTGTGTATTCAAATCTCCCTTGGACTCTCTCTTATAAGGATACACATGATTGCAGTTAGACTCTACCCGGATATGCAGGGAAATCTCCCCATCTCAAGACCCTTATTTTAACCATCCCTGCGAAGACTCTTTTTCCTTCATAAGGTAACACTTACAGGTTCCAGGGATTAAGATTTGATATCTTTGGGGGGGCCATAACTCTGCCTACCATAGGATGGGAATAAAGGTGGAAAAGAGGAAAATAAAGAGGCAAAATTCATACTACATAAGCTGGTACTGTTTGCAGTTTTCCCTCAGCTATCAAATACCCTCAATAATTGGGAATAAATGTCAACTGTTGGCTCTGTCACATGCGGCATTTTGAGAATTCTGAAGTTCACCCCACGGACACAAACAAAGACTCTCTCACTGACCAAACTTTAGTCAGTCTCTTCTGAGCCCTCTTCTCAACTAGGCCTTGACATTGGCTCCCATCCTTACTGGAACTGCACAGTACAGCTTTAGCATGAATCTTGCTAAGTCAGTTTAGAGAGAATTTCTCATCCTTGATACTCGATCACCCTGGTCTGCCTTCAGCAAGAATCTTGTTAAGTTGGTTTAGCAAGAATCCCCCTACCCTTGATGTCTCCTCTTAGTATTTTCCATCCACTGATACCCTAACTCTGATTGTTGGCTAGAAATCTGTAATCATCCTTGCTGTATTCAGAACGGAGCCCAGTTCTGTACTGAGGGCTTCTTTTCCCCTACTGTGATAATTCCTGAATAAAATCCATTTTTACTACTTTAACCACTGTCCGGCTCTTTTTTTCTTTGACAGAAGCTCCCTCTAGAACATTCTCTGGTACAGAAGAGACATTCTCCAGCTCACTTCTAAAAACTCCTCCTCAGCTTCTATGCTAGTGGTATAACTCTGAGGTTGTTTCTGCTGAGCAGGCAACTTTCTTTGGTAAGTTTCTCTCAAGATAGTTCTAACCTATCTAGCCTCTAAGGTGTTTACTTGGCCCAAAGGAAACACCCTTACTTAACTCAACATCACTGGACACACAGAGGAAGCCCTCTCTTCTGGCTCTTCCATTGCAAGGCTCTTCTATGTATCTCTTACCTTTACACTTTCACATTAAAACAGCAGCAGCCACAAGACTCTGGGTCTTCAACAACTCCAGGGGACCCAAATCACACTTTTCCAAGGATTCTCTAACACTCCACTCAGCATCCCAGAGAGGCCTAACTATTTTCTGCAACCCAGCAGGCATCCAACCAGAGACCCCAGTCTTTCAGAGGAATTGTCTGCAACCCACATGGAGGAAAATATAAAAACTACAGCACTCCCTCTTGGGTTGATAACTCTTCAAAGAACCCTTCTTTCCATTAACGTCTCTCTTTATCTTGTATAGGCTGGATGTAACAAGAGTTCCAAGACAAATGATGGCCACTTCCCAGCAAGTTGAGTACCTCTGTTTATACTGCAGGAATCCTTTGTCAGCTACTGTCCTCAGATTTGAGCTCCAAAAAAAAAAAATGCTTAGGTGACAAGAAAAGTCTCAATATCGCTATTATATACATCAAAAATACTTATCCTTTCACACCTAGTATTTTCACTTAACGTTATGTTTTTGAGATTTATCTGTGCTGATACATGTAGTTCTAGTTTATTCAATGCAATTGCTAGATGGTATTGCATTATATGAATAAACCACATACATTCCCCAACAAAGAGACTTTTTGCTACTATAGACCATACTTATTGTTCTCATGTGTTTACAGGTCTCATCTGTAAAAGTTTGTCTAGGATAAGCACCTAGTAGTGGAACTTCTGGATAAAAAGACTTTGAATATCTTCAACTTTACTACCATTAAATTGCTTTCCAAGGTGGTAGCACCAACTTAAACTCTCACTAGTAGTGTATGAATTTTCCTTTCACTATACTTAGATTCACCAGACTTCTTAATGTGGGGGGAATCTAATGGGTACCAAATTATATCTTGTTTTGATCTGCATTTCCCTGAAGCAAAGTGAAGAAAGTTTACCTAGAAGAGAGGAACTATATTAATGCTGCTGAAAAGAAGGATGAGGCCTGCGAGGTGACCACCGGATTCAGGAACACAGATGTCGCATTACTTTGACAAGATGGGGAAATATGGCACACTGGAAGTGATTAAAGAAAAGATAGAAGGCAAGAAATTGGAAACAGCAAGTACAGGCAACTCTTTTGAGGAGTTTTGCTACAAAGAAGAACAAAGATGTAGGGCAGTAGACAGAAGAGAAGTGGGATCAAGGGAAATATGGTTTTGGTTTTGGGCTTTTTTTAGGATGGGAGAAATAATCTGGTAGAGCCAAAAACTGCTGATGTAGGAGTATGAGTAGAGAACTGCTGGAGAGATGTCTTAAGTGGGCATGAGAGGACAGAAATTGGTGAAACCAAACATATACAGTACTTTTATGGTGAAAACCACAAAATGATGACGAAAAAAATCAAAGATCTGAATAAACAGACAGAAATACCATATTCATGGATTGGAAGACTCAACATGGTAAAGATACCAATTCTCTCCATACTGATATACAAGTTTAATGCAATTCCTATCAAAAGCCCAGCAAGATTTTTTGTAAATATAGACAAGGTTATTCTGAAATTTATATGGGAAGGCAACTAAAATAATTTTGAAAAAGATGAATAAAGTAGGAAGAAATAGTATACTCAATTTCAAGACCTATTACATAGCTAGAGTAATCAAGATTGTGTAGTATTAGCTGAGGGACAGACACATAGATAAGTAAAACAGAACACAGAACCCAGAAATAAAACACACAAATATGCTCAACTGATTTTTGACAACAATGTAAAAGCAATTCAATGGAGGAAAGATAAGCTTTTCAACAAATGGTACTGGAGCAGTTGGACATTTATAAGTTAAAAAAAGAAAAAGAAACTCAACCTAATTCTTACACTTTATACAAAAAATAACTCAAAACTGATCCTGAACTTAAACGTTACATGTGAAATTATAAACTGTAAAAATAAATAAATAAATAAAAGAAAATCTTTGGGATCTACGGCTAGGAAAAAGAACTCAGACTTGACACAAAAAGCACAATCCATAAAAGGAAAATTTATAAACTGGACTTCATCAAAATTTAAACTTTTGCTCTGAGAAAGACCCTGTTATGAGAATGAAAAGACAAGCTACAGACTGGGAGAAAACATTTGCAAACCACAACAAAGGACTACTGTCTAGGATATATAAAAAACTCAACAGTAAAATAAACAATCAATTTTTAAAAATTGGCAAAAGACATTGTTATGGGCTGAATTGTGTCCCCCAAAATCCATTTGTTGAAGCCCTAACTCCCAGTACCTCAGAATATGACTGTACTTGGAGCTAGGCTCTTTAAAGAGAGAATTAAGTTAAAATGAGGTCATCAGAGTGGGCCCTAATTCAGTCTGACTGGTGTCCTTAAAGGAAGAGAAAATTTGGACACACGGACAACAAGGGCACGTGCACAGAGGAAAAACCAAGTGAAGACACAGCATGAGGGCGGCTATATGTAAGCCAAAGAGTCAGATCTCAGAAGAAACCAAACCTGCCAATACCTTGAGATCTTGGACTTCTAGCTTCCAGAACTGTGACAAAATAAATTTCCATTATTTAAGCTACCCTATCTGTGGTATTTCGTTATGGTAGCCCTAGCGAACTAATCCAGACACGGAGACATTTCACCCAAGAGGATATACAGATGGCAAATAAGCACATGACAACACAGTCAGCATCATTACCCATTAGGGAAATGCAAATTAATACCACAATGACTTATCACCACATACCTATTAAAATGGGGTAAAATTAAAAAGTGACAACACCAAATCCTGGTGAGGATCACTCATACAACTGCTGGTTGGAAAGTAAAATTACAGCTTGACAGTTTCTTAATAACATTAACATTAACATAAACATACAACTACCTTATTACCCAATAATTGCATTCCTGGGCATTTATCCCAGAGCAATAGAAATTTATGTTTATACAAAGACCTGTACACAAATGGTTAAAGCAGCTTTATTTATAATAACCAAAAATTGGAAGCAACCCAGATGTCCTTCAGTGGGTAAGTGGTTAAATTGTGGCATATCCACATACTAACCAGTAATAAAAAGGAATAAACTACTGACACACGCTGCAACCTGGATGAATCTACAGAGAATTATGCTGAATGGAAAAAGTCAATCCTACAAGGTTACATACCACATGATTCCATTTAAATAACATTCTTAAAATTATAAAATTACAGGGGCCAACCTGGTGGTGCAGCGGTTAAGTGTCCACGCTCCGCTTCAGCGGCCCGGGGTTCGCAGGTTCGGATCCCGGGCGTGCACCGACACACCGCTTGTCAAGCCATGCTATGGCAGTGTCCCATATAAAGTAGAGGAAGATGGGCATGGATGTTAGCCCAGGGCCAATCTTCCTCAGCAAAAAAAAAAAAAAAAAGGAGGAACATGGTAGCTCAGGGCTAGTCTTCCTCACACACACACACAAAAATTATAAAATTACAGAAGTGGAAAATAGTATGGGTATACAAGGGCAATATGAAGAATCTTGGTGGTGATGGAAATGTTCTGTATCTTGACTGATTCAATATCAATCTCCTGGTTGTGATATTATACTATGATTTTGCAAGGGGTTACCAATAGGGGAACCTGAGTAATGTGTACACAGGATCTCTATGCATTTTTTCTTACAACTGTATGTGAATCTATAACTATCTCAAAATAAAAAGTTTAATTTAAAGATTATCAACCTAAACACTTAAAATTTGTACAATTTATCATAATATGCCTCAATGAAAATAGTTATACAATAAAAAATATTTTTAAAAGACATACAATTTTTTTAAAAAACTGTTCACAGCAGTGTTGTCCAATAGAACTTTCTGCAATTATGGACATATTCTATATTTCTGTGCTGTCTAAAACAGTAGTCACTATCCACTCATGGCTAATAAACACCTGAAATGTGACTAATATGATTGCAAAGCTGAATTTTTTATTTTATTCATTTTAATTAATTTAAATTTAAATAGCCACATATCATTGATAGCAACCATACTGGACAAGGCAGATCTAGACATTACAAAGAATGGAAAAGATTATTATATGCTAAGATAGAACTATGTCCAAAGCATATTCAGAAAAAATGCAAATTTTGTAACATTGTATACCATTTATGTACAAAAACAAAGAAACAAATGTATGTATGTAAATAACATATACATTTATATATGCTTTTACCTTCTACTACAGACCCTTCTGTATTATTTAAATTTTTGACAGTAATCATGTGCCACTTTTTTTTTTTTTGGTGAGGAAGACTTTCCCTGAACTAACATCTGTGGCCAATCCACCTCTTTTTGCTTGAGGAAGACTGTCCCTGAGCTAACATACCTGCCGATCTTCCTCTATTTTGTATGTAGGACATTGCCACAGCACGGCTTGATGAGCGGTGTGTAGGTCCACACTCGGGATCCAAACCCCTGAACCCCGGGCCACCAAAGCAGCACATGAACTTAACCACACCACTGGGCTGGCCCCTGTGCCACTTTTTTTTAAAGCCAAAAAACCCACGCTGAGGTCTAAATTTCTGATACCTTAAAAATTTAGATACTCTTCAACAATATAGAATAAATCAGTTAGAATAATAGTTCAGAAAGTTTAAACTTTTATTTGGTCTGCTATGTTATAGTGCTAGATTCTGGTTTGTCAAATTTTTTTTTCCCCCAAGTGTGGCCTTTTTTTGGACTTGGTTATTTTCAGTTATCCACAGAAAAAAGGAGACAAATAAGGAAAAAACAAGTTTAAATAATGAGAACTTATGAAATCAAGTTAACTTCTTACATAAACAGCTGGAAGATCCCAGATATTTATATTGGGTGTTCAATCAGAATGCAAAATTTCCTTAGAAAATAATGTCTACAGTTTATTCATGATTATAGTTACAGAATTATGAATGGAGATTAATGGATATTTCTAATTACAGTGAAGGGAGATAAAATCTCCAAGGTAGAAACAGGTTTAATAATGGTATATATGCCCTCACATAATCTTGAACTGCAGAAAGAAAGGAAAGATTATAAAACAAATAATAGCTAACTCTAATTATGTGCCAAGTACTATTCTAAACTTTAGAGACAGAATTCCATAGAATCAAAGATGCTGCTGATTCTAAGAGGCATCATTACTGTATGTATCACTAAAAAAGAAACCACCACCAACTTAACTACATACAGTGCTTTCTTATTACTTAGAATTTTTATTTATACTAATTGAAAGATCTCTTACAGACTTATTTTGACAGATTTTTATCATATACCACTCTTTGGATATATTAAAAGGAGATACATAAGCAAAACAAATTGGTTACGGTATTGCTAAAACATGTTCAAGATCAGACTCTTCTGAATCACTTCTCAACCTAGAGTGGTCAATATCCACATTCTGTTTTTCATTACAGTATTGTTTTATGAGCCACCAAGAACACATACAGCATTTCTTAAGAGAATGTGTCACTATTATCTCAGAGATTTCCTTTCAAGCCACTGACATCCATTCTTCAAGTTTTGATGCTAGCATTTTCTTGATGTTACTAGAGCTATCAACAGTTTTCGGAAAGCAACCAGGAATCTCAGTCTTTCCTCAAATATTCCTCAAACGGACTGGTGACTGAAATGGGGCTGCAAGTATACAATCATGCCATTAAGAATAATCACCAAGACTGCACATGTGCCAGCAGTGACAACTAATCACTAGTGCCACTAGGCACCATTCACTGTAAGACAAACTCCAATTTCAGAGACATTAAAATGTAAAATATATACATGTTAAAACCTACAAAATATGGTATATTAACTCATTTAACCTCATAAGAAACCTAAGAGGTAGATGCTATTATGATTCCCATTTTCCGGATAAGAAAACTGAAGCACCAAGAGGTTATTAAGTAATTTGCTCAAGATCATACAGCTACTAATTGCTGGATGTGGCAATTGAACTACATTATTCTCCCTGAAAAAACCAAAAAGCTCTATTAACTAACATAATGTGGTCTAGCAACAAATCTTTAGAAGAGATTTAGAAATAATACGAAAGATAGGGGGGCTCTTCAAAAGGCTTAAACCTGAGGCGTCTATAACTAAGCCAGCAGCACCTATCCTCTCGCCAGCTATTACCACAGATTTACTACTGAGAATATTTATCTACAGCCCCCCCACCCCAATCCACACAGAGGGTTATTTCACTTCCTTCCAAGGGATTTTACTAAAGAAAGTATATTTTACCTATGAATTTAGACTAAGCAGGAGAAAGAAAGAAAAAGAAAATAAAAGAAAATTTTGAAAAAGAAGGTTTTTAAGGGAATCTAGTTTTATTATTTCAAGTCAAACGGTAACTCAAAGAAGTGGCCTTGGAGCAACTGCCAAAATTGAGTCCTCTCCTAACTCCTTTATTAACAAGAGCTGATAGTAACTCTGATATTTTCTATTATATAGTAAAAAATAATTTGTGTTTTGACCTATTAATTTATATGGCAAAGTATGTGTGACAATTAAGGGTTTGGAGTCAGTGTTTAGGTTTCTAATACAAACTCTGCCAACCGCTAATGATGTGAATTTGAATAAATTACTTCACCCCTCTGAGTCTATTTCCTAATCTGTAAACAGTTCAATAATATCTACTTTGCAGAATTACTGTCAAAAGTAAATAAGCAAAACATGGAAGTAACCAAAATGTCCTTTAGTGGGTGAATGGATAAATAAACTGTGGTACATCCAAACAATGGAATATTATTCAGCACTAAAAAAAAAAGAAAAAGAGCTATCAAGTCACGAAAAGACATGGAGAAAACTTAAATGCATGTTACTAAGTGAAAGATGCCAATCTGAAAAGGCTACATACTGTATGATTCTACCTACCCTACATTATGGTAAAGGCAAAACTATGGAGACAATAAAAAACATCAGTGGTTGCCAGAGTTAGCAGGGAGGGAAGGATGAATGGGAAGGATGAATAAGTGGAGCAGAGAGGATTTTTAGGGCAGTGAAACTATTCTGTATGATACTATAATAATGGATACATGTCATTATACATTTGTTAAAACCCAGAGAATGTACACCAAAAGTGAACTCTAATGTAAAGTATGGACTTTGGGTGACAATGATGTGTCAAAGTAGGTTCATTTAACTGTAACAAATTTACCACTTTGGTGCAGGATGTTGATAGTGTGGAAGGTTGTGCGCATGTGGGGGCAGCAGGTAGTTGGGAATTCTCTAATTTCTGCTCAGCTTTCCTGTAAACCTAAAACTACTATAAAAAATAAAGTCCATTAAAAAAATAAAAATTTTCTTTAAAAATTAAATGAGGACATTTGCAATCACAGCTAGCCAGTGCCTGGCAAATAATATTCAATCAGCTCTGTAACTATATCATCATTGTGCTTCGCTATAAAAAACGGGCAACTGGATTCGAGTGGTCTGAACCTGGATTCAAATTCAGTTCCACCACTTACCTGCAAGTTACTTACCCTCCCTATGCCTCAATTTCCTCATGTGTAAAACAGGTGTGAGAATTAAATGAATGAATATATATATATACGCAAAACTGTTTAGGATAGCAGCTAGTTCAGTTACAATTTGATAAGGGTTAGCAATTACTATTATTACCTATTAGATTGAAGAGATGACATGAAAAGCACACAGTACAATGCCTTACACATTAAATGTCAAATTAACTTCCTCCTCCTGTAATAAAACTTTTCCCACATATCAAGAGCATATCGGAGAGTGGGGGATAAAGTATGAGAGTGTTTATCAGAATCACCTGGGAACATTTTCAAACCATACACACCACAAACCCACATACTAAATTAGAAACTTTGAGAGGTGTGTATGGAAGCATGTCTACTCCAACCAAGTTCTCCATAAGATTCTAATACACACACACACACACACACACACACACTCTTACTTCACCCACCCAGCTCCCACACAAATCCCGTTCTGCTGACGTTATTGCACACCAGCAATTAATGGTATTCAGTGCACTGAAATAGCATACATTTTAACATAAATTTCTTGGAGTTTCTATGTATTGTCTGGGTCAGGGGCTGGAAAATATAGCTCACAGGTCAAATTTGGCCCACCACCTGATTTTATGTATAAAGTTTTATTGGAACACAGCACATGCATTCATTTCCATATTGCTTTCATACAACCACCACCGAGTTGAGCACTTGCTACAAAGACTATATGGCCCACAAACTTGAAAATATTTACTATCTTACCTTTACAGAAAAAGTTTCCTAATCCCTGGTCTAGATTATTCATATAGAATGCTATTCAGTAGCTCAATTAGAACACTTACTGTTAAGAATGAGTTCTATGTAATTACAACATCTCTCTTTTTTTAGTTTAATTTTTTATTGTGGTAACACTGGTTTATAACATTATATAAATTTCAGGTGTACATCATTATATTTCGACTTCTGTATAGACTACATCGTGTTCACCATCAAAAGTCTACCTGCCATCTGTCACTGCACAAATGTGCCCTCCTTTTTACCCCTTTCACCCTCCTCCCACCCACCTTTCCCTCTGGTAACCACCAATCTACTTTCTGTATCTATCTGTTTGTTGTTTTTTATCTTCCACAAATGAGTTGAAATCATATAATATTTGGCTTTCTCCATCTGACTTATTTTGCTTAGTATAACACCCTCAAGGTTCATCCACGTTGTCACAAATAGCAAGATTTCATCTTTTTTTTATGGCTGACTAGTATTCCATTGTGTATATATACCACATCTTCTTTATCCATTCATCCATTGATGGGCACTTAAGTTGCTTCCAAGTCTTGGCTATTGTGAATAATGCTGCAATGACCACAGGAGTGCACATATCTTTTCAAATTACTGTTTTTGTGTTCTTTGAATAAATACCCAGAAGAGCAATAGCTGGAACATATGGTAGTTTGATTTTTAGTTTTCTGAGGAATCTTCATACTGTTTTCCATAGTGGCTGCACCAGTTTACATTCCCAACAACATCTCTTAAAGTATGTAAAAAACTAGAAGACTGAAAACAAAGCAAACAAGCAGTTCTTTACATTAAGAGTACAGGGGACAGAAACAGTTTTGCCTGCTAGCATTCCTTTTTTAAGGACGTTGTTCTTCTCCCAACTCCACGAGATCTTGGCCAATTACAGGCCCTCTCCCATGGTCATAGGACAGGGCACATAACCTAAATCAGGACAATCAGATGCCCCTTTCCAAATGGAATAAGGGAAGACATGCAGTCGCTCTTGTTAGCGCAGATTTGACATGTATGGCAAAAAAACACTGGCATCCACGTCCCCACTACACAGAAGAAAGATGCTGTTCTACACTAGGAGAAAATGAAACTGAAAGGCAGAGATGAGGAGAGAGAGATGACATTCTCAGCTCAGGTTCCAGTTATCCTTGAGTCCAACTGCACCCCTGCCATCCTGAGTTTGGGTTATGCAAGCCAGTCAATTCCCTTTTTCTGCCCAAGTAAGTTTTAAGAGAGATGGTGACATTTGCAACCCAAGGATTCTAACACAACAAGCAACTCCTGCCTTCAGCTCACAGAGGGTTTATTTACTTATTTATTTATCTTTCATGAGAATGGGAATAGTTTTGGTCACCAGTTTTGGTCATCCTTCATTAAACCTTCACAAATTAACATATGTTCATAATCAGAAAGTTACTTTTAAAAACCGAACAAGGGTATAGTACAGTAACATCTCAATCAGTAGATATCATTTTTCACCTGATTTTTCCTAGTAGAAAACAACTGATAAAAAACACAAGCTAGGGCCAGCCCCGTGGCTTAGCGGTTAAGTGCGTGAGCTCCGCTGCTGGCGGCCTGGGTTCGGATCCCGGGCGTGCACCGACGCACCGCTTCTCCGGCCATGCTGAGGCCGTGTCCCACATACAGCAACTAGAAGCAGCTATGACATACAACTATCTACTGGGGCTTTGGGGGGAAAAAATAAATAAATAAAATCTTTAAAAAAAAAAAAAAAAAACACAAGCTATCTGACATATATACAAAAAAAACTACAGGGACATTTAGCCCTATCATCTCCATCTCTTCAACAATAATCACTGATGATCAAAAAGATGAGCCTAAGACAGTATAATATTCTGATTTATCAAAGGAAGACTACCATATTTATTATGTATTAACCTTAGAAAACAGTGATTCATTTTGCAAATTTTCAACAATGATTGGGAAATAACCCAAAAGTATTCTGTTTAACCCTCTATACCTCAGGAAATTAAGTTCTTCACAATATCTTCTTTACAGAAAGCTGAAGTTTCACTGTACTTTCAAATTAGCTGCCTGTAACTCTATTTTAAGGAGATTTTTATAGAAGATATTATCCTACAACTGGATAATTATTACACTGGGTGAGAATTTCACTTGCATATTTTATAATGTGATATTGACTTGAATCAGTTTTTCAAACTCCAAAGTTTAAAATACTTGGTATTTTATTCTTGAATTACCCATATGTAATAAAATCTAATTATAAAATAATACTAGAATTAGATGATGCTTTGAAAGAGAATTTCATATAACCTTGACATTGAAGTAACATCTTTTTGGATTATGTGGTGGTTGGGGTTCTGTTAAAAGCATACTACATCAAGACACCTCAACTGACTAACTCTACCTACCCTAACATACCCATATGATACTCTCTAGAGGAAAGGACGTCCGCAGTGCACTTTTAATTTTTAACAAAATGCCCACGCACACACACACAGACGCACGCACTCACCTTCATTTACCCTGAGGGATCATTTAGCCTACAGTTAATCCTTTTTTATTTTGCAATGTCTTATTTTGTATTCCTCGTTACTTTGTAACGTTACTTTGTACCTAGCAAAGCGTCAAGACCATACTTAGGGGCTCAATAAACACTCCTCATATCAAAGCACACATTTTAAGAAAACTAAATGGCACAAAAAAAGCTCATAATACAGAGTCCTCTGCCCGTCCTCTCTTCAATCCCCAACCAATTTCAATTATCCTACTTAGTCAGTTGCCTCCATATCTAATTTATCTATACTACTACTGCTTAAGATATTACTAACTTCTTACCACAACATTAATAGCTGCCACATATTGTGTTACTAAGGGCTAGACACAGAACTTTATATACATTATCTCATTCAATCTTCACAACAACCTCATGCTATTATATTCCCATTCTAGTCTGGAAAATTGGGACACAGTGCAATAACTTGCCCAGGGTCACATAGCTAATAAGTGGCAAAACTAGGATTTGAACTCAAGCAGGCAAACACCAGCACTCACATTTTTAACCTATACCCTCTTGTATCCACCCACTCCACAGTCCACCCTTAATAAATAGTTTTGGAATAATTCTCTCAAATTGTATTAAAATAACGAGCAAAATAAAGCAAAGAAGTCAAAACAGTAAAACAGCATTTCTCCCAACAAAATATAATTTTCTGGTTCTAGAGGTCAATAATCTTCAATTTTGGCTTTGCTACAATCCACGAGGTCACCAACTAGTTCCATTTTCATTTTACATATGCTGACTTAGTGGTTACTATGCTTAAGGTATAGTATTTTTAAATCTAAATTACAATTATATGACCTAAATTGACCTACAGCATTTTTGCTGAATAAAAAAAAGGGACCAGATGCTAAAGACTGTCAGAAAAATATGCTTTGAAGGGAAAGAGCATGCCAGTAACCTATCAGAAGAAGAAAAATTGTCAAAGTAATTTTCTATCTGCGTCCTGAAAGCAAGTGAGTTAATTTATATGTGCGTACACATATATATCTCTAACTACATAATAGGCCAAAAAAATAGTAATGGAAAAAGGCAAAATCACTTTCACTAAAGAAAATCTTCAAATAATAGACTTAATAAAATCTGTGAAGACAGGAGATGTAGTAATACTTCAGTTTAATATTTTAAACAAAAAAAAATTAGACATGAATATAGACAAAATTAATGTGAGGCAAAAAATGTTACCATTAAAAAAACTGATAAACTAGAGAAAAGGTTGTAACAGAAGTTTTGAAATTGAGACAAAAAGGAAGCGAGCAAGAGATGAAAGCCCTAGATAATCTAGGCAATCCAGTTCAAAGCTATGAGTCAGATCTTGCTGAAACAGAGAGCCCCTATAACAACACTCTGCAGAAGAGAGTACTGAAACAGAAGACTGGTGACAGCAAGTCAGCTGAACCTGGAGACACACATATGGTCTCTATCTCTCTGATCTCTCTGCTCAAGTCTTTCTTCTAACCATTCTAGAAGACAGGAATCTGACACTGCTTATAGGCTACACTACTCAACTCAGCACTTACTTGGATTCTGTTAAGTGTTTCATATGCATACATCTTCCCAACTAGATCATTAACTTCTGGAGAGCAGAAGCTATCCTATTTATTTTATTTTCACCCTATAACCTAGCACAGTGCTATGCATCTAGTAGACAGATGCTCAAGCCTATCGATTTTGAAAAATCACAACATACAATCAGAATATTAGAGTCTAAAGAAATCTTAAAAGATCATCTAGTCTAGCCTCTTTATCTTAAAAGCAAAGAAACTAAGAGTAGTTAAATATCCATTAGTCTAAAGTCACAGAGCTGGGATTAGCACCCTAATCCCCTGATAATCAGTTCATCTATTTTATAAATGCAAAAATGTAATTTGACCATGATGATACTAAGTGGTAGAACCTAGATTCTCAGTTTGTCACCAGAGCGCTGGCTCTTAACCAGGATCCTATATTGCCTCTCAACGAATCTACCACAAAAATCCCAGTCTCAAGAGTCCAGCACAGTGCCTGACCCAAACAAGATAATCAAATGTTTAAATGGCTGACTAAATGAATGAATTATTTAATTAAAAAGTAAGGTTCTCTCACAGCAAATACCTCAAAAAAGAAAGGCTCATTGTTCATCTAATTACAGAATCCCCTAAGAAAGATTTTAACAGTGAGCAGTTTGCATACTAACAGCAGATTTAAGGAATGACTAATTTCTTTATCCTACAGATAGTTTATCTATTCAGCAAATATTTAATGAGAAACTATTTTTGTGACACAATGTTAAATCTGAGGAAAAAAGTAAAATAAAACTTTTTCCTGCAAGATCTTATTCCACTAAATTAAAACCCACACAAGTTTCTAAACCATACACCAAAACAAAAATAAATGTGTAACACCTCCCTCTTTCTTCTGGTAGAGGAAAAAGAAACAACAGTAACTGAGCAACTGCAACATGCCAGTTCTTGAACGCCAACACCGAGTCTCACCTAATCCCTTACAGCCAAGTGAACTGCAACATCCCCATTTTCTAACTAACAAACTGAGGCTGTAAGAGATTAAGTACTTGTCTCATGTCACTTAGCTAATGACCACAAATCCAGAAACGGAACCCAAGTCTTTCTGACCAAAAGTCTATGTTCTCTCCAAAAACGGGTTTAAAGTACTATTATTTTATTTGCTCACCAAGGCAGAGAGAACGGGTTTCTTTCCAAGGGAGACTGAAAATTGCTTATTTTAATTTAACAACAACAAAAAAGAATACATTATGTCATTTAATCCTCACAATAGCCTATTAGTATTATTTCATCCTATCATTATAAATGATGATGATAGAACTCAGCGAAGTAGCTTACCCAAGAACAAGCAGTGCAAGGAAGCAGCAGTACTATACCAGGTCTGCAACAGGTGTGAAGGCAACATTCACCAGAGGGAAAATGAAGAAAGACCTCAGCCCTCGGAGTTACGAGCTTAAGACTCGAAGCATCTAAACTAATCAGACTTTGCGTTTGTTAGGTAAAAAAGAATGGTAGATACCTTTTATATCAACTTCCACTTTCAATGATGACGAAGTCAATTTTCTAGTAATATTCTATTAAATGGTAACCTGAAGACTGGTCTCTAAACTTCAAGCCTACAGGCCATTCCATTATACCAAACAATCTTTGGATTTGTTACCAAAGTTATTCTTAAAATACCAAACAAAGTACTATTTCACAAAGCAAAGGTTTATGAAGAGAGAAGAGTATGTTAAAATACATAGAATCAACATTTAAGTATTTGAAATACTTTCACAGGAACAGATGATGAGAAACATTCCTTAGCGACATTTTCAAAGTATCATCTGAAGACTATTTTGTCTAATTCTTGACATATTTTTAGGGCCTAAGTGTGAACTTAAAGAGAGATGTCTCCAATGCTAGTTCTGAAAATGTTACCACTTCGGTAAAAAGAAAATGTTTAATCATACTGTACAGTTCCGTTTGTCACAAATCCAGAGTAGCTTTTTCTGTTGAGAGTGGCCCAGGCATATTCCTAAGAAACTGTCTCAACTGTTTTTGATAAATCAAAGTGATGAATGAGAGGGTGGTTGAGTATTAATATATAACATGGGTAAGTGCTTGTCTTTATTTACATTTTACAAAATATAAGCATACTACAAGCCAAAATCCAGAAATAAATAGAATCATCACAATGCAAAGTAACCAGATAGAGACTTCCACGTTTGTTCACCCCACTACAATACAAAGATTGTCTTCATCCCTTAACCTCATAAAAACTACAAGAGTTCTTCAGGAAGCTTTGCCGCTGCCCCATCCGCACATCACTGTGGATCATTAAAAACCGGAACGCATCAAGAATTGCTTCCAGGCCTGAATTAGCACTAGCTCAGCTACAAACTAAGAGGTAAACAAGTACAGACTGTGACTGATCGTGGAGCGGGGCACTGCTTACTTATATGGGAAGATACTCGTGTTATGATGCGAAACGTGTTGCACTGTCCTCCCCAGGCTCCCCCAAAACACAAAAACGGTACTTGGACAGCTAGTGCGAGCGCGGGTCTAGTCCTAAAAGTTGTGATCTCTCTTTTCAATCACTTAAGGACAAACGCTCAAATAAGGACATCAGACACAAGGTGCCCAGAGGTACTGCCCATGGCATAACCTGGAAGGACATCACTTTGTCCAAGGCACTGTGCTCTTACCCACACTCCCCCACAGTGAGCTAAACGGGAAGAAGAGATACCGTCCCTCACCCCGGCGAAGGAAAAGAGAAGAACCCAAACCCAGACGCGCTTCCCCCTCGCCCCGAGAGGCTCGGAGCAGGACCAGGGGCTTGAGCTGCGGTGCCCACCGGGCGCCAGGCCCCGCCGCCGGAGACCCGGCGAGCAGCGCGGCGACACAGCAGCACCACCCCATCTGCACCTCTGTCCTCCAGGCGAGCAGGGCCCCGTCCCAGAGCCCGCCCCGGCCTGGCCCGCCCCGCTATCTCCTCCCCCGTTATCCGCTCGCCGCCGCGCTGGGCCTGCATTTGCCTCCCCGCCCTCCCCAACTTCGGCACGTTCCACTGCCCCACACGTAGGCCACCGTCCTCCACGAATCCGGGCGAGAAAGGTCGGGGGGCCGCAGGGCGAGGAGTGCGCTCGGCGCGACGCCTCACCTCGGGATGAAGAAGGGGCACGCAGCCCGCCTCGGCCTCGTACTCATCCGGGCCGTCCGCCATCTTGGTGTTAAATCCCTCCTCCCGCTGCATGCCGGGAGAAAGCGTTTCACCCTCGCGGGGCGCGGGCGAGGCGGAGGGCGAGCGCGAGCCCCGCCGGAGGCGACACGGCCGCCGCCTCCTCCTTCCCCTCCCCCCGTGACGCCCCCTCTGCCCCCTCCCCGTCGGAGGGCGCGGGTCCCTGCGCGCGTGCGCGCGAGCGGGGCGGCCGGAGCGGGGGCGCGCTCTGCGGCACTGCGCCGGGCGGCGGGCGGAAGGCTCGGTGCGTGGGCGCCGCGCTGGGGGCGGGCCCGGCCCGGGCAGATGTGCGCCGCTGGCCCCGGGAGGGGGGTGCCCGGAGCCCGAGGCCCTCGCGTGGGAGACCCGGCGGCGGGGAGCGAGGACAGCGCGGACCCCGGGACGCCGGGACCCCGCCTCAGGACCCGGGTCGGAGCCACCCCCGGCTCCATGGGCTCTCAGGCTTGAATCCAGACGTGCATCTTCCTGAAGACGAAGACGCACCCCTGCCTCCACGCTCAGGAAGGTCGTCCGCAATTTATGCCTCCGGGGGACGCCCGGAAAAACAGATGAAGCTTGGGGCTGCCTCCTGGAGAAGCCTTTTAAAATGATCCCAACCCGTCCTCGTTGGTCTTGAGTTAACAGCAACCACATAAAAAATTTACGCCCTCAAAGCCCACACCCCCATCTGCTACATTTTAATGTAACCCAGGAATTAAGAACTGAATTCGCTGAAATTCGAACCAGATAAAATGACTAAAGGCTTTTTTAAAAAGATATTAGGGCTGTATGGGGTGGGGGGCGGGGGGGATTGCTTCCTGGAAATGTGCTGATGGGACAATTATAGAAAGCATTTATCTTTGTTTTTAGGTATTAAAAATTGTTAAATCTAAACTGCTCAGCGGAAGATTAGCGGAGATCCTGAAACACTATTACAGATCCTGATAACTAACCTGTCTCGTGTTAAAGCCAAATCAGCCGAAGACCACCTGGAAGAAGCCTGCAATCCGATCACATCAGGCTTATTTGTAAATCAGAAGGAAGGGTACTCCAGAGGAAGCGTGGATACCGGTGGAAAAGGGAGGGTGAAGCTCTTTTCTAAGGTTTAGGTTCCCGCCAAAAGTCAGGAAGGTCTAGGGAGTGCGGAGATCAGCTCTGGATTGGACGCTGTTTCTGAGATAGGATTAGGAAAAGCGGGGATTAACCAGGGATTGGACGCTATCGTGAGGAGAGGACCGTTTGGTAATTGGGCACGCCCAGTAACAAATGAAAATAGCAAAGTGGGCCTGAGCCTCACTGGTAAGAGAGCAAAGAGGGGTGGATCTGGCATTTTACAGCTGCTGCTTGGCAGTGGGAAAAACAAGATTCTCTGTTAACTTTGCAGCTGGCTTTGTCTGTGTCTGTCCTCCTGGCACTGCTGCTTTTCTCATTTTCAGCCTGAGCTGATTTTCATTCTTTTGGTCCTGGCTCAAACCAAGAATTTTAGTTTTGACTCTTTCACCCAGCATGCAGAACTGGACAGAATTAGGATTCTGCCTTTGGAGCTCCAAACTGCTTTCAGAGGCATTTTAACATGGACAGAAGTAATTTTCACTTCAACAATTCAGTTTTCATCTTGCCCCTCCTTACCCTTATGCATTTCCATGCATTTACTGGGAACAGAGAGAAGATGAGAGTAAAGAAAGAAAACAGTCATCAAGTTGGGAGAGGGGATAAAGAAGGTATTGAATTGCAGAGGAGCGAAGAAACTAGGCATAGAGAACAGAACAGAATGTACCATGGGTGCCCATGTATTAGGAACACTGGAGTAGGAGTATGATGAGGCCTTTTCAAGAAATGGAGATGTGTAGCCTTCTCAGTAATCCTAGGCTCATAGAGATCCTAAATGGAAAGATCAAGGGCCAAATTCAGCCAGCAAAAATATTTCATATGGCCCACATGGTAGTTTTCTAAATATATTTTAAGTAGATTCCAAAATTCAATAAATCAAGAGATTTCACTTTTAAAATCTAGATTTCTAGTTTATCTGGAAAACATGAGAGATCTAGGCCTCTTCGTTGGGTCTCTACTGGACCTATGGCCTGCTTCACTCATTTTCGTTATCTGCCTGGCTGCTATAGACATTTTTGTTTGTGACGTCTGAGAATTCTACAACTTAAACATAGAGAAAATATTAAAAGTAGGTGAAAAGAAATTGAAACAACTCAACTAGAGTCCATGTCTGCCTTGCTCACTACTGTAAGACTGAAATAAATAGTTATTAAATGAAGAAGGAAAGTAACCAGGAACAAGAGCAGCCATTCTTGGGAAAATATGTTGAAGCTGAGGTTTGGGCTGGGTTCAGCATGGACCAAAATGAACCCTGTAGATACAGAGTCCATGTTGGTAATTATAGAGTTCTTATCTACACCCAGATTTGAGACAGTATATTCAGGATACTGTAAAGGACAGCAGAGAAATTGGGCATGTCAATGGATAGATTGTAAAAGAATAGCATAGAATTATGGAGGAATGCAGAACAATTGCTGAAAGAGAATAAAATACAAAGAGAAAATGGTCCTCATTAGAGACGAATTGTGACATGGATTTAGAAGCAGACATTTAAAGCAATGGGGAATTATTGTATAGATGTAGCTTCATATGTAACTTCACAGACTGCTGGAGCTAAAGACAGCATTAGAGATTGTCCAGTTCTAGTCCCACTCCAACATTTCACAAATGGAGAAATGATGGTTGGGGAATTTAAGAAAGCCGCTTAAAGTCACAGAACTAGGTAGGAACAGAACCATGTCTAGAAGCCTCCTGACTTTTCCTCATCTACTACTCTTGCCTCTACCCCACATTTTTTCTGTTGTAATGATCCTCAGTGAATTATTGTTTGGTTTATTTAATAATTATTAAACATTTGTTCTGTGTAAATGTTAGAATTAGTAACCACGACATAGAGATAATATTTGAGATACCACTAAGATTATTTGACCTAGCCAAATGCTGTTCAGTAATCATAGTCCTTTGAATTCTAGTCAAATCTGTTAATTGTAAGATTTTCCTATAAGCCATTTCATAAATTTCTATGTCTCATTAGAATTGTAGACTCTAAAACCAAATAAAATACTGACTACTTAGAACTGGGAAGGGGCAAGGGTTTGCTATTTCCACAAAAGAAAGTAAGCACATATAACAATACTCTATAATCCTATTTTAAGTGAAATGAGGACAATATTCTTGCACTCATATTCTGTCTGAATCATTGATATGGATAAAATTAAAATAGAGAATTAAAGGAAATATGTAGAACTTGGCATGTGTGATAGTCAGCTTCTAAGAGAGTCCCTAACAATTCTCATCACTACGTGTTGACACTTTTGCGTATTGCCCTCCCACACTGAATAGGGCTGACATGTATAACCAATAAGATATTGCAGAAAAATTATGTGTGACTTTTGAGGCCAGGTCATAAAAGGCATTGTGGCTTCTGCCATGTTCTCTCTTGGATTACCAACTCTGGGGGAAGCCAGCTGCCATATCATGAAGACACTCATGCAACCCTATGGAGAGGTCCACATGGCAAGGAACTGAAGCCTCTTGCCAACAGCCAGAACTGACTTGCCAGGCATGTGAATGAGCCAGCTTAAAAGCAGATCCTCCAGCCCCAGTCAAGCCTTCAGATGATTGCAGCCCCAGCTGACATCTTGACCACAAGCTCATGAGAGACCCTGAGGCAGACCCACCCACCTGGACTCCTGATCCACTAAAATTGTGTGAAACATGAGTATTTATTTTTCTGAGCTGCTAAGATGTGAGATAATTTATTATACAGCAATAGATAGTACAATGTGCAAAGCCTGAACCCCAGAAATCATTTACAAAGTTGTATGTTTACAAGAATATGGCAGGACCAAAACATTCAACTTGATTTAATAGAACTGTTTATTTTTTTCCTAAGCTTTACTCCCTTAAAAGGAATGTATAACCAATTTTGTTATTTTTGGTGGGGGAGGGGGAGGTGTGGTATACAAGTATTCTTGTTATAAGTATACAAGGTATTCTTCCCTTCCAGGGACTGTTTGAAGACTGAGCTGATTATATTCCTAAAGAGAATAGAATCACTACTAATAGCTGGGGGTCAGTCTTCAGGGGCCATCAATGTCTCTTGTAAAAAAAAAAAAAAGGAAGAGAATGGAACTTTGTGTGGGGAAATAATAAAGATTTGAAATGACAATGTATGTATTGAAGGGGGCAGGGAGAGAGGATTGTCCAAATAGCAAGAGTTTGAGGGATCTAAACTTGTCTAAGAAAATATCCTGCTTCCAGGAAACGTGGGGTGAGTGTACTCAGAGAAGAGGAGAAGATTCCCCATAAGGGCATGTAAAGTACTCAGGAGCCTCGTAGATCAGAGCCCTTGCAACACCCAGGGCCACCTCTCATGCTGTATGTGGAAGCCTACTTCTCTTGGTAAGCACCATGGCTCTGTCATTTTATTACTCCTTGGGAATAACTCAAGATGTGGCCATGCCAGGCAGTGCCACTAAGTTTGACTCTTTGCCTTTTGACCTCTGCAATGTTCTGGGGCACCTCCAAGCCCAAAGAGACCCCATGAGCACCTATGAGTGGAGAGGTAGGAAGAGTGTCTGAGAAAGGTTCAAATGAACAAGCTTGAGACCCTCCTCTCAGCTAAGACAGTGAGCAGCGAAAGTCCTTCTTGTATGCGTGTGCATGTTTTTTGCGGGGAGAGAATCTACAGCTTTCATCAGATTTTCAAGTGGGTATATGATCCAAAAAAGGTTGCTCAAATCTAGGAACATTTAAAACGTAAAATCCACATTTTTAGAAGTACTGCTTCCTTTTACATAAATGAAAATTTATTCTGTTTTTTTTTACTATATTATGATATTATTTACATGATATTAATTTATATGAGTGGTTTGTAAATGATAATCTCCATGAGGACAAGAATACCAATCTTATACATAATACTTAGCATATTGCTTCCTCATAGTAGTTATTCCATAATTATTTGTTAAATGAATGAATAATGAGTGAAGAAGATAAGAAAAAAGGAAAGCATGAACAAAATTCCACATAATTTCTTTCCCCTAGGAGGAAAAAGATCAAGTTATACCAACTTTGTTAGGATTAAGATAGTACTTTTTGGTTTAAAATAGAAAATGAATGAAAGTATGCTGGTTAATCTGCATTACCTCTTTTCCCCCACTCCTCAAAATCCATTCTTTGCTGTTTTCTGCCTTATGCTCTAGCAAATTGACCACCAAGGACTGCATCTCCTGGGCTACTACTGGCCAGACTGGCTGCTGCTTGGGCTTGGCCAATGTGGGAGGCACTGGCAGAAGTAGGTCAGAGTGTTTCGTCCCATTCTCCCTCGACTTGGACAAAGCATCTGTCAGCAGCTTCATCCCTCTTAGACTACAGTGCCTACCTAGTGGGGTCCTTGTTCTACAGTGCCTGCTGTCAGCTGGCTCTCATCACCATGTCCCCTCAGCCTGAGCGGTATTGCTGGTCTCTGGGTGCCTACCAGCCCTTGCGTGTCCCCTTAGCCCTATCCACAGCCCTGTAAGTGGTACTTTCACTAACACTTCTTCCTTTGGGTCACGTGGAGGGAATTGTATTTCCTGGAGGTGCCCTGACTGATAGACAATCTATGTGCCAGTCACTGTTCTAAATGCTTCCTGTGCTTTATTTCATTTAATTCTGTTATGAAATCTAAAAGGTAAATACCGTCAATATCTCCCTTTTGCAGGTGAGTTAACCCTTTACAGTGAGTTAACATGATGGCTACATGAGATTGTACCGGGGAGTTTGTAGACATCTACACATTAGGTAGTTTGCAAACAACTAATGACGTATCAATAATTTCTGAAATCAAATATGTAGACAACAGCTAATAAGCCATTAGGTTGACATGTGCTAGTTGATTATGTATCATGACTGGATGGAAAAATACACTTTTGTTGCCGTAAAATTATCTCTTTGATCCAATACACTATTTATTAGCTTTTCTATAACAGTTCAACAGTCCCAGAAAACTGTTTTGTAATTGACTATCTACATAGTACTTACAATTAATCACAACTTTAAGAGGAGATGAAGTTAATTCTTATTGAAAATAAATCTTTTACATTGCTACCATTAGGCAATGAAAGCAGTTGAGAGAAGCTTTATTCCTTCTATGAATTAGGGGGAAATGTGGAAAAGTCAAAACATGTTTTCAATGAGCTCCCACAGCTTTTCCATGTCTCTGCCCATTCTCTGCTTGCCTCCTGTATGGTGCCATATACTTAGTGTCATTTATGTTTTTCAGAATGACTACAGGACTAAATTCTGCACATCTTCACTGACCCAAACCCATGTGGGAACAAATTGGGTGTTCTTTACACTTTGTTTTAAAAAAAAAGAAGAGGGCTTTGATTTGGCTGTTGTGACACATGAAGGAAGTGGTCCCAACTATAACATCCACTCTCCTGTCACCCTGATTCTAGGGCAGGATACTCATGTTTCAGGCATGCTTAACTTAGGGATGGAAAGGGCGACGGTTGTGCTAATAGTGCCTGAACTCACTCTACTGGACCCCTGCCGAGGCTCCTGTTCAGGAGGATATTTTGTATCAGAGCTTCATCAGGACAGTATGGATGTGTGGTAGCTGTTGTAGGCCAAGGCTATGACCAGGCCACTTCCGTAGTGCTCCCCAGCACTGCTGTCCCTGACCTCTTCCCCACGGTCCCTGTCCATCCTTAGAGATATATCCTAATTGGTTCATGTCCCCTAAGCTATTGGATCAGGAACCAAGGGGTCTTCTCTCATTGGCTCATTTACACCTAAGAATCAAACTGAGAGTTGGAACTCTAACCATGGTTGGCTCAACTGCTTTATCTTATTTAGGAAACAGTTTAGTAAATCAAAACATCTTTCTATCCAGATTTCCCAGGCTAGTCAGACCACCTGGCCTTGAATCCCAATTCTATCATCTTAATTCTGTGACCTAAGGAAGATTACATACGTTCTCTGGCTATGGCATGCTTCGTGGTTGCTATGCCATTTCTTTCCATCTTGCTCAGGCTTGGGTAGCTCTGACAGACATTCCCCTTGTTGTGATACAGTGTGTTTGACGTTTTTACTTTCTCTCCTCCACATCTGAGTCCAATTTGGTTTCCACTCTTAGTTTCTGTTTCAGGACAGAGTATTTCATCTTCTGTTTACTTTTCTGTACCTCAAGGAAAAGATAGGGGAGAGATAAGCTCTGTTGAGTGAAGACACAGTCTGTGTCAGAAAGCCTGGGTGGTGCTCTCTTTGCTGAGTGTTTGTTCTAGCAGAGAATTACATCTCATTCCCAGAGGAAGTAGCCTCAGCCATCAGGGAGTGTCCCTAACTCAGTGAGCAGCCCTGGAGCCTTCACTGTCAGTAGAAAGAGTCAGCCCCATAGTTCACTTTCCCCATATCACCAGCCTTTCTTGCAACTATTTCTAGTACTGTAAAGTGAGAACATGAAAAATATAAGGAGATGCAGTATGTTTGTTTCTCTAAACATTTGAGGATATTAGTATGGATCTCAGAATTTGACATATTTGTCAGTATAGCTTGAGATGGGCAGGTGTTTGAAAGGGCGAACTTAAGAAGTAAGCCCGTTTATTCTTCTCTTCTCTGTGTCAGAATATTATGTTTCTTTGTGTGCTTGCCAGTTTTTTTATTTTTCTTAATTTTAAGGTATGCCCCTTTTCATTTTTTGGTTGCTGAATTGGTGAATTTTCTAGATTTTTTTTTTTTAACAAGTATTAAGGCGGAGAAAGTCTGTGGTGTGGTTTTAGGTAGCCACCTGGACGTTTCAAAAATCTCCAACACATGAGCGTTTTCCTCCACACGCACTCAGCTTTTGACATGTTGATATAATCAGACACTCTAGAGAATATTCCCAGATCGCTGAACCAGAGTCCCCTTATCTCCTCAGCCCCTCATTGCTGAGGTTGGGTTCTTTCTATAACTGGTTACCTCAGTCATTGCATGATTTTTCCTAATTTCATTCTTTAAGATTACTCTCAAATTCGGCTCTGTGGATACTTGCTGTTGGATTAGTCCATCATGAGAAGGCACTGGGAACTACAGATTTCCAAATATACACACACAAAATTTTGCATAAATATCAGAGGGTTCAGGACTCCCCGAGCATAGTCCATGGACCCCAGGTGAAAAAATCCCTGATTGTGATAAATCATGGCTTTAGTTCTTAACTAATGTCTTTAACCTAACAAGGACTTTGGGAAGGCATCTAGTTTATCCTAGTGCCTTCAGATAAAATAATTCTCAGTAAATGTGGTATAGAAGAAAGACTATTATAAGAAATTGAATACTAGTTCTGGCTTTACAGCTAATTAATTGTATTATCTTTGTAATTTTAATTTCTCAGCCTCATTTTTGTCATCTGTAAAATGGAAGGGCTTGGAATAGGTGCTTTCTAAAGTGTCTTTCATCTTTATGATTCTAATTATAATAATACAATCCTACCAGATGATAATTTCCTTTTAAACTGTCATAATGACAAGTCTACATGTCCATAATTAACCTCTGTCCTGTTCTGTCTGTAAGGGTTTTTATGAACAGAAATTTCTTCCTGATTTCTATTCTAAATCTCTCATGCTGTAGGTCTTCTTTTATTTTCTTCTCAATCTTCTTAATATTTCCTTTTATCTTCCTTACCTAAATCATTCCCAGACAGGTAAAGTCTTACTAGTAAAACCTAAGGAAGGACTTCCACCACTAAGTAACCCTTTTCCCACTTGTAAATCATTAATGCTCCTAGTAAAGGAGATGAGACACAGTCCTAACATCCAAAGGAAGTCCATTAGATGGTGTGTCTCTCAGAAAGATAGGAGGAGCTGAATTGTTGCAGGGCAGTATCCGGTATTCCCTGCTCCTCTCTTCTGATTTATACCTTTCTGAACTTTGCTCAGAGAGAAGATGCCAGAGCAAGCTACCCCATTATGAGAATAAAATAGAAATGAACTCATTTATCTGAATCTAGGGCCTTACTCCATTTTAGACTCAGCACTCAGTTGCTACATCCCCAGACTCCTGCAGAATCTTATTCAAAATACCTGCTTTTCTAGGAATTACTGGTTTTCTATTTTTTGGGTTTTTTTAATCAGCTTTTCAATTTTAAAAGTAGTAATTGCACATCCTTTAAAAAATTTAAATAATAAGGTAATACCTACAGTTAAAATTGTCTCTTTTTCCTCCCCATTCATCCCAATAACACTTCCCAGAGTTAATCATGGTTAACCGTAGTTTCCCCAAATTTTAAGGTGTATACACACATATCCTTAAAAGATGACATTCTAACTGTGCAAACTGTCCCACACTTTGCTTTTTTTCACTTAAGAATTTGTCTTGAATATCTTTCCATTGCAGCATTTGTAGCTCTATTTTATTCTATTTAATGGCTTATGTAGTATTCTCCTGGCTCCTTGTATATCAGGTAGAATATTTTTGGCTTTAAGTAACAGAAAACTTGACTAAAAGTGGCTAATATGATAAAGACCTTTATTATTTCTTACAACAAGAAGTCTAAAGTCAGATTAAGTCAACACTTCAGTAATTTCATGAAAATTCAAATACTTTCTAGGTTAATTCAACAGCTCAGTAATATTACAAAGATTCAATCAGATTCTTTCCTTCTACTCTGCTATTCTCAGTAAAAAGGTGAGAAACTTCATGGTCTCAACATGGCTGCAGCAGCTCTAGGCATTATTCATCACATAGGAGTATCTACAGGCAATAAAAGGACTGTTCCTTCTGTTGTGCCTCTTTTTTAAATTAAGAAAAGCTTGCAGAATACCACCCCTCAGTTCACATTGGTCAGGATTTAACTACCTGTCCATGCTAAAGCCAATCTTTGGCAAAAGAAATGAGACCACCCTGATTAACTTATACAAGGGGTTGGCAAACTATGGCTTATGGGCAAATCTGGCCCACTGCCTGCTTTTGTACAGCCCGTGAGCTATAGGTTTTACATTCTTAAATGGTTGCAAAAAAATCAAAAGAAAATATTTTGTGACATACAAAAACTATGTGAAATTCAAAGTTCAATGTCCATAAATAATATTTAGGTATTTTTAAATACTGCCCTTCACACTACATCAACAGGGTTGAGTAGCTGGAACAGAGACCATATGGCTCACAAAGCCTAAAATATTTACTCTCTGGTCCTTTACAGGAAAAGTTTGCCAACTTCTGGCTTAGAGTATCACCTGTGGCCAGGGCGCCCCCTCCCCTGAACACAAGACTATATGGTCAGTTAAGCACAAGCAAAATCAAGGCTCTTCTCAGCAAAGAAGGAGCAGGGAAGAAGAAATGGATTTGGATGGGTTGTCAACAATGTCTGCTTTATGTTACCACACATTTTCTCTAGAAATTTCAATCGGCTTTCTCAGACCAGATCATCTTTAAATGTTCACAGGTTGCAGCAATTCACATCTCAATATTGGAGAGTGAGCTGGTTTTCACACTGCTTCAGGCTAGGCAGAAGGTTTGGTATAAGGATTAATGCAATTGCTTCCACATTTGTTACAAAAAGAAGTTCCAACTAGCATGGCACACAAATGTATGTGACTCCTGCTGGCCTCTCCTGCCACCTCCCGCATGTGACTCTATTGCTCCTCCCATTGTGAAATACTTAAAATTTCCTGAATTTGCCAAGCCTTTTCCTGCCTCTTTGCTTTTGTCCATGCTGTTACTTCCACCTGGAACACTCTTCCCTCTTGTCCACATGGAAAATTTCTAAGGTGAGACTTTAAGACATAATTGTTATTTCCTCTGAAAAACCTTATGGTACCGCATCTGGGGCTCTATCTTACACTGTTGTCTTGGCTTGGGTTCCCTAGAAAGGAGAACCTGAGACAAGGGCTTCCTCACATTCACTCATTTGGAAACATGATCCCAGGGAATAAGAGTTGGGGGTAGAGGACTAGGAGTAAAACAGGATAAGAAGAAAACCAATTTGGACTTAACATTATTGATCTGGCTACCTTTATAGGCAATGGGGGCTCTGCCCTGCTGGACAGCTTCTGAAGGGCCAGAATGCAGAATTGTTTGCTGAGATACAGAAGAAGAGAGCATCTCATCCTCTATTGATATATATAGCTGCCCCAGGGAGAGTTCACTCTCTTATACTTCCATGATTGCAGAGCAAAGAAGCCTGGGGGTAGAAAGTAAGAAATACCTGGTGCTGCTATCAGGGGGCACCTTGGCTCCACTAGTAGCTATGAATATGAAATGGGCCTAAGAGATGTCTGATATATTCCACAGTGTGTGTTGCTCAGATCTGCCAGTAGCCTGCATTATATGTATCTATCACAGAGCCTTCAAGGTGGAAG
Source organism: Ceratotherium simum simum (assembly GCF_057802395.1). Taxonomy (NCBI): domain Eukaryota; kingdom Metazoa; phylum Chordata; class Mammalia; order Perissodactyla; family Rhinocerotidae; genus Ceratotherium; species Ceratotherium simum. The sequence continues at coordinate 43,062,421 of NC_141924.1, forward strand.
CTGACAGCAATGCCTACAAAAGATTCGCTACAGGAGTGTTAGAGGAACAGGTAGCATTCTCTGAAGCTGTAATTGGTCTCAAGGCCATAAGTGACATTCATGCTCTCTCTCTTCCACCACTCTGCTTGATCTAGGGTGTCTGCCTGGTGAGTCACCCAGCTCATCTCGGAGGGGCTGGAGCTCTTAGTCGCTTTAGCCTGATTGGGTAAGGGCTGTTGCATTTGTCCATTTGTGGTTATCATTGGATGTGGAAGCACTGAGACCTGGGCATGGAAGCACCTTGCCACTCACTGCTTAGCAGGTCCAGTTGGCGTGATGTCATCAGTGTAGCATGAATTTCTGTAGAATGTCGAGTTGGTCAGTGTCCTTTTGGACTATGCATATTGTGACAGAGAGCAGGGAAGTTAACATAGCCCTGGGCCAAGACAGTGAGTGTGTACTGCTCTCCTTCCCACATAAATGACAACTGCTTTTGCTCCTTTCTACTCATGGGGATTGAGAAGAACCTATTCACTGGAGCAATAACTATGTACGAGGTGCCAAAGGCTGTATGGTTGTGTTCTAGTAAATATACCATACCTACCACAGCAGCTGTGATTTGGGCTATTCTTAGGTTAAGTTTACAGTAGTCCACCATCATTTTCTATGATGGATCTGGTTTTTGCAGCGGCCAAGCAGGCTAAATAGGTGAGTTGAACAGGGATATTATGGATACCAACACCTCTCCATCCTTCAAGTCTTTGATGGTGGCACTAGTCTGTATATTTCTTCTCAGGGTGTTGTATGCCGTCTGATCATTATCTTAGCCAGTGAGAATGTGCAGTTTCAGGGGCTTCCACTGGTGCTTCCTATCACAATAATTCTTCCTACACAGATTGAGAAACCAAAGTGAGGGTTCTGCCAGTTGCTAAGTACATTTGTTCCATTTTTTCACTTGGAAACCAGAGATATAAGCAAAGACAGGTCTGTGACTCCATGGGACCACTGTGAGAGGAACCTGGGCCATCTGGTTTCCATGGACTCCCACTCTCCCTGGAGACCATGATAGCACATCTAGCTTCCTGGTATTAGTGAGAGCTCACACTCCGTATCCAACAAGGCTTGAAATGCCTATATGTTTTCCTTTTCTCAATGTGCAGTTTCTCCATAAATGGGCGGATGTCCTTTTGGAGAACAATTGGGGGAATGTAGTATATATACTTGTGCTGGTATTGTTGGGTCTTTACTCAGCCTCCCCTTCAAATGATGGGCTTTGGGTCTGAGAACTCGCTTAAATCTGAAAATTGGGTGAGAAGTTGCAATTTTCCATTGAGACAGCTGACATCAGCCTTCTGTTCACCAGCTGTTGAATTTTTTTGGTTATACATATAGATCAAGTAAGACCCTACTGGAGGGTGTTAAATGCTCATTTCATTTGCCCTAAGGAACACCGTGGTCTATTAATCATCACCACAGAGTTCTGTGGGTGAAAACTCTGGTTGCCACTCTGGCCTTGTAGCCCATTATCATAGTTATGTACACTTTCCTTCTGTCAGTCAAGGACAGAAGGAAAGTGTACATAACCGCTACCTTCTGGCCTCTGCTATTTTGGATTCTGATCAATCCAATTGATATTAGAAACCCCAGTCCCATAGCAGCATCTCTTACTGTCAGCTATAGTGCATAGCTACCACTGAGCTTCTCAAGGATGCCAGTGGTACCCTCACCACTGTATTTCTCACTGCCTTGGAGATGGGTATGTCCTCTGGGTCCTTATAAAGTACATAGTCAGATGGTGGGTTCTCAGGTCTCATATTATAAATTTATTCTAACATTCTAACCTTCCTGAGCCTTCTGACACCTTCTTCAAGGCAGTCAAGGCACTTCTAGAATCTCTCCATCATTTGCTATAAAGCTTCACTCTATCCAAGCTTTGAGGAGCCATCCCAGCAATATATTAGGACCAGCTCCATGTCTCCTTGCTACATCATGAAACTCTAAGAGTTTTTCAAAGTCAATAAATTCTCTCCTGTCCACCTTTGTATTCTGCCCTCCCTGGCCCAAGGCTTTCAAGGTTCACTCCCATACCTGTATCCTCAGTTCCTTCAGTAAATATTAGCCAGGCCTTACAATTCTTTGTTTATTTATATGCTATTGCCTCATCTGAGGTTTTTGCAGGGTCACCAGACAAGGAGGCACATTCTCCTCAAGCAAAGCAGAGGGAGCTACTTGTGCCAACATAGAGTTCAGAAGAATCTGGGGGTTCAGATTTCTCAGGCTTGTTATCTAAATGCTCCCATTACAAGTCTCAGGGTTCTATTCTTTCCCTACCAGGGCCCTGCCTTTAGCATAGAAGACTTGTCAAGGCAGTATATTCAGTATCCTTTGTAGATCTGCTGCCTTACAATTCAATCCTGGGTCTGATTATCAGCAGTTTGCTGTATGGATGCAAAAGACAACCATCTCTTTAAATACTGCCTTGGAGGCTTTCTGATTTTCACAGCCTGCCTTGAATTGAAAGATGGTAACTTGAGCCTATCCTTTTCTTTTTTTTTAAATTCTCCAAGAGCCCTTAACAAAAATGAACCAATCCACAGGTCTTATAAATACCATTGTCTTCAAACTGTTCAAGGGCCATCCCTGGTCCATAAGCAAAAGCTTGACTTTCCATCTCTACCTCATCCCAACCATCTACCAGTCAGAGTCTTAGTGACACAGATTCAGGCCAGGGGTTATCACCACCCGTACTTCCCACCAGCAGTGGAAGTATCTGACTGGGATTCAGTTCCAGAATCCCTTCCTGGGGTTCTGCTTTCTAGGTCTACTCCTAATATCAAATGTCTTATGTTGGGTCCCCTCAAAAGGCAGAATCTGAGAGACAGGGACTTGGATGCAGTTGGTTTACGTAGGCAAGTGATTCCAGGGGGCAGGAATGGGGGTCTGGAGAAGAATGGTAAATGCAAGGAAAGAAAGCTAATCCAAGGGTGCATTATTGAGTGGGTTACCACTGTGGGCACATGGATCTTGGTCCTGCTGTGAGCCCTTTGAGAACAGTGTGAATTGTGCCTCCAAGTTGTCTGACACAGAAGAGGAGACTATTGATTCACTGGCTCTACTCCTCATTGGTAAAATGTTATCCCAGTGAATGTCAACTCCTTCACATTCCCCAATCTGTGCCTGTGCCAAAACAGCTGGATGGGCTTCTGCAGGCAACCCGTGTGGTGGTAGCAGAGAAGCCCTACTGTAAAAAGCAAAGACTGCTCCATGCACTTGAGGCAAGGCTATGGCAGAGTCCAGAGCTGGCTATGGCGGCAGTGGCTGGAGCAAAAAGATGAGCCAAGAGAATATGAGGAGGGAATAAAAGATGTCTGACACACACACACATGTGCCTCTTATTGTGCTAATCAGACTATATCACAGTTATTGCTCTGTGTGCCTGTCACCAATCCTAGATGCTAAGAACTTTAAAAATAGAGATATGGGATAAATTGGTATTACGTGCCTCCTGAAATGATTCATTGAGAAGAAGACAATATCACTTCTGTTATATTCCTACCAAAAGCCATATCCTGAATCTAATCATGCAGAAACATGTGACAAACCCAAACTGAAGGATATTCTACAAAATTTATAAACTGTACTCCTAAAAAAATGTCAGTGTCATGAAAGACAAGGAAAGACTGCAAAATTATTCCAAATTAAATAAAAACTAAATGTAACATAGGACTCATTTTGCTACGGCAGACATTATTGGGACAAATGGCAAAATTTGAATGTGATCCAATTATTAGACAATACTTTCACATCAACTTTAATTTCCTGATTTTCATCATTGTATTATGGTTGTATAAAAGAATGTCCCTGTTTTTAGGAAATATATGCTGAAGTATTTAAGGATAATGGAATGTCACGTCTGAAAGTCTCAAAGAGAAAATGATAATAAAATGTTAATGTTTGAGTAATCTGAGTGAAGGATGTATGGAAATTCTTTGTACAGTTATTGCAACAAAAGTCTGAAATTATGTCAAAATAAAAAATTTTAATTTTAAACAAAAGAAATGGATATATATTTATTTATCTGTGTGTGTGTGTATGTTTGTTTGTTTGTTTATTAAGCACCTAGCACAATGCCTCCTGTCATGTAGTAGATTTTCAGTAAATGTTCTAGAAATCAGGAGAAGAGTGCTCTGAAACAAACCAAGGACAGGTTTCTAGGTGATCTAGCACCTCCTTTTCCTGTGATGATAACTTAGGAAACCATGCTTAGGATTTGAGCTCTTTCACCCTAACCTACCATATAATTTCCAAATGAAAACTGTACTTGAAAAATGTACCTTGGGGCCAGCCTGGTGGTGTAGTGGTTAAGTTCACGTGCTCTGCTTCAGCAGCCCAGGGTTCACAGGTTCAGATCCTGGGTGCAGACCTACACACCCTTGTCAAACCATGCTGTGGCAGCATCCCATAGAGAAAATAGAGGAAGTTAGCTGACGGACAACCTTCCTCACCAAAATAAATAAATTAATTAATTAATTAATTTTAAAAATGTGCCTTGATAAAACACTTAAGGAAGAAGTTATACCAATTCTTTACAATCTCTTTCAGAGGATAGAAGCAAAGGGTATACTTCCTAACTCATTGGATGAAGCCAGCATTACCCTAATATCAAAACCAGACAAAGATGTTACAAGAAAAGAAAACTATAAGCCAATATCTCTCATGCACATAGATGTAAAAATCCTCAAGAAAATATTAGCAAATTGAATCCAACAATGTATAAAAAGAATTATACACCACAACCAAGTGGGATTTATTCCAATTATGAAGGCTGGTTCAACATTCATAAATCAATTAATGTAATCCATCACATCACCAGGCTAAAAAGAAAAATCACATGATCATATCAATAGCTGCAGAAAAAGCATTCAACAAAATCCAACACTGTTCGTGATAAAAACTCTCAGCAAACTAGGAGTAAAGGGGAACTTCCCCAACTTAATTTAAAAAATCTACGGGAAATCTGTAGCTAACATCATACTTAATGGTGAGAAGCTAGCAGCTTTCCCACTATGATCAGGAATAAGGCAAGGATTTTTCCCCTCACTACTCCTTTTCAACACCGTACTGGAAGTACTAGCTAATGCCATAAGACAAGAAAAGGAAACAAAAGGTACACAGATTGGGACAGATGAAATAAAACTGTCTTTGTTTGCAGATGACATGATCATCTATGTAGAAAATCCAAAAGAATCAACAAAAAAACTCCTGGAACTAATAATTAATTATAGCAAGTTTCCAGGATACAAGATTAATATACGTAATATATATAAGTTAATTGTTTTCACAATGAACAAGTGGAATTAAAAACACAATACCATTTACATAAGAATCCCCCCCAAAATGAAATACTTTGTATAAATCCAAGAAAACATGTACAAAATCTATATGAGGAAAACTACAAAACTCTGAAGAAGAAAATCAAAGAAGAACTAAATAAATGGAGAGATATTTCATGTTCTTACATAGGAAAACTCAATATTGTTAAGATGTCCGTTCTTTCTAACCTGATATATAAATCTAATGCAATCTCAGTAAAAACCCCAGCAAGTTATTTTGTAGATATTGACAAACTGATTCTAAAGTTTATATAGAGAGGCAAAAGACCCAGAATAGCCAACACAATGTTGAAAGAAAAGAATAAAATTGGAAAACTGATACTACCCAACTTCAGGACTTACTATAAAGCTACAATAATCAAGACAGTGTGGTACTGGTGAAAGACTAGACAAATATATCAATGGAACAAAATAGAGAGCCCAGAAAGACACCCAGATATATATGGTCAACTGATCTTTGACAAAGGAGCAAAGGCAATACAATAAAACAAAGACAGTCTTTTCAACAAATGGTTCTGGAACAACTGGACATCAGCATGCAAAAAAATGAATCTAGACATAGACCTTACACCCTTCATAAAAATTAAATCAAAATGGATCACAGATCTAAACATAAAATGCAATACTATAGGACTCTTGGAAGATAACATAGGAGAAAACTTAGATGACCTTGAGTATGGTGATGACTTTTTAGATACAACACCAAAGGCATGACCCACAAAAGGAAAAATGGATAAGCTGGACTTCATTAAAATTAAGAACTTCTGCTCTGCAAAAAACAATGTCAAGAGAATAAAACAAGCCACAGACTAAGAGAAAATATTTGCAAAAGACACATCTGTTAAAAGACTGTTATGCAAAATACACAAAGAACTCTTAAAATGCAACAATAAGAAAAAAACAACCTGACTAAAAAATAGGCCAAAGATCTTAACAGACACCTCACCAGAGAAGATATACAGATGGCAAATAAGCATATGATGCTTCACATCATATGTCATCAGGGAAATGCAAATTAAAACAGTAAGACATCACTACGTACCTATTAGAATGTTCAAAAACTGGAACACTGACAACACCAAATGCTGGCAAGGATACAGAGCAGCAGGAACTCTCATTCATTGCTGCAGGCAAAATGGTACAGCTACGTTGGAAGATAGTTTGTTGGTTTCTTATAAAACTAACTAAAACAAAACATACTGTTGCCGTATCATCCAGCTCTTGTGCTCTTTGGTATTTACCCACAGGAGTTGAAAATATATGTCCACACCAAAACCTGCTCACAGATGTTTATAGCAGCTTTATTCATAATTGCCAAAACTTGGAAGCAACCAAGATGGCCTTCACTAGGTGAATGGATAAATAAACTGTGGTACATCCAGACAATGGAATATTATTCAGGGTTAAAAAAAAAAAGACCTATCAAGCCATGAACATGAAAAGACATTGAAGAGCCTTAAAGGCATATTCCTAAGTGAAAGAAGCCAATCTGGAAAGCCTACATACTATATGATTCCAACTATATGACATTCTGGGAAAGGCAAAACTATGGAGACAGTAAAAAGAGAAGTGGTTGCCAGGAGTTACAGGGGGTGGGTTGAGGCACAGGGGGTATGGGTGAGGGATGAATAGACAAAGCACAGAGGATTTTTAGGGCATTGAAAATACTCTCATCAATAGGCTCATCATTTGTAACAAATGTACCACTCTAGTGGGGGATGTTGAAAATGGGGGAGGCTATGCTTGTGTGAGGGCAGGGAGTATATGGGAAATCTCTGTACCTTCTCCTCAATTTTGCTGTGAACCTAAAACTGCTCTAAAAAAATTAAAGTCTTTAAAAATGAAAAACATGTACATTGACTCAATGCACAATTAGGCGGCCATTAATAAAAATATAAAGATTACATTCTTGGGCAAGTGCAAATGAAATATCAAGGTGAAAAGGTAAAAAATTGTGTATACTCTGGAATTTAATAAATTGGTTATATGTAGAAAGAGATCAAAAATAGTCAAGAAAAGAAGGAATTCGTTGTTTAAGTAAAGGGAATACAGATGAATGCTCTGAAAATGGACTTAATAATAAATTTTTATTAAATGAAAGAAAGAATAGGGATACTGTCTTATTCATGTTTATATTCCCAGCACTAGGGAAGTCACCCGGCATCTGTTAGGTGCTCCATAGTAAAACCTTGCTGCTGGGGACCGCAGGGAGAGCCACCTGAGAGGGAGCCCACACAGAGGAAAGCAGGCAAGAGCTGGAGGCTAAGGCGCAGCCCTCGAGTCAGCCCCGACCTAACTGACGCTGGAACATTGTGAACCCTCAGCTTCCCTTTACATAAATGGGTGAATTCTTTCTTAGCCTGAACTAGTACGAGTCAGGCTCATTCGCTTGCAACCAAAACCCACCACCGCCACCAGCAAACTAACTAAAACTAAAGCAGTTGGTTTGTCCTACTCAGGGGCTTCCCCATGCGGGAGAGCTGCTTAAATTGAATTAAACGAAGACAAACAGGTCCTTTGCTTAAACTTTGTCTGACATTCCAGTATTCAAACTCACTGGGTCCTGGTGACTTTCTCCTTCGCATCTGACAACAGCCTCCTGTTTCTGTTGCGGCTGCTCTTGAGATCTGGGCCAATCCCAGCTTTTTAGTTTTACACATGGTGTAATCATTTTGTTTCTTATCTCTTTCTTACGTAATCTCTGAAAAGCTGCTTTCTATGCTGTTGGCACTGAGCTAACCCATCCTCTATGATTTTTACATTTTTAAGCTACAATGTTTGAGGCTACACTAAACCACACTGTGAGCTTTTTAAAGAAAGAGGATGTGAATGTCTGAGACTCACGCAGCTGGGTAATCAGAACGACAGAGCCAGCACAAGTAGACTGTGGCTCTGCAAGGCGGGAGTGGAGGGCTCCGTGACTAGGTATATTTTCCTCATATCAAAAATCATTATTTAATTATATATGACCTGGCACCCATCTCATTTTAATTTTGTGTGCTTTAAAATTTTTAGAGTCATTTAATGTGAAACTCAAGAACATGTACACTCTTTGTTGGAAATTATCTGTAATATAAAAAATCCAGCCACAAAAAGAATACACTTTAGAGAAAAAGAAATACAAATGGTTAACAAATACAAAATGAGGTGTTAGATCTCATTCATGGTTAAAGAAATGCCTATTAAAATAACAATGCTACCCCATGTTTCACGACCAGATTGGCAAAGATTAAAAATAGATGCTCTCAGACACGTCTGCTGTAAGAGCACAGGCTGCCACAACCTTTCTGGATGGCATTTTCATAGGATCTCTCTAAATTTCGAATACGTCAACTCTTTGACCCAGCAGTTTCATTTCTAGAAATTTGCCTTGCAGACACATCACATAAGCATGCAAGAATATATATTACAGAGTTATTTATTGTAGCAGTGTTCGTAGTACTGAAAACTCTAAAATCATTCCAATTGTATTTAAATAGATAAACAGTTACATATATTACAGTCCATCCATACTACAAAATATTTATATGACATGAACAGATTGTTAGGTAAAGAAAGCTGATTGTAAGATTGTGTGTGTGTAGGTATAAGCTCATTTGAGGAATTTGTGGGAAAAAATTGTACACGCTTAAAGAAAATGATGTGACTTCTGGGAAGTGGAATGTGAGAGGAAAGAATGGGATAATTTTGTTTAATTTCTCAATTATTTCTATTTGTACAGCACACACTACTTTTATAATAAAATATATTTTTAATTCAATCACAGTTTTGCATTACTACACAATCCATAAAACAATAGAAAACACAATTACACTCTACTATAAAATTAAACAGTAATTAAAGCTTACGCACCACTATGATAGTGGGTGGTATTTTTTTTTTTTCTGCTGAGGAAGACTGGCCCTGGGCTAACATCTGTGCCCATCTTCCTCCATTCTATATGGGACGCCACCACAGCATGGCTTGCCAAGCGGTGTGTCAGTGCGCGCCCAGGATCCGAACCAGCAAACCCCGGGCCGCCGCAGTGGAGCGCACTCACCTAACAGCTTGCACCACCAGGCCAGCCCCAGTGGGTGGTATTTTTAAGATGACAATTAATTGAAGTATGAGAGCAAAGTAAACAAAATTATGTAAAAGCGAAATTTTCAGGTTAGTCACGTTTAAATCTACGTAGATAATACAAGTACTAATATAAATGAAAAACTGAATTCTATTTTATGTTATGAGAGCAAGTTGATTGTATGGAATTATATTTTTAATAGCCAACAGTGAAGCCACTTCTATCCCTTGGCTTCAAGTCCACATCTCCTGCTACTAGCCTTCCACTACCATCCTTGGTAGTGCAGTAGGAACTATTTTGCAGGATCAGGGATACGGAATTTTTCCCCACTTCCTATCTAAACCCTAGAAAAAGCCAGGTTCTTTGGCATTATGGCCAGGGGCTGTGGTGCTATGGTCTGCTGTAGAGGAAGGTATCATGTGTTATAGTGGGGGCATTTGTTCATCCCCTGCTCTGTAAGCAAGGAAATAAGGAGGATAGGAGTTGCTAGGATTTGCCTATGATTAGCAGCTTGAACTAAGCATCTCCAGCTATACCCCTGGCAGGGGACTGGGTATGTAAGTCAAGAAAGAAGGGGCAAGAAACACTGAGATACTGAGGAAAGGTTGCTAGACCAACCATATCAAGACCTTGTTAAATGTGGCTAGATTTAGCAATTATTTACGAAAGTGTTTCCGTGTCTGTCTTCCTAGCAGGCTAAAAGCTCCTGGGGTGCAACTAGCACAATGATCAGCACAAAATAGGTACTGTTTAAATATAGATTTGAATAAATGGATGGATCAATGAATGAATGTCTAAGATGGAAGAAAGACTCACTAAAGAGTTGCACAAACTCCCTAAATGAGAGGGAGGAAAAAATGTCCACGTGACATGAATGAGTGGGAATGGCAGAAAATGGTGCCAGGAAGAGTTAGAACGGGAATCTTGAGCAGTCTCAATGGTGTGGTACACTTGGGAGCCTTTATTATCCTTGGGCAACCTAGGATAACCCAGAGAAATACACAACTGAAGTCAGATAGCTTAAGATGGAGTGTGTCCGGATTCTCTCCCAAATAAGGGGAATCCTAGTGTTCCTAGTAAAGGAGAACTTTGGAGAGTTCCACTCTTGGTAAAACTCCCTCAGAGTTTGTGTAAAATAACTCATGCCATTTGTCTCAGAGTCTATTACTCCATACCAGTTATGGCTTCTATACCATCTACTTTCCCAAACCACTGAGCCCTGCTTCAACCCCAGAGGCCAATAATACTTGGAGAGACTTCAGGACGTCCAGGCACCTTCTGGCACACCCAGGAGCAGAGCTGCTGCTACTGCTATTACAAATACTAGTACTCTTGTCACCATTACAACCACCATCGTTGGCTAAGAGTGCAATCACCCAATCGTAAATCACAACCCTAAAACACGTCTGGGATCCTGACCAATCAGGGTAGCATCTCCTCCTATCCAGCTTTGGATCAGGTAACAAGAGAGAGGTGGACAGAGACAGGTGAAATACTCCCTGTAGTTTTATCTCTATCTCTATATTTATGTTTATATTATTAGAAATGTACTAGGAAAACTTTGAGATTTGAGAGAAGAACTTCAGGAACCAGATAGGTTCTGCAGCTTCAGAAATTCAAACTGGGACTCAATACCTCCAGGGTTTTATCTCTCGCGCTCTCCATCTCTCATGTTTACTTACTTCTGCTTGGCTTCATTCTCTCCTATAACAGATGGGCTTTTTCCACTGGCAGAAAATATATTGCCAGCAGTCTTGGGCTTATATCATCCCAGTTATCTTTCCCAGAAGAGGATATATTTTTTCAGTTTCATTTTGAATATTGCCAGGGAAAACTCTGAGTGACTTGAGTCGTTTACTTATCCCTGGACTAATCGTTATGGTCAAGAGGATAGTACTCTGATTGGTCCTGCCTATGTTGCATATCTACCTTCAGACCAGGGAGTGGGGAACATATGATTGGCAGCTCCACAAAAACCATAGGGGATGCGTAGTGGGGGTGACATGCTGCTCCTGAAGAAGGGGAAGATGTTATTGAAAGAAGAGAAAAGAAATGCTTCAGATGTCCACAAAAGATAGATCAGAGATAGCCAGCTGGCTAGCTAGCTAGATGGGAAACTAGCTAATTAGATGACTGTATAGATGACAGTTGCATGTGTTAGTGGTCATTATAGGGTCTAATATTTGTCCCCATTATTTTTTTCCAAAAGATTTATTTTGTTCAATTATTCAAATGTATTATAAAATTATTGTCATATACCAAAAAAAGAGAGAAAAACCTATTGATATCTTAATCAGAACTGATGACCCTTAGGAGTAATTTGAAAAGAATAGACATTTTTACAACATTAGACTTCCCATCCAAGTATATGGCATAGCTTTCCACGTATTCCATCTTTTTTCAATCTTCTAAAAATTTTGTAGGTCTTTTACGTAATATAGGTGGGATATTATTAGCATAATAGCTGACACCAGAACAGTTTTTGATTAGGAAAATTCCCTCATAAAGTAGAGGTAGGGCTACACATACTGCTGCTCTGTCTCTGCACTGCACAACTCCAGGGAACCCCATTTACATGGACTACAATGTGAGTGAGGCCTAGGGAGTTATGCAATGAAGCAGCTCTGGGAAGAAGGTGAGAATGCTGACAGGAGCCAAAGCAATGAGAGGATGGCTAGGCTTCTCTGCAGGAGAACATGAGAGAATTTTGATTTAGCTCTTGAGAGACAACAGAAGAGAAGACTAAAAAGGGTCAGAAAGGTGGCAGGACAAAGGGAGAAGACGCTTATGTGATGTGGAAGGATGAGTGGTACATGGGTGAAGTAGCCAATGAGAAAAGCTTGGCAGTGGGATGAACAAGGCACACTTTAGAACAGGACTGTTCTACAAACAATTTTCAGGTGTTTGAAGTGGGATATGCAGGCTCCTATCTTCAGTAAAATGTCTGCTGCTTGATACATTCTTTTTATTCATGATTACTTTAGGATGGGAGAGGGGAACAGAGAGCATGGGCTATGCCTCAGCTCGTGTCAATGTCACAGCAGAGATACAGGAATAGATACAAACATGCAAAGAACAGAACAAGAAATCAAAGCATGGAAATGGAGGGTTTGACTCAATCAGATCTGGAACTCAGGATTCCAGGGTGAGGGCACTCCTGCTGACACCTAAATCACATTCATGGTGACTCTATACCATTCTTGGTAGAACTCTGTAAATTACTTTGTGGTATTTTCTTGCCCTTATACATTGGACCATATTTTCCATATTTTCCTGCCAGTTTTCACAGGTTACAGGAATCCATCTATCCCTATCTATCTGTCTACCTATCTACGTATCTATCAAGTATATATAAAATATATATAACATTCTATATATACACACACACACATATATATGTGAAAAAAAGAATACAAAAAAGATATATTAGGCCTTTTGGTGCTTTTTATTCCTTCCTGCTGATCTGGCTTTCATCTGATATCATTTCCCTTTGGACCAAAGAAATTCTTTTAGCATTTCTTGTAGTTTAGGTCAGCCTTCAACAAATTCCCTCATCTTTTATCTATTTGAAAATGTCTTTATTTGGTATTTCTTTTTAAGGAATCATTTGGGTATGTTGTGGGCTGACTGTTTTCTTTCAGCACTTTGAAGATGCTGCAGTTTGACTGTAACATACATATGTATCTTTTCTCCGTCTTTATCTTTCTCGTAGTTCGCTGAGCTTCTTGGTTCTGTGAGTTGATGTCTTTAAAAAATTTTGGAAAATTATTGGAAACTTTCCCACTCTCTCATTTCTCCGTATTGGGCTCCAATTACGTGTTTCAGGTCATTGATATTGTTCCAAAACTCTTGGATGTTGTAATCTGTTTTTATTTTAATCTCAGTTTTCTCTTTGTGTTTGGGTTTGGCTAATTTCTGTTGACCCAAATGTCTTCAAGTTCAGTGACCATTTTCTCTGCTGTGTCCAGACTGCTTTTAAGCCATTGAAATGAATTTTTTATAGTTGATATCATATTTTTCATTTCTAGCATTTGATTTGATTTTTTTTTGTTTCTATCTCTTTGCTGAAATTCTCCATTTGTTCACACGTTATCAACTTTTTCCATTATATTTATAATTACACACACACATACTATATATCTATACCTTGTATGTATGTATGTATGTATGTATCTAATCTGTGTATCAGAGCCCTCTCTGGCTGCCTTGTTTTAAGATGACAACCCACTTGCTATCAGTGAGAAAGACTAGCAGCACTTAAGCCCAAAGACATCCAACTGGTTTTCCACGCACACAGAGAAAGTGTTTCAACCCAAAGTCTTTTTCCTTTTATTCATAGTTATTGAGATGATAGGGAGCCATTTTGGCATAGTGAATAGGTGGATTGAGTTTGAATTCAGGCAACCTGGGGTTGAAATCCTAGCTCTGCTGCTTATAACCTCTTCAATCTTGAGCAAATTAGATATTCCCCTAAGTCCCAGTTCCTCATCTGTAAAATGTGGAAAATTATAAAAATGCCTTCTGCGTAGGGTTTCTGTGAGGTTAACTGGGACCTGTACCTGGATTACTGTACATGGACAGTAATCAGTACAGTAAGTAGCCCAGAGAGGCCCTCAGTTCATGCAAGCTAGTTTCTTTCCCTTGCACCTGCCTCATCCCCAGCCCGCTCCCTCCAGCCTGAAGGGCAGAAGGCCAGAGAACCAGCTTTGTCTTGGTCACTGATGTATCTCTAGCATCCATCCCATTGCAGGCACTCAATAAATGTTTGTTGAAAGAATAAAATAATAAAGCTCTTCTCTGAGTAAGGCAGTGCAAAAGGTCGGGCTTACCAGAGATCAGACTTGCCTTAAACAATATTTCGTAAACCATCCAGAAAAGAGAGTGTTTTATCAAATCTATTGGACTTCAGAAGACTCTAAAAGCAGTAGTGACATTCCTGGTTCATACATAGGCACTTCAAAGAAATTTTTCAAAGCTATCACGGGAGCAAAGAAGTGGCAAATTAGTTTTATTGACACATAGAAGCAGTGGTTTTTGAACATTTCCCTCATGCCGTGAATGAGAACTGAGAATCACCCTAAGTCTTTCCTACAGATATCAGATCCATGTACTGCTTTAGCCAAAAATGGAAATGAAAAGGTCATCAAGAAGATCAACTAACTGTACATTAGTTTACCTTGGGCATAGCTGGGTTCATCCTTGCCTGAAAAGCAAGTCTAATTCTATGATGACAAATGCTGAAGAATCAGGGAGACACTGTTTCTTAAAACTAACCCACCAATGGAGAATAATTAGAAGTGTGTCTCTTTGTCTCATAAGGGTTTCTAAGAGGCATCTGAAGGAATGTAGAGTATGTGCTCACTGGTAAAGGAGGGAGTTAGTCATTTTATAAAATGCTTAAAAATCGCTTTATTTTTAGAATGTTCCCTTTTGTCATTGACATCTTAATGTGCTGTAATTTGAAACGTTTGCATGTTGAGTGAGCAGAGCACAAGCACTTTGCAGCAGTGAGAATAATTGCTACTTAAATGCGCTATAAATCAATACATAACGCAAGGATGCATAATATGGCTGGGGACATTTACCGTGCGTTAGTAGTAATAAAACACGGTTTAAAAAACACCGAGAAGGTGCTGAATAGAATGCTCATTTTAGGTGTATTCTCTAGTGCTTTATTCATTAACTATTTGTTCATGTGATACTCAAAACAGTGAAATCCATGATTTAAAAGTTGTGATGTACAAACTCTGCACTTTTCTAGAGAAGCTCGTGTATATAATTTCACATGTAGAAATATGAGTCAAAACCTAAAGGAAAATTAACCTTTGAAATTTTTTTCTAAATTTAAACATCTCTGCATGTCTTTAAAAACAACACTTTTGTGCACAGTTAAAATCTTTCTAATACAATGGTTAAGTGCAAAAATACTACAAGTAAAAGAATTTCCTTAGTATCTAAGATCTAAATAGGACAAAAAAGTTCCAAAAATTGGAGGGGAAAAAGAGACAGAGTGTTAGGTGAGGTGATTTTTCTTGATTTTTAAGTCCAAATCTTAGTAGTTTATAGAAAAGGTTTAGAAAATGTTTAAAACAAATACATCTCTTCTTGGGATGGACTTTTCTTTCTTCTCCCTACATCTTCCTGGAGTATGGCATATTAGACCATGAAAAGATAAAAGACAGATGCTCTTTTATAAATAATGTGGAAGGGGCTAATCTAGATAATGCAGTCTTGATTATTTTACAGATAAACTCAAAGGGCACCCAAGGTGAAGTCTTCCTTGGCCTCCACCCTGCTCCTTGGTCCAGTTGCTCAACGATGTCACTAAGGCTCCAGGTTCTTTTCATCTGTCTGTTCTCATGCTTGGTGTGTCAGAATATTATTTACCTCATGGCAACAAAATAGTTGCCTCAGCTCCACACATCCCATTCTTGAAAGTCAGAAAACAAAGACAGAAGGGCCGAGAGCTTCTCTTCATATATCTATCTTTTTATCAGGAAGGAAAATATTTTCTAGAAGCTCTCCAACCAAATTCTCTTTTCTCTTTTGTCTCAATGGCCACAACTGTGTCACCTGCCTCCCTTAAATTAATCACCACAAAAAGGAATGGGTATTTCCATTGAATTAGAACACTCACAATTTGTCCCCTGCAGTGAAGAAGGGACCCACTTTCCCTGAGTACATACATTGCTACCAAATCTCTGAACAAAATTGGATTTCTCTTATAAAGGACTAAGGGCAAGATGTTTGCTTGGCAGTAGCCAATAGTGCCTACCACACCACAAAGACTGATAAGTACTACACAGATGTAATTTATTCATTTACACTGAGCAATATTATTGCCAAGAGAACTGGGCATTGAGTTCTCTGGCCTACATATTCTCTCCTTATAGGAAAAAAACTTCAAGGGAAGTTAAATTGCAATGACAAGCTGCTAGATGAGGCAGAACCCGACGGGGAGAAGTTGTTTCTCTGTGCTCACATTGACTCCTCTGCCTGCAAGGTCTTTCCCCTTTTTTAACGCCCACATATTATTTCAAATCCGGTTTAAGCATCACCCCTCTGGAAAGCCTTCTCTGTCACCTCCACCTTCTCCACCTGCACTTCCCACCCCCAGGCGAAATTACTTGCCTCTCTTCTGTATTACCCTGGCATACTGTGCATAACCATCTCATTACACCTACTCTATTGTACGGTACTTATCAATTTATGTGTGCTCTCCACCAAATGTGAGCTCCTTAAAAGCAGAAACTGGGCTAACTTGTTTTAATAGATCTATGGTTAGCACAGAGCTCAATATATGGATATCAAGAGGGAGATATTTGTGGTAGGCAGAATAATCGTACCCCCTAAAGATGTCTAAATCCTAATCTCTGAAACCTGATGTGATGGTTAATTTTACGTGTCAAATGGGAGAGTGTTTTTGGATGAAATTAACACTTAAATGGTTGAACACAGATTGCCCTCCATAATGTGGATGGCCTTTGTCCAATCAGTTGAAGGCCTGAATAGAACAAAAAGACTAGCCTCCCTGAGCAAGAGAGAATGCTCCAGCAGACTGCCTTTGAACTATATCTGCACAATCCACTCTCCTGGGTCTTCAGCCTGCTGGCCCACACTGCAAATTTTGGACATGTCAGCCTCCATAATCACGAGAGCCAATTCCTTATAATAAATTATGTGTATATATATAATAATTATATATATATATATATATATCCTATTGGGTGTCTTTCTCTGGAGAACCCTGACTAATACACCTGTGAGTTTATTACCTTACATGACAAAAGGGAGTTTGTAGGTGTGATTAAATTAAGGATCTTGAGATGGGGGATTATAAAATTATCTGAGATTATCCAGTAGGCCCAAAGTAATCACAGGGGTCCTTAGAAGAGAGAGGCGGAAGCATCAGAGTCAGAGAAGAAGACGTAATGACAGAGGCAGAGGTCATGCTTGCTAGCTAGGGGTCACAATCCAGGGACAGTATCCAGAAGCTTGGAAAAACAAGGACGAGCCCCTCCTCTAGAGCTTCAGAAGAGACACAGCCCTGTCAACACCTTGATTTTGGCCCAGTGAGGCCTGTTTCGGATTTCTGACCTCCATAGCTGTAAGACAATAAATTTGTGTTGTTTGAAGTCAGTGAGTTTGTGCTTATTTGTTACAGCAGCATTGGAAACTAACACAGTGGTAAAGAAATTTTAGGGGGTGACAAAATGACTTAAGTATTTAGTTCGTTAACCTATTATAATAAGAACTAGCATTTAATCATTGCTTGCTATATGCTAGGCGTGTTTACACATTTACTCTTGTTTCAAATAACGAAACCAAGATCAAGATATTATTATACTCATTTATAGATAAGCAAACCAAAATTTAGAAAGATTGAATAATTTCATGAAAGTACCAAGGCAACGACTGACATAATAGGTATTGGAAATCAAGGCCCATTTCTCTAAATCCTGGTGCCCCCAAGATATCCTGAGACAGGCAGCTCTACCACAGAACACCAAAGGATGGTTCGAGAGCCCTTTGGTCTCCCCCAGTCTCCTTCAGCACCCCTAAAGCAACTGAACTAACAGCGAAATTGAAGTGAAAACAGTGTGCTTATCTGCAAATGGAGTTTCCGGATGGGTTTCTAGCTTCCGCTGGTGGAAGGACTGGCTCCATAAGTCCCTCCCAGAGGAAACTCTGGAGTTGCCCAACAGTCTGTCCACAGGTGGAGTCTAGGCTCTCACTCTCCATGGACTGAGACAAACTAAACAGTGGGGACCTGGCTTGCCCTTATTGTCATATTTCTGTACGCTTATTAACTCCTATCTTTTGAAAATACTAACGCAATCAATTAGACCCTAACCAGGGCTTCCTCAGACAATGAGCCTGTCTTTTAAGATGATTTTGCCTATCTGTAAGGGCATCCATTTCGTACAGATTTTGTAAATTTAGAATTAACTTAAACTCTATTTCCAAGTTCATGAGCTTCACGTCACCATTGCCTAACGTATTGCCTACACACTAATTAAGTAATGAACATTTGTGTCAATGAACATTTATTTAGAAAATCTTTTTAATGAGTAAAGACTTGTAAAGTCCTTGCATTATAAAATACCAGTTGGAATAATTCATAAACTCTAGAAACTCTGCTAAAAATGTATAAATACATGCAACCACAGGTTTATTTTGAGTTGTCGTGTCTTGGTGTAGAGAATTCACTGGGAAATATTTAACACAATAATAAAGATCACTTTTCTATATTTATGGATAAAACCAAAAGGCCTGTTTTCTTTGTTTGCTTTTGTTTTTTAAGAAAAGTCAAGTTTTTATTATTTTTTTAATATTAGAAACTATCAAAATTGTTTTATGGCTGATGTATGAAAGAATTGACTGAATGTAATTATTTGTCTAATTGAAGGGTACTTTTTGGAACATGCTGATTAGAGAAGATTGTAGGTAGAACATTTCTAGTATGGATAAGGGTGTTTGTCTGTGTAAAGGCAGTGTTCATGGTCTCATCACTACTGCCCAGGACTTCACACTCAGAGCATTCTTTTAAAATTTTAGAACCATACATTTGCCGACCACACAAAAAGTTTACTTAGTGTACAGATGTAAAGTACAGGTATCTTTACTAGTCTTTTTGTAAATATATTAATGTACTTCAAAATCTTACGTAGAACGATAAAGAAGTTTGTAATTAAGAAAAGTTCCCTTCTTACTATTTGCTGATTTCTAATCACAAACACAATTTACAGTAGTACATTTTTTGGAAGAAATTAATACAATAGAGATTTCTCTTAAATGCCTGATGGAATAAATGTTACATCAAAAGCCTACAGGGTGAAAATTTCAAAAAATAAATAAAAGCCAAAATCCTTTTGATGAACTTTCCATCTTCTCTCTGCGGAACCAGCGTTCAGCCTTGACTCCTCCTTTTCCCTAATTATGTACTTTCTTTCATCAAACCGTTCACTGGGTCCTGTCAATTCCTCCTCCTTACTATTTCCATCTGCATATCTCCATGTCCAGGGCAGCTCTCTTGGTTCCGGCCACCATCATCTCTTCACTCGGTTTACTGCAGCAGCCTTCTAAATGGGTTCTCAGTGTCTTTGCCCCTAACCTCCATCACCAACTTCCCACCCCCAATCACCCACTAACATCCCAACAGCCCAATTGTTCTCTGTAAAGTGAAAATTCCAATCATGCCACTCTGCTGCTTAAATCCTCCGACAACTTCTCTTTGTTCTTAGAATAATGTTCAAACCCGGAAGGTTGGGACATGAGGCCTTAGGTGATTGGACTCTAAGTCTCTATCTGTGTAGTCACTTAACAAGAATCTGAAGGGCAGGGACTGCAGCTTTTTAAATTTCTATTATTGTTATTTTTAATCTTTATATTTTCGTTGCTGGCTCAGTACCTGGAAGACAGTAGGGGTTCAATAAATATTTGTTGAATTTCTGGCCTAGTTCTGTGGTTTTAAAAATATGCTCTCCATCTATTGAAGCTTATACGAAGTGCCCAAGCTTCCTGAATTCTCCATCAGCTCTTTCGAGACTCATCTTCATGCTTATTTTTCAGACCTTCTCTAGCATTCACTTCCTCGCACGCACATACGGCACTATGCTTTCTAGACTTACATAACTCGAGGACATTAGACCATGGCCAGGGGTTACTTCCAGAGTACTGCCTGGTGGAGCCCCTCCCTAGCATCAACTGAAAACCAGCTCTCTTTAAGTTGCTTGAGGAGAGTGTATGTACAAGTTAGTATATTTTATTTTAATCATTAAAATTCAATTTTGCTATTCTGAGATAAAGAAATAGCATTTTAAATATATTTGCAAAACTCCAGAAGTTTATTTTAACATTTAGCTTCTGCATAAATAAACAAAAAAATACTATTAGGTCGGGGAGGTTTTTAAGTTTTTGTTTTTGTTTTTTTTTTTTAGATAGTCAGAAAAGGTGTTTTTATTTAAAGTGTCATTTGAACATAGGTAGAGAAAAATACATTTGAAAAAGAAAATTAGAAACTGTTTCCTTGATTTGAAAAAACATTCTAAAGTAGCATCCAGAGTACCTGTATATATTAGGTGCTCATAAATATCTGTTGAATGACTCCTGTGCCTCTATGGAGTTTTGCTAAATTCTCAGTGGTATAGTAGGGTGGCCTAACTTAAAGTCTCATAGTGGCAACAAGATCATATATTTAGATGGTATTTATCTATGGGATTCATTTCAATACATGCATCTTTTTTTGTTTGTATGAGGAAGACTAGCCCTGAGCTAACATCCGATGCCAATCCTCCTCTTTTTTCTGAGGAAGATTGGCCCTGGGCTAACATCCGTGCCTATCTTCCTCCACTTTATATGGGATGCCACCACAGCATGGCTTGACAAGTGGTGCGTCAGTGTGTGCCCGGGATCCAAACCTGCAAACCCCGGGCCACCAAAGCAGAGCGTGCGCACTTAACCGCTGTGCCACCGGGCTGGCCCCCATATATGCATCTTTTTTTTTTTTTTTAATTTTTTGTTTATTGCAGTAACATTGGTTTATAACATTGTAAAAATTTCAGGTGTGCATCATTATACTTCTATTTCTGCATAGATTATATCATGTTCACCACAAAAATACTAATTACAACCCATCACCACACACGTACTGAATTATCCCTTTCACCCTCCTCCCTCCCCCCTTCCCCTCTGGTAACCACCAACCCAATCTCTGTCCCTATGTGTTTGTTTATTGTTGTTATTATCTACTACTTAATGAAGGAAATCATACGGTATTTGACCTTCTCCCTTACGGTATTAGGTAGGGGAGGTTTTTAAGTTTTAAGCCAAGCTTTCCTAGTTATTTTGGTTTTAGCTCTGAGCTACTTAGTTAACCATTCAGATGTTCCCTGAACCTCTCATCACTAACCATTCTCCCTTTCTTTAACTCTTTAAGTAGTCCAAGAAAAATACCTACTATGAATCTGAAAATACTCAATTCCATCATGAAAAGAATTTTATTACTTAACATTGGGATTCACTGGATGAAAGGAATCCACTTAATTTAATTAATTGATTTAATTAACATAAGTGTTGAGATAAGCACATTAAGCCATTAATGAGAATAGAGAGATTATATACTTAGCATCTTTGACTATATTACCATTAAACGGTTATTACTTTTTAAATAATTAATATGTTAATCCGTACTTCCATTCATCTATTCATCTATTTTTTGTTGAAAATTTCTTCTCGAATAATTTCACAATTACTTCTTGAGAATCTACTGTGTGCCAGGTTCTGTTTAAGGCAGTGGGGATACAGGGTCTGGTACATAGTGGGTGGGATCTACCCTGACGGAGTTTATGTTCACTGGGTAGAGACAGACAGGAAACAAAATATAGAATAATATAGGTTCAAAAATTGCTAACTACTATAAAATAAATAAAATATGGCAATGGGAAAGGGTGATGGGGGAGAGAGGCCAACTTTAGGTAGGGTGATTCAGAAAAGTCCTCTCTGAGGAAATAAAGGCTCTCAATGATGAGATCTCAACAACAAGAAGGAGCTATGGGAAGACCTGGAAAAATGGTATTCTAGACAGGGGAGACAAGTACAAGAGCCCTGGCACGGGAATAACCATGAATATTCTAGAAAAAGAAGAGACCAGTGTGACATTTTTTGTGTAATGACTCTGTGCCTGGGCAAGAGAT
This sequence comes from Ceratotherium simum simum, assembly GCF_057802395.1. Taxonomy (NCBI): domain Eukaryota; kingdom Metazoa; phylum Chordata; class Mammalia; order Perissodactyla; family Rhinocerotidae; genus Ceratotherium; species Ceratotherium simum. Next base: position 43,084,548 of record NC_141924.1, read on the forward strand.
AATGATGGCTTGAACTAGAGTTTTAATATTGAAGATGTTAAGTGGTTGAATTTGGTATATATCTTGGAGGTCAAAACAATGAGACTTGATACGGCACGTGAAGATATGAGGAAAAGAGAGGCGCCTAGGTTTTTGACTTAAATAACTGGGTAGATGGTGGTGCCATTTACTGAAATGGAGAATATCAAGGAGAGTTCTCTTTGGAATTTGTTATTTGTTCTATTTGGAATTTGTGAAATACATAATACGTCCAAGAAGAAATGTCAAGTAGGAAGTTGAATATATGAGCATGGAACTCAAGAGAGGCCAAGAGGAGAGCTTTCATCAAAGATTTCTCTGCTGCAGGCTATTTTGTTCTGTGTGAACTTAAAGTTCATAACTGTGGCCACCTGCATCAATATGATATAGTTAGAAGGGCTAAGAACTGAGACCACTTGTGTCAACATGGCTAGTTATTTGTTCCAGGAAACTTTGTCCAGAGAAGATAAAAACATAAGCCAATAAATAACTTCACTGTTTGCTTCAGGAAATCCCTGCAAATCAATTTATCTAAGACAACAGTTTCCCTTATCAAACCATGGTTTATTTATCAAGACTCACTTCAAGATTCTCACCTCACTATGTCTGCCAACCCTAAACTGTTATTTTACAAATTTTCCCGATTGTGAGCCCAGACCTCCCAAATCCTATAGAACCCTTCTCTGCCCTTCCCTTTTGAGTCTGTTAAGGCGCTGTTCTCCCTGACTGCAGCGACTTCGAATAAACTGAGTTTTGCTTTGTTAACAGTTTGTCTGGTCATACTTTGAGCAGTTCAAGATTCTTTACTATTTTTGCTCTCCTGCCCTTATAGTAAGTGTTAGTCCTATAAAGAGCTGTTTACCTACCTGCTCTGAGACTCACAAGTAGCAAAGTGAGGGCCGGCCCTGTGGCTTGGTGGTTAAGTGTGCGCGCTGCGATGCTGGCGGCCCGGGTTTGGATCCCGGGTGCGCATAGAGGCACCACTTCTCCGTTCATCCTGAGGCCGAGTCCCACATGCAGCAACTAGAAGGATGTGCAGCTACGACACACAACTATCCACTGGGGCTTTGGGGGGAAAAAATAAAATAAATAAAATCTTTAAAAAAAAAAAAAAAAAAAAAACAAGTAGCAAAGTGAGATTTCTGAAGTTGGGAGGACCCTTCTATGCCTATGCTAATCAATTTATTTTACAAATGGAAAAACTGAAATCAGAGCAACCGTGACTTGTCTAGTATCGCAGATAGTAGCTATTTGGTCATAAGACTTATAATTCCTAGTCTGTCACTCTTTATGGAAGAATACATGAGCTTATGTTAAGCAACGTGAAATAATTTTTTTTTTTATCTACAAACTTCCTATCAGGGGAGAGAGTAGTCTGGCTGTTTTGTTTTTGTTTGTGGTTATAATGCTTTGCACTACTTGCCAGGCTAGGTTAAGCACCAAGCGCTTGTATTCATAAAGACATTAATCAATTTTAATTTACATTTAACAAAAATTTAAATAGTGAAAGTTCATTAATCAGCAGAAAGACATAGAAACATCAGCTGCCAGCATACAATTCCTAATGTAGCTGTGGTTTTCTCCTAGTCTAAATATAGAAGAAAGGAACAAAAAAACCCAAACACAAACAAACATCAGCTCACCAAGTCAACCATATATCCTTCTCAAAGGGCAGGATTCACCATGTAAAATATCCAAGAATTTAGAGCCTCTTCGAATACTCAAGATATAAAGTTTCTTTGAAGAAGCTGAAATATTACAAATTTCTTATGGGTACATCTTCCCATTTTGACTCAAATCTGGTAAACCTTGTAGAAAATCTCAAACATTTTCTGTAATAATACTGTACCAATCCAGTGGATACCTACAGCATTCTCTTATCCTCTCTTTATTTCGGAAATTGTCTCTGCTGACTTCATCCATATTGTGACAGTGGGAGCTGCCCCATAATGACTCTATGCTTCCATGGCTTCATGACTCCATGCCCTCACCGTAGTTGATTGGACCAGAGGTGGACATCTGGCCTGTGTTGGGCCAATGGGCCAAGGGACTGGGGACCAAGCAAGTTAAGTCAGCCTCTCAGTGCCTGGATTATAAATGTATAAAACTCAAGAGTTGCTGTTAGCTCTGTTCTGCCATTTGCCCCAAGGAGCAAAGGAGGCCACATTTTTGCTTGGATATTCTGCAGTCTCTGAGCCTGAGTATTAAGAGTAGATGAAGCTATTCAAGCCAGTCTTCACTTATTCACCCTAATTAGCAAATACCAGACACTTAAAAAGAATAAAAAAGAAAAGGAAAAAAAAGGAAATGAGAAGGAAACACTACCAAACACCTGCCTATCGCCAGGCCCTGGAACCAAGGCAGTACATGATCATTTGTACATTTTCCATGTGCCAGGCGCTGCTCTAAGCACTTTGTGTGCATTGTCCTAGATAAGAAAACTGAGGCATGGAAAGGTTGAGTGAGAGAACTAGGGCTCGAAGCAGTCTGACTGTGTAACCTGGGATCATAAACGTGATGTTAGGCCTCCTTTCGATAGGGAGCGATATGGTCAACTTTGCATCGTAGACAGCCTTCCCTGGGGAGATAGACAACTGACAAAGTAGAGTACATGGAATGTCAGGCAATGACACAGCCTGGGGAATGAAGAGGAGGGGAATGTAGGAGGGGGAGGGTCCTAGGGGAGGGCTGGGGCAGTTGTAATTTTACGTAAGGAGTCAGGGAAGGCTTCACTGAGAATGTGATGTTTGATCAAAGGTCTGACAGAAAGGAGAGAGCAGGCCCTGCAGATGTCTGAGCAAAGAACCTTGCAGGCAGAGAGATCAGGAGTGCAAAGACCTCTAGGTGAGAGTGTGCTTAGGATGTTCAAGGACGAGCAAGGAGGCAGGAGCAGTAAGGACGAGGACATGGGAGATGAGGTCCAGGTTCTGGTGGGCGATCAGGGGCAGATCACGTAGGGCCTGATAGCCACTCTACGGACTCTGGCTTTGACTCTGAATGAGGTGGACAATCATTGCAGGGTTTTGAGCAAAGGAGTGACATGATCTGACTTGTGTTTTATAAAATTGTCCTGGCAGCTGTGTTGAGAATGGACTGTAGGGGCAAGCGCAAGAGTAAAGAGATCAGTTAGAAGGCCACAATCCAGGCAAGGGGCGATGGCAGCTTGAAACACGGTGGTAGCAGCAGCAGTGGGGAGAAGGGGTGGGAGTCCGGACACATTCTGAAAGGAAAGCCAACAGGATTTGCTGATGGACTGAATGGAAGGGAAAGGGATGGGGGTGGGGATGAAGGATGACTCCAGTTTCTGAGCTGAGCATCCAGCAAGATGAAGCCGCCTTGTGCTGAGATGGGCAGATCTGTGGGAGGAGTAGGTTTAGGGGGAGATGGGAGATCAGGAGCTCAATTTTGGACATGTTAGGTTCGATGTACCGTTTAGATTTCCAAGGGGAGATATGGAGGAGGCAGTTAGATATACAAATCTGCAGTTCAAGGGAGCAGTGTGGGCTGGAGAAATAAATTTGGGAGTCTTCAATGAAGGGACTTGAGACTAGATGAAATCACCTGAGAGTGAGTACTCCAGACAGAGAAGAGATGTGAGAACTGAGTTCTGGGGGCTCCATCTGAAAGAGGACATTAACACTAAGTGAGTTAAAGAAATTGCAAGACGCTGTGGGAGAAGACCACATTATTTTTCAAAGGTATCAAGCTTCAGGGTTGTTCAGCTGCATAGCTAGGCAGCTCTCCTGCCAGGGTGAGGGACTTTGATAAGCACAGAAAGAGGGGCAGTTGTGGTTACACAGACGTCAGTACTGCTTCATTCCAGCTTCCTTCTCCGGGATTCAAAAAAAAAAAAGAAGAAAGAAAGAATCTACACAAAATACTGAAACCAAGATCAGGAACATCCGTGACTGGAACAGTTGTGGTTGCACAAATGAGGCCATTAGATAGAGCGTCTTGCCCTCCGGTAAATATCACTCGCACTTAACACTATCATTGCGGCAAATGACAGCAAGATGAGCTGAAAAGTGTCACATTCTTTTCAAAATGGTTGCAGTATAGGGTCAATGAGTGCAAGAGATATTTTTTTCGGGGGGTGGAGTGCAGAAGATAGATTTAAATGGGTAATTAGAAAGTGAGCAAGTGGGGCCGGCCCCATGGCTTAGCGGTTAAGTGCACGCGCTCCGCTGCTGGCAGCCCGGGTTCGGATCCCTGGTGCCCACCGCTTCTCCGGCCACGCTGGGGCCGCGTCCCACATACAGCAACTGGAAGGATGTGCAGCTATGACATACAACTATCTACTGGGGCTTTGGGGGGAAAATAAATAAATAAAATCTTAAAAAAAAAAAAAAGAAAGTGAGCAAGTGGAACTAGAAAATATAGATTACATCTTTCAAAAGCTTATCTGAGTATTAAGAATAATTTTCAAAAAAGATAAAAATCAAGACAGATATATGAAGTGAAGACATGTCAAAGATTGTTATTATATTTTTTAATGATGAAATTGTAAAGATGTTACAACTGACTTGAAGTCAGAACCACAAATTTATATGGAGTAAAAGAATATTGAAATGAATTTAACTGTAACACTGTTACACTTAACAGTGTAACACTGGCTTTTTCCCTGGGGATGGGGAGGAGGGGGTTGGGTCGTAGGGAAGAGAGGGGAGGTCTGTCCACCAGACAGAAGTTATTTGCACATCTATAGACAAGAAATAGCCACATAACAAGGTTACAGAGAGGCTAGGAAGGCAAGTCCAGAAACTCCATCAGAGTTCACCTGCAGGGCTCACAAATTGGAGTGCATTCCCCTGAGACTGGAGGATAGGAAGGAAGCAAAGTACAGATATAGAAAAGTAGTGGGTTTGGAAAGAAGTAGAGGTAGTTGACACAGGATGACTGCAGTCTTAATGAAATAGTGATATTATTGTTATTAAAAATCATAAGTCAGGGCCTGCCCGATGGCGCAAGCGGTTGAGTGCACGTGCTCTGCTGCAGCGGCCTGGGGTTCGCCAGTTCGGATCCCGGCACGCACCAACGCACTGCTTGGCAAGCCAAGCTGTGGCGGCGTCCCATATAAAGTGGAGGAAGATGGGCACGGATGTTAGCCCAGGGCCAGTCTTCCTCAGCAAAAAAAGAGGAGGATTGGCAGATGTTAGCACAGGGCTGATCTCCTCACACACACACAAAAAAATCAGAAGTCATTTAAAAGGCAGAGAATCTGGTATAAAACAGCAATTGAACCCTAATTTTACCTCTGAGTTTCCTGGTAGGGAAGGCAAAAGTGGAAAGGTGGCAATTAGGTAATTCTGATTGGCACACAAAAAGAGGAATGCAAGTTTTTCTGGAAAGATGGGTTTGACTGCTGAGGGTGAGGAGGTTGTGAGCTTTGTGAGGAAAGGGGGAAGGTTTGGAAGTCTCTAAGTGGAATGGGAGATGGAATTGACTAAGAACAGGTGAAAGAATTTTTAAGCTATGTTGTGGGACTACAAGGGTTAGAGACATAACACGCATTTGGAATAAATCTGGAGTCTAAATCGGCTCCTCCAAGAAGCCTTCCCTGGTGATTACAGGCTGGGCTAAGGTGTCCTCTGAGCCCTCGCAGCATCCGGGTTCTACATCCTTGTGGCAGTCAGCACGTTGTTTTACTGCTTCTTCTCTGTTTCTCCCCCCAGAGCTCCAGGAAGGCAACAACTCTACCTTCATATTTCCAGTGCCTGGTACAGTTGCCTGACACTAGTGGATCTCAGGGAAATTGTGTCCAGAAGTGTCCAGAAGGAGTGAGTGCAGATATCTTAGCCCATCATCACAGCTGCTATAAAAGAAGACCACAGACTGGGTGGTTTATAAACCACGGACGTTTATATTAACAGATCTAGAGGCTGGGAAATCCAAGATCAAGGTGCTGGCAGATTTGGTGTCCGGTGAGAGCCTGCTTCCTGGTTCACAGAAGGCTGTCTTCTCGCTGTGTCCCCACATGACGGAAGGGGCAGGGGAGCTCTCTGAGGTCTCTTTTACCAGGGCTCTAATCCCATCATGAGGACTCCACCCTCGTGACCTAACCACCTCCCAGAGGCCCCACCTCCTAACACCATCACATTGGGGGTTAGTTTTCAACATGTGGATTTGCGGGGGACACAAACATTCAGTCTATAGCAGGAGATAGGGACACAGTCCACTTCCCTGGGTGCACAGGGTGAGAAATGGTTCTCTCTGGGGCGTCAAGCCTCTTAGAGCCCGTACTTAGTCCACCGCGTGCCTGCCTTCCTCAGCTTGCCTCCCACTGGAAGATATCGGGAACCAGTGACCCCTCATGGAAGACGTGATGGAGGCAGCCGCAGTGGGAGCAGGACTTTCACACAGCTTGTGTAACATAGCTCCATCCTGCTGTTTGATGCTTTAAATTCTATGGTAAAAGTTAAATCTCTTAAATTGATTTTTTGTTCTGTTTTATAACTTTTTTCCTTATCATCAAAATAATATGTTTTTATTGTCGATAATTAACAAAATACAGAAAATTACAAAGAAGAAAACAAAATTCCTACCACCCAGATATAAGTACTGTTAACATTTTCCTGTATTTTTTTGTCATTCATTTCTCTATGCATTATATTTCTAGTTTTTTCTTTACAAAATTGGGATTGTATCATATATGTGATATATTATTTTATATTGTTATACATATTATAGGTATATTACTATATATTGTTCTACTTTTTAAACTTATAATTATATTCCAAAATGTTCCAGTGTCATTAAATCATTTCTTCCAAAATGATTTTTTTTTTTTGTGAGGAAGATCAGCCCTGAGCTAACATCCATGCTAATCCTCCTCTTTTTGCTGAGGAGGACCGGCTCTGAGCTAACATCTATTGCCAATCCTCCTCCTTTTATTTTTTTCCCCCCCCAAAGCCCCAGTAGATAGTTGTACGTCATAGCTGCACATCCTTCTAGTTGCTGTATGTGGGACGCGGCCTCAGCATGGCGGGAGAAGCGGTGCGTCAGTGTGTGCCAGGAATCCGAACCCAGGCGGCCAGTAGCGGAGCGCGCGCACTTAACCACTAAGCCACGGGGCCGGCCCCCAAAATGATTTTTAATGGATATATAATATCTTATTTAATTATTCTTCTATTGTTGAGCAATTAGGATGTATACAATTCTTCTCTATTTTAAAGTGATGCTTTGATGAATGTCCTTGTTCAAAAATAGTTGACCATACCTTGATTATTTTCTTAGAATAAATTCCTGTAAGTGACTGAATCACTTGAGAAGATTGCTTCCATTTATACTTCCATCAGAAGTTTGAGTGCCTACTGCACTACATACTAATAAGTATCGAGTATTAACAGTTAAAAATTATCTATGGAAGACACTGAAGTCAGCACAGAGCATCAGAATAGTATAGTTCTGGATACAATGTTATTTTGGTTAATCTGCCTTCGTTACGGGAGAAGACAATAGTAAAGCTCTTCAGTTTAAATATAAATGGCTATACTAGCACAGTGTTACATGATCAAATTTAAATTCAGATCAAAAAATCTATCTTATATTTATGAGTCTTAGCTTTTAGAAAATTCAGATACAGTATAGAAGAAAATAGACCATCAATTTAAATCATTTTAAAAGAAAATATCTTGCAATAGGCACTTGAACAAAAATTTTTAGAAGTCTGTATGTGCATTCTCCAGTAGGAAGCATGTATGTTCAGGAAACAAATTGTACAAATTAATTCCATGCAATCACAGAATAATCATTTCATGTTATTATGCTTTAATATGGGGGGAAAAAAGAGAAAAATTCTTGCTTTCTTTTGGTGGTTTGATTATGTTGTATTGCTTGTGCTAGGCTCTTTTCATACATTATCTCTACTATTCACAAACCTTGGCAGGGAAGATTTTTTCATTCTGATCTTACAGATAAGGAATCAGGCTGAGAGAAGTGAGAACCTCGGAGGCTGGTATCTGAGCAGAGGTTGTCTGACTCCAGAGCTGAACGATTCCACAGGACAGAGTGACTCCCAGAGAGAGACACTAAGGTTCCGTGTGGAAGAAAATTATGGAGACCCTGAGCCCAGCTGGTGACAAAAGGGGCAGATGATACAAAACCAACAACTTCCCGCTCTGGTGGCCTGAAGTGGCAATGTGAACGGGTTAACACTTTTTGTTATTTCTGAATTTAAATTAGTATGTTATAAAATTAGCATTGGACTACTTTTGTTTATTAAACTGTAAGGAGAGAACAGAGAAGAAAAAAGAGAAGGAAGTAAAAAGGCAGAAATGAATAAAGAAGAGTAAGAACCAGCCCTTGTAGGATTAAAAAAATCCACCACTACGGAGAGAATGTCCACGTGCTGAGTAGGGAGAGGGTAATTTCAAGGGCATTTCAGCATGTCTGGAGATTGGGAAGCAGTGGGATGGGTGGTTCTAGAATAGGCTGAGCTGAGTGGAGGAGTTAGGGGGATGGTCTCCCAGGCAGGGCACTGGGCACTGGGCCATCTCTCTTTTTCTGTTTTGCCACCTGGTCCCACCACAGAGATGCGCCTGCCTCATGGCAGGCCATTGTGTTTGTGGGTCAGGACATCCCTCTCCTGGACAGGCAAACGCTTAAGCACTTTTTTCCTTTCCTTTTTCAATCTTCATGCGGTACCTGCCTCCACCCGCAACAGGATTATAATCTTTCTCCAGACGGAGTCCTAGGGCACTTGACTGGAGGCAAGCCATGCTGGGGAGGCAGCATGGTGTCCTGCCTAAGAGTAAATGCTCCTGCATCAGCTGCCACTCTTGTGTGAGCTTGCACAAGTCCCTTAATCATTCTTTGCCTCGTCTCCCCATCTGTAAAATGGGAATCCATGCGAAAAATATTTATGGGGCACCGACTATGTGCCAAGAATTGCTTGACCTCTGAGGATAGAGCAATTAACAAAACAGAGAGCTTATTTCCCAATGGGGCGGACACACTTTAACCAAATGTATTCTATAATGATAGATATTAAGTATAATGAAGAAAAATAAAGGAAAATGAAAGGAAAAGAGTGACAGGGAGTGGTATTTCAGATAGGTGGTCAGAGAAGACCTCTCTGAGGAAGTGGTATTTGAGCAAGGACATGGAAAAAGCAAGAGTCCTGCCATAGATCTAGGGGAATAAGAACAGCAGGCGCAAAAGCCCTAGATAGGGGCAAGCGTCGTGTGTTCAGGAAGAGCACTGTGCAAGAGTGCAGAAGGGCAGTGTGGCTGAGCAGAGTCGGGAAGAGAAGAGTAGCTAAGGCCAGACCATCCTGGCTTGTAGGCCTTGGCGAGGGTTACAGATTGATTCTCAGTGTGATTAGAAGTGTATCGGTTAGGATTCAGTCACAGGAGACCGAAAAGATTCATTACTTAATTAGAAAGAGACTTGGGTGCTTATAAAATGACTGAAAAGACTACAGGAGCTAGCTCTAAGCTGGGCCTCAGGAACGGCACCCAGAACACACCGTCAAACCAGCCTGCCAGCAAAGCTGCCACCTCTGCCACAATCAGGAAGAGGGGCAATCAAGAGGTTGAAAGGAGCAGGTGATTTCAAGAATAGATGCTGTGGCCGTGACCCAGGGAACAGGAAGCCCTCATCGCTGCCACCACAGCTGTCTCTGAACACCCACCCCGACCCGAGTGTGCCCTCTGTGACCACACTGACCTGCTGCACAGTCAGAGCAGCCAGCACGTGGCCTCCACTCCACTTCCCTCTCCTAAGTTCTTATAGTGTCCAAGCCATAGCTGCAACAGGGTCTAAGACACGCGATTTTTAACCTTTCAGTCCCTGCAGGACGAGAAAGCACGTGAGAAGACTGGAATAGATGCTGGAGGCCACAGGAGGGTAAGGAGCAAGGGAGTGGGGGATTATGATCTGCTTTACGTTTAGCAGGATCGTTCTCACTGCTACGTAAAGAATACACTCTCGTGGGTCAACAGAAGAAGTTAAAGAGTTCACAGTAACAGTTAAAGGGCTATAGCAGTAGCTTGGGTAAGAGAGATATAGAGAGCCTTAGACTAGATTAGAAAAAAATAAGAAATGCTGAAATTATACATTTTGTAGATAGAACCTATGGGATATGTTGATGGATATAGGGTGTAATAAAAGTAAGGAAACTAGGATGTCTTCAGGATTTTGACCTGAACACCTGGATCAATAATAGTGATGTGTACAGAGAACACTGGAAAAGATGTGCATTGTGGGGAGAAAACACTTCCATTTATCTCAAGCAATAAAGGATACCTCAAAGCACTCAGAGCAGTACCTGGCACACAGTATTCAACGGGTGCCAGCTATTCTTTTTAATTAAAATAACATTTTTGTCTAAATCTCTAAAGTTGAGGTCATCAAGGTTGAAATTGGATATTTCTGAATGGTAGTTATGTCTTCCAGGTAGAAAGAGATAGCAGGACAGCCAAAATCTGGTATCCCGACCCAGCTACTTACCTAAGCCATAGCAACCACTGTTAGGTTGCAAAATCATTCCATATTCCTTTCTGGAGCTGTGGGTCCAAGCTCCAGTGGAACTTGGTGCTTAGGCTAAATCAAGATTCCTCCTTTGTCCTGGATTGGACAGAGGCCTAGACAGCTTGGGCGATGTCTTCTTTCCCGTGGACCAGCAGGGGAGGATGGGCTCTCCTAAGAGCCTAAAGCCATGCAGTTAGTAAGTTGCAGAGATGGGATTCAACTCAGGCTGATTCAGACTTCACTGAATTAAATATATCCTACCCTATTATACCCTTGGCTAAGACCTGTATCAGTATTAGGGATGGGTTATATTGGAGGGCTGGATAAAGGTAAGATATAGCCGTGGTTTTTGTGTGGGAGCCTTTAGGTTAACCTAGTTTGAAGCATGCCACTATCACTAAGAAATGATTTACCGACCCCCGTTATACTGGTTAAGATACCACTAACTGCTGTACCAAACAAACCTCAAAATGTACAATAGCTCAAACACAATAGAAATTTATTTCACGATTACGTGAAGTCCAAAATGAGTGTTCTTGATGGCAGATGGCTCTCCTCTAAGAGCCAGCCCATCTTGTGGCTCCTTCATCTTCAATACATGACTTCCAAGGCTGTCATGTTCATCTCCATCAAACCAGAAGAAGGGAAAAGAGCATGGAAGTGTCTTAGGGACCAGTCCTGGAGGAGGCATACATCTCTCCAGCTCACATTCTATTGGCTAGAACTCAGTCACCCTGGTGCATCTAACTGCAAGGGACACTGGGAAATGTTGACTAGCTACATGCCCAGCTAGCCTGTCTGCCATCCTTGGTCTCAATCATGACATGATTTCTCTCCATTTCACTCTCAAAAGGGAACCAGAACTTTAGTCTGGGAATAACCTTGCTTTTCTTTCCCATGTAAAATTTAGGTCAAATACACTGTGTAACTCTTTTCCTTTCACATTCAGTTTGCTTATGGAGAAGTTCTGGGTTCATTTCTTGAAGCTTTTAAAGTAAATAGCTCTTCTCTGATAATGTCCATAATTTTTTCCATTACTTCGTTTTTCACTACTTTAGTAGGGCATTACATCTTGCAGAAAGCTGTAAAGTTTTCAATTTTATAAAGACTCCTTTAAACCTTAATTGATAAAACATTTACAATCTTATTATGCTTGTCTAATTTATTGCTGCCTAACATTTTATGCCTCGATGTGGGCAAATATATAGCAATGCCACTTTCAGCTATATACACGTTAATGAAGAAGATTAGGTGCTAACAAAGGTCGCAGTGATGGTATCCTTATAGAAAACTTATTAGATTTTGCTTAAATTTTCAAGAATGTCCCTTTATCTTCTCCAAGTTCCAAAAATGCCCCTGTTGTAACACACATTTTAGCTTTGTTTTTCACTAAGGATTCTGCCTCCAATTCCAATGTGTGGCGGTTTTCCCAACACCACTGAGCAATTCTCCAACACCAGCAGGGTGTCCTGTAATTCAACTCAGTTCTGCCACTATCCATCTGGAGATAGCATCAGATCTCACAGGCTAAAAGCTCAGTCCTACAAGACTGCCCCTCGCCCCACTCCAGATGCCAATCGCAAGCCCAAGTTATCACCTGTGCTTCTGTGCTACAGGTTGGAGGTTGCAACGACTCTCTCCTTGGGTGTGATTAATTTGCTAGAGCAGCTAAGATAACTCAGAGAAACATTTTACTTACTAGATTACAGGTTTATTATAAAAGGATATAACTCAGGAACAGCCAGAGGGAAGAGATGCACAGGGCAAGGTACGGGGAAAGGACTCAGAGCTTCCATGCTCTCTGAGCCCACCACTCTCCTTGAATCTCCACATGTTCACCAACCCTAGAAGCTCTCCAAACCCTCTCCTTTTGGGTTTTTGTTTTGTTTTGTTTTGTTTTGTTTTGTTTTAGTGAGGAAGATCAGCCCTGTGCTAACATCTGCCAATCCTCCTCTTTTTTTGCTGAGGAAGACTGGCCCTGGGCTCATATCCGTGCCCATCTTCCTCCACTTTATATGGGATGCTGCCACAGCATGGCTTGCCAAGCGGTGCACCGGTGCGCTACCGGGATCTGAACCGGCGAACCCTAGGCCGCCGCAGCAGAGCATGCCCACTTAACCGCTTGTGCCACCAGGCTGGCCCCCTCCTTTTGGGTTTTTATGGAGGCTTCATTATATAGAAATGATTGATTAAATCTTGATCATTGGCAATTGAACTCCATCTCCAGCTCCTCTCCCCTCCCAGGAGGTTGGTGGCGTGGCGATAGGGCTGAAAGTTCCAAGCCTCTAATCACTTGGTTGGCTCCCCTGGAAACCAGCCCCTATCCTTTGGTTACTTAGGGGGTTTCCAAAAGTCACTTCATTAACGTGACAAAGACACCTTTATCATTCTTATCATTTAGAAAATTCCAAGAGGGCGGGCCCCTTGGCTTAGCGGTTAAGTGTGTGCACTCCTCTGCTGGCTGGTGGCCTGGGTTCAGATCCGGGTGCGTGCTGACCCGCCGCTTCTCCGGCCATGCTGAGGCCGTGTCCCACGTGCAGCGGCTGGAAGGATGTGCAGCTATGGCATGTAACTATCTGCGGGGGCTTTGGGGGGAAATAAATAAATAAATAAAATCTTAAAAAAAAAAAAAAAGAAAATTCCAAGAGTTTTAGGAGCACTGTGCTCCTAGTGGAAATGAGGACAAAGAACAAATATATATTTCTTATTATAAATCATAATATTACATTCACCTATTAAACTAATTACAATAAAAGATTGAAAAATAGACACACTTGACAAAAAGTCAATATCTTCTCTTTAATCCTTCCACTCCCAACCCAAAGCAGGACGTAATGTCTTCCTCTTCTGCTTTTCTGTAGCACTTTGCCTGTATTTCTCTTACACACTTAATACACTCTTCTTGCCTCATCCGGTAGTTATTTATTTACATGCTTTATCTCCCCTACTATACTGTTGTTACTTCTTTTAAGGAAAAGGACCATGTCTCATTCTTTGTAGTGCTTTCCATATAGTATGAGCACAGTAAAAAATACTGATTTAAACTCTCTTTTATTTTAGCTACAAATGTTTCTGAAAAACATCAAACTACATGAAAACATATTCTCCCAGAACTGCCAAAATACCCATTCTTCCAACAACAATGAAAATTCATAATCCAGTGGGCTAGCAAGTCATAAACAAACCATTACAGTGCCAAGCGCTGAAGCACAGTTATGAAATAAAGTATGAAGGGAGGACTAGAGAGAGTGACCAATTCATGCTAGAAAAGTCAAAAACAGCTGGACAAAGGAATTGACATTTAAGGTTTTTAAGTTGAAGAGATGGGGAAAGATTTCCAGGCATAGAAAACAACATAAGAAAAGGCAGGGAATTGTGCCTTGGGCAACATTTAGGAAAAACAGAAACCTCAGCGTGGTAAGAGGCTTCTCATTTGTCTTCAACAGTTCAGCCAATAACCACTGAGCGGCATTTTGTTGGGTAAAATCAAGATGCAATTAGAAAAGCATGGGATTATTCTTGAGAAGCTGAAAATCTACTAAAAAATCTTGGATTCAAATGGGAATCTTCCATTCCACTAAATTCTCATGTTTCCATATTTATTGCCTACCCACATATTTAACTGAGTATGGGTTCTCTGGTGAAGAAAGATATTTGACCAGCAGCTGAAGGACTTACCACATCTAAAGCATTCCTTATCTCATCTTTCCAGAATGAATTCTCTGGTGTCACATAAAATATGAACTAGAAGCAAAGGTTTTCCCACACTCATTACATTCATAATATTTTATCCTGAATGGTTTCCATAATTAAGACCTGATTTTTAACTGAAAGATTTTCCACTCTCATTATATGAATGTGGTTGCTGCCCAGTATGACTCTTGATCTCTAATTTGAACCAACAAAGAATGAATATGAAAAGGGGCATTTGCGGGGGTTATGTTTGCTAGGGGCTACATATTGTGATTCAGTGTTCCTTGGTTCCTTTGACGTCTTGTTTGTTCATTCTGGTCCTCTGGTCCTTGCACTAGTCGCTCCTGCACAGAAGTCTGCAAGAATCACCATGGTACTAAATTGAAGTCCAACACAGGATCATGGAGAGGCCGTGATATCTCTTTCTCTCAGCCATCGTGATCCCTTCCAGGGCTTAGAGCTTGATGACCAGAGCACAGGTTTGACATCAGCTCCCACGTGCCTCATGCCAGCCCTTGTGCCCTTGTGCAGGACACAACCTGCTCCACCAGGTCCCTGCAAGTATATGGGGAAGAAGGCCTTTGAGCATCATCTGCCTCCACTTACTGTAGCCCATAAAATCATTACTGCACATGCTCAATAAGAAGGCTTTTGCAAAACTCAACCTCTCCCAAGTTAATAAAAAACAGATGGGCATTGCTGATTCCCATACAGACAGAAACTATTATCCAGAAACATTCTATAATAAGTGCTTTGAGTTCACAATTTCTATTGTCCCTGTAATATTCTGGTCTTCCATGCTAGGCCTGCTTTCTAGTTTCTAGGGGATAGGACTTTTTTTTGTGTGTGTGAGGAAGATCAGCACTGAGCTAACATCCATGCTAATCCTCCTCAAGATCAGCACTGAGCTAACATCCATGCTAATCCTCCTCTTTTTGCTGAGGAAGACCGGCTCTGAGCTAACATCTATTGTCAATCCTCCTCCTTTTTTTTTTCCCCCAAAGCCCCAGTAGATAGTTGTATGTCTAGTTGCTGTATGTGGGACGTGGCCTCAGCATGGCCGGAGAAGCGGTGCGTCGGTGCGCGCCCGGGATCTGAACCTGGGCCGCCAGTAGCGGAGCACAGGGACTTAACCGCTAAGCCATGGAGCTGGCCCTAGGGAATAGGACTTCAAACATAAATTTAAAAAAATGACATCTGGGAGTTGACTGACGATAATGAAGACCTCAAAAATAATTTTGGCACATTAGGTGGCTGAGTAGAAGAAGAAAATGGAACACTGGACAGTCAATATCGTCTTTTTGGACTCTGCTGCACTGACCCAAGACACGAAACTCAAGCTTCTGATTTTCCTGCAATCGGTCAATGTGTACAGGCCACTTTACTTGTTAGGGTTCCCACTGCTGAAGGGTTCATGGTTTAAGACTCTCCAGCGGGAAAGAACTTAGCAGAAACTTACCACATAGGCAGTGCTGCAGGCTGTTCTCCCTGCTGATAACTATATGTTTGTGCACAAACTTGAAAGAATAATGTCCAATACTGATGTCTTCTTGGCATGTCTCTGATTACAGGGTACCATCTCCAGGGGAAATTTTTATCTTAGAACAACTACCTGATCCAACTTTTCAGGCTTATCAAACCATGCAAACAACTGAACAGGATCTTTGGGTGCCATATATAAAACTAAGTATGATGGAATTTTCTGGTAAAAGAATCCATTGAAAACTACAAACCATCAGGAAATAGTCCATAAAGGATACATACAGATTCTTGGACCCTCACTTCCAGAGCTAGGGAATCCCTAGTTGTGGGGCCCAGGAATCTCTACTTTTAAGATGTTCCCTGGTGATTCTAATAGAGACAGACCATGAGAACCACCAAGCAGATAAAAGCTGCCTAGCAACCTGCTCTGGACATTTCCTCATCAGTCATTCATTCAAGAAACATTTGTCTAGTGTCCTCATGGAGTTTACACTCTAACGGTGCGGGGAGCAGGCAATAACAGATAATAACCGTATAACAGGTACATAGAACACATGGTGTGAAGTTACTTCTATGTACACAAATATGGTGTGACATGAAGACAACGAGCAGCAGGCTGAGAGAGGGACACTGTTATTTTAGACAGGGTGGTCAGGAAACCTCTCAGACGCAACGGCATTTGAGCAGAAATCTGGAAGAAGTGAGAGACCAGCCATGTGTATATCTGACAGAAGAATATTCCAGTTTGAGAAAACAGCAAAGGCAAAGGTCCTGAGGCCAGCATGGCCTAGAGGAGTGAGGGGGGCCAGATTATGAGGACCTTACAGGTAATGATAAATTCCTTGGCTTTTATTATCTTGGAAGGTTTTGAGCACAGCAGTGACATGACAATTTACTTTTTTTTATTTTTATTTTTTTGGTGAGGAAGATTAGCTCTGAGCTAACATCTGTGTCCATCTTCCTCTGTTTTGTATGTGGGTTGCTGCCACAGCATGGCTTGATGAGCAGTGTGTGGGTCCGCACTGAGGATTTGAACCTGTGAGGCCCGGGCGGAGCACGTGAACTTAACCACTACGGCACCAGGCTGGCCCCTTACTTACTTTTTTTAAAGGAGGCATCCAAGTGAAACAATTTTATGAGCCAAAAAACTCAGTGAACTTATTGTCCTATTTATGACATGAAAATATGGGAAAAGCTGGGATTTTAAAAAGTATTGATTTGGCCACTTATTTGAGTGTTAGTAAAATGGTAAGTTTTTAAAATAGTAAATACAAAACAAGTAAAATTGGTTATAACATCAATTCATAGCCATGCTTCCTTAAGATGGCAGGTTTGAGAGTCAGATAAACCAGGTTCAGCTTCCAGTTCTGCCTTCATCTTTCTCACTAGTAAAATGGGCACAGTATGTATTTCCTGAGTCATTGTGAAGGTTAATGAAGATTATATATGGCTAGCAAGTGGAAGGCACTCACTTACGGGTAGCTATTATTATTAGTGTTAGTTTTTCTACATTGGCTGACTATTGAACAAAATGGCAGAATATTGGATAATATTAAGGAGAATTTTTGCTTATATAACATGAATCGTGTCTAATTGATTATCACTCTCGTTTAAACAATGAGGCAAATACAGGAAGTAATTTGGTGTGGTGAAAAGATCCCCGGGCTGGGAATCAACTTAAATTCTAGTTTCATGATGCCCACAGTCAGGTACAACTCGTTATTGAAGCATCGACACTTCTGTCTCTACCACTCACACGCAACTTCCTCTCAGATATTACAATTGCAATAGAAGACACACATATCATAATTTGGAATCTTTCCATAATTACATAAATATGAGATATGTGTTTCATATTCCAGCAGTAGACATTTTCCCCATAAAGATCTGTTGTCCATGTAAAAACACTTGTCAAGTATAAAAGGGACAAGTGTTACATGCCTTTTCTCAAAAATGAGGAAAAACAAAACATGCACTCTCCCAAAAGAAAATACAGTCAATTTACCTCCCTGTAAGTAGAAATAGTGAATAAAGAGTAACGAGACCCCCTGGAGCATTAGTGAAGATACAACGAAGTATGAACGAACTCAGAAGAGTCAGGGAAGCTGTGTGGTGAGCTCATTACAATCGCCATCGCCTGTTCCTTAGAGGGCTGCCAATGAGTGCTTCCTGATGGGGTTCTCTCTCCCTTTGCATGTGTATGGCTATTTCTAGCCACAATGAATACATTTATGCACAGTTTTCTTATTAAAAATGTTCCCTGTCCTTTAGCCAGCTTCTCCAAGCCAGCCTCTGGCAGGTGTCAGGTGTGGGAACGGTTCATCTCATGTCCTGACTCCTCTTTGTACGTGGAACGAGTCTCCCTGTGGGAGTGGCTCTCCAGTCCTTACCTCGTTTTCCTTTCCTCAACCAAAGGCTGATTTCACAGAAACAGAGAACAGAAGAGTGGTTGTCAGGGGCTGCAGGGAGGGGAAATGAGGTGATACAGGTTAAAGGTGCGAATTTTCAGTTAGAGGAAGAATAAGTTCTGAGGATCTAATGTACAGCATGGTGACTATAGTTAGTAATACGATATCGTATACTTGAAATTGCTGAGAGTAGATCTTAAGCATTCTTACCACACACACACACACACGCACACGCACACAGAGTTAACTACTTTAACTATGTGAGGTGACCCATGTGTTAATTATCTTGATCTTGGTGACCATTCTACAATGTACATGTACATCAAATCATCACGTTGTACACTTTAAACATATACAATTATATTTGTCAATTATTTCTCAATAAAGTTAAAAAAAAAACTGTCGAGGAAAGGATATAATTGCAGTCATTTGACACTTGTGTGTGAACTTAAGTTAATAGGTTACATTCCCTGAGAGTATCTGTATCTTATTAACCTAGCTTTATTATTCCTTGCAGAAATAAAAGCTTTGTCTTTCTGATGATGACATCTTCTGATGTCTCAAATTCCAGGCATCAGAAAAGTTTGTATGGTGAATCTTTTAAAATTTTGTTCTGCCCTTTGTGGGGTGGGAGGAGGGGTGGTCCCACTCGCTGTCACATTGCACACAGCCCAGCACAGCCTTGCCCCTCCTGTGCCTCACACAGGAGCAGAGGCTGAGCTGCCCCCAGGTCTGGGAGAGCTTACTTTTTTCCCTCCTCCATATTTGGAGAGGATATTTCTACAGAAAATAAGTCATTAGGATCTTAGAATTTGGGAAGTGAAATTCATCACAACTAGTGGTCAACTTGTTTCTCCTGCCCCATCCTATTCATGGGCCCAAATCACCTTATCAACAGCATCTCACAAGGCAGTAGGGATGAGCTTCCTCTGGTGGAGACTCAGATCCAAACAAACCCCCAGTATACAGACGGGGAAAAGGGGGCTGGTGGGACCAGCTCCAGACTGTGGACAACCTTATACAATTCGGGGATCCTCTTTAAGACAAAGAATACACAATTATGAATGAAACATTAGCTATACAAGCCAATATCTACTTATAAGGAGAAAAGAAATCACAACACGTTACAAACTTCAAAAAGCTGATAAATACCACAATTATTACAAAATCATAAAAAATCGTAATATTCTTATTAATCATCTGTTTGACACACCTCTGTTATTCTTTCCCACCTTTTTTGACTGCATACTCTAATCACCTCTTCATATGATAACTTCATATTTTCTAGTTGGAGACAACTGAAAGGTAATTTGATCTTTCCTCCAACATGGTTGAGCAGTTTGTTTTTTATTACAGTTTAGGAAAGTTTCTTTCAGTTTTACAATTCTTATCAGTACGATTGTGTATATTTTTAGGATTGTTGTCAAATTTGGCAAAACCCTATCAAGTTTCTTTCATGAGTGAGCTGCAAGCTTCTCAGGGCATGTAAGTTTTCTTGATCAAAATCTAATTTTACATACTCTTTAAATTGATGACAACCATTAGTCGGTTTGTCATCAATGTTCTCACTGTAGCTGTGTAAAATGAATTTTGTTTTTTTTTCATAGATATCAGTATTTCATGTTGTATCAGTCTGGGTTCAATCAGAAGTGAAAACCACACAGAATTTGATAGAAAAAGTTTAATAAAAAGAATAATA
This sequence comes from Ceratotherium simum simum, assembly GCF_057802395.1. Lineage (NCBI taxonomy): Eukaryota > Metazoa > Chordata > Mammalia > Perissodactyla > Rhinocerotidae > Ceratotherium > Ceratotherium simum. Next base: position 43,104,318 of record NC_141924.1, read on the forward strand.
AAAGTTTAATAAAGAGAATAAACTAAAAAGAATGTACAATATAGAAATGCAGATAATAGGAGCAGCCACTGCCTTGAGGGCTGAGAGAGAGCACCCCAGGCCCCCTCCGCCCACCAGGACCGAGACACAGACGGTGCAGGGCTGTGACTCACGGAATGGCAGAGAAGCTGCTGTGGCGCCCCCTGTGGAACTTTCTGGAACTGCACTACAGAGTGCTGGCGAAAGCTGATCACCAAACCGCCCAGGGGGCTTGCCAGGGCGGCCACAGGCTGCTGTGCCCCGCAGGAGCTGGGCACCGGGGAAGCTGCTGGCACTGTAGGAGCCGGATGCTGGAGAAACCATTCACGGCAGGACTCGCGCGCTGCAGACGCTGCGAGCAGAAGCCTTGCGTGCCGCAGACCTGCCCCAGCGCGCGAGAATCGGGAAGCAAACCTCCTCCTCCTGCGGTGCTCCTCCGGCACCTCCTACCGACTAAGCCTCAGTGCCGGCCGGGAAAGGAAAATTATTTAAAGAGCCCGGAGCCATTTTTCAAAGAGCAGACAAAAAAAGGTGATTTGAAACTGAAACGCAGTATACCAATAACCACACGTGTCAATCAGTGAGAAATTTGAGTCTTTCTCCATGTGATCAACTCTTCCTAACCAGAGTATCAAACAATTCGACTCTTATATCTTCCCTTTTTTGAGTTACTGGTTTTGTTATGCTCTCAAAACAATTTTGTTACCATTTGTCTCTCAATGTCAGAATAATTTCCATTGATTTTACTGTTCTTCTTTATCCCTTTTGTGTCGTATTCCGTTAAATATTTATCAGAATTTTTCTCAATTCTATAATAAATTTAAAGCTGACAAAAGAACATACCTTTCATTTATTTCCAAATTAAACGTCCATCAGGGGCCGACCTGGTGGCATAGCAGTTAAGTGTGCGCGCTCGGCTTCTGCGGCCCAGGGTTCGCAGGTTCTGATCCCCAGCGTGCACCTACGCACTGCTTGCCAAGCCACGCTGAGGCCGCGTCCCACATGCAGCAACTAGAGGGATGTACAACTGTGACATACAACTATCTACTGGGGCTTTGGGGAGAAAAGAAAGGAAAAAAGGAGGAAGATTGGCAACAGATGTTAGCTTAGAGCGAATCTTCCTCAAAAAAAAAAAAAAAGTCTATCAATTCTCACAAGTTTTGTCAAAACATTCCAAAATGGCTTTCCAAATTGAAGTTAAAGTGGCATATTCCCAACGTTTCCTTATCCGGATTCTAAAAATGCCCATTGCCATTCCAATGACATCTGACATGAGGGAGGTTCTAATAGATAGGAAGTCTGAGTGGAAAGAAACAGTGGTTCAAAAATCTTATTTTTGCTCATTTTAGAAAAACATACGGTCATGTAAACACGTGTGACCGTGTAGAATTATGCAGCTGTGCAGCAGCAGACCCGCCCACCAGCTCACGCCCTTTGCCCTCACACTGCCTCTGGTCCCCTCCGCACACGCTTTCCAGATGGACTCGCCATACTGTTACCAGCCGTACTGGGACCAGGCAAGCAAGGGACCTCCCATGTCCACACAGGCGTCCAGGCCGCTCCCCACTGCTCCTCAGCTCCCGGCTCTCTAGATGCTGGCGTCCACTCCACACCACGTGTTGGCCTCGTTCTCTGACCAGCCCAGGAGTCGTAAATTCCTCAGAATCCAGAAGGAGATAGAGGAAATGAGAGCAGCCGCTCTGAGGAAAGGGGGCTTATGAGGAAGAGGGACCTTTCCATCGAAAGGAATGCTACTGCCACACAAAATACTGCCCCCCCAGCAAAATTATAGCTTCAGATTTTTCAAGAGAAGATAAAAATATGGATTTTATGTGAAATCTCCCAAATATTAAAAGATTGGCAACTAATTAAAAAAATATTTAAAACTGTGGGTCAAACAGTTTTCTTCTGGAGTAAATCTGATATCTGACAGACCACCTACCCCAAAGTGGCCATCCTCTACCCTTCCAGGCCCACATCCCACTCACATCATCTTGTTTTATTGTAATAATAGCACTTACTGCTACCTGACATTTATTTGTCAATTGTCTGACACACACAGCCAGGCGAAGAGAGCTCCTTGAGTAAGGACCTTGTGTAGTTGCTCACTGCTGCATCCCAGCACCGGGAGAGCACCGGGCATGCAATGCACGCGGTATGTCTGTTGAATGAATGAACGAATGCTCGGAATTTAATGCTTTCGAACTTGCCATTTTTGTTTCTTTTCAGTGAGTGTAGGGTATTGCCTCTGGTCATAGCAACACTGTCACACTTTCCCCAAGTAACGTCCCTTCTGTTTAGGCCACACACTGACAAGCGAGGAGAAGCAAACATAATTATCTTCATCTCCACCTCAAAAAGCCATAGGTTTTTAACATGAAACATTATAAATCAAGATTTTAAAATTTACATTTCAATTGAATTAAATTTTTCATTATATTTCAGTCAAGAATGTTAGTGTGTTAATCAGAATCTAAGATTCAGACAAATATCTTCAGCCAAAAACATAGAAGATAACTGATAGAAAATACAATAAACATAAAAATCCAAAATTGTTGTAGTCCCATGAAACTTGAAAGTGGTTTTTTGTTTTGTTTTGTTTTGTTTTGGTGTATTAATGTCTGTGCTTCTCATTATAGGGGATAAATTTTAAGAACCTGAGGTTTGATGAGACATCTTGACATGTCTCCTAATCTGCTCTCTTATATGCATATGTTGATTATAGAGCCACATGACATAAATTATAAGATCCATTCTTTTTAGAACAGAGCCAGGTAGGCTGAGGAGTTCATCTTGTCCTTCTGTTTGGAAATATAAGACAGAAGACTCTTTCTGTTCTGGTTGGAATTTATCAAAAGAATTTTAGGGCCAAAGATTTACGTTTGCTATGAGTGTATTGGTCTCTTTAAAACTGAAGCCTAATCCACAGTATTGTACCTTGTGTGAACAGAACAGATGGATGATGCTACCACAGGAAGGGACAATCCAAGGTTTGAGCAATTGTAACTGTTTCTCCAGCACTGATCAGAAGAGAGAGTATCACCCTAGATACACAGGCCTGCTTTCTTTGATATAACAATCCATCATTAGAAATATGCAACTCACTCCCTTTGTTCTGATTCCAACTCAGCAACTATCCTCTCTGGCTTCCCACACAGGTTTGCTGACCTAAAGCACATCTGGTTCTCAGCCGAGCTGCCCATCAGAATTACCTAGGGAGCTTTTAAAAAATAAGATATTGGAGCCTCCCCTGAGGCCAACTGAACTAAAATTTCTGAAGGTGGGGCCCAGCATAGGTATTTTTAAGAAGCTCCCTGGTGATTCTAAAATGCAGCCAAGATAGAAAACCACTGGCCTACAGGAGACAATGTGCTGATCAGATTTCCCTGCTCCAAATCCTCTAATGAAATAAAACCCCAAATCCTTCCCACAGACTATAAGGCCCGTACGAGCTGAGCCCTGGCTACCTCTCTGAGCCCATCACCTCCCACATTCTCCTTGCTCCCTGTATTCCGGCCATTCTGGCTCTATTGATTATCTATTGCTGCATAACAAATCACCCCAAAACTTATAGGCTAAAACAACAAAGCTTTATCATCTGACAGTTTCAGTGGGCCAGGAATCCAAGCACAGTTTAGGTGGTACCTGGGGTTCAAGGTTTCTCAAAAGGCTGCGATCAAGGTGTTGGCCATGACGATAGCCTCATCTGAAGGCTCAACTGGGGGAGGATTCGTTCCAAGCTCACTCGCCTGGACCTCTGTTCCTTACCAGCCATTGGACTGAAGACCTCAGTTCCTCCTCGCTGGCTATTGGCCAGAGGCCAACTCAGCTCCTTGCCCCACGGACCACTCCATAGGGTGGCTCATGGCAGCTTGCTTCATCAGAGCATTGTGCTGAGGGTCCCCAAGCCCACCCCTAGAAGCACTCACAAGATTCACCATGCGATTGTACTCACACTAAGATTTATCAAAGGAATGTAGTAAGGATACACAGCCGGAGCATAAAGGACAAAGGCACAGGCGGAATCTGGAAGAATCCATTTGTAGGCTCCCTCATGCTCTCACCCTCCCACAAGAGCTCACACAGAACCCACTCTTCTCACAGCAAAGAAAGTGCAGCAATGTGTGTGCAGTGTTTCTGCCCAGGGAAGCCCATTAAAGACGCAGCACCTGAAGATTTCACTGGGAGCTGGTCACCCGGGTACCCTCTGCCTAGCACATACTAGAATCCCAACTCCCAGGAGAAAGCAGGAGTCAGCGCAAGCATATTGTTTGCACAAAAGGTCCAGGCACGGTTTTATATCAGTGTAGGGAACTGTGTACCAGCCAAGTTCCAGATGCCAGCCACGGGCCAGTCATCCAAGCCAGCCTTTATAAGGGCAGCGGTCTCGGGCCCGCCGTGTTAGCTCCTGTCTGCACAGTGAGAAAACAAGCGAGTGGGGAAAAAGGGCCCAAGATGGCAGGCACCATCTTTTTGCAACCTAATATTGGCAGTGACATTCCATCACCTCTGCCACGTTCTATCTGTCAGAAGCTGGTTACTACATCCAGCCATACTCAGGGTAGGGAATTTCATAAGGGCGTGAATGCCAACATCCAGAGACCACTGAGAGCCACCTTAGAGGCTGCCTACCACACTGGCCAACTGTTTATTCCTCAAACACCCCCAGGATTATTTCCCCCTCAGAGCCTTGTAATGTAATGTTGCCTTTCTGGGATTTTCTTCCCCTACTTCATTCAGGTTTCAGTTTAAATGTCCCCTCCTGAAGGACACCTTCCCTAATTATCCAATTTAAAGTAGCACACACTTCTTCCTAACAATTTTCATCCTTTTATCCTGCTATATTTTTCTTCATAACAGTTACCATTATCTGAAATTATATATTTATTTGTTGACATAGTTGTACAAATTGCATGACAGTAATGATCTTGTCTGTTTTGTTCACTGTTTATACAAAGATATAGTAAAACCTGACACATAGGAAACATAGTGAATTTTTAAATGAATAAATAAGCAGAATTCCAGACCACTCAATAGATAGATATATTTCTTAGTGGAAAGAAATATGGTTTATACATCAGTCTCTTATGAGTCTATTTAGTCTGAGTCTACCTCCAAGAGCGTGATCAACTTTGGCTAAGGTGCAATATCAAGTTCCTAGGCCTATAGAGCTGAGGACCAAGCCTGGACCAAACTACCTCACTGAGATAACGGCAAGCTAGAGGTCTGCCCAAGCCCGCAGCCACATACCTGACATGGCACTTCCATTTCATGAATAAGCTCACAATGTACATCCTCCACAGATATTTACTAAGGGTCCACCTATGCTAAGCACTATGCCAGAAAATAACCTAATTGTGAACAAGACAATCTCTGCCTTCAAGAAGCTTACAGTCTAGAGAAGGGTCTTAGATTAATCAAGATGTAATTCAGAATATAAACAGACATCACCTTTTTGGCAATATTAAATACAGCTCTTAAATGTGGAGCAAAATCACTAAAGCTTCGTTTTAAAATTTAGTACCCAGATAATATTAGGACATGTTGTTAATAACTGCTGCTGGCAGCCGCACGTGTTGAGTCCCCTCTGCCAGTCACTGCGCTGTTGAGTGTGGGTGCAGAATCGAAATCAACGGGGTTCTCTGTCGCCAGCAACGGAAGCTAACCTGCCTGACTACACTGTACAAGAGTTTAATCAGGGGCTATGTGTTACTTGCAGAATTGCCCGGAAACCTGGAGAAACAGATTTTCGCTGAATTCCCAGGAGTAATGCCCGGAACCGTGCTGAGAGGAAACGGCTGTCACTGTCACAGCGCACTGGGTGGTGCGCTTCGCACCGGTGCCACTTCTGCACTGGAGCCAGTGTTAACGCAGCCGGCGCCGCCCCGCCACCGTCACGTGTGCATCAGAACCCTGACTGGAGCCGCCGCCGCGGCCACCGCCACGGCCGCTCTCTGGAGAGTTCCCGGCCCCTCTCCTGGGCGTCGCTCCCGCGTCGCAAGTCCATTACCGCGCAGCGGTGGAGCCCAGGCTGCGTGCTCGTGCCCTCGCCGCACGGAAACCAGGGCGCGAAGTGCTGAGCCCTTGCAGCGCTTACAGGGCGAGGAGATCCTTGTCCTACCCAACGTCGTAAAGGGGAACTTCTAAAACAGACAAAAGAGTTTAGATGCCGAGAAGCCTAAAAGGATGATAGCATTTCATTCGATCCTCACAACTCTGGACGTGGGTATTATTTTCCAAAAGTCAGAGTTGAGGAAATACCTTCTCCAAGCTCACACAGTTAATGAGGGCCACGTGGGGACTCAGACTCAGGTGTGTCTGGCTCCAAAGCAGTAGTCTTAGCTAGAATTCTCTTCCCACTTCTCCGGAGGACTAGTTATTTCCTGGACGTGTGCTTAAAAAACAAGACTAGTTTGCTTTATATAAACAGAATATTCTACTGGTAATTCTAAATGTAATCATCTCTGAAGCCTCATACTTATTAGCAGTAAAAATTCTCTAAACATACATTATCTTCTCGTGTGTGATGATAAGGTTTCCGACAAACCAGACACAATACGTATTTCTTTGCAATTAATTTCTAATAGTGGTGACGGATTCGTAGTGAATTGTATACACAGAATTATCCAGACTCCACTGTGGCAAAACGCATTTGTAAGACGAATAGATGATGTTACCACAATTGCCATGATTACAATGTAACCATGAAACAGCCCAAAACTTCATTCACCTACACTGTGACTGAGCCCACAGCTTCACAATATCCTTTAAGCAATTGAGTTTACGCCATCTAAGAACAGGATTCCCTGGCTCGAGCATTGTTTGAACGTGCATTTCATCCCTTTTGCACACCAGGGACTCGGAGATGCGCAAGCTGCAGAAGGAGTCCCGGTCTAGGAGGGGAGATAGGTCAGCACGGACACGCCCCCGCCTGAGCTCCGGCCCTTTGCATATCTTGCCCAATCCAGTGCTTTGTACCACCTCTTTTCTGGACTTTTGCTGCTCGTTTTTCAAAGAGCAACCACACGAATGAGCTTTTTAAAACTTAAGTCGTGTTATGCTCCCCGCTCCTGCCTTGGACCAGTCAGCAGTTTCCAGTTGCACTTTGAACAACACCCACACTCGGTACGTGGCTCTGAGGACCTACATGGTCTCGGCCCTGCCTACTTCTCCAGACTCCAGTAATCCTCTCTTCACTCACTCAGCGCCCGGCTCAGGGGTCCGCTTCCTGATCCTTGAAGCAGGAAACATGGGGCTGCACTTGCCATTCCTTCTCACTGAAAGGCCTGTCCCTCTGGCTTGCCTGTGGCTGCCTCCTTCTTGACATTCAGGTCTCTGTTCATGCGTCACCTCTTCCGAGAGGTCTTCCCTCCGGCGCCGTCACCACAGCCCCACCGACAGCTCTGTTTCTGATAACCCTGTTATACTTGCTGTATAGCACCTACCACCATGTGAAATTATTTTATATGTTAACTTGTTTACTTATTTATTTTGTTTTCATCAACTGGAATATAAACTCTGTTGACAGCAGGACCTTACTTGTCTCATTTACAGATATTTCCTTGATGTGTAGAGTGGTGCCTGGCTAATCACAGGCACTCAGAAAATAGTTTTGATTAGATGAAGCATGGACTGCAGTAATCTCTCATATTCTTTCCCTGTCTTCAATCTTGCTTATCCTGATCCATCCACCATGCTCCACCAAAGTCTTTCTAAGGCACAAAATTGATTGTATGGGAAGCATCCCCTATGAATGGCTCACAGTCATTTACAGGATGAGGTTAAAAACTACTGAACATGGCTTGGGAGAGAGAGAGCTTTGATCTGGTGTTATAATATGTGTGTGTATGTGTATGTGTGTGTACCACAGTACTTTATTAAATTTATCTACTTTCATATCCTTTTGCCTCCACTAGTCTAGTAAGTACCTCAAGGGAAGAAACTTTGTCAGGTTCATTTTTGTATCTAGAGAACACAACGGAACACTGGATATTAATGAAGTTATGATGGAATCCACTCATTCACTCATTAATTCATTTCAACATTCAAGAAGCAGTTGTTAAGCTCCAGGCTCTACTATGAACTGAGCACTATGTGCTGGTCCCCGGAGACAGAGCAGTGAATCACAGTCTCTGTTCTCAGGAAGTTGACGTTCTGGTAGGGAGACCCGCCATAAAATAATAAACAAGTAATTATATAATATAATGTTGGATGGTGCTAAGTGCCTTGAACAAAATGAAGAAATTCACTTATTCTGAGGGAATTTTCTTTTACAAAACAACTAGATCCCACATGAGAAATAGACCTTGCTGGGCTTACAGGCAATGAGAGGGGGAAAAGCCCATGGGCTAGAATAAGACTGGCAAGCCCCAACTACAGGAAGGACAGATAGACAGCCTGGAAGCAGACGCCAGCAACGCCCTGCAGCAGAGGAGCCTGGACCAGCAGCAATGTAGGGGAGGGGAGGCTGAGACTTTTATGCTAAGCTGAGCCCCGCAAAAAGAACTAGTGTGGTGCCAGGTCAGTAACATCCCTGGATCCCAGCAAAACATCACAAATCTTCTCTGAAGAAAAGCATCCCCAATTATGCCCTCCATATTAGCTCACACTAAAGTTCAAACTCCAAATTCACACACCATGAGTAAGAGTCAGGAGGAACAACAAACACATAGACCCAAGGACTATATATGTCGAATATCAGACATAGAATGCAAAAGCTGTATATAAACTATTTGAAAAAATAAGAAAGAAGTCACAAAATTGAGGAAGAAATAAGACTACAAAAGTTATTTGAAAAAGAACCAAGTAGACATGAAACATATAATTGTTGCAACAAAACTCAATGGATGAGTTAACTAGCAGATTACACACAGCAGAAAAAAAATTTAGTAAACTGGAAGATAGATTTCAAAAATGCAGCATATAAAATGGAAAAAATGAAACAGAGGGTAAGAAATATGCAATACAGAGTAAAAAGATCTGATTGAAATTTCAGAAGATGAGAATAAAGAGAAAAAAGGTGATATTTGAAGAGATAATGCTTGTGAATTTTCCAGAAAATGAAAGATATAATTGCACAGATACAGAATGCACAGTGTAAACTAAACAGGGTAAATTAAAAATCCATATGTAATGAAACCACAGAACATCAAGGACAAAGAGAAAATCTTAAAAGCAGTCAGAGACGAAAGATAGATAACCTAAACATAAATGACAATGTGACAGCAGACATCTCAACTATAAAACAAAAGCCAGAACACAGTAGAATAAGATCTTTAAAATACCGTGAGGAGATGACTACTAATTTAGAAATGTGCACCCACCTCACCTCTGTGGTGCGTACATTTAGGCTTATAAGTTCCAGCACCAAAACCAGAAGAGAGACCATCTTGCCCCGCCTCCTCCCTCTACTGCAGCACCCACAGCAGAATTCACCACACAGGGCAGGGAGACAGTGTGCTTCCTGTCTGTGTTCAGTCTCTCCCACCGCTAGAGGGACAGGTGGCTTTGGTGTCTAGAAGGCACAATTAAGTGCCCTCAGGTACATTTGGTTCAAGGACATCAATACTGGTTGAATTCCTGCTGCTACGTGTAGCACACTTGGGCTTTTGTACTGTCTGGATTTTTCAGATCCTATAAAAATAAGACTTTGTTTTTGTCTGTCACCTTCAGAGGCTTTGGTTTTTTTAAGGGGCCAGCACACAGGCTTCACTTGTGATCCTGTTCCCTGCAACTAGGTTGGGCTGTCATAAATGAGAAGCTGTCACTGAGAGACACTGAAGCCCAGCTCAGAAATTGTTTTGTTTTGTTTCTAAGTGAGATATTTGCAGTTTTTAAAATGGTAAAAATTCTAAATATGAACTAATAGTTTCTAGAAATTGTTTTGAATTTCACTTTTCTTTTTTTGGTCAGTGAACGGTTCTTTGCATCGCCACATCTAGAAACGACCTCCTGCTTCTCCAGCTCCCACAGCACGGAGGCGCCTGAAGCGCACTCACGCTCTTTACCTGAGTCATACCCATACCCTCTCTCACCTCCCTACCACACCACTGCAGGGGTAGCGCTTGTTCTGCCTGAGCATAATCTCCACAAGTGGCTCCTTTACAACAAAATTTTAAGGGTAAAATGTTGACATGACAAAGGGATCCCTTCTGTGTCATTCTTGCCTCCCCCACCACACTGCTACACCACCTTGGCCACGTGCGCCACGTCCTGAAGGTCATCACAGCACTGGAGCGCACGTGCTGAGGACTTAGTGACCACAGGCAGCTGAGCTGCACAGACCAGGGTCTCTACTCCCTGCAGCTGGGCTGCTTTAAGATGAGGGAGAGAGGGGTAAGACAAAAATATCCGAAACTTAGAAACAAGGCAGGGCCGGCTCTGTGGCTTAGCGGTTAAGTGCACGCGCTCTGATGCTGGCGGCCCGGGTTCGGATCCCGGGCGCGCCCCAAGGCACCACTTCTCCGTCCAGCGCGAGGCCGAGTCCCACGTACAGCAACTAGAAGGATGTGAACCTATGACATACAACTATCTGCTGGGGCTTTGGGGGGAAAAAAATGAATAAATAAAATCTTAAAAAAAAAAAAAAAAAAAAGAAACAAAGGAAAGGTAGCACATCCTTTCAAAGTTAAACATTTTAACAGGGCCACCCACGGGCTTATTTAAGTATCGAAGGGAATACACCTTTGTTTGACTCACCATCTAGCATTGATTAAAAACCCAGCTTCTGTGAAGTTGCATCTTAACTTGTAGATTTTTTTCCTCTGGGAGAGATGTAAATGATTTCTGTCTAATGGAAGGACTATCCCAAATTTATGGTTTTATTGCCTGGTAGACTATTAACCAGTTTTATATCTAACCTAACAATCTTAATTCTAATATTCTTTTTTTCTAATGTCCTTAAATACCCATTTACTCAAATGCTCTTTGAATCAGCTTAATCCTCTTCCTGATTCCTTCATTAACGATGTGAATAAATCTTTGAAACATGTCCTTTTCATGTAGGAGAGACATATTTTTAAATTTTTAAACATTATACTTTGCCCAAGCAAACTACAGAGATGGAAGGCTTTTTCTGACAAGAGTGGTGGGTCTGGTTTTGGGGAACACAGCTTGGACTCCCATCATTTCTGATCCAAATCACAGAGCTCCATGTTGAAGCAAGATGCACCCCACCCCGCCCTGCTCCTCCACCTGAGAGCGCAAAGAGACCCCACGCAGATGGAAGAGTGGTACCCAAGTCAGCAGTGCACCTAGGAGGAGAGTGAGGTGCAGGGCGAGAAGCAGTGAGAGGAGCATCAGGCTACAGTCCCCAGAAATTAGAGTAGAGGGGAGAGGGAGGAACCAGAAGGAAAAAAGAAGCAGGAAAAATGGAGAAGAAAGAGCGATAAGACAAAGTACAGAAACAAAACAACCAACAAAGCCCTAGGAGAGTGCAAATGACTGGATTGCAAACTCTTCAGAGGGGATTTTGAAAATCCCTGGAAGTGGGCATAATAAGGACTCAAGAGAAAATCATCAAGTTCACTTGGGTGAGCCACCAAAGGCAAGAGAGGCATGAAAGTGGATTTCCAATATGACTGATCAAGACCCAAAGCACAAAAGTCACAGGCAGTTAAAGGACTATCAGAAATCTGTTATTAGTCGAACACGAATTCAAATGTTTTGTGAATTGAGATATAATTTTATCCACAGCATACACATTTAATATTACTCTCTCCTCAAGCACTCTTTTCCCCTCCCCCCAGCAGTTCAAAATCTTTAGGGAAAAACTCTGTGATCAAAACCAAACCAAACTTGAATCAGGGTGAATCATACCAGCCATCTAGTCACTGAACCAAGGCTAAGACGAAGACAGATCACGGACATCAGGCTTTGTTGCCCTGGGGGGAGGGGAGGAAGGCCGGCAGAAGGCATCAGAGGTGACACAGGACTGCTTTTGTGTCTCCTGAGCACATTTTCCAAAAGTAATTTATTGTCACCAGTTTATAAGGTGCCAAAAATCACTGTTTATCAAATTGTGATGAAAAAATGTTGGAGGAAGCAGTGTCCACATCAGCAAAGAAGAGTCCACGGGAGGAGGCTTCTTGTTTATGCTGACTCCACCCCCACCCCCAGTGTCTGTGCAGCCCTGCCCCCTCTGCTGAGGGACCCTTAGTCTCTGCTCACCATCGGGTAAAAAGGGAAAATGTATATGAAAGAATTAACACCCCAAAAGAAATGTTCAACCGGTTTAAAAAAAAAAAGACTAAGATATCAAACCCACCAAAAAAATTGAACAGTAATTCAAAGGCATTATTTAATTGCATTTAACTTAGTAAAAGGATGAAAATCAAACCTGGGCAGAAGGACCTTTGTCTGCAAAGGAATGCCCTTGGTATCATTGAATTCAATACCCAGGTAATAAAATTTCCATTCAGTAAACATTTTTCTATATAGGAAGTAGTTCTAATTCTATTTGAGGAATATAGATCGTTGATGAAATTCAGACACCATTAACTCTTCTGCCTATTGAAAGGATTCAGATTTCCCCATCTGGTAAAACAGCCAGCACAGTCCTTTATAATCCTCGGGGAGATGGGGGCAGGGAGGAAGCAAAACTTCAGAACAGGTAAAATTGCTTTTATTGTTCTTTGTTGCCATGAAGGGAATTATGTATTCAGCTCCAAATGTTGAATTCACTAATACAATGCTTTTCTTTCTCACCAGAAATAAGACAAACAGTTTAAATAATTATTTACTTCCTTTCCAGCTGAGGGTCCTTGTTGTCCTGTTCACTAAATGAACCGTGGAATATCTCTTTGGAAAGAATGTGCGGCAGAATAAGCGGTAAATGCCCACAGATGCTCGGCTCTAAGAGCCCACCCGGAGTGCACGGTCACTGTTTGCAACTGGCTGCTGGCATCTGCTGACATTCGGCACAATGCTATTGGACTACCCTTGGGAGTCGGAGTTGATGCTCTCCCGATAACTCACTTCTAAAATCACCTAAGCAAGTGAAGTAATTTTTATCTGCCAGCATGAAGTACGCCACTGGTGAAAGTCATGACTCCATGTTGTTAAACCAGGGTGGATTTACTCTACCTTCCGCATCACTCAGATTAGTACCAGGGTTAAAAGGGCTGCTGTCAAGAGCCAGAGGCCAACAGCTTTGACTAGAATCAAAGACGACAGGGCATCATCTCAGCAGAGGGCTGCCTAAATCAGCGCCTCCCAGCCAAAGGGTCCATTAGCGTGAAAATAAAGGCTTTTGAAATCCACTAGTTTCATGCCTCCTGCCCTTTTCTGGCTGACCTAAGTGAACTGTTTATTTTCTGTAACCGTGCCTGGACCCTCCCATCTGACGGTGTAACTTTTGCTTCCTTTTCTCTTCTCACCCAGTCACGGAGAGGCCTTCCATTTCCCTTTCTTGCCCAACAGGAACTGTCCACACACCACATCCTTCTCTTTTGCCAAATGGCATTTACACACCACGCTCACATGTGTGCACACATTTCTAGGGTTAGAACAGCAAAGGGGCCGTCCACAGGGAAGGCAACCAGGTGACGGAAAAGGGAGAACACACCAGGAGATATTTCCAAAATCTCTGCTGCACTGAGAAGTGTTCCTCCTCTGGATGACTGTTGGGTGCCACAAGCAGCAAAGAGATGGGCTTCAGGGTTTCCGCTGAAACTTGCTCTCCACGGCTAGGTCAAGGGGAGGGGCTGTGGCCTGGAGGCAATGTCAGGATATGGGGAGTGTAGTTTAATATGCTCCTCCTCCTTCCCTAACGTGGAGTTGGAAGGTGTCCCACTTTGAACGCAAGTGGAGTTCAGACAAGCCAATTCAGACTTGGCTCTGGTGAGCTACAGGGTGGGGCTGCGAGAATCGGCAAGAGTGAAGGAGGATCCCTTGGAGAGAATCAGTCCCTGAGCAAAGGGAACAGACATCACAGCTGCAGGAGGGGACAGGCAATTCTGAGGACTACCTGGTGTCCTTCACTCAGATTTGCCCTCAGATCAGGCCCCGCAGACTCACATTCCACACAGGGCGTGGGGCTGGCTAGTAGAGGAAAACTGTGAGTGAGAACTCAGTGTTCGTTCACAAAAGTTCGGTGAGACAGCAGCACTGTACGTGTGAGTTTCTAAAAGGAGAAAGGGACAATCCCCACACGTGGTCGGCACACACAGGGCTTCACTGCGTGGGAGCATCAAGTGTGAGGAGTCAGTACTGCCCAGCAGGCACAGCCAGTGATGTGACAGCAAGGTCTCTGGACCGGTTCTACCCGGAGAGGGGGCTGACGTGCTCAGTGGACAAGGGCTGGGGTGGATAGAGGATAGAAGCATAGAAACAAAATCACTGTTACGGTAGGTAACTGACCAGCCTTGTTTGGGGAACTTGTGGGGGAGATACCTGGGGACCTTCGTAAATACCTGGGTTGGGAGGGGCCTTTGCAGAACACTAAGATCCTGTATTAGCAGGCGGAGCAAGAACCAGTGAAACCAGGGGGCCGGTTGATTATTTTCCTAAGTACAGTTGTATTTACAGAGGGTAAAACCAAGAGAACGGACTCTTCACGGCTCCTCCTTCAAAGGGCAGAAGGAGACCCGTGGTCCCCAGAGCCAGCTCCTGAAATGCTTTGGACCAAGAGTGGCAAAACTGGAATGTGCTGCAGCTTTTGGGGCGCTGCTGACCCACTGATGATGTCATTGAGAACACTGCCAGGACTAGTGATCATTTTATCACTCCACTGAAGGAATGAAACTACCATTATTAATGAAGTATTGTTGAAAATTTGTTTTAACATTTCATTTCCATAGCTCTTTATATGTCTAATCCTTTGAGACTTGGTAGGGCCGGCCCCATGGCGTAGCGGTTAAGTGCACCCGCTCCGCTGCTGGCAGCCCGGGTTGGGATCCCAGGCGCGCACAGACGCACTGCTTGTCAGGCCATGCTGTGGCAGTGTCTCACATAAAGTGGAGGAAGATAGGCACAGATGTTAGCCCAGGGCCAGTCTTCCTCAGCAAAAAGAGGAGGATTGGCAGATGTTAGCTTAGGGCTGATCTTCCTCACAAAAGAAAAAAAAGAGACTTGGTTCATCCTTGGTGTTCAGTGAGAGCATCTTCAAAGAGTTCCTATCTGGGTCAATGCTCCCTGCTTGTCTTCCATGGCATTTTGTGTATACTTAATTGAAAATCTTATTTTATATTGAAATAATTGGTTTATGTTCCTGTCTCCCTTAGTGAGGCTATAAATTCCTGATGGAACATATAGGGATGGGGATCATGTCAGACATTTAAATTATTTGAACCAAACTCTTCATAGCCCTCCTCATTGTCAGAGTAAGCTCATATCACTGCCCCCAAAAAAATCTCAATTCAAATTTTTTGTGAATATCCTACCATGGCCAAGACTGGTAATTATCACCTAACATCTATTTTCCTCTTCTTAAAGAGTAATAAAAATCTTAGGTGGGCATAGGGCAACCCAGTAAATACTAAGCCTCCCAGATTCCCTTGCAGCTAGGTGTGGTCATGTGACAAAGTTTTGGCCATTGAGATGTGAGCAAAGTGTTGAGTGTTACTCCCAGTTTGTGCCAGGAAAGGGAAGGAGAATACCTTCCTTCCTCCACATCCTGCATCTTGCTACTTGGATTGGGGATATGGCGATGAACCATCTCCGCCCTTAAAGACAAAGGTGTCCCTCTAGATATGGTAGAAAAACCAGCTAAAAGGAGCCTGGGACTTGCCAACACAATCATTATAACAGCCCCGGACTGCTCAACCCTGAACTATTATGTGAGGGAGAAATGAACTTCTATCTCATTCAAATCATTGAATATATGAGGATAACCACTTCAGTGTGTGGTATACATAAAAATATTTACTCCATGAAACCAGCCAGTGTTCTTTCCTTATTTATCATACTTTGCAAATGTTCTTGGCACAAAATAATAGGATGAAGTTTAATATCAAACAATAAATAACTGCATTAAGTCAGTAGCTGGTATGTGAAATTAATAGGATCCCTTTTAGAAACTATCAAATTTCTAATATTTTAAGTTTTTTAATTTGTTCATAATTGTGAAATGAGGAAAGAACTTTCCCTTTTAGCATTCATCACTTCCACAGCCCACTGTCTACCACTTAGATATCCATTGGTCCAACTCCAAGAGGGCTGAAGTCAAATTTTCTACTTCCCAGGGTCGGATCACTCAAGTGTGGCTGCCTTCCGACCCCCAATACACTTACTCTGAAACTCACAGATCACATGCTGAACTCTGATAAACTGTAATGAGAAACAAACGTCAGTTTCTCTCACAGTCACCTCCTCCTCTTCTTTCTCATTATTTTATCCTCCCCTCACTTCATTTTCCATCTCCCACACTACAAATCCCTCCCACCACCCACCACTACTATCGCCTCATGCCAGAAAGAATTTCTCATAATATCCCTGAAAAGCTTTGTATCCCCAACCACTTCTGAGACCCCTGCTTGCCCAGGACACTTTCCATGTGCTGAGCGGTTCCTCGGAGGTCCTGTATGGCCTGGCCACAATGCCAGCCAAGTGGGCTGAGGCAGAATTGCTGGGCCCTGAAGAACGAGAATGATCCTGTCCTGAGGTAATAAGAAATTTGTAAAGATGAGAGACCAGTTTGCTAGAAAGTCCTTTAGAAAGAGCAGAAAGTCAAATGCCTAAGGCATTTGAGGTGACATCATAAATAGGCACCAGAGCTCAAAAATCAAAAAAAGAAGGAAAACAATTCAAATTGGAGTTGGAATCAGGGTTCACAAATCTCAGACCATTACAGGTTGTTTGCTGGAATGTAATCAAATCTATATTTTGTTGTTTTTGGTTTTGCACTGAAGGTAGAGAGAACTGATTTACTCGTGGTGTGCTGCCATCATCAGCCTGGGCTAGGGCTCCCTCTTATTTGGTTTTGTTTGATTTTCCTCCTTAATCCTTCATTCCCACCCTTATTCCTCTCTCCCTCATAAGGACCCATCCTGGTGTATAAACAATATACATCCTTCCATACGTCTATATCCTTATAAAATATGTGGTATTATTTTGTGTCTGTATTTGTAATACGTAAATTCCAAATTATGTTAAATAATTATGTGAAAGAACTAAATAGAGAGGGCCCAGAGTTCCACGTGATTTAGGTAGGACCCCATCCCCCTGACCTTTACAGCTTCATTGTCAGTAGTGAATATGTCAAAATGAAGACAGCACCCTGTGCTCCAGGAATGCAGAGGGGTTCCCAGAGCCCTGTAGCTTCTGAAAAGATTTCCATTCCCTACCTCACCACACTCATTCACCACAATCTGCCTGTAGACAGACTAACAGAGCTAATCCCATATACCCTGTGGGTTTTTTCTGGCTCACATCCCTTGTACTACGGGGCTTGGAGGTGCCTAGGAATCTTCATGTCAAGAATTGTGAGAGGACCAAGATTTTACCCTACTTGCAAGCTAAAAGTTACCCTGCCACAGTGTCATGGATGTTGGCAGAAGACACAAGACTCCTGGTTCAGAGACAAAGGACAGTTTATTACTCACAGCAATAGCAGTGGCCAGAGTATCATCATTTTTCTTGTACCAGTTCCTCAAAGCCCAATTCCTGCAGGGTGACACAAAGAGGGTTAGGTAACATGTGCACACATGGGGATGCCTATTATATCTTTTGATAGAGAGAAATTCTTAACTTTAATTTCTTTTTTATCCATTTCTTTTTTACCTTAGAGTTTGTGCTTTGGGGGGTTGGTTTAAGTTCTTCCACATCCTAAAGCCAAAAAAATAATCTGTCTCCTTTTTTCTTTTCTATTAGCTTTTCAGATTTACCTTTTCCATTTAGAACTTTAATTCAACCGGATTTCACCCTTCTAAGGGCCATAAACAGATATATACTATATTTGTGGTATTAAAATTTTATTGGGAAAGGAGGAAAATTAGGGGAGAAAAAGTCTAAAAATGTTTCTTAAGAGGATAATAATGAAAAAAGGTAGAGAATCACTGGTATAAGCTAAGAATACTGCATTACTTTTCTCCATAAAATGACATTTCCCTAATATCATCTATTACACACTTTATCAATCCTTTCTCCACCTGCACGTATCAGCTGTCTGGTACCTGGCAGTGAGGTGCCTCTCTCACTGCCCTTTTTCAAATTGCTTTAATTACTCATAACATATTTAATCTTCTTATACATGTTAGAATAAGTATGTTGAATTCATTTTTTTAAAGAAGTCCTACTGGAATTTTCATTGGCATTGAATTGAATTTACAGGTTAATCTTGGGAACTGACATTTTTACACTGTTGCCATCCATTCCATGAACATGGTATAGCACTCCCTTTATTTAGGCTTTTATGTCCTTAAGTAAATTTAAAACTTTTTCTCCATAAAGATCTTATACATTGTTTATTTGGTTAAATTCATAGTTTATAGTTTTGATTGCTATTAAGAATGGCATCATAGACTGTTATATTTTTTGTTGACTATTGCTGATGCAGAGGAACACTACTGATTTTGGTGAATGGATCTTTTATCTGGCATTCTTGTGAAATCTCTTATTAGATTGTAGTCTTTCTGTTGATTCCGTTGGGATTATCTCATCCAGAAAAAAAGAGAAAAAGAAGAGGGAGGAAGAAAGACAGAAAGACAGAAAGAACAAAGGAACAAAAGAACAAAAGAAAGAGAGAAAGAAAGAAAGAAAGAAAGAAAAAGTTGTGTACTTTCTCTGAAGTAGATGAGGAGAAACCAATAATCTAGTGACCTACATATAGAAAGAGAAACAGTGAATTGAACCCTGTGGAGCATGCTGTAATAATCAGCTGGTCTAGTTTAATGGCACAGGTAATTTCTGCTTTGCATTTCAATGATCAGCTTATTCAATTCTGCCTAGTAAATACCTATAATTACCTTTGGCTTCCTTATTCATATGCTCAGTCCTTTTTTTTTGCCACATAATTATGAATTTCAGGAATGTATTATGTTACAAAAGGGTAGGACCACTTGTATTGCTTTATCTCAGCAAGCGGAGTGATAATCAATATTCTATGGCTTTCTGTGAATAGCCATACTTAATAACCTCTGAACATTCTCAACAGTACTCACAATGAGAAGAAAAGTTAAGCACATGTATTAGAGGCGGAAAAAAATCTCTTGAATAGTTTCCTAAATGACGACCTATCAAAAATGACTAGGTCAAAGTGATCATTTTTGCCAATTGAAATTGATTAAAATTTATTGCTTAATAAGAGCTTCAAGAGATTAGTTGCATCAAGATATACACACCATTCTCTGAATTGAACAATACATATAAAATAAAATTATGCTCCACCATAATAAACTTAGACAAGGTTTCCATGCAAATACATAACCGTAGAAGCTGGAAATTTCCGGAAATAGTCACGAGAAATCTAGATGCCTTTAGAAACAAGTTCCTGAAAAATGATCAAATCAATTGGATGGAAAATTTCTTTACCACCTAAAAAGTCCAAGAAATCACTTGGCCAGCAAGCAATTTCTACCAGAATAAAAGTGTGGCATTTGGCAAAATTTAAGCATATGTACTTTAAACACCACCAACTAGATTTCTACATAAAACTTTTTGTACACTAAATGGAATTCAGAGCTAAGACATACAGAAGAAACACTGATTAACCCTTATTAAGGAGAAAAGACTTCTCTGCATCCATTATGTCGGACAGATGGAAGGACAAATTTGTAATAATGGAATAATCTTAGCTGCCCTTAGTAGAGTAGGTGGGACTCAAAATAAAACATAATGGCTTAGCAAGAAGGGAGAAAATCTTAACAGAAATATCGTGATGAAGGCAATCCTGTGTAATTCTATCAGGAAATATGAGAAGAATATGAGATTTAAAGGAAATATTTTCAAACAAGACAGTCGAGTAGTGATTTAATCTAGGTCATCATTAAAGATAGCAGAGCTATCGATGGTACGGCTAATTCACTGTACTTTGGACATACCACTGTGAAAACACAAATTCACCCTATGTCACAATTATGAGCAATTGGCGTCAGGAATTCTCTCTTCCTCTCCTGGTTTGCTTTTTATTCTCCTGCACCCAGCACAGTGCATAGGTATGTGGCAGGTGTTCATCATGGAAACGCTTTGTGTTTTAGAGTAATGTGATTATAGGACATAAGAGTTTGCACTATTATCATTGGGTTTGTCTGTCTAATAGGCATACAACTTATTCTGCTTGAGCCACAATGCCCTGAATTAGTTCAGTCTAGACCAATTATTCTAACCCCCAAGTTGGACTTTTAACTCTGCCAGATGCTATTTGACAGTAGATTCCCCAAAACTGAAAACCTTGCCAAGCATTCACTATGTCATTTTATAATTACTGCTTTCTAGTACTCAGTATGGTATTACCAGCTCAAGCTGTGGCTCATTTAGTGTGCATAATTACAGTAGGTTCAGCAGTGAGCACTGACCTACAGAGGGGGGTTTCTGCTGCGATTTTTTATCTACTTCAATTGACAATATATATTGTTATTACTAAGACTCCAAATTTTGAGAAAGTTTGATATTCACAGCATTTAAAAGTACCTTTGGAGGGCCGGCCCCGTGGCTTGGTGGTTAAGTGAGCGCGCTCCACTGCTGGCGACCCGGGTTCGGATCCCGGGCTCGCACCGACGCGCTGCTTCTCTGGCCATGCTGAGGCCGCGTCCCACATACAGCAACTAGAAGGATGTGCAGCTATGACAGACAACTATCTACTGGGGCTTTGGGGGGAAAAAATAAATAAATAAAATCTTTAAAAAAAAAAAAAATAAAAAAAAAAAAATAAAAGTACCTTTGGAGTATCTAACATCACACTGATATTCTAGACCTATTATTTCTGCTAACGATTACTGAACATTAGTATTATTTGAATAACACTTCAATGTTTTTGGTTCTTTCCTTTGGTGGGTGCCTGGTGGGAAAGTGATGGGGGTGAAATGGTACAGAAGTGTGCAAGGGCCAGCCCCAGAGGTCTAGTGGTTAAGTTTGGTGTGCTCTGCTTTGGCGGCCCAGGTTCGGTTCCTGGGCGCAGACCTACACCACTTGTCTACCAGTGGCCATGCCGTGATGGCAGCTCACATACAAAATAGAGGAAGATTGGCAACAGATGTTAGCTCAGGGTGACTCTTCCTCAGCACAAAAAAAAAAAAAAAGTGTGCAAGTCTTAAAGAACTTTTCTGCTGAAGAGTTTTTATAATGCCTAGAGCATATTCACACCTCAGTAAATTACACTTTCTTGTCATTATTCCATTTACATAGGTTACAGCTTCAAACACCCCTCTTTAAGAGGCAGAGGAGTTAGCCCTTAAGCAACTGGTGGTTGCAGGTGTGTCCTCACAGGGCTCAGGGCTGTCCTGGAGACGAGGTAGTGAGTCTTGGAGGAACTTGGGGGTGGGAAGAGGAAGCCTTCAGTTGCCTGGGCGTTTCTCTCTAATGAGCGGCACATCTTATTGATCCCTACTCATTGTCACATGTCTCCGCTGGGCTAGTGTGCCTTTGTCTGCAGTTCCTCTAGGATTTATGTGCATTACAAGAGAGGTTAAAGGCTTAACCCAAACATATGGCACTTAACTGAAGCTCATACTATCAAAAATTGAAGAACTTTAATTTTTTAAAAAGAAAATGTCGTGAAGACTATTCTTTTACTTCCTTTATAAAATTGTCATAAATAATAACAGCTAATACTTTTGCACGTTATTTGGTACTTGTAAAGTTCTGTGAACCTCGGGAAGAAATCTTTTTAAGTGTGTAGTATATATTCTATTTTACTCCAAAGCACTCAATATTTTAATTCAGAGGAATTGATTTTTAAGAAAGACCCTTCAGTTTTCAAGCCATTGATAATTTACATTTTAACAACATAGTTTTAAACAGTCTGAAGATGAAAGCCATGGCTGTTTCAATACTAAGGATCTCTCCATTTCCAAATATACATAAAAGTAATTTTCATTTATGCAGTTTAAAGTTCATATGCTAACGTAGGCAGGAGAATTAATCTTAATTCAATAAAAGTCTTTTTGGTATTATGTAAAAAGACACTTACCAGCATAATAAGTTAATAAAGTTATAGTGGGCTTTTATTTTACTTGGGCATTTGTGAATCACCAAGCTATTTATGACTTGCTATGTTCAAAGAGACGAGCAAAATATTTATTTCCATCATTTCTCTCAAGAAGTCACTGAGTCACATCTCTCTCCTGGTATCTAAATGGCTATAGTTTTGAGTAATCATAGGACAGTCTTCGTAAATGGATATAGGCTGGTAGACATAATGAGTTAGATTTGGCAAAGATAACAGCACCAAACACTTACTAGCCCACTACTGTCTAACTGGTCTACCATAAAATTCAATGCTGACAGTCATCTCACATAGTAATCTGAGGAACATTTTAGGCATGGAGTTAAAAAACTTGGGGGTCAAGTCTTTTCTCTGACCCTTATTTACTGGCGGACTCCAGAAAATTACTTTTTGAGTCTGTTACTTAACATTTTCATCTGCAGCATAAAATACTCTTGAAAATCATGGACTTTGGAGCCAAACTATGTTGAATCCCAGCTCCATATTTACTATCTAATTGAACTTGGGTAAGTTACTAAACCTCTGTGCCTCAATTTTTCCATCTGTGAAGTGGGGTTAGTAATAGTTTCACCATATAGAGTTGTTTTGAGGACTAAATGAGTTATCATCTGTAAAGGTGGCTTGTCAGTGCTTGGTACCCAGCAAGCATTATCTTGCACTACGTTTGAAATAAATCTGCACAATGAGGATAATCTTTCACTAGATTGATGGAAGGATTACATGGATGATATATGCATAAACTACAACACCCCATGCAAATGTCTTGTCATTATTAGTGAGGTAGTTGTAAGCAAATGTCAATAATCTTACCATTATATGGAAAAAAATCTTTCACCTGCTAGAAATCTAATGAGTGGTAACTGACTTAGCAGACTAGAGAAAATTGAAATTTAACTCTGCCTAGGAGGGAGAATGGATTGGGGTGGAGGAGGAGAGCATGGAGAGGGCCAATAAGAAGCAAACTGCAGAGTCACAGAAGGGTTCAGGAAGTGGAGGCTCCAAGGACCTCACCGGAGGTAAGGATGCAATTGGGCCTAAAATAGAAAGGGTAGTTAAAAACTTTCAAAAGGAGTAGGGAGATGACCCCTCTCCCCATCTCTTCACCCCTCCCTACATGGCTACTATCCCTCCCCTATCCTGGTAGAAGAACGGAAGCTTGCTCTCTCAAGTGGTTGAAGCAGATTGGCTGTAATCTCAGGGACACCAGGTTCAGCTGAGGATGGGGATGAGGGTCCATACTAGGGAAAAAAGAGGGTGAGATTTAAGTGAAAGTGCACATATAGAATGGCAAGACCCCCCCCTTCCCCTGCTTGCCTCCCAGAGTGCTGGAAGCCAGATGTACATTCTCTGGGCAGAAGACAGGAGATCCCCTCTGTGGGAAGCTGGCTGTTCCAGGAGAAAACCCTTTCATAAGCCAACACTTGGGAGTCTCCCACCAAACCACTGGGTTTCTGCCCAATTGCCCTAAGTGAAGCCCACACATGTGCAGACATACAGACAAGACCCAAACATGCACATAGGGCTTCCCATCACATTCTGTACCTTACGCTTAGGTAAGAACCACTTAAGGTTCACTAGAGTTTTGAGGAAAACTCTTAACACGAAAGAGAAAGAGCAAGCAACTTCTGCGACAACGCAGAGACAATTCAGGGAGCATAAGTAAACTCAAAACAAAAAATTATAATCATATCCTCCAAAAGATGAAAAGTAAAGTATCCATGAGACAAAACCAAGATATTTTTAAAAGGAATATTCAGAAAACAGTAAAAAGGACTTGGGCATTAAACAATAAGATGGTAGAAATTAAAAATCAAAAGAAATCTTGAAGATATGGTCAAGCAAATCTCCTAGAAAGAACGAAAAGATGAAACACGGGAGAAAGGAAATTAGAGGCAAAGCACAAGCCGGTTTTCCAGAACTGAAGGACGGGAGTTTTCGGATGGAAGGATCTCG
The DNA here is from genome assembly GCF_057802395.1 of Ceratotherium simum simum. NCBI lineage: Eukaryota > Metazoa > Chordata > Mammalia > Perissodactyla > Rhinocerotidae > Ceratotherium > Ceratotherium simum. The sequence continues at coordinate 43,128,388 of NC_141924.1, forward strand.
CTTAAAGTCCTACAAAAAAATGAAACCAAGGAACAGCATCATGAAATTTCAGAAGACTAGGGATTTTAAAATACATATGTATGAAAAGTTCCTTGAGAGGAAACCTAGGTCACAAAGGATTGGGAATCAGAATGGGATCAGCATTCCCAGTAGCAACCACTAGAAACTAGAAGGCAGTTGATCAAATTCTAAGGGAAGATGATTTCTAATTAGAATTCTGTACCTATGCAAACTCTAAATCAAGTGCAAAAATAAAACAAAGATATTTTCAGATGAGCAAGGCATGAAATGCTTCACCTTCCATATCCCTTTTCAGAAAGCTCCTGGGAGTGACTGGGCTCCACTAAGTAACTGGGAGTAAACGAAGAAAGAGGCAAAGGTGGGTCACGCACAGGGAGGAGGCCGGAGCAGTCCCATGATGGGGGTGAAGGGAGAAACGGGGCAGCAGGTCAGAGAGCAACCAGTCCAGGCTGGAGCAGGAGCAATGTCACCAAGGAAAACTGAGACTGACAGACTGTGAGATGTGTCTGGCCATGTCAGAGGGATTTTACAGACAAAAGTTGTGCCAGGAGGGAAACATAATGCAGTACCTATGTGGATCAGATAAGATTTATATTTATGGTCATAATAATGTAATTATCTGACATTAATTACATTGTTACTAATAAGTACTAACTTAACCCAATACCGGTTATATAACTATATTTAAGGCATGGGGATTAGAAAAGCACCTATGTGTGAGTTGGGGGTGGTGGTGAGAGGATTAAATCCTCAACTTTCGTAATAGGAGGTTGTTCAGAATCAACTGAGAGATGGACAGATGGATGTAAGAGGGAGACAGATGATCAAAATATCAGTTTCCCTACTGCGAGACAAGATGTGTGTCCCGGAAGGTTTTGGGGGAAGTGGTCCTAGGAAATAAGTGAGGACGTGGGAAAGAGAGACAGAGAAGGGAGAAAAGCCAGTAGAGAATGTGCCAATGAGATCAGTCCCACAGGGAACCTTCTGAGAAACCATGTGGAACTCACCCTAGAACTGTCCTGCCAGAGGATGAGGAGTCTGGTCCCACCAGGTAAAGATGGTGCTAACTCCTCTGCGCTTCTGATTCCAGCAGCACGAATAAGAGCGCCTGCAGGCCAGAGACAGCCCAGCTGCGGAGAAGCGAAGAGAAGCAGGGGCTGCCAGCAGGCTGGGAGCTGCCACTCCAGCCGAAGCAGGTGGGCTGAGAGGCAGGTATGGGATACGGGGCGGGTCTGCACAGCTCTGTCACACAGAAGCTGGACGGAAGCGTGCAGGGTGAGCGTGCTAATATTTCCACTGTGAGTTAGGCTGACTCAGCCACTCCATCACTGGCCTCACGCACAGGGCAACTCTGCCCCAATGCGCTCAGGGAATGGGAGAGCAGAGCAGAAGGCGCTCTGACAACAGAGAAAGAGGAGGGACTGAGGCGGGCCTGCTCACTAGGCAGGTGAGTCACTCCTACCCGGAGGAGGGGGCCCCTGAAGGTTAGGGCTAACCAACATCGGTCCATGTGGAAACATAAGGGCAGAAAAACGGGGGGCCCAGCAGAGATCAGCATATAAAAGCTAATCTGAAATTAAAAAAAAAAAAAAAACAGAATGTAGTGGTATTCACGTGTGATTTCAGATTATCAATGTATATACCCCACAAAAGATGTTATCTGTTAGGGAAAGGGAATCAGGACTAGGAGGAATAGAAGAGGGACTGCTCTGTTCCACTATAAGCTTAATCACACAATTGAACTAGTTTAATCTACACACCTCTATTATTTTAACAAAAATTTAAACATTAAATTTGAAAAACTATATGGTAGACCTACTCCATTAAGGGGGAAAAAGTTTCCTAAATTATATGACAGAATAATCCTAATTTTAAAAAGTTCTACATGAATAGTTTTTACTTTTATAATCAGGAAAATACAAATACATACTAAAAATACTCAAAAAAATAAACAGAGCAGAGATGAGTTGGACTCACTGATATGTTGCTTCTACATATTAGGCACTTCTTATTTAATATAATTTCGATGATATAAGAAGCCGCAGTGAAAATAAATTTAAGAATGCAAGTAGTTATACTTTGCTAGTTGAAACATTCCTGCTTGACTGAAATGTCTAGGGCCTGCTGGGATAAAAATAACAGTAGTGAAGTACGAATGTAAACGCAGGAAACGCTGGGTTTGGAGTTGAACAAATTAGACTGGAGTTCCCGCTCTGCCTTCCGCTAACTGTGATGTTGGTTAAGGTCTTCACCATCGCTGGACCTTGGTTTCCCTCTGTAAAGAGGAGATAAGAACACTGGCCTCACAGGGTTATTGTCGAGATGAAGTGAAATTATGCATGAGAGCACCGTAAACAGCTATATAACTATAGGTACATATTTGAAAACTCTTCTTTAATATTAGATTTTAAAGCCCAAAGCTAATATAGATAACCCATTAAAAGAAAAGTTATAAGAGAACATTTTAAAATTAAAATTTCATTAGAAAATGTATTCTAACTTAAGGTGTATTTGAAGAGAAATATTACCACCACTAGGGGCTGGCTAGTACTTTGGCATACTTAAAACAATCTCGTATTTTTCACCTTACTATTTTTTTTATCTGATTGTAAAAGTAACACATGCTTATTAATATATCCTCAAATATGTCTTCCAAAAATAACTTTTAATGGCCACAAAGCATGCCTTTAAGCAGCTGTGCGGTAATTTAACATCTTCCCACTGCTAAGACGGTGAGATTGTTTGCAACTTTTTAGTATTGTAGTTGACCTGGGTTCAATACGCTCCTACTTAAGTTGTTATACCCTGAGTCATAATTGCCTATTGACTCATCTGTTTCCCCTATTGGACAGCAGGTTTTGGGGACTGTTCCTTTTCTGCTTTGGTACTTAGTGCCTAGTATTTTGCCTGGCACATTGTATATACATATATCAATATGTGTTGTGTGAATGAATGGAGGAATGAATTAATGAACACCAGTATTTATTTCCCCACAGAACTCAAGGGGTATTGCAAGGGAGCCTAACAAAACGAGACAACCTTTATGAAAGTGCTGTGTGTGTTTTAAACTTTATTATCTTTTAATCTGCATGATTTTTATTGTTACCATTGAGAGGCAGGTGGGGGCATCGGTGGGGACTTGGAATGGGAGAGGGTGTGACACACCTCTTCTAGACGCTGGCACGCGACCTCTACGCAGAGCCCTTTGTCTGCCTTGGCAAGGACAAAGCTTTCACCCTCACAGAATCTTCTGCTGGCAGTGCAGTAGGCAGCCGTTTCAAAGCAGGAAGGAAACAAAGAAAAAGGAAAGGTTGTGGGGAGGGGAAATTATGAGAGGAAAGCATTTTTCTTATTTTCTGCTTAAAGTATGAGTTAGAAATACACAAAGGGGAGTATAAGGAAAGAAATGCAGAAGGCAGCATTGACTACCTCTTATTCCTCAGGTCTATGCTTGAGGCCAACAAATATGTATATTTGCTAAAATCTGGCTATCTGTGCTGTTCCAGAGCAGCACCCCGAAACCACTCTGAGGTTAGAAAGCCCTGGAGGTAGTGTGCGTATTACAGGAGGAGTGCTGTATTAGGGAGAGTAGTTTCTGGTTTAAAAGGGCAAAAAGGAACCTTCTGGGTGATGGAAATATTTCATATCTTGCTTGAGTGGTGGTTCGACGGGTATATACAATTGCCGAAACTCTTCAAATTGAACACTTAAGATTTCTGTGCATTTTATTGAATGTAAAGTATAGCTCAATTTAAAAAATTAGGGGGCCGGCTCCGTGGCTTAGCGGTTAAGTGTGCGCGCTCTGATGCTGGCAGCCCGGGTTCGGATCCCGGGCACGCCCCAAGGCACCACTTCTCCGTCCAACGCGAGGCCGAGTCCCACGTACAGCAACTAGAAGGATGTGAACCTATGACATACAACTATCTACTGGGGCTTTGGGGGGAAAAAAAATGAATAAATAAAATCTTTAAAAAAAAAATAAAAAATAAAAAAATAAAATAAAAAATTAGGTAACAGAATTTTTTCTGCTTGCAAAAATAACACCCATTCATTCCAAAAAGTTTAGAAAATACAGATGAGCACAAAAAAGGAAATAAAAATTACCTGGACTTTTACCGCCCAGAGATAATCACCCTTAACATCCGGATCATTGTTATCTGGGGTTCCATTATCCCACCATCCCAGTTATGAGGTTACCCAAGAAAGCAATATTTATTATGATATGGACATATTCAGCTAATGACTTGACCGCTTATAAAATTAGTCCCCACCCAGCATCCTCCAGCTTAACACTAGCTTCCACCCCACCCGTCCTGTCAGAGTGCTTGTCAGACAGCTGTTCCATGATGTCGGATATAAACCTCCACACACGTCATGGAACTCGACTCTAAAGTGGATAGTGAATTCTTTAAAAACAAGATATGTTTCATAAAGTCAGTGGACATGATGTTGGGAAACCACCGGGTCAGGTAACAGCCGTTGAAACGTGAGGAGGTAGAACTGATGTGCACGTGCTCAGAGCAAGTCAGCAGGGATGAGGACAAGCACTTCAAGACAATGATCTGAGTATCAAAGATGAAAAGAAGCCCTTTGGAAAATAATGAAGCCCTCAAATTATTTTTGTTACAAAAGTTCTGTGACTACCAAGTCAAATATAAAGTGGTGAAGAATGTTGTGGCATACTATCACACAATTTTGTCCAAAAGAAAAGCCAAATATCAACACTTTAAATGTTAATTCCCAATCAAACATTTTAAAAACTATTTTCCATAACAAAGCTTCTCAAACATTAATGTACATAAGAATTAACTGGAAATCTTGTTAAAATGCAGATTATGCTTCCATTAGGTGGAAGGAGGGGCCCTGGATTCTGCATTTCTAACCAGCTCCCAGCAGTGCTGACGCTGGCGGTCTCCAGACCTTACTTTAAATAACAAGACTGTAAAATCGTGGTTTAAGTAAATTCACTTTAAATGGCCTTTATCCTATATGAATTACCTCTGAGCGTTGAGAAACGTCTCCCTATCCCTTTAGCTCTTTCTAATTTAAATGTTCTAGACATATGCAATACGTGGTTCTCAAATTATAAACAAAATCACCTGGAGGGCTTGTTTAAACATAGATTATTGGGCCCCACCCCCAGAGTTTCTCTCTTAGTAGATCTGGGGTGAGGTCCAAAAACTGGCCTTTCTAGCTAGTTCCCAGGTGACGCTAACACTGCTGGTCCGGGGACCATACTCGATGAGCCATTAGCTTAGAATGATTGCAAATAACTTCCAGGGAGTTGCATACAATACTTGAATTATACATTCTGCTTGTAATATTTGCAAAACAAAGGGGAAAATAGGAATTGTACAGATCATATGAACAAGCTCCAAACATTTAACTACGTATTTGAATGTTCCTGTTATTTACTGAACTCAATGATCCAGCTCACCTCCCAAGGTTCAGTTTTACTTGTACATGTACGTCAGTGTCTCCAACCATTTTGATTGCAAAATTATTTTTACTAATGATTTTCTATAATTTTGTATGTTAGTAGTTACATTTCTAGAGAAAGTAATGAGACCACGTCTATTAGATCTGCTTAGATCATTGATTGCTTTATCGCACTGCGGCTCACAAAGGATTACCCCTCCCGTTACAAGTCGTGGCTCTGCTACTGTCTTGTTGACTGTTTGTGCCTGCGTCGTTAGAATATGCAAATATACATACATATACTTTAGTATAAACCGCTCACCATACACAGGTTCTTCCGGTCCTGTCAGGCAGTCCTCTCGTTCTGAGGGGATTACCTGGTTAAAAGCGGTTAATACAACCTGTCGATCCACTTCCTGCATTTGTAGCCTGCAATACAACACAATAGGCAAACAACGAACAAACAACTTAGGGCTTCACTACAAAGCCTCTTCCTCTGAGGAACTCCCACTCAGGACACTGCAAATCTTTAGTCACTACTCCTAGTGTTGGTACTCAGTAGACAGTGTAGTCAGGGAACTGCATCTTCATCCGGCACACAGGTTTGTTCCTGGTCCAGTGTGCTATCACGAAGGCTGTGTCAGATGCCCCAGGAGGAGGCAGAGCTTGTAGAGGTGAAGCGCTCTGGCTCCAGAGCCAGATAGTCTGGTTTAGATCCTGGATCCACCACCCACTGTAAGCTTTGTTGTCTTGAGCAAGAGACTGGATCACTGTGTACCTCAGTTTCCTCATCTGTAAAATGGGGATAATAATAGAACATATTTCACAGTGTCATGGTGAAACTCAAATAAGTTAATATGAGTAAAGCATTAAGAACTGTTCCTGGCACAAATTAAGAACACAATAAACATGAGCTATTTTATTATGCCCTGAACACTGAACTGGAAATCGGAAGACCTGGGTTCAAGTCTCGGCTCTGTCACTAATTAGTTTTTTGACTTTAGACAAGCCATTTAACCTTTCTGAGCTTCATCTGCAAAGCGGGGCTCACAATCCTGCCTTGCCAAGCCGACAGAATTGTGATCTCAATAAAACAGTACATGTAAATGTGCCTTGAAAAACTGTAAAGCGCTATACAAGTCCTTCTTCATAATTTTATTTCTCTTATATCTTAATACATTTATATTGTATAAAATGTTTTATAGTCTAGAAACATGGTTGAAGCTGGAAAGTATTCTCAGTGAATACTTTCTTTTCTTACATTTTAATGCCAGTCACTCAGCAATTTATTTTAAATTTTTTTATGAGATTTAAAATGAAATGCAGTAGAATAAAATATCTAGAGCACCCTTTTCCCCATTAAAAAAAAAAAAAGTGAGGGGCTGGGCCAGTGGCACAAGAGCTTATGTGCTCGCGCTCCACTGCGGAGGCCTGGGGTTCTCAGGCTCGGATCCAGGGCGCACACCAACGCACTGCTTGTTGGGCCATGCTGTGGCGGTGTTCCATATAAAGCAGAGGAAGATGGGCATGGATGTTAGCTCAGGGCCAATCTTCCTCAGCAACAAAAAAGGAGGGTTGGCATCAGATGTTAGCTCAGGGCTGGTCTTCCTCACCAAAAAAAAAAAAAAAGTGAAACATCTGGCCATCACTAGTCTTCTAGCTGTATGGTGTGGTATAAATAGTGTGACCTCTGAGAACAGACTAACGTGAGTCCCATATTGTGTTATTTTATGTTTTGTTAATGTTATGTTATGTTATGTATTTGTTAAGTGCTCTGAGCTTTGGTTTTATCACAGGGATAATAGTGGCCACCTAGCTCACCTCCCTGGGCAGGACTTGGAGAGGACTTAATGAAATACAAACTTGCACAGTTGCCATGGATTAGGGATAATAGCAGATGCGTATCTAGCCCAGGAATTAGTGAACTTTTTTTTTAGTAAAAACTAAATAGTAAATATTGTAGGCTTTGCAGGCCATAAACCTCTGTCACAACACCCCCAACCTGCCACTGTTGCAGAAATGCAACCACAGACAATATGTAGACAAATGGGTATAGTTGTGTTCTAATAAAACTTTATTTATGGACACTTAAATCTGATTTTCATATAAATTTCACCTGACATGAAATACTCTTTTGATTTTTTTTTTTTTTTGGTGAGGAAGATTACTCCTGGGCTAACATCCATGCCCATCTTCCTCTACTTTATATGTGGGATGCCTGCCATAGCATGGCTTGATAAGCGATAAGCAGTGTGTTGGTCCACACCTGGGATCTGAACCCGAAAACTCTGGGCCACTGAAGCCAAGCGCGCGAACTTAACCACTACACTGCCACTGGGCCACCCCATCTTCTTTTGATTTTTTTCAAACCATCTGAGTTACTGTTCTTAGCACAAAAACAAGGAGCAGGCTGAAACTGGCCTGCGGGCCATAGTTTGTTGACCTCTGGTCTAGCACAATGCCTAGCATGTGGCAGATAATAGTGGCTAATATTAGGCATACAAGTTGCTTTATAAACTGTAAAAATCATTAGATATGATCTATCAGCAACTTTCTTGTTCTCCATCATGCCTTAAAGACTATCAGCTGTTGTCCCAGCATCACATCTGTCCTCTCTCAGTACCTTAGGACATAATTCATCAGGGACTGCGGGTTTGGCATCATCTCAAGCATTGATTTGAACTCTCACTAAATCTTTTATGTATGTTAAATTTTAATTCCTTGTTTTTCAATAAAGTATTAAGAATCTTCTGTTAAGAAAAAAGTAATACTCATTCTAAAACTTACAGAAAATAGAGAAAAACAGAAATAAGGAGGAGGATCTCTCATAATCCTACGATACAAATCACTTCCTGCTTAGTTATGTTTTCTACCTTGCCTTTTGAGGGCCATTTTCTTTATTTAAAAAAAAAAAGAAGTAGACTAATAGTTAAGTAGCTACACGTTCTCTGCCATCTGTCAGCATTACATCATTTTCTTGCTCCAAATACAGCTTTGTTTTTCTGAAACTGAATTGTTTTTCTATCCTCAGCTTCAGCGGGTCCTGCGCCTGCTCCTTCCTGAGCTCTCTCCCTCGCGTATCCTTGGCTGTGCACCTCTCTTTCTGTCATCAGCATGTACATCAGCACAGCCCTCTCTCTTCAACCACGTGTGTTTCTGTCCTATTTCCTTCCTCATCAGCTTTATATGTGATTATAATTTCTTATGGCCCATGTTTCCCTAGCCGCACCAACCTAAGGGTAAAATGGAACCATATTAACAGTAATAAATAGTATTTTTTCTGATTTTCACCCCAACACTCTATTGTGGGGTGAAAGCTGCTTTCAAAGTCTCATCCAGTTGTCTCCAGGAAGCTCACAGGTGGCATGACACATGTGCTCATAAGCAAATCGTGTCAACTATCACCTGTGTCTGCCATGATTCTCTCCTACCCTGGCCCCCTATGGTGATATTTGCTGCCAAAGCCTCTGCTTCCCAGGAAGTTACTTGATCGTGCCCAACCACTGCCACTACTGCAGGTGATATCTGAGGGTATTGTCTCCCGAAGCTATCAACCATTAAAATCACGCCCCCTCTTGGAACTGGTTCCCACTGCTGCAGGGTGATGAGGGCTGGCCTCTGTTGCTGCCACAACCATCAGAGCTGGTCTCCATTGCAGACTCACTGAACGTTAAAGTCAGGGGGAGGCAGTTCTTAGAGTCTTCAATGCACAGAGGCCATGCTGCACCAAAGTGCTATCAAGGCTTTTCTCTTGTGTGTTAGCATGAATGGATGAGTAACAAAATTGGGTTGTCTCGTGATCCTACTATTTCACATAGTTTATTGAAACAGCTTTCATTTCTTATAGTCCCCTCTCCCTAGGACTCTAACATGGGCTTATAGAGGCTGAGGCAGAGGCTAAATCTGAGAGACAGGCACTTTTCGGTAATAATTACTCCTCTCATCTGGCCAGCTATTGGTCCAAACTTAAGAGCCCTACTTTCTCTTCCTTTAGAATGAATTCTTTCCCAGGAGACTTCTTTCCCCTCCCGAGCTATAATGAAGGGCTCATGCCCTGACACTACACAGGCAGGCATGTCAAACACCGATGGTGATCAAATTTAGGTTCAAGCCAGAACCCTGCACTCCATCAGAATTCCACTTCTCAGTCTCTCTCATTCTTCTTAATCTGTTGTCCAGTTTTAATGATGTTACCATAAAATCATTGTTAACTTTACTCCAGGCTTTTAGAAATATGTTTTTCTAAAACCTCTCGTATGTTTTTGTAGTGGACGTCTGTTGTTTTTGCATGTCTCCTCAAGAACATTGCTCCACCAGTTCTGCCTTCACTCTCCTACATCATCAGTTTCCTCTTTCCACTGGATCATTCTATCAACATATAAACTTCTCCCACTAAAAAAACATCTTCTCTTGACATCCCTCTTCTAGCTACTGCCCCATTTCTCTGCTCCCTTTTACTGCAAAATGCATAGAAATAAACTGGGTTGCTGTTGTTGTTTTTAATGTTTGTAGTCTCCAAATTCCCTTCTCCTCATTCTCTCTTAACAGACTCCAATAGGGTTTTTCACCTTCACACCATTTAAACTGCTCATGTCAAGGCCTCCACTTAGTTAAACCAGAGGTCAGTCTTATTTTCACTTGATCTCTCTCCATTTGACAAAATGATGTCTCCCTCCTTGAAGCATTTTATTTCCTTTCCCTCCAGGATATCTCATTCTCTTAGGTTAGCTTCTCCCTCGTTGGCTGCTTCTTCTCAGCCTCCAGTTGCCTTTGCTGATTTCTTATCATCCCCCTGACATCTAAACATCGGAGCACCTCACTCTTGGAACTCTTGTCTTCTATACTCTCTCCTCTAGTGATCTTATTCAGTATCATGGTGTTAAACACCATCTATATACTAATAACTCTGCAGCCAAGAACTCTCACCTGAAGCCCCAACTCAAATATTCAATTGCCTATCAACATATTCACTTTGAATCATAATAAGTATCTTAGATTTAATATGTCTCCAATGGAACAGCTTTTCTTCTCTGACAAACCTCTCCCTCCCACATTTTTCTCCGTCTCAGCTAATGGCGACTCCAGCCTTCCAATCACTCTTGCCAAAAACCTCAGCGTTATCCTTGGTACTTTCTCTCACTTCCCTCCCCCAATTCACTACCTTCAAAATATATGCAGACTCTGACCACTTTTAACCAAATCCAGTGTTATCAGTTTTGTCTAAACTATTAATATCTCTAATCTGGATTATGCACTAATCTCTTACCTAATCTCCCAATTCCTCCTTTCGGTCTACATTTTTAAATGTCAGCTAGATCATGTCACCACCCTGCTCAAGCTCTCCATTGGCTTCTCAACTTAGAATAATATCAAAGTCAAGAGGCCACAAGACAGTTTACAGTCTTTGACCTCATCTCCTACTCTCGCCAGCTCACTGTGCAAGGTACGAACCCGCATGTGCACTGCCGTTCCCTCTCCCTCTCCACCCAGATGTCTACAGAGCTCATTCTCTCATCTGCTTTGGCTCAAACGCTCACTTCTTGGTAAAGCCTTCTCTGATAACCCTACATACAACTGCAGCACCCTCCTCCCCAGCAATCTCTAGTCCTCTTCCCTGAAATTTTCCTTCACAGCACATATCACCACCTGAAATACCACATATTTTATTAATGTAGCTGTTATTGTCTCTCTCTCACCCCAACTAGAATGCAAGGTCCAATAGAGCAAGGATTTTTGTCTATATTATTCACTGTTATATAGCTGGAATCTGAACTAGCCCTACATATAGTAGGCACTCAGTAAATATTTGTTGAATGAATGAATGAATGAATGAATGAATCCACAGCACCTATAATTCTTGTAGTAGCACATTAATTTTCCTTCATGGAACTGTTCTTTTCAGTCTATTAGTGCTGCCTTTACCTCCTTAGCTTCAGACCTAGTTCCTGGTATATTCCTATTCCCACCCACCCCCAGGTCACATAATTGGTTTAGTGATGGCCCTCTAACACAAGTGTGTCAAATGACTCTTGAATCCTAGACTTTTGTGGAAACTATTGGGAGAGAGAGTCTCTCCTTCTCATGAGGTTGCTAACATTGCAGGACACAAGCTCAGAGCTGTTGGAGGTCATCTTGCCACTATGAGAGGTGACCCTGTCTTGAGAATGAAACCAGCCCCCAGAAAAGAAAATAATACCAATAGAGAAGTACTGATTCCTGATGACTTCATTTGAAAACTTGGGTCCAACTGGGCCTGAGTCAATTTCAGCTGGCTTCCTGGCACTTACAACTAAAAGAATACTAACAAATTCAGACTCTACTCCCAGCGTCCAACTCTAATACAACACTGCCTCTTTTTCTTGGTATTCTAGTAGCTTCTACATACCTCACTAACCAGTTTTTCCTTATTAGTAAAAGTCAAGTCTCAAGTATAATTGCTTCCTCAGTCTTCTGAGGAATAAGATTATCGGGGAGTCAAGTAAAGAATTTTTCAAGTTCTCTGCTTCTGGTAGAATAGAACCTTCAGCAGACTTTGGAATTGTTGCAGTTCCTCCTCTGTAACTAGCTCTGTGTCAGTTTTGTACCTGGAATTAGAACAGTGGCATCGAGAACATCTGCCTGGTTAGGTGGCATGTAGCATACTCCCGCAATAATACCACTTGCATTTTCCCCTTTTTATACTGAACAAAATTATTTTCGTTATCTCTATCCTTGGGTTTCTAGCTCTCTTTACAGGTGAACTTTATTTATGAAGTCAGGAAATATTTATTGAATCCAAACTCCATGCCTGGAACTTTTCTAGACACTGGAAATATAAAGATGAAATTTTGCGTTGTTGTCTAGCATTACCTTGCCACACAGTAGGTGTTCAGTAAGCATTTGTTGAGTTAGTAAATAAGTGGAAGCATTAATATGTAGAACTACCTGAATATTCGTTGGATCTGTTTCCTTTGAACAAGATTTACCTTTCCCTTGACATGCTTTAGTCCACTCTAACAAGTCTGGGCGGTGATGATAACAACAATGACTTTGATTTACAGAGTACTAACTGACAACAAATGCATTGTTTTATTTATATTACCACTAATTCCAGTCCGTAATCTTTAGGTGGATAGGAACAAAGACTGATTAAGTTAACTTAAATAAAAGGGGCTTATCGTATTTGACAATAAAAGTGTTATCATACCAATCCTAAACTACCCACGAGTCACTGTTGTTATAGGAAGGGCCAGAGAGGAGTTCTGCATTCAGGGCATTTCTGGAGACCTCAACAGCAGGAAGTCACAAACGTGGCACTTTTGCATTATTGCTAATTACCATGACTTAGTGGTATGCCACATGCCTGCTTCTTTCTCTTATTCTCTGGTCAGCTGGCCACTCTTGGTTCAAGCAGTCCACGGCCATAGTCACAAAGGCGTGCTATTAAATGGCAATTGGCACTCAGTGTGGGAAAGACTCTTGAGAGTGGCGGGAGATTAAGCCTTATTTAAAGGCGACTACCAACTGTTGTCTTGTGGGAATATGGATCTATTGTTGCCACAATATCTGACTTTTCATAGGAAGCTGGAAATCCTGAGTGAAAGTTCTTAATTTTTGAAGGATGCCAACTTAGTAAAAAAAGAAAAAAAACAAAAGAAAAAAGAACTGGTGGGCAAACGCTGGGCCTGTGCAAAAAAGGGTTAACACAGCAGTCTACCTGCTTATTCTTAGAAAGGCCTACTTACAAGGCTGCTCCTTGGCTGGCATCTGGGAATCTGGATTTTGGGAGGTTCCCACCGTTCCCAGAACTGATAAGAGTGACTCATTGTGCCTAAACAGTTTGGACAAACAGTTTGGTTCATAGCGAGCACCTGCTTTCCTTCTGGGAGTCTGGAATATTGGTACATGCCTGGCAGAGGCTGCCTACATGACTAGCCCCCAGTAAAACCCTGGGTGCTGAGTCTCTAATGAGCTTCTTGGCTGGCAGCATTTCACATGTGCTGTCACAACTTATTGCTGGGGCAATCAAGCACATCCCATGTGACCCCACGGGGAGGGGACCGCTGGGAGCTCGCGCCTGGTTTTACCTGGACTTCGCCCCCAGGTGCTTTTCCTTTGCTGATTGGCATCCTCTCCTTTGCCATAATAAATCAGAGTATGACTATATAATTCCTCCTAGTGAATCATCCAACCTGGGGTGGTCTTGGGGACCCCTGACACAAGGCCTAACAGAACTTATCTTTGGGTCAAATCCAGCCCACAGGGTATTATTTTTCAACCTCTGATCTAAGAATGGTCATGGGCAGTACGGGCACCACCCGAAATGGAGCACTTTTGCATGTCTTGTCTCATTTAATCCTCACAACAACCCTGCAAAATAAACATTTTTATAACCCTATTTTATGCATGAGGAAACTGAGCCTCAGAGAGCGTAAGCCTGCCCAGGGGCATACAGCCTGTGAGTGGAAGAGGCAGGACTCAAACAGAGCTGCACACCGTTTCACTTCCACGTCGCCTCTACAAAACAGCACTCCCCTCCTGGTCAAACGTCAGTCACTTTGTTTATTTTCCATTCCCAGGCATAGAGCTCTGGAGCTAAGAGTATTCTTATCACTCCTCTTCTTTATAATATCTGCTTTTCTCTCATTCCATCCCCATCTTCCCCTCCTGTCAGCCATGAATGAGACCTTCTGAGCCTGTAGGGAAAGACGGAGAGGAAGCTGGAAATGGACACGGGAAGGGAAGGAAAACTCAGCCTCTGCTGGCCTGGTCAGTATCCTGATAATAGGATCTGAAGTGGTGTGGGGAAGGCAGGGTTAATGTGAGCTGGGCTCCACAGCCAAGAGGGGGCGTGATGATTGTTCTGCCTCCCTGACTATAGAAGTACTTGTCAGAGGGGCAGCGATAGTTGTTCCAGAGGGATCCATGGGGTTTGAAGCAGAATTTCATCCAGCGTCTGAGGGACAGTGGCATAGTTTGGGTTTCAGGATAAGAAGGGGGGAAATGGGTAGGCAGGTTGTCAAGGCCCTAGCTGGGGTCCAAGACTGAGCTACATTCTCAGGAAGAATTGACATGAAACCCAGGAAGCTGGGAGAAGCCTCTCTGTAAGGCTTGAACTCGCAGAGTCAAAAGTTAGGAAGGGAAAATGCAGCGTGGGGGCTGAGCAAGTACTCCAGAGTCTCCCTGTGGTCCACTGAAGATCAGGCTCAGAACAGCCAGACTAACTCCAGCCTCTTTCTTTGAGGGGCCTTCTGGTAACGATAGAACTGAGCTCAAAGCTGAAAGTCTTTCCATATCACCTGTGTGTGGGCAGAGCTGAAGGTGGTAGGGACTGACACTTTTTACCAGGGAATAAACCCAAATAGGTTTGCCTTGCTTTGCAATATTAATACAACACCTCTCTGGAAAGACTCAACAAAGTATACATGAACTCTAAATGATACTCAGAGAGATACCATTTCAATGAGGCTATAAGTTTTCTAAAGTAAAGAGTCACATTACCAATGCAAATGATTATTCCCTCACTGATCAGGTCTATGGATATTTTAATGCTAGGTAGTCTCTGACTTATAAATATCAGGCTTGTGAGCATCCCATCCAATTATGCACTTACTAGTACTTGCTGATATTAGTGTGCCTACTATGCGCCTCACGGTTTTAGTGCAGAGTCACAATGCCTGATATGTATTGAGCATTTACTGTGTAATCTGCACTGTTACATTTACATGTATTAACTCATTATTGCTAACAATAACCCTACGAGGCAGGCATCACTATTGTACTCATTTTACAGGGAGGAAACTAAGGCACAGAAAGGTTCAGTACAACTTGTACTTGTACCTGGAAGTGTCCTCGCTTTAAGCAATGAACAATTTAGAAAGAGAGATAAGACATATTCGAACTTAAATAACCAGTCCCCCTGCCCCCCTACACCGTCATCCAGAGCTCCCTGATCCTATCTATTTCTGCCCTTTGCTCCAGTTGGCATCCAAGCTACTCTAATGCCACCTCATGACCAGCATGGGGGACCGCCTGACTCGGTACCTCCACTATAATCTTATTTCTTCTTCTAGTGGGATTCTGTCCCACACCCCATTTTTTTTTTTCTAGTTTTAAAATGTCCACTTCATTCCATGTAACACTTAGCACATACCATTTACATCTGAAGAAAAGATTATGAGACTGACCTATGGTAAATCAATATAAGACATGTAGTCCATACCTTGTGAAATTTCAAATAGTTGATTTGATACACATGAATGGTTTTTTTGCTATAGAGAATCCAAGTGGAATGAGGAATGGAGATGTGTAAAAAGACTACCTGAAGGAAAAAGGAGGACACCTTGTAAGCATTTAGTTTTCTGTCCCTTCTGCTCCTCACATTCTTCTCCTGCATTGTCTAATGTCCCTCATGTAGGTTGTCGCTAAGCTACCGCGTGATGAGGATGCCGTGTTTGTATGAGTCTTCATTCAGCGCATCAAGTTCTGTGAAGGCTTCATCAGAAGCAGCATTGGCCAGCGCGCAGGCAGGCTCTGGGATATTAAGGATCTCATGGTCAAGTATAGAAAAGTTAAGAGCCAGCCCCAGGCCGACTGGGTGTGAGTTACATCTCTTTCTTGTTTAATATCAAACGTCTTTTGGGAAGCTCTTTGGGAACTATCTACAGTTTGTTTTTGGTCATCACCACGTGCCACAAAGGTACCGGAAGTTATCTCCATTTTCCGATAAAAGGCTTGACTTTCTGGCTTAGGTGCATTGGCTATTAAGCACTTAACCAACAATCGCAGAGCAGCGGTGCAGACAGATCTCAGTTCAGACTCTCCTTTCTCCCGATAGTTCTTAATCAGCTGCAACTTCTTGTCAGAGTGCTGGTTTTCTGCTCGCTCATGCTCGCGAGGACCCTGCAGGTGGCCCTGGGGCCCTGACTTCGTTTCTGTAGAGCACCCAGGGGCAGCTGCGCTCTCGTTGGACCGCTCGGCTCAGGCTCCGTCACCGCCTTCATGCAGGGGCCACGTCATTGCAGGGCTCGGCTGCTCGGCCGCCTCCCTCCCGGATCACCGCGTCTTCTCCTGGGGAGCGGGCTGCGCGCGGAGGAGGGCGAGGGTGAGGCCCCCGGGGGCGGGAGCACAGGCCGGATCCGAGCAGCCCCCTGGAGCCTCTACGTCTCCGCGGCCACTTTGATCTGCTTTTGGCGTTAGCAGAGGACCCTCCTGAGGGCGAGGGGCAACCGCGCCCTACATCCCATTTTTGATGGATCTTTCTTCCTGCTTCCAAATCTTGGCTCACTCTCAGGAAAATTCTCCTCCCTCTTTCTTTGCCCGGTTTGCGAGTTCAAATGTGCGTACACAGTGAGGATCGTGCTCCTGAACCACCTGCTGGAGAGTCTCGGCATTCGGGGTAAAGCCAAAGAAAATAAAACCCTTGAATCGGAAGTGTTTGCAAGTTGCTCAAAGCCCCTCTTAGAATCACCAGAAGTCCTCACCACTTCATTCTTTTTCACTTAAGTATTTCTCTAAGCGCCCAAATTCAAGGTAAAGATTTCTTGTCCACTGGCTCTTAGGATATTAGAACTGGAAGGAGACAGAGATCATTTAGATCATTTCAAGGTGGACCCTTTGGTCTAAGGTTCTCCGTTGTTTGCCTCCTAAAATCTGTTTCACAGGGAGCTGTTTGCTGATCACCTAACTGGGCTTCCTTCTGGATTCTTCACTTTCTCCACAGTTGAGAGACTTGTCCTTGCTCTTATTCATAAAGGAAGGCCTGTGTTGGTAGCTGAGGCGGGCTCCCTCCACAACTGGGCATGCCATGTGTCCATTCCCTCTGGCAGGCCTCATGTGTTGTTGTGCTGGTAAAGTTTATTTACATTACATTCTACCATGTCAATCACATTTAAGTCCTGGAAGCTTATATTTATATACAGAATCCAGTACATTCCTGGGAGAATATATATATACACACACACATTTATTTTGCAAAAACAAAACAGGATACAATTAGTATGATAGTCGGGTAGCTTAATGAACATCTTGCTTCTTTGGGGTCTCATCTGGGATTTTAGTGTGAACTGTGTCCAGAGGCTGCCAGTGGCAGTTCATGAGAGAGTCGTAGATTTCTTCACTTTCACCGTAAACTCTTTCATTTATCAATATTCAAATGAAGATTTGGATCTTCTAGTGGGTCTTCATCTCGGTTTTCAGCCAGAATTGTGGTTTCCTCAGGTGTAACCAAAGTTTCAGCGGGGTGCCCCGTGGTCTCACGCGCAGAAGGAAGGTTTTGTCCATTTCCATGCGCTGCACAGCCACAGCTGTAGCCAGAAAGAGGGTAACAGCTGTGCTGTTGCCAAAGGGGTAACCCTGATGGGGCTAGAACTCCAGCTTCACTCTTTGCCAGTACCCTAACAATTACTTTGTGAGCCGTACCAAAACCTGCAAAACTCTCCTGTCCAGCCGCGAGACGGGAGTTAACCGTGAGACAGGTTGTCTGCTAGGCTTCTGTGGCCCCAATTCCCACTCCTCTTGTCATTCCAGGGACACCAAGTGAGACACAAAGGATGGCACAGCTGTCCGCTGCTCTGAACTTGGGGCTTCAGTAGCACCTCCAAGACCTTTCAGTGTTTTCCCACTACTGCCCTCCAAGTGGTTTCTTGTTTTTTTTTTTTTTTTGGTGAGGAAGATCAGCCCTGTGCTAACATCTGCCAATCCTCCTCTTTTTTTTGCTGAGGAAGACTGGCCCTGGGCTAACATCCTTGCCCATCTTCCTCCACTTTATATGGGACACCGCCACAGCATGGCTTGCCAAGCAGTGCGTGGGTGCGCGCCCGGGATCCGAACCGGCAAACCCCGGGCCGCCGCAGCGGAGCGCGTGCACTTAACCATTTGTGCCACCAGGCCAGCCCCCCAAGTGGTTTCTAAAGAAGAAAAAATAAATAAATTTCTCCTTTACTGAGGGCTTCCTCCTCCTGTCCCATTATTTTTGGCAATGATAGAGCTGAGGGTACCCGGGGATTGCTGGGCCCATAATTTCATCAGTGTCCCCTCCTCATTCTTTGATACTGACCTTTCACCTTCCCTCAGTCTCACGTAAAGTACTTTGCAAAATCAGCTTTAAAGATCCTCTTCTAACCCATCTGCAGCCTCTAGTCCATCCTGAACGGTACTTCTGGACATGCGGTTGCCTCCTAGAGACCTTTAGCGGGGGGCTGACTCAGAGCAGGGGGTCGCCATCTTTCCTGAAGCCCACCCATCCTTTGAAGCCCGCATTCCTCTAAACTGGATAGAATTAGCAGTGCCTCAATCTCATGTGCATCGTTTGCATGTGTCCAGGAGCAAGAGAATCTGCCTCCGAACCTGGCTTCTCTGCCAGCTTACTCAGGGGACGTTCTTTGTGGATAATGTTTTCCGAGTTGGTGGTATGAGGTCAGGGCCTTTCTCAGTTTCTGTGTAGAGTTTCCTTCTCTAAGTAGCTTCTTGCAGTCCCTTTTAGTGGGTAGGAGTGTGAAGGACATTTTTTTTAAGTGGGCTTTTTTTTTTTCGGCTGAGGGAGGTTGGCCCTGAGCTAACATCTGTGCCAATCTTCCTCTATTTTGTGTGTGGGTCGTCACCACAGCGTGGCTGACAAGTGGTGTAGGTCCACACCCAGGATCTGAGCCTGTGAACCCAGGCTGCAGAAGCGGAGTGCACAGAACTCTAACCACTAGGCCACGGGGCCAGCCCCTAAATGTGCTTTTGCCACAACCTTTCCCACCCTTTCATTTTACAAGGGAAGAAACTGAGGGCTGGAGGTAAGATGATCTGGTCAGATGCACACAGCCGGAGAGGAGCACAGCAGACTGAACCCGGGGCTCCCGCTCATAGACTAAGGCTTTATTTTTCCTGTTTTGTTTAAAAAACAATATTGCAACAGTTTTTTAAATACTGTCTTTAAAATGTTTGATATTTCATCTACATTACGGATTCAGTTAGTTAGTGTCCTCCCCTCATTAGTGAATTATTATTTAAATCAAGTTTTCTATGGGAAAATGTAATTCGAAATCCAAATATTCAACTTCCTTATTGTCTTAGTCATTTGGGGCCATTAAAGTACCATAGACTGGGGGCTTCAACTACAGACATTCATTTTTCACAATTGAGAGGCTTTGAAATACAAGATCAAGGGGCTGGCAGATTTGGTGTCAGGTGAGATTCGCAGTTGGTCGCCTTCTTGCTCTGTCCTCATATGTGGGGTGGGGCGGGGAGCTCTCTGGTCTCTTCTTATAAGGGCATCACCCATCATAAGAACTCCACCTTATGACTGCTTCTAAACCTAATTACCTCCCAAAGGCCCCATCTCCAGATACCGTCACACTGGGGATTAGGGCTTCAACATCCGAGTTTTGGAGGGAACACAGACATTCAGTCTGTAGCACTTATAAATCTTTGGAATAACACCTAACACCTTGCAAAGTTTTCAGGACACCGGTTGAATATTGTAAAATTCTTACATGGAACAAAGCGACTTCAGGCCTTCCTCTGAAGGGAGAGGCCCTGAACACAGGCGAGGGGATGGACTGGGAGGAGGACAGCCCACTCCACCACCAGCCCAGGTTTTAGTTCAGTATCCGTAATTTGAGTAACTCAGATTACTAATCTCACTAATACGCTCTTTTAATCATGCTCTCCTTATTTCTGTTTTGCTGTAGCACCTACCTTCTGTCAGGAGTGGTATTCAAGTAACAAATAAATTATTGTCGGGCCATTTAAGAACATTCAGTTATATGACTGCTGATTAATAATAATGAAGACAAAAGTTCACAAGTCAGGAAACATTTCCCCAATGATTTGCTGTGGAGATAGGAAAAAAAGCCCATCTTCAAACACTTCGGGATTTCCATAGAGATGAGAGTACTAAGAGCTACCATTTACTGAGCACTTACTTTGTGCCAGCCACTGCCTGAAATACTTGACAAACATGTTACTTATCTTCACAATGAGCCTATGAGGTAGGCGAGTTTTCTAGGCGAGGAAACAGAACCTGAGAGAGGTTAGCATATTCTGAGGGTACACAGCTACTAGGAGGAAGACCTGGGATTTAAATCTAGGTTGATCCAATGACAAAGTTGGAACATTTAACCTTCACCCATCCTACAATTTGATGCTTTCCAATTCCTAAACCTCAGGCCCATATGCTTTTTATTCCTTACAAATCTGTTTCTTAGTCTTCTGGAAAGTTAGAAATTGGCTGTTGGATCTCGGCCTCTTCTTCCCTCAGGGAGGAGGACAGAATTTGGTGGCAGTCAATCCCATTTCTTCACTCTCTGCCGTTCACGCTTTCCTATTTCCATTCCGAGTCAGATCCTGTTGTCCCGTCTCTGCATGAGTGCCCTCTCCATTCCATCTCTCCAGCTGAGCCACTCTCCTAAAGGAAAGCTTACAGACCCCTGCGCCCAACAGAGGTTTCTGACTATCCGTTCCCTGAACTGCCCTTTCTGTGAGCACTTATTTGTCGTGTGGGCCTATGCTTGTCATTTACCTTGTCTGTATGTGGTTATCCTGTTTCATGTAAACCATCAACTCCTTGAAAATAATTATTATTGTATTATTGAGTTTTTGGGGTAGTGTTGGAAAAAACAGATATGATAATTAAAAATAAAATGAAGTGCAAAACTTGTTAGAGTTCACATTTTTAAAAAAATGGATTGAAATTTGCAGAGAAAGTCCAAGTAAATAACAGAAATTTTATTTCAGAGAGTAATTAGCGATTGCATCAGATAGCGGGTGGAACTAGGTGACATTTGATGTTCCTCTTGGGCCTACGATTCCATCATTACCCGAGTACCAACTGAGTGGCAAGAAGCAGTGGAACAGCGGATCTGGGCAGGGTTGTGACTTGCTTGTAACCAAGAGGATACAGTGGAAGTGACACCATATGACTTCTGAGGCTAGGTCATTAAAGGTGATGCAGCTTCTGTCTTGTGGCTGAAAGACTGTTTTGTAGTCCTGAACTGCCACAGAAGAAATCCAAATACCCTGAGGCCATCATGCTGTGAGAAGACCCAGAATAACTCCATGTGGAGACAACCTGAGACTGTCCGTGGGAGACCCACCCAGCCCAGGGATGCAGCCCTCCTTGCTCCCCGCCCCCATCTGCTGTCACAGCATCAGTCACTGTCTGACATCACCAGCATGAGAGTCCCAGGGCCTGACTCCTAGAAACCATAGGAAACCACACTGATTGTGGTTGTACTCCACTAAGTTGGAGGTGGTTTGTTACAGAGCGATTGTGACTGGAATAAGTACCTAAGTATTACTGGAAGAAATAAGCAGTATTACCGGAAGAAATTTCCCTGGGAAGGAAAGAACTTTGCACTTTGGTAGTTTTTAAAGAGTTAATTACAGCATATGTCATATAGAGAATGGATATGTGTGTGTGTGTGCACGTGCGCGTGTGCTCATGAATGTGAGCCAGGTTGGAGAGGAGGGTACTAATCATCTTCATGCCCTACTTTGAGAACTTTGGAAAAATAGGTTACCTAGAAATTCTATTTTCATGGGGACCCAAAGGTCTACAGGAAGAAAGTATGAAGAAGATTTGAAATTGATCTTAAGATTCCTAGTACACCATGATTAACACTGACTACAAGACAGTGATGAAACAACTGTAACCCCCCCGCCCATGGTTTTGTTTTTTTAAAGCCAGCCTGACTATATTATGCCACCACTCTCAAGAGGAGCCTTGAAATGGTGTTTGAACAGCTGCACTGGAGCCTCTCTCCTACCCTCAGTCCTGTGCCTCATCCCCACCTCATGTCCATTCTTCAGTAGGTACACTACAGTGATCAAGATTCCAGGCTCTAGAAAGAGACTGCCGGGTTTGAGTTCTTGCTTTCTCACCTACTGGCTATGTGGCCTTGAGAATCCAGCAGTTGGAAAATACTTTTTAAAAAGGAAAACAATCAAGGGAATTGTCCAGAGCCTACATGGCCAGGAAAAAGAGGGACTGGTGAAGAGAAGCCTTGGTGGATGAGAGACTGACAGGAAATAAATATACAGGAGGTTACAAGCTGCCGTAAAATGAACCTCATTCTGGACCTGAAAGTTAACCTAGAAAAACAAAGAAGGAAAGAAATCTCACTTCCTAAGAAATCAGGAAAAGAAAGAGAGTTCTGTATATGGACTGGAAAAAATGAAGAAATTAGAGTCTGTGGATCAGATTACCTTTGTGTATATAGTATGTGTACCAAGATTCCCACCATGTATTATAGTAGCTTTGTGCCTTCATTGCCTGGCTGAAACGTGACAGGTAGATGACCCAGTGTGGACCAGGAGTAATGAAGAAGAGAGAGGGCAAAGCCCATTCTTCAGACAAATATGGCAGACAGATAAACACTTGAGAAACCAAGGCGGCTTTAGTTCAAGGGATGCCCTGGCCCAGTTTCATCAAAGATTCAAGGCCCCAATTCACCAGCAGCTTGTCAGCCCCCTTCCTCACTTGGTGTTGCCCAGTCCTGGACTGTGTATCAAACAACTCGAGAACCAAGGAGATCTCTAAAATCCAGAGGACATCATTCCAGCACCAGATAAGATTAATATTATTTGGACCTGCACCCAAAAGTGAGTCTGCTTTTCTCACAAAATGATTCTATGGAGGTTTTCTGCTTCCCTAAGAGACCACAAAAATCAAATTATTTTTTCTTCAAGTAGTACTCGTACTCAGCCCGTTAGGATCCTGATAAGCAGTAAGTTTATACTACAGAAGTGAAAACCCTTTTTTTAGTATTGTTTGGGAAATAAAGATCCATGGAATTCAAGTACTTTCCCAGTATTAGGGATCAGTTAATGAAAATAAATTGGGTGACAGCAATAAGAATGGATTTGAAATGGGAAGTAGTTGCAACCCTGACTGGTCCCAGTTAATGACACAAAATCTCTCCCTTATTTGTTTGAGTAAGGAGACCGAGTCGTGGACGTGCCATTCATGTGTGCACAAAGGAGGAAGAAGGCATTCTAAAACTCTTCTTCTGGCTTAACAAAGAAACCTCACAAGTATTTAATTACCTTTCAAAAAATAGAGATGTCAGTTTTAATACAATTACTAGGGAAGCAAATTATCAAGATAACCAGTTAAAACTGCAGACTGTTGGAGGTTGTAGGGAGCTTTTCAGAGGACACAGCAAGGACCTCCTCAAGTCTGGCTTTCTTTAAAAGACTCCTTTGTACAAATATTTTTCAAAGAGAGTTTTATAATAACAAGAAAACAGTACAGGATTAAACATTTTTACAAGTGCTCCAAACTCAGCAGGAAAGGAGGACTGGTACTTTTGTGCACGTGCTAGATCCAACCCTTCATCAGAAACACCTCCGCGCTGCGGAGCCTGGCTGCTTCTCTGTAAGGGGACAAAGAGCAGCTCCTCCTCTTTGCTTTTTGGAGAACTTTCAGGGGCAGTTAGAAAAGGGCAAAGCCTAAATCTACTAAAGAAAAGCATGTTTGTTAGAATCTTTGGTGGCAATTGATAGAGACCCAAATGAGCTACATGAAGGGGGAAAAAGGAATTTATTATGAGGAATGAGGTTGTCTCACAGAACCCAAGGGCAAGAGATGCAGCAGGACCTGAGTAAATAACTGGAACGAGGGTCCTGAGCACCATCGGGAAATCAGGAGAGGCTCTCCATCCCAGGTCTCTGCTTCGCTCCAAGTCTCCACCCCTCTCTCTCCCTGCACAATGGCTGTCTCTGTTCTACAGGCCACAGGGCGGAAATACCCACCATGAACAACTCCCTTCCTAGGTTATATCTCCTCTTTCAAAACAGTCAAGATCTTAGGGCCTGATGCCACATCTCCAGGGAAGGAGTCATTGGCCCAGTCCCCAGGACGAGTGTCTGTCCCCAAGAGAGGGTAGGGTGTCACAGTTTAGGAAGACTATATCTTTATATGGATTGGGAAGACGTGACCCAAATTCCCAGAATATGGAGAAAGAGGGCAGTTCCCAGGAAGCTGGAGGACTGGGCATACCAGATATTCTTTGGATGCCTCTCCAACTCATAGGCAAATTCTTGCAAAATGGTTCTACCCCGGGTGATTGCATTTATTCCTTTTATAGGTAAAAGTACCCTATTGCATTGGAAATACAATGTACTCTGTATCAATACACTTCAGGCTTATTATCAGTGCCTACTTGTGGTGGTTGGTGTTTTCAGGGCAGTATTGACAGCCCCATTCAAATAAATTGGTGTTCCCATTTCAACTGCTCCATTTGGAAGAGACAAGTTCATATACTAATGTGTAATTCTGACCCACATAAACTCTCCATAAAAAAAGCAAAAGTGTATTTTCAAGCTAATAAGCACTGTGAAGCAATGGCCTTATCTTGTTTTATGAGGAGAACCTATGGAGGGAACTGGAGGAGAACAGGCATTTTTCAATTTACCCAAGTTGGAATACAGATATTTGATTTTTACCAGAATGATCTATTTTCTTCTACCTATGTTATCATGGTAATCCGTTTTATTAATTTCACAAATATAAAATAAAAGCCATTTAGGAAACATTCAGTAAAAAAATGCTGTTGTCTATGCTTTCCATCTCTGGGAGAGTTTGGAATTTCTACCAGAATATAGAGAATTGGAGGTTTTGTTTACTCAAGAAAATACCTGTTCATTTATTCAATCAACAAATATCTACTAAGTTCTTGCTATTGCTTGGCGCTTGGCATGCAGTGACCAACAAAACAGACAAACTCCTTCCCCCTCCAGAGATTACATTCTGGTGGGAGAGACAGCCAAAAAACAAGTAAATACAAAAAAAAAAAAGAAGTAAATACATAAAATTATATCAGGTGGTGATAAGCAATATAAGGGAATATAAAAGCAGTAGAAAGGGAGGGAGTAAAAGACTGCTAGTTTAAGTAGAGCAAATGGCCAAGGAAGCCTCTTTGAAAAGGTGATACTTGACAAAAATCTAAAGGAAATTAAGGGAGTAAGCCAGGCGAATATTTGGGAGACAATGGGTTTTGTAGCTCTAAGTTTTGGTTGGTTCCCAAACAGGCTCCAACAAGCTTCTTAAAGTCATCAAGTGAATCTTCCTACAGGGCACCCCTGGTTTAGGCAGTGAACACACTGGTTCCTATGCCCTTCATCGGCCCTGCCACTGCAGGCTCTGGTGCTGCCCTCATGATTATTCTCTTGCTCGCCTTCAGCCACAAAACACCAACGACGATGCTGAGTGCCTCAGTTCTTTGTAAGAGTTTTTGGAGAATGCCACAACTCCTTCAGCCAACCTAGATGGCTATCCTAAGAGTGGCTGGGGTGGGGGATGTGTATGTGTAGGCAGGGACTTTTATTCTCATCCGCATATCTCTGTCAGCTGGCCAGACAAGCCGCACAAATAAATACGCAATCTAAGTTATAGTGTATTGTATGCAAGCAACTTCAAAATAAGTCCCTAAAGTGAATCACCCACCCCCCAATCTCCTCAAACACACACACATACACAAAAGAGAATGCTGCTCCCAATGCGCCCAAATGGAAATTCTGGTACCAATGCTGGCTGGCCTCATATGGTTACAGCTCATTTAGCTCTCACTGGTTAGCATTCCCTACTGAGTTCATAGTTCCCATGCTGTTGCAAGCTGGGTTCCCTAGAGCCGACTCTGAGACTGAGTTAATGTGCGTGATGTTCATGAAGGAGTTTCTTGTGATTAGCACCTGTGGAAGGGAAGGGAAGGGAAGAAAAGGGAAGGGAAGAGAGCAAGCGTGGACAGAGGGAGAAGTTGAGCTGTGATGCTGTCCCAGTGACCGCCTTGCTGAAGCCACAGGGAGCTCTAGAGCGAATGGCCCTTCAGAGCTGTCCAGGTTGGGCCAAGATGGCTGGCCCTTTATGCTACCACATTGATGGTTGTTTTCAGGAAGCTCAGGCCACATAAAAAGGCCATGTGTACATGTTCTGGCCAAAAGTCCCTGCTGAGGTCCCAACCAATAGCCCACATTCTCCTGTGCACACGTGGATGAGGAAGCCTCAAGATGACTCCAGCCTCAGCCACAGTCTGACTGAACCACGGGAGCCGAGCCCAGTCAGCACCCAGAACATGAGAGAAGATAATAAAAATAGGCGGTTCTGTGCTTTGTTTTATTACACAGCTGTAGATAACTGGAACACTGAAGCATCCCCACAAGGAACTGAGGCACATTTATCTCAACATTTGCTAGTCAGAAGCACTAGGGCCGGCCCGAGGCTTAGCGGTTAAGTGCGCGCGCTCTGCTGCTGGCGGCCCGGGTTCAGATCCCGGGTGCGCACCGACGCACCGCTTCTCCAGCCATGCTGAGGCGGTGTCCCACATACAGCAACCAGAAGGATGTGCAGCTATGACATACAACTATCCACTGGGGCTTTGGGGGAAAAAATAAATAAATAAAATTAAAAAAAAAAAAAAGAAGCACTTACTATTGTCTTCAGATCTAACCACTGTCCCAAAGTTTCCTTCACAATTTCTCTCGAGAGACTTTTACATCCTCCAAATAAGATCCTAAGACCTACCTTTAACCTTCCTGAGGCAGACAAGCAGGTAATTTTTCTGTGGTAAGTGGATGTAGATTATGACCCTGAGGACACCAAAGGAACAACCTATTTTCTATTGAGAGCATCTGCACTACACTACAAAGCCAGGTAGCCGCATCCAGTAGAACATTGTAGGTTATTGCTTTGCCTTTTATCTACTCATATTTACTAGTTCATTCTACGACTTTGCTACAATAAGTAAAACGTTAATTACTTTAAAGGAAAAAAGTCAATAGTGAAAGAAAAAATTTTTCTTTGAGTTGATGGAAGCCATTGAAGGATTTAACCAGGAAAATAACATGTTCCAATTTACATTTTAAACACAATACTGTTTCTGTTGTGTGGAGACTAGAAGGAAGAAGACAAGTTGGGAGGCTACGGCCCTCAGCCCGAGGAAACATAACAGACGAGTCAGCAGGATCTGATGATGAGATTAGATATGGAAGGCAAGAAAATGAAACTATCAAGGAAGATTTCCAGGTTTCTGGGATGAGCAACTGGAAGGAAAGGCTAAAAGAGTGGAATTGGAGGAGTGGGAAAGATCAAATTTCAGTTTTAGCCATGTTCAAATTCAGATGTTTCCATGAATGAAAATATCAGGGAAGAGCAGTGAGATAATGCTCTCTGGAACCCAAAGAGAGGTGTGGGCTGGATGGAAAAAAAAAAAAAGTACCATCCAAGTTGTAAATGTGCTCCTGCATTTGTTGTTGTTTAATCACATGTGCTTTTTATTTCCTTTAGCATATTCAAAAACTATTGTTCAGTCTTGCAGAAATGATTTCCTGTCTGTCAAGTGGCCGTGCAATGTCTGCCACCTGGTGGACAGTCCTGAGAGTACTGTAAATCTGCCTTCTCGCACGGAGTAGACACTGACTGTCAAGTTCAGTAACAAATCTTTTTAATATCATTGTCTTACTAACAAACATTTACATCTTTATCTATATTTCTCATTAGAGAAAATTGATTTCCACGTTTAAACCTAAATCACATCAAAGTGTGCAGCATTGGAAAGGTTTACAAAAGGAAACTTTATTATAAAGTATTAAAACCAAACGTAAGTATAATTTCAAAAACTGGATTTTCTAGGAACTACATTGAGAAGATGTAGTCTTTTGGCTCTTTAACAGAAAATAAATTAATATTTATTTTTCCCAGGTCACAGCCAGCGGGTGATGGAGCTGGTCTGCACAGAACTGTGCGTGTCTCTTCCCAACTCTGTGCTCAGTGATTTCAGGTCGGTAGCTTGAAATTGGCCACAGTGGGAGTATTTATACTAAAGAAATCAACAAAGACTTCAAATCAGAGGGGTTTTTTTTTCCTCAGAAAGCCAGTTTACCAGCATAACATGCATATATCTCTTTTCTTTCTTGATTCCACCAATTTTTTTTAAAAAGTATTCCATAGAACACTTGTTAAGAATAAAAGAACAGTTTATTTTATTTCAACACACATTTCCAAATTTGGGAGACCATGGAATCTTTTAGAAAATGCTATTTGAGTTTTATATTTTTCTTTTCTTTTAGTTGGGGGATCCCAAGTGAATTTTTAGATCATTCACTATTAAAATTATAACATAAAAGTAATATGTCGGGGTCTTAGTAGAACCATTACCAGTCCTGGCATTTAGATTTCTTGTAACGATGATTGTTAGTGAATAGGTGTGATGAATGACTGTATAGCTCCAAGATTGGGGCCAGGATCTAAAAGCTCTATATACACATCAACGGAGGAATATGCGGTTTGAGACCTTCCTCATCTATTTTTAGAGAGATAGATTCAAGAGGTGTAAGCTCTTATTGTATTTGTCTGATAACTCAGAAATAGTCCCTCTGATTTTTTTTTTCTGTGTGTGAGGAAGATCAGCCCTGAGCTAACATCTGCCAATCCCCCCCACCTTTTTTTTTTTGCTGAGGAAGACTGGCCCTGGGCTAACATCTGTGCCCATCTTCCTCCACTTTATACGGGACGCCACCACCCTCTGATGTTTTTTGAGGGCAGTGTAATTAGGTACCTTTGCCTCTAGTTACCTTGCCTTAAAGAGGCCTAAACCATGAATGTGAGGGAATTCATTTTTTAAAGTCCAAATCTTCTGTTAATACATAAGGATAAGTCCTAGACATAAAGTTATTGGATCAGGGTCTTTATGTTCAGTTCTCCATCATGCCATATTCTAAAACAGGATTTTCAGATCTTGTGGGTTCCATAAACCCTCAGATCAAAGAAAATGCAGCTCTCTGCTTTCTGAAACAGAAATAAATAGGCCTGTTTCATCTCAGCTGAGGTTCAAAAAGGCAGAGAAATTCCATTCAGTGGAAGAATTCACAGGCTCTTCGATGAGCCTTCAGTGGTTAGAAGTGACAATGTTCTATAACTGGTGCCAGTGGATTGGGATGGGGATTCGAACAGAAGGGAGATTTGAGTCATATCACGTTAGGAGGCAAAGGAGGCAGCATTATTGGATATTAAGAGTAACAACTGGAAAAATTTTACTAATGTAATACATTCAGGTAGATTCAACTTTCACTTCCTTGAGGAAGGCTATTTTTGTATCTCCTACACTTAGCATAAAGCCTCAAAAGATATTTGTTCATCTTTTGCAAAGTTATACAGGTAAAAATGAATGCAATTATTTATTTAATGCCTGTTTTCCCCAGGAGACTGCAAGTTCTATTAGGTCAGGGATCATACCTCTCTTATAAATACTGTACCCTCAGGGCCTGGCATATAGTAGGTAATTCATAAATATTTATTGAATGAACAGATAGAATATAGATATTAGGTATGATATATAGATACTGGATCCAATACAGGTCCATTTAAATTTGTTTTGCAGGTATTTTGGCTTACCCAGAATGCCATTCTGTTTTTTATAGGTGATCATATAAATAAGATTGGGAGGCCTTATTCAACCACCTCCTGATATAGAGGGATCTGATGTTGTAAGGGTCTGAATTTAATATAGTAAGGAAATTTCCCTAGTTTCTAGGATTCTTCTCAACACTAATTGAGAGAAGAACTGTTCACCTGTACTGTTTTGGGGTTACTCCTCTTCTCCTTTAGAGAATCTGAGGTCAGCGGTTCTCCTGAGTCACTCGGTCAATATGCTTTCCTCCCCTTGCACAGAATGAAGGAGCCTGAAATAAAGGCACAAGAACGTGTCTTAGGCAAGGTTATGTGTCTTTACTTCTGAATAATTTCTTCCCTTCCTAATAACCAAATGTTTCTTAAATAGGTTATAGTCAAAGTTTATAATCTTCCTGGTCGACATTCCCTATCATCGGAACTTTGAAGGTCTAGTTAACATTATCTCCTTCCAGTTTCCCTTCATGCTGTTGGCAGACAGGTCTCCTTTGTGTGACACGACCATGTCATATTTTTGCTTTCCTTCATGGCTGATAAATCTTCAAAGCTCTTTTTCACTTATACAAATGCTATCAGTTCTAGAAACTCCACCTCATGTCTGAGACATTCCATGAGGCTTTCTTTGAAAACTCTGTCACATTAAACAACTGGTCTATCTTTGCAATGCAAAATGTCACCCATTCAACCCTGTGGAGAAAGGGATTAACAGTAGTGTCCTCAGCTACTGCTTGAGGGAATTTCAATGGTTTGACACAAAAAGTATCATGTCTTTACTTATGTGACATCCGTGCTCAGTTTGGACTCGAAGCAAGAAGAACTTTCCTATCAGAAAGACTTTCTCTCATCATCACAGCTCAATGGCCAGAGGAATACACGATCAATTTCTACAGGGAGAGTGCAACCAGGACATTCAGGTTAGAGAGACCGAACTGCAGACTTATCCAGTCACTCTCAGCTTCAACAAGTAAAAATTCTTATGTACCAGTACAATGAGAATGGTAACAATTTATTCCTTGGGATTTTCTTTGTAACATATAGAGTAAATGAAATGAGATGTGTGGAAATATTTTGTAAAATGCAAGAGAAGTGCTCACTGAGCACTCAGCAGGGGCCAGGCGGCGCATGTAGAGGACTGGTACAGATGTGTCTTTCTTGGATCTCTGCTCATTGCACTCCATGGGAGCATCCAACCGTACGTATCGTGAACTTCTGAGGCTCATCATCCTCCCTCTCCCCTCGTTTAGATGAAGACCTCCACACTTGAATGCTCAGGCTTGCTATTAACCGCATTCTCTGCTGTCTGTCTCAATTTAAAGTGGTTTCCAAGGAACTTACCTAGCTCTTTATTTTTAAGTGATTTTACTATAGCTACATTTTAAGACTGTTAAATATGCTTTTCTTAAGTTATGGTTTTCAAATTAAATTAGTTTTTTACTTAATATCTCTCTCAGTCTTAAATAAGGGATGGGAATTGTCATTCCAATGGGGAAAGTAGTTGCCCCAAGAAGGAGAGCCCCTCCATGGAAAGACAGTCTCTTCAATAAATGGCACTGGGAAAATTGGATATTGAAATGTAAATTTCAATAGACCCCTATCTAACTCTTGTGCACTGTTGGTGCGATTGTAAACAGCCACTATAGAAAACAGTGTGGAGGATCCTCAAAAAATTAAAAATAGAAATACCATATGATCCAGCAATTCCACTTCTGGGTATTTATCCAAAGGAAATGAAAACACTAACTTGAAAAGATATCTGTAGCTCCATGTTCATAGCAGCATTATTTACAATAGCCAAGCCATGGAAATAACCTAAGTGTCCAGCGACAGATGAATGGATAAAGAAGTTGTGGTGTATACATACAATAGAATATTATTCAGCCATAAAAATTGAGGGAATCCTGCCATTTGTGACCACATGGAGAGATCTTAAGGGCATTATGCTAAGTGAAATAAGTCAGACAGAGAAAGACATATACTGTATGATCTCACTTATATGTGGAATCTGAAAAACAAAGAACTCATAGAAGAGATCAGACTTGTCGTTACCAGAGGTGGGGAAGGAGAGGGAGGGGGAATTGAAGAAAGGTGGTCAAAAGGTTCAAACTTCCAGTTACAAGATAAATAAGTACTGAGGATGTAATGTACAGCATGATGACTAGAGTTAACACTGCTGTGTGCTATATACGAAAGTTAAGACAGTAAATCCTAAGAATTCTCATGACAAGGAAATATAATTTTTTTCTTTTTTTGCTTTCTTTTTTTATTGTGTCTATATGAGACGATGGATGGAACTAATCTTATTGCAGTAATCATTTCACAATATATGCAAGTCAAACCATGATGTTGTACACCTTAAACGTATACAATGATGTATGTCACTTGTGTCTCAGTAAAAGCAGAAGAAAAAAAAGAAGAGGGAGAGCTCCTGAGCACAAGACTTTCCTGAGAGACATCGAATGGATCTCTGGATACAAGCATATAGTAAAGACCAATAGTCCATGCTGGAAGGCACTATCTCCTCTTCATGCTGTGAAAAGGAAAAGGGAGGAAGGCAAGTAGATACTCTAGCCGGAAAGAGTAGAGGAAACAAGGACTTTCAAACTACGTAGAACCTGGTTTCAAATTTCATTCCACTATTTCCTGTTTGACCTTGGGAAAGTTACTCAACCTCTTTGCGTCTGGATTTCTCTTACAAAAATCCAGATAATAACATCTAAGGGCCGTTGTGAGGATTGACGTAAAATTTAGTGTACGAAATAACACATACAAACCATTCGGTAAATATATATCACTTTACAAGAGCTGTCTTTGTGATGTACGGACCACATAAAATCTACAGATCCCTGCTAGATTTGTCTAAAGAGAAGCTCTACAGAAAATTAAAATACGGACAGCATTTTTCATTTTGCCCTTTACATTTACATGCTCTTTATATCTCTGCATTGCAAAGAGACAATATAAAGCCAGTCCGGCTATAACCACAACCGTCTAATATTTGTTAGGCTCCAGTTCTTGTAAGTGCTATAAAATTAGTTCTCCCTTGAGTAAAGCCACTTCTGTGCCTAACAGGTAGAGAACGGAACTCATCATCTTGCTTCGCACCACAAACTGTTCCTTTTTCTGACTTCCTGATTTCTTTGAATAGCATCACCCTTCTCCCAGTAACTCATGCTTGAACCTCTAATCATTTTTGACAACCACTTCTCCCTCTCAACCACCTACTGGTCTTACTTCCTCATTGTTCTCACAATCTATCTTCACCCCCCTCCATTTCTAGGGCCACCACCCTCCTTCAGGCTCCAACCTGGTTTTCTTGCCTCAAGTCTTTTTTCTCCACCAAATTCTTTTCATCTATTGTAGCCAAATAAATCTTAAGCAAATGATGCTTTTATTATTGAGCCTATTTCACTCCATGACCTCTGCCTCTTCTGAAACTTCTCAGTAGCTTCCCATTGCTGACCTAATGCACCAGGCATTCCACATCTTCCCCGAGACGACCCTGTACTGCCTGCCTGGCCTTGTCTTTAATTTCTCTGCTATCCAGCTCATCCTTGCTTTTCCCCAAACAATCCCCCTGCTTTTTTACCTCCTTAAGTCTATTATTATTTCTTGTACTTTGAAAAGCCTACACTCTCATTTCACCTGTCCAAATCATGCCACCCTTTAAGGCCAAAAGCAAATGCCATCTCTCTAGCAAAAGAAATAGTAGATTTGCAGGAAATTCATTTTTACATCAGTAAATTTATTTAATTCATTGATTAAATCAATCGATCAATCAATGTATGAATGAAAAATAATTCTATGCTGAAGGGTTAGAGTTGCCAGGGTTGATTCCTGGCAACAAGATGAAGAATTAAAATGAAATCATTAGAAGATTAGCGTGGGGTTTAATTAGGTAGATAAAAATAGAGGCGAGGAATCTTTACTTTGGCAAGAAGAATGGAGGTTTGGGAATGGGGAACTGAGCTAGAACAAGAACAGAATATGATGGGTCATGACTATCGGCAAGCAGAAAATGTCAATGAGAGAGCAGTTAGGCCAGGATTGGTTATAACAGCACAGACTCTTCTCAGAAGGGCAAATTGTGTGAAAAATGGATTGCTACCACTTAGGACTTAAGTTTGCTCTTACCCTAAGCTAAATGTGGTCTGCGGACCCCATGGAGTCCCTGAGAACCTTTCAGGTATCTGCAAGGTCAAAACTATTCTCACAATAATACTAAGACATTATTTGCCTCTCTCACCATGTTGACATTTGTCCTATGATACAAAAGCAATGGTGGGTAAAGTTGCTCGTATCTTAGAAATCCAGGCAGTGATACAAAGCTGTACTAGTAGTCATTGTATCCTTCATTCCTAGATACAGAAAAAAAAGAGAGTTTCATTTAAGAATATGCTTCATAAAATAGTAATAATTATTAATTTTATTAAATATGAACCGTTGATTACATGTCTTTTAAAAACTCTGTGAGGGGCCGGCCCGGTGGCGCAAGCAGTTAAGTGTGTGCGCTCTGCTGCGGCAGCCCAGGGTTTGCCGGTTCGGATCCCGGGCGCGCACCAACGCACCGCTTGTCAAGCCATGCTGTGGTGGCGTCCCATATAAAGTGGAGGAAGATGGGCATGGATGTTAGCCCAGGGCCGGTCTTCCTCAGCAAAAAAAAAAAAGAGGACGATTGGCAGATGTTAGCTCAGGGCTGATCTTCCTCACACACACACACACACACACACACACAAATAATAATAATAAATAAAAATTCTGTGAGATAAAATGCATAAAGCACTCCTGCTACATACAAGCACAGTGGTTGTCTCAAGCAAGGATTTTTGTGATTGAGTTGTGAGTTGAACAAGCCACTTTTATGTGGAACACCATTTTTACCTGAAAGAATGACAGACAGACAAATTATAATTATTCAGACTTGGGCATCAGGCAGACATTGTCTCTACACTTAGTGAAGTAAGTCTATCACTAACAAAAACAACTTCAGCATTTGTTGTTAAGGATAAAATTTGAGCTTTCAAGAAAAATTTAGAATTTTGGAGAACTTGTATCCATCCCTGTGAGTTTGGCAATTTCCTAATTCCTAAGGACTTTTCTGATGAGATCAGTGATGATATTAATGAATGTGTGTTTTTGATATTTCAAAATGAAAACTGCCAGCATTTGGAAGATCTGCATAACTCAGTGAACCATTATATTCCAATTGACCAATGCACGATGTAACAAAATAGTGCATGGGTAAAAGATCCATTCAAAGTTCAAGACACACCATACTACACCAAATGGATTTAATGTCACAGTATAAAATGTCCATTCATATGGTTTCAGATTCCACATTGCTACTAACTTTTAAGAAACTATCACTTGTAGGGTTTGGTGGTGTGATATCAAAGAAGAATATTCACAATTATCTTTTTAAAAAAACTATTAAAATGATCTATCCTCTTCCAATTACATATGTGTGTGAGGCTGGACTTTCTTCACTTATTTCAACCAAAACAACATATTTGAACAGATTGAATATAGAATTAAATGT
Source organism: Ceratotherium simum simum (assembly GCF_057802395.1). NCBI lineage: Eukaryota > Metazoa > Chordata > Mammalia > Perissodactyla > Rhinocerotidae > Ceratotherium > Ceratotherium simum. The sequence continues at coordinate 43,163,733 of NC_141924.1, forward strand.
AAGAATCAAGCTGTCCTCTATTAAGCCAGACATTAAGAGAGTGTAAAAGTGTAAAGCCAATACCACTCTTCTCACTAAATTATTTTGGAAAATATAGTTAATTTTCATGAAATATATGTTATTGATGTTAAAATATAATGGGATTATTATTGTAATTTTTAAAGGAATCAGTAAACTTTTAAAAAATTATCAGTTTTAATTTCTAATATGGTAAATATCAACAAATATAATCCACATAAACAAAAGCTCTTTGGAATTCTCCATAATTTTTAAAACTGTAAATGGATCCTGAGACCAAACATTTAAGATCTGCTGCATTTGACAGCCCCACCCCAGGGCAGCCTTCTTAGGTCTATTGGGAAACAGAGGTTAGGGAATGGGTAGCTCCCCTGTGCAAGTGGTTATGTTTCCTTCATCTAGAAATTGTTCAAATCTCTCTTGGGTTGAAGTGGCAGAGAATCTGAGAGTCAGATAAAGTTAGGATTATTATCTACATCACCTGGTTTATTGATGTCTGATCTAAAAACTTTAGCTTTATTTGGTTAGAGTTCTGATGCCCTCACCTCATGGTAGTGTCTAGAAGACAGACTGGGGCCTAGGCTTAATGGCAATAGAACCCCTAGACTGGTTGCAACGTGTGGATTTGAGTGCTGAGGTCCTAGGATTGTTCTTCTGAGTCATACTGTTTCTAATTAACAACAATACAATGATCTTCACTAGTTAGGTGATCAGGTGGTCTAAACTAACACTCTATATCATTCACTAGAATGGGAGTGGAGAGTCATTAGCCTATTTGCTCTCATATCCATCATTCCCAGCCCTTCCCTCACTCTACTCTGAATTGCAGGACATGATTATGTTAATCTATATTTCCCAGTATCCCTTGGCCAATGGGCTTCTGGTTACGTTCAGTCAATAGAAGGCGCTGGTGGGAGTCTGGAGGGGAGAATGAGGGGAAAAGCATCCTACTACTAAGAAAGAGGCACAGTGAACCATCATATGCAACACTTGGGATTACTTGGAAGGCTGCCAGTTTTGAGTGAAATCAGAAAAAGGAATAGTTCCTGGGTGCAATTATGTTTCACCTATGGACTTGTGAAACTAAGGAAACAAGTTATCTGCCTCCATCATATCCAACATTCAATGGTGGGACAGATGTGGTATGACAGATGCAGACTTTCCAGTTGGAAAAGGGGGAACGTGGAAGATAAAAAGGAGTCCCTGCTCCATAGCAGTTTTGAAATACAACTGGGTGAATGTTATGAGTTCCTTGATTCGGTTCTTTGGCTTGGGAATAATCCTCTACGGCTCTTGGCTCCACCCCCTTGGTTCTTGATTCAGCCCCCTGAATCATCCTTCCTTTTTCATGGAAGGTAGCAAGTCTTCTACAGATGAGTAGTTTTATCAGCCTACTTCCTGCCAGTAAAATTTGGAGGGTCTGACAGCCTCCTTTTGTTTTGTACTCTCTCTGTCCTCTCATTCCAAGCTGGCATTGTTTCTGTTGAAATACATTTCTCAAGAACTTCATGGGTCTTCATGTATTTCAGTGGGGTTCACACCTTTAGACAAAACCCACACAATCCACAGATTGTTTTAAAATAATCCCACCTCTATCTTTGGCTCCTGCTGAAAGCCTAAGGCTGAGGAATAGCACCTTTAAACCCCTTGGAAGCCCAGTGGTTTGATTGAGAGGATCTAAGGCACACCCTAAATCTCTTGAAGTGGCCCTTTGCATGACTAAACACCCTGACCTTCTGATCTCTTTGAGGTTTTAACAAAATGTTGTACAGTTACTCACTGGTCATTTTCTCTAGAGTAGACTTTTTTGACAGTGTTCAGAAGCCATCTCCTAGCAGTAGTGTTTGTTACCACCTGGGGAGGATGAAGATTTTCAAAATCATCAAGTCCTGATCCCTTTTTGTTCAACAGTTCTTTCCTTAAATTGTCTCTCTTTCTTGCATTTTACTATAAGTAGCAAGAGTCAACCAGTTGTCACCTTCAACACCTTGCTTGGAAATCTCCTTAACTATATCAACAAGTTCATCACTTACAAATTCTGCTTCAACATAACGGCAAGAGACAATTTCACTAAGTCTTCTGCCAATAGATAACAAAGATTCCCCTTCCTCTAGTTTCCAATAACATATTCCTCACTTCCTTCTGAGCCTTTAATAGCAGTATCCTCAGTGTCCATATTTCTACTGATAATCTGGGCATAGTGATTTAGGCTTTCTCCAGCATGCTCTTCAACATTTTTCCAGCCTCCACCTACTGCTCAGTTCCAAAACCACAGACACATTTTTAGGCATTTGTTACAACAGCACCCCACTTCTAGGTACCAAAATCTGTATCAGTTTTCTATTTCTTTGTAACAAATCCCATAAACTGAGCAGCTGAAAACAACACACATTTATTATCTTTTTCTATGGGTCAAGAGTCCAGGCACAGCTTTTTGGGGGTTTCCACTTGTGGGTCTCTCCAGGCTACATAGAATGTGTTGGCTGGGCTGTGTTCCCATCTGGAGGCTTGATTGAGGAAGAATCTGCTTCCAAACTCTCTCAGGTTCTGTGCACAATTAGCTTCTTTGGAATTGTAGGACTGAGAGCATCAGAGGTTTTTTGCTAGCTGTCAGCCAGAGGTTGTCCTCACCTTCTAGAGGCCATCTGAATTCCTAGCCACATGGTCCTCTCCATAGGCAGTTCACAACATAGCAGCTTTCTTCTTCAAAGCCAGCAGGAAAGTGAAAAAGAGTAAGTCTGCCAGCAAGATGGATTCTTACATAATGTAACATAACGGTGGGAGTGATGTATTCTACCACATCTGCCATATAATGTAATGTAATTATGAGAGTAACATCTTATCACCTTTGCCGTATTCTATTGGTTGGAAGCAATTCACAGGCTCCACCTACATTCAGGAGTAGGAGCTTAAAGAAGGGCATTAATACTAGAAGGCAGGGATCATTGGGAGTTACCTTAGAGTCTATCTGCTACATTGAACAATGGGTGATGGAAGCTAGTGGATAAGTGTTCTCCTTTCTTTCACTCCGGCGGACAATTCTAGATGAATTGTAGACAACTATTCGAACATCCAGAGAAATGAGCCCTAGTTTCCTACAACAATGTCTAGATTGATAATGTACTCTTGAGTTGGCTTTCCTTCCTTCCATGTTTTCGTTTCGCAGTCCTCCACTCTTATTCACTGGAATCTCTTCCCAAAATCAACTACCTTCACATAAGTTATTTTCTCAGACTCTAATTTCTGGGAGGAAGCCAGGTTAAGATAGAAGGAGTGAATAAACCCGTATAAACATTACAAAATAGGAGGAATGTTAAGTAGAAGGTTCTTTTCCCCATAGAAGAATTACAACCCCCTCTCTACCCCCCATATAATTTCTCTGGACTATCTGTAGTGAAGCAATGCTAAAACTTCATGGAAGAAAGCACATGAAAGGATTCCAAGATATAGTATCTTAACTCTTTCCTCCATAAAGCCAGAACTTGCTCTGGGCACTAGATTGGGCTAGGCTGGCAAGTGGAACTCAATTAGTTTCTATTGTAGAGAGAGAACATTATCAAGTATGAACCTGGCAGAGCTTGACAGCTCAAAAAGAGCAACAGAAGTATTTGACTATAAAGGAGAAAACTATTAAAAAACATTTATCACAAGAAAGCCCCAGTTTCTTTAGTTATCTCTGTTTTCATGGTGCCTGTCATATCAAGTGGTGACTACATTCACCTTACTCTGGTACAGTGAATATCATGCACTCCACTGTGGCCACGTTATTCATCAAATTGTAAAGGTGAAACAAGATGACTGTCAGGTCATATGTTTGAGGCCAGGGCCAGAGATGGAATTACAAAGAAAGGAAAAGCATGACACTTGGGGAAAGAGTTATGAGGAAGGACAACCAATGGAGTGCTTAAGAAAAGGACTTAAGTCAGAGTCATCTGGACAGCTTGTCTAGCACAGTGAACTACAATTCTCACATAAGACTTCCAAAATGATTGCTTTAAGATTACACTGGTTGCGTGGTCAGAGTTCTCATTTACTTTTCTTACAATTGACCTGGCGCTCTTTGAAATGTCTTAAGAGAGGTGGCTACAATTAGCTGAGAGTATTCGATGTACAGGCCCAGCACTGGGCTAATTGCTTTGCATGCAATTTCACAACATCTTTATGAGGATAGATGCTATTACTACCCTTTCCCCTAAGTATGGGGAAACTGTTAACCTCAGTTAGGGTGTTGAGTAACTTTCCCAAGGTCACACAGCTGGTAAATGACAGAGCCAAGACTCAAGCTCATGTCTGCTGACACTAAGGTTAAGGCTTTTAAGCATTGCATCACACTGCTGCCTCAGGCTTCAAAATAGGAAATCTAAAAATAATTTTTAATATTTACAAGGAATTTAAGTTTTTAGATATCTCATTTTAGTCTCAAACTAGTGAGCTTAAAATTTCTGTTCTTGGGGCCGGTCCCATGGCATAGTGGTTAAGTGCACACGCTTCGCTGCTGGTGGCCTGGGTTCGGATCCCGGGCGCGCACCGACACACCGCTTGTCAGGCCATGCTGTGGCAACGTCCCATATAAAGTGGAGGAAGATGGGCACAGATGTTAGCCCAGGGCCAGTCTTCCTCAGCAAAAAGAGGAGGATTGGCGTGGATGTTAGCTCAGGGCTGATCTTCCTCTCACACACACACACTAAATAAATAAATATTTAAAAAAAATAAAATAATAAAAAAATAAAATTTCTGTTCTTCTCTGGAAAATGCAAACTAATCTACGGTAACAGAAAGCGCATCAGAGGGCTGGGAGAGAGAGGAGGGAGGAAATACAAAGTGGCAAGAGATAACATTTGGGAGTGATAAATATGTTCACTATCTTGATTGCAGTGATAGTTTCATGGTTGTATACATATTTCACATCAAATTGTACTTTAAATATGTACAGTTTATTGCATGTCAATTATACTTTATATTACAGATGAGGAAGTAGATATCCAAGATGTTCAAGTGTCTTGTCCAAGATTAGCCAGAGATGTGGTAGTGGAGACAGGATAAAAACACAGTTTTTAAGATTCTTGAACAAGTACTTTTTTCCCTCTCTCAATTTGATAAGTTATTCCCATATTGTCTCAAACAGGATTTGAAGAGATATGCAATATGACATGTGTGTTATAGAAAGAAGAGGATTGTGTTTAAGAACTCTGAATTAACTTACATATCTCAGTTGAGCACTGGAAATTCATTTGATGAGAAAGTTCAATTCATCTCTTTAGAAGTTTGTCATCTTATGCAATCTACTGAGAAATATATATTTTGAGGAATTCTATAATTGTGTGACCAGCAGGGGGCAACTAAATACTTCATAAACAGCATCTTGTACAGGATAACAAATTAAAATTGGAGACTGTTAGCATTCTCAGTTGTGTAGGACTGAATTCCTTTTAAAATGATAATTAACACCTAGCCACACGTTCTCACAACATTGAATTTGTAAAGCTAATTAGAACACTCTCCTAAGAAGACAGATTATAAAACCACATTCTACGGCCTATATGTGGCAGGTTGTTTTGGTTGTGTTTTCACTCTATAAGATTCCTTGCAAAAATCTATGTATTTTATAATCAATAAGTTTTTTTAAACCTCTTGTATTATAGAAAATATAATAAACATTGACTTATTTCTGTACGTTATTCTAAGATTGTGCTCTTTCACTTGACATTCTAAGATCAAAGTAAATAGAGTTTGCATAGGATCTTGTTCTTAAACTAAAATTTAATAAACTATCATTTCCTAACCTTCTTTTATAGAGACTAATTTTAAGGTTGTTGTATTAGTCATGGTTCTCCAGAGAAACAGAACCAACTGTATGTGTGTGTGTGTATATATATATATGGGGGGGGGCGGGAAATGGATAGATATTTATTTATTTTAAGGAATTGGCTCATGCAATTGTGGAGACTCAGGGGAGAGTTGTAATTCAAGTCCAAATGCAGTATACTGGCAGAATCCCTTCTTGCTTGGAGGAGGTCAGTCTTTGTTCTATTCAGGCCTTCAACTGATTGGATGAGGCTCACCCTCATTATGGAGGGCAATATACTTTCCTCAAAGTCCACCAATATAAATGTTAATCTCATTCAAAAATACCTTCACAGAAACATGCAGGGTAAAGTCTGACAAAATATCTGGGTACTGTGACCCAGCCAGTTGATGCATAAAATTAACACCATCACAGTTGTCCTACTTGTTTATTTCACAGTCTCAAAATTGGAAGAGATCTGTATAGTCAAATTGTCCAACCTTCCTCCAGATGCAACTGCAATGCCTGGGAAAAAGAAAGCATTCAGTCATGTATGCTGATTTGAATTGAACTGAGTTGAAACGAATGGAATTAAATAGCTCTAGAGGGGACTAGGCTCTGCTAGGCCTCCAGTGTGGAGTTTGGGGGCAATACAGGAAAGAGGTTGAGCACCAGCTCGGGAGTCAGATTACCCAGGTTCACAGAATGGCTCCTCTGCTTACTTTTTAGGTAACCTGGGATGAGTTACCTGTCTTTGCTAAGCCTCCATTTCCTCACCTATACAAGAGAACAGTAATAATAGCTATTCATGACACATTGCTAGTGTTAATCAACATTCAGTTCTCTTTCCCTTCTGGGCACTCAGTGGGTTGACCGTATTTCTCAGCAACCCTACAATTGGATGGGGTCACGTGACTCAGTCTGGCCAATGTAATATTGTGGAACTGATATGTGTCAATTTCAGGATGATGCCATGAACTGCTGATGTGAAATTCCCCAGTCTTTCTCTCCCTACTGGGGCAATCATAGAAAAAGACTCATGCTAAGATGGTGGCACTACAAGGTTGAAAGAGCCTGGATTATCATGTCACCGTGTGGAGGACAGTTGCCTGCAGACAGAGCCAAATTTTTGGAGCAAGAAATAAATCTCTGTTCTGTTAAACCATTGACTTTTTTTTCCAACTGCAGCATAAGCTAGACTATTCTATTCTGTCTCACAGAGTTGTTTTGATGATTCAATCAGATATTATATAAGAATTGCCTCTTTGATAAGCAATAAGCACTCAAATGTTATAATTATTATGTTAAATGAATCATATCAGCTTTGAATATAAAACATTGTTCTGTTGTTGATTATTATAAAAATTCAAAACTCAGGCAGTCAAATTAGAGCACCAGGTAACTTTTATTTAAAGTATTCTAACTCTTCAAACTTCTCCTTGTAACACTGCCTAATACAGAGTAGGCATTCATGAATAAATGAACAAATTCCTATTTTGCTGATTCTCCGATAATTGGTGTCATTCTTTTCTGGGATCTTTTATTCTCTTATTGTCAGACTGGAAATATTTCATTTTCCATTTATTTTATTAGATCTAGGTTCTCATTAAACAACCACTTTTGGATAGGGTTGTCCTATCAATAATGGGGTTTCGGCAGTGATAGCTGCCCATATCTCAACTCGCTTCTGAATTCAGAACCAATTGATATGGAGCCAGACAGAAAAAGATAAAAAACCACTGTCTTACTGATAAAGCTGCTTGGACACTATGACTTCAATGTACAGCCATAACCAAGCTTTTCAATATTTCTCCCCAAGTCCAAATGGGAGATGACATACCAAAGAAAAGTTTGGGTCTGCAGGACAGATAAACTTAGGTGGAATCACTGCTTCACACTTGGTGAAGTCAACGGTAGAAAGAACGAGGGTTATGCTTCATGCCCACCTCTAGAAGGCAAGCATGGCCCTGATTCATGTGGGTTTAGTTTATTACACACAGTGAGGCACAGAACAGAACATAATCTGTTATGGGTAGGTAGATTTGAAAAATATGGCAAGAAAGGGGATAGGTCTTATTTTCTTCTCTCCAAATCACCAATTAAACAAGACACTCTCTTTCTTCTTGGGTAAGCTGTTGAAAAAATGGAAGTTACTCTTCCCTAAAGTTCTGAAAGAAGCATATTCCTATTTTAAGAGCCATATAAGGGAGCACCTAAATATATAAAGCAAATATTAACAGATCTAAAGGGAGAAATAGACAGCAATACAAATGATATTAAAGGACTTTAATACTCCACTTTCATCAGTGGATATATGATCTAGACAGAAAATCAATAAGGAGACATTGGCCTTAAATGACATGTTAGACCAGATGGAGATAACAGACAAATATAGAACATTCCATCCAAAAACAACAGAACACACATTCTTCTCAAGCACACATGGAACATTCTCCAGGAAAGATCATATAACAGGCCACAAAACAAGTCTTAATAAATTTAAGAAGATTGAAATCATATCAAGCATCTTTTCCAACCACAATGGTATGAAACTAGAAATCAATTACAGGAACAAAACTGGAAGATTCACAAATATGTGGAGAATAAACAACACGCTACTGAACAATCAATGGGTCAAAGAGGAAATAAAAAAACATCTTGAGACGAATGAAAATGGAAATAGAACATACTAAAACTTACGGGATGCAGCAAAAGCAGTTCTGAGAGGGAAGTTCATAGTGATAAATGCCTACATTAAGAAAAAACAAAGATCTCAAATAAACAACTTAATTTTACACCTCAAGGAACTAGAAAAAGAAGAGCAAACTAAGCCCAAAGTTAGTAGGAGGAAGGAAATAAAAAAGATCAAAGTGGAAATAAATGATATTGCAACTAAAAAGGTAATAGAAAAGATGAATGAAACAAACAGCTGTTCTTTTAAATTGAGATATAATTTACATATAACATTATATTAGTTTCAGATACACAACACAGTAATTCGATATTTGTATATATTGTGAAATGATCACCACAATAAGTCTGGTTAACATCCATCACCACACACAGTCACAAATTTTTTTTTTCTTATGATAAAAACTTTTAAGATTTACTCTAACAGCAACTTTCAAATGTACAATACAGTATTATTAACTATAGTTACCATTCTGTACATTACATCTCCAGGATTTATTTATTTTATAACTGGAAGCTTGTACCTTTTGACCACCCTTACCCACTTTGCTTGCCCCCACCACCCCTGCTTCTGGCAAGCACCAACCTGTTCTATTTATGAGTTCGGGTGTTTTTTATATTCTACATATAAGTGAGATCATAGAGTATTTGTCTTTCTCTGTCTGACTTATTTCACTTAGCATAATACCCTCAAGATCCATCTATGTTGTTGTAAATGGCAAGATTTCCTTCCTTCTTATGACTAAATAATATTCCTATATATTTATCCATCAATGGACACAGGTTGCTTCTGTGTCTTGGCTATTGTAGATAATGCTGCAATAAACATGTGAGCGCAGATATCCTTTCCAGTTTGTTTTCATTCCTTCAGATAAATACCCAGAAGTAGAATAGCTGGGTCATATGGTAGTTCTATTTTTCATTTTCGAGGAACCTTCATACTGTTTTCCACAGTGGCCACACCAATTTACATTCCCCCTAACAGTGCACAAGGGTTCCCTTTTCTCCACATCCTCACCAACTTGTTATTTCAACATCAAAACCTATCAATTATTTCTCCAAAACACAGCTCTATCCTAGTTTAGGCCACATTTAGCTCTTGCCTGGATGTTAGCACTAATCTGTATCTCTGCTTCCTCTTTTACCCTCCTCCAGCCCTCTGCAGAGAAGCTAGAGTGATCTTTTTCAAAGCAAATTTGGTCAGGTCACTTACCCACTAAAAACAATCCAGTGGTTTCCGATTAAAATCTAAAACTCTAACCATGCCATGTAACCTCCGACAGAATCTGGCCTCCATTTACTTCTTCAATTTGATTTCCAGCCAGGCCTTTTTTACTCACCACAGTATATATTCAGGTCCGAGCGTAATTTGACTCTCAGAAGGCACTTAATAACTATTGAAAAATTAATGCATAAATAGAGATGATAACTAAGTTTTAGACATATTTGGGGTGAACTGTCCAACTGGAGACTACAATCATTAGTGATTATATATATGATTATGTTGCTCAGAAGAGAGGACTAGCCTAGAGATAGACATTTGGTAGATTAAAAAGAATGAGAACACAAGGTCTATTTTCTCCTCCCTTTTCTAGGAAGAAGATGTAGAGAGAAAAGAGAAGAGGGCTGAATATGGACTCTGGAGGCAATTAAAGAAATAGAGAGCGGGGCTGGCCCAGTGGCACAAGCGGTTAAGGGCACGTGCTCCGCTGCAGCAGCCCGGGGATCGCCGGTTCAGATCCCGGGCGCGCACTGACGCACTGCTTGTCAGGCCATGCTGTGGCGGCGTCCCATATAAAGTGGAGGAAGATGGGCATGGATGTTAGCCCAGGGCCAGTCTTCCTTGGCAAAAAAAGAGGATTGGCAGATGTTAGCACAGGGCTGATCTTCCTCACCAAAAAAAAAAAAAAAGAAAAAGAAATAGGAGAAAGATAAACTTTCAAAGGAGACTGAGAAGGAATCAGAAAGGTAGGAGGAAAACTAAGAGATTATGACAACATAAAAACCAAAGAAGAGAATTTCTGTCCAAAGGCAAACATGAGACATACAAAGGAGTTGCCAGTTGGTGATAACTGCTAAGGTGAAAAGGCTAGGTGGGTCTAGTGCTAAGGTAGCCCTTATGAGCCATGGGTAAGATGCACAGGCAAAGGAAACCAGCCGGGAAAGAGAGGAAGAAGTAACCAGCTGGGCTGGTGCTCTGCCAGCCTCCATGCTGGAGTGTACAGTCTCGAGGTGAGGATGATTCAGAAGCTACATGTGGGCTCAGTAGCAAATAGTGATTTTTAAAAGTAATTTTTGTTATTATAAAAGCAGTGTATGCTTGGTAGAAAGTCAGAAACTGTATATAAGCAAAATAGGAAAATAAAGACAACCATATTCCCCATCCAGACATTACTACTGTTAACAGCTTATTGTATATCTTTCCATATCTTTATTTATCTCTATATATGTATATATATACAAATATGTCTTTTTTAACCAAAGTGGTATCATACTCAATGTGCAGTTTTGTAACCTATTTACTTTTTTTAAATTAACAGTCTCTACTTTTCTAAGTCAATACATTTTCTTCTTATCTAAAACCTGAATTCAGGTTTTCCCATTAATCTCCAACATATCTTTACTTTGAAAATTAGTAACTAAAAGTAAAGAATTATTATTTATTTTTACTTTCCTGTAGGAACTATACTTCAGGGTAACCAAATAGTTTCAAGTAATAAAAGCAAGTTCTAGTTTACTGAAGAAAGTCAAAATATAGAAGGAATGTTGGAATTAGAATTATTTTGCAATTCTTATTGAAATTATTGACTCACGTAAGGGTTTTCAACAGGTATTAAAGCATGAGGTGTACGTTTGAAGGAGAACTGAACATCTGTGTAGTATCAAAGTAATGCCATACAAATTATTTCCTAGTCACAAGTTTTTATAAGGATGAGACTGCCATATCATTAAATCAGTTATCAGTCTAGGCATCAATAATTGTGCATTAATGAAAGGCATGAAAGATGCTATATAAAGATATACAACATCACCTATAAGTATTCTAGCCCAAAATGTTTAACTTGAATCTATCAAGTCTTTACATCTAATATCTTTCAAAGAAAGATTTCAAAAAGCCATTTTTACATCTATCAAAAATCATAGATAAAATAAGATGTTCTGGGTTGCTAAGCAACACTGTGAAGGCAGAAGAATAAGAAAATGTATGCATTACTGTATTGTGCTTAGAGATAAATTTTGTTTTACTAGGATTCATTGTATTTAAGAAATAAGTTTGGTAAGAGAGGACTGGCTCAGAGTGTTAACTCCATGTATTGTAAGAGCAGTTCTGGTTGGAAGTCTTACTTGAGAGGAAAACACAGCTCTGAATTTGAGTCTATCTCCTGGTTGCTGAAAAGGTGGATTCATTCCCATGTCACATGTGAGACCCCAATATTTGAATTGGGGATTGTATAGATTCTTAAATAAATCTGCTTTCGTGGCCTGAGCTTATGCTCATCTGTGTATCTTCCATAATTCTCAGAATTATGCCAGTTGCTGCAAAAGCTACAGTATTAGTGGAGGTTGCTAGAATGTATAGTCTGTGTAATTTTCTTTCAACTGAGCAGAGTAAAAATACAGTTAGTAATATTGTGTGGAATGTCATATTCCCAAAAGGTAGCAATCATAATAGTTTATATTTTCTTGAGTTCTTTAATTCTTATAACAACACTGTAAAATAGATTGTTTTACCTCCACTTTACAGATGAGGAGAAGAGCCGTGGTGATGTCACACAGCTGGTAAATGCTAGGGCTAGGATGAGAACCGAGCGCTATCTGACTTGAGAGTTGGAGTTCATCCCTTCTACACTATACTACTTCAATGAATCAAATTTTTATTAGTGAACTTTGTAGTATTGATTGAAGAGATTTTGAGATTTTCTTTGGACCTAATACTAACTCATAACAGTTTCTGGATTATCACTGCTAACCTAATGGCAACATCTATGCATGAAGTGAAAGAACTTAGTTCTTGTCGAATATTAGCACTGAAGAAATAAAATATTAACAGAAAATTTTCGATTTTTTTTCCAGATAACAGTCGCTGCTGTTCAAAGCAAAGCCTAAACTTTTACTTGACATTTTTTGCCACTTTTTATGAATTTGACAGTTGTGTATTTGGAATCTGTTCAAATTCTATTTGTAGCTGAATCATGTGAACGCCAAGGAGATCAGTACATCTGCTTCTTAGCATCTCTAGAGTAATCTGTATTTGCAGAATGCTCTGTATAAATCTGAACATGTTAACATGCTCAATGAGATTTACCACAGGCCTTTCACAGAGGTTTAATAGAGGTTTGGAGCAAATAACAGGCAGCATGAATTTCTTTTGATTTGAATAATTTTACTAAAAAAAATCATAGACATGATAAGGAGGAAATGATTACTACATTTGGTTAAGGGTAGAAAATAATGAGTATTTGTTGTGGAGTACGTTCCCATGGACTCGGTCTACAGGTAGAGAAAAGAAAGTGACATATTTTGAAGGTGTTTGTTTTTTTCTAAAGCAATGACCCTGTTATAGTTTAGAGTATGTTTCTAAGAAATGAGATATTTAAAAAAAACCATAATCACATATCATTATCATACCTAAGACAATTAACAATAATTCCTTAATATCATGTAACGTCCAGTCAGTATTAAAATTTCCCTGATTGTCTCACTAATGTCTCTGCATAAAAGCGGTTTGTTTGAATCAGAATCTAAAAAAGACCCATATGTCGCATTTGGTTGATATGTCTGATGAGTCTATTTTAATCTATAACAGTGCCCTCCTTTTTTTTCTTTGCCTTTACTGTTTAATAAAGGTCATTTTTTTTAGAATTTTCCCTGTTCTTAGTTTAGGTAACTGTATTCATATGGTGTACTACTTTCATAATAATTTAAGGAAGGGGGGTTAGGATGCAAATGATGTGAGGTTCAAGACTGCTGGCTAACAGCAAAAGGAAGTCAGTGGGAAGTAATCAGCAATGTGGGACCACCAGGGGTGAAGTCTTTGGCCATCTCTGGAAAAGAGCTGACATTCAAAGATGAAGTCTTAAATAGAAGTGTGCCAACTCCAGGCCATTTCCAGGAGAGGGTAACAGGGATTAAGGGTTAAATGATTGGGGGAATGGGATTGGGAGTCTGCTCTCACCTGTGCATGGAAGAATACCAGGCATAAGTAAGACTCCCAGAGGAACTGACTGAAAACAACTAGGGAGAAGATCATCAGGACCCAGAACAGAGGGATGAACCTGAGAGGAATGCAGTGGATTGACATGATTGGAATGTAGGGGAGGTGCCTTCTTTCTCTACCTTGTCACCTCTGGACACCAGTGTTCTAGAGGGGTAAGACAGACACTAAAACCTAGGAGATCTGGCAGAGGCATCCAGGTAGGGCCTGTCCTTGTTAGGAGGGCTGGGTAGACAGCTGCTACCTGATAATGCTGTAAGTGTGTGTGGCACCTTCACTCAGCAGAGAACAGCAGAAATGGCAGTTTTCAAACTGTTAGTTTATAGGAAGGCCTCTTGCTAGCTTTCCATTCCTTTCGGGAAAGAGGTGGAGTAACCTACAGTCACTTGATAATTTTTTTGTAAACAGGATGCACCTCCCACCTGGTAAAAACTGATAACTCATTAAATTAAAAGAATTAATGTACAATCTGGTTTAGACAAATTGAATTACTTGTGACCTCTCAGAAAGTTTATAGATGTATAGATATAGGTTGGACAAGCTAACTGGAATAATCTATACCAGGAATATATAATCTTTTACATGTTAAAAGATATAAAGAAATAAAAAGTCATTTGGATGTTCTTCAGTGAAATTATAGGTTTGGTTTTATTAAGAAAGTATTATAGAAGTAAGTATGTTTCGAATAATCTCATGTGGTTGAGGGAAGAAAGAGAGTAAAGCTTTGGTAAAAAAATATAAGGTATAATTTCCTTGCATTATAGTTACCACAACTTTGGGAATTTAAGGGATTATGTGTTCTATGGCTCCCACGTTTACATAATTGTGATAAACAACTTTTTATACACTCTCCTAAAATTGAAATGAAAAGCATATTTATACCTGGAAATGTGTAGTCTAGGTAGCTATCAGAAAGAAATCAGTTGTTCTTCTTTTTAAAATTTTTTTGGAGTTTAGGATGCTCTCTGAGCTGAATTAAAACTCAGGAGTCAATCCTCATACCCTGAGCATAAATTTCTACTTCCAGAGATGGTGTTAAAAGTCATAGCATGCACCTAGTTTTGAATAGGCAATGTGGGTGGAAAGAGTAGGCAGAGATTTTCAATAAGACTTAATTGTCCTTAACCTGTGAATACATAATTATATAATTTGTTATGATGAACTTTCATTTTTAGACTTCTATGGTGGGAATCATTAATGCTTCATAGTTATGTGAAAAATAGTATATAATTCTGCTTTTTATTACTCTAAATCATGATCTCTTAAATACATGCTAATTTCTTAGTTTTTTAATAAATCATCTTCATTGGCACATTATGCAAATTTGAAATACTAAGAATGCCATTATGAAGGAAAAGCACTTAAAATGCTGTACCAGTGCAGTTATTTAAAAAGAGAATACCAGTAAAATATTAATACAACTTTGCCTACATGGATGAGAAAAGAGGAAAAAAAATAAATGGAAATGTTCAGTGTTTTTACTTTTAAAGGCATACACCAGATAGAGATAATAACACAAATGGCTAAAATACTTGGTCTGATGAGGTCTGTTTAATAGCAGGTATAAAGTGAGAATGCGATTGGACTTATTCTGATATTAGGCATATGAGTGATGGTTATTTTTTCTTTTAAAAATATTATTAAAATAATTTTAACAGTTATTACTGTTTTGCATAGTCAATAGTTTTTAGATTTATGCAAATATCTACCACTTTCAATGCTCTTCCTTTAGTCTCAACTCTCAGACCTTCCATTTGGGATCATTTTCTCCGAAGAAAAAAATTTCTTTAGATTTTCTATTAGTGAGAATCTATTAGCAGCAAACTGCTTTTGCTTGCCTGAAAATGCTTTTATTTTGGCCTCATTCTTGAAAGATCTTTGCATTGGGCATTGAATTCTAGGTTGACAGTCATTTTCTTTTAGCCCATTGATGATATTATTCCACTGTCTTCTGGTTTCTATTGTTACTGATGAAAAGTCTGTTATTAGACACTTTGAAGATAATCTATTTTTTCTCTGCTATTTTTAAGGTTTTCTTTTTTGTTTTTGCTGTTCTATAGTTTCACTATGATGTATCTAAGTGTACATTTATTATTCTTTTAGTTTCTTGGGATTTGGGGACTTTCTAAGTCTGTGGGTTGGAGTCTTTCATCAGTTCTGGAAAGTTCTCAACCATTATTTTGTCAAATATTGCCTCTGCCCCATTTGCTCTTTCCTATTCTTATGGAGCTATAATTAGATTTATTTTAGATCTGCTCATGGTGTCTTCCATGTCACTTAAAGTCTCTTTTATATTTTTCATTTTCTGTTGCATTTGGGATAATTTCTTCATCTCTGTCTCTCATTTCACTAGATTGTACTTCTGCTGTGTCAAATAGACTATTAAATTTGCCCACTGAGTTTTAAATTTTAATAATTTATATTTTTCAAATCTTTAAGTTCTATTTTTTTCAAATATCTTCAGTCATTCTTTATAGTTTCTTGTTCTCTGTATATATTTTCAAGCTTGTTTTTCATTCCTTTATTCATATTTTATATAGTTATTTTATAGTCTGTGCCTGGTAATTTCAGTGTCTGAAGCCCTTTTGGATCTATTTCTGCTGTCTTATGTTTGCTTCTAATGTTGTCTTATTTTCTTCTGTGCTTGTTGTTTTTTAAAATATGAGCTGCTCATTTTCCTCAGATTTTTATTTATAATCATTCTTCAAGGTTTAATGAAGACGAGTTCCTCCAGAGAGGACTGGCATTTGTTTCTGCCAGATGTCTAAGAGCACTATCAGTCAAAAATCATTCTTAATTAAATTACTAGCTTCAGCTATTTTGGGATCACCCAGGTAGTATAAATTCAAGTTACATTTTTGTGTGAGAGCTAGATTGTAACTCCAAATTCTCAGATGAGATTTTGCTTTTCCCTTGTCCACTAAGGCGCCAGGGTTGAAAACAGTTAATTTTCTTTGTAGACGCTGGGGGAGGGGTGTGCATGCTAGTAAGGGTCGAGTTTATTTCTAGGACTTCTTCATACTGAATGAACAGTCCTTGCAATTGCAGCTTTCTCCACATGTACAGGGCAGGTCACGGGTTTTGTCTCTTACAAGGCCGTGAAAACTGAAGCTCACATTACCTGGGTTTGGCAAATGCCCTTGCAGTAAAGGCTGGCATTAGTTTGTGCTCAACTCTCTAGGTTTCTGTCTTCGTTTCAGTTTTTGACCTAATAATTTCTTACTTTATTGCCAGTTAATCAATATATTTAATAAGATTAAAAAAATTTATTTCCAGGATTTTTATTTGTTTTCAGTGTGATCGTTGATTGAGGTACCGAGTCCACGATATTGCCAGAAACAGAAGCCTATGTTTTGTTTATTATCCAAATTCTCTTCCAGGGATATTTCTTTAAGACAAATAAAACTACACAGAAATACTTAAAATCTATATGCAAATATCTGCAAGAAAACCTGTAGATTTTATAAATAGACTACTTTTTAATATAAATTTTAGTTTATCTGGTTGACTATTTTGTAAGATGTCTATTATTTTATTTTGTTAAGGAGGAAGCTTAAATATTATTGTTCAAGAGTGCATTTAGCCTTCGAACCACTAATCTTTTGGCTCAAATTCACTTTAGGTAATTTTCGAGATGATGCTATATGACAATTTCAAAAATCTCTGTGATTTAGAACAAATAGGTATGTTTCACTCTTGTTTCATGTTCCTAGCTGTAGGTCAGCTGCTGTAGTACTGCTCCAGGGTAAAGGCCAGATTCAGGGCTGCTCCACCTGTTTTCTTATCCTGAGACTCTGTGTGGAACATGCCTTTCTCGTGGCAGGCAGAAGACTGAGATCCACCTCAGCATTGCACTCAAATTGAAAGCAGTTAGTTAGCACGTGTCACAACTGTTCACAAACCATTGGCTAGAGCAAGTCACATGCCCAAGAGTAATTATATGATCTACCAGTCTTCAAAGTTGTGTTGAATACCTTATTTATGTTTGAGTTTGCTTTCAATCTCAATCTTCTTTGAGAAAATGAGGTTTTTAGTGGCAACATAAGTGTTTACATGGATTGGCTAAAAGTAAAAAAAACCCCTCAAGCCAAATCTAATTCTAGGCCAGGGTTGAAAAAGATTCTGTGGGAAGGATTATATGCTTGTTATTGCTTAAACTGATTTGGAAAAAAGAACTTCTCATTCTTAGATATGCGTAATTAATTAAACACTAGGCAAAACAGATGAATTCTCATTGGAGTTAAAATTGGAGAGTTATAATAAAAAGTTTTATTTTAAAATGTTATTCTTAAAATCATTGTAAGAGTAGCAAACTTGCAGGGTATCTCAACATAGAAAATGGGAGTTATTGGATATTTTTCAGTTATGGTGCAGGATCATATATTACAGTTTCTGTCTATGCTGTGATTTGCATTGAAAATGCTAGCCTGAATGATCATTTCTTGGAATCATAGAATATTAGATTTGAAAGGATCTGAGAAGCATATATTTTTCAACTGTGGTGTATTGATACATTTTGTGGCAAAAAGTTGTGTGTTGAAAATTATTATTCATGACACGTAACTATTTTTAGCAATAGTTAAAATATAGAAGATTGTGAAAGATATACTTAGATTCTGTTTTCCTATAATATCTTCACTTCCACTTACTTGCATTCTGATTTTTTTTTGAGTGTGGCCTTAAGGAGTTACAGCTAGTTTGACAGGAATTTGCATAATCCTGGATATACCATGGCTGTTTCAGATGTGAATATCATCCAACTCCTACTTTTATCAGAACTTGAAATGCAGACAGTAATATATCTAGTCACACATGTAATTAGTGAAGGCTATAACCCAGGCTTCCTTGCTTCCAGTACAGGGCTTTCCATTTCAGTAAATGACCATTTATTTTCAACAGCTAATATAACCAAGTGGGCCTGAGGTGGAAGAGGATTAGGCAAGGCAGTTTGCCTTTTTCTAATCTTTAGTCTCAGTTCCCAAAGTCAAGGAAAAGCACGAGAGAATAAGCCCAAATGGTGTATTTTATGTTACCTATGTTCTAGGGACATTCTTTTTCAAATCTATTTGATTGCAACTCACAATAAGAAATAGTTTAAATCACAACATAGGACATCCTCTCACCCTCCTCCATAACTGAAATAAAAGTTGCACAAAGCAATTCTTGTCTTTACTAGATATGCACTCTGATCTTTTATACTGTATTCCATTCCAGCCTATGTCCTCAAAAACTAAAATTGATTTTTGAGTCAGTTTGAAAAATAATGCTTTAGAAAATAGGAGACAAGTTTCAATCTGTTGGCAAAGTCTGAAGTTACCAGCTTTGCAGAAATAGTGTCATTCACAGAATAATAAACTTCCCTCATATTTATTTGAACTACAAGTACAATCTCTGACTTCAGAACAGAACCTGTAGAATCTTTTCCTCGTTGGAACACTAGTTCATTACAGTATCTCATAGATTCTAAGACTCATTGCTTCTCACATTGTAACAACTCTGAATTCAAAAAGTGTCAAAAAAAATCAGTGGCATGGTATAGTTTAGTTGGCAGTTTCTTTTCTTTCTTGGGTAACAGGAGATAATGGTGAGTCTTAAAAGTGCATGACTTCTTAGAGTTTCTATGAAATATATTAATAATAAGAATTATATAGGCCAAACTTTATTGCTTATTCATTTCAAAGCATCTGGCCAATCAGAATGCTTTTTGACGTCTTGTGAAGAAAAGGTAATGAGGAGATGAGCATTGCTTAAGAAAAAAACCCTAGTTCTGGGCTAGAAGGAAAAATGTTACAAACTGAGTTTAGTTATTACCGAAAGCTTTCTCCTGGGCCTTCATTGTTAGCAGGGTTTGATAGTGATCTTTCTGCCTTTCTACCTCCCTTTTTTCTGTATTCTTTCTTTGGGTAACTAGCATTCCACTCTTTTCCTCTCATCAACAGGGTTGGGGGTGAGTCCTCAAACCACGGTTAAAAAGGAAAGGAAAAGGTTATGTTCAAAAGTTAAGATACTTGAATAAAACCAAGAACCAGGCTTTATTTTAAAAATGGAACGAACTGCCAAATTCCTGTGTGTTTAAACTGCCACCAACCTAACACACTGTAAAACTTAATGACTGTAAAACTGGCAAGAAGGATGCTGAACATGACTAGGAACAAAAACAAGTTTGCTAGGCTATTTTCATCCCAGCGTGATTGAAATGCACCATCCTTTCTTCAAAAATATAAACCTCTAATGAAGAAAACAGTATATTAAATGCCACAATTAACGTGCTACTAGAAATAGGAACAAGCAGTTCAACTGCTCCAAGCCAGACACCACGAGGCCTTCTTTTCCCTTTGTCTGACTCTAACTCTGGCCCAGCCCCAGGCTGGGAGGCGCCTCCGCCAGGGCCTGAGCCGGCGGGGCTCCAGCGCCCGGACCCGGAGCCCTGCTGCGCGCCTCCTCCGACCGGACAGGGTCCTGCACGACCCGCCCCGAGGGCCTCGCCTTGGCACGTCCCGGCGCGGAGCGGCCGGCGGTGGGCTCGCAGCCCGGGGCCGCCCTCGGGCGTGCGGAGGCGATCGGGCGATAAGACTCCGGCAGAGCCGGACGTTGACAGTTACTCCCGCGCGGCGCCGCCCGCTGGGAGGCCGCTCCCGGCCCCCCCGCGCCGGCGAGTGACGGGAAGGGGGCGTGGCCGGGCCGCGGGCCGGGGGCGGGGCCGCAGGGGAGTGCGCGCGGCGGGCAGAGATCCTGGCGGCGCGGGGCCCAGAGAGGCGGCGGCGCGGCCGATGACAGCATTAGGGCGCGACGCGCTCCCGGCCGGGCAGCGGTGGTAGCGGAGCCTGAGCGGCTGCGGCTTGAGCTTTCGCCGCAGCGGCAGCCCCGCCGGTTCCCGGCAGACGGAGGGAAGGTGGGGCCCGCCCGGCCGGTGGAGCGCCGGGCCGGACTTCCCGCCCCCTCGCGGGCCGAGCCGGCAGCGCCTCCGCGGCGGCGAGACAGCGCCCTCGGTCCGGGCTCGCGCTCCAGCTGCCGCCGGCGACAGCGGCCGAGAGAAGTTGGGGTCCGGCCGGACGGGCGCCCCCAGGGGCTCCGCACCGGTGAGTGTGGCGCCGGTCCCTGAGGCGGGGGCGGCGGGTCCGCCTGCCCCCGGACGACGGCAGCTCCGGCCCCACGTTCTGAGCTCGGGCCGCGGGGCCGAGTGCCTCTGGCTCTTGGTCCCCTTCCGGAGTGGCGGATTCTCGAGGCTGGCGGGGCTGGGTGCTCCGGGGCCCACGGGGGTGCGTCTGCAACCTGACAAAGCGGCGGCGGGGCCGGGTGGTGCGGGGTGGGAGCGGCCCGACTGCCGCCGCCTCCCGAAGTTCGGGCGCACGCGGGTCGCCGGCGGCCCCCGCGCCCGGAGGGCTGGCGCGTTGTCACTTGGCGCGGTTAAGGCGAGGCCCCGTTTTCCTGTGACAGCCCCGGCGGAGGCCGCGCCGCGCACTGCAGCCCGCGGCCGCCCTCGAGAGCCGGGCGGCACGGCGCCGTGCCTCCGCACCTCGGCTCCTGCGCCTCGTCACGCGGCCGGAGGGCGCAGCCTCCGCCGTGCTGGTAACTGCAGCGCTGGGTTCTGAGCCCTCTCTCCGCGGCGAGTCGGGTTCCGCGGAGCCTCGCGGGCAGCGCGCTGGTGCTTCACTGAGCCACCCGCGCAAGACCGGCCGAGGCGAAACGACGGCGTAGGCAGACTTTCCATTCACAAAAGTCCTGTCTCGCTCTTCCGTGTGAGAGACGTCTGCGTTGCGGAACATGCCTAATTTCATTTTATCTCAATGCTGTCTGAAATAATAGGTAACTTGGGCTCCTATTTAAACAGGGAAAACTTATCTAACTGATGCTGTAAGCATATTTGCATTAAATAAATAATTTAATGAAGTTTTTGCCTCCTGATCCTGAAAGACTTAAATGACTTCTAAGTGGTATTAGAATGCCCTGCGTATGGTAGGGTTATTAGTTTTTATTACTCTCCCCTGAAACTTGCCCTCAAATTAGTGCCGCTTTAGGTCTTTTCAAACAATCATTTAAAACAGGTTTTTTTTTTTTTATACCTCCCTTTGGATTCCAAGGAGAGCAAGGATTGTAGAGGAACATGGGTGAATTGCTTGTTAGGTTTTCTCGGTCCCATCAGGTGTCATCTAAACTTGATCATACTGAAAGACTATGGTCAATTTCTGTGCTTGCTAGAATCTGTTTTGCGGTGAAATTATTAAGATTGTGCTAGTTTTATAAAACAGGTTGGGGAAGGAGGAGTAAGGGCATGTAATTTGTCCTCTATTAAAAGTACAACTAATTTCAAATATTTGTTACCCCTGTTTGGATAGAGCTATGTATGGAATGACTACAGTGTGCCTCTCCGAGTGCTGGGAAAGGAACAGATGCAACATAAGAACTACCTTTTAGGTCTTTAATTGTGGAGATTAAGTTGTTGCGGTCAAATTCCAGGTGAACCGATTGAGCCACAATACGTTGTAGACAGGTGCTTAGAAATACCTGTTTAATTAAAAATGGTCATGGTTTATTTCTCTTTTGTCAAATCATATTTATTGTATCTGTGATCTGTGAAAAGATGCTGCTATATATTTTCAGTTAGGATGTTACTCCATTTTAGAGGCAATCGAATATGTTTCTTATGACACATTTATGGCAGTTATAAATTTGGCAATATCTAGTTTCTTGGCTCATTTTTTAAATTGAAAAACCTTAAAATATATTTTGGGGATAAATGTACAATTCTGTGTAATGAAGTTGTGTTTTAGTTTGTTTTTGATTTAAGAAAAAAGTGATAAAATTATGAATTTACAAAATTTGCATTACAAAAGGATCTTTCTTGTTAAAGGACAGATTGCAGAATTTCTTTAACTAGTGAGTGCACTTAGTACATATAAACTTGGTTTGGTTTATAAATAATCCTTCAAGAGTAAGTTACTTGAATTGAAGCATGAGCAACAAAATAAAGAATTGATACTTAGGTGTAGTTTTCTAATATTATTTTGGAAAATTCTTATCCTAATAGCAATACCTGAAGTATTTTAATATTTTTAATATCGAAAGCTGAACACATTTATAGCAATGATCTTGAGCATTGGGGGATTCAAAAGTAGAAGACTCATGTCCTACCTTATTCTTATGAATATAGCCTACAGATTATACATAAATACAACTTGAATTAAAAAGCCTCTGAGTACTTCATTAACGAAGGCAGCTGGGGGCAAGGAGACTGATGGAGGTGCTTGACTGGAGCAGTTGTGGCTGAAGTGTAGTTTCCTTGTGGATGGGACATGGGAAGAGATGTCTGGACTCATGTGTGAAGATTTCATGTCACTATGTGGGAAACCTCTGAGAGATTTTAGATCTATCCTTCCTTCCTCCTTGGTCCCCACCCCGTCATATATCCTCTCAAAGGAATGACGTTGAAGGTCTCATCTGGAAGACGTAGAAGGGATTCTTCCTTCCTGAAAAGTGTTATCAAGTTTGCAAGGGAGAAAGCTTCATTCAGAGACCTTGGAGGGAAGGAATCCTTGTCCTGGAACAGCATACTCTTATACCTTATCTTATTTTTACCTTTGTTAAAGTTGCAGACAGTGTAAGCTCTCTATGAGAGCAAGCACCTTGTCTGTTTTGCTCACCATTGACTCTCCAAGTGCTTGATAGTTACTGAATGAAAAAATGTAGTTGCAGATGCATGACTGGAGAACAAAAAGGAGTATGTGATAAGGTAGTCCAAATTAGGTACAAGCGGTGAGGTGATAGAGGAAGGATGTTGGCTTGGGCGGAGGGAGTAGGTCATTTCATCTGGGAAGCTTTCTTGGAGGAGGTGATTTTTGAGTTCCCTATGTCTGAAGATAAGCAGATGTTCTAAGGGGGTAGACAGCATGAACCAAAGCATTTAAATTGGACCAGGTAGTCATGTCAGATTAAGCACAGTGAGTCTTTTTTGGTAACATTATGAAGAATTTTTCTTCTCCCCTTAGAACTGTTGCCTCTCCCAGATAAAAAGATTGGCATACCTTATGAGAGCTAAGATTTAGGGTACTTGAGTTTTGGAAGCGACAGTGGTGCAGGGAAAGCAGGAGCATTGAACTCCATTGAGCATGGAGTTCTGATTGCATCTGATACAAGCAAGTGTCCTTGGGCAAATCACTTGGCCTTAGTTTTCTCATTTGTAAAAGGATAATAATCCTTATCCTACACAGGTTGGGAGAATGAAATCACGAAAAATATATGGAAGTACCTACCTCAGTGTCTAACGCATGGGAGAACTTCAACAGACATTAAATTATTTAAAACATTTCTTTGTCTTTAGATCTTTAAAAACTATTTTGGTGTATTTATCATGAACCCTAATATCTACTTGAGTTTCGAGTTGACCCATGGTATTACCTTTAAATTTATCAGTATCAAAATTTTAGATGCTTAGTTTTCTTTCAGTCAAGCATTTCTGGTGGAAATGAGGCTTGATTGTGTTACTTCATAATGTTACAGACCACAGGGAATGCTAGATGCCTGAAATTTTTAAAGCTTTAAGTAAGGGATATGTGTGGCTCAAAATCTGAGCCTTTAGGCTTTTCTTATCTACAGTCTTTGTTTTTGAAGAAATTGCCCTTGCCTGTCATGTCATCTTTCTATTCATTGTTAAGAAACGGGATTTTCCTGCTATTAAGGAAAAAAAAAAATACCCAAAATACCCTCTGTGTATTTTTAGTGATCTGAGTGACAGTAAACCATGAAGGATCTCTACCTGCTGTCCTTTATTTTAGAATTCAGTAGTTTTTGAGCAGGCTAATAGACTTCTTCATCGTTTCTTATCTAAGCTTTTTGCTTCAGTAGCTGTTTGTTCTTTTGTGAATCTCAAAATTTCATTATACTTTGTGGAATCTTTGTAGTGTTTATAATCCATGGGGCAGCCTGTCCTTTGTATAATATTTGGAAGGGGATTTTATTATAAAAAGACTAAAAAGCGTCTTGAGTCTTCAAATGATGAAGAAAACAGTTAGCCACCATCTTCCATATTCAAAAAGGACTGAAAAAAAGAGGAAATGGTTTTTGAGCTTGAAGACTCTTTGGATAAAAAGGAGAAACTGTTTAATTTAGGGTTGTTAAAAACATGATAGATTCAGGGATAGATTGTTATAGCTCCTGAAGGTGTCTTAGTAGGAGTGGTTGGTCATAATAATAATAATAGCCAATATGTGTTGACTGCTAACTATGTGCCAGGCACTACTTTAAAAGTACTTGCGTTATGTTATCACATTTAATCCTCACAACGATCCCCCCAATCAGGCTGTTTTCTTGTCCTTTTTTAAACCTCCGGCCCTGAGAGATGAACTAGTAGGTAGTGGAGCCAGGATCTGAACTAAACCTGAGTCACAGGGAGGCTAAGTAGCAGGTGATGGAGCCTACCAAAAGGATTTGAGTTGGAGGTTTAACCTGACCTTTGACTTCAGAGCCTGTGCTTTTAACCAACGAATTATACTGCCCTGTATAGTTTATTCACAGGTGCCCCCTGTGACAGATCTTGACCTTCATGATCTTTCTGAGTCTATTTTGACTGTATGATTTGATGAATATAAACTTTGTAATAAGACGGCATGTAGCCTTGATATTTTCTTTTATTTCACATGTATTTAACTGACATCCTATTTTTTAAATCTTAAAAATACTTGAAGTAAAGCAAATAATCCTTTATTGTTTATTCAGTTGCCATTTTCTCACTAGGAAATTCCAGACTAAACTAGAGATATAAGAGCATAATAGATACAGTATTTTAAGGTGACTTGTTACAATTTTTAAAATTTATACTTTTTTTTTTTAGAGAGTTAAGACTTATGCACAGAATTGGTGCGGATGGTTTTCAGGTAGTGGTATTTGAGGGACACAAATCTATGTAATTGAAATTTATCCTTTTGAAATTTAAATTTCCACCTTAAAGTAACTTGTTTTTTGGCTGCCAAATGGCACGTATTAGCAGGAGTAGTTTATCAGATTACATAGTTTCTTAAAAAGAAGGCTCAGGCTCCTGTGGAAATTATGAAATCTCTGTAGCTACATTTTGATGGAGTGGGAGCACGGTAGATCTGGGGAGAGAGCAGTCCAGTCTAGGTAACATTATTTCTGCGGAAGAGCAAGGAGGTTGGATGCCTTGGATATGAGGACACAGGTCCATTGTTCAAGTGGAGATGGGGTGAGGGACTTCTGAAGACTAGCTTTGCTTTACTGTATAATTTTGCCTATTGTTTTGACTATAATAATATTTCAGATTAGCAGTCGTGAAGTAAAGACAGACAGTGCTGTGCATCATAGTAGGGAGTTTATAATAGTTCCTAGGCTGTTTTGCAAGATGTGGATGCTTTATAAGTATTCATTGATGATCTTGGAAGGACTCTCTTACTACCTGTTATTTTAGAAATCTAGAAAGGCTCTGAAGCCAGACTGCTTACGTTCAGAACCTGCACAACCACTCAGTGGCTTATTGCCCTGGACCTGCCCCTTTGCTGACTTGGGATGGCCATAGGGGAAGAAAATGCTGTATTTAGACAGTGTGAAGCCTGGAGATGCACCCTCTGAGTTTCCCGTGGTTCTTAAGTGGTATGAAAGAGATCTGGAAGTTCTCACATAATCCTAGTGAAGGAAATAGAAGTGAACAGGGTGAGAGCCAGCAAGCCTTTCATGAGGCTACTCTCGTGAGAAGGGCCATGCAGTAGAGGTTGTGGGGAGGGCGACTGTGGCAGATTCAGCTCAGTGCCCACCAAAATTTGTGTTCCTTCTTGCTGTAGTGTAGTTAACACTGGGGAGTGGTTGCTCAGCCGGGAACACATTTCTCAGTCCTTCTCTCCTCTACTCCCATCCTCCTTCCCTGCATCTAGGTGGGGCCATGTGACTGGTTTTTGCCAGTGGAACGTGAATGGAAATGATGTGTTGTTGTTTCTGGGTTGAGTTGGCAGAAAAGCAGCTGTTCTTGATCCACCTTCTCTTTTCCAGTCCAAGGGCCAGATGCAGAGGCCGGGGCTCTTAGGGGGTGGTAGAGCCATAAGATTGGAAGGATCTAGAGTCCCTAAATTACCACGTGGAAGAAAGCTGTGCACCAAACAAGGGCACCCACAAGGGATTGTAATTTTAATGGGAAATTTTAATTGTGTGAAGTTACTGAAAATTTGGGGTTTATTTGTTAAGCAGCTAGTGTTTACTAAACTTATAAGCATGGGTTGCATAGAAGAGGTAGCTGAGGTCCTAAGAATATCCACACCAACAGAAGGTGTGGCTGAGGTAGGGCCAACTTAGGAGATCTACTGGATGCTGTTCCAACATACTCATCAGATATGCCATTATGACTCAGTCAAACCTCAGAAGCTCATGAGGACCCAGTCCATGGGTCTACATTCAGACCAATCATAACACTCCCTGGGCCCAAGAAAGCTTTCCTCTGTGCCCAGATACCATCATAAGAATGAGGAGCAGAGAGAAACTATAAAAGTGTGTAGAGTTTCCTTAAAGCAAAGTTCTCCAACTTGGCGGTGTTGACATTTTGGGCTGGATAATTCTTGTTTGTAAGTGGCTGTCCTGTGCATTGTAGGATGTAGCAACATCCCTATTCTCTGCCCGTTAGATGCCAGTAGCACCTCCCCTAATACAACCAGAGATGTCTCTAGACATTGCCAAATATCACCTGAGGGGCAAAATCACCCCCAGTAGAGAACTACTGCCTTAAAAACTGAGTTCACCTGAAAGAAATTATTTAAACTGAAAAGAACTTATCTTTAAAGGATTTTTTTCTCCTCTTAGGAGATGGGTGGAGTTCATGGGGAGGTTTGTTTATGAGTATGCAACAAAGGAAGCTATGTTGTTTTTATAAAACACAGTGATTTTTATTGAATGTTGATCCACACTTCTATTAATTTGTCAATTTAGACATTATTTTGATTTGTGATTTTTTCTTTCTTCTTTCCTTCTCCTTTTCAATTGGTAGCTATACTTCTTATTGTCTAGATAAACACATTTCCGCCCACCCCCAGCCGTCATGTGCATAGGTTCTCTCTAAATGATGAAAACCAATAAATAGTTTCCATATTATGACTATGTAAATATTATTTAATGCTGGGCCAACTAGTATGCTCAGATTATGATTTTTTCTCTAAACATCTTGTTAAGCAGCCCTTGGGCCACTTGAAGAAAAATGTTGATAACATCAAGGTCCAGTGAATTTTATTTGTTTTATCACTTGCTAAGGATATAGCCATTGAATTTAAAAAAAATTTTGACATGACTTCCTGTTTTCTTGGTGTTTCTGATTGCCCCCTTATCTTGTACTGTGTGCCTTAGTCATAATCTCCCCCACCCCCCCAGCTCTTCAGCATGCTATCTGTTGTATTGTGTTCCCTATTTATCTGGAATTAGCTGTGATTCTGCCTCAATTTGGACTAGTTGCCTTTTAGGTCTCTTCCTGGAACTTTCTTTCACTGTACTCTTTGATACATTCTATTCTAGATTTTTCTTTTTTTCTAAATTTACTTGATCTTTTTTCTGGAGTACATCCTCAAGTAACTTCCTAAAAAAGTGTGTTTGAAAGGCAAACTTGCTGAATTGTTCTGTGTACAAAAATGTCTTCATTCTACTCTCACATTTGACTGATAGTTTGGCAGGGTACAATATTGTAGGTTGCAAATAATTTTCCTTCAGAACTCTGACAACATTGCTCTGTTGTCCTCTAGCACCAGGGATGCTGATTGGAAGTCATATGATGTCTAGTTCACTGTCCTTTTAAGGCGATATTCTTTATTCTGAAAGCTTGTAGGATCTTTGTTTTATCTTTCTGCTACAAAATCTTAATGAGGTGTATAGGTTGTTTCTGTTTTGTTTTGGTTATTTGTTCTAGGCACTCAGCTGCCCTTATTGTCAGATCCCTCTTCAACTCGTGGAAAGTCCCTTCTGTTCTGTCTTTGGTATTGTCTTCCCTTCACTTTCTTCTTTGCTCTTCAGTAGGCAGATGTTCTCTCTCTTGGACTGATCCTTCTTGTCTCATCCTTACTTTCATATTTTGTGATTGTGTTTGCTCTGTGTTCAGGAAATTATTTTTTTTTCCTAGTTTTCTGGATGATTTTTTTGGGGGTAATCTGTGAATTTTCTTGTTCTCTTTTTCTTTTCCTACCATTTTTTTCTTGTTTTATGTTGCAATATTGTCTCTAGTCTCAGAATATGTAAAGTAGATTCTTTTTTTTTTTTTTTTTTTGCTGGGAAAGATTCGCCCTGGGCTAACATCTGTTGCCAATCTTCCTCTCGTCTTTTTTTTTGTTTTTTCCTCCCCAAAGCCCCAGTACATGGTTGTATATCCTAGTTGTAAGTCCTTTTAGTTCTTCTGTGTGAGTTGCCACCACAGCATGGCTGCTGAGAGACGAGTGGTGTGGTTCTGCACCCAGGAACTGAACCTGGGCTGCCGAAGCAGAGTGCGCTGAACTTGAACCGCTAGGCCATCAGGGCTGTGTCTAAAGTAGATTTTTATAAGATATCTCGTGTTTCCTCAATTATCTCCTTTTCCCCGCTGGTCGGTTTTATGTTTGTTTTTGTAATCATTCTTTTTCATGCTTAGTTTTCCTTATATGCCTGGTGATTCTTTGTTGTCCATTCACATTTCAGACAGAAGGACTGGGTTCCTCATCTGGGTCTCCACACTCCCGCTGGTTCCTTGGACTATTTTCCCTATTAGGTTTTTCCCTTGAGTAGGAACGCTGGACACAGCTCTTTGGGAGCAGGACAGTATAGGTTGGGGCTTGTCTACTGACAGGCATTGTTTTAAGGTAAGAGGGAGGGGAGCTAGCTTCCAGGCTGTGAGCCCTCTAAATGCAATGGGAAGAGTTTATTACTTTGTGCCAGCATCCCCGCTTAGCTTTCCCTAGAAAATCATTCACTTATTTTTCCTTTTTTTTTTTTATTGTGAGGAAGATCAGCCCTGAGCTAACATCTGTGCCGGTCTTCCTCTACTTTATATGGGACGCCACCACAGCATGGCTTGACGAGCGATGAGTCGGTGTGTGCCTGGGATCCAAAATCCTGAACCCTGGGCTGCTGAATCGGGAGCGCTCGCACTTAACCGCTTGCACCAGTGGGCCGGCCCATCATTCACTTTCTTTAGAGAAAAGCTGACTCTCTTTTTGCCTGGAGGTAAATGTCGGTTGTTTAGGTGCTGCTTGGAGATGAGAGATGGGAAATGTAGTTGTCCCTTATACAATCAGTCAAGTAATATTTAATTCTCCTGTTTTTAGCCCCACTAGTCGCACCCTTTGCTATACCCTTTATTTTGCAATCATGCTTCTCTGGGGGCCTATCAGGTGTATTGGTTGCCACCCTTTTGCCTCCCTCTTAAAGGGTATAATGAGGCTGTGGCTTCCTCTGCTTGTTTTTTTTTGTTGTTGTTGTTTGTTTGTTTGTTTTTTTAATAATTTTATTTATTTATTTTACCCCCCAGAGCCCCAGTAGATAGTTGTATGTCATAGCTGCACATCCTTCTAGTTGCTGTATGTGGGACGTGGCCTCAGCATGGCCAGAGAAGCGGTGTGTCGGTGCGCGCCCGGGATCCGAACCCGGGCCGCCAGCAGCGGAGCACACGCACTTAACCGCTAAGCCACGGGGCCACCCCAAAAAATTCCTCTGCTTGTTTTATCAATCACTCTCACATCTACTTTCATCTTTCAGAAATTTGTTGAATTCCCTCTCTACCTCTGTCTCCAATTTTAATTTCTTTGCTTTTACGGTTTTATTTCTTTCTGTATAAATTGTTTTTATTTCAATAGGATATCTGGAGTAACTGGAGGGATATTTAGTCCACTATCTTTTATTGGAGTCCTGTTCTAGCTTCTTAAACAGAGGTTATAGAACTATTGACCTATTTTTTTGTTAATGCAGATTTATTCATAGAAATTGTGATCATGATACTGTGTTAAAATACAGTGATGTTCCTACACTATTGATTTATATAGGTGTTTGTATCTTTATGCCAGTTGGTCCTAAAACTTATGCCTGTTTTGAATTCTTGCTTGCTTAGTTTTTTTGTTTCCTCTTAAGTTGTCATTTACCCCGGCTCGCACTTGTCATTTACCATTCTCTTGCCATTTCTAGTTTGTTACTTGGAAACTGATGGAGACCGTTTAGAATTGTGCATAAAATAGTAACTTTGCTCCAGAGAATGGCATGTCAGCTTTAAGCCCATGGCTCTTGTGACATTTTGATTATTCAGAAGTCTTTACTTGTTTTCTGTTTCTCAGCTGTGTCCAGACAGGCGAGGTGTTATTCTTTTTCATTTACTTCTCTGCCTCAATTGTTAGATACTTTGGTTCATTAGTTATTGATATTTTCCCCTATTACTTTTCCTTCTCGTCTACCTTGTTATCTTTGGTACTTTAAATGTTGAGGTTAGATTGCCTCGCTAGTTCACTGAAGGCGTTAATTTTCATCTCCTTCTTTCATTTTATTCTCATAAAAATTTCCCAGTGTGGTTTTAAACTTTCTTTAACTTGTTCTCTTTTTTAGTTCCCAGTCTCCTTTCCTGAATCTTGAGGCTCCGTATTGATTGACTCTAAATTATCCTGGGCAAATACGTTTAAATTGATCTATTTCTTTGTCCTCTCTTCTATGATATTGCTACATTTCCCCATTAATCTTGTTCAGTTCTTCTCTTGTGAGACTCTGTAATTCTTTCTTCAACCACTGTGGTTTCAACTGCTGGAGTGTGTGTCTTTTATGATTGGAGTTATAATCTTCCTGCAATCAGAAGTTTTTACAATCCAGATTTTAAAAAGGCCCCCTGCTTTGAAGTTGAAATCCTGTCAGAAGGGTTGTGATTTGGAAGGCTTAACCCCTGGATTTGGCCTGATTATATAAGATAGTATAAAACCTACGTAGTCAATGCTGATTTGAAATTTAAAGTAGCTTAGATAATAAATCGGTTCTTGTGCAGCCTCTTTATTTGCCTAATGTAGAGGAAGTCAAAGTTGTGAATATTCCCTAACTCAGTTGACAGCTATTTGCTGATTATTTTGTGAACTTTCTCCATATTCTGTGAAACTCCTGATTTTAGAATCCAGAGATTCGATTAGATAGTGGTTATACGCCTCTTGCTTTACTTTTTTCATGTCTTCTAAGCGTTTTCCCTTTCATGATTCTCTTTCATGATTAATTTCCTTTCAGACTGGCTCATTACAGTATCCTTTATTGCTTTTATTACGTTTACAGTTCTGGTACTTTTTCTCACTGTTCCTGAAATTTTGAAATAGAATCTTCAGCATTATATAGATAATACTTTGACTGTTTTCAAAAGTTTCATTATTTGGGAAATTATGGTTTTAATTTATTTTTATTTTATCTTTATTTTCCCAAGAATTTATGATTAGGATGTAGGAATTAAAAAAAGAATACCCTGTCATTATGGAGGAAAAATTCCTCTGTAAAAACAGAGCTTCATTTAAGAGGTTGATGGCTTAATGTACTTAACATTTTGACTAGCAAGGTCTTACTTATTTGGTTTTCTTTTGGGGCTTCTTAATTCACAGTAGTAATAATTAGCCTCTTCAAACTCATAAGTTAAAATTAATCAGTGATACATTTTGTGGCTATGAGACAAATTATGATTTTAATTAAATTCAGAAAATATATGCTGTTTTGGTATTCTCTAAGAATTTTTTCATTATCATCATATTGATCAGTTTTCTTGTAGGAACAGGCTTTCAGTTTAAGAATTATCTCCATAGTTTCTCATTTTTGGTAGTCATTCTTAATTCAAGTATTAAAAACTGTGTTGGTTGTCATAGATCCTTTTTGAATTGGCATGCAGAAGTGTAATTATGTGTCTTGGTCACTTATATGATGAATTAAAGATGATGAGTGCTTTAGTTGTGGTAATTTATACCTTGAATTCAAAACCCAGAAGCATCTAGGTCAGAGTTTGGCACTCAGATACTCACTTTTCTTACATGCCTGAGATATAAAGCCATTACTTAGTCTGTATCAAAATAGGAAGAAATTGCTTTTGGGATTGAATAAGAAAGTCAGCAATAAAATTCCTTAGGATTGTCTTGAATTAACTTTAGATCTTGCATTTCAAGCTTTGATCCTTAATAAAGAACCCTCCACTTAAGTATGTTATGAATTTTACTTGTAGGAAACTAGGTAACTCTTTTGGTTTATTATAACCAGTTACCATACTTAATAAATGAGAAACGTTCATTTTTTCTAGTATCTTGATTTAAAACAAGGTTCATATTTTCCTTAGAAAAGAACTTTTCGAGAAAACAGTGAAAATTTATGC
This sequence comes from Ceratotherium simum simum, assembly GCF_057802395.1. Classification (NCBI taxonomy): domain Eukaryota; kingdom Metazoa; phylum Chordata; class Mammalia; order Perissodactyla; family Rhinocerotidae; genus Ceratotherium; species Ceratotherium simum. The sequence continues at coordinate 43,196,748 of NC_141924.1, forward strand.
AGAATGAGATAGTTTTAGCTGTAATTTAAAATATCTAACTTTAAAAACAGGCTTAAAATCCAAGGGAGACACTTAATATATAGGACTAAATTATTAATATACGATTGCCAGTGTCGTATTTGTAAGCATTGTCCTTAAGAGGCCTTGATTTATTACTGTCTCAGAAACCCTCTTTGAAGGACCCTCTGTCACAGGCTTGTGCAATCTAGCATTACAAACACCAACTGGTTTAGTAAACAGATGCACTGGGAAAATAAGAAACCGGCCAGAAGTATTGTCTTTCCTGTTAAGTAACTGTGTGACCTTGGCAAACTACTTAGTCTGCAGGTTTTAGTAAAATAGAGAGTTTGGAACAGATAGCTTCTTAGGTTCTTTTGAGAATTCCTTGAAGATGTAAGAAGGGACTAGAATTCCAATCAGGTAATATATTATGTAATATAATCCTTATAATAGCTCTGAAATAGATGGTTTTACTTACATTTGACAGGTGGAATTATTCACGTTGTACAGACTCCATGTTCAAGTAACATGCTCAGTCACGTAGCTACTAAGGGGCCAACAAGAAGGTGAACCTTGGCCTCATTCTACAGCCATGTTCTTTTAGTTACCACACTGCCTCCCCACACCATGTGGTTACAGTAGACCACCAGATTTTATTCTTCAAGTTTGTTCCACGTCTTAATCGTGTAGTTTGCAGTAAATGTGCTTTTGCATTATAACATCTGTTATTTAGGAAATCAGAAGTCAGGGATCAGGCCTGTCTATGAGTTGTGCCCAAAGAAAAAATGTGACCAGTTTTTAAATAAATACACTAAAACTTATGTGTCTAAGAGATGACTGGTGTGTTCAGAGTTATCTTGAATTTATTTTAGTAATGTCACTGTTGTTCAAAAACACTTTTGGAACCATTCTTTTGGCATTTCTTTAATGCCTTCAGCCTCGTTCTTTTAACCTATATTTTATGGTGGCAAATGACATCTTTTGAGAATGGATTTGATATTTGGAAAGAGTGAGAAGTCATTCTGAACTGAGTCTCATACATAAGATTAGGGTTCAAAATGAGGAATGCTATTTTTAGTTAAAAATAAGCAGTGATTGGACCTGGCCCTGTGGTGAATGGTTAAGTTGGGTGTGCACAGCTTTGGCGGCCTGGGGTTCACGGGTTTGGATCCAGGGCGTGGACATACACCACTTGTCAGCCGTGTTGTGGCAGCAGCCCACATACAAAATAGAGGAAGATTGACACAGATGTTAGCTCAGGGCTAATCTTCCTCAGCAAAATAATAATAATAATAATAATAAAATAATTAAAAAAAAGCAGTGATCAAAGGGATGAAACCTATTATTCTTGTGTCATTTATAAGGTAGCTAAGGAAGTGATTAGGAAAGAGGAGTTCCAAATTGTTTTGTGTGATGGCAACTTGAAATGATCTCTAAAAGTGACTACTCCAAAGGGAAATAACCTTTATTTGGATGTCAATTCTGCTGTATTAGTTACAGTTTCTTCTTAAGATAGTTATACCTGTTAGTTCTCTGTTTGCCACTTAGGCCAGTGCTATGCTGATTTATCCTGTACTTCAGAGAAAAAGAGTGGTGAATGAAATTGTACACGGCAGGTATTCTTTTCATTTTAAAGGAGATCAGAATCTATAGAATGTTTATTTGCATAATAATTTAATTCTTAGTTATATTCATATTTATTATGTAATTTGTGCTTATCTGTATTGAGGTTTCATTCCAGGCAGCTACCTCATCCCTTTTTCTAGCATGAACTAAACTTCTAAGTTGCTAAGCCTGAGTGTACTCTTTGATGCAGGTTTACATGTAAATTAATTTTTTTGCAAAAATTATTTTAGGCTGCATTATAAACTTATATATTACTCAATGGCTTTTGGATACCAGTGCTGTAGTCTATGGGTGCAGATAATAAACAATAATATACATATGTATCTTGTTGCAGAGGAACTTGTGATAGGAAGATTTCATTTTATCTTTTGAAAGTATTATTTTCCTTGATATAAACTCCCAGATGGTGGAGTTGAATGAAGCTTCCTCATTTGTAAGTATTAAAGGATACTAAACATTGCCTCTAGTCCCTTTATTAATAATACTTTTCCTTTTGAGGTTTCAAAATAATTTAATGTTACAGGACCTTTGATTCAACAGGTATTTGAGTGCAAGTCACTATATACAAGGGGCTGAAAATTCACTGAAAACTAGGTAGACATGTGACCTCTTTGAGCTTGTGTGTGTGGGAAGGGTTGGTTTAGTTTAGACAGTAAACTACTCATTGCACGATTCACTGTGTAATCACCATTGTGGAAAGTGCTAAGATGAATGAATATAGGGTGATATAAGAATTTGCTGACATAGTGGGAGAGGGGAGCCAAGGAAGATGACTTAAGCTGAGGGAAAAATGAGGAATATTTCTGGCAGAATGTTTTGTTTAAATATCCTGGAACAGCAAGGAACTTGGCTTTTGCTAGGAACTGAAAGTCTACTGTGGCTGGAGTGTAAGAAAAATGAGAATGATAGCAGTGTGGTGCAGTAGGCAAGGACTGGGTCATGCGAAGCTTGATAGATGATGTTAAGGATTTTGATTTTTGTCTTAAGATCCTTTGGAAACCATTAGGATATTTTGAAATGATCAGGTTTAGAATGATCACTCTGGATGCTGTGTAAATAATGGTTTGGAGGTGGCCAGAATAGATGCTGGAAGATCTGTTAGGTTGTGTTGAAAATAAGATGCCTATGGTTTATCCAAGGGAGAATCTTGTAGGTCAGTGGTTCTCAAAGGTGTGTCACCTGGGAACTTATTAGAAATGCAGGTTCTTGGGTTCTACCCAGACCTGTTGACTCAGAAACTTTTTCTGGGTGGAGCTCAGAAATCTGTTTTTAAATAAGCACTCCAGATGATTCTGACGCATCCTAAAGTTTTTGAACCTCTGCTGCAGGTCATTAGATATATGGTTTTTGAATGTAGGAGAAAGTTCTAGGCTGGTGATATAGATAGGGAGTGACTGCATGAAGGTGGTAGTTGAAAGTGAGAGGATAAGAAGAGGCTTTAACAGAATGAAACCTTGAGACACTTTAGTGTTAAAGTCCTGGACAGAGTGAGGAGAGCTAGTGAAAGAATCAAAAAAAGATTGGTTAGAGGAGAGTCTTTGAATAAGGGCGTGGCAAAGTAAATATTAATTTTGACAATGATCTTTGTGTGAGTAATTGTAGTGGAGTTACAGAGGTGGACACCAGCTTTCAATGGGTTGAGAAGGAGTGAAGGAAATATAATTTACTCATTTAAGACATTCTTACTCTTTGGACAGATATTTAATATTCCAAAATTATAAGAAATAAAAGTAAATAACCTTGAGGGGCAGTTGACCAGCATAAGATTCTATTGAGAACTATATAATAAAATCTCATTGTTTGGACCTATAGAAGACTGAGCTCAAGTTTACCATTGTCTTTACCATCTTGCAAGGAATGCCGTAGTATAATAATAGTTAAACTTACGGGAGGTGAGTGGGGGGATTGTTTAGTCTACCAAGAATGCTTTTTTTAACATGATTAAAACCACGTTAGCAGTATACATTTACATAAAAATAATTTTTAAATTACAAATACTGTTATTCATTACAAATAATAGTAATTCACTTTCTGTTACTATTATGTATCTAAAGAAAAATGTCTTTAAATACATTTTATAATTCAGAATTTTACTTTCTTTAATTACCTTAACTTGTTAGAATTATTCTAACATGTTAATGTTATGGTATTCTTAAGGGAAGACCACATTTAATGTGAAGACAAATTAAGATAATTTCAAGGTCAAGTCCAATTACAAAGTAATATCTTTGGAGGTGTGTGTGTGTATGTGTATGTGTGTGCGCATGCGTGCCTGTGAGCATGTGTGCACACAAGAGTTGGGATGGGGAGGAAAGGGAGAGATAGGGAGACTGAGACTTAAGTCATTTTGACATGCATTTTCTTTTCTGGATGAGATATGTATTTGTCTAAAAATTTTTTTAATGAAAAAATGTGGTTATTACATCAACATGTGCTCACTAAAATGCAGCAGCTATAGAAACTCATAGTTAGTTTCTGTTGCCACTAGACCCCACTTTATGTCCAAAATAGCCCACTTATTAGCAGTTTGGTATTCTTCTAGATATTGCTCTCTCTCTATATATACTTGTATGTATAATATTTTTAAAAACAGAGCTGGGATTATAATTCTGTTTTGCAGTTTTTTCACCAGTCAATACATCTTAAATCTAAAAGGCTGAATCCTAATAATTCCTTCCACTGACTTTATATTTTGTTCTTAGAACATTACCCCGGGGCTTAAGAGAATTGGGTTCCGGTCTCTTTTTGCTCCATGATCTGGGGCAAGTCGCTTAACCCTTTTATTTAGTTTCTTCATCTGTAAAATTTAGAGATGGTGAGTGGTCGAAGAGTTCAAATAGCTCTAAAATTTATTAAGGAATGCTAGGATTTCAAAGGGCAGACATGTCCTTGAATTTTATATGGGAAGTGTTTAACTTAACCCACCTGTGAACACTTGAAGGGATACGTTCTTGCCAGTTAAAAACACAGTGTTTGTGGGGAGGAAACTTGTTAGAAACAGGGTTCAAAAAGATGAACTGTCATTTACTAGCCTGCTCAATAGGTGTACCTGCTGCTTTTAGGGTAGCACTGACAAAAAAAAAAGCTTTCTTAGAGCTGATTATGGTTTTTGACTGAAAATTCACACCCCTTTTTTTGGGGTGTGGAATGTGGGCAGGTCTGTATTTGGTTGTACCCGTTGACTCCTCATGGGAGATAAGACAAATGGGACTTACAGTCCGCTCAGCATTTTTTAAGGAATTGTGCTATCTTCTCACATAAGTGTCTTAGAAAAGCCAGGGCACTGGGATAGGTGCTTTTGGCATGAGGCCAGGAGCTGTGCTCTCTGCTCTTTGGCTTTCCACCCTGAGGTTATTAGCTAAGTAAAGTTTTCTCTAAAACCTTGAGAAGGCAAAGCAGTCTCAGTTTGAAGAATCTTTGGGTGGAGGTGTTTAGCTTTTGAATTAGCATTGCTGCGTTCTTGTTATTAATATTACATTTATTAAAAGGGAGTTTTTGTTTTTCTGCTTTCAGTGTCTTAAGTTGCCGATTTTATTTCCTTTTAATTTTTATCTGTTTTTAGTTGTTTTCATCTTTTTTGTCCATAGTGTTCTTTGTCCACTAGTATTTTATGCACTCTTTTTTTTTTTTAATCTATTGTGGTCATATTGGCTTTTAACATTGTATAAATTTCAGGTGTACATTATTATATTTCAGTTTCTGTATAGATTGCATTGTGTCCACCACCAATAGACTAGTTTTTATCCATTACCATATGCAGTCTTTTCTTAATCTTTAGCTTTTATTTTTCTAATATTTTCTTGTCATATTTATATATTTTAAATTTCTTTGTCCTTTTCATTTGATTTTTTGCTTAAACTCTTTTTTAAAGTTTAGTTATTTTTTCCAAATAGGATTTTATTAAGGCAGAGACACAAATAACTATGAAGAAGAATGAGAAAACTAATGACTCCCAACAGTGGCTTGCCCAGGGAGAGCTTTAATTTAAATTTACTTTTTATTCATATCTGTGTGTATTCTTTTTTCTATATACATGGCCATTGAGTGGCATGGTTCTAATGTGGATAGCCCAAAATATACTTCACACTCTAAGCAAGAGATGCAGGATATTTTTTTTCCCTCCACTTATCCGATAGTAGTTCTTAGGGCTTCTCATAAGAGACTTCCTTATTCCCTTAAATTTTGAACCTCTCCCTCAAAGCTCTAATCTGAGTCATGCAGATGCACCATAGGCAAATTTCCCACCTCTAAATAAAATAAGCTTATTTCCAGTGATAAAGCCTTTGAACTATATTTAAAGGGACTGTTCTCATGTCTGTCATTTAAAAAGTTTCACAATCTTCATTTTAAAAACAATAAATAATCTTTAGCAGTATTGGCCTCCAAAAATCTCCTTTCAACAAAAAACAAAACAAAAAACAGTGATGGGTCTTAACTAATATTTTATTGCTAATCTTATTATTAAAAACTTTTTTCTAATTTATGTTTCTTAAAATAAGAAATTCCTTTTTTTTAGTTTATGTATACAAAATGGTTTGAAAACTATTTTATAGTATGAAATACTATCATCAGGAAAAGAAATTTTAAAGGGAAAATCATTTGTGATTCTGAATGATATAAGACATCAATAATTTTTTTATGTGTTCATAAATATTCCAGCTATTACGTTGGTGTATAACATGTGGGCCCAAGACAGCAAAAGTAGATAGATAAGGTCATTCTTTAGTTTTTACATGTTCTACGCTGAGCCAGGCCTCTCCTAATCCAGGCCTCTAACTGGATATTGCTCTGATGTAGGTAGAGCAGATCAAATCTTGTTTGTTAACTGACTGTCACTACATAACTCAAGTTCTTTATTGAGAAGGGATGTTAATTTACTCCTGTAGCTTTGTTGTCCTCAGCATAGCTACACTGCTGCTGCTCTGTTCGAAGGTCAGCATTATTCCCCTAAAATATGTCGTCTCTCATTGTGCATCTTATTCTCGGTCTGCATTTCTGTACTTTTCTCTCATTCTGGCAACTAAATTAGCTCAAATTATTACTAGCTGTCTTGGCTGTCTCTTCCCAGAAATAAAGCACTGAAAAGACTTTTCTGTTCTATATATAAAATATAGAAAGGAATAACTTTGCCACATATGTAAAATCTTAGTAAAGATTTAAGTTAAACACCATAAGAATGCAAACCCTGCATTCTTTCATTAAACACCTTTAAATGAAAGAATACATGTAAAGTATACATGTAAAAATACTTCAAATTATAAATGCCCAAGAATCCTGACCTTGATGACATTAGGTCTCTTGAAATATAATTATGGCATTCTGATACCTTTTAAGTAGCATGCCATGAGATAATTCTTGTTGTAGCTGATAGTTTTTTGGGGAGATTTTTTATATCTTGTTTTCCAGAATAACAATCACTTATAGAATTCAGATTCTGGAAAATGTAAAGGCTTTCATAATTGCGGGAGCATAATGACAGCTGCACAGCAAGTCCATATGTTGCTTAGCTATAATTATATTTTAATAATTACTTTTTTGGAGGGGAAGAACTATGGCTAACCTCCAAGAGACTGAAGCTGATGATTGTAAGCATTCATATTTTCTCAACAGAAAGAGCTTTTTCTTTTTTCTTATTTTAAACAGTTGAATATATTTATCTTGTATCATAGCATCAGCTGGATGAAGTTTCTATTCTGGATTCTACTGTAAATTAAAATGAATATTTGCATCAGATGGGAAGATTACCTGTTTTTTTTATTCCAGCCATATGTGGACTTGCTGTCACAGGCATGCTAATTTTGCCATTGCCTACACACGACTTGCTCCTTCCTGCCTCCGTTCTATACGTTACCATTCCCTCCACCTGCCGTGCCCTCCTTCCTTTCCATCCATTTCCCCCTACCCCTTTTTTTTTGGGTGAGGAAGATTGGCCCTGAGCTAACACCTGTTGGCAATCTTCCTGTTTTTTTTTTTTTTTTTTGCTTGAGGAATAGTGTCCCTAAGCTAACATCTGTGCCCATCTTCCTCTACTTTGTATGTGGGACGCTGCCACAGCATGCCTTGATGAGTGGTGTAGGTTCGTGCCTGGGATCTGAACCTGTGAACCCCAGGCCGCCGAAGTGTAGTGTGCTGAACCCAACCACTGTGCCACCAGCCAGCCCCTCCTTTTCTCCTTTTAAAACTGGCATCTAAAATTATTTCTTCTAGAAATTCTCCCGTGATATACTCCATGTAACTGTTATTTTCTTGGTTTTACCTGAACACAACATGGATAGATACAGATTCAACTAGTATGTGTTGTGTTGCTGAGATGTACCAGGTATAGTGTTAACTATCATTTAAATTTCAAAGCTGTCCTGTGAATTATTAGCATTTTACAAATGAAATTAAATAAATTCCCTCAGTTATATTCCTAGTTTTAGCTGTGTTAGAATTTGAACGTTTTTTGTGATTTTAAAAATATTGCTTTTTATAATGCCATCCTGCGTTTCTCTGTCTGTAGTTTTTCCTTTCTTGCTCTCTACCACTTAACCTACCAAGAGTGCTTAAAAAACACCCCGCAACCCGAAACTACTTTATTCAGATATAATTTACGTAGAATAAAATGCACTCCTTTTTTTTTTTTTTGGTGAGGAGGATTGGCACTGAGCTAACATCTGTGCCCATCTTCCTCTACTTTGTATATGGGACGCCGCCACAGCATAGCTTGATGAGCGGTGCATAGGTCTGCACCCGGGATCCGAACCTGCAAACCCCGGGCCGCTGAAGCAGAACATGTGAACTTAACCACTATGCCACCAGGCCGGCCCCAAAATGCACCTATTTTAAGTATATAATTTGACGCATTTAGACAGATGTATAGACTCATGTAACTACCACCACAGTCAAGATATAAAACATTTCCATTAGTCCCCAGAATCCCTTGTGCCCTTTCCACTTAGTGTTTTCCCCCTCCCCTTTCTCTTCCCCACTGTCTCAGCTCTCCCCCAGGCAACAGCTGATCTGGGTTCTGTCCACTGTGGATTGTTTTTGTCCTTTCTAGAATTTCACATAAATGAAATCATATAATGTGTACTCTTGTCTGGCTTCTTTTGCTCTGCATGTTTTTGAGATTGTTCCTTTTTATTGCTGGCTACTATTCCAGCAATGAATATACTACAATTTGTTTATCCATTCACTTAATGATAGGCATTTTACTTGTTTATAGTTTTTGGCTAGTAAAATAAAGCTGCTATGAAAAATCCATGTACAATTCTTTGAGTGGACATATTTCTATTTCTCTTGGGTAAGTACCTAGGAGTGGCTGTACTATTTTGCATTCTCACCAACAATATATGCGAGTTCCTGTTGCTCTCCATCCTTGCCAACACTTGTCAGTTTAAAAGATTGTAGCCATTCTAGTTGTATGGTAGTATCTCATTGTGGTTTTTCATTTGCATTTCACTGATGACCAGTGGTATGGAGCGTCTTTCCATGGGTTTATTGGTCTTTTGTATCTTTTTTTGTAAATTGTTTAAATCTTTTGTCTATTTAAAAATTGTTGTTTTCTTCTTCTTATTGACTTTTAAGAGTTCTTTATATATTCTTTGTCATATATATGTATTGTGCATATTTTCTCCTAGTCTATGGCTTCCATTTTAATTTCTTAACTCTGTTTTTGAAGAGGAGAAGCTTTTAATTTTTATGAAGTTCAGCATTACCAATTTTTTATTTCATGGTTTGTGTTTTTTTTGTGTGTGTGTGAGGAAGATTGGCCCTGAGCTAACATCTGCCAATCCTCCTCTTTTTGCTGAGGAAGACTGGCCCTGGGCTAACATTCATGCCCATCTTCCTCCACTTTATATGGGACACCTGGCACAGCATGGCCTGACAAGTGGTGCGACGGTGTGTGCCTGGGATCCAAACCGGTGAACCCCGGGCTGCCGCAGCGGAGCGCGAGTGCTTAACTGCTTGCACCACTGAGCTGGCCCCTCATGGTTTGTGTTTTTAGTCTCCTAAGAAATTTTTGCCTACCCCAAATTTGTGAATATTTTTTCTTGTGTTTTATTCTAGAAGTTTTATAGTGTTGGCTTTTATGTTTAGCTCTGTGATTAATTTTAATTTTTGTGGTTATTATAAGAGTCAAGTTTTTTTCTGTTAATGAAGATCCATTTTTTATTGAATTTTCTTTTCTGTTGGGTTTCTTTGGCACTTTTGTTGCAAATTAACTGACCATGTATGTGTGGTTCATTTCTGGACTCCCTATTCTGTTCCACTGATATATATGTGGTATGCCATTATCACACTTTTACTTTATTTTTATAGTAAGTTTTGGAGGTAGTGTAAATCCTCCAACCCAACATCAAAATCTTTGCATAATTTACTCTCTTGTCCCCATTGCTTGTGTTTGTGTATGTAGTGTTGATTTTGTTTTTCGTTTACTTGTTTTTGTTAGTTTCTGCTTTCAAAGATGTTGCCGCCAACAGGGGCTTTGTGCTTGCTTGTTTCCAAGGGCGGACCTTGTTTGTATTAAGGAAGATGCTAAGTCCTCTCAGCTGGAGAGAGGGAATTAGGCAGCAGTGATGTTCTTCCTTTTCCTCATTCTCATTGGTGGTAAGCAACTCTGGGTTCCAATGGTACATCCATATGATTTTTGAGAAGGTCAGTAAATTGGCGCTGCAATAGCAAAAGTGTGTACCAGAAGCCAAGTGTTTAAATACCAAATCTCAAACTTGACGGGAAATGCAATTGTAACACTTTTCAACTACTTTGAAATTATGTTTCTTTTTCTCCCCATCTTGTCTCTCTCTAACAGAAACAGCCTAGCCTTGCCTAAAGCAGTCTTTTGCATGAATATGTGAGAAACTCTCATGGCAGTTGCCAAAACTCTCATCTGTGTTTAGTGGGAACATGTTGATAGAAGAAATATGTTAGATACAGATTGTATTTAGTTTCATTTCTGACCACATGTAAGTGGAAGGAAAAAATCCTGGATTAATGAATACCATTCTTGGTTTCAGAACAGCCCCCAGATGCTTTCATTTTTCTTCTTAACTGCCTTACTTTAGAGTAAAAATAATAGGAGAAAAGGTAAATGTAGCACATTCAATTATGTATTGATTCTTTACTTATCGAATCAATAATGTATATTCATGTGTATTTTTGGACCTTCCGATTAAATTGTGTGCTTTCCTAGACTGGGATTTTATCTTCCGTTTATTTTGTATCCCTTTTTAAAAACTTCACTTCTCACATACTAGAAATGTTGATGGATCCTGATTATGCATTTTAATTAACTTCTTCTAGTGAGTAAGTCCTAGACTATAGTAGAAAAGTATGTATTTTTTCTTTCTAATGAAATCACATTTCTCCTTTGAAAGACATTTCTAAGCTTTGCACTTAACACAACTTAGAATTTTTGAAACCAGGTAGGTGATGAGGTAGCGGTAGGTTGATAGCTTCCCCTTTGTAAGTTGCCGGTATAGGCTAATTGTGATCCAGGGCCTTAGAAGGATTGGTCATCACTCTGTGTCTGCTCTTGTATTTGCTTTATAAAGACTGCAGTAGATTGTAAGATCAGTCAGACAAATGGAACTGTCAGTCAGCTGCTCAAATAGGTATTTTTAGATATGTCTCTCCTAGTACTAATCATGCAGTTGACCAGAAATCCTTCTTTTGATAGTGGGTGAGAAGATATGAAGCAGGAGCTCCAGAGGAAATGCCTTGGATTATTAGTAAGATCCAAACTAAAACCAAGGTAGAGATCACATTTCTGATTAAACACAATTTTTTCTCCTTAGGATTCTGATCAAAACCTGATATTGCATGATGTTCGTATGATAGATCTTATTTAATGGAATTAAAACACCTAGCTAGAAACACATAGGTGAATATTACACTATTGTATTTTTTTCTTATGATAGCATATATGGTGTTTTATGTTTAGGTCTGATATTGATTTCACTTTTGTAAATCTATTGAAAAACATTTTGAAGTTAACTTTTATTTTGTTCTGTTATTCAAAGGTCACCTATTTTGGTTATAAATGGTTGAAATAGTATCTGTCCATTTAGGGTTCTTTGGTTCAAGCAATGGGAAGCTTTGGCTAACTTAAATCAAATAATTTACCAGAATGATAAGCTCAGACTCTTGAAGTAAAAGCTGAAAAACTGAGTTTTAGAAAGAACAGACTTGAGCAGCTTCAGGGATCTAGAGAGCAGGAAGCAATGGATAGTCTTTATGGAACCTCTGTTAGGAGCGTTCTTTTCTAACTGTTTTTCCATTCGTGTGATCACTCTGCACATGATGCAGAGAGTGAGACAGATAGGGCCTGATTGGCCTCGCCTGGGTTTATTGCCCAGTCTCTGCTAGGAGAGGGCAGGATACCAAAATTGCATGCATTGGAGGAGGGATGCTTTCCTCAGAGGAAGATCGAGGTGCATGTTATTGCACAAAGAGGAAGTGGATGTGGACAGGTAAAAAAAAAATCCACTACTGCTATAGATTCTAGGTTGACATAATATTTCTTTAATTTTATAATACAGTATTAACTATTTCTTGGCTTAGCCCAAACCTTTCAGCCTTTATAGATTTGCCATGATCATAATATGGCATTTATTAAATGCCCCTGAAGACTAGGCATTTATAAAATGCCCCTGAAGACTAGTTTGCTTTACACTTCAGTTGCTTTTCCCCGTCTTGCGTTCATACTCTTAAGTGAATAAATGATTTAAACTATCTAGTCTTAATTACTTTTAAGAATTTTTTTTTTCCTTTTTTCATTCAATGAATTTTTTTTTTTTTTTTTTTTGGTGCTTGCTAGGTGCCAGGTACTATGCAAGAAGGTGAGTTTCAAAAATAAATAAGAGCTACATGCTTCCTGTCCCCCCCACCCCCTAGCTTTATTGAGATATAATTGACATATAACATTGTGTAAGTTTAAGGTGTACAATGTGATAATTTGATAGATGTATATATTGTGAAATATTTACCACAATAAGGTTAGTTAACACATCCTTTACCTCACATACTTACCATGTTGTGGTGGTGTTGTGGTGAGAACATAAAAGCTCTGCTATCATAGCAACTTTTAAGTATGCAATACAAGGTTGTTAACTATAGTCACCATGCTGCACATTACATCCTTGGCACTTACTCATCTTATACCTGGAAGTTTGTACCCTTTGAGCAACATCTCCCCATTTCCCCACCCCTTGGCCCCTGGCAACCACCATTCTACACTCTGTTTCTATAGAGTTCAGTGTTTTTAGATTCTGTGTATAAGTGAGGTCATACAGTGTCTTTTTCTGTCTGACTTATTTCACTTAGCATAATGCCCTCAGGGTCCATCCATGTTGTTGCAAATGACAGGATTTCTTTCCTTTTTGTGGCTGAATAATATTCTATTGTATTTATATACACCACATCTTCTTTATCCATTCATTTGTTGATACACATTAGGTTGTTTCCATTTCTTGGGTATTATGAATAATGCTGAGTGAACATGGGAGTGCAGATCTCTTCAAGATAGTGATTTCATTTCCTTCAGGTAAATACCCAGAAGTGGAATTGCTGGATCATATGGTAGTTCTATTTTTTTATTTTTTATTTTTTTGTAAGGAAGATTAGCCCTGAGCTAACGTCTGTTGCCAGTCCTCGTCTTTTTGCTGAGGAAGATTGGCCCTGGGCTAACATCCATGCCCATCTTCCTCTACTTTATATGGGACTGCCACCACAGCATGACTTCATATGCGGTGCGTCGGTCCATGCCCAGGATCTGAACCCTCGAACCCTGGGCCTCTGAAGCAAAGCGTGTGAACTTAACTGCTATGCTACCGGTAGTTCTATTTTTAATTTTTTGAGGAACCTCTACTTTTTCCCATTCTGGCTGTACCAATTTACATTCCCACCAATAGTGCACAAGGGTTCCCTTTTCTCCATATCTTTGCCAGCATTTGTTATCTCTTGTCTTTTTGATGAGGGCCATTCCAACAGGTGTGAGGTGATATCTCATTGTGGTTTTGATTTGGATTTTCCTGATCATTAGTGATGTTGAGCACATTTTCATGTACTTGTTGGCCATTTGTATGTCGTCTTTGGAAAAATATCTATTCAAGTCCTCTGCCCGTGTTTAAATCAGATGTTTTTTTTGCTCTTGGGTTGTGAGTTTCTTATATATTTTGGATATTAATCCCTTATCAGACATAGGTTCACAGATATTTTTTCCCATTCCATAGGTTGCCTTTTCATATTGTTGATTATTTCTTTTGCTGTGCAGAAGCTTTTTGTATCATAAAGTCCTGCTTGTTTATTTTTGGTTTTGTTGCTTGTGCTTTTGGTGTCATATCCAAAAAATCATTGCCGAGATCAATGTCAAGGAGCTTTTTCACTATGTTTCCTTCTGGGAGTTTTACAGTTTTAGGTCTTACATTTAAGTCCTTAATCCATTTTGAGTTGATTTTTGTGTATGCTGTAGATAAGGGTCCAGTTGCATTCCTTTGCATGTGGCTATCCAGTTTTCCCAGAGCCATTTATTGAAGAGACTATCCTCTCTGCATTGAGTATTTTTGGTTCCCTTGTCAAATATTAGTTGACCCTAAACGTGTGATTTTATTGCTGGGCTCTTTGTTCTGATCCATTGGTCTTCGTGTCTGTTTTTATGCCAGTACCATACTGTTTTGATTATTATAGCTTTGTAATATAGTTTGAAAAGAGGAAGTGTAATGCCTTCAGCTTTGTTCTTCTTTCTTAAGATTGCTTTGGCTATTCCAGGTCTTTTGTGGTTCCATACAAATGTTAGGATTGTTCTTTCTATTTCTGTGAAAACTGCCATTGGAATCTTGATAGGGGTTGCACTGAATCTATAGATGGCTTTGGATAGTATGGACATTTAACATTTAACATTAATTCTTCTGATCCTTGAACACAGGATATCTTTCCATTTATTTGTGTCTACTTCACTTTCTTTCCTCAGTGTTTGATAGTTTTCACTGTATAGACCTTTCACTTCCTTGGTTCAATTTATTCCTAAGTTTTTAAAATCTTTTTGTTGCTATTGTAAATGGAATTGTTTTCTTTCTTTCTTTCTCTGATAGTTGATTGTTAGTGTATAGACATGCAACTGATTTTTGTATATTGATTTTGTATCCTGCAACTTTACTCAATTTGATTATTAGGTCTAACAGTTTTTTGATGGAGTCTTTAGGATTTTCTATATACAAGATCATGTCATCAGCAAACAAAGACATTTTTACTTCTTCATTTCCAATTTGGATGCCTTTTATTTCTTTCTTTCTTTCTTTTTTTTTTTTTTTTTTGCCTAATTGCTCTGGCTGGGACTTCCAGTATTATATTAAATAAGAGTGGTGAGAGTGGGCACCCTTGTCTTGTTCCTGATCATAGAGGGAAAGCTTTTAACCTTTCATTGTTGAATGTGATGTTAGCTGTGGGTTTGTCATATATGGCCTTTATGTTACTATATGTTCCTTCTATACCCAATTTGCTGAGTTTTTTTTAAATCTTGAAAGGATGTTGAATTTTGTCGTATGCTTTTCTGCATCTATTGAGGTGATCATATGCTTTTTGTCTTTCATTCTATTAAGGTGGTATATCACCTTTATTGATTTGCATATGTTGAACTATCCTTGCCTCCCAGGCATAAATCCCACTTGATCATGGTGTATGATCCTTTTAATGTGCTAATAAATTCTGTTTGCTAGTATTTTGTTGTAAAATTTTACATCTATATTCATCCAAGGATACTGGCCTCTAGTTTTCTTTTCTTGTGGTATCCTTATCTGTGTTTGGTATCAGGGCAATGCTAGCCTCGTAAAATGAGTTTGGGAGTGTTCCCTCCTCTTCAGTTTTTTGAGAGAGTTTGAGAAGATTGCTGTTAATTCTTGAAATATTTGGTGGAATTCACCTGTGAAGGCATCTGGTCCTAGGCTTTTCTTTGTTGGGAGTTTTTGATTATTGATTTAATCTTTTTTACTTGTTATTGGTCTATTCAGATTTTCTGTTTCTTCATGATTCTGACTTGGTAGGTAGTATGTTTCCAGGAATTTATCCCTTTCTTCTAAGTTGTCCAATTTGTTGGTGTATAATTGTTCATTATAGTCTGTTATGAGCCTTTGTATTTCTGTGGTATTGGTTGTAATGTCACTTTTTTCATTTTTCATTTTATTTATTTTAGTCTTCTCTTTTTCTTGGTAAGTCTAGCTAAATTTGTCAATTTTGCTTATCTTTTCAAAAAAACAACTCTTAGTTATGTTTCTGTTTTATTTTGTTTTTCTCTCAATTTCATTTAGTTCTAACCTGATCTTTAGCTTCTTCCTTCTGCTAACTTTGAGCTTAGTTTGTTCGTGTTTTCTTAGTTCTTTGAGGTGTAAAGTTAGATTGTTTGAGATCTTTCCGTTTTTTAAATTTAGGCGTTTACCACTAGAAACTTCCTTCTTAGCACTGCTTTTGCAGCATCCCATAAGTTTTGTTATGTTTTATTTCCATTTTCATTTATTTCAAGATTTTTTTTTTTGACTTCCCTTGTGATTTCCTTTTTGACTCATTGGTTGTTCAGGAGCATGTTGTTTAATTTCCACGTATTTCTAAATTTCCCAGTTTTCCTACTGTTATTGATTTCCAGTTTCATACCATTGTGGTTGGAAGAGATATTTGGTATGATTTCAGTCTTTTAAAATTTTCTAAGACTTGTTTTGTGACCTAACATATGATCTATCCTGGATAGTGTTCCATCTACCCTTGAGAAGAATGTGTATTCTGCTGCTGTGGATAGAATGTTCTCTAAAGGTCTGTTAGGTCTATTTGGTCTAAAATATAGTTCAAGTCCAGTGTTCCCTTATTGATTTTCTGTCTGGGTCATCTATCCATTGTTGAAAATGGCATTTTGAAGTCCCCTACTATTATTATATTTCTGTTACTCTCTTCAGATCTGTTAGTATTTGCTTAATATATTTAGTTGCTCTGATGTTGGGTGCATATATATTTACAATTGTTATAGCCTCTTGATGAATTGACTCTTTTATCATTATATAATGACCTTCTTTGTCTCTTGTTACAGTTTTTGACTTCAAGTCTATTTTGTCTGATAAAAGTATAGCTACACCTAATCACTTTTGGTTTCTGTTTTCATGAAACATCTTTTTCCAGCCTTTCACTTTGAGCCTATGTGTGTTCTTGAAGCTGAAGTGCATCTCTCGTAGGCAGCATGTAGTTGAGTCTTGTTTTTTATCCATTCAGGCACTCTCTGCCTTTCGATTGCAGCATATAATCCATTTACATTTAAAGTAATTATTGATATGTAAGGACTTACTTTTGCCATCTTGTTGATTATTTTCTGGCAGTTTTGTAGTTCCTGTCTTCCTCTCTTGCTCTCTTTGTGAATTGATGATTTTCTGTAGTGGTGTACTTTGATTCCCTTCTCTTTATTTTGAATGTACCTTCTATAGGTTTTTGTTTTGTGGTTACTCTGAGGATTATTTGAAACATCTTATAGATATAACAGTCTATTTCAGGCTGATAACAACTTAACTTCGGTCTCATAAAAAAATTCTGCTCTGTTACTCCCCCTCCTTCACATTTTATGTTTTTTTTTTTTTTTTTTTTTTTTTTGTGAGGAAGATTGGCCCTGAGCTAACATCTATGCCCATCTTCCTCTATTTTGTATATGGGACACTGCCACAGCATGGCTTGGTGAGCGGTGTGCAGGTCCGCGCCTGGGATGCAAACCCACAAACCCCGGGCTGCCAAAGCGGAGCGCTCGAACTTAACCGCTACACCACCAGGCTGGCCCGCAAATTTTATGTTTTTATTGTCACACTTTACCTCTTTTTAAGTTGTATGTCTATTTCAAAGTATTGTAGCTATAGCTAATTTTTTATACTTTTGTCCTTCAACCTTTATACTAGAGTTAACTATACACACCACCATATTGTAGTATTAGAGTATTCTGAATCTGACCAGTGTGGTGTTTATTTTCATAGGTTTTCATGTTACTAGTTAGTGTCTTTAGTTTCAGCTTGAACAACTCCTTTCAGTGTTTCTTGTAAGGCAGATCTAGTGATGAAGAATTCCCTCAGCTTTTGTTTGTTTGGGAAAATCTTCATCTTGCCTTCATTTCTGAAGGACAGCTTTACCGGTAAAGCATTCTTGGTTGGCAGTCTCTTTCTTTCAGCACTTTGAATATATCATTCTGTTCTCTCCTGGCCTGTAAGATCTCTGCTGAGAAATCTGCTGATAGACTTATGGGGGTTCCCTTGTATACAAGACATGTTTATTCTCTTGCTGCTTTTAAAATTCTCTCTTTGTCTTTGATTTTAGACTGTTTTATTTTAATATGTCTTGGAGGATATCATTTTGGATTGAAATTTTAAAGTGACTTATTAGCTTCATGAACTTGGATGTCCATATTTCTTCCTGAGTTTGAGAAATTCTTAGCCATTCTTTCTTTCTTTTTTATTGAGGTAACATTGGTTTATAACATTATATAAATTTCAGGAGTACATCTTTATATTTCAATTTCTGTATAGATTACGTCTTATTCACCACCCAAAGACTAATTACCATCCATCAACATACACATGTGCCTAATCGCCACTTTCACCCTTCTCCCTCCCCCCTACCCCTCTGGTAACCACCAGTCCAATCTCTGTCTCTGTGTGTGTGTGTTTGTTGTTGTTTTTATCTTCTATATCTGAGTGAGATCATATGGTATTTGATTTTCTCCCTCTGACTTATTTCATGTAGCATAATACCCTCAAGGTCCATCCGTGTGGTCACAAATGGCAAGATTTCATGTTTTTTATGGCTGAGTAATAGTCCATTACTACATATAACACATCCTCTTTATCCATTTGTCCCTCGATGGGCACCTAGGTTGCTTCCAAGTCTTAGCTATTGTGAATAATGCTGCAGTAAAGATAGGGGTGCATATATCTTGACACATTTGTGTTTCTTGTTCTTTGGATAAATACTCAGCAGTGGAATAGCTGTATTGTATGGTAGTTCTATTCTTAATTTTTTTAGGAATCTCCATACTTATGTTTTCTGTAGTGGCTGCACCAGTTTGCACTCCCACTAGCAGTGTATGAGAATTCTTTTTTCTCCACATCCTCTTCAACACCTATTTCTTGTCTTGTTAATAATAGCTATTCTGATGGGCGTGAGGTGATATCTCATAGTTTTGATTTACATTTCCCTAATAATTAGTGATGTTGAATGTCTTTTCATGTGCCTGTTGGCCATCTGTATATCGTCTTTGGAAAAATGTCTGTTCAGCTCTTTTGCCCATCTTTTAATTGGGTTGTTAGTTTTTTTTGTGTGTGTAGATATATGAGTTGTTTATATATTTTGGATATCAACCCCTTATCAGATATATGGTTTGCAAATATCTTCTCCCAATTGTTAGGTTGTCTTTTCATTTTGTTGACGGTTTCCTTTGCTGTGCAGAAGCTTTTTAGTTTGATGTAGTCCCATTTGTTTATTTTTTCTATCATTTCCCTTGCCTGATCAGACATGGTGCTTGAAAATATGCTGCTAAGACTGATGTCAAAGAGCATACTGCTTATGTTTTCTTCTAGGAGTTTTATGGTTTCAGGTCTTACATTCAAGTCTTTAATCCATTTTGAGTTAATTTTTGTGTATGGTATAAGGGAATGGTCTACTTTCATTATTTTGCATGTGGCTGTCCAGTTTTCCCAACACCGCTTATTGAAGAGACTTTCCTTTCTCCATTGTATGTTCTTGGCTCCCTTGCTGAGAATTAGCTGTCCATAGATGTGTGGGTTTATTTCTGGGCTTTCAATTCTGTTCCATTGATCTTTGTGTCTCTTTTTCTGCCAGTACCATGTTGTATTGATTACTAAAACTTTGTAGTATATTTTGAAATCAGGGAGTGTGATACCTCCAGCTTTGTTCTTTTTTCTCAGGATTCCTTTGGCTATTTGGTGTCTTTTGTTATTCCATATAAATTTTAGGATTCTTTGTTCTATTTCTGTGAAAACTGTCATGGAACTTTGATAGAGATTGCATTGAATCTGTAGATTGCTTTAGGAAGTATGGACATTTTAACTATGTTAATTCATCCAGTCCAAGAGCATGGAATATCATTCTGTTTCCTTATCTCTTCTTCAGTTTTGTTCAACAATGTTTTATAGTTTTCAGTGTACAGGTCTTTCACCTCTTCGGTTAAATTTATTCCTAGGTATTTTATTCTTTTTGTTGCAATTGTAAATGGGATTGTATTCTTAATTTCTCTTTTTGCTACTTCATGGTTAGTGTATAGAAACGCAACTGATTTTGCAGTATCCTGCAACTTTACCGTATTCATTTATTACTTCTAAAAGTTTTTTGGTGGATTCTTAGGGTTTTCTATATATAAAATAATGTCATCTTCGAATAGTGACAGTTTCACTTCTTTCTTTCCAATTTGGATCCCTTTTATTTCTTTTTCTTGCCTGATTGCTCTGGCTAGGACTTCCAATACTATGTTAAATAAGAGTTTAGCAATTATTTCTTTAAATAAACTTTCTTCTCCTTTCTCTCTCACTTCTCTTTCTGGGACTCCAATAATATGTACCTTGTTTCTCTTAATGGTGTCCCATAAGACTCATAAGTTTCTTCTTCCTTTTTATTTTATTTTTTTCTCTTTGCTTCTTTAACTGAATGATTTCAAAAGATCTGTCTTCAAACTCACTGCTTATTTCTTCTGCTTGGTCTGGTCTGCTGTTGAAGATTTCCATTGAATTCTTTGGGTTAGTTATTGTGTTCTTTAGGTCCAAAATTTCTGTTTGGTTCTTTTTATGTTTTCTTTCTCTTTGGTGAAGTTCTCATCTTGTTTTTATATTTGTTTCCTGATATTGTTGAATTGTTTCATCTTGTTTTTATATTGGTTTCCTGATATTGTTGAATTGTTTATCTGTGTTCTTTTGTGGTTCTCTGAGCATCTTTAGAATGATTATTTTGAATTCTTTGTTGGGCAGTTCCTGGATCTCCATTTCTCTGGGGCCAGTTAGTGGAGGTTTACTGTGATTCCTTTGGTTGAGTTAGGTTTCCCTGATATTTCGTAATCCGTGTAGCCTTGTGTAGGTGTCTGTGCATTTGAAGCAACAGTCACCCCTTCCCAACCTTATGGACTGATTTCAGTAAGGGAAGACTTTCACTTGCAGGTGGGGCCATGCTGGAGCATGCTGTGACTCTGAGTCTAGTGGTGCAGGGTGCCAAGTGCAGGGGCATGTGGCAGCACTGGGTCCTGAGGTGGCATGGTGGCTCATTGGCTCAGGCCATTAGGGTTTGTAGCATCAACACCTGTGTGGTCCTTGGCTAGCACTGTGGGGAATCGGCAGAGGCTTCAAGGGCTGTTAGAGTCCTCAGTAGCACCTCCAGGTCCAGGGGCTGGGGTCCAGGGCAAGCAGCATTAGTGGCCAGAACTGGTGATGTGCACACACTCAGCTGCAGGATCCAGCTGCAGGTGCCTGTGTAGTGGCAGCTGCAGTTGCAAACACACACATAATGGTGGGGCCCAGAGTAGGCAGCAAGGGCTGGGGCCAGCTGTGGGCTCACTGACAGCTGTGGGGGCTACTGCTGTCAGTGTGCACTACCGTGGCTGCTGTGTCTTGCCATGGGTGCATGGCAGTGAAGGCCAGTGAAGGAGGTCAGGCCAGGGGAGCACACAGCTGGAGGGGTTAGCTGCAGGTGAGAGAAGTGGTACGTGCCACTGACAGAAGATAGAGTCTGATTTGGACCTACAAGCAGCTGCAGTGGCCCTGGCTGTTGGCGTGCTCTTCCATGGCTGCGTGGTCTCCCCCGGGTATGCACATGGCAGTGGAGTCTGGTGCCAGGCATCAGGCCAGTGGCATGCAAATACACAGCTGGAGGGGCTAGTTCTGAGCACGCGCATGGCAGTGGAGGTCAGCTGTGGGTGTCTGGGCTGACATTTTCCACTCCTGCAGCTGCAGAGGGCTGGGCTGTCTGCTGGTATGGTCCCAGGCTCCAGTGGAAGCAGGTGAGGGGAAGGAGCAGGGAGGGACTCAGGCAACTGGTGTCATTGAACACAAATAGCTGTGGGGCGAAAGCTGGTGAAATCTGCGGTGGTTTGTACCGGCTCTGCTGGCTGTTCATTTTTTCAGTGGAGAAAGCTGCTAGGGTCCTCAGCAGAGCAGATCACTGGCAACACTGGTCACTCCTCCTGTGTGGCTGATATTGGTAGCTCCTGCTATTCTTGCATGTTCCTACTGTCTCTGTAAGTCTCAGCTTTGCCTCTCTCTGGGTGAGGTGAAATCGAAGCAGGTGCTTTGTACAGTACCCAGAAGGGCTGGGGAAGCTGATTGCACTCTGCTCTTCCTTTCCCACCGAGGGGAACTTGTTCTAGCTGGGGAGTTCCTTCTCGGTGCTGGGGGGTTGAGGGTGGGGATGGATGATGTAGGCAAAATGAAGCTGTCTTCCTTCCCTTTTTGTGTGGTTATTCTCCATTTTTTTGTTCCATTGTGTTGCTGGAGTTTCTTAAGTGGCCTCCAGATCTCTCCCAAAGCTATTTTTGTTCATGGATAGTTGTCTAATTGTTGATCTTTGTGGGAAGACAGAGGCTGGGGGCTCCTACGCCACTGTTTTGGTCCTTGGATCTTTTTGGGTGATCGTTAACTTTGATGCAGGAGGTATCTAATAATTAAGACTGGACTTGACGAGATGTGATTTATATATAAAAAAATTCTTCAGATTTTTAAAAGCAGATAGAAAAATTTTGCTAATCACACCTCTCAGGAGACATTTGCAGAAATACTCTTAGGAATGACTTGTGAATCACTGATGATTTGATCTGTTATTAACAATAACACTTATATAGTTCAAGATGAAATGTTACAAGGTGTTGTATTGGACAGTGCTAAGTAGACAGGGACGAACAGACTGTTGGAAGATAATTCTCTGTTGGTGTCTTGTGTTTCTGCATGTCTTTCAAGTAAAGTACTAACTGCCTTTTGTTCTGGACTGTCTTTACAAGAATGTTTGTGTAGTGAATAGCCTTGGAAGACAGAGATAGTGTCTTCCTTCTGAGGAAAGGGCAGGCATGCTTACTGCTCATTATAAAAAATATGGACTTCCTAAGCTCAGCGTTCTTCTGTATTGCAACCCACGGCTTCTGTAGATGTCCATCTGGGCTCATGCACATGGCTTTCTTGGGGCTTGGTGTGGATAAGATAACTAGAAAATACAGGAAAACTAATTGTAAACATTTAGGAAGATTCTCTAAATTGATGGCTTTGCAAGTGTTTTCAAGCTTTGCTTCATTTTAAAGAACTAACACTAGAGATCTCAGACAATGTATTATAGCTGTGGTTTAAGCAAGAAAGATGGTGCTCAGCTCTAATCTGCAGATCCATGCTCAATGAAAATGCCTTTCCATCAAAAGATTGGAGATGTGTGTGTAATAAAATATTTAAGATATATAAATATGGCTTTGATTACCTACTTGAACTGATTTTTTTTTTTGAGGAGCTGACTGTACTGATCATGTGGGGTAAAAAGATTTAACTGAATTTGAAAAAACTTAGAAAACTGTAATGTGTTTTATTGATTTTTTGTGGTTATTGTAAGCTGCCTCACATTCTTTTTCTCCCCTTAATATATTATTACTCTGAGGACAGGTCCTAGTATGGACTTGAAGTTGAGATGATACCTTACAACTTATATTCTTCTGCATTACAGTGATTATGTCAGCAATATTTAGACAAGTGGTAACATTGCTGGCCGTTAGATTATAGAATATTAGAGTTGTAAGGAATCTTAGTAATGGCTGTTTTAGCTTCATAATCTTACTTATGAGGAAACTGAGGTCCAGAGATAAAAAATAGTTTGTCTAAGGGTCCACAGCTAGTTCTTAGTAGAGGTGTGGATTTGAAATGAGGTTTACTAATATTCTTTATATCTCATCATGCTGCATCAGGCCAGGAAAGTGAATGCCTCAAGAATGGACATAGGGATGAAACAGTTTGTGGCAGGGTCTCCCAATATTTGGTATGGTGGTGTGAAATGACTTTAACCAGTACATGGATGAACATTTTTAATTTTTAGAGTTATATGTTATGTGTATTAGAAAAAATGGAACTTGTGACTCAAACCAGTAAATTTATAGATTTTGTTAGATAAGGCTAATTAAAGTTAAAATAAAGGCGAGTAAACAAAATTAGATAATTAACTATGTTAGTAGTACATGGCAAAAATTGTGAAGTTGTGTACCAGTGACTATTGAGAAACACTGATATAGAGAAGAATAGTCAGATTCATATCTGGCAGCATAGTTATGTGGCTGATGGAGAAATAGACATTTGAAAAAAATTCACTTAATGCTGTTCTGCTACATATTGATAAATAGAAGCCAATGATTTAATTATTTGCCTATTAATGGTAATATTCTTTTTAATGTATACATCTGTTTTCTCCTCTTGGGTTATTTAAAACATCTGTCATCACAATGAGACATGTAGTACTCTTTGGGTATGCCAGAAATTGTTTCAAGCTTCTTTGAATTCAAATTGAAGTAGTGTATATGAACAGTTAGCAACAATGGAAGGCAGCATGAATAAGCTTTCACAAAAAAACTGATGTACAATTTATATACACTAAAGTGCACAAATCATAAGTGTACAGCTCAGTGAATGTTTATGTATGTATATACACCCAGGTCCCAACCACTCAAGTCAAGATATAGGACATTTCCAGCCCCCACTAGGCTTTCTCATGCCCTCTTCTTGTCAGTAACTCCGCCTCCAAGGATAATCACTTGTTCTAACCAATTCTTCTTAAGCTCCTAGAACAGTGGTTGGCACTTAGTAAGTGCTCAAAAATATTAGTTCAATAAATGAATAAGGTCTTAAGACTTTATATGCTTGAAGGGATTCTTTGTACATTATAATTACTAACTTTGTTTTCCCTTTATAATTTTAATTTTTTCCCCTTTGTAATTTTTATTTTTTTTAAATGTTTAAAATGTTATTACATTTGGCCATTTTTCTATATTTCTTATGCTCCCTCACAGGTAAGTTGTTTCTGCATGCATTAGGTAAATAATCCATTTTCAATTCCCCCTTCATAATTTGACCTAAAATGTTTGTCTTATTTGATATGCAGTTAATTTTGTGGTGGTCCTAAATTATTATTATTTTTTCCAATTTTAAAGTTCAGATAAATCAAATGTTGGCTTAGGACCTTGTCCATATACCTTAACCATATCACATTTTTTTTTCATGTGTTATTATAGTTGGATTTTATTTAGGCACTTTTTTTCTCTTTTAAAACTTTGAGTTCTAGAACTACTTAATTTATTGGCAGTCCTTAAGAAACAGCAAAGTGATAATCTAATTTACTTGAAAGATTTAAGATTTAACCTATTAATAGGAAAGGCAGTGTCATTTGCTCACAAATGAGACAAGAGATCATCAAGCTTAAATGATTCAGTGTGAATAACTAGTGCATCATGGAAAGGGATCACACTGCCACCATAATTGATTTATTTCTAAACAAAACCAGACTAATTTGTCATCTTTAGGAAGGTTGATATGTCTTGAATCTGATCTCAAATTATACTGTTTCTAAATAGGAAAAATTTACACTACTTTTTCCCTCCCAAATTTAAAAAATATTGTGGTAAAATACACATAATACAAAATTTACCATCTTAACCATTTTTAAGTCTACAGTTCAGTGGTGTTAAATACATTCATATTGTTGTGCAGCCATCACCACTGTTCATCTCTAGAACTCTTTTTATCTTGCAAAACTGAAACTCTATACCATTAAACAATAATGCCTATTCCCCCTTCCCCTAGCTCCTGGCAGTCACCATTCGACTTTGTTTCTATGATTTTGACTACTCTAGGTACCTTATGTAAGTGGAATCATACAGCATTTGGTTTTTTGTGACTGGATTATTAGCATAATGTCCTTAAGGTTGATTCATGTTGTAGCATTTGTCAGAAGTTCCTTCTTTATGAAGGCTAAATAATATTCCATTGTATGTTTATACCACATTTTGCTTATCCATTCATCTATCAATTGATGCTTCCACATTTTAGCTATTGTGAATAGTGCTACTATGAACACGCGTGTACAAATACCTATTTCAAGACTCTGCTTTCAATTGTTTTGGGTATATACCCAGAAGTGGAAATGCTGGATCATATAGTGATTCTATTTTTAACTTTTTGAGGAACCACCATACTGTTTTCCACAGCGTTTGTACTCTTTTACATTTCCACTGACAGTGTACAATGGTTCCCGTTTTTCCACATTTGCCACACACCACTGGTTAATATACTTATTTTGATAGGCAGAAACATTAGTCTTGTTATTTACACTCCTTTACAGTCACAACATGTTTGCATAATTAGGAATTGAGTTTTGGCTGCTGTGAAAACCCAAGGTGTATGTTATGAACGGTTAAGGCTATTACCATTCACACTATGTTAGTGTTGATTTAGTGGGTGTGAGAAAGATTTGGACCCTGTTGTTGGAGTCTTAAAGTGCAAGAAATACTTTTAGAAAGAAAATGACAGATAAGGTGATGGAAAGAAATACTTTTCTCTTTCTAGCGAATACCTTATTCTTTTGAGAGCTTTCTTGTTCTAAAGCAGAGTAATGTTAAAATTATGCCTGCTCTAATTGCCTCTCTTCCACATTACGTTATCGTGACTAGGAGAAGCAGGTACTGAATGGATCCTCACCAATGGTTTATTTTCCTTTCTTAAAAAGGTTAATTAATAGCATGTTTAAATGTGAGTTGTCGGGCCGGCCCTGTGGCTTGGTGGTTAAGTGCGCGCGCTGCGATGCTGGTGGCCCGGGTTTGGATCCCGGGTGCGCATCGAGGCACCACTTCTCCGTTCATCCTGAGGCCGAGTCCCGCATACAGCAACTAGAAGGATGTGCAGCTACGACATACAACTATCAACTGGGGCTTTGGGGGGAAAAAATAAAATAAATAAAAAATCAAAAAAAAAAAAAAATGTGAGTTGTCAAATTCAAAATACACAAATTTGAGTGAAATAGAGCTGTTCTTATATTGATTTAATTTCTTTTCTCCCATCATCTCATTATCACTAGTGTAATATATCTACTATGCAGTGTGTAGTGCTGCTGGAAATATAGAAGGATAGGTAAGTGGCCTCCCGCCTTAGGGCTTGTGCATATTCTCTGGTGGAATGTGTTTCTTGCCATTCTTTGTTTAGCTAACTGCCACTCATTCTTTAGGTCTCAACTTAAAACATCACTTCTTGTGAGAAGCTTTGCAAGACCTCATGTAAGGTCCATGAACTTTACATGAGGTCATGGACCATGTGTATTTTGTGCACTTTGGTTCTCCAGAGGGTAGCATAATGACTGGCATTGATTTATCAGGCACTCATTAATTTGTACAAACTTACTGTTATCTTGGAGCTTTGGATCTAAATGAAGGAGGCAGATGGATAAACAAATATTTAGTAATACAGTGTGATCAGTTCTGTACTAGAAGCACTTTGAGTGCACAGAGGAGGAAACAACTGCACTGGAGGAGAAATGAAGTCCATTTGATGTTGTCTGTTCCTTTTTAGAACTAGTATGATATTAGTATATATCTTTCAAGTCCATTCATTCATTTAAAAACGTTTGGAGTATCTGTTTATGCCAAGAAGTACATAACAAAGCTTTCCAAAAAATTAAATTACCCATATTTTGGATCTTGTAGCCTTTTATTTAGAGTTGTTATCTTTGAGATGTTTTATAGGATGGTGTGTGGGAGGTAAGTGAGAGAGGAAACTGTGTTTCTTGTTCCTGTGGTTTTTATTAAGCTAATAAACTCTTCGTATGTCATTTTGATTTTTTAGGTTCTTGAAGCCAAATATGTAAAATTTACCATTGTCGTCTGTCTCAGCCAATATAATCTGTTTGTATTGTATATACAATTATAGAGAGAGTCTTAAAGCAATTAGTTTAAGTACCAGGTGATGGAAGAATATAAATGAATGAATACATTAATAGATAATATTTATGTTAAAAATTTGTAATAGATATTTGATAAAAGACAATTTATCTTTATAATTAAAATTTCATTTGTGTTAAGTAATGAGCATAAATATTTTTAAGAACTCGCCTGAAATTTTAAAATTATAATTACCTCCAGAAACATAATGTAGAGAGCATGAAAATGATTATTTTATTAGCCTTTAAGCTTTAATTTTTTTCTATTGCCTGCTTTTTGTGTGTGTGTGTGTGAGGAAGATCAGCCCTGAGCTAACATCCATGCCAATCTTCCTCTTTTTGCTGAGGAAGCTTGGCCCTGGGCTAACATCCGTGCCCATCTTCCTCCACTTTATATGGGACGCTGCCACAGCATGGCTTGACAAGCGGTGCGTTGGTCCGCGCCCGGGATCCGAATCCGGGCCGCCAGCAGTGGAGCGCGCGCACTTAACCGCTATGCCATGGGGCCGGCCCCACTATTGCCTGCTTTTATGTTGTCATCTTACTCTTTCAGTTCTGCAGTAGCATTATGTACATACCTTTGTGGTACGGCTCATTACATTGTAGTATACTAGTCAGTTTATTTTGCTGTCTCTCGGCTAGGACAGGAGTAATATTTATTGTTCTCTGTATGTCCAGAATCTAGAAGAGTGTCTTCTACATGGCAAGAAATAAGTAAGTACTTGATGAATGTGTTTTGGGCCCTACATAGGACACACAGTTCTGGTGAAGCAACAATAGGTATTAAGGTTTATAAACCATAAGTTTTATAATTATGTAGTATTAGTGGTTGGTCCAGAGATAATGGGAAATGGAAATTGTTTTGTGCTTTGCTAGAAATTTGGTAGTTGTGATTTCCTGTTTTTCACTGAACTTAGGCTAACACTGTTGGTTTTCCTCTGGGCAAAGTGCTGACAGTATTGTTTTGGCTGGACTCTCTGTAAATAGTGTGTATTTTATAATGCAACAGATCAAGAAAATCTTTAGTACATTTTTCTTTGTGCTTTTTATTAGTAACCATTGGATAGATGATTTGAGATATGTATCTGAAACAATGCATCTATCTTGATAAAGTATTTAATAAATTTGCCAAATTAGAAGATGTAAAAAGTATTTGGACACCCTTCTAGTTCAGAATTTAAGTAATTTATGGGGCTTTAATGTGTTGTCAGGTAGTCATTAAATAAATGTAAACTAGATTATAATAACTTTGTGAAATAGACACACATATAGGCACAGTAGTGTGTATTTATTTAATATTTGTGAAATAGATGATTTTTTACGAGGGTTTTTTGGGAGTGGGTAGTGCTTGGGAATACCTACATACCTACATGCTCCAGAGAAATCCAAGTAAGTGGAGTCATCTAGATGTTGCCCTCTTTTCACCTTTATATTTTTAGGTAGTTGACTGTGCCTTTCCCTCTTCTAAGAGTTGGTGTGATTAGTTCAGTCTGTGTCTTCTCTGTCTGTCTCCCTGGTTTTGCATATCCTCTCACCCATCTCCCTAAAGTTGTACAGCCACAGTGGGATAATTCGCCCTGCTCATGCCTGTCTCACTTCTACCTCGCCCATTAGTGTCCTGCTTTTTGCCTGCCTTCTGGTCTTCCATCTTCATCATTATCATCGTCGTCGTTGTTGTTGTTGTTATTTTTAGAATGGAGGGAATCTTACTATTCATAGGTGCCAAAATATGATACTTTAGGAAGCATATGTACTATTTTGCAATAATTTTGGTGAAAGCCATTTGAATAGACAGACTGCTTTAATCAAGCAATTCACTTAGATTTTGTTTTTCTTTCAAAGTGCTTATAAATGGGATGTTGGTACTAGCTTGCTTTTTGGGAACTGTCGTATTTGTATAATTTTCTTATTATATTAGGCTTTCCTTTAGGATTTGACCTGGTGTAAATCCTATAAATTAGTTCAGACTAGCTAAACCAAGTTGTTCTTATCTGCAATCTAGTTTTTTTTGTCAAATTGGCAGTGAGTGAGATTAAGATTATTGAATTTAATCTTAGTTTCTAGTGATAAAATGCTAGTATTCTTGAAAAGTATGGTGTGTTCATTGATAAACATTCTTACTTTTGAGAATTTTTGTTTTTTTTACATATGCATTTAATAAAACAAAACAAATTTCTGGGGCATCCTGTGAGAGATAGAAAGCCACAAACTAATCACGTAGAGCTTGTTGCTGCCTTTAGAGGTAGCCGTCATTCAGTACAGCACGATAAGGTTATTAGGATTGAATCACGTGTGTTAAAGCCCTTAGCCTTGCTCAGCAGATGCTCCTTTCTTTTCTCTGTGACTGAAATAACAATTTAAATCTAAAATAGAGAAGATTTTTATGAAAATTACTTTCTCTAGGAACTTTGTTAAAGTGTAGACAGTAAGGCACCAGTTCCTCAAATAATGTCTAGAGTACTGATAACAAAAGGAACAAAAGAGGGAACATGGTCTTCTTTAAACTTTGGGTTCAGCTAGTAATTACGTTTCAATTAGGATGCAGGCCTTGCTTTAGCTTGGCAATTTGGAGAGTGGAGTCTTCAGGCTTGTGATATGCTGTACTGTTTTATAAAAAAATTATTAGATATTCCTTTTTTTGGTTATAGAAGCAACATACACTGTTTAAAAAAAATTAAAATGGCAGAAAAGACTACCTTTCTTCTCCTCAAGCCTCCTCCCTAGAGTCTAGTGCCATTAAGTTTTTTTTTTTTTTTGTGAGGAAGATCAGCCCTGAGCTAACATCCGTGCTAATCCTCCTCTTTTTGCTGAGGAAGACTGGCTCTGAGCTAACGTTTATTGCCAATCCTCCTCCTTTTTTGTTTTCCCCCAAAGCCCCAGTAGATAGTTGTATGTCGTAGCTGCACATCCTTCTAGTTGCTGTATGTGGGACGCGGCCTCAGCATGGCCGGAGAAGCAGTGGGTCGGTGCGTGCCCGGGATCCAAACCCGGGCCGCCAGTAGCCGAGCGTGTGCACTTAACTGCTAAGCCACGGGGCCGACCCCATTAAGTTTGTTTTTAATTACTGTTTTAACTTAAATACTTTTATCTTCCCAGATATAAAACATCTTTTGCTTTGACATTTTTGGTTCTAGTCTTCAGCCTCACAGAAAAGACTAAAAACTTGTTTCTTGACATATTAGCAGTGTCTCTTAACTCCGTGTTATCATTGGTGAGGAATTCAGGGCATTTATCTTTAATTTTATCTTTTCTTTTCTCTTACTGCTCCCTCTTTTAATTAGTCATGTTAGGATTTGATTTTTACGTTGTGTGTCTTCTTTGCTTTTTATATAGAGTAATTCTGTCTTACATAAAGTAATTATATAGAATAATTCTGAAAATTGAAAACAAGAAGTTGGAATTCATTTATTCATTCTATAAATATCGATCCTAGTATTCAAGTACCCCAGGCTCTGAACTCAGTCCTCTCTTGTGTCTGCAGATTCCCAAGGAGATCTCATTCAGTCTCACAGTTTTAAATTCCATCTGTATGCTGACTCCCAGTGTACCTTTCTAGCCTGCGTTCTCCTCAAAGTGAATATGTCCAAAAGGAGCTCCTGATATTCATCCCTTCCCTCTCCAAGTCTCCCCACAATGTACCCCTATCTGTTAGTGGCAATTTCATTCTTCCAGTTGCTCAGGGCAGAGACTTTCTAAGTTCCTGTCTGTCTCTCTCTTTTTTAAAATTCACACTCTATATCTGGTTCATCGACAAATCTTTTTGACTCTCTATTCAAAATATTTGAAGAATTTGCCACTGTTTACCACATCTCCTGCTGCTGTTCTGGCGCAGACCACCGTTGTGTCTTGCCTGGATTATAGCAATAGTCTTCCAATTTGTAATGTCTTCTCAGGCAGCAGCCAGAGTGATCCTGCATAAGTCAGAGTCTGTTATTTCTTTGCTTTCCTTTCAGTAGTAGCTTTCCATCTCATTCAGAGTAAAAGTCAAAGTCCTTCTGTCCTACAAGGCTCGCTATGATTTGGAATGT
Source organism: Ceratotherium simum simum (assembly GCF_057802395.1). Classification (NCBI taxonomy): domain Eukaryota; kingdom Metazoa; phylum Chordata; class Mammalia; order Perissodactyla; family Rhinocerotidae; genus Ceratotherium; species Ceratotherium simum. The sequence continues at coordinate 43,228,337 of NC_141924.1, forward strand.
AGTTGTCTTTGTGTTCTCAGTGCTCACCACTCTCTTCCTTATTCCACTTGCCACCTTAGTCTCCTTGCTATTCTTCAAACATGCCACGTGCTGCTGCTATCTCAGGATCTTTGTGCTTGCTGTTTCCTCGTCTGCCTGGAAGGATCTTCTAGATATTTGGGTGGCTCATCCCCTCATGTAATGAGATCTTGACTCAGTCAGTCCTTTCTAAAATTCTCCCATACTCCTGTGACATATCATGTAATTCTTCTCTTCTCATTTTTTTCTTCTCGGCACTGATTGCTATCTAATACATAATATATTTTAATTATTTAGTATTTTAAAAGTTATCAGGCCAGGTTCATTGAGGAAAACAAGTTATTTTAGGTACTTTAAGCAAAGGGGAAATTAATAAAGGGAATTAGATGCTTATAAATGTATTGGAAAAGCTGGAGGTGTGGCAGTTGGAAGGCCCTTCCCGGCTTTCAGGTTAGTCCCTGCTGCTGCTGGTTGTAGCTGCCTGTGTACTAACTGGTGGGGGAGCATTTGGTGATCATTCTAAAACCTCATGTCTGTCAAAGCCCAGGTGTGTGTTGATTATCATCAGAAGAAGAATGGGCTGGGTTCTGTCTCCTTTTTGCCTTCCAAATATTATGCAAATGCATTGCATTGGCCAAATGTAAATCACGTACAGAATTCCAGGGAGAAAGATATTTGCAAAATGGAGTTCTTATGCTTTTGCTTCTGTGATACAGAGGAGAGCACAGAAGGTGGTAAGAATAAATGATGAGATAAATAAATGATGAGATAAATCTTACCTATATATTTATATGGATAAGATATGAATACACACATACATATTGTATTAGGGTTCTCCAGAGAAACAGAACCAATAGGATGTATGTGTGTACAGAGAGAGGATGAGGGAGGGAGAGAGAGAGAGGGAGAGGGAGAAAGAAATGGATTTATTTTAAGGAATTGGCTCATCCAGTTGTGGGGGCTAGCAAGTCTGAAATTTGCAGGGCAGGTTGACAGGCTGGAAACCCAGGGCAAAGTTGACGTTGGAATCTTGAGTCTGAGGGCAGTTGGGAGGCAGAATTTCTTTTTCAGAGGACCTCAGTGTTTTTCTTTTAAGGCCTTCAACTAATTGGATGAGACTTACCCACATTATGGATGGCAGTCTACTTTAGTCAGAGTCTCTTGATTTTAATGTGAATCACATCTAAAAAATACCTTCACAGCAACATCTAGACAGATGTTTGACCAAACGGTTCGGTACCACAGCTTAGCCAAGTTGGCACATAAAATTAACAGTCACAGTCTACCCTTTGTCAGATTGGCACCCATATATATCTCCTTAAACCATACTTGTTATGGGCTGAATTGTGTTCTTGCAAAATTCATATGTTGCAGTCCTAACCCCCAGTACCTCAGAATATGACTATATTTGGAGACAGCATCTTTAAACAGATAGTTAAGTTAAAATGAGGTCATTAGAGTGGGTTCTGATTCATTATGACTGATGTCCTTATAAGAAGAGGAAATTTGGACACAGACATATACAGAAGGAAGACCAAGCGAAGGCAGAGGGAGAAGGTGGCCATCTACAAGCCATGGAGAGAGGCCTCAGAAGAAACCAACCCTGCTGACACCTTGATCTCGGATGTATAGCCTCCAGAATTGTGAGAAAATAAATCTCTGTTGTTTAAGCCACCCAGTCTGTGGTACTTTATTATGGCAGCCTTAGCAAACTAATACAATACTTAATATCCAAATAAAGACAATTACAAGGTCATATTTCCACCTAACATGATGCAACTATCCTACATACAATGCACTAACCCTTTTCCCAGAAGAGGATGCGAAGTCCTTGATGATCTTCACTCCTCTTGATATTCTATAACTTAAATACTAAAGTTAATAGTAATTAAACACTGATGTAAAGTCAGTAAACTTTACTGATGTAAAGTCAGTGCTTCCTATGTTACATGATAAGTGGAGGATAAGGGAAGAAAAAGATATTTTATACATACACAGAAATATATTTACAACAAAATTAGGAAGAAAAATACTCAACCGTTATTGTTCTTATTTCTGTAACTGGTCATGTAGTGATAGCTGGTATTTATAACTGTCTTCTTCTATTACCTATTCCGTATTTCTCAGTGTCCTTGGTAAGTACCTCAGCTGATGATGGTTCTTTACCTGTTGGGGTAACCCACACTTTCATCCCTGAAGGGTCTGGTCCATTAGTAGTCCTGTGGATTGGGTTATTGTAGTTTTCCATTGATTTTAATCACAGAGCATGGTGGTACTCAGAGAAGCCCTTAGGGATCTTCTGTATTTCAGACATATTCTTCCTTACCTCCATTGTGGAATAGTAGTCCAGTTTCCCCTTGGTCATCAGGAAACACCAGTTTCCCCAGCCTGCACAGTAGCTCCCTTCTTTGCCTGTTGATTCAGAGGCATGAGGAACCCAAAGTGGCTAGGTGGCGGTCTTAACTTAACCAGTTCGGTGGAATCATTGTTGTTTCCCCTGATGGAAGTGTTCCTCCTTTTGGAAACTTAAGACCTTTAGGCCAGCAGAGCATAAGGTTGTGGAGACAGGAAGCAAAATTTTGGGGGCAGGTTTGGTGGCATAGTGATTAAGTTGGTCGCGCTCCTGGGCCTGGGTTCGCAGGTTTGGATCCTGGGCGCAGACCTCACTGCTTGACAACCGTACTGAGGTGGCAGCCCACATACAAAATAGAGCAAGATTGGCACAGATGTTAGCTCAGGGACAATATTCCTCAAGCAAAAAGAAAAGAAAAATTTGCTTAATGGGTCAACAAGGATGATAGTAAATGGTGGCACTCCCATTTCCTTCCTTTGACTCCTGAATCTGTGAATCCTGGCTATGGGAGAAACAGCACCATACATTGGACGTTGATTCAGAGCATATAAGCCTTCTGGAGAACCTTGCCCCAGCCCTGCAAGGTATCACCACCAGGCCAGTGCTCTGAGTCTTCAAAAGGCCATTCCACTGTTCTGTCAAGCCAGCTGCTTCAGGATGATAGAGAACATGGTAAGACCAGTGAAATCCATGACCGTGGTCCCATTGCCATACCTTTTTTTTTTTTGCTGTGAAGTGAGTTCCTTGATCAGCAGCAATGCTGTATGAAATATTAGAATGGTGGATACGGCATTCTGTAAGTCCATGGATGGTAGTTTTGACAGAACCATTTTGTGCAGGGAAGGCAAATAAATCTGTATCCAGAGTAACTGTCTATTCCAGTAAGAACAAAACACTGCCCCTTCTATGGTGGAAGCAGTCCAGTGTAATTAACTTGCCACCAGCTAGCTGTCTGATTACCCTGGGGAATGGTGCCATATTGGGGACTCAGTATTAGTCTCTGCTGCTGGCAGATTGACACTCAGCAGTGGCTATAGCCAGGTTAGTCTTGGTGAGTGAGATCCATGTTGCTGAGCCCATGTATAATCTCAGTCCCTGCCAGCATGGCCACTTTGTTTGTGAGCCCATTGGGCGATAACAGGAGTGACTGAGGAAAGAGGCTGGCTTGTGTCTGCAAAATAGGTCATTCTGTCCATTTGATTATAAAAATCTCTCTCTGCTGAGGTCACCCTTTGATGAACATTCACATGGGACACAACTATCTTCACTGTAAAGGGCTGGATAGTGAATATTTCAGGCTTTGTGAACCACATATGGTCTCTGTCACATATTCTTCTCTTCTCCCTCCTCTTCCTCCTTTTTCTTCTTTGTTACAACTATTTAAAAATGTAAAAGTCATTTTTAGATTGTGTGCTGTAGTTTGCTGACCTCTGGCTTAAATTTTAAAAAAAATGCAAGGTTCAGTTAAGTGAAAATTATATTGGGAGGAAATCCACATTTCCAGATAATGAAGGTTAAGAAAGGCACAGCGTTAGTTTTAATTATAAATTGGGATAAAGCCAAGAAAATATTAATAAGGCATCCAAAGCTATACAGACAACAAACACACACGTATATGCACATATATATATGTCTGTGTGTACATTACATATATACACACACCCATATAGAGTTATTGAAGAAATAGTTCCAAATCACCTAACATTTTACAGCAAGTGAATTGCCAAAGTTGAAATCACAAACTCAAGTGCCTCCAAGGACCTGGCAGATAAAAGAATGAATTTTTTTCCTGGAGATATACATATATATACACACATATATATACATATATACACACACATATATATATAATTGAGATATGATATTATATATATACATGTATATAATATGTATATAATTGAGATATGATTGACATATGACTATATTAGTTTCAGGTGTATAACATAATGATTCGATATTTGTATATACTGCAAAATGATCACAATAAGTCTAGTGAACATCCATCACCATACATGGTTACAAAATTTTTTTTTCTTGTGATGAAAACTTTTAAGATCTACTCTCAGCAACTTTCAAATATACAATACAGTATTATTGACTTCAGGTCACCATGCTGTACATTATATCTCCATGACTTATTTATTTTATAACTGGAGGTTTGTACTTTTTGACCCCGTTCACTCATTTCGCCTACCCCCTCATCCCTGCCTCTGGCAACCACCCATCTGTTCTCTGTATCTATGAGCTTTTTTTTTAGATTCCACGTATAAGTGGGATCATATGGTATTTGTCTTTGTCTATCTGACTTGTTTCACTTAGCATAGCGCCCTCAAGGTCTATCTGTGTTGTCGCAGATGGCAAGATTTCCTTCTTTTTTATGGCTGAATAATCCTTATTTTCTTTATCTGTTCATCCATCCATGGATACTTAGGTTACTTCCATGTCTTGGCTCTTCTAAATAATGCTGCAGTAAACGTGGGGTGCATCTCTCTTTTCAAATTAATGTTTTTGGTTTTTTTTGGATAAATACCCAGACATGGAATTGCTAGATCATGTGGTAATTTTATTTTTAATTTTTTGAGTAACCTTCATACTGTTTTCCATAGTGGCTGCACCAAATTACATTCCCACCAATAGTGCACAAGGGTTCCCTTTTTTCCACATCCTCGCCCTTATTTCTTATCTTTTTGATAATGGCCATTCTAACAAGTGTAAGACAATATCTCATTGTGGTTTTGATTTGTATTTCTCTGATGATTAGTGATGTTCAGCACCTTATCATGGACCTGATGGCCATCTGTATGTTTTCTTTGGAAAAATACCTATAAAAGAACCACTTTTGAAGTGATCAAGTAAACAGTTGTTACTAAACTGCTTATATTTCAGTAAGCCTAAAAATCAGCACAGTGTTTTCACGAAACTTTGTGAGGACTAGATAAAACACGGCTCCAGACTATATATAGCTTCTGGGTAATTAGTTTTTATGATCAACAGTAAAAGTGGAGGCTTCTATTTCTAGCATTCATTGTTTTAAGAAAGTCTTTAATCTCTAAGGATGCAGTCCTTGAAGGAGGATTTGTACTTTAAAGTCCATGGGCTCTAGTCATTCAAGGCAAGAAACTGTAAAGGTATTAGAAAAAGTATAAAATGCATAAGTTGCAATTTATAACCTTAAAAAAAATACTCTTATAAGGAAAGTAGGAATATAAATTTAACAAATTTATATAAACAAATTTAACAAATTTCAACTAGATAGTCTTAAATGACATATGAACTTTAGTAGTTCAAGAGTCAAGAGAATACCTCTAGTTAGATGAAATCAAGGAAGTCTTCATGAAAAAGGTAATATATGAGCTGGGCTTCACTGGGAAGTTTGGATTTGGTTATACGAGAGAAGTACACTCTGGAAGGAAGAATGTAGGCAAAGGCATGAAAGTATGATGGCACTAGTGTATATGGAGAATAGCAAAAAACTCAATTTGGCTGAGACAGTGGGTCAGAGAAAAGCAAGAAATAACTGTGAGAAAGGCAAGTATAAGCAAAATCATTGTGACCCTCGACACCAGGACAAGATTTGAACTTAACTCTAAATAATAAGAATGGCTGAAGATTTCTGATATTAAATTGACATGATCAGATCTGTGCTTTACATTAACCGAGGCGTAGAACCAATATAACCTATGTAGGTGTGAAGGCAGGAGAAAGAAATAGAAGAAATGAATGCATGAATGCTTTTAAGAAATTTTCCAGTGGAGGCAAAAGAGACTGATGGGACAAATTCTTGATATAAAAGTAAAGCCTTTTACTATCATTAGGTAATTGAAAGGACTAGCTCAAAAGCATAGGTAGAGAGCTTAGTCACAGAAACGATGGTGGCTAGTAGAGAAGAAATCCAAAATTGGAGCTTATAAAATTGCTGTATTCAAAGCAGTTGTGAATATTATTGAATGTTTGTTTCAAAAAAAGATCTGTACAGGTAACTTTAAATCAGTAGTCAGAATTCAAATACTTACAGGACCTAGAAAGGTAGCAAAAATGAGTGAAGCAGTGAAAGCACAGATACAAACATTGTGTGAAAGGTGAGTACAAACTGGAGAGTGCTTGCCTCTTGTACAGTGGGTGGCTGTTGCTCAGCTCACATCAGCCATTGCTCAGCGTTGCCACATCTTCCAGAGGTTCAAGACAAGCCCTCAATCCACATTGTTATGTATGATTTTTCACTTTAAAATATTGGGACTGAAAAAAGTTCCCGATTTAAAAAAGAAAGGACCGAGATCATAGCCAGTTGCCTGACATTTTGTGACCTTTGCTTTACATACTGAATTCCTTGTCGTGTATGGTTTCATTATGATTTTGTTTACATACAGCTTTTGAGAGCTATCTGTTGCTAAAATATAATATACTTATAACTGAACCAAATCTCCCCTTAGAATTTTTCTGCAAAACTAAATACTGATTTTAAAAAAGTCATTTGAGAAGTATATATTGCCACTCTTTGGCTAACAAACATTTATCACATGCCAGCTGCTAGGAATACATTCATGTCTTTAAAAATTAAATATGATCACCACATTTTCCTCCCCATTTTGCTGTCTGAGACTTCACTCTGCTATGTTATTCATATTATGTGTCAACTCAACGAAAACAATCCATGTAAATTCATGTGTTCCTTATTAGTTAATATTTTTGATATAAAAATGCACAATCCTAACACATTACCCTTTGTGTAAGTTATAGGAAGAAATGTATTATGAGTGTCTTCAATTACTGGAGAATCTGAATAAGGTTTTGTCTTAACTGTACCTTTTGTATCCTGAGTCATAAAGGTACACTAAAAAGTGTTCAGTAGAAGTTGGTTCAAGGAAAGAAGAAAAAAAGAAAACCTATAGAGAAGAATTTAGAAGAAGCTAGGATCAAAAAGTGAGGGGAACATGCTGCCTCAGCAAAAGGGATAAAGTTAGTAGTGAGACATATTCTGAGTAAAGGAAGAAGCTATTTTTAGGGTCCAGTGTGTGTAAGTGTAGCTAAACAAAGGAGAGTGTGTGATGGCAAGTCTTGGGGTCACCAGAAAAAATTCCTCTATCATGCTTACAAATGTACTGCTTACACATATGACATTAACACTGAAACACTACACCAGGGGTCACCAAACTGCCGTACTCCTGTTTTTATAAATACAGTCTCTCAGGCTCAGTTGTTGACATTTTATCTCTGATTGCCTCCATGGTGCAACAGCAGAGCTACATAGTTGCAATAGAGAGCCTATGGCCTGTAAAATGGAAAGTAAAACTTGTTTACTGTCTGGCCCTTTAGATTAAGAAAGTGTGCTGACCCCTGTGCTGCGCAGACATGGTGCAACATCTATCTCCCTTTAATAAAAGACAACAATCAGAATAGTGTCGCCTGCTTAGTTCATGTATTGTGGAATATGGGAAGCACATTACTGAAATGTACGTGACTGACTACAAGTCTCTGTATCAGGTGCATACAGTTAAAGGTACTGGTTCATATTCAAGCCTGAATATTCATAATACCCATTAAAAGTGGAGGATGAACAAGGAGAAATGCCTTCAATCTTAATAATCTGACGGTCCTTACCCATTGAGATATAAAAGGATACTCTCATGCTAGAGATAGACCCAGTGGGTCTATACTACAGAGTATTCATTCGTCAGTGTGACTGGACAACTGAGGATCACCAGACACTTGAAGAAAACCAATAGGACAAAAGAGAAGGATCAAGATGAAGGAACTTAAAATGACTTTAGAAGAAACAGGATTCCCTGGACAGAAGAGCACCGAACAGCAGAGCACTTAGAAAAGCTAGCTTGTATTCTTAGAAAGATCCAAAAGAATACTACAACCAAAGTGAGAGCAGATTACTAATGTGTAATCAGGAAATAAGGAAGTCACTTTTTTTAAATTAAAAAATCAGTGACAAAAATAAAAAGTCAGTAGATGGGCTGAGGAATAAAATGGACTAAAGACCAATTTGGTGATCTGGGAAGTAAAGTTGATAAAATACTTCAGGATGTAGAACACAAAAATACAATAAATGGAAAATACAAAATTGAAATTAAGAAACGTGGATGTCTAATATTTCCCTAATACAAATTCTAGCAAGAGAGAACAGAGAAGAGAAAGGAAGAAATAACAGAAAAAGCAGAAGAAAACTTCTCCAAACTGGAGGAAGGTAGTCTCCAGTCTGAAAAGAACTCCTTGAGAACCAACAGGATTAATCAAGATGACCCCCACCTAGACAAATTCTTGTGTGATTTCGTAACTGAATTCCTGTATGTTTCCAATGAAGATGGAAGAATAACATATGTCATTCAGTGATCGTTTTTCTTCTTGTTTAACTGAGTAGGGTAGATGTAATTGTTCTTTGCCTTTTATGAATAATTTCTCAAAGGGCTGGAGAATAGAGATATATTATCAGATTTACATAATATTTTGGTATCCATTGTTTGGTTACAGTTCTGTATTTTAAAGTGTCAATCATATGGCAGCAGCAGACTTCCATACTATACACTTGCCCCTAAGAACTTCTGACTTTGAGCTCCCACAGCACTTTGTTCAAACGTCTTATATAGTACTTGTGTAGTAATTTATTTACATTAGATCCTCTATTGGGTTGAATTTCTTTGTTTGGGAGGCATGCAGTAAAACTGTAAAATGATTGAGCTAGATGGGCTATTTTATTGTTTACTAATCATGTTCTTAGTAATGTTGCTGAATTTTTATCTTCTGTTGATGTCTTCTGTGTATAACATATAGCTTACAGGAACTGGGTAAAAGTTGGTTTATAGAAAAGCAAGGAAATAGCTAGAATATTGAGACAGGGAATAACAGCCTTTTAATTTTAAATTTAATTAATGGACCCAAGATGGAATTAAATATGCTCTTATTACCTCCCCCACAAATGTCTTATCAATCAACAAGTTTGCAGTACAGAGAGGTCAGCTCTGCTGAGGTGAACTACATGAGCCTGAGAAGTTCTGAAATCCGTTCTTTGACATCAGTCCACTCCCCTAGTGATCTGATTCAGTGTCATGGCTTGTAGACATGCCATGCCATCAGTATGCCAACTCCCAAATTTATATCTCTAGCCTAGACCTCTTGCCTGAGCTCCAAGCTCTTATATCCGACTGCCTGCTCGACGTGTCCATTTCAATAACGAATAGACATCTCCAACTTAACACACTAAACTTCAACTAAACTTCTGATCTATGTTTACCCCCAACCCCTCCCCAACAAAAAACCGTTATTCTCCCAGTAGTCTTCCCCATCTCATTTGATGGCCAGTATCCTTCCAGCCATTCAAGCCAAAAATCTTGTTCATTACTGCTTCCTTTCTCTTTCTCACTCCATAGTCAATCCTTCAGGAAATCCTGTTGCATCTACTTTCAAAATACATGTAGAATTCTACTACTTCTCAGTATCTTTATGGCTTTCATTGTCATCCTAGTATCGTTGTCTCTCTCCTGGGTTACTGCAATAGCCTCTTAACTGAACTTTCAATTTCTACCCTTTCCTCACTACTGCAGTCATTATCAACACAGAGAGAAACTTTAAAAATGTTAAGTCAGATCATGTTATTCCTTCCTCAGAACCCTCCAGTGGCTTCTCATATCACTTAGAGTAAAAGGCTAAGATCTACAATGACCTGCAGGACCCAGTATGATCTTCTACTTTGTTCTCTTACCTCAGTGATCACATCTGCTGCTGTTCTTCCCTTTGCTCACCTTGTTTTAGCCACGTTGCTTTCTTGCTATTTCTCAAACTTACAAGTTCTATACTTAGGACTGGCTGTTCTCTCTGACCTGAAAACTCTTTCTTCAGGTATCCACATGGCTAATTTCCTCTGTCCTTCAAATCTTTGATCAGATGTCACCTTTCTCATGAGACCTACCATGAACATCCTATTGAAAATTGTAATCCTTTCCTCTCTGATTGTTCCAACCTAGTTTTTTTCCCATAGCATCACCTTTTAACATATATATAACTTATTAATTTATTATATTTATTGTTTATCTCCTCCTTTTAGATTATAAGCTCCATGAGAGCAGCGTTTTTTGTTTGTTTTGCTTATTGATGTATTTCAAGTGGTTAGTATAATGCCGAGGAATGAGTGAATTCCTAAAATGGAATGGATAGATGAGAAAATTGGTAAAATATGTTTGAAATTGAAGCTTCCTATGGGAGTTTTGTTATTTTGTTATTAATATTGCCAGTTTCTAGAATATGATGTCTATCAGTATTCAGATATGAATTTTATTTTGTATCCCATAGACATAAATAATTTTTGTATTGTTTGCTGTTTTGGGTTATTACTTTATTTATTCATATAGGTAATTGAATTGACAGTATTAGTTTAGTACAACAAATGTTTGTTAAATGTCTACCGTGAACTAGCACTGGATAGACAGATCAGTAAAACACAGTCTCTGTCCTTGAAGAGATTGATTGGATCATAAGAACAAATAATTACAGTGCATTTTAATATATGTAGTGAGGAAGTGTGCATAAGGTTTATAAGTTGAAAGTCAACTTAGCTTGGGCTAATCTTATTGGTTATATCAAAGAAACCAAATGACAGCCCTCCAAAGCCCATGTAAAAAGTATCTTCACCAGCATTTATATGTCAGTGCAGTCTTTTATACTTGGCAGAAATAAGAAAATGTTTTTGGAACTCCAAGAAATGACCAGAAGTCTACCAATTTGTTGTTTTTGGTTTTGTTAGCTGTCTTAAGGAAGAATTATTAGACTAGTTATAGAGCCTTCTGAATATATACAGTTACTATAGGAGTTCAGCTTGGAGAAAAAGGCTTGTGAGGAAGACATACTTCTAAGACTTTTCAAAATAAAAATAAGTATAAAAGTAATACATGTTCATTGTAAAAATTGAAAAATACAGAAACACAAGGAGTACTTTATATATAATGTTCTATCATTTGCTTTTTCCAGCTATGTGTTGTGCTCTTGTTTCCAGTTTGGTATATATAGATCTTTCTCATTAAAAATTGTTGCATGAGGGCCGGCCCGGTGGCTTAGCGGTTAAGTGTGCGCACTCCGCTACTGGCGGCCCGGGTTCGGATCCTGGGTGCGCACTGACGCACCACTTCTCCGGCCATGCTGAGGCCGCGTCCCACGTACAGCAACTAGAAGGATGTGCAACTATGACATATAACTATCTACTGGGGCTTTGGGGAAAAAAAAGAGGAGGATTGGCAATAGATGTTAGCTCAGGGCGGGTCTTCCTCAGCAAAATAAAAAGAGGAGGATTAGCACGGATGTTAGCTCAGGGCTCATCTTCCTCACAAAAAAAAAAAATTGTTGCATGATATTCCATTATATCTCTGTAATATAATTTAAGCAAACTCCTAATGATTGACATTAAAGTTGTTTCCAGTTTTTCCCATCATATCTGTTACTTTGTTGGATGTGTTTATTTATAAATCTTTGTGCATTTATATAAGTATACATGTGGGTAATTCCTAGCCTTGAAGTTTTTGGATGAAAGCGTATATATTTCAAATGGTCCTCCAAAAGATTTATTTATTTATTTTTTTAATTTATTTTTTCCCCCCAAAGCCCCAGTAGATAGTTGTATGTCACAGCTGCACATCCTTCTAGTTGCTGTATGTGGGACGCGACCTCAGCATGGCCAGAGAAGTGGTGCGTCGGTGCATGCCTAGCGCCAGCAGCGGAGCGCACGCACTTAACCACTAAGCCACGGGGCCGGCCTCAAAAGATTTATATTCTTATCACAAAAGTATATGAGGATACCTGTTTTCCTACATTCTCACCAGTGTTGGATATTAGAACACTTTTTAGTTTTTGCCAATGTAATGTTGAAAAAAATTATATCTAATTTTATTTCATTAATTATAAGCTGTCTTAAGCATCTTTTCAAATTTTGAACAGTCTCATGTCTTTAACCTTGCTCTTGCTATTCCTCTTCAACTTGGAATATTTTCTTTTTTTCTTCCATTTTTCTCTGAACCTTTATCATTCTTCAAGTCCATGTCAAAATCTGTTTTTTCCGTTATTGGATTTCCCAGTAACCTCAGCGTAAAATGATTTCTCCCTCCTAATATAATCCTATAATGTAATTCTAATGCTCTATTTTCCACTTATCACAATTTTATACCAGTCCTAATACATATGATTTTCTTCTTCTAGGCTTTCTGAATTTACAGGATGGCTGAACATTAATGGAAAGAGAAGCATAAACCTATCTTCTTTCACTATGGAGGCAGCTTTGGTAGATGGAGAACCTGACCGAACTTCGGTAAGTGGTTCAAATACAGCATAGTAAGGTACTATCATCCACAGCTATAAGTGTTTGATGGAAGCCATCATTTTATTTTAAAACTGTATTTAAAACAAACTTTTAAAAGAATATTTTAAAATAATACTTTAACTCTTCTGTTGATATAAAAATTGCAGGTAGTTTAAAGCTTGTTGAAGCACAACTGAGTCAGTTTTCTGAAATTTCTGCCCTATTTCCTCCCACTGTTCCCTCACCTTTGCAGCCGTATAGTGTAAGGCATACTGATATAATAATTTGTGTTTATGTTTTTCCCAAAAAACTTTGTCTTAGTGAAATCAAGAGGATGTTAACAGTTGAGGAAATTAAATGCCTCTAAATCTCAAATCACGTGCAGCTATGAGCAGATGGAGAGAATGACACAAAATTAATTAAGAATTAAGAGCAGTTGCCACATATATTCTTTCTATAAAAGTATAAAGTTTTAATAAACATTGCTGCCTTGTGATTGTGATTGAATTGTATTCTGAAGTTAAAATAAATAAGTAGGGGTAGTGGATAAGTGTATCTTATCCAATAAGTAAAAATAAAATTCACCAGAAGGGTAGATTAAATGATGATTTGTCATTGTACAAAAATGTTTGGCTCTAGGATAATGTGATTTTCAGTTCTCCTGTTGCATTTTGAGACATTCCATTAAATATTGATTTATAGACTCTCTGTGAGGAATGTTTCTGCTACCTAAAGTAAGGTTGCTACGGGGTAACATGTGGTCAGCTGGTAGCTCTATCATTTGTTAGGTGGTAGATTCTTTGACAAATTTATATTTGTTGGAATGATGCGGAGGCTGACTTTTCTATCCTTCACATTGCTATGGAGTTGAGAGACACTGTTATATTGAGGTGTTTGTAAATTTTAACTTAGTAAATATCCTTTGTTCAGGCTGAAAGGTAGGAACTTTGCTTACTTGTATTAACTTGGTCCCGACGTTTCTTGAATTTCTGGTTCAAACTTGTTTTAGTTTCTTAAATGGTGAAAAAAAGTTAAACTTTAAAATAACTTGTTAATAGAGAGTCAAATGGGCATGGAAATAACTTGATTTATGAAGAAGATTTTGTCACGGCAATTATAAATGGAAAATTGATGGTAGGTTGTTTTATTTTTACTATGATTTCAGCAAAAAGTTAAGATTAAAGCCTTGTCTTAGAACATGATGTTTACTTTTCTCTAAATAGCTTCTTATTTCAAGCTAATGGACTTTCTTAAGTTCTTTTAGTTGAAATATTTTTAATCTCTTAATGATAATAAAAATGCTAGTAATAATAATAATTGCTATTTTCTAAGTGTATGTTTTGTGAGACTGTCCTCATAACAGCCGTTAAAGGTAGATATTTGTTTATCCTCTCTTTCATAGATAGGGAAATAGGCTCAGGGAGGTTAATTACCTTCTCTAAGAGCTCACAGCTTAAGTCGGGGAGCTGAAGTTTGTTTGTCTTTGAATATTTACTTTGCCATTAAGGATTGACTTCGTACCTGTCTTTCTGAATAGAATTGCTTAAAATTTATTGTTACCTTTTAAAATAAGTAGATAGTATTAAATTCTGTACCAGAATACCTGTGCTGTATTAATAAAGTCTTAATCATTTTTTATTTTAAATTCTGTTGATATTGAGAGGTTGGAGTAAGTTATTTAAAAAGCAGTGAGAGCACTTTTCTTCTTTTCATTAAGTTTCTTCTATGAAATATTGTAGCTCACTTTAGAGAGAATACCAATAATTTAAATATGAACTGCTGAAATATTCTGTATTTAAGACTAATCTTGAGGTCTACTTTTGAGTTACTTATTTATAGAATATAACCTTTGAACCACATGGCCTAAGCTAGTTACTATTTAGATCTAGGAGAAGTGGGGTAAGAACATGGGCTCTGTAGACGTTTAGCTAGTTGTTAAAATCCAAGTTCTGTTGCTTAATCCTATGACCTAGTTAATTAAATCTTCAAGTTTCCAGTTTCCTCATCTATTAAATAAAGATAATAGTAAATAGTAAAAAGAACTCCCAGAGTTCTTTTGAGTTTTAATTGAGATAATATATCTATAAAGTCCCTATTACAAAGCTACACACATTGTAAACATGCAATAAATAAAAGCTACTATTGTTATTGTTAATATAACTATTAATATTAAGCCTTCTCTTCTAAAAGATAAATAATTAGAAGACCAGAGAGACAATAAAATACATTGAAAAAAACCCTAGGCTATTCATTAATTTTGGCTTTACAGTGTCTCTGAATCTCAGTTTTTCTACCTAAAATATTGAGGCAAATATTCTACTTCAATAAAAAATATATAGGCAAGAATACTTGTCCTGCTTACTTGATATGGACAAATATGATCTAGTGAAACCAGAAAGGTCTTTGAAAATATAAAGCAGTGTGTCAGTATGAGATGGTAGTGTTTATTTATTTATTTATTTATTTTTTGTGAGGAAGACCAGCCCTGAGCTAACATCTGATGCCAATCCTCCCCTTTTTTGCTGAGGAAGACTGGCCCTGGGCTAACATCCCTGCCCATCTTCCTCTACTTTATATGGGATGCTGCCACAGCATGGCTTAACAAGTGGTGCGTTGGTGTGTGCCCGGGATCTGAACCGGCGAACCCCGGGCCGCCGCAGTGGAGCGTGCGCACCTAACCGCTTGCGCCACTGGGCCGGCCCCAAGATTGTAGTGTTTTTAAAAATCTGATTGCATGCACTGGTTTTTAAAGTATTATTAGTAAACTTTTTTTAAATGCACCCTTTGTACAAAGTACTGAGCCAGATGAAGGGGATGCTGAGAGATATACAATGTAGTCTGTCTGAATTATGTTTATTTTGGGAAGACTAGGTAGAGAGATGGATAGGTAAGGCAATAACAGCATTTACTAAGTGTTAGATGAAGGACATATACAATGCATAGTTTACAAGCTGTGAAGATTGGATGGTTGCTATACACTGGGGTAGTTAGAGAAGCTTTCTTAAGAGAACATAAACTTTGAGTAGCACAAGTAGTAGGGACCATAGGAGTGAAAATGAGGAAGGGAGGATAGCAAGGGGCAAGGCTAAATGGGGAATTAATTGCTCAAGGGGTATTCAGGGAAAAATGAGTAGAAAAATTGATTAAGATAGATTGGAAGGTAGTGATATTTACAGGAATAATGATTGATGTGGCAGATAGAGACTAAACTTATGGAAGGCTTTGAGTGCCAGACCAGGGATTTTGAACTTGGTCCTGTAGGCAGTGATATGTCATTGACTATTTTTATGTAGTTGGATAAGATGAATCTGGAAGCAGGATATAAAATGATTTGGAGGAGAGATAAAGATATTAATTAAGATACTATTATAGTAGTCTTGGTGTGAAGATGTGAAAGCTTGGACTCAGTCTGACTTTGGTGTTCATTCATTTAATTTTCTTCTTTCACATGCGAGTACTCTTTCTATTTTTTAAAAATTCATTTGCTTCTTCATGATTCCAGTTGCCTGTAGTTCTATTTTTCTGGTAGTGTTGTTTGTCTTAGGTGGTAAAATACTGAAAAACATGGATTAAATTTCTCTATGTGGCACTAGTATACTTTAGGACACAAATGTACATTTAATATATGTCTTAAAATATTTTGTAGAAGTCCAGGATTTATATCACTTGAGAAATTAACCTCTAAGGAATTGTTGATGCAAATAATAAATGACCATTCTATAGATGAGAGGGATAAGGTGAGCTTTACTTGAGCCAGGCTGAGGACTATAATCCAGAAAGACAGTCTCCACAAAGGAAGAAAGCATTCCGGAGAAGCATGGTTTTCAGTACGGTTTTATACCTTTTTAGAACAAAGAACATATGTTAAACACACGCAGGCTAAATATTCATCAGAATTTCAAAGAGATATTCAGCTGTAAATGAGCAAGTCAGCATGACCCTGATGTCCGGAGAGGGAACTTATCTTCAGGAGTACTGATGTGAGCATTGCTAATACTACCGTAGGAGGGGAAGAATGCATCTTTGTCTTCAAAGAGTGCGGTCTTTTGCTTTGAGATGATGTTTAATGCATTCTTTATTTTAATGGTTAAAGCAGAGGTACACTGTGTGTTTGATAGGTCATAAGTCAGGTTTTAGTTTAGGCCAGAATAGCTATCCCATATACCTCAATATGTGCAAATTTCTTATCAAAATGCTTAAAGTGTAGGAGTCAATTTTTA
Source organism: Ceratotherium simum simum (assembly GCF_057802395.1). Lineage (NCBI taxonomy): Eukaryota > Metazoa > Chordata > Mammalia > Perissodactyla > Rhinocerotidae > Ceratotherium > Ceratotherium simum. Next base: position 43,245,213 of record NC_141924.1, read on the forward strand.
TTAATAGATTGAGGTAGACTAAATATGTGAGATATCCTTTTAGATTTAAAAAAATTTGAATATGTTCCTTACCTTAAGGAAAGTCTTACATCTTTTGAATATCTTATGTGTTGTTTCTGTTACCAGAGGAAACTGCTTTATAAGGTCTATAAGAAGTCAAAATCTTTTGTTATATTAAAAATTGATAATATAAATGACTTTTTTTAAAAGGGAATAAAATTTTTTGAAATATGCATGAATCTTTGTAGTATTATAAGGAGCTCTCAACTGAGGAAATCTTCCTTAAGATTCTAATTTAAATTGGGTACTTTTAATCCAAGACTTTCTGAAGTGGAAGAAACTGCAAAGATGATTTAGTTCAGTAATTCTCAGAATGTAGTGAGTAAATGAGTGTCTTCCTGATGGGCCTAGAGATAATCCAACTTCCTGAACCTTTGATTTTACATACTTAACTAGGTAAGCTTTTCATGATTACTGTGATTTGGTGCTCATAAAGTAAAATTGGTATTTTATTAGAGTTTATTGAGAGTTTTAAATCATAGTCCAAGAAGTGTGGCTACTATATATAACATTTGGCAACATTGTACAGCTTGTGTATATGGGCATGCAAATTAATGAAATTGCTCCAATTTTTGGTAAGATTGGGTATTATTTTTAGTGGGTCACAGTTTTTAAATGTTGCTTTTTTTTTTTTTTGTGAGGAAGATCGGCCCTGAGCTAACATCTGCATCTGCCAATCCTCTTTTTTTTTTTTCTTTTTTGCTGAGGAAGACTGGCCCTGAGCTAACATCCGTGCCCATCTTCCTCCACTTTATATGGGACACCGCCACAACATGGCTTGCCAAGCAGTGCGTCGGTGCGCACCTGGGATCCAAACCAGTGAACCTCGGGCTGCCGCAGCGGGGCGCGCGCACTTAACCGCTTGTGCCACCGGGCCGGCCCCTAAATGTTGCTATTTTTGTTATGAATATCAATAGTTTACCGTCATCATTATCTTTATTGATTTAGTACATTGTGTGTTGTTGGTGATAGCATATTTGTAGTGCCAGTATTTTTGGTGTATAGTTTCCTGGTAACTGGTCTTTAGGACGTTTATGCATTCAAGTCAATTATAAATTATCCATATGCCAATTACTAATCCTCCCAAAGGATTCTTGTACAGTGGCGCTTGGTTGTTCTTGTTAGATTCCACCCCCCACCGGAACGTGGGAACAGATGAAGAAGAAGGGCTGTAAAGTCTCTTGTCTCATCTATAATAAAGGAGCCTCAAAGTTTGAGGGCCACCAAACTTGGTACATATTCTCATCTGATATTTGAATATCCTTTGAGACCTGCCTGCTAAGTGTTTGGCTAATGCTTAAATACTTCAGGATTGCCTCACTAGAGGTCTGTTTGATTTTCTTCCCGTTTCACAAAGACTGTGCTACCAGCAGAGCCTTTTGCAAACCTCTGAGTCCCCCTTAGTCTTTGTGGGAAACTTGGAGATCATTTAGTTTAATGATCTGCCTAATGTAAGAATTCTATCTACAGTATTCCCCGACAGCTGGTCGTCCAGCCTCGGCATGAACACATGTAGTTACAGATAACTCAGTGTCTCAAAAGGCAGCTGAGGGCCGGCCCTGTGGCTCAGCGGTTGAGTGCGCGTGCTCTGCTGCTGGCGGCCCGGGTTTGGATCTGGGAGTGCACTAGCGCACCACTTCTCAGGCCACGCTGAGGCTGCGTCCACATACAGCAACTAGAAGGATGTGCAACTGTGACATACAACTATCTACTGGGGCTTTGGGGAAAAAAAAAAAAGGAGGAGGATTGGCAATAAATGTTAGCTCAGAGCCGGTCTTCCTAAGCAAAAAGAGGAGGATTAGCACGGATGTTAGCTCAGGGCTGATCTTCCTCACAAAAAAAAAAAAAAAAAAAGGCAGCTGAAATCATTACGCTTGAGCTGAAATAGGCTTCTGTGTTCAATTTCACCATTGGTCATTATGTGGGTTTCCTATTTTGCTGTAACAAGTTACCACAAATTTAGTGGCTTAAAACAATACAGGTTTATCATCTTTCAGTTCTGGATATCAGAAGTCTAAAAGCAAGATGTTGTGTTCCTTCTGGAGGCTCTGAGGGGAGAACCCATTTCCTTGTTTTTTATCAGTGTCTACAGGTTGCATTCATTCATCGCCTCATAGCCCCTTCCTCTTATCACTTCAACCTCTGGCTTTTGTTGTCACATCTCTTGCTATTCACTCTTACCTTCTTGCTTCCCTCTTTTTTTTTTTTTTTTTTTTGGTGAGGAAGATTAGCACTGAACTAACATCTGTCGCCAATCCTCCTCTTTTTGCTGAGGAAAACTGGCCCTGGGCTAACATCCATGCCCATCTTCCTCTGTTTTATATGGGAGGCTGCCACAGCATGGCTTGACAAATGGTGCGTCAGTGCACACCCAGGATCCAAACCCCGGGCTGCCGCAACAGAGTGTGCACACTTAACCGCTATGCCACCGGGCCGGGCCCGTGCCTCTGTCTTATAAGGACCCTTGTGATTATGTTGGGCCCACTCAGATAATCCAGGATAACTGCCCTATCTCAAGATCCTTAACTTTCACAGTGCAAAGTCCCTTGTACCATGTAAGGTAACACAGGTTCCAGGGATTAGGATGTGGACATCTTTGGGAGGCTATTATTTTGCCTACCACAGTCATAGTACTAGCCTTTGTGCATCCCAGTCTAGTGGAATGGGTCCTGCTGCTGGATAATCCAAAGTCTGTGGTCTGGTGGGGCATCTCACCTGGGGAGTTACCAGTTAGATTGAGCCTTGAATACTAATTTTACAGTTTGGGATTTTTGTTTTTAAGGTAATGGCAAGCCATTGAATTTCTTTTTTTGAGCAGAGAAACAACCTGTTCAGAGTTGTGGTTTACTTGGCAGAATTATGGAATATTGGAGGGGCAACAACTGAACATTAAAGTTATTTAGGGTGTTTTGGAATATCCCAATGCTCAGGCTGCACCCCTATTCAATTGAATTAGAGTCTCAGAGGGTGAGATGCAGACATCAGTACTTTTTAAAGTCTTTTAGGTGATTTCAATGCACGACTAAGGTTGAGAACCATAGAAATAGAGACAGTTAGCCCAGGGAACAAGTTAGCATGCAGTTGTGTAATCTGTGTAAAAGGCAATTAAAATCTGTAGAGTAGTAGTAGCTGAGTAGAAAATATGTCCCTTCTGGATTTTACTTTTTTCCCTAAATTTCTAGAATCTGCACTCTCCACATTTGGGTTACTGTATTTGTGTGGAGAGAAAAAAAGTTATTTTTTGCACACTTACTGTGTGCCCTGACCTGGGCTTGATGTCTCACACACTTTCTCATTTAATCCTCTCCATAGTACTGTGAGGTGGGTATTACTGTGTTTTTAGAGATGAAGAAACTGAGGCTCTGAAGGGGTTAGTAATTTTCCTAAAATCACATAGCTAGTCAGGAGGTTGTGTTAGGATTTAATCGATACTCTCATTCTTTTATTCTTGTCATTGACTGTAAAAGCTAATGTTTTTATGTTATAAACTGATCTATGTTACACCTAGCCTTTTAAACATCTTTTAAAGTTTTTGTGTGCGTTATCTAATATAATGTATACTTTGAAAAGTATGTGATACTTGTTCTATTTTATTTAACCCAAAGCTTTGTTCTCCTATAACTAATTTTGACTTTTTCTATCTGGGGTGAATATTTTGGCATTTAGGCACCACATACCAGTAGTTGCTGAGACATCAGGATCAGTTGCTAACTGCCTTTTTATGTGTGGTAGATAGATATTATGAGTCATGGAGATTAATGTTCCCATATTTTTATTAGCAGTCTTGTCTGTGGCTTGATACTGACCAACATGAAATACTAATTAGTGATTTGTTAGAAATAGAACTCTAGGAGCAAAGAAGGTGTTTGTTATGTAGTCCAAAGGCCAAGGTCATGGATTTAATTATTTTAGTGGACAGTTAACTTTTTTTCTTGTTTCATAACCACAGACTTCACCAGCAGTCTCACCAGCTGCGTGATGTTAGTTACAGCTGACATATTGATTGATTTTGAACTTTATCCTTATATGTGAAGACCTTGATGAAGGAGGTGGGTTGAATCATGGCAAGAGGCCACCAGTAGCAGAAGAAATATAACTTATGCTCCACTACCAAAAACTGGTGGTGAATCTGTAACAGTGTTATTTATGAAGGATAGAATTATTTAATAAAAAGGATGGGGGAATTCCTAACAATGGAATTTGGGCGTATGGTGGCTGAAGACTAACAGTGGAAAAAAATATGAGTATGCTTTAAGTTACAACTAAGGATATTCTTAGGGCTGTGGTAATTTTCTATGTTGAATTGTTAGTATAACAGAATTTCAGGACTGTAACAGTTCTCATGAGCAACTAAGAAAACTAAGTTCAAGATATTTATTCAAGTTATATTAATTCAAGTTATTATAGTTTGTGTATGTCTGTCTACACAAGCATGCAGAATGTTAAGTTTTGGAAAATACAAAGATGAGCAAGACTTGTTTTTTGCCATAAGAGAATTTAAACTAATTCATTTAATTTAACAGAGGAACTTAGCAAACTACCTGTGAGAAATTCTTGGCTTGGAATTAGGGTTATAATAATGAGTAAGCCTTTTTTTCATTCCTACATTTATTCATTCAGTATTTGTTGAGTGTCTACCATGTGCCAGGCTCTGTTCTAATCTTAAGTGATACAACAGTGAACAAAATAGACAAAGTTCCTACTCCAGTGGAGCTAACATCCCAGTGGAGGAAGACTAAAAAAATCCCTAAGTATGTACTGTTATGTGATTGTTGTGATGAAAAATAAAGCAGGGCAAGAAGGGTAGAGCTTACCAGAATAGGAGATGGGTGTTGCTGTTTTCTAGGAATATCATGTAGGTCTTCTGAAGTGGCTATTGAACCGTGTCCTAAAGGTAGTTTTCTAGGCAGAGATGAGCCAAGTGTGGAGTTCACAGGTCTGTTAGACAGACTGTGGTGGTTAGGCTGTAAGTGTTGAGGTTTTGGGGGAAGATGAGTGAAGGAACTTTCTACCTCCTCAGGCAGGAAGATGGAGGTGCAGGAGCAGTGTCCCTAGGAACACGTGGAGCTCTGTGGGCTCTCCTCTGTGCTTCTGCCTGATAGAAGGATGATGACAACACAGATAGAGTGTTACTTTATTAGGCCTGGCTAGGATGTAGTATCCATTTGTTATGCCTGGCATGAAAGATCAGGAAAGCCCTTACCAAGGGCTTATGTGATATTTTATCTGGGATAAGAAGAATGAGTTCACCAGGAGGGTAATTGGGATGGCCTTAACGGGCAGGAGCTCAGGAGAGGTTAAGGTGGGAAACTAATTTAGGGAGTTGCCAGTGAATAGAGCCCATTTAAAATTCAAGTCAATGGAATCATCTTGGGAAAGCATGTTGAATGGGGACTAAAGATATTCTCGGATGCAGCCTTGGAGAGTAACTATCTTAAGGGGATGGTGCCAAGCAGAGAGAGGCAGGAAGAGAAAGGAGAGAAAATAGCTTGGAAACTAAGGAAGAGGAGAGAGTTTTGAGAAAAGGAGTGGTCAGCAGTGGCAAATGCTAGAGAGTGGTCAGTTAGGTTGAACTAGGGGAAGGTAAGGTTGTGCTAGACCTGAGATGTCCAATAGGGTAGCCACTTATGGCTAATTTACATTTAAATTAATTAAATAAAAAATTCAGTTCCTCAGTCTCACTAGTCACATTTCAAGACTTTAATAGCCAAATGTAGCTAGTAGCCACCCTATTGGACAGTGCAGATATAGAGTATTTCCATCATTGCAGAAAGTTCTAGTACAATGTGACAGCACTGTACTAGACCATTATAATATTAGGGAAAAGTTAAGTAAATTTAATTTTTTATTTATTTATGATAACAATACAGAAAAATACTATGACATAACTAACCATGCATTGTCAAAGAACTGATGTTAGCAAGTCAGAGTTGGGGAAAAATAACTTCAGCTTGGACTTTGGTAGCAGAATCGGTCATTTAAATTGAGCCTTCAAGTTCAGGGAACTTTCGAGCTATTGAACAGGGAAGAAAAAGAAAGTAGGGAGAAAATTGCAGATCACTCTGAGCAATCAATTTTACTAGACAGAGAATTTAGATAAGTGGAGTTTTGGAGTTGCAAGGCTATCTCATAGGAGATCAAAACATTTCTATGGAATGAATAATTGGGCCCAAGTGTAGAAGATTTAAATACCAGGTTTGGGGCTTATTTTGTAAAGAATAGGTGTATCAAATGTTTTAAAGTGGAGGAGCAGCATGGCCAACGTGATAGGGAATTAAGTTGGTAAATTAATCTTTCCCTTCTTGATCCTTTCTTAGTCTTGGTCAGTTGTTGTATGACCAAGTATTCTGCCTTATGTCTATGTACTGCTTTAAAAAAAATCTGTCAAGTACACTCATGTAAACTATTATTGAGCCTCAGCAGTTTTGGAAAGTTGTAAGGTTTAATAATTATGTATTCACTGAGGAGAAAATAAACCTCAGTGAAGTTAAACGACTGCTAATGATTGGGCTAGCTTGAAGAATGAATAATATTGGGTAGACTGGAGATAACTGATCTCAATGTCAAATAAATTACTATATAATAATACAGTCTTCAATGTATGGCGATCTTCTTGCTAGTAGGGACCATGTCTTAATTTGTTTTGAATTCCAGTACCTAGCATAGTAAATGAGTGAGTGAGGTGAGATTGAATGCAGGGACATCTATTGAAAGGGAGATGTACAAGTTAAGAAAGGAGGTGATATAGGCCTGGTTTAGGTGGTATTAATGGGAATTGAAAGAAAAGACTAGATGTGAGATAGACATTGTGTAGGTAAAAATCGCCAGAACTTAATGACTTTATTGGATGTTGGGGAAAAAGAGAGTTTCAGATGATTTAAGGGTTTTAGGTCTGAATAATTGAAAGAAAGATGGTACCATTGAAAGAACTGGGCAAATTGGTGCAGATGCTGGTTTCTGAGGAAAGGTACTGAATGCTATTTTTGACATAAAGATGTTTTCTAAAACAAGCTTAGAGCCCTTTCTTTGATAACAGAATTTTAGAACCAGAAGTTACTTAGCAATAATGTCTGAACATACGAGTAGCAGTGTTTTGGAATGAAGTTTTGGAGATAGACTAGGTCTGAAGAAGAAACTTGGAAGTTGTCTGAATAAAAGTAATAAATAATCCTGGAGTAGGAATAGAATCTGCAGGAAAAGAGCAGGTAGAGAAAGAAGAACAAATAGTTGAGGAATGAACACTGGTTATGGCCACTCACTTATTGAATGGGAGGGCAAAATGGAGAAGGAAACAGTCGAGAAGGGAAGCCAGAGCAGTGGAGTATGTTAGAAACCAAGGGAGAAGAGGGCTTGCATGGTGAAGAGGCTGATAGAATTAAATTCATGCAGGGAGAATAAGAACAGTGAAAAAGCCCCAGAACATTCCACAGAGGACTATACAGGTTGGCAGATGGACTGTCATTTCCTGAAGCCTCAGGAATTTTTTTTTTTTTTAAAGGATTTAGTTTCCAGTATAAACGTACTGTTGTACTTGGTTTTTTTTTTTGCTACTTCTTAAAAGGTTAATGCACCACTTAATTCATTGGATAAACTCTAGGTGCTCTCTAGATTCAGATTCAGGTATATGAGATTAAATCCCTCCTGAGAAAATTTGTTTTTTTTTTAGATCTTGCCAAATTCAGAAGTTGCTGAAGTTCAAGAGACAGTGAGTAGTATACAGTGCTAGGTTTGAAATGTTAACATTTGTATATTTTTCCAGGATTTCAAGTTGGATTCTTAAAATATATTTTTCACTATATTTCATCATCGATGATTTTGTCGCTGTAAGAGGTAGCTAATGTAGATTGAAAAGATCAGTTTAAAGAATTATTTTCATTTTTTCCAAAATGTAAATATGTTAAATCTTTTTTGAATATAAAAATAACGCATACCAATGTGGCTTATTTAAATAATATAGAAAAATTTAATAAATAAAATCCTACCTTATAAAGGTAACCCTTGTTAATATTTTGGTGGCATCTTTTTCTTAAGTTTGTTCATATGTGTATATCTTACATATGAAATTTTATAAAAGTGGAGTCATTTCATACAAACTTTTTTATAACCTACTTTTAAAAGGGAATATATAATGGATGTTTCTCAGTGAGTGAAAACAAAACTTTAATGACTATATAGTATTTCATTGTGTGAATGTATTATTATGTGTTTAATACCCTGTTTTAAATAGATTACTGTTGTAGATTACTATAAGTGATGTTGTGCTACATATCTATGGACACATCTTTTTGAACATTTTGGATGATCACCTTAGTATACATTCCTAGAAGTGGAATTGCTGGATCAAAAGTGTGATTAGGTTATTTTTAAATAACTGCCTGGCAGGCCAGATCATATTCTCTATCTAACAGTGATAGGCTCTAGTTCCTAGAAAAATATTCTTTTAAAATCTGTCCTGTAAAACTTAGGGATAAAATGTGCATGTGTGTGTTTTGCAAACAATTGCAGGAAAATATGAAAAATTCAGTTAAGTATAGAGTGATGACACCTGTTGAAAGAACAAACAGATCTCAGATGCATTATATATCCCTCACTGAAGTTTCTTACTCTAAGGGCCAAAGATAACACTAAGTAGAGCACTCTAGATGTTTTATATAATGCTCCTTCCGAGCTGTGGCTTCTGAGAGCCAGCTGCAGCAGGATTGCTTCTATGAGTACAACTTGATCAACTTTATTGGGGGAGGAGGTGCCACCTGCTTCAAACTTTATTTTCAAGTTGTACTCTTATCAATGCTTGATAAGCTCTTTGTACTTTCACTTAAGCTCGAAAGATGAGTAATCGAATCAGTGTAATCAAATGATTACTTGATGAGTAATCAAATCAAATTAAGTCAAATCAGTGTGTATGAGAAGGCAATGGAATCAAGCTGTAGGTCTCATGGATGGTTTTTGTGTTAAGAGAGTGGCCTTCTGTCCTGGAGTGCTCAGGCCTGAGGGGTTTCCCAGGATGAAGGGTGTGATGATGAACTTCTGCCTATTCTATGTTTCTTAAAGATTGCAAGTTTTATGTTAGTTATAGATGGCCTGGCAAATATTGAGAAGTACATTAAAATAAAATAACATTTTTTACATAATGCTCTTGAGATTTTTAGACTAAGATCAGTAAAGATTTAGATAATGGTATATTTCATGCTTTTAATTAAAGTACATTGGTAGTATACTAATTAGTAATAAATAGAGAAATTCTAAACATGTTACTATTATTTTACTATTTTCAGCCCATACCTATTGCTAAAATAGAGAATTTATTTATATGATTAAGAAATTATTGAGATGACTGTGGACAATGTCAAAGGGATAATGGTAAACATGATAAGTTACTCAAATAGAGAAAATGTTTCTGTCATATCTTAATGATCTTTTGCTGTACAAGCTGAGGAGAAGTTCCTGGATTCTTTGAGATTCTAGTAGTATTTAGGTTCTCTAACAAAAGCCTAGAAGAGTGGCTAGCTTTTTTTCTTTTTTTAAATATCTTACAAGATATTTGTGTAGAGTGTTTCTACATCAGTAATTTCACATTGTCTTTATTCATGTGTTATACACCGTGAAACTGCACAAATTAGACCAGGTCCTAAAAGTGGTAAGAATAGGAAGTTAGTAGGGTGCAGTTTGGCCATGTGCAGAAGACTTTAGGGATGTAAGTTACTTGGTAAAATTAACATGTAATCCTCAATTACTTGTGTCCCATTTCCCATTAGCATTACTTGCAAGCAGCTCTGGGAGGATGACTTCACTTATATCCCAATTTAATGGCTTTTTACCCACATCCTTATGGGGAAGGTTTCTGAAGCCGTATATATTTGTTTTCTGGTGCCTTTTCTTTTATCCTGTGGCATTTTTCAATCTACTGTGATTAAGCCATTCAGGTCATATACCCTAACTCTCACATATCATGATTTTTACTATTTTCTTTTCAGCCTGAACTTTTCCCTGTACAGGTCTGTTTGTCCAACTGCCTGCTTGACATTTTGACTTGGATGTCTAACAGGCTTTTTGAACTTAACCTGTCCCAAGTTGAGCTACTTATGTTTCTCCCTGGAAACAGCTCCTCACTGTCTTTTCTATCTCAGAGAATGGCAGTTCCATCCTTCCAGGTGCTCAGACCCCAATACTTGACATCATTTTTATTCCTCTTTTTTTCTTTTGCCTCATACGTGGTCTATTTGGAAATCCTGTTCACTCTGCCTTCAAAATTATTCAGAACTCGACTACTTCTCGTCACCTTCCCTGCTGCCACCATGGTCCACCTTCCCTGCTACCACCAAGGTCTCCTTCATCTCTCCTCTGGATTATTGCAGTAACCTCCTCACTGACCATACCCTTGTCCCTCTAGTCTGTTTTCAGCGTAGCAGCCAGAGGTATCTGTTAAGACATCATCATATCATGTCACTCCTTTTCTCAGAACCATCCAGTGGCTCCCCATCTCTAAAACCCAAGTCCTGACTAGGCCTTATAAAATCCTACAGTCTGCCACCTCATCTACTTCTTTGACTTCGTCTCCTCCTACTCTCCTACTTGCTCGTTGTGTTTCAGCTCTCTGGCCTTGTTACTATTCCTGGAACACTCCAGGCCTGCTCCCATCCCAACCCTCTACTCTATACTTGCTTCTCCCTCTGCCTGCAGAACTGTTCCCCTATATGTCCTTATGGGAGATTTCCTCATTTTATTTAGTCAGCTCTCTAGGGAAGCCTTCCTGGGCCACCTGTCTAAAAACTTAACTCATTCTTCCCTAACATTTTATATGTCCCCATTCTCTGATTATTTTTCCTTAGTATTTTTGCTATATAAGGTACAATGAATTTTTACTTGTTTATTATGTTATTGTTCATCTCCCCCCTAAAACATAACTAGTACAGGGCAGGATTTTTGTCTATTTTGTTCACTACTGTATCCCTCAGTGCCTAAAATGATACCTGTCTATGTAGTAGTTACTCAGTAAATATTTGTTAGATGGACAGAAGGATGGATGGATAGATGGATGGATCAATGATAGGAATAAATGGACAGTGTTTATTTTGATTATTCTTCGGTGCCTCAATCTGAAAAAAACAGGATTAATCCAATAAAATCAGGTTTATATGATATAAATATGCATGAGGATATAAAGTTGAGAGTCAGCATAATTTGGAACAAATATTCAGAAGTTGCTGTATATGCTAGAAATTATTTTCTGAGAGTAAACAGGCAAGGAGTACAGCTGCACTGAAGTAGACATAGTGCTGTTAATCAACAAAATTTGAGAATATAACAGAACTGTATAATGAGAGTGAACATAATATTTTACTCAAAATAGAAGACCAACTCAGAAGCCTTCAAATATGATTGGCCCTGTGAAATTAAATATTCCCAGCCGTGTATAGATGGTTAGAACCATTGCTGTCCTTTAGGAAGCTACTGCTAAATCTAGGGAAGCTAGTAATTATTCATATCAATATGGGAATATCTTTTTAGAAGATGTCTATGAAGCATTTATAAAGTTTGCCAGAGTTGCCTCTGTCATTTTCCTAACTTCTTTCTGTTTTCCAGGATTATTGTAGTTATTTATTGGTGTATACCCATCCTCAAATTAAGTGGTATAAAAGAACAAGCATTTATTATTTTATAATTCCTGTGGTTCAGGAATCCAAGAGCAGCTTTGCCAGATGTCTCTGGCTCAAAGTCTCTCATATGGTTGCAGTCAGGCTACTGGGGTGGGGCACTGCTGCATCTCATCTGAAAACTTGACTGGGTGGACGGGGTGTGGGTGAAGGCGGAAGACCCACTTCCAAGCTCACCTAGTGTTTGTTGGCCAACATCAGTTCCTTCACCTCTTGGGCCTCTACAAGGCTGCCTCATGACATGGCAGCTGGCTTTCCCCGGGGTGATATATCTAAGAGCGAGTGAGAGACTGCAAACAAGATGCAAGTCATAGTTTTTTTACAATCTAATCTCCAACATGACATCTTATCCTTCTGCCATATTCTTTTCATTAGAAGTGATTCAGCAAGTTCAGCGTACACTCAAAGAGACGGGATCACTGGGACCATTTTAGAGATTGCCCACCACAAATAGTTTTCTCTCTTCCAACATGCTTGCTAGTTGTGATGACGTGGCCATCAGTAATAAGGACTTGAGCACAATTAGTTAATTGTCACCAAAGCTTTTTTTAGTTTATTTGTAAAGCTGAAATCACTTTGTAAGTGAATGAGCTTAAATGGGCAACTACAGAAAAATGAATACAGTCACACATTGCTTAAAGGTGGGGATACGTTCTGAGAAATGTGTTATTAGCCGATTTCCTTATTGTGCAAACAGCATAGAGTGTACTGAAGGGGAACAAAAATTTGTCATCTCAAAATTTGTCTCTAACATGAGGATTATTTTAGGCTGGTTATTTTTAAGAAATGAAAGACTCAAAGTTTTTCTCATTACCTCCCCTTACCTGTGTAAAAGAATTCAGATTATAAACCTGACTTGAGAAGTGAGCAGTCACCTTAGCAAAACATGAACTAGGTGGTAGAGAGGGAGGAACCTAGAAAAGCCTGTTGGGCTCCCCTCCGTGTTCTTCTGTTTCTGTGTGGCAAAATACTTGTTTTCCAAGTGTTTGCTCCTTTTCACCTACATGTGCCTTCCTTCACTTTGAAGTCCCTTACTCTCCTCGTCCCCAGCATCCTCTTTTGTCTTTAGCTGAGGATGGTATTTAAGGAGAAGGCTTCGGGCAGTTTGGTGAGTTACTTGGTTTTCCTGGATTTCTCCCATGTAACATGTTATTAAACTTTTGTTTGTTTTTCTCCTGTTAATCTATCTCTTGTCAATTTAATTCTTAGACCAGCCAGAAGAACCTACAAGGGTAGAGGAAAATTTCTCCCTCCCCTACCCTACTTACATAAACCTGGATGGGATAGCCTACTACACAGTTAGGCTAGATGGTACTAATCTTATGGGTCCACTGTTGTATATGCATTCATCATTTATTGAGACATTGTTATATGGCACCTGACTGTAGAGCAAATGCCTTTAAAGGCACTAAAACATAATTTCAAGCATTGTGAAATAGCTGTCACTTTAGGGCAGTAACAGGGCCAAGATTTTTTCCAAGAAGACACCAGAAGCACAAAGCATACAACTGCTACCTTATTTTTTGGTCACAGCCAATTATGATTCCCCCATTCCCTTTAGATAAGACCAAACAATAATGTAATCAGTGTGGATTTTCTATTTCGGTTGTTACTTTAGTTTTGCTATGTTACCATACTTGGTATTTGAAATGAAGGAGAGCTGAGGACTCTGTTCTTACCTTACCAAGGGAGATCAAAACTCTTGTCTGTAGGTGACATTTAGTGTAATGTATGTTCAAATAGTTATTAGACAAAAGGTCATCAATCTTTGTGCTGTTTCTGACTTCCTAAAGACAGGAGCTCCAGATGATAGGTTTGCTGTTTCATGAGACCTAAGAAAATTTTGTCTGACTTAATAAAATTTATCTTTCTAATCAATATTCCTCTTTGGGTTTTTTTTTTGCCATTTGAGAGGAAACTTGTTCTACTTTGTTGATGTCTTTCTTAAAGCTCTTTGCACAATGCTTGGCATATAATAAGCACTCTGTAAATGTTCCTTTCTTTTTTTAGAAGAAAGACTGAATTTCTGTGTAGTGTTAAGTGCTTTCATGGCATGCAGAACTAATATTTAATAGTGCATGGGTGTTGTATATTTTTAAACCACTTAAATTTAAAGAATGAATAATTTTGGCTGTCCCTTACATCTCTATGTAATTTTTACCACTCCTAACCCATATCTCGAATTATAATTCTAAGTAATTTTTGACTTGAATAATTTTCAAAACAAAATACTTGGGTGATTTCATTTTTCTCTTTCCACCTTCATTTTCCAAAATTAAAACTAATATTTGATAATGCCTAAGCCAAGATCTTTTTATGTGTGGAAAAGGAAATTCCTTGTGAATTATGATTATTAGCATTGATGTGCATGTGCTTCCTACTTATAAACTAACGCTATTTTCCTTGTCCTTTTGTTTCACTGCTGCTTCAATCCTGGTGCGTTTTGCTTCTTCCTGGTTTGGATTGTATTTGTTTGCTGCTCAATTACCCTGCACTAAAAGCTTCTTGGTGATAGCAAAGATGTCCTTGGGCCATCAAGTAAGTAGCTAAAGTTGGAATGGCATGTTCGGGGAGTTGGTAATATTTTGATGTGTACTTAGAAAAGGCATATGGTATTTCTGTGTTTCTTTTTTTTTAATTGGATAAATTTGAAATGTAACATTGTGTAAATTTAAGGTGTATAGCAAGTTACTTTGATACCTTTATATATTGTAATATGGTTGCCATTGTAACAATACTTTTCATATTACATACTTATAGCACAATATTATTGTCTATATTCAGTATACTGTATATTAGATCTCTATGGCTTATTTAGTACTCGTTACAAGTTTGTACGGTTCAACACCATCAATCTTATCTCCCTAGCCCCCATCCCCGTGTAACTACCGTTTTACTCTCTTGTTGTTTGTGGTTTTTTTTTTTTTTACAGATTTGACTTTGTAGATTCCATGTATAAGTGATAATCATACAGTACTTGTCTTTCTCTGTCTGACTTAGCTTGCTTAGCATAATGTGCTCCAGGTCCATCCATGTTGTCACAATTGGCAGGATATCCTCCTTTCTCATGGCTGAATAATATTCCATTGTGGTATTTCTGTTTTAATTAGTAAGTCTTTAGGTCAGGCGAACTGATTGGCACTGCTGAACTTTAAGAATAGAATAGAATTTTTAATATCAGTGGAAATGGTTCTATTTTAGGAACTGGGTTTTATAAGTGGAGGTCTTTAATTTCTACTTGGAATAGACAATAATTATTGCAGTTGTATGTTTTAAACATATATAAATAAAAATATGCAACATATATTAGAGATGAGTTTATATTGTACTTTGCCAGCTATTAAAAGGCAGCAGCTGTATACTTATTTACTGGAGACCATATATCTTTTAGAGTGAAAAGTAATTTCATATAATACTATATTAGGATCTGTACTATTGAATGAAAAAGCTACAATGATATATACCAACATATTTAAATTCTTTGAGTATTTGAGAAAAGGTATACCATCTGTAAGGGAAGATTTAGGATTTGCACAGAGATTATTTATGACTTTAATTACATCATTTTAGCTTTCACTTAGATTGAGGGCAAACACCAGTTTCAAAGGTTGTAAAATTCTTCATATTTTGCGCTGGCCCTGTGGCTTAGCGGTTAAGCGTGCACGCTCCGCTACTAGCCGCCCGGGTTCAGATCCCGGGCGCGCACCCACGCACTGCTTCTCCAGCCATGCTGAGGCCGCATCCCACATACAACAACTAGAAGGATGTGCAACTATGACATACAACTATCTCCTGGGGCTTTGGGGAAAAAAAGGGAAGAGGATTGGCAATAGATGTTAGCTCAGAGCCAGTCTTCCTCAGCAAAAAGAGGAGGATTAGCATGGATGTTGGCTCAGGTCTGATCTTCCTCACACACACACAAAAATTCTTCAGATTTTATATTGATGAGTTGAATTCAGAAAGTGAGGAATGGTAGTTATCGAATCATATTCTCCTTAGAAGTTGCAGCTGGTATGTTAATTATATTACTATTAATTATTCCAGTGTGATTAGTTTCTACTGTACTTAAGATAGTAAATCAGTATGAATAGCAAAGGTTATTTTACTTCCACTACAAAGTAGAACCAGCAGAGGGCACTGTAATGCTATCTTTAGTAGGCGAGGCAATTGATTGTACTGTCAAAAACTATATTGGAATCATGCAGTGATTCATTCCTCAATTATCTGTCGTCATTTAGCAAGTCATTGTTCAGTGTCAGTTTTATGCCAAGGGATCCAGATAAAACCAAGTCACTGCCGTTCTTGAGTTTATATTCGAATAGTCTACTATTGAGCAAATGATGTAGGACATCAAAATGATTTTTATATTATGCAGATCTTCTTTTGTCTGTGTAGTTGTTAATGTTTGTGAATGAGGTGAGAGAAAACAAATAGAAAAATGGGCTTTCTGTTTTTTTCTAAAGAAGTGCAGTCTTTATAGCTGTTTCTACAAACTCTTTCACTTCAAGATTATCAAAATCATAAACAGTAAATACCTCAGTCAATAAGGGCTTAGAAGTGGGTGAACAGAGCTACATTTACACTTTTCAGATGATTTCCTTTTTTTATAGTGAAGTTATTCAAGACATAGATACTATGTCTTACTGATAGGATACTAAAGCATACATTAATTTTATTAGTTGTTTTTCTCATAGTATATTTTAAGTTAGCCTTAAATGTACTGTCTGATACTACAAAAGGACATATGTAGCATATGTAAATTATAAAGCATAATCATACAGTCAGTGTATGTTGAACCCACCACTCAAGAACTTGAATCTTACAAATACCTCGTGTCCGTCTTTGTGCTGCTTCTCTCTTCTGTACCTGTGCCTGCCCCCCAGAGGTGAGGACTAGTTTGTATTTTTTGTTTATCATTCTTTGCTTTTTTAAAAATAGATTTTTTTTAATCTTTTAATTACATATGTATCACTAAGTGTTGCTTGGTTTTTAATTTTATGATATCATGTTATATGTCATCTTCTAGGACTTGCTTTTTGTAGTTAACATTTTATTTCCAAGATTCAGCCATGTTATTGAGATAGATTTGGAACATTCCTTTTCAGTGCTATATACTATTCTGTTATATGCTTATACCACAATATATTAATCTATTTTATTTTCAGTTGATGAATATTTAAGTTGTTTTGATTTTTGCTATTATGAACAGTGTTGTTATGAAAAGTCTTATTCTTGTCTCTTGGTATGCACATATAAAAGTATTTCTAGGTATAAATGTAAGAGTGGAATTGTTGGGCTGGTACCGTATACTGAAATTCAATTATATAAGATAGTTCTAGGTTGTTTTCCAAAGCGCTTGTATCTGTTTATACTCCACTAGCAGTGCTTAAGATGCCTTGTTGATCCCATTCTCATCAGTATTTGGTATTATCAGACTAATCAATTTTTGTTAATTTTCCTGAATGTAAAATGTCTGTTTCATTGTGATCTTGATTTTTATTTTCCTGATTACTAAAGTGGATGAACATCTTTTTGTCTGTTCGTTGGCCATTTGCATTTCTTCTTCTGTGAAATCACGATTCAAAATTTTCCTCCATTTTTCTATAGCATTATTGGTCCTTTTCTAATTGATTTATAGGAGTTATTATTTTTTTAAAAACATATTCTGGATACCAACCCTTTGTTAATTACATGTGTTGCAAATCTCTCCTCTTGTTTTGTGTTTTTTTTTTTCCAACGTTTTATGGTATCTTTTGATTAAATGAATTCTTAATTTTAGTATAGTAGAACTCAGTTTTTTCTTTTTTGGTTAGTGCTTTTTAGTGTCTTTTTAAAGGAATCATTGGTTTGTAGTGCTATTCTCTTACATTTTTTTCTAAGAGTTTTCAAATTTCAAGTTTTAAGCTTTTTACATTTATGTCTTTAATTTTCATACAACTGTTCTTTGTGTGTGGTATGAGAGTGGGGATCTGTTTTTCCAATATGGATAATCAGTTGTCCTAGTATTATTAATTGAATAGTTTTTCCTTTTCCTACCTCTGTTGTATATCTAGGTTCCACATATGCATGGCTTTGTTTCTGAAAGCTCTCTGTTATGTTCTTTAGGTCAATTTGTCTCTCTCTACATCAGTACCGTAAGCTTTTAATTTCAATAATAATTTTTAGGAATTAAATGGATCTTGGATTTAGTAACCAAAGGAGCCACTGTATGCTTTGTGATAATGAAGTTTCATAAACATATAAAATTTGTTGATTGATTTAGTCAATAAAATTCTGTTGAACACCTTCAGTATGCCAGGAACTGTACCGGAACTTGAGGATTTATGGGAAAATAAGGCAGACAGAACTCCCCTCTCTTATGGAATTTACGGTCTCGTGGAGAAGGCAGACAATAAACAAATAAATGATATAATTTCAGATAGTGATAAGAGCTACAATGAAAATCATGTAGGGTAAAGTGATAGAATGTAACTGTGGAGGAGTAGGCACTAACCAGAAAAAAAAGAATTGATACGTTGTGCTGTATTAAATTAAGAACTTATTTATCAGAAGGCACCACAAAGGACTTTTCTGAAGAGATGGCATTTGAACACAGACAACAAATGATTAGAGGGGTCAATAATTGAAGATCTGGGGTAGGAGTGTTCCAGGTAGAGGGAACAAGAGATATAGAGGCCCAGAGACTGAGACAAGATGGCATGTTTTGAGGAACACCAAAAAGGCCATCATGGCAAGAGCCAAGTGAATACAGAGGAGAGTGTTAGAGAGTGAGGTTGGAAAGATAAGCGGAGGCCAGACACAGTTGAATCTTTAGGGTATGGATTTTATTGTAAGCATAATGGAAAGCCATTGAGATAGTTCTGCATGATGCAGATCTTTTTTTTAAGATTTTATTTATTTATTTTTCCCCCCAAAGCCCCAGTAGATAGTTGTGTGTCATAGCTGCGCATCCTTCTAGTTGCTGTATGTGGGACGCGGCCTCAGCACGGCCGGAGAAGCGGTGCATTGGTGCGCGCCCAAGATCCGAACCTAGGCCGCCAGCAGCGGAGCGCGCGCACTTAACTGCTAAGCCATGGGTCCGGCCCTGCATGATGAAAATCTGATTTATGATTTACAAAGATTGCTCGGGCTTCTGTGTAGAGAATGAACTCTACATAAGCAAAGAGTAAGGTGGTAAGTCTGGAGACTAGGTAGAAATCTGCTGCTGTGATCCAGTGGAAAGGTGATAGTGGCTTGAATAAGGTGGTAGTTGTGGAAAGGGGGAGAGGTAGAAGGATTCCAGATAACTTTTGAAGGTTGAGTCTGAAGCTGTCACAGATGAATTGGATGTGAAGTGTGAAAGAAAAAGTTGAAGAATATATCTAAGATTTTTGACCCGAGAAATTGGGGGAGGGAAATAGTGATTCCACTGAGATGGGGAGAGGCACGTTTGGAGGACAGGCAGAATCAAGAATTATGTTCTGGATAAATTTGAGATGCCTGTTAAATAATAGAGTCAATTATAAAGGCAGGCATTGGATATGTGAGTTTGAATTCAGGAGGAGATATAAATTTAGGAGTTGTCACTGTATAGTTTTTTTTTTTGTGGACTTGATTGGAAAATAAAATTTTAATATCTTGGATGATAAGTGAAAGTGTGTTTGAATTTTTACTTTGAAATTTGAGGAGCTAAAATATAATTTTGAAAACTTGAGCACAATAGAAAACATGTTAAAGCAATTTGATTTAAAAGATATGGTGATAAAAATGTGAATATGAAGTTCTGTTTAAGTTAAAAATTAAGTCTAGAGTGAAGACAGAATGATTCTCTCTCAAGATAAAACTGAAGTTTTTGTAGACTGAAAGCACAAAAACATAAAAGGAGAGGATGTGGAGATCTAGGGCATGTGGATTTGCTCACGATTTGCCCTATTCCTTCATTGACTCTTTTTCTCTTTTCTGTCCTCTCTGGAACTGGCATTGCTTTTCCTCTATTAGTAGCTTGGCCAAAGCCCTAGAGAATATTTAAATTGATTATTGGGGCAGCAAGCTTTTAAGAGACCAGACTTTGGAACCAAATGGTCCTCAGTTAGAATCTTACCTCTATTCCTTAGTCTTTGGCAAAGCAATCTCTGAAGATGAGGTTTCCGCATCTCTAAAACAGGAATCATACCTACTTTCCATGAAAATTAGAAATTAGAGTAGAAATTCTGGTGAACATAAAACGTTATTTTATACTGCTACTAGTTTGTTTTTTTTCTGATCACTAATGAGGTTGAGTATCTTTTTGTATGTTTATTGACTGTTTGTATTTCTTCTGTGAAATTACTTTGTCTTTTGCTTGTTGTTCTATTGACAAATAGAGAGAGTTAACAGCATAATACAGCTTTGAGTACTTTTTATTATCAGTTGAATATGTATTTTCGTTTTTGTAATGTCTATAAAATATAATATAATGTATAACTTATGCATACCTATTAATTCCTCTTGGATTGATAGCAAAGTGAAATTAAAAGAAAACCAAACAATTATGCAAATTTATTAAAGTACCTAGTTGGTAAATTGACTGTAATCATTGAGACCATTTCAATCATAGTCCTTTTCCATGTTATTAGCTGTGCTGTTATGTAAATCTATGAGTTAAGTACTAACTCTTTTTACCCTCTTTCTTTGAGCTGTGGTAGCAAACAGTGACGAATCTCAACTTCTGACACCAGGAAAGATGAGTCAGCGCCAAGGGAAAGAAGCGTATCCAACGCCAACCAGAGATTTGTATCAGCCATCTTTCAGTCCTGCAAGTCCTCACAGCCAAGGTAGGAAGTTGTGGTTTTCATGCGTTGTTGTTATTTTTAAGGGGAGAATGGCATGTTGGGTCTGTCTTAACTTTTTGGGTTTGTCATAACTATTTTGGGTTTGTCATAACTATTTGGTTCTAGAGAGTTTTTTTGTTTGTTTTGTTGTGGTCATCCATAATTATACTCCTGAAATGAGTACATTTTCCTTTAGACTCCCCTTATTCCTCTTAATATTCTCCAGCATTCTTGGTTAGTTATACCATTCTTCTAATTCAGTGATTATCAACCTTTTTGATCAGGACTCCTTTACACTGGTAAAAATTATTAAAGACTCGAAGGGCTTTTGTTTCTTTGGGTTATCCTATTGATACTTACTGTATTTTAAATTAAAACTAAGAAATGTTTTTAATGTTTATTATTCATTTAAAATAACAATAATAAACTCATTATACTTTAATATGAGTAACATATTTTTATGAAAAATAACTGTTTCTTTCCCTTCTCCCCCCAGAAAAATTGGGTGAGAAGAGTGGTATTGTTTTCCTGCAGGGTCTCTCAGCCTTGGCACTCTTGACTTCTTGGGCTGGATAACTCTTTGTTGTGGGGCCGTCCTGTGCATTGTAGGATGTTCACTAGCATCCCTGGCATCTACCCATTAGAAGTCAGTAGCACTTTTCCCAGTGGTGACAACCAGAAATATCTGTAGATGTTGCCAAAGTCCCTTGAGGGACAAAATCATCTTTGGTTGTGAACTAGTGTTTTATAGTTTTCGCAGATCTTTTTAATGTCTAGCTTAAAAAAAGACACCTGGATTTTCATATCTTCTTCTGTAATCAGTGTGTTGTGATGTGATGATTTGATTGAAGTATATGAGTAAAATCTGGCCTCACACACATATGTAGTTGCAAAAGGGGGGTTTACATTAATAGCTTTTATACATAATTGTGGATGTTCTTCTTTGATACTACACCAAAACTTGGTAAGTGGTAGTTTCTTAAATGCTGGTTGCAATATGGAATCTGAAACCATATTAGTAAGCTTTTCATACTCTATTAAATTAAAATCCATTGATCTCTCTTGAACTTGAATGGCTCTTTACTCATGCCTGATTTTGAAACATCATGCATTGGTCATTTGGAAAATAGTTGCTCACTGAATTATGCAGATCTACCAAGTGCTGACATATTTTAAATATAATACAAAGAAGTGCTTTGTGCATAATTCTCATTTTGTCACACAAAATGTTAAAACCATGTGTACTCAAGGTTTAAGATTAATAATTCTTCTGCTTTGTCAAGGACATTTGTAAGTAAAATTGGCCTTCTTTTACTGCAAGGGCATGGCAGTGAAGAGTTCAGTGACTACTACTACTGTTTGGTGCCTCTGCCTTGTTCTGTGCTAAGGTCTCAGCAGTTTTACCCAACATTGCTTTTGTACCATGAGTGAAAATGTCGACATATTGAAAAAGTATTATGAAACTAGTTTTGACCTTTTAGACACTCTGAGGGAGTCTTGGGGACTCCCAGGGATCATGGATCTCATTTCTTAATTCTTAATTGATGTTATGTATATTGGATTCTGCTTCTTAGC
The DNA here is from genome assembly GCF_057802395.1 of Ceratotherium simum simum. NCBI lineage: Eukaryota > Metazoa > Chordata > Mammalia > Perissodactyla > Rhinocerotidae > Ceratotherium > Ceratotherium simum. The sequence goes on from NC_141924.1 coordinate 43,267,291, forward strand.
TAAAGTTTATTTAATCAAATGCTTTGAACTCTCCTGTGGTACTACTGATAGCTGTGGTGGAAAGACTTAATGCTTTTAAAACCCAGAACATGGGCCGGCCCCGTGGCTTGGTGGTTAAGTGTGCGCGCTGCAATGCTGGTGGCCCGGGTTCGGATCCCGGGCGCGCACCGAGGCACCACTTCTCCGTCCATCCTGAGGCCGAGTCCCACATACAGCAACTAGAAGGATGTGCAGCTATGACATACAACTATCTACTGGGGCTTTGGGGGAAAAAATAAATAAATAAGATCTTTAAAAAAAATAAAATAAAATAAAATAAAATAAAACCCAGAACTTAAATTTGGTGTTTGAAAGCTAATATATACTTAACTTATCAAGTATTTTAAAAAATTAAATTTAGAGTCTTATACTGTCTGCACAATTAGTCAGGTTTTGGTGTTGTTACTTTTGAATTATCCTTTGAAATTAGGCTTTAGTTACTTCTTTTTAAATGAGTGTTAACTGGTAAATAGTAAGTTACATGATCATTTTCTACTTTATTTCAGTGGAAAATGTTTTTCTAGTCAAGCGTTAGATGGAAACATTTTTACATAGCATTATTAGAACTGGAAAAACTTTATATAACAAGATAGAAATAATTACTGTTAACACTCATTGCTTAGTTGTTGAATATATTTTTGGGAAGTTAGTATTTTTGTTGTCAAAATGCTTTTTTGAAGCTGAAAGTGGCTATATGGTACACACTGGTGTAAATAAGCTTCATTAAGATAAAATTCCGAAAGGATGCAGCTTACCATTTTTTTTTTTAACGTGCACCAGAATTTTGACTGTAATAGATATGGTTCATCTGATTCATGTATCTGTATATTAGAATATTTAGAGAAATTTTTTTTTTTTTTTGGTGAGGAAGATTGGCCCTGAGCTAACATCTGTTGCCAATCTTCCTCTTTTTGCTGAGGAAGATTAGCCCTGAGCTAACATCTGTGCCAGTCTTCCTTTATTTTGTGTGTGGAACACCGCCACAGCATGGCTTGATGAGCAGTGGGTAGGTCTGTGCCCAGGATTTGAACCTGCAGACCCTGGGCCGCTGAAGCAGAGCACGCAAACTTAACCACTATGCCACTGGGCCAGCCTCTAGAGAAATTCTTTAACTTGGAACTTGATGCAACAAAAGACTTAGTTATGAATTAAAGCTACCTTCATTTGTATCTGTCAAGAACATTTTCAGGCAAACAGAATTTGAGAGAATAGTACAATGAACACTAATATTCCCATGATGTAGATATAAGAAATTATTAACCTGTTGTTGTGTTTGTTTCATTTATTTGGGGCTGGGGCTGGAATATTTATAGCAAATTATAGACCTCATGATATTGTGGCCCAAAATACTTAATGCGTCTCTAAAAATTAAGGACATTTTCTTGTATAACCATAAAACCTTTATTACATCTGACAAAAATTAAGAATAATAACTTACTATAACCTAACACCTAGTCCATATTCAAATTTCCCCAATTGTCCCCAAGTCTTTTCATGGTAGGCTTGTTGAAACCAGGATCCCAGTAAGGTTCATACATTGTATTTGGTTGTTATGTCATTGTATCTCCTTTAATCCTGAAGAGTCTCCTTGTTGACTTTTATTTTCTATTGTGCGTTTGACTTTTTTTTTTGTGTGAGGAAGATCAGCCCTGAGCTAACATCCGTGCTAATCCTCCTCTTTTTGCTGAGAAGACTGGCTCTGAGCTAACATTTATTGCCAGTCCTCTTCCTTTTTTTCCCCAAAGCCCCAGTAGATAGTTGTATGTCGTAGTTGCACATCCTTCTAGTTGCTATATGTGGGACGCGGCCTCAGCATGGCCAGAGAAGCGGTGCGTCGGTGCGCGCCCGGGATCTGAACCCGGGCCGCCAGCAGCGGAGCGCGCGCACTTAACCGCTAAGCCACGGGGCCGGCTCTGTGCCTTTGACTTAAAGAAACTGGGTCAGTGTCCCTATGGAGTATTTGACTTTTTGGATTTGTTTGATTGCCTCTTTGCAGTATTGTTTAATTTGTTCTTCTATCTTCTATATTTCTGTCAACTAGAAGTTAAATGCAAAGGCTGGGTTACCTTCAGGCTGAACGTTTTTGGAAGATTTTTTTTTTTTTTAATTGTTTATTTCTTTTTATTGATGTTTTAATAGTTTTTGGAAGATTATTTTGTAGGGGACGTGTACTACTTCATGCTGCAGTACATGAGAATCCCTTAGATCTGATTGTCCCACGGTTAGTGATGTGAGGTTGATCAGTAGGTTCAGGTGGTAACAGCCCGATCCTCTTCGTTGAAAGTTGCATCTTTTCTCCCCTTATGACCTGAAAGTAAAATAGATGTGGTTGGCATCAACTTTTCACTTAAAGGTGTAAGTACCCTTTGATGATCATTGAACCGGTTACATTAGGGGTTGAAACGTGGTGAATTTCTAATTGTTTCATTATTTTTACGTTTGTTACTGAAGTTTTCCTGTAAAGAAGAGATCTTAATTGTCTTAGGGCTACTTGGTAAACGTTGAAATATCGTTCCTACAGGAAGGCAGGATAAATGGTTATTTCCTCCTAAGTGCCAGTTTTTAGATTAATTCTTTTGGCCTTTAAGATTTTTTTAATATCATAAAGAACTCATGCATTTTAACCTACTCATTATGTTTCAATCATTGGTGAAATGAAGATAATAATAGTATCTAGTACCTAGGCTTTTATAAGGCTTAAAATGAGTTAATACATATAAAAAGCTGAAAACATAGCCTAGTAACTGATAACCACTCATGACAGCTGATTAATAACAACAATTATTGTCATTACTATTATTATTATTTTAAATAAATGATTCTTTAGATTGAAGGCTGTTATTTCAGCCTTTGCTGTACTTCAGCATTTTATAGAGGCTCATGTAGAAATTCTTATAGTGTGGATGGCCCATGTATAATTTTTCTTTTTTTTTTTTTGTGGTGAGGAAGATTGGCCCTGAGCTAGTATCTGTTGCCAATCTTCCTCTTTTTGCTTGAGGAGGATTGTCCCTGAGCTAACATCTATGCCAGCCTTCCTCTGTTTTGAATGTGGGAACGCTGCCACAGCATGGCTTGACGAGCGGTGTGTAGGTCTGCACCAGGGATCCGAACCTGCAAACCCTGGGCCACCGAAGCAGAGCACAAACTTAACCACTACGCCACCAGGCTGACCCTGTAATTTTCTATTATTTTTATTGTTTTTTAGTTTTTACATTTAAAGTAGCCACAGTGTTAGTTACATCCTGATTCGTGCCTAAATGTTCCTGGGTGGGTTATGGCTAAATTAATATTTATAGAATGAATTACATATTGAAGTCAACCTATTGGCTTTTCATAATGCAAAATATCTTTCTCTGGTTTACCTACTGAAATTTCATATCGTTTTCAGGTGTCTGAGGTTTCTTTGAAATAAAATATATCCAGTAACTCTTGGTTATGATGAAGATAAACTGCTAGGGGAGATGAACAAATGTCTAGAAAACCTCTTTGATATGTCTACCATGTCTCAAGTACTCTTGATCAGTATTTCAACTTCTGAATGGAAAGAATTAAGAGTTCCAAAAACTTATTGATAGTGATAATGACTAACATTTAAAGCTCTTCATGTCTCTAAGTTCATTTTTCATGCATTAGCTCCTGGAATTCTTACAAGAACCTTACAGTATATAAATTATTCTCCCTGTTTCACAAACGAGGAAACTGAGTGGTTGGTAAGGGTAATTTCCTTGCCCCAGTGCACACAGTTAGTATGTGATAGAGCTAGAATTTGAGCCTAGATATTATGACTCCAGAACTTGTTTATTTTTTTTTAAGATTCAATCAATTTAGTCCTAGATTTTTTTGAGGCTCAAATTTTTGAAATTTTAACTGTCTCCTGTGTCTTTTGATATAACCCCATTAATATGTACAATGCTTTATGTGGAGATACTTGTTTTTCATTTGTTTTGAGTAATATCTTGGAGTGCAATTGTGGAGTCATATGGTAAGTGTATGTTTTACTTTATAAGAAATGGCCAGACTGTTTTCCAAAGTAATTGTACTATTTTACATTCCTCCTAATGAGCATTCTAGTTGCTTTGTATTCTCAATCTTTTTTATTTTAGCCATTTAGTGGATGAGTAGTGATATTACAGTGTGTTTTTTTTTTTTTTTTTTTTTTTTTTAAAGATTTTATTTATTTAATTTTTTACCCCCCAAAGCCCCAGTAGATAGTTGTATGTCATAGCTGCACATCCCTCCAGTTGCTGTATGTGGGACTCGGCCTCAGGATGGACGGAGAAGTGGTGCCTCGATGCGCACCCGGGATCCGAACCCGGGCCACCAGCATTGCAGCGCGCACACTTAACCACCAAGCCACAGGGCCGGCCCTACAGTGTGGTTTTAATTTGTATTTCCCTGATGACTAATGATGTTGAACATCTTTTCATATACTCATTGGGCACTTGTGTATTTGAAGTGTCAGTTCAGAGTTTTTGCCCATTTAAAAAATTGGCTTATTTGTCTTTTTGTTGAGTAAGAGTTCTTTGTATATTTCAGTATCATCCTTTTCTAGCTGTGTGTGTTGTAGTTTCTTCCAGTCTTGTTATGCCTTTTCATTGTCTAAATGATTTCTTTCAAAGAGCAGATGTTTTTAATTTTGATGAAGCCCAATTTATCAGATTTTTTCCTATGACTCAAGTTGTTGTTGTTTTCTATTAAAGAAATCTTTGTCTACCCTAAGGTTACAAAGAACATTTTCTGAGGTTTCTTCCAGAGGTGTTACATTGTCATGACTCTGATCTCTCTCTTCATTTTCATTCTTACTATCATCATCTTGGGTCAGGTCCTTATCATGTCACAACTACATTACATAGTACCACAGCCTCCTAACTTCTATTAGGACCTCTCCCTCCAACATACCAGGCTCATCTTTTTTAACAAAACAGCCAAATAGAAAATTATTTTGTTACATATTAAGATGAGATTATGAGAGGATTGGGGTTCTTGTATGATGTATATGACCAGAAAATACATGGATCCTGTGAAGTAGGTCTCTGAGGAAAATAATATGGATAAAGACAAATAGAAGATTGTAAATGAAAATACCACTTTTTATTGTATAAACTTGTAACTGAAAACTTCACTGGATGCCTGCATTTATGTCACTCTTATTCTCAAAATGTCAATGCGACTGTTGACCGTTGCCTAGAGCAGTGGCTCCTGAGTCTGGCTGTGTCTGAGAATCACCTGGGAGCTTTGCTTAGATAGAGATTCTACTCCATCTTTTCAAAATCTCTAGGGTGAGGTTGTGTATTTATAAAGCTCTCCAAGTGTATATGTGTAGCAGCATTTGGACCAGCAGGTGGAAATCAGCAGTCAAGAGCATAAATTACAGATTCTATGAGCTGGTAGTCAGGACTCTTAGAATGTTTGCTTTTACTCTACCCTTCCAATTTCATTTTGTGTTTCCCCTCACCATGAACCCAGCTAGATGGCTTTCTTCACTGTTTCCCAGTGAGACTGTGCTTTTATTTATCCTCATCCTCCACTGTGTAATGTCTTCTTCCTTCCCTTTGCTTATCAGAGTACTTCTCAAATCCCAGGGTGCTGTCAGTAAAAAAATCGCCTCAGAGTAAGGATCGAATCAAGAGTGTGTCTGTAAGATTCTTTGTTGAGACCTGTAAGATTTATAATTTTATTTATTTATTTATTTTTTCCCCCAAAGCCCCAGTAGATAGTTGTATGTTATAGCTGCATGTCCTTCTAGTTGCTGTATGTGGGACGCGGCCTCAGCATGGCCGGAGAAGCGGTGCGTCGGTGCGTGCCTGGGATCCGAACCTGGGCCACCAGCAGCGGAGTGCGCGCACTTAACCGCTAAGCCACGGGGCCGGCCCAAGACCTGTAAGATTTAAAACAATGCCTCTTAGAGTCTTTCAGCTAGACAAAAGGGCTTCAAGGAGTCTCAAAGACGTACCTTTTTAGAATGTCTCAACTAGTCAAAGAGCTTCTAAGGCTCTTAAGTCTGCTATCCCACAGCACCATGACACTCAGCCAAAAGTAGAGAGTGGCCTATCTCAAAGAGATTTGTGGATGTGGTGTCTGTCTATTGGAGTTAATTCCAATAAAATTCATAGGAAACACATGCATTTTTGAGAAGAATGGTACTATGGAAGCACCACCAGCTTAGACAGAAAAATGATAGACATAATTCAACTAAAAAGAACCTTTATGTGTTTGGGGAATCCTGATCTTGTATGGGCAGGAAACAGGCTGAGAAAGCTAAACTGTTGCAAGCATGGACCATTTCTTAGAAGTAGGAAGAATGATTCAGAGGATGCAGCCAGGAGCCCAGAGGGCAGAGTGAAGAGCCGCAGAGGACTGTTTTCAGGGAACAGAACTGATGACATGCACCTAGCAGATTTCACAATTGCTATGGCACTGTTACATGTCTTCTTTGTAACTTCCCATCCGCTACATCTTTTGAACTCAAGTGTGTATTGCAATCCTGTCTCTGGCGTACTGCAGTGGGGCAGATGAGTTATCTTTTGAGGTAATGGGATTTTGGCTTAAGAGGAGCTGTATCTGAGGAGCTGTATGTGAGCAGCTAAACCCAGAGTACCATCTGCACATGAACCTGATTTAGATAGCAAGATTCTGGCTTTACAGCAAATGCTGTAATAGGATGACGTTTTGGTGGGAGGGAGGGCATTGAGTGTATTTTGCATTTGGAAGGAATGTGAATTAGGTGGAGTGTCGTATATTTCATTTTCAAAGATGACAGCAACAATATCTTTTATCTCACGTGCTCTTTTTCTATGTGTCCTTGTAACTTGGTCATCAAGAAATGGAGTCTATTCCTCCTTCACCCCTGCCCCTATTGAATCTAGGCTGGCCATGTGATTACTATGACCAATAGAATGTGGCAGAAGTGACATTCTAGGATTTTTGAGACCAGACATTAAAAAGACCTGGTAACTTCTGCTTTTGCGTATTGGAGGAAGCCGTCTTCCATGTAAAAAGTCTCCCTATCCAGACACTGCCATGCTGTGTGGAAGCCCAAATTGGCCAGCCTCCAGCTGTTCTAGTTATTCTACCTGAAGGACCAGATGTGTGACGGAGGAAGCCATATTGGGTGTTACAGCAGATGCTATGTGGATCAGAGACAAGCCAGTCTCCCTTGCCTAAATTGCAGAGTTGTGAGCAAATAATTTTAGTGTTTAAAACCAAGTTTTGGGTGGTTTATTGCACAGCAATGGAAAACTGTAATAGTAGGCAGCACAAAATAAGTAGAATTGCGTTTATAAATTTGGAAGAATACAGTATATGTGAGAAAACTCATTACTGGACTGTACTGAGGTGAATACAGCCTGGATGAGAGTGACAGTGGTGGGAATAAAAAAAAGATGGAGAGATATTTAGAGGAAAATTTGTTAGGGATTAGTGATTGGTTGGATGGGGATGACAGTGGAAAGAGAGAAGGAAGAATCAATAATGACTCCTAGATATTTTGCTTGGGAAACTAGTTCAGTTGTTTACGAAGATAGGGCGTTATGGAAGAAGACCATGTTGGGGGAAAGATGCTGAGAACTCTAACTTTGGACATAGTGAGTTTGAAGGATTTTAGAGTTATCCACTTGGAGTTGTTCAGGAGGAAATTGGCTTTATGGGTTTGGGATTTAATAGGCACTTCTGCACTGGAAATGTAGATTTGGAAGTCATCAGCATAAATAGAGTAATTGAAGACAGAGAGTTAAAACAATCGTGTAGATTAGTTTCGTGATTCCCAGACAGTATTTTTTTTTAAATGAAGTAGAATGGGATCAAAAGATCGGAGCTTATCTGTGAAATTTTCATCTGATACTCATGTGTGTACACATACACACCCACACTTGATGTAAAATATATTTCTGATTGTGAGTTGTGAAAACTTTGGGAAGAATTGTAGCATTAGAAAAGAAGAGAGTTGGAATACAGTCCTAAGAAATGTCAACATTTAAGGGTCTGATGGAGAAGGGATTGGCAAAGGAGATTTGTAAAGGAGTGTTGTATCCCAGAAGAATGAAACGGGGTTTTATGAAGGAGGGGAAGTGACCTACCATTTTGTATACAGTTCAGAAGTCAAGCCAGTTAAGAAAACTGAAAAATTGTCAATGGACAAGATACACTTGCTAACTTTTGTGAAATTAGTTTTGGAGTCAGTGATGAAGGCAGAAGCTAGATGGCAATAGGATGAGGAGTGAGAAAGATAAGGAACTGGAGATAGTTAAGATAGCAAATTCTTTTAGGAATTATGCCCTTGAAGTGGGAGGAAAGTGTATGGTAGCTAGACAAAGACATGGGGAAGAAAGGAGATTTGTTTTAAGGTAGGAGATATTTATGCATGTTTAAACATTGACTGAACAAAGTCAATAGAGAGAAATACAAAATATGGGAGAAAATGGGGAAATTAATTGGGCAAGTTCTCAGAGAAGGCAGCAGGAATTGAATCCAGTGTGAAGGTGAAAGGATTGGTTGGACTAGGAATACAGCTAGAAAGTGGAGGAACCATGATAGTGGGATTGCCAAGTAGTGTTGAGGCCTCTGTTGAGGTTGGTATCAATCTGCCCTAGTGTGGGATTTTCTTCTGTAAGGTTACACTTTTACAGGTGTGTGCAACAAAAGAATAGTGGCAGAGTGAGTGTGGGATGCTGGCAAGGAAGTGGAGATTTAATGGATGAGTTTGGGGAATTGCTTTGGTGGAAGGGGTGGGATCTGTAGGAGGAAATGTCAGAATCAGTGGGCGGTTTAAAGGCATTGTATAAGTGGCTTTGGGGGCTGAGGCAAGGGCTCTCCAACAGAGGAATATTGAACTGATAAAATAATTGAGGGTTAGTGTAAAAGGAAGAAAGTTGTAGGGTAAATGTCTTTGTTAGCTCCTTGGGGCAGACTTTGTCTTTTTTTTTTTTTCAATATTACCCCATGCCTAGCATAGTACCTGGAACATAGTAGGAACTTTTGTGTTTAATAAGAGAATAAATGTCTTTATTGAGAACCTGTTATATGCTGGTCCCTGCCCTTGTGAAACTTACAATCTCATTTTTTAATGAATAAATGCAATTTGGGGGTGGTGGGGGAGTCTTCATGTGCTGGAAGCCTGTTCTCTAATATGAACCTCATGTGTAATACTGTTCCTGTGTTTGCTAAAGCGAGAGTCCTACAAGAGAGTGGATGACCATGTAGCAGGAAAAAACTGGCATTTGTTTTGGTGATATTTGCTGGACTCATACTAATATCTCATTTATTGAGCACTTACTGAATTTGGCTATTATGCTAAAAGTTGTATGTGCAAAATTATGTTCAACTCTTGAAACAACCCCATAGGACATAGGCACACTTACTATGACTGCTTTACAAGTGAGAAAACTGAAGATTAGGGATGTTAAGAAATTTGTTCAAATTTACAAATTTAGTAAATATCAGAGGCAGGTTTCAAACTCAGGATTGTCAAGGCCCACATTCTTAACTACTCCATTCTGTTGGAGTGAATTACAGTGTCAACTATTTTCCTTTTTGTTTTATGCATGCTGTAGTGTTAGAAATTTATGTTTTGCCAGTGCTTTGGAATGACCAAGATTCTTACTGTTCCTGTTTTCTGGCTGAGTCTCCTTCGTGAAAATTGATTCACACCAATTTAATGTAGGTCATTATCCCTTAAAAACAATTCTTAAGTTTGTTGTTTGCATTGTGATTTCCTTCCATCATTTTGGGATTTTCTTTTCTTTTTTTGTAGGAAGGAACTGGAGAGACTCTGACTCTCCTCACTAAAGCCCACATATATCAAGATAATCTTTTATTTGTTATATGTTTAGATTATGGTGGTAAATCAGATTATTCCAAAAATTGTGTATTTGCCAGATTTTTCCCCTTATTCAAAGACTAGGTACCAGTTTACTTCAAAATAGTTTTGACTTAAGTATGATTACAGTCTCTAAAATAGGATAGTATTTTATGCTGACTTGCTCGAGCTTAGTGTATTTCAGTTGTTTATCATGAAAGAAGGACATGTAGATTAATTAGGCCTGTTGTCTCCCTTTTCCCCTCTGCTTTTGAATAAGGACGATGCCAAGAGAGCCTAGAGACTAAATTATAGCTCATCTCATGGATAGTCTGTTCCCTCTGGATCGTGTTCGAGTTTGTTATCAAAGCTTGATGAATTACCATAATATATCTTGTAGCTACTCTTTCATTCTTTGGTCCTAAGCTATTTTGCATGCTTTTATTTTTTAAAAAAATCTGTGAGTTATAGTGCTTTGTGAGAAAATATAAAATGTTGCTTTGCCAAAACTTGAATGAGTTCATTTCAAACTAATTTTTAAATGTTTAAAAACTTTTGAAACTACAAGTTTTACCTGCTTAGTCAGTTTTATCAAAATAATTTAGACCATGCTTGGTTTATCTAGGCTTGAATTAAAACGACTATGCTTAGTATTGTGTTTCTCATATCCCTTAGTAAATTCTCTTAAACCTGCAAATTCTCTTCACCTTGAATGCTCTGGCAGCATTAAACATGGCATGATAGGTCTATATCTACAACTTAATAGAAGACTTCAAAGTAAAGGGGGATTTTTTTGCAGAGGGTTTACTAATGTGAAGGTGTTGTACCAGATTTCCCAGGTGACAGTTTTAGACATTGCTGGTATTATCTCAGGTGATTAACACAGAGTACCTTCCTTAAAGCCGTTCACAGACAAAAGGAGACATAGAAGTCAGTTTCCTCCATGAACCGAAGCAATTCCTCCTTCCTTGGTAAGACATTTCTAGGATAAATTCTGAACGTATATGAGACCATACACATATATGTGTTCTTGAATATGTGTGTTATATTTCATGGAAATTGTTTTACCTAGAAGAGAACTTGAATTTATCCCCTCCCCCCACCGTCTTTAATTTTTTTTCCCCAAAATGCCATGCTTTGGTTTATAGCCATTGATTGTTATTTTTAGAAATAGTATAAATTAGAAGTTATGTTAACTTTCTTCTGAGTTTTTAAATCCTCCATGTGTTACGTTTCTGAAGTTATTACTTAAAACATGGTTGTTTTCTGTTTTGAAATTCCTTGTGTTTGGGTAGTTTCTTCAGAGAGCTGTGAAAGTACCTATTAAATAATGAAAGAGAATATAATATTTGGCAAATTAAGAAAATAAGAATAAGATATTTTTCTAAATTTCTCTTGTGAAATGTTGCAATATCTATGTTCTTCAACTGTTCCTATGCTCCTACAGGGGAAACTGAAATACTTTGAAAGAATTTATTGAAAAGTGAGACTGAATAATTCAGCTTTATTTTAAGCATCTTTACAAAGATGAAAAGAGTTGTCTCATTCTTGCCAAGCCTAATTAATTGCTTCTTTAACAAAGTAGTAAGATGAACATTAAGAATTGTAAAGGATACTTTTTTCCCCATAAACGTCCCTTATATATATTTGTGTGTTTATATATATTATATATATATATTTTTTTTACTTAAATTAACGTTAAAAGATTGTCAGATATTACCTGCCCTAGTTTCTCAGCTCTTTTCTGTGGGGATTTCCCCCCATTTGTTTCCAAGATCTGAAGGCTTGAGAGCTCCTTCTTAGCAAGAGTGGTAAAAGAGTTTCACCTCTACAGTTGACTGCTACAATTTTCCTTTCCTTATTTGAGGCATGTAGAGGCAAGCTTTCTGTATTTTTAATAAATATATAGCAAGATATTATCATTTTAATTTACCAAGTAATATTTGCGTAATTTCTGAGAGAAGATAAACGGTAGTTTCATAGAAATTTTTCTGTTTTCACTTCCTTTGGTTGGTGTAACTTTGAACATACATAAATTTCATTTAAGAATGAAACAGTGAAAGGTTAGCAAACTTATCTCTTTCTAGGAGAAGGAAGGATGTTTGTGACAGATGGACAGCTGCTCGCTGGGGGTACCGGATTTTCCAAGGGTCTCCTCCATCAAACTGGCCTTTATTTAGCCTGCTTTGTTTATATTTCTGAAATAGAAAGTGAGAACAAACCAAAAAATGGTATTCTCAGCCCCAGCCTTCAAGAGTTTAACTTGTAATTGGGAAATTTAGGGACAAGAAGTAGGGAAAACATAAGGAAACATGACGACATATAAGTGAACTTTCAGTTCTAGTAGCATGGCAACCAAATGTTCAGAGAAAACCTTCCTAGTAAAAGCATCAAAATGCTGGATACAGTGTTTTAAAAATTTATTTTTCAAGTGTGGTTGAACTGTCAGTAAAGTAAGGGAATTAGTAGGAAGGGCTGAATTATTAAGGGAGTAGGAATCCAGAGAGGTAATGAGCTCTGCAGCCAGTATTTGTCAGGCACTTGCTGATTCCTGAAGATTTAAAGCCTAGGTTTTAACAAGAGGAAGGAGAAAAGGTCTGTGGCCTGTTCATGGTGGAAATTTGGATTGGACATCTCTCCACATGAAATTAGGAGTCCTAAAGGGCAGCATTTTTAGTTTAAAAAAACTGGAAGATGTGCCCACAGAGGAAAAGGATGGTGTATTTGCCCCTCTTGGTGTTGAGTCTAGGTAGAATGGGGGAGAGAGAAGCGCAGACACACATCTCTGTAGGCTTGGGGCCAGAATTCATACTATCTCCAGGCAAAGACAAAAACACCCCCAGTTTAGTTTAAAATGGTCTTGGGTTACTAGTATTCTCAGGTGCCTGGAAGAATTGACACAGATGCTCTTTAGAAGAGAATATTTTAAACACAGGCCTCAAAGAATTACATATGAATTCATAATTGAAAATCAATAAACAAAACAACAATGATATCCCATTATGCACTTATTAGAATGGCTAAAATCCAAAACACCAACAACACCAAATACGGGCAAGGATGTTGAAAAATCAATCAACACATGAGAGAGAATCAGACTATCAGAGAGAATCTGTGTAAACTACCTACCATCCACACCAAAGTCTGTACTGGAATTATAAATTCCAGAATGTAATTTAATGGATTAAAGGCAATATTAAAAGACATAATGCTGAGAAACTTTCAGAATTGATGAAAGACAACAACCCTCTGATTAAGGAGGCCTCACAGTTGCCAAGCAGGAAATCTAGAAAATAATAGTTTCAGTGCTGATACTTGACAAGAAGGAAGACTGAAAAGTAGTGAATTAAGTAAGCATTTAACTTAGTTAGAAAAATAATGGAATAAGCCCAAAGTAGATAGAAGGAAGGAAATAGTACAGAGAATAGACTTAGTTGAGAGTATCAGGAAAGACAAAGTTGGTTGTTGGAAAGGCTAATAAAATTATCAAATCTTTGGCAAGATTAAGGAGAAAAACGAGGAAATAAACATCATTAGGAATGAAAAGGGAACACAATTAAAAATAGAAGCAGATGTTTAAAAGATAAGATATACAGCTTTAAGCCAATAAATTTGAAAAATTAGATGGAATGACAAATTTTCAGAAAGATATTACTTCCTAAAATTGACTCAGTAACAGAAAATTCTAGTAACTTTTGTAATCTAATTAGTAATATAGATTACAAAGACAACATGAAGCCCAGATAGGTTTACAAACAAGTTCTACGAAACGTTTAGGGAAAAACATAATTCCAGTCTCACATTAATACTGTGCTTCATTTATTCTAAAAAGCACCCCCCTCCATTTTAACATCTCTGAGGTTGGGTTGGATTTTTTTTTTTTTTGTGAGGAAGATCGGCCCTGAGCTAACATCTGGCAATCCTCCTCTTTTTGCTGAGGAAGACTGGCCCTGGGCTAACATCCATGCCCATCCTCCTGTACTTTATATGGGATGCTGCTACAGCATGGCTTGTCAAGCAGTGCATCGGTGCACACCCGGGATCCGAACTGGTGAACCCCAGGCCGGCGCAGCAGAACACGTGCACTTAACTGCTTGTGCCACTGGGCCGGCCCTGAGTTGGATTTTTAGTTGATGGTGTTTTACAATTTCTGTTGCCATTGTTATACACTTTATATTGTCTCTGAGTTTGGGATGTGTGTTACACATCTTATAATTGTCATCAGTCTCCTTCCATCCTCTCATATTTTATGATATCTCTGAAGTCAGGAATGTAGCTAATAGGTGATAGCATCTTAGAATTGATGAAAAGGAAAAAGAAATATTCCCTAAATGAGGCTTGTATTTTAAAAGCAGACAAGGACATTACAAGAGAGAAAAGTTACAAGACATTATTGCTCATGAACCTAGATGCAGAAATTCTAAACAAATTATTAGCAAACTGCATCAAGCAAGATATAAAAAAGTAATAATATAACCACATTGGAGTTAGTCCAGGAATGCAAGGACAGGTTTGATATTAGGAAATCTGTGGTTGTCATTTAACACTTTAACAGATTGAAGACAAAGACTGTTGTCATCATCCTACTAATAAAGAAAGCATATTTGAAAATTTTAACATACATTCATGATAAAAAAAACTCTTAGCAAATTAGGAATAGAAGGGAGCTTTCTTAACCTTGTAAAGCTAATTAGCAACAAGAAAAAGGTGTGTACCATCTACACTTCATTTCCACATTGTACTTGAAATTGAGCTAGTGAATAAGGTAAAAAGAAATAAAAGTAAAGGAAGAAAGAAATTTTTCATTTGCATCTAGTATAATTGTACAGAACCTCTCCCAAATTCATAGATAAATTATTAAAATTATTAAGAAGTTACTGGATATATGTTAACTGCAGTTCTCTGTACCAGTAATAAATTGTTAGAAAAATTCAATTCAAGAAATACCACTTAAAGTAACAGAAAATAAGGTACATAGCAATAAATCTAACAAAACATGAAATATCTTTATGTAGAAAAGTATAACATTAAGATTATAAATGGAGAGACATACCATGTTTCCGATAGGAAAATTTAATATTATTAGCATGTCACTTCTCAAATTGATTTTATCTATTCAATGTGTTTTGAATCCATATCTCAACAGGATTTTTTGTGTGTGTGTGTGAGAATGATTGGCCCTGAGCTGACATCTGTGCTAATCTTCCTCTATTTTGTATGTGGGAGGCTGCCACAGCACGGCTTGATGAGTGATGTGTAGGTCCACGCCCGAGAGCTGAACCTGTGAACCCTGGGCCGACGAGGTGGAGTGCACGAATGTAACCACCAGGCTGGCCCCAACAACAGGATTTTTTTTTTTTTGGTGAGGAAGATCAGCCCTGAGCTAACATCCATGCCAATCCTCCTCCTTTTTCGCTGAGGAAGACTGGCTCTGAGCTAACATCTATTGCCAGTCCTCCTCCTTTTTTTCCCCAAAGCCCCAGTAGATAGTTGCATGTCATAGTTGCACATCCCTCCAGTTGCTACACATGGGACGTGGCCCCAGCATGGCCAGAGAAGTGGCGCGTGGCACGTGCCCGGGATCCGAACCTGGGCCACCAGCAGCAGAGCGCGCGCACCCAACTGCTAAGCCACAGGGCCAGCCCCAACAACAGGATTTTTTAATGATCCTTGATAAGGTCATCCTTAACTCTCTAGGGAGAGCAAAGGGCAAAGAAGAGTCAAGATACTTCTGAAGAAGCAGAGCCAGGCAAGGGTCGGGGTTACTTAGTACTTACTATAACGCTCTAGTAAATAAGACTAGAGGTATCGGTGCTGAAATAGACAAAGAGATGAATGAAACACAATAGGGACTTAGAAACAGACCCAAGCATATATGAAACTCAATTTATGACATGTTACTCAATAAATGGTTTTGGGAAAATTACTTATCCATATGAGAAAAAAAAAAACAGAAAATAGAGCCTTCCTACTATATACAAAATCAATCCCAGATTAAATGTGAAAGATAAATCTTTTAAACTTCACAAAATACAGAAAATATTTTTATAACCTTGGGGTAAGAAACACACACACACACACACTAAACTGAAAAGAAGACTGACACAGTCTACCTCAGTGAAATTAAGAACATCTGTTCATCAAAAGATACCATAAAAAGAGTGAAGAAACAGATTGCAATGCATGTAACTAAGAAAGAATTAATATCTAGAAAAATCAGTGATTTAAAGCTGCAGGCATCAATATGGAAGAATATACAAAACAAATTAAAGTTTGTGCAGTATCATGACATTTATGTGAACTTTAAAAAGTAAAATGAGTCAATGCATTGTGTAGGGATAGATACATGGTAAAACAATGGAATGAGTAAAACAATTTGGGATAATGGTTAACTGGTTAGGAGGGAGCAGGGTGCAATCAGGCACACATGAGAACCTTCAAAGGTATTTGTAGTACTCTTTTTCTTAAGTTGGTGGTTATTACCTAGATTTTCATTTTTATTAATAATGTTGAAAATGTACATATGTTATAAATACTCTTGAGTACACATATTTAGAATAAATGCAT
Organism: Ceratotherium simum simum; assembly: GCF_057802395.1. Taxonomy (NCBI): domain Eukaryota; kingdom Metazoa; phylum Chordata; class Mammalia; order Perissodactyla; family Rhinocerotidae; genus Ceratotherium; species Ceratotherium simum. The sequence continues at coordinate 43,283,690 of NC_141924.1, forward strand.
CTCTCTTTTTTTACAGTATAGCCTGTGGACTGATGCTGGTCCCTGTGGTGCTTTCCTAGTTCTGTAACTTGTTGTTAGTGCCATCCAGTTGATTCTAACTCCTAATGACACTGTATCCGGCAGAGTGGAACCCTGCCTGGTCTTTCTGTGCCATTCTCTCACCTTCCAGGGCTGTATCAGACAATGCTCCGCTGCTATTCATACGATTTTCATGGCCAATTCTTTTGGAAGTGGGTGGGCCGGGTCCTTCTTCCTAGTCTATCTTAGTCTGGAAGCTCCCCTGAAACCTGTCCACCATGGGTGACCCTGCTGGTATGTGAAATACCAGTGACATAGCTTTCAGCATCACAGCAACACGCAGCCACCACAGTATGACAACTGATAGGCAGTGGTATGGTTCCCTGATTGGGAAAGAAACCTGGGCTATCGCGATGAGAGCACTAAATCTTAACCACCAGACCACCAGCGATGGCTAGGTCTGTAACTAAATGAGAAAAATAAGTACACTATTATGAGTTTTTCATTAAGTGAAATTCCTTCAGTGTAAAAGACCATCCATTATTGTGAGATTATAGTGTTCCTGCTATATGATATTTAATATGCCTATTGAATTGATGGAGATTGTGAATTATAGGTTTTTAAAAAATTATGTCTTATCAAGATGAAAAGCCTGATAGCAGTGCCACAGTTTTGGAAGGAAATTTTACTGGTCCACAAAATTCAAAATCGAGGAACCATAGGTATATGTCATTACCTTTTGTGAGGAGATTGTGGGCATAGGCTAAGGAAAAGGAAATCCTTGAATTTTGGATGGAGTAATGGACCATGAAGTTACTTGGATATGTGATTACAACTGGCGAACCAAATAGCTTCTTGAGGATCTTGTTAGGCTCATCATTAGGAAATCTCTGGAATGTGGCAGCCTCTAATTTAATTTATGTCCGACTCCAAAGCTCCTAAAGTTGGGTAGAGTCTCTGGTGGGTAAGTAAGGAGATGGAAGCGTTGGCACCAAGATGTGAACACGAGCTAGGAGAGGGAATGGAGAGATCAGTGTCCATGCTTGCCATCCTAGAACATGTCTTCTTACTTGGTTCCCATGCTTGGAGAGAAGGGCTGGAAGAGTAGTTATTTAGGGAACACTAAGAGACTTAAATGGGTACAGTGGGGAATGGGATTTTCTTTGTTATGTTTTGAGAATTTAGTTATATAGACAGAAAGAGGAGTAGCTTTTTTCTAACATGATACGTGCACAGCTTTCTAGTGGACGAATCTTTGAAAAATAGATTTTTTTTTAAGTTTTCGGTTGAGTCCCTGATTTACAAACTGTCCTTATACGTAAAGGATGATCCGGTTGAGTGGTCTATGTCCTATAGGCCCCTCCTTTATTCTTCACTATCATTGAGATGTGCTTCATTTTTTCCCTTCCCACCACAGATCCTATTGTCACTTGGGACTGTCTTTTTTATCCCTGGTCTTTGAGTGTCACCTTACCACAAAACTGCTTGATGCTGGCATCTGTGTTGACAGGCTTAGGGCAAGGAGAGTGAGGAGGAGGGGGGAAAGTAAACACTTCTCCCATGGCTGGATTCTAATCTTGGCTCGATTGCTCATTTACTATGTGACCTTGAGCATATGTCTCTCAGAGCCTGATCACCTTATTGATAAAACCAGGATACTACTACTTGTATATGTAATATTGTTGTTATTTGAATCTATTGAGAACATGTGTGAAAACTTTTTTGAAAACATATTAATTACTGTATAATTATGAGGTAGTATTATGATGGTTACACTCATAGGTACTATTAGTTTAGTACGTTTTCAGTTAAATAGATTGTTGTGAACAGTCTTATAAACCTAAGCATCTCATTTAACATTTACTTTATGGGAATAGACTGAGTTTCAGTCAACTTTTAGTGAACATGAATTCACATACACATATTGAAAGTTCAAAAAGAGCAGAAACTAGGGACTATTATGTTCATAGCTCTCTTGTGCTTGACATAGTTCCCAACACATGGTAGGTGCTCACTAAATTTTTATTGAAGGAGCGATTATATAACATACACATATAATTATAAAGAACTTTTCATTCAAAGGAAGGTACTGTCTTACAGTTATTGCAGTAGATATGGATATATAGACAAGAATGCTATCCAATCTAAAATTAACTTAAGCCATCCTTTTAATTTTGTATGTGCATTTGTGTATGCTTTTATATTGAGAACATATTTACTGCTGAGAATCGACAGAGTTATTTTCTGAGGAAATGTAGGATAAAACAGTTTGCTTTGTATAATTTTCAAGCCATATAATCATCAATGAGATTTTACTAATTATAGCTAAGAAACTGCTTTGTTGTTTTGGACGATGGTAATTGACAGAGAGCTTTGTCGTGTGTTTTCTGTTTTAAAACAAAGGTCATTATTGCCATCTCAATTTATATGTCCTATGAAAGGTTATTAATAGACTTGTTTGCTAAGCCTTAGCTGCTCCAATGTGTGAACTATCTTGTTATTTCCTCTGTAAGGGGAACTGTTGAATTTGTATAGTACCCTTTTCAGATATTTAGTTCATTTTATAGAACTCTTCTATACTCTCTTCGTGTTTGGATATAGTACTTTCTTAAATTCTTGTTGGTTGATTTTTGTTTTCAGTATTTTCATCTTTTTCCAACTCTTCTTGCTGCTTTAAGGATTTTAAAATCTCTTAAAGCCTAGGTTTATTTTCTTGGGATTCAAGATAAAGTACATACCTCTTATAATACTCTCATCCTAATTTAAACCAATGTATTTTATCGTGAGTGCGCATAGAACTTTATAGAATTTAAATGGATTTTCCAACTACCAAATTAGATTATTTCAAAATATCAGCTATGTTTGCCATTTATCTGTTTTTCAAATAGAGATGGTCTGGAATTTGTCCAGAGAACTCATTAGAGTTCTAGTATTACAGTGACATGCCTCCTCCGGTCCTAATCTTTTGGCTCTATAGAAAGAGAAACTAAGACTAGGCAATTTCTTTGGCCTATAGCAGGAACATCTAGAGAATATTTTTATTATGGCCTTTTGTGGATTTTGCCTCTGTTCAAATGTCTACCATTTTAATATGGAAAGAGCCACTAAACCAGAGATAATATATATAGTTGATCTCTTCAGTGGCAAGGTGGTAATAAAATTTTATAGTGAGTTCTTTTTAAAATTAGAGAATTTCAAAAGAAATAATATTGTTTGTCAGTGCTTTCCAATTTTGACCATGACCCATGTAAGAAATACATTTTACATGACTACCCAAAACATAATATATAGATAGTTATATAAAAAACCTAGAACAAATGATTCATGAAATATCTTGCCTTTTTTTTATTATTATTACTTGTACAAATACTATTTTTTTTTAATTGTGAAATTTTTGTTGTACATGATTGTTTGCCAGTCACCATCTAAGTGCATCCCTCCATCTCTTGTGCCCATCCCCCACCCCCCTAGCCCCTGGTAACCACCAAACAGTTCTATCTGTGTATGTGTTGGTTTATCTTCCCCATATGAGTGAAATCATGCAGTTTGTCTTTCTCTTTCTGGCTTATTTCGCTTAACATAATACCCTCCAGGTCCATCCATGTTGTTGCAAATGGGACGATTTTGTCTTCTTTTATGGCTGAGTAGTATTCCATGGTATGTATATACCACATCTTCTTTATCCAGTCATCAGTCGAGGGACACTTGGGTTGCTTCCATGTCTTGGCTATAGTGAATAATGCTGCAATGAACATAGGGGTGCATAAGCCTCCTTGGATTGTTGATTTCAAGTTCGTTGGGTAGATACCCTGGAGTGGGATAGCTGGATCGTAAGGTATTTCTATTTTTAATTTCTTGAGGAATCTCCATACTGTTTTCCATAGAGGCTGCACCAGTTTGCATTCCCACCAGCAGTGGATTCGGGTTCCCATTTCTCCACAGCCTCTCCAGCATTTGTTGTTTTTTGTCTTGGTGATTATAGCCATTCTAACGGATGTAGGATGATATCTTAGTGTGGTTGTGATTTGCATTTCCCTGATGATTAGTGATGTTGAGCATCTTTTCATGTGCCTATTGGCCATCAGTATATCTTCTTTGGAGAAGTGTCTGTTCATTTCTTCTGCCCATTTTTTGATTGGGCAAAATTGTTTGTTGTTTTGTTGTTCAGTTGTGTGAGTTCTTTATATATTATGGAGATTAATTCCTTGTCGGATATATGGTTTGCAAATATTTTTTCCCAGCTGGTGGGTTCCCTGTTCATTTTGATCCTGGTTTCATTTGCCTTGCAGAAGCTCTTTAATCTGATGAAGTCCCACTTGTTTATTTTTTCTTTTGTTTCCCTTGTCTGAGTAGACATGGAATTCGAAAAGATCCCTTTATGGCTGATGACAAGTAGCCTACTACCTATATTTTCCTCCAGGAGTTTTACAGTTTCAGGTCTCACCTTCAGGTCTTTGATCCATTTTGAGTTAATTTTTGTGTATGGCGAAAGAAGACGGTCTGCTTTCATTCTTTTGCAAGTGGCTGCCCAGTTTTCCCAGCACCATTTATTGAAGAGACTATATCTCCACTGTATGTCCTTAGCTCCTTTGTGAAAGATTAGCTGCCCATAAATGTGAGGTTTTATAGTGTAAACAGGGAAAAATGGTAGATTAAAATGTTAACCCAGATATGTTTTAAGAGTGTTCAGCTTTGCTATAGACTTGACAGTAGTTGAATCCTGGCAGTGTGACACAGTAGAGGGTAAGAGAGGTAAATCAGGCTTTGAGCATAGTTTGATCCTTAGTCTGACTTTAAAATTAACACAAAATCTGTAGTGATTATGAGTAATTCTGAAATTAAATTGAAATCACAAGAGATATATAAAATGTTTTAAAAATAGATCTTTGGTTCTTTAGAATAACAAATCTAGAGTTTGGTTTTAAATTAGCAGTTGCCTTTAAAAATTTGTTGTTTAAAAGTGGTTTTTTCATTATTGAGAAAGGGTGTATTTGTGATTCCCTTGTGAAGTCAGTGTCCTGCAGTTTTGTTATATCCTGTCATAAGATCATTGTGGTGTAATGGTTTTCTTTGGCTTAGATTATAGACTCAAAAAAAAAGTAAGTTATTATTACTACCTTACATTTACAAAACACTTTATATTGATCAAAACATATATACATATATATGCAGTCGTGTGTTGCTTAATGATGAGGATACATTCTGAATAATATGTCAAGTGATTTCATTGTTGTGCAAACAGTGTACTTACACAAACCTAGATGGTATAGCTTACTCTACACCTAGGCTATATGGCACTAATTTCATGGGATCACCATTGTATATGTGGTCCATCGTTGACCAAAACATCATTATGTGGTGCGTGATGGTATTTATACTCGCAATTATATGATGTATAGGCAAGGCAGGTGGTAGATAATAATTGAACCAGATCCAGGATCCAGAAATATTAGCTCCTAGTGTTGTTTCCGCTGGTTCTAAATGAAGTAATGCTTTTTTAGTCTACCAAGTATTTTCATCAAGTATTCTGAGTTTACCAAGTATTTAAAAATCTTTAACATAAACAATTGCTAATGGAAGCTTTGTGAAAGTTTGTGTAAATATGGGTACCACATTTATTTCACCACCATACAGATGAGGTAGGAAAGATGGAGTTCTTATTTAAATTTCCAGATTATGAGTCCCCAGGGATCACATCTTAGGGGAGAAAGGGTATAGATAACCCATTTGAGTTAGGATTACTCAAGTGAGTGCAAAGAAAGGATAAAATAGTAACAAGTGGCTAATAGGGATGGGAAAATAAATCTTGCTAATTATATCACATTATTTAGTTATATTTTATTATTCTTATCTTCATCGCTTCTCTGAACTATTAAATTACAAACCTGGACAAAATAATAGCTTACATTTGTTGAGTGTTTTCCATGTACCAAGCAACAATCTAAGAACTTTGTCTGAAAAAAAAATTTATGTGTAATGTATTATGAAATGTTTCATGCATGTTGAATAGTGCATAAAATGTATTAGCATTTTATAGAATAACTACAAAACCAGTACTTATATACCTCGCACCCCAGGTTTAGAAGAGATCATTGCCAGTACTTTAGAAGTCTTCAGTCTCTCCTAATCCCAGACTCTTCCCCATTTTGCCCTCTGCATACCCCACATAACCACTATCCTCACCTTTCTGTGAATTTTCATGCATTTTTCCCCCTCAAATAATGTTACCATTATGTATGCATGTCTATAAACAATTTCGAGTTTATTTTGAATGAGTAGTAAGCACAAACCCACTCAGATAAGGAAGGGGCAATATTGCTGCTATTTGACAGCGCTTCCCAGGGGAAGATAAGCTGAGCAGAGTCTCTAGGTTATAGTTTGGCTTTGATTTCTTTGAGAGTTTGAACAAGAGTCTCTGCTATGGAAAACATTGGGCGGGACCATTAGTGAGTCCTGGGAAACATTGGGTCTCTCATAGCTTCCAGTTTAGGTCCTAGACACTTGGCAGTAATATGGTCAGGAAAGGCATTTTCTGCCTTTTAGTTCATGTTCTGTCAGGAAAAGAAAGAAAGTAGAACACTTTAAAACTTTTGCTTTGCAAAAGACAATGACAAGTGAATGAGCACACAAGCTCTAGACTGGGAGAAAATATTTTCAAAAGAAATATCTGTTATCCAAAATATACAAAGAACTCTGAAAACTCAACAATAAGAAAACAAACAACTCAATTAAAAAATGGGTAAAAGACCTTAACAGACACCTCACTAAAGAAGGTATATAGATGACAAATAAGCATGTGAAAAGATGCTCCAAAGCATATGTCATCGGGGAAAGGCAAATTAAAACAACAGTAAGATACTGCTGCATACCTAGTAGAATACCCAAAATTCGGAACACTGACAACATTAATGTAGAGCAGCAGGAACTCTCATTCATTGCTGGTGGGAATGCACAATGGTACAGCCACTTTGGAAGATAGTTTGGTGGTTTCTTACAAGACTAAACCATATTCTTACCATACAGTCCAGCAGTCATGCTCCTTGATATTTACCCAAAGGAGCTGAAGACTTGTGTCCACACAAAAACCTGCGCAAAGATGTTTATAGCAACTTTATTTTGTAATGCCAAAACTTGGAAGCAACGAAGATGTCCTTCAGTATGTGAATGGATAAATAAACTGTGATACATCTAGGCAATGGAATATTATTCAGGGCTAAAAACAAATGAGATATCAAGCCACGAATAGACATGAAGGAACCTTAAATGCATATTACTAACTGAAGGAAGCCAACCTGAAAAGGCTTCATACTGTATGATTCCAACTATGTGACATTCTGGTAAAGTCAAAGCTATGGAGACAGTAAAAAGATCAGTGGTTGCCAGGAGTTAGTGGGGAAGGAGGAATGAATAGGAGGAGCACATGGGATTTTTAGGGCATTGAAAATACTCTGATACTGTAATGATGGATACATGTCATTATACATTTGTCCAAACCTATAGAATGTACACCATCAAAAGTGAACCCTAAGGTAATCTATGGACGTCGGGTGTCAATGTGGGTTCATCAGTTGTAACAAGTGTACCCCTTTGGTGGGGGAAATTGATAATGGGGGAGGGCATGCATGTGTGGAGGCAGAGGGCATATCAGAAATACCTTCCTCTCAGTTTTGCTGTGAACTTAAAACTGCTTTAAAAAATAAAGTCTTTAGGGCCGGCCCCGTGGCTTAGCGGTTAAGTGCGCGCGCCTTGCTACTGGCGGCCTGGGTTCAGATCCCGGGCGCGCACCAACGTACCGCTTCTCCGGCCATACTGAGGCCGCGTCCCGCATACAGCAACTAGAAGGATGTGCAACTATGACATACAACTATCTACTGGGGCTTTGGGGGAAAAATAAATAAATAAATAAAATTATTAAAAAAAAATAAAGTCTTAAAAAAAAAAAAGGAAAAGCAGAACACTTCAGTGTATTGGAAGTATCCTCAGCTTATCCAAACGTGAGGGCATGTGGGAAAGAGAAGAAACTTCATCAGCATATTGTCAAGACAGGCCAAGGTCAGGCAAGAATTTGGGCAAGCTCACACAAACAATTTGTCCTTGGGCTAAAAAGAGATGGTACAGTGGGACTTTTTGGTGATGACAGCTTTTTTATATTGAATGTCCTGTTTCTTGTATCCCATGCATTCTTAATTTGCTGTCACTCTTTGGTAGAGTATATATTCTAGTACAGCCTTTCTCAGCTTGGGTTCTATGAGGGAGTAAGGCCTATAGAAAATAATTTAAGTGAATATTTTCTCACTTCTCCCTCCCAAGGATATGATCATGATTAGAGCCATTATAGAAGCATGGGAGAAAAAGTTAACTCATTTTGAAGAGTAGATGTTTTAGTACCTTAGGCCTAATTCTATTGTAGAACCTCAGGTAAGAAGGGCTACTCTAGTGAATTCTTTAAAAATATGCATGGAAAGTAAATTTTTGAGACCTAGCATGTCTAAAAATATTTTTATTTTACCGTAATATATAACTGATAGTTTGGCTGGGTATGAAATCTTAAGTTGGAAGTCATTTTCCTTCCAGTTTTGAAGGCATTGCTTATATTTTTGTCCTGATTCCAGTATTATTGTTGACGTCAGTAGCTTATCGGATTCCCAATCTGGAGGAATTTGATGCTGTGAATTATGTGCAGAGGGATTCTTTGGTATAAAGAGGGTTAGTTCTCAGTTTTTACCACTGTTGGTTTGTGATTCGGCTCTCTTGGATCTGTAAGACAGTGACTACTTGCTTGTTTCATGCTTTCCAGTATCAAATTTATGTTGTTGATGTATTCTCTCCTGGATACATACCCATATTTGTTTATGTTTTTTAAGAAAATACCCCTTTCCTGTCATTTTAGTTGAGGTTTAGGAGGGAACACATTAGGTCAGTGTTTTCATTCTGCCATTTTAACCTGGAACCTTTCTAGATTTTACATATATTATCCAATTTGATCTTTATAACAATCTCATAATATAGATACTGTTATTAGCATTTTATAGATGAGAAAAGAGAGACCCAGAGCAATTAAGTTAATTGCTCAAATGGATCCAGCTAGGATAGAACTAGGATTTGAACCTAGGCAGTTTAATTTCAAATCCTGCTTAACCATTATATTATAATGCCTTTTGTGATATTATCTTTTTTATACCTTGAGAGGCAAGTACCATTGCATGAATTAGTTATAATAATTTCTCTATTGTCTATAATTATTGGTAATTTATGTTTCATGACATGGAGAAAAGAAAAAACAAAAGCAAAAAAACCAAACCTGTTGTAGTTGTGAGTATCAACCATAAACTTACCTATTTTTACCACTCATTGATTTCAAAATGCCTTTGCCTAGGAAAGAATATGTTATGTACAGGCAATCAAGTTTGCTAGCACGTTTGCTGACCTTTCTAGTAAATAGGAACAGTCTTAGATTTTATGGGATACTGTTGTATATGAGTGGAGAACCAGCCTTGAAGTGTGTGATAATGAGGAAGGAAACTGCATCTTATAGTAAGGTACCTATGGAAATGAACTCACTAAGTCGGTTGTCACTGAATTAGTTGTCCAGCTAAGTGGGTGTATTTCTAGGTTGGAAGTAAGAACTATGATCAGAAAAATCAATCTAGGGTATATAAAAAGAGTAATTGACTGGGGTTTTTTAACTTCAGTTAAGGTAGAGTAAGGTAAATGGATTTAAATATAACTAGGAAAGAATTCTTCGGAATTTTAAAGATTAGGTATAAAGAGATGACATAGTATATCGTTTTGGCTATAGGTACTTTCCTATTAGATATAATGATGTGGGATCATACCAGTCACTTGTTTTAACCTAATAAAGATTTCCATTTGTCACTGTGATGATAAACTTGCATTTTTTTAAATAGGAGAGTTTTAAGTGGAACATACTTATTGGTAGACTAGATATTTTGAAAAGTTTAATTGTAATGAAGAGGAACTGTAGTAGCTCATATCTGTTTCAGTGAACATATATTGGAGCATACAGCATTAATTATGGAGTCTTTCTAATCTCTGTTGATTGGTTTGAATTAACAGTCTTAATGACTCATATATCCCTGCTAGAGGTAAAACTTAAATATTTATTCTCTGCTTTAACAATTGGAATCCATCAAAATTGTACTTGAAAGCATATATTTCCTTGTGAATTCTTAATCATGACTGAGGCAAGCAGTAGATTAGATATAAATCTAGAAGCTTCCGGAAAGATAAACAGTGTAATGTTTATATCCATTTTTGAAGTAAGCAAAAACTGGAAAGGAAAGAGTAGAAAGAGGTGGGAAGTGTGATAGATACTTCAGAAACATAGTGGATATGAGAAAAGGGCTTGAGAAAAAAAACAAAACTGTTTTTATTACTTCATCCTGAATCTCTAAGTATTGATCTTGCTTTGTTTTCCTAAGGCAGCAATTCAGTGCAGAGCATTAGTGGTTTGATAAAAAGGTAAAACATTAGTGGAATAGCCGTTCTTGTTTATCAGTTCTTTAAAGAAAAAAAACCCAGCAGCATGGCTTAATGCCTTTTCTGTCAGTCTCTTTCTCTGTTTATTGCTGATTTGACAGTCTCTGGTCCTCCTTTGCTGTTAAATGTGTGTGTCCTTTGTTTGTGCTGGTGGGTTTTGCTACATATGAATGTGAAAGAAAAGCCTGTCATTGCCATACTGGTCTAATTAGCCTTCTGGGTGAGCATATACATTAAACAGACCATCTAAGCCATGAAAGAAGAGAGCTCACAGCAACGTAGATTTTCTTCCTGTACTGTGGTTTCGCCTGTTTTATTTCCTCTACGAATTGATGGCCGAAAGCTTGTCCGGAATGCTTCATTTGGAGGATACAATGAACTTTCTCCTTCATTGCCAGGTTTGCTTGTTTAATCTTGCATTCTTTTCTTAATTTCTTGTAGACTTTTCATTAAAATAAACTAGATGCTTTAACATCTTAAAACTGCTTTTATTTAAACAAAACAATTCTGTAGTGAAAGGTTTGGTTTTAGTAACTGCTGCTGTATGGCTTGGCTTTTCCATATTTTCACTTACAGTCTCTTAAGCTCAAACTTAAGAACTAATGATTCAGTAAAGTATGAATCTTGAGTGCCTATAGCATGAATTTTTGCTTTAATTATAGAAATAAATAATTATTATGACCCTTTGATAAAATTAAAGCCTTTTCTGGACTTTGGATAAATGTAAAATTCTATAAATAAACAAATTGCTCTGAAGTTTTTGCAAATGAAACCCAGATATTTGATTGATATTTGTTTGGCTGTTTTCTGCAAAATGATAACTATATTAAAATTGATGTTTAGTTTAAGCTTTAATAGCTCAAGTCTTGACTAAAGTGAAGCTTTCTGCCTAAGTATAATTTTTGAAATGCCTTACTTCTTGTTGTTAGATGTGTTTGTGTATGATTAGTTTTTGCAATATGTATTTTTAGGGTAATATATATTAAATGAAATTAGGCATTTGACAGCCATGATTTAGACATTAAATAATTGGTCAGTGAGATGTAGATATAAATTGTTCATTTATTGATATTGTAGCAAATATTTGGATATATATTTTAAAATATAAACAGTCTTTGTTTTCTTTTCAAAATTTTAAACTGCCACATAATTATATCTACTTTTTAAAGGTCATATTATTTTTTTAAATAAAAATATTCTTTTAATACTCATGGCAAAGAAATATTGACTGAAACTGGTGCTTGCTTTAACCGTTTATGACACTTATATTTTGTTAAATTTGAATTGTATTTTCTACTTTCACACTAACCGTTATTCTTGATTTTGTAAATATTCATGCTGATAGGTGGTATAGGCATTCTTTTGAGATAGTGAAACACCTTATAGAAAGTGTTACCTGGATAATTAAATAAATTATTATAAATTCACTGATTTCATTTTCTTTTCTAACAGTGTTTCCAAAAAGAATTGGAAACCATAGTCCTGAACTGTTGCCTAAGTAGCATAAGCTTTAAACAGCATTCATAATCCATATTTAGTCTTCTTAGTGTAGCATGGTTACTATCATGCCTCTTATGTTCTCAAAAAGATGCAAATCTTAGTATTTGTTCAGAAATGGCTTTGAAAATACAACATACTGAAGTATTTTAATGTTGTTAAATCCTCTGTTTGCTTTCACAATGTACCTTAGTTCCATTTCTGTATTTGTTTCTGTCTCTGTTTGTTTTTTTTAAGCCAGAAGCTTGCTGGCACATGTTTGCTGACCTTCATGCCACGAGTCTACTTAATATTAAAGAATAATCATTCGACCCTAATAAACAATAGAAAACTTCATTTTCTAGAAGTTTATTGTTTACTTAATGAGGTAATTGAAGGCAGACTTGTCAGTTTATCTTGTCAAAGCTTATATTGAAGGTCATCCTGGGTTGATCTGTTTGGAAAAAGTAAATGGTTGGCTTTGTTTTCTAATTCTTGAAATAGAGAAAATCGTATTCATAGGGCTGCTTCCATATTCCCCTTAATACAACCAACAGTTGAATTATAACCAGCCATGTTAAAAAGCTCTTTAAAATATGTTTTATTTTATCAGCTAAGAAACAGAATGGTATTAGATACTTCAAAGAAGCGGCTTTTTATTTATTTTTTTAAGTTAAAAATTAAAAACATGATTTCTTCTGGGATATTTTATTGTACTGAAAAAATTTTTAGATGCATTTGTTTTTATTTGACATCATTAGAGGAGGAGAGATTCTACATTAGAGATATTTAAAGATAACTTTGTCTTACTACTTTGAGCACAACACTTTTTTCATTTTAGTTTTCTTTAGGAAAATGTCTCGCTCTTTTTTTTGTTGTTGTTACTTCTACCTTAAGAAATATATTGGTATGGCCTTTTTCTTTATGATGAGATATAATATAGAAATGATACCCTCTGCCTACGTACTCATAGTGACACTACAGTGCAATTTTTTTTTTCAGTTCATGTCTCTTTGTTTGTCTCTTTCCTTAATCCTCGGGTATAACTTCTAGATATGCTCAATGGACCAATCTCTAGAACAGTACCAAAAATTGGAGTAAATAAACTTTGAACTAAGATATCATTTATAGACAAACAGTGAGCTTTAGTGCACAGATAGTTTTCTTTTTAGTATATTTTGACTTCTCAGAGATTTTTTTTCCTGTATAATTTCTTGATTCTTGGCTGTGTTCGGTATAGTTAATTTTAATGTAGCAATTCTATGTTTTGTAAATACCTATTAAATCTGCATTTATAGATATGTATATATAATCTCATTTCGACAAGACTGAAGCAGCATAAAATCTTACTTTATTATATCTCAACATTAATGAACCAAATTTATTACTGAAGTATATAAGAAGGTTACCCCTTATCAATGATGATAGCACTTATATTCTGTTAACAAATTAGAAGTTAAGGGCAGAGTGCTAATTTATTCAGGAATAATATTCCATTGGATTAGTAGGAGAAAGTGAACTCTATGTACTACTACATTATTGGAAAATATCTTTATGACTGCAGATTCAGGGAAGACTTTCTTAAGACCAAAAAGCATTAACTGTTAAAGAACAAGATTGCTAAATTTAACTACATTAAAATTAAGAGCTGTTCATGAAAAGAAACCATGCAGAGAATAAAAAGACAAGCCACAGAATGGGAAGATATTTGTAATGAATATAGCTGGCAAAAGACCAGTGTCTAGAATACAGCTAGAATTCGTATATAAATCAATAAGAAAAAGATAGGCAATGAGTTTTTTAAAAATGCACAAAGGATCTGAAGAGGTTCTTCAAGAAGAGAAAACTAAAATGACTAATTAACGTGAGAAAGTGCTCAGCATCATTAGTTATCAGGGACATGCAAACTAAAACCTCGTTAATATACCATTGATATACCAAACAGATTGGAAGAAATATTAAAAATTTGTCAATATTGATGTTACCATAGCTATAGAGAAAGGAGAACTCTTACATACTGTTAGTGGGAAAATAAACAAATTGGTAAACAATTTGGTATTCTTAAGGTTGAAGACACATGTATACTATAATCCAGGAATTCTGCTTCTAGGTTTAAACCCTAGAGAAACTCACGGATATGTATATCTACCAGGGTACATTTCCAAGAATATTTGTAGCACCACTGTTCATAAGAGGGGCAACCCAAGTGTCTATCAACAATAGATGGATAAATAGTGATATAGTCATGCAATGGGATTCTAATCGGCAGTGAAAGTGAATGAAGTACCCACTGTGACACACTGGTAAATAATGATTGCAAAAGTTAAGATAGTTGCTTTTGAGGAGCAGAAGAGTGGATTGTGATCAAGAATGGCACTGGGGGGGATATTATGAGATGTTGACAATTCTCTATTTCTTGATTTGGGTAGTGGTTTTGCAAATATTCATTGTATACATTAAATTATACATGTTTTATCCATTTTTAAGAAGGTGTGCTATGTTTCACATATTTAAAAAACCATTACAAGTAAAAGTGGAGTCCATTTTTATTAATTTTTGGATCAGTTTATCAAATTTTTGGATTTGAAAGGATGAATAAGGATGAGACCCTTCTTTTCAGGAACTCACAGTGAAGTATGGAACATGAGCATGAAAACAAATAATTGAAGTATATTGTGATAACCACGGCAGTACAGATGTGTCTGAAGTGCTCTGTGTCTCAGAGCAGGGGACAGCTAACTGTGCCTACACAATCAAAGCAAGGCCTCCCAGAAGAGGTGGACTTGGGTCTTGAGAGGCACCTGGCATTTTAGAAACAGCATGAATTTTAAAGTTAGACCTAAGTTTGAATCAGCTCTGATACTGTCATTTATTGACATTAGTCAAGTCACTTAATTTCTGTGAGCCTCAGTTTTTTCAATTATATAAGATATAGTTAATATTTGGGTTTTTTTGTGGTGGTGTTTTAAAGATTAGAAAAGAAGTAAAGCATCTAGCATAGTGTCTTACAATCACAAGTGTTCCTACAAATGGATATTGGTTGCTTTATTGTTGTTTTCATTAATATTATTATGTTAATTATCATATAATTATCATTGTTGAGGAATGGATCACAATTAGCCAGGTAGAGAATAAGTTAAAGGGATATAGACTCAGAGAGAAAGGATGTCAAAAGAGGAGAGGTCTAATAAACTGGAAGAACAGGAAAGGGTATCTGAATTTTTGTTTATTTTTTTATTGAGGCATAATTTACATATAGTTATGTGCACAGCTTTTTGACTTTTTAGTTATGTATAGATAACGTGTAACTACTTCCCAGATCCATGGAGACTTCCTTGGGCCCCTCCCAGTCAATTCCTCCTACAACAGAGGTAAACTGTTGTTCCAGCCTCTAACACTATAGACTAGATTTGCCAGTTCCTAAACTTTGTGTAAATGGAATAATACAGTATGTGCTTGTTTTTGATGAGGAAAGGTGACTTCTTTCACTCAATATTATGTCTGTTGTATTAATTGGTTCTTTTCTATTGCTGTGTAACATTCCATTGTGTGAGTATACTATAATATATTTATTTATTCTACTATTAATAGCCATTTGAGTTGGCTCCAGATTTGGGCTGTTTGAATAAAGCTGCTGTGAACATTTTTGTACCTGTCATTTGATGAACATAGACACTCATTTCTAATGGATATATCTAGGATCAGAATTGCTGTGTGTTAGAATATGTGTGCGTTTAGCTTTAGTAGATACTATCAAATAGTTTTCCAAAGTGGTTATGCTCCTTTATACTCCCACCAGTAGTGAATAGAGTTTCAGTTGCATCACATTCTCCACCTGTACTTGGATGGTGTTGGCCTTTTCATTTTAGCCATTTTGATGAGGATGTAGGTTTCTATCTCATTGTGGCAGTGGGGAGGATAATAGGAAAAGAATTTACTACCTAAAATCACTAGCAAGAAAACTTGGTGAAAAGTCATCATCTGAAAGTTGTTCTGCATTATTGCTGATGGTCAATAATGTGTTGTGGACTTCATGATTTTGTCTATAAATATCACTGAACTTTTTTAAATAAAGGAGTAATTTTGAATCCCCATACATGGTGGAAAATACATAAAAGCCTAAGAAGTATTTTGACAGAGCCTTTGTGGCTTTTAATAAATATACTTTTATGACTGACTTTTTTTTTTTTTTTTTTGATGGGGAAGACTAGCCCTGAGCTAACATCTGATGCCAATCCTCCTCTTTTTGCTGAGGAAGATTGGCCCTGGGCTAACATCCGTGCCCATGTTCCACTACTTTATATGTGGGACGCATGCCACAGCAGGGCTTGATAAGCAGTGCATAGGTCTGTGCCGGGATCTGAACCCATGAACCCTGGGCCACCAAAGTGGAGTGCGCAAACTTAAGCACTATGCCACTGGACCAGCCCCTGTGACTGACTTTTTCAGATAAAGATTATTTTGCGTGTTTTTAGGAAACTAGCTTTATCAAGTCTAAAGAAAGAGTCTCTAGTGTGACACTTTTTTCCTTTGCTTACCTTGGAATTACCCTTGAAAACTTAGTGCACAATATGGCAATATTTTCTTTTTAACACTTTTGAGCATTTTTATATGTTCTTTGCATTTTATGCCGATCATCTACTTATTTGCTCTTAGTTAAAACTCAAAAGTATTTGACCAGACTTAGCATTTTGCCTTATCCCTCTATACTTTTTAAAAAATGTTATTGATTATTATGATTTCTTTTATTGAGGTAACATTGCTTTATAACATTATATAAATTTCAAGTGTACATCATTATATTTTGATTTCTGTGTAGATTACATCATGTTCACCACCCAAAGACTAGTTACCATCCATCACCATACACATGTGCCTAATCACCCCTTTCCCCCTCCTCCTGCCCCCTCTGGTAACCACCAATCCAATCTCTGTCTCTTTGTGTTTGTTTGTTGTTGTTTTTGTCTTCTGTTTATGAGTGAGATCAGACGGTATTTGACTTTCTCCCTCTGACTTATTTCGCTTAGCATAATACCCTCAAGGTCCATCCATGTTGTCACAAATGGCAAGATTTCATCTTTTTTTATGGCTGAGTAATATTCCATTGTGTATATATACCACATCTTCTTTATCCATTCGTCCCTTGATGGGCACCTAGGTTGCTTCCAAGTCTTGGCTATTGTGAGTAATGGTGCATTGAACGTAGGGGTACCTATATCTTTATGCGTTTGTGTTTTCATGTTCTTTGAATGAATACCCAGCAGTTATCCCTCCATACTTTTAAATAACTTGAAGGTCATCAGGCCAGCTTTTAAAATAATGATTTTCTTTTCCAATTAGAGGTATAGAGAATCTTTTAGAAAGGGATTCATATATTGGGTTTGACAGATAATATTCACTGTGATTTATGAATGTCCTTTACCAACATTTGAAACTTTCTACAAGACATATTTGCCTGTTAAAAGAAGAGTCTAGGGGTCAGCCCGGTGGCGCAAGCGGTTAAGTGCACACGGTCCGCTGCGGTGGCCGGGGTTCGCTGGTTCGCTGTTTCGGATCCCGGGTGTGCACCGACGCACTGCTGGCAAGCCATGCTGTGGCAGCGTCCCATATAAAGTGGAGGAAGATGGGCACGGATGTTAGCCCAGGGCCAGTCTTCCTCAGCAAAAGAAGAGGAGGATTGGCAGATGTTAGCACAGGGCTGATCTCTTCACAAAAAAAAAAGAAGAAGAGTCTATTTGGATTTATAACTTCTATTTTTTTACTTGGTGAGGGAGATTCACCCTGAGCTAACATCTGTTGCTAATCTTCCTTTTTTTTTTGGCTTGAGGAAGATTAGCCCTGAGCTAAGATCCATGCCAATCCTCCTCTATTTTGCATGTGAGTCGCTGCCACAGCATGGCTGATGAGTGGTGTAGGTCCACGTCTGGGATCCGAACCTGTAAACCCGGGCCACCGAAGCGGAGTGCTAACCACTATGCCATGGGGCCAGCCCCTATAACTTCTACTTTTTTTTAATTTACTGTTCTGTTTTTAAAGTAATATGTGAATGTAGACACAGAAAGTGGGTATTTTTCTTAATCTAATAAATAGATTGGTCTAGATTCAGCTGAAACTAAGAGTTCACTAGAGAAATTGAAGTAAAAATCTGTTCTTTTAAGACTAAAGGAAACCATCTTTTTTTTTCATTTACAATATATACTTTTAGAAAATCTCTTGCGTGTATGTTTAGAAGATCTTTGAAGTAATTTGTTCATTAATATTAAGAATTACTTATTACAAAATGTTTATTACTCTTAATAGATATTTTAGAATTTTTAAACTGAATTATGTAACTTTTGTTTCCTTTATCCTAAAATTTCAAATTTCAATAGGTTTTCATTTAAAATTCCATGTTGAATTTATGAAATAGTTTTTTTGTGTGTGTGTGTGAGGAAGATCAGCCCTGAGCTAACATCTGATGCCAATCCTCCTCTTTTTTGCTGAGGAAGATTGGTCCTGGGCTAACATCCATGCCCATCTTCCTCTACTTTATATGGGACGCCACCACAGCATGGCTTGACAAGTGGTGCGTTGGTGCGTGCCCGGGATCCGAACCTGCAAACCCCAGGCCTCCAAAGCGCAGGGCACGCACTTAACCACTGCGCCAGCGGGCTGGCCCCCTATGAAATAGTTTTTTCCCCTAATTTTGGGATTGAGTGATCCTTCTCCTCACCAGAAAGAGAAAAAAAAGATTCCTTCTTCATATTACAGAAAAATTTCAGTAAAATCTCTGGATTAGGAAAATGGAATGGATTTGTTTTTAGCTAATATAAAACAAAATACAGGATAAATGATATCATTGATATGCTAGAAATGATTTTTAAATGCTTAGGCACTGGTACTACTGATGATTTTTAAAGTGTTGCTTTATGAATAATTGTTTATATATTTGTAATATAGGCTTTTATTGGACTAAGAACAAATAATTACAGGAGAGAGTTACTATTACTTCCCCTCAACAGTAGAAAGAACTTCATTAAAATGAGTACGGGCACACCTTGGAGATATTGCAGGTTTGGTTCCAGACCACAATAGAACGAATATCACAATAAGTGAGTCACACAAATTTTTTGGTTTCCCAGTACATATAAAGCTATGTTTACCCTATATTGTAGTCTGTTAAGTATGCGTGAGCTATGTCTAAAAAAACGTACATAGCAAAAAACTCTTTATTGCTAAAAAATGCTAACCATCATCTTCAATGAGTCATAATCTTTTGCTGGTGGAGGGTCTTGCCTTGATGTTGGTGGCTGCTGACTGATGAGGGTGGTGGTTGCTAAAGGTTGGGGTGGCCGTGGCAATTCCTTAAAATGAGACAACAATGAGGTTTGCCACATCGTTGACTCTTCTTTTCACAAATGAGTAGCATGTGATGCTGTTTGATAGCATTTTACCTACAGTAGAACTTCTTTTGGAATTGGAGTCAATCCTCAAACCCTGCCACTGCTTTATCAATTAAGGTTATGTAATCTTCTAAATCTCTTGTTGTCATTTCAACAATCTTCACAGTGTCTTCACTAGGAGCAGATTCCATCTCAAGAAACCACTTTCTTTGCCCATCCATAAGAAGCAACTCCTCATCCATTCAAATTTTATCACGACATTGCAGCAATTCTGTCACATCTTCAGGCTCCACTTCTAATCCTAGTTCTCTTGCTGTTTCCACCACATCTGCAGTTACTTCCCCCACTGAAATCTTGAACCCCTCAAAGTCATCATGAGGGATGGAAACAACTTCTTCCAAACTCCTGTTAATGTTGATATTTTGACCTCTTCCCATGAATCACAAATCTTGTTAATGGCATCTAGAATGGTAAATCCTTTCCAGAAGGTTTTCCGTTAACTTTGCTTGAATCCATCAAAGGAATCACTATCTATGGCAGCTATAGCCTTATGAAATGTATTTTTTAAATAATAAGACTTGAAAGTCGAAATTACTCCTTGATTCATGGGCTGCAGAATGGATGTTGTGTTAGCGGGCACGAAAACAACATTAATCGTGTTGTATATCTCCATTAGAGCTCTTGGATGAGCGTTGTTAAATGAGCAGTAATGTTTTGAAAGGAATCATTTTTCTGAGCAGTAGGTCTCAACAGTTGGCTTAAACTATTCAGTAAACTATGTTGTAAACAGATGTGCTGTCATCCAGGCTTTGTTGTTCCATTTGTAGAGCACAGGCAGAGTAGATTTAGCATAATTCTTAAGGGCCCTGGAATTTTCAGAATGGTAAATGAGCATTGGCTTCAACTTAAAGTCCCCAGCTGCATTAGCCCCTAACAAGAGAGTCAGCCTGTCCCTTGAAGCTTTGAAGCCAGACATTTACTTCTCCTCTCTAGCTGTGAAAGTCTCGGATGGCATCTTCTTCCATTAGAAGGCTGTTTTGTCTACATTGAAAGTCTGTTGTTTAATGTAGCTACCTTCATTAATTATCTTAGATCTTCTAGATAACTCGGTGCAGCGTCCACATCAGCACTTGCTGCCCCACCTTGCACTTTCATGTTATGGCGATGGCTTGTTTCCTTAAATCTCATGAACCAACCTCTGCTAGCTTCAAACTTTTCTTCTACAGCTTCCTTACCTGTCAGCCTTCACAGAATTGAAGCGAGTTAGGGCCTTGCTCTGGATTAGGCTTTATAGCTTAAAGGAATGTTGTGGCTGGTTTGATCTTCTATCCAGACCACTAAAACTTTCTCCATATCAGCAGTAAGGCTGTTTCACTTTCTTATCATTCATGTGTTCACTGGAGTAGCACTTTTCATTTCCTTCAAGAACTTTTCCTTTGCATTCACAACTTGGCTGACTGTTTGGCGTGAGACGCCTAGCTTTCAGTCTATCTTGGCTTTCGACATGCCTTCTTCGTTAAGCTTAATCATTTCTAGCTTTCGATTTAAAGTGAGAGATGTGTGATTTTCCTTTCACTTGAACACTTAGAGGTTATTGTAGGGTTATTAAGTGGCCTAATGTCAATATTGTGGCTCAGAACAGGGAGGCTGGAGGAGAGGGAGAGAGGAGGGGGAACAGCGGATCCATGGAGCAGTCAGAACACACAACATTTATCGATGAAGTTCGCTGTCTTATATGGGCGTGGTTCGTGGTGCCGAAAACAATTACAATAGTAACATCAGAGATCCCTGATCACAGATCACCATAACAAATATAATAATAATGAAAAAGTCTGAAATATTGCTAGAATTACCAAAATGTGACATAGAGACACAAAGTGAGCAAATGCTGTTATAAAAATTGTGCCGATAGACTTGCTCAATTCAGAGTTGCCACAAACCTTCGGTTTTTAAAAAACACAGTATCCGCAAAGTGCGATGAAGTGAAGCACTGACAATATAATGAGGTATGCCTGTACTGCTCCTTTTATGCCTGCCACACAAATCTCAGGATTAACATTTCTCTAATTGTACTCTGATAAGATTAGTTTATTAATTGCTTTTGGCATACTATATTAATGTGTTACATGATTGCAGGAATGTGTGTATGTTTATCCCAATGCACTCATGTATTTAGGATTTATAGTTTTAGAATTTATATCACAATAGTCAGTGACAATGATAATATTAAGCGTTAATATTAATTGAATATATACTATGTGCAAAATACTATGCTAAGTTCTTTTGATGCAGCCTCATTTAATTCTCACAATAAATACGTAGATTTTTTTTAAGTTTGTCCCTCAATCCAGATTTGTTTCCTTAGTCTTCCTTTTATCACCAGTTCTGGAATTGTTTTCCACTTTGGCAGGAGATGTGAAAAGTCTGTTGGATTGGTTCTGTCAGTTAGGATTCTTGGTTAGAAAAGAGCTTACTAGAATAAAAGCTCCATGAAGCCTGAATTCATGCAAGGTGCTCTAGGAACACAGAAAAGAGGTACTGAACCTGACATTGATGCGTTCAGAGAAAGACTTCATGGCCTCTGTAAGCCTTAATTTATTCTAAAGATTATTATACTAGAGATGACCACTTAGAAGTCTTTAAACTGTAGTAGTTTAAAACTGTATGTTCTAGGCTTCTTGCACTGATGTACATCAAATATAATGTATATTTGAAGTTGAATGACTTATATGCATTTGTTTTTTAACAGCTGTAAATGCTTTTTAATGTCTATATGTGTTCAAAAGTAGTAATACTGAGATGACAATGTTTTTAAAGGTTTTGAAAGAGCAAAGGAAGACATTTCTCAAAATAAAGATGAATCTTCACTTTCTATGTCAAAGAGCAAGGTAAGCATATTGTTGTACCCAAATATATGATTATGACATTTTTCTAATGTTAAGGTGAGGGAACTAACACTGAAATCCTATCAGATTTTTATGGGATGTTTTACGTTGGTATATCTAAACCTTGTAGTATATATGAAAAAAGGCAAGTTCCACTGGGGCTTATTTAGGGGCTGTTGGTTACTTAGAAATATAGCCTATTGGTTACCAGTGTTCTCTCCAGATGATGTTGTTTCTGGTGTGTCTGCTACAGCAGTACTTATCGAACTGAAGTCTGAGGGTTCCATTTATAGAAATTCTCAGGGTTCATATTTTTTTAAGAAAAATTCTTAACTATTTTGGGTTCATTCAAATGACAATCAAAATATGTACATTTTACCAGTTAAAGGCCAAAGATCTCTTGCAGTAAGAGCCTGCAATTGAAAGACATTTTCTTAGAATAAGATGTAGTTTCCTAAATTAGTAATTCTCAGACTGGGATACTTGTACATATTCTTAGGTCTGTTGAGGATTTTTCTTTAAGAGTACATATTCAAATTTGAGAAACACTGAATGATGTATTCGTTTTCCTATGGGTTTGTAATTCAATAGATTTTCTATAATTTGTCTAGGGATTTGGCTTTGGACTGTTATTTCTGATCAGGTTTAGTAAGAGGAGAAGCTTATGTTTGTGGAATCAAACTTCGATGACTGTAGGAAAACCTTTCCTAAGCTGATAAATTCTCTGCTATTCTCAGCCATAGGCTTTGCTTTTAAAACCCTACATTTTTTGTTCCTATTCTTGGGAGTAATTGAAAGGATTCCATGATATGTTTTTATGTATAATTTTACACAAATTTTATTTGCACTTTTCAAGTATTCATTACATAAAAGTCCATCTATCATGTGTGTACAAGTACTTAGGGTGGAAGTTGAATAGTACTTTGTATGTATATAACATATATGTGAGAAATGCCTTGGTCATTTTATATGAGATGTATAATTAAAGAAAATTAAAGAAGAAATAATTTATCTTGAGTCTGCCATGGCTAGAAATACAATGGAATTTATAAAATTAAGAAAACCTATTTTCAAGCAGTTAATAGCAGAATTGGTGAAAGTATGGTATAACAGTATCTCTACTCAGAAGCCTAAACATGTAAACCCCCGAGCTACATACCACAGCCACCCATATGTAGTCTCTAAATGGGAGAGAACCTGAAAAGACGGTTTACATACCTTAATGAAGCAGTGTGTGTTAATGAATAAAGCAAACATAGGTTTTAGAACTGCCCTTTGAGTATAATAGCACCTAGTCATGCATGACTCTTTAAATTTAAATGGATTAAAATTAGAAATTCAGTTCCTCTGTTACACTAGCTACATCTCAAGTGCTCAATAACCACGTATGGCTAGTGGCTACTGTATTGGGCAACTCAGATACAGAACATTTCTGTCATTCGGGAAGTTCTACTGGATAGTACTGCTTTACAGTCAAAAAACTGAGTTTGAACCTTGACTCATACATTACCTGTGACTTCTTAGATGTTCATTATGATGATATTATTAGCTACTTTGTATTTAGAGCTTGCTTTGTGTTATTTTAACTCATAACAATACTAGAAGACAGGTATTATTGGCCTCATTTTATAAGTGAACAAACTGAAGCTTAGAAAAATAACTCTCCAAGGGTCAAAGCAGTAGAGCTGGGATTCAAAGTGGCTTCACTTTTCTTATATGAGCAAAAGAGATAAGATCTGCCTCCCAGATTGTGATGCTACAAGTGCCTGACAAAGTACCTGGTTAATAGTAGGTATTTAAGAATTCATTTTCTTCCTTTGAATAAAGAATTTCAGTGAATGAGTGGGATTCTTAACATGGTAGCTATTTGGTATAAGTTAATTATCCTGTTATTTTCTAAGAGCTGAGACTTACTTATTTTATGTTAACTTAGATTTAATCTTGGTTTATTCTGTTATCTTAAGAGATGCACAGTCACTAATTTGTCCTTAAATATTTTAACACATAACCTGCTCTATTGATTTTCAGAACCATCCTAAAATTTATACATTTGTCATTAAACCTCATTCTCATAGAATTCTGAAGATTTTATTCTTACCTAAGTAGCTTTGGGAAACAAAATTTTATTTCTTCCATGATTGATCTGTATAACTGAGACCATCAAATAATTTTAACTGTATACTTTTATAAATTTGACGTAAAGTATCAATACTGTCATTTTGGTCATAGCATTTGATTGAGGTTAAATGTTATTTCTTAAAATACATAATTGAGACCAGTAAGCACAATGGAATACACCCTCCTTACCACTCCCCCCGCCCCCAATTTTTTAAATAACGGCAGTTCCTGTTTCTCAGACATCCAATAAGTTGGTGAATTGGAAAAATCAGTTAATCAAATCATCCCATCTTCCTGTTAGCATTTTTAAATGAATTTTAAATTGTCCATCTCAACGAAAGGAATTGTCAGCGTGAGTAATGTGTCTAGTGGGATAAAAGGAATCCTATTACAAGGATAAGGGGTTTCTGAATGAATGCCTGAAATCTCTTGACTTGATTCCAGCCATCAATCTGCTTGTCTGTCTGTTTGCTAAGTCATTTATCACTTGATGTAAAAAATATATTTACCTGGACATTTAAAAAACATTTCCAAACCAAAATATCTGATACAGTCATAGTAACTTATCATTATGGTTGTATTCCTTATATCTGCAGTATTTTATAGTTTTCAAAGCAAGTCAAAAGTATTCTCATATGATAATGTTCCATTTATCTAAAGGTCAGATTTTTGACAGCACTTGCAATCTAGATCATAGAACCTGAAACACAATATATACCAAGTATTGGTATATACCAGTATACAACAAGTGAGCACATCATGCACTCTACCTCATGTAACCGTCAGAGCAACCCTATGATTTCGTAGGAGTATCCTCATTTACAGATGAGGAAACTAAGACTGAAAGAGATTTAACAACTTCCCAAAGTGACACAGCACATAAGGGGACAACAGTTAAGTAGGGGAAAAGAAAAGAAGGAAAGAAAGGAAAAGAAGTAATAGTACAACATGCTGAGCGTTCTAAGGCCCTTTAACGAAGAGAGGAGCAGTACTATACATTAAACCCTATGGTCATCATTAAGATAGAGGTCAGTAAGGTTGTAAAAGAAGGAAAACTTAGTTTAGTAAAATATTTCCAACAAAAATAGTTTATGATTTTTGGTATTTAAAAAGTAACCTGTTGATTCAGAAAACTTATGTAGAAATGTATTAAAAAGACTATAGAACTTGGTCACTGGATCATTTTTTCCCCCCCCCAGAACTAGCTACACAGTATGGCAAGCGTTCCTTGAAATATGTATGCTCTAATACCAAGCTCATGTGACATCCTTCTGGCCTGCTGGTCCCTTATATACTAGATTCTTAGGAATCACTACACCAGATCTTGTCGTGCTGGGGAAACAGATTTCCTGCTGTTTATGAAGATAAGTCTTAAATTTGAGTCTGACTGAGATTCTATATGAACAGTTTTAAAGAGTGATAAATCATATAGTAAGATGGCTAAGAGCATGAGATTGGGAATTAGGTAGATCTGGGTACAAATCCCAGCTCATCTGCTTACTGGCTCTGTGACTTTGGGAAGTTATTTAACCTGTTGGTCTTAGTTTCCCTATTAGCAAAAGGGGGATGCTGCTACTATCTCATAGGGTTGCTTTGGGGATTGAATGATAAATAAAGTATTTAGCATAGTACTTGGTAAAAAGTAAACAGCCATTAATTTTCATTAGCTTTTAAGCTAATATTATTAGTATTCTTCATTTAGTAGTATTTAAGAAGTACAGTATAATATAAATTTTCCTGTTAAGGTCTGGGAAATAGAAACCATCATATTCCTCTGACAGTAGCCATGCCGTCTTTGGGTTCCAGGGGCAAGGAGAAGACAGACACCTGTTTGGCTTGAGGAATTTTGTGAAACTGTTTTGGTATCACAATTTATGCTATTGTCATGGGAGCAAGCAATGTGATGTTTCAAGTCCAGTTCTCAAAGGAGTGACTTGAACAGAAATTTAATTAGGTTAATCCCCACCTTCTCCATTGAGCATGGTTTGCAGTTCTCTTCTGGTTCAGCCAGTTATTACCATCACCATGATAACTCATATTTTTCTACCAAGTAGCACAGGCATTTTTAGGAGAGACGAGAGAAATGAGCTGCAAATGTTAGTTTCATTTTTGTTTTATTAATTCATCAGATATTTATTGAGCCCTTCCTTTTCCCCAGCTGATAACTGGGTATCATTGGTGAATAAACATGGTTCCTGTCATCATGGGTCTTAAAATTGAGTGAGGGAGTTTATACCCAAAACTTTTTATCCTTGATCACGTCCAGTGATATTATGCAGATCTGGCGATTCAGCATTTGAAAGCCACCATTTGGATCAAGCCCCCTATACTTTCTTGGCACTAGGAGTAATACTTAGAACTTTATCTCCTCTCGTGTCTACCAATAGGTAAAAGTGAAAATCACAGGACATTGAAGGAATATGTTTAATTTCATTGTTCTAGGATTTATAGAAGCAGCTTTTAGTTTTATGCTCTTCTACTCTGGTGAAAGAGTGTAGTCTCCTTAAAGGAGTGCTGAGTTAGGAGACCCACGTTCCGATTCCTGCTGTTATTGTTAGTTTAGAAAATCACACTCCCTGAGCCTCCCTCTCATGATTTGTAAAATGGAGATAAAACCACTTGTCATGCCTATTTTTCAAGGTTCTTATGAAGATCAAATGAAAATATGAAGTATAAGCAAAGTCCGGAAACAAGTTTAAGGCATAATAATAATTTAGGGGCACTGGATAGGTAGGAAGAAGTAGGTGCTAGGAATACTGGTTTTTAAACACTGTACAAATTAAATAGTGTGTTAATACTAGTTTCTGAAAATGTGTATGTTTCTTCCTATTGAAGAAGGAGTAGCACCAGGGCAATGTATGCAGCAACTTGTTAGAATGCACATGGTTTGGTTTTTTCATTTAGAATATTTCAACTGTTACAAAATAACATTGCTCTGGATACTTTTGTCCTGAGTGTAACTAAATAATTGTATACGTTTCTTAGAAGTACTCTGGAAAATAGAATGCAAAAATTTACACGATTTTATATTAACCTCACACTGTAGATTAATTTATTCATTAGTTTTTTATTTTATTTTATTTATTTATTTTTTTGTGAGGAAGATTGGCCCTGAGCTAA
Organism: Ceratotherium simum simum; assembly: GCF_057802395.1. Taxonomy (NCBI): domain Eukaryota; kingdom Metazoa; phylum Chordata; class Mammalia; order Perissodactyla; family Rhinocerotidae; genus Ceratotherium; species Ceratotherium simum. The sequence goes on from NC_141924.1 coordinate 43,311,189, forward strand.
CATCTGCCAATCCTCCCCTTTTTGTTGAGGAAGACTGGCCCTGGGCTAACATCCATGCCCATCTTCCTCTACTTTATATGGGACGCCACCACAGCATGGTTTGACAAGTGGTCAAACACTGGGATCCGAACTGGCGAACCCCGGGCCGCCGCAGCGGAGCACGCGCACTTAACCTCTTGCACCACCGGGCCGGCCTCTAATTAGTTTTTATTTTTGTGTTTTTGTGGGTTTAACGTGGATTAGTTTTTAAACCCAAATACTATACTTCAGGGAAAAGCGGTATTTGAAAATCGACATTTGCTTAAATTACAGCAATAAATGGGAAGAATGTCAGAAACATAGCTTTAACATTGATCTTTATGTGCTGTATGTATAGAATAAGTGAAAGTTTTAATTATTATTTCTTTTTTCATTTCTATGTGCGTTCAGTCTGAATCTAAACTTTATAATGGCTCGGAGAAAGATAGTTCAGCTTCAAGCAAGCTCACAAAAAAAGAATCACTCAAGGTTAGTTTCCACATTTATTTCATAACTAACATTATGCTTTGCATGTGCTTTTGAAAGTAGGCTAATAAAATCAATAAATACAGACAGTTCACAACTTACAATGGTTTGACTTAGGATTTTTCGACTTTACGATGGTGCGAAAGTGATACACATTCAGTAGAAACTATACTTTGAGTTTTGATCTTTCCCCAGGCTGGCAATATGCTGTCTGATACTCTCTCATGATGCTGGGCAGCAGCAGCAGCTGCAGCTCACAGTTAGCCCCACGATCATGAGGGCAAACAATGGATACACTTAGGACATTCTGTACCTAAACAGCTGTTCTGTCACTTTCAGTACTGTATTCAATAAATACACGAGATATTCAACACTTTATTATAAAACAGGCTTTGTGTTAACATGGTTTTGCCAAACTGTAGGCTGGTATAAGTGTTCTGAGCATGTTTAAGGTAGGCAAGGCTAAGCTGTGATGTTTAGTAGGTTAGGTGTATTAAATGCATTTTCAACTTATTATAGGTTTATCCAGATGTAACCCCATTGTAAGTTAAGGAAGATCTGTATGTGTCTTCCTAAAGGAAGAAAAAAACCATCCAGACAGGCACACATAAAAAATATTAATATTTGTATGGCACACTGGAGTCAACTGAAAAGGCTGCTTGATAACTGACCCAGCACTGCTTCAGGCCTCAGCTGGCCGCTGGGGACTGAGGACTGGAGATCTCTGCACCTTGTACCTGAGTCAGGCACATCGCTGTGTTGTGGAACACCTGATGGGAAGCTCTGGTGCCTTTTGAAATTAGAGTTTACTGACTGCTGGGTTGTGGGCTGAACTGGCCCACAGGTAGATATATTTTGTTTGACTATGCAATGTTTTAAAAATTTGAGCCAACAATTACAAGTCCAGATTTCTAACTTCTCTTAAGAAATATGCACTATTGGGCCTGCCTTCCAGAATGGCCACGGATCCTGAAGCTTAAGGAACACATGCTTTCCACTTGACTCTGATCCCTGTGTAGTCTATTTTACCCCTTTTTTTTCATGTCTGATCCTATCTGCATTTGCATTTGCAATCCCATATTAAATTGACTGTTAGTTCAGATATGCATATTAGTAAAGACCAAAAGTCTAAAGCTTTTTAGCTGTAGAATAATTAAAATTTTATGTATATGTAGTCTCTTTTTAAATGCAACTAGGAAGATTTTGTGTTATAATTAAAAAAATATATATCACTGATAGGTTATCACCACTCTTCTTCTACCCATCTAATAACAACAAAGCAATAATAAGACTACATCAATCCACTGCTGCTTTCCCAAACTATCTTCAGAGTGACTTATGAAACTTTGATATTTTGAATCAATTAATTTCATTGTGGTTTCTTAATTATTTATATCTTACGTGTTAGTATCAAGAAAGAGAGCAAAATTGCCAGTTGTGAACAATTGCAGCATTGTTTGTAATGTGAAAAAACTGGTAACAGAGTAGATTTCCATCAGTAAGAAAATGTATTAAGAAAAATTATAGAAACAGTATAGCATGGTGGTTAAGCACATATGTTTTCAAGCCAGTCTGCCTCTGCTTGAATCCTGCCTCCCCGGCTTTCTAGCTCTGTGATCCTGGTCAAGTTACTCTCTGTGCCTTGATTTCCTCATCTGTAAAATAATGATAATAATAGTCCCGCTTCCCAAGTTTATTGTAAGGATTAAATGAGGTTAATACATGTAAAGCACTTAGAATAGTAACTGGTACACAGAATGTGCCCAGTAAATGTTGGCTCTTATTATTTTATTCATACTAGGAATCCTGTGTTGCAGTGAAAAGAATGAGGTAGACATGGAAATGCTCCAAAAAATATTGAATGGGAGAAGATGTTTTTAATGTGTTTAATAAAACAAAAAACAAACACAAAAGCTGTGTATTTCTATAGGTTGTGTACATAGAAAAGGCATGAAAGGATAGTGTTTTCCAGAAGTCTAACAGTGATCAATTCTGGGGATTGGAATAGGATAGGGTATATTAAAGACAGCTTTTAGCTTTATTTGTGTTGTTTGAAATTTTACCATAAGATTGTATTCATGTATTATTGCGTAATTTTAAAAAGGTAAAATTCTTTAAAAAGATACAGAGAACTGGAATAGTAATCAGAAAAACTAGATTCTAACCTTATTTCTCTGAAAATTCCTGCAGCTCTAAAAAACAAAAAGCAAAAAAACATAGTTATTTTATCCTAAGATGCTTGAATTCTAAAGTAGGTTTAGAATTTTACACTCTATAGACCTAAAAAATTGATAAGAAATTGGCCATTTCTAATGAATTTAAAATTTTTCTATTATTTCTATAAAATTAGGTGCAAAAGAAAAATTACCGAGAAGAAAAGAAAAGAGCCACAAAGGAATTACTCAGTACAATCACAGATCCTTCTGTTATTGTCATGGCTGATTGGTTGAAGGTCAGTTTGTGTTGAATCTTGAAGTCAAATTGCTGGATGTCTACCCACTGGCATAGGAAAGCCCAGAGTGCACCCAAAGCCTACAAGATAAAAACAGCTCCTAGGATGATTGGTTTTCACTGGCAAACTATTAATTGTATCCCAGAGGTTCTATGCTGCAATCTTAATGGGGAGAAGGAACCTTAATGTCTCTCTTGACAATAACATCAAATATGGACAAACATCAAAGCCTTCTTTTAAAAAGGCTTTTTGATTTGTGTGACATTATGTAGTCTAATAAACACGCTGTAAAGAAATAAATTATCATTTATTATTATTGCAGACTTGGTATGTGCATTATTGAGAAGATATAAGACAAAGTTAATATGAAAGTTATCATTTGAAAAGGATTAATTTTCAGTAAAACATACATATTGCTGTTTCCATAGCTTATTCTTTTGGCCTCTGATTATCCCTACTCATTTTTATTTCCTTTTCTGTCATCCCAGTCACTCTATCTTCTTTCTCATTCTTATCTGAAGGATATTTGGTAGGAATCTTCCAGACTAATGCTAACTTTAAGAATGACCTTGGGGCTGGCCCCGTGGCTTAGTGGTTAAGTGCGTGAGCTCTGCTACTGGCGGCCCGGGTTCGGATCCTGGGTGCACACCGATGCACCGCTTCTCTGGCCACGCTGAGGCTGTGTCCCACATACAGCAACTAGAAGGGTGTGCAACTATGACATACAATTATCTACTGGGGCTTTGGGGAAAAAAAAGGAGGAGGATTGGCAATAGATGTTAGCTCAGAGCCAGTCTTCCTCAGCAAAAAGAGGAGGATTAGCATGGATCTTAGCTCAGGGCTGATCTTCCTCACAAAAAAAAAAAAAAAAAAAAGAATGACCTTGTTAAGACCCTGACTCCCAGGAAGTTTTAGTACCTGGCATGCAGCTAAAAATCACCCACACCCTGCAAGTTTTCTACTTTCCCAAAGAGTTGGTACAACCTCCAACCTAAAATCCTTATGAGATCTGTCATGGAACTTCTCTTTCTAAAATGGGAGTCTAGTGATAGTTTCCCTGATAACTCAAGTAATACTGGGGTCTTCTTCAATGTTGTGCTGAAAATACCGTCTGACTCATTTTGGCTCTACTTAGAAGTCTGTAAGCTCTGGAGCTCACCTGAGTTTTTCAGAGCTAACCGTGCTCTTGTCTTTGACATTGGATTTCCCCAACCAACTCCCCAAAAGTTCCCGGCACCTCCCCTGGCTGACTTTCTGAATCTTACCTTCATTCTGATAATTTGCCATCCATGTTCTACTGTCACATCTTCAAGATTCAGAATGTTATCTCAGGATAACTGTTCCTTTCACTTCTCTTGTCTTTCCATCTCTTTTACGTATACACATACTTTTTCTTAAAGATTTTCTCTTTTCTTCATGCCTGGCTCCAAATTCCCTCTTTCTAAATTTTTCTTGTTTAGAGTTTCTGTGGTATGCCTTTTTGCGGGGTTTGGGAGCTCTATATTTATTTCATAATTTATGTAAGTGCATTGACAGAACAGATGTTTTACAGTAAATAAAAGTGAAGATGATTCCTAGTTTTTAATGTAAATATTATATGACTTTTCAGTATTGTGAATTCAGTGACTTGCATAGAAATACTATTTTTTTTTTTTTTTTTTGTGAGGAGGTCAGCCCTGTGCTAACATCTGCCCATCCTCCTCTTTTTTTGCTGAGGAAGACTGGCCCTGGGTTAACATCCGTGCCCATCTTTCTCCACTTTATATGGGACGCCGCCACAGCATGGCTTGATAAGCAGTGCGTCGGTGCGCGCCCGGGATCCGAACCAGCGAACCCTGGGCCGCCGCAGCAGAGTGCACGCACTTAACCGCTTGCGCCACCAGGACAGCCCCACATAGAAATACTCTTAATGGATCACAGAAATAGAAATTGATAGGAAAAACTAGTTATAGGCTTATTATTGAGATAGCATTAAATCCTAGGATGAGGAACATTTTGTGGGGTAAAGAGAGATTCATGTAACTTTGTTTTAAAATTTCCCCCAAGAAATTTATATGGCACACTTTATGTATTACTAAGAACAAAGTAATGTAGAGAAGGTCATTTTAGGGGCTAGAAGGAGGTTCTTCCTCTTCCTCCCACTCACCGAATGTGTAGGGAACACCTGGTGTGTGCTAGCAGTGTTCTCAGCACTGTTGATGTGCCGGTAAGGGGAAAGAGTCTTAAAAGGTAGAACGTCTTATAAATTCACTCAATAAAATTACAACTGTGATAGATGCCAAGAAGAGGAGAATCTCGGTACTAGGAAAGTATATTTTAAGGACCCTGGCCTGGCCCAGAAGGTTAGAAAAACCATTCTACTTAGTACATTATTTTGAAACTGCTGACCCAGGCTCCCATTAGAATATAAGTTCCTCAAAAGCTAGAGCCATGCTATTTTCACGTTTATTTGCAGTGCTTGCCATTTAATAGCTTTTAAAAAACTTCCTACTGAATCTAAGTGTAGATTTTATGGAAATTTTAGATAAAACATCCTATTTGCCATTATTTGGTTTGTATCTTGTGGAGCAGAAAGAAAAAAACAGAGCTTTATTTCTTAAATAAACTTATCTTTCTGTAGATTCGTGGTACTCTAAAGAGCTGGACCAAGTTGTGGTGTGTGTTGAAACCTGGGGTGCTGCTGATCTATAAAACCCAAAAAAATGGTCAGTGGGTAGGAACAGTCCTTCTGAATGCCTGTGAAATCATTGAGCGTCCATCAAAAAAGGATGGCTTTTGTTTCAAACTTTTCCATCCTTTGGAGCAATCTATTTGGGCAGTGAAGGTAAGTAAGGACTTGTTATGTAGGTAAAGGTAAAAATGACAAAATATGAGTAGAACTGAGATATATCAATTAATCTAATGGTTGCTGTCCTCTGCCAGGACTTAGAAGTTTCTGTTTTCAAGCACATTATTCCTCTTTCTGTCTCTACCCACAATGAAATGTGCACCAAAAGGGTTTGTTTACCCTTAAGGTCTAAATTAAAAATTTCTCCAAAAATGTTTCTCAAATTTATATTGTACCTTAATATCTCTTCTCCGTGGAGATTCAGTTTGTACTGGTTTTTTTTATTTGTAATTCCTAATTTTGCTTTGTAATATTGTATCATGTTTACTGTAAATGCTTTTCTCTTTATCAAAATTGTAAGATCCCTTAGAACAGAAGCTACCATTTGTTTTTGTGGTCTTTCCTGTAGTGATATAAATATGTGAAGCAGTCCAACTTGCTCTTGAGCTGTCTTTGAAGATGGGGCTCTAATGCTTTTATAATTAGAAAACATTACTATGGTCACTCCTTTGTTATAAAAGCAGAAACTTAATCAGGAAAATAGAAATTCCTTATTTGATTAATCACCAAGGAATTCTACAAACAGACATGCAGTACACGCTAACTGAATAAGTGAGTTTAGTTTTTTTACAAAGCGATCATTGTTTTGGTTTCTAAGAAGGTCAATTACACTCAAATAAAGGGTTTAGAACTACTCCTGTAAGGAAAACCACCTAATTGAGATTATGGCTAACTAAAAGTAGCTTCAGCTTTTTAATTTTTTTGATATTGCTTAATTAGGCAATATACATACACCTAGGGGAAGACCTGGACTTTTTACCTTTATTTTCAGTAGTCTGGAGTCATACCACGAATAAATTTAGGATTATAGAGTTAGTTCCATTCTGGGATTAGGTACTTCCCACAGGGGAAAGAATTTAACCCATAGAACCTCTGGTATTTATATATCATGTGATTCTCAAGTAAAAAAAAAATTACTTTCAGAACCTTTTATGTACAGTATTTATTCTTTACTACTACTCTTAGGAATTGTAAGAATTATAATGAATGTTTAAACATTAAACATTTTTAATGCCAAATTTATTTAATTCCAAATATTGGTGGAAGGGAAATTTGTACAATTATATGAACATCAGAATATTCTCCACAAGCAAAACCCCCTTAGGATGTTGTTTAAACAGCTTCAAAGTCAGTGTCTGTAATTAGGAAATAGTAATGTTTATGAGTTCCTACTTTGTGTCAGGGACTCCTTTGAGCATTTTACATGGAGGAATATTCTTTTAATTCTCATACCTATAAGGAGCATACAATTTTCCCCCATTACCCAGGTAAAGAGATTGAGGATTTGTTAAAATCATATTGATTTGTTTCTACTTTTTTCATTTTGAATCTGCATCTTTACTTCATAATATTTATGCTTTTTAAAATCCATTTTATTCTTTGATCTGACAACTTAAAAAATTATGCTTTTTCTATCAAAATTATACTATAAATTCAATCCTCAGGTTTTCTTTCTCGGTCAGAACTGTGTCCACCTAAGATTAGCCTTGGTGATACCAGTTACTGTAGAGTTCTTGGTGTTGTATACTTCTAAAACAACCCAACCATCACCAACAGCAACACAATTCCTTTTTCTTTTATTGTTTCTGGAAAAATGAAATTAGCTTTTATAGTTGGTGTTTATAAACAAGATTATCATTTTTATAAAATGGAGATTTATTTTTCCCTAGACCTAGTCAAAATTCATTTTTTTCTTTTTCTTAGTAAATTATAACTGTATTTCCAGCTATTTCTTTAGGCTTCTAGAAATTTAGCATTTCTTATCTAGTAGTATCTGTGGGATGGAAATTTTCTGTTAAATTAAAATTTAGTCTAGTATGGTAAATTTTAGGTGTCTCTTTAATATGTGAACAATATGCAGAGATAATGTTTTATGATAACCATAAGTTGTTCAGCTTTCTGGTAAAGAGGTGTGTTTGTTGGAAGAGGAAAACTTACCTTAATACTTAACATTTGCTTTCTCAAGCAGGATGAATTTAAAGCTTGTTTTCTTTTAAATTATCTATGCCTAACTTAGATTTTACAGGTAATAATGGATAATATAAAGTTGAGATCTCATAATACTGTACACCATTTATTTTGTTTATTTTGCCTTTAAGGGTCCAAAAGGTGAAGCAGTTGGATCCATAACCCAGCCCTTACCTAGCAGTTATTTGATTATCCGAGCTACTTCAGAGTCAGATGGTAAATACAGATTTTGATGGATTGGATTTTTGCTTCTCATTTTTTTTGCTGAGGAAGATTCGCTCTGAGCTAACATCTTTGCCAGTCTTCCTCTATTTTGTATGTGGGTTGCTGCCACAGCATGGCTGATGAGTAGTGTAGGTCCACACCTGGGATCTGAACCTGGGCCACCAAAGTGGAGTGCACCAATCCTGACCACTACACCACTGGGCTGGCCCCGTTTTGCTCCTCATTGTTAAAGATTTGTTTTCTATACCACTGTGTATTTTCCTTTGTGAAAAACTGTCTTTAGTGTGGTATTTGCAGCAGAGATATTGTAATCATAAATTGCTTAGAATACTAAATATAATTAACTTGGTCGACAAATAGGGAAATCTGATAGGAAGGAAGCATTGTATTATGAGTGATAAATTAGCAGTCTGGAGTTTTCGTCTTCATCCTCCATTGACATGTGAATACCTTTTTAACTTGGTTAGTGTTCTCTGTGGTAACTCATTAAGTTTCATCATTGTACAGGTACATTTAATACTATTTATATTTTGTCATGAAATATTAACATTTATAAGACACATATATACTGTTTGAGGTTTTTTTTACATAAGACATTCAAGCACAAACTTCTGTTCTCTACTTAATAACTTAGTACTTAATTCCTGAAGCAAATGTGGGGAGAATACAACTTATTTATATGAAAGCCAGGTAACTTTAAAACCTTAGGAATTGATAATGGATTTCTTTCTCTATGTTTTATAGTTCAGACTAGCTTAACCTAAGGAATCTTGTAAACTTCCAAAGTTTACTTTTACTAGATGATTAATTTTAAAATTAAAATACTATAGGCATGAGCTTTTGTCATGAAAGTGTTTTACTTGGCTGATATCTCCAGCAGATCTTGAAACAATTATATAAGAATTTAAGAGAAACTAACATTTTTTTTCTGCTAATACTGTTCTAAATTTTAACTTAAAAAATCAAGTTATTAATGTTTCTGCTGATACAGCAGTTAATGACAGTATTGTATAGGCATTTTCCTGACTTAAAAATTTTCATACACAGAAGTAGAATGGATGCTAAGCCTGAGGATAGACCTTTTATCAACAAACATTATTTTAGATAGATTGTTTATAGTAGAAGAATAACCCCTTCAGTATATTTTATGTATCTTTTTTGGTACCTTCAAATTATACTATGTGTTAATGTTCTAAGATTTTAAAAATAAAGTACATTTATTTTAGGGTAGGTGTACTTTCTAATGCACACTATATGCTGTTCATTTACCAGTGGTTTCTAGATGCATAGGGTGTAAAACGCACTTATTAAACTGACAAGTTGCTTTAAGAAATCCTGGTAAGATTTTATGTTCAAATTAACTTTTCCAGTGCATATTTCTCAAGGAAATAATAATATATTTAAGGGTTAACAGTATTAAGATGAATGCTAGTTTTTATAGTTTCTTGAATTGTACTGCTTATAAATCTGTGTGTTCTTCTAGGAAGGTGCTGGATGGATGCTTTGGAGTTGGCTTTGAAATGTTCTAGTCTTCTTAAACGTACAATGATCAGGGAAGGAAAGGAACATGACCTGAGCATTTCATCAGAGAGCACACATGTGACTTTGTATGGCTTATTACGTGCTAACAATCTCCACAGTGGTGACAACTTCCAGTAAGTAGATATTGCCACTAATTTGGTGATTATTTTAGAGGCCATGTTGTTCAGTAGGTTAGTTGTCCAGCCTAGAATTTTTGTAGTGTATCTAGGATTGAAACTGGCTGTTTTCTTCTCATTATATGGCCTAAGACCTGGTTTAAGATTTGTTTAGTTGCTGTGATAAGGTGTAGAAAGTTACTTCCTTGATTCCAGCTAATGTAAATTATTTGTTCTTTCCCAAATACAACCATGCTAACCGTCTACCTTGTCTTTGTGCATGGTGTTCCCTCCATTAAAAATGATTTCTAGTCCTCCTTGCTCTTTTCTCCTGTCATAAACCTAAGTTTTCTTCAAGACCAATTCTCCTTTCCTGCTTCATAAAAATAAGATGTAATCTGTCCTTCTGTTGCTGTTCTATGGCACTTTTTTTTGGCACTTGACTTATTCTACCTGGTATTTGTGGAATTCTCCTATTGTATTGTAAGTGTTTTGAGTTGGAAGTATATCCTGTTTGTGGTTTTATTCCCTGAAGTATTCATTGTAGTTAATACTAAAAAGATATTTCTCCAGTGAAACTCAGAAGCACTTGTTTGAAGTTGAGAGGTTTGTTGAGGTTCAGATCTCTTTTGTTGCTTTGCAGGAGAAATAGACTTTCCCTTTCCCTCTTTCGCCCCCAACCCTCAGCTTCTGTTCTGCAGCCTCTTATTCCCACCACCACTGAGGTTACTCTCCTCAGAATTAGACTGCTGTTCTCCTCTCCTCCATGGAACCTGAGCTGAACGTTGTTTTTTCCTGTCTTTTTGCTTGACTCTTCTTCTTTACTCTCTTTTAAAACCTCCAGTAACTGTCCTTTCTTTGCAGATCTATAGTCTGGACTTTATCTGAATTCCCAGCATGAGAAGCTGAATGGGCTAGGATTGGGGGGTGCAACTGTTATAGGAATGGGTTTTTGTCAGGGCCTCTTCCCAAGATTTTTCCCTTGAAGACAGTCTGTTAGTTTTATTGAATACCAGGCAATCTTCAAATGCTCTTCTTTGGGGATCTTAAACATTCATCTGTTTCACATATTTATTCATTAAAATTTTTGAGCCTCCTTTCTGTATAAGAACTGTACGTGTTTTCTGTATAATTCACCACATTGTGAATAGGGAGATGAATCAGATATGATCCTAAATTTGAATCCAGTGCAACAGTTTATTAGCTATGTGATCCTGCAGAGATGTTTTGTTTTGTTTGAAACCTATAAAATGCCAGGCAACTGTAAGTAGTGGGAAGATAAGAATGACATAAACAACCAAAGGAGAGATGCTTCAGGGTAATGTAGGATCAGGAGAATTTAGAGAGTGAGAAAATCCAGCTAGGGAATCAGGGAGATGATCAATATAACGGATTTTATGAAAGTAGATCAACATGTCAACATGTTCAATTGGCTATATGACAGAAAATGAGCTAGGAGCTGATGATGCAGAGATGAGGGGATGGGAGCCTACTGTCGAGACTTAGAGTCTGTTTGGATGTAAGGGACAGGGAGTGGGTGAAGTTAAAGAAGATTACTAAGTTTTAAGCCTGAGTGACTGGGAAGATGATGGTAAAATAAAACAAAGGACCATTTGGGAGATGATAATTTATTAAATATTGGACATGTTGAGGATGCAGTGGTTCCAGGACATACAGATGATGTCAGTTAAGCATTTAAAAACATGGGTCTAGCAGAAATAGAGGTACAATGATGTACACCTGAAATTTTTACAATGTTATAAACCAATGTTACTGCAATAAACAAAAATTTAAAAAAAAAAAAATAAATAAAAAATAAAAAAAAATAAAAACAAAACAAAAAAAAACATGGGTCTGAAGCATATTCCTGCATGTGGGTTTGGAAATCATCAAATAGAATTGATGATGAAGGCTTGAGACTGAATAGCTTGCCAAAGGAGATGAAGATTAGAGAAGATAAAAGAGGGCCAAGGAAGATGAAAATTTCTTAGGGATGGGAGGATGTAAGAAGGATCAGACAGATCAAAAAGTAGAACCACAGTTACATGGAACCCAAGCACTAAGACCATTTCTAGGAAAATAATCATCATCAAAGTCCAGTTGTAGAGAAGTCACAGGAGGTGAAGATTAGACAGGGCCATTGGGTTTGTCAACTAAACCATCATTAGTGACCTTTAAGGGAACAGATTCAGTGGATTCAGGGGAGTGGAAACTAGATAGTGAGAGGTTAAGGAGAGAATAGATGGTAAGAAAGCTTAGACTACTTTTTAAAAATATATGATTTTAAAGGAAAAGAAAGAAAATAGTATTATAAAAATGAATTTCTATTAGAAATTCTCTGGTTAAAATCCAAACAAATGAAGATTTTGGAAAAAGAGAGACTAAATTTAGGAATCAAATAGGACTTCTCTGCTCTGTTATGTTATCTCAGCATTGTTGAAATGTCAGTTATATATAACAGCATCGTGTATTCATTTGTAAAGTGTTTTAGTGTTCATCCCTGTAAGATTTTTATACCAAATGAAACCCACAGATACTTTAAGAAATTTTCTGGAAGTGAGTTTTTTAAAAAATTGCTTTCTTTTTATAAAGATTATTAACCCTAATTACTGTAAGAAAGAACAGGATTAGTTATAAACAACCTATCAATTTTAGGCTATAGGTTCATTTCAATAAGCTGAAATTTCCTTTTCTCCCTGGATTTTTTCCTCAAGACTAAGCCTATCAGTCAAGTATTAAATAGATATAATTCCTTACCTTTTACATTTTCTCGTCTTATTCTTGGACTCATTTTGAGTGATTTCGGAGACCTTTATAAGTGGAAAGTCATAATTTATTGGCGCTCACTTAAGAATCTGATGATCTTGACTTGAAGTGACAGTGACATTGATTCAAGTGATGATGTTTGCAAAACTAAGAAAAAATCTAGCAAGAGATAGTCTAAAATTTAGCTTTTGGAAGATTTTAGCCTCAAGTGGTAGAAAGGCAAAGAGCTCAGAGTGTCATCTTTTAATATTTCCAAGGTTTTAATTTAATTTCTCTGTGCCTCCATTTGCTAATCCATACATAAAGTGAGAATAAGAATATTATTTATCTCATAGGGTTATTTTGCAGATTAAATGAGTTACACGATATAAAAAACTTAGAACAGTGCCTGGCACATAGTAAATTCTCAATAAATGTTACATATCATTCTTATTTATAAATTAAACATTCTTAACCTCCTTTATTCTTCCTCCTAATAATTCTTTCCCTTAAGGTTAAATGATAGTGAAATTGAACGACAGCATTTTAAGGACCAAGATATGTATTCTGATAAATCTGATAAAGAAAATGATCAAGAGCACGATGAGTCTGACAATGAGGCGATGGGGAAAAGTGAAGAAAGTGACACAGATACCTCAGAAAGACAGGATGACTCATACGTTGACCCCGAGCCTGTGGAGCCTTTAAAGGAGACAACCTACACGGAACAGAGCCATGAAGAACTCGGGGAGGTAAAAGTCCGTGACTTTCAGAGATTTGGGCTTTCTAATTCTTGGGACTTTTCAAACGAAATTGAAGATATTTATTTGACCTATTCCTCATTTTCCTGAAAGTGAATATCTATATGATGCCTATTTTGTTTTAAAAGTTGCATACCTGTGGAATATATCAGGATTTATAAACAACTAAACACATATACTCACACAAATACCAATATATTCTATTAAATTTAAAGTTTACATTTTCTTCAGGTTTGCTTTTGAAATAGGGTACTACTTGATGTCATTGCCAAGTACAAAGTAAATTACAAGGAAATATGAGTTTGTAACTTTCTTGTTATTGCTAGTGCATAGAAGTAAATATGGTATAAAATGAGAGAGTATAGTGTTTTTTGTAATGGATTCTTTGTGTATATCATTCTCTTCGATGTTTCTTGCAACTACTCTTTTTACCTTAAATTTCATAATTATGGACTTCATTTTTTGCCTAATGTATTTTAAGAATACTTAGAATACTTTTATAGAAAATTCGTATTTTCAACATTAGCTGTCTTGCCTACATATCTATATATCTAAAATAAATATAATATTTCAGTATTTTTTGTTAATTACTAAAGGCAGGTGAAGCTTCTCAAACAGAAACTGTGTCTGAAGAAAACAAAAGCCTCATCTGGACACTGCTGAAACAAGTGCGTCCTGGCATGGACCTGTCCAGGGTGGTTTTGCCTACATTTATTTTGGAACCTCGTTCTTTCCTGGATAAACTTTCAGATTACTACTATCATGCAGATTTCCTATCTCAGTAAGTAGATTCTCATTTCTTAAAATAAAAGATACTTCATGGTTTTAGAGATTTTTCCAGAGTGCTAATTTCAGTGGTTATGCCTTACCAAAATCAGGCTCTAATGAGGTGTCACTCTCTTTTTTCCACCACTACTGTAGTTGACCTTAATAAGAAGCATATTGAATACGTTGCTATAATGTTTCCATTCATGGAGTTGAAGTGACAGATCACAGGCTTGAGAGAAGACAGGAATTTTGCCCCTCACCAGACTGCTCTGCTGCCATGGCTCACTGACCTATTTGACCTAACCCAGGGAGAGGGGTTGGCATTCTTCCTTCTCCATCACCTAAGCCCTCGTTCAGGTCCCATTCTGGGGCTTGTGCTTTTGTTTATACTCATCCTCTCTGCATGCTTGTGAGGCATGTGCAGCTGATCACAACTGGAGCGCCCTGCCAGTTGCTGGCTCATGGCATAAATTCCTCACTCTCATCTTTGCTGTTCTTCCTGCCGGCTGATCCTGGGTGTAATTCTGAAGAAGGCATAAAGGAGATGGAGGAGGAGCTGTCCACCTCTTTCCCAGTAGTTTCTCAGAGAACCAGTACAAGCCAGCAACTCCATGCAAACCTTTCCAAGTTTCACCTGCTGCCCCCATTCCAGCAGCAGTTTCAAGGCACTGTGTTTTCTAGGATACTAAGTTCTGGCCCTGTGACCTGATTTTTAGATTCTGCATCAATCTGTATTCAGTTTATTAGTCGCATCATTAGTTTATTAGTTGCATTAATGAATATTGCAAAAAAAATCATAAGCTGAATCAAAAGATAATTGATAAATTGTGGGAGATTTTTGCAAATTAAGTCATATACAAAGTGTTAATCTCCCTAGAATAAAAAGGACTCTTAGAAATTGAATGAAAGTGCTCAACAACCTAATAGAAAAGGAGTGGAGGAAATGACCGGGCAGTTCAAAAATGAAGAAATAAATATGTAAACATGTAAACTTAACATGTAAACCTTACTCAAAATAAGAAAATTGCAGATTCAAACTATAATAAGATACTATATTCATACTATACATACAGATTCATACTATAATAAGTTTTTTATCCATCACATTGACCAAAAATCCAAAAGCTTTTATACCCAAGTTCTGCTTTATAATTTATTATAGTTCTTTCTTTTATCTGTCTAGAAATTCATTTCTCTGAGAATATGAGGCACGTTCCTATGAATCACAATAAGATCTTGAGAGATGCTCATTTTCCCAAATTGAAATGTTGCACTTTTCTGGCAACACACTGTTGCCAAGGCTGAGTGGGGCAACAGGCACTCATACACTGCTGCTGGGTGATACCTACTAACACAGTGCCTTTGAAGAGACTCGGGCAGTATTTACCAAAATTATGGAGGCATTCAATCCTTTGACCCAGTAATCCTGCTTCTGGGAATAACTCCTACAGATAGAACTCCACATTTACCAAATGACATATATACAAGATTGTTTCAGCAAGGTAGGTAATAGAAAAAGGTTAGCTAACTGAAGTGTCCAGCCACAGTTGGCTAGTTAAATAATGTATGGTACATGGACACATAAGGAAGAACTCTATAAACTGATTTGGAGGGATCTTCAGGATTATGTGAGTGTGCGAAAGAAGCAGGGTACAGAAGAATGTGTGTAGTTTGCCACTTTTTTTTTTTTTTTAAGAAAAAGACTATATATTTATATTTGCTTCTTTATGCTTAAAGAAAACTGTTTATAAAAAAAAAAGTTGCCTATAGGAGATAAGTAGGAAGAGTACAGTAAGATGGGGCAATATCAAGACACATATACTTCTTTGTATTGCTTTGAGTTTTGAACTGTGTATTCTGTGTATATGTAAAATTTTAAACAAAATTGCATGGTAAGAAGAATTTAAATTCTGCTATGAGATAGGCAGAGAGCTGTTACTCCTGAAAAGTGCAACTTTTCCACTTGGCACAATTGTCAGTATGCCTAGGCCCGGCCTCTTGCATCTCACACTTGATCTTCAACAGTCACCACACTGGACCTTCAGACATGCTTGAAGGGAGTAATAAATGGTTAAATTGTTTTATATATATATAACATAATTGGAAAATTCTTGGAGAATATATATATATGAAAACTTCTCAGTAGAATTCACTTCTGACATACACAGTCAATGTTTTGCAAATGTTTATAGCAACAGCAAAAGGGCAAGGGGGCAGCTGAGTCATGGCTTCTAAAAACTTCTTCTTTAAAATGAAAATCATTCGTGGATTGTCTTTTTATAGTGATAGAGTTTGTTCACTCTGGAAAATCAGTTGGTAGCACATAGGGGAGGTTGAAGGCTAAAAATGGGTTAAAACCCTTTTGATTGGTTTAAATTATTTTAAATCTTCCATATTTGTGATTTGAAACTTCTGTTTTGTACTAGGGACTAAAAAGGCATACAATCCTGTACTTAGGGAGGCAGTTTGCATGGGTAAGGCTGGTATCAGCGTATTGTCCTCCCTCATGTACTGCAGCACTCACCAGTTACTGTTGAGCTCCTCTAATTAACATCAACCACTGAGAACAGAGTAAATCAAGTGTGTGTGGTCCTTCTCTGACATATGGGACTGAAGACTTCTAACGAAATTGTTAATGAGGCTACTTGGCCACTGCCCCATCGTTGCGAATGCTAGGCATCATGCAGTACTTGAATCTCAAAATCTATGTTTACTTTTTTCAATCACAATTTCTCACAGAAACCCTAGCAACATCTGGGGTTCTACATAATCCCAGTTGAGAAACCTTGGTTTGAAGAGTTTCCAAAACTACTTGAGCAAAGACCTGGGTCATTTATCAAAGAATAGGAAAAATAGGGAGAAAAGTAACCAGGTTATGAAAAATGATTCTTGCAAACTGATTTATGTGATTGTTTTTGCCATCTATTTTAAATATGAATTATGCTTTCCAGTCATATCTAATACTCAATTGTTGACTTGATAAATATGAGGGAGAATTTGTGATATATTCTGTAAAAGCTTTGTGTATACTGTTTTGTTTTTCAGGGCTGCTCTTGAAGAAAATCCTTACTTCCGTTTGAAGAAGGTAGTGAAATGGTATTTGTCAGGATTCTATAAAAAGCCAAAGGTAATGTTTATGTTTTACTTTCTTTAGCCTTATGTGAGTTCTTTATTTTTTATGTTATCTTTAGATTATTTATTAATGATTGCATTGCAGGGCCTCTCTGAGTTAGCAGAATTGCAAAATACTTGGTCATTTAGATCTGTATTATGATTGAAGGCGTTTAATTTTATTTCATGTCACTCACTACTGTGATTTTTATAAGGATAGCTCCCAGATGATACAGTTAAACCCATCTTGACTCCTTTAAACTATTTTGAATCTTTCATGTTTGTAATTTGACACGTGTATGTTTTTTTACTAGGGACTGAAGAAACCTTATAATCCTATACTTGGTGAGACTTTCCGTTGTTTGTGGATTCATCCCAGAACAAACAGCAAAACTTTTTATATTGCCGAACAGGTATTAGAAATGCATGTTACAGAAACAAAACCGATTTGGAAGTTATTGGGATATTTTTATAGGAAATATTAACTCAGTGAACTCACTGTTGATTAACCTTTTTAATAATGAACATTTGGTAGGCATTTCACCTTTTAGTACTGAATAGTACTAAATACTCATAAGTATTACTGTTGCAGTCTTGGAATCCTGGGACCAAAAATAAATCTGTATTTTTTTCTGCCTCTGCCCCATTTTGGGTTTTTTTTTGGCCAAAATTCTTGAGTGGTTCCCAGTTCCTAAATCAAATTTACACCCATTTGTCTGACATTCAAGGTCCTCCATACCTTTCTGAGTTTATCTCAAATTACATGCTTCTCTGAGCCCTCTACAGTAGTCGAGCCTGTGCATTCACAATTAGGTAATCTGATATTGCTCTTTTTTGCCTCATTATTTTTAAATTTAATTCTCCCACCCCAGTATTTCTTCTTAGCTATTCTTTATCTAAACAGACTCTGACCCACTCGTCTTTCATGATCCAGGTGACTGCAGCTCCCAGTGATTTCTCCCTTCTCAATCTTCTGTATGATTTTTTGTGATTATCAATTATGACGTTAACACTTGTGTTATTTAACTTTTTACAGAATATTTATTTCTAATTGAATTGTTAGCTCCTTGAAGGTATACCCTTCCCATGAGACCTCTCTTTTTGTTGTACACATAGTAGGCAGTCCGACAATATTTCTGAGTTTTATTCTTTCATTAACTTAAACTTATATGCATCTGTGTTCATGATTCTCAGTCTTCCTCCTGGTCCTAAGAAACCTGAGGAATATGACATTCTCTCTCAGTTGCAATGACTCAATTTAATCATTCTCACCTAGAATGTAAGGAGGATGAGATGACAGTGTGTCATTTGAAAAACCTTACTCTTCCCTAGAGATTTTGATATACCTCTCAGATTGAAACCACTCATCTACATTAATTTTTTAAAAATTAATGATAATACCGTCTTGCATTTTGGTTCATTATAATTCATCACTAAATTGAGAAGCTTGAGAAGAGTTTCACTGATTTTAGCTTTGTCTCATTTCAGAAAACATAAGATGTGTGTGTGTGTGTGTGTGTGTGTGTGTGTATATATATAAAATACTAGATTATTTCTTTTTCTTTCTTTCTTTTTTTTTTTTTTTTGTGAGGAAGATCAGCCCTGAGCTAAGATCCATGCTAATCCTCCTCTTTTTGCTGAGGAAGACTGGCTCTGAGCTAACATCTATTGCCAATCCTCCTCCTTTTTTTTTTTTTTTTTTTTTACCCCAAAGCCCCAGCAGATAGTTGTACGTCATAGTTGCACATCCTTCTAGTTGCTGTATGTGGGACGCGGCCTCAGCATGGCCGGACAAGCAGTGCCTCGGTGCACGCCCGGGATCTGAACTCTGGCCACCAGTAGTGGAGCATGCGCACTTAACTGCTAAGCCATGGGGCCGGCCCAAAATACTAGATTATTAACCTAGCATATTTGTCAAAGCTTTTGTTAGTTTCCTATAGCCTATTCAGTAATCTATATGAAGAATAGCCACTGTATTAGTTATCCATTGCTGTATAACAAATTACTGCCAAAACTTAATGGCTTAAAACAATGAGCATATATTATCTCCTACAGTGAAGGTCGGGAATCTGGGAGCTGCTTAGCTGGGTGGGTCCGTCCCAGGGTCTGTCAGGAGGTTGCAGTCAAGATGTCAGCCAGCTTTGCAGTCATCTGGAGGCTCAGCTGGGCTGGAAGACTGCACTTCCAAGCTCATTGCATGGCTTTTGACAGGAGGACTCAGTTCCTTGCCACATGGGCCTCTCCATAGGGTTGTTCACAACATGGAAGCTGGCTTTTCAGAGCTAATGATCTGAGAGAGAGAGAGACACCAAGATGGATGCTGTGTTATAACCTAATTTCAGAAGTGACATACTATCACTTCCACACAAACTAACTTTGGTACAGTGTAAGAGGAGCCCACCTACGGTGTGAATACCAGGAGGTGGGTTTCCTTGGGATACATCTTGGAGGGTGGTTACTGCAATCATCAGTATTTAATTTTACTTCTTACCAAACATTTCTTCTTATTCATTATTAGAGTAAACTTTTAAGACTTCAGTTTTTGATAATAGCACAATAATATGCTTATGTTATTATGTTTTATGTTTTTTCTTTGTTCAACAGGTGTCCCATCATCCACCAATATCTGCCTTTTATGTTAGTAACCGAAAAGATGGCTTTTGCCTTAGTGGTAGTATCCTGGCGAAGTCCAAGTTCTATGGTGAGTTTCCACTTGTCTGAATCTGTACCCTTTCCTGGGAGGTAGTATTTTCTGGTGAGCTTTTATATAGACAATGTCTTGGGCTGTTTTCAGTAAGAAATTTATATGTCATTTTAAGTATCATCTTTATTTGATTAATGGCCTTTCTTTTACAGTGTTTTTCTTTGCCCATTCATAAATAGAGATATGACTCATTTTGTGTAAGTGTATTCATCATGTGTGTATAAATTCATCACAGACACTACTTATCAAAAGACAGAGTAATGATTGCCCACTGTAGCTAGCCATTTTGGTGCATAATGCATTTATTTTGCCTTCAGCCCTACTAAGGTTTTTTGTTCCATCTCAAGGTATCTGAGGGGTTGATCTTTCTATTCTTTGAATACAGAGAGAATCCAAGTACAGTTAGAATACTTGGTCCAGGGTTAATCAGTAATGATATTTAACCTCAGACCAAATAACATAGTAATAAAAACTGTTGTAAGTGCAAGGGAAAACAGAGAAATAAAGTTACAGTAGGAAACCTTAATCTAAAAACTATAACAATTCAAACAAATCATGGCCAAAACTATACACCAGTAGAAAATATATAACTTTAAATGCTTTTTTTAATTAACTTTTAAATGGAGAAAAATCAATAAATTAAATTTCAACTGAAGAATTTTAAACCTGAGAGAAAAAAAATTATGGTAAAACAGGAAAAATAAAATACATCAATAGAAATCCAAGGTCTGGTTTCCTGAGAAAGTGGAAAACCATAGATTGTCTGTGACAGGAAAATCTAACGATAGTTTTTGATCCAGGAACGTGGTGTATGCCTTTATTTTTCTTGAAGATGTTTTTTATTTCCCTTGATGTTTTTGTTTGGGTTTGGTTTTGGTTTTTTGCCTAGTTTTACATTTTACTTGTTTCAGAGAGTGAGTGTTTTCTTCTGAAAGTTACATATGTTTGTGTTATTCCCTCCCCACTGCACCTTCCATCCCTCCATGCCCCTACTCTGACTATAGTGTAAATGGCTTTTATGAGTCTATGTTCTACCCTTGTAGACATTTTTATTGAGTACCAGGTACATAGCTCACTTTCTGGGATTACTTCAGCAGCTGGCCTTCTTTTCTCTGCGTTATAGTGTAGTTTGTGTATATCAGAGCTATTTGTTCCTTTATAATTTGAAAGAATTTACTAAATTCAGGCTTCATGAGGGCACTTTTTTGATAACTTCCTCATTTCTTTGGTTACTGACTTGCTCAAAAGAAACATCTTGCTAGGTGCGTTTTAATAGTTTACGTTGTTCTAGGAATTAGTTCCTTTTCTCGAGTCTAAATTAAGCTAAATTTAAAGACATCTGGCCAGAGTATATTCCTCGTAAGTCGTCTCTTTCTTGACATTTTAATGTAGTTAACTATCAATTTTTCCTTTGATAGTTTTTGCTTTTGATGTTGTGTTAGAAAACCGTTGCTCACTTCAGCTTATATAATAATTCACTTACATGTTCTCATACTTTTATGCTTCCATTGCTATTTAATTTGCCTGGGATTTAGTTCTCTGTATATAGTATGTGTGGAATGAAGCAAGATCACAACTTTCTTTTCCCAAAAGCCAATTAATTTTTTCCTAATACTTGGTTTATTTATCACTGGTTTTTAATGCTACTGTTTTCTATTTCAAGGGCTATCTTTTCTGATCTATTGATCTGTCTTTTCTTGTACCACTATTCTATGCCCTAAGAACCACTTATTTTTAAATGACTGTCTAATATTCTGTAGAGCAGATAAAATATAGGTACTTAGCCACTTTGCTATGGATTGAATAATCTATTATCATTTGGGAGAACTGCTCCTGTTTTTCAGGTGCCATCTGTGAACTACCAATTTCAGAATCACTTATAGTATTAGTTAAAATTTTGAAATCCTGAACCCCGATCTTGACTTACTAAATCAAAATCACCGGGCTCAAGAATATACATTTTTATAGTCTCGGGAAATTCTGATGTACACTAAAATTTGAAATCGCTTATGATATAATGTTAAGTGAAAAGTGGAGTATAAATAATATATACACTAAGTCAACTCTGCTTTAAAACATGCATACATTCATGTATAGGGAAAAAAGATGCAAGGAATTATGTTAAGATTTTATAATTACCCTGGGTGATGGAATTATGGGTAATTGTTTTTGGATTTTTCAACTTTTCCACAAAGAGCAAGTATTTCCTTTAAAATAAGGGGAAATTCAGTTATTTTAAGATATATTATAGTTATGAATACTATATAATAAAGGAGAAATGATTTTATGATATACCAGTACACGTATAAAGTTAGATATAAAAGATCTGTGTAGTTGCACTATGTTAAAAATGTATGTGGACAATAATGATTGAATAAGATCCTACTAGACCAGTCCTCCTCCTCTAGACATCTGGCCATAATACCAAAAAACAGCTACCTGAAGACATCGAAGAGAGAGCAGTTGCAGGCAAATTCTTTGGGAAGTGCACACTCTTAAACAGGAATTAAAAAGAATACATCCTTGTTTTCATGGCTTTAAGTCTCAGGTCAGGTGTAGTTAGCAGGTACACTGGTGGAAACATTGCAGTCTTTCTGGCCTGGCGAACTAGATGCTAAATGAAGAGCAAGCCTGGCCACTGGACAGAGAACAGGAATCTCAAAAGGAAAAGAGAGATCCCAGAGAGGGGGATCCCAGATTCTCTCTACCAACTTCTCTGGCTAAATCCAGAACAGGACTGCTGCCCAAAAAACAACGTTTGTCATTCAAGTCCAACCAAATAATTGCCTTAGTGCTAAAACAAAGGAATAGCTCTCATTGGAGAAAAATAATAGAATCCAGAGTCTTCACAACTTAACATTTATAACATCTAGGATAAAGTCCAAAGTTACCTAACTTAAAGACCCAGGAAAATAGACCATATTCTCAAAGGAAAAGAAAATAAACTAAGCCCAATCCCAAGATAATAGTGTTGGAAGTAACACACAAGGATTTTTAATTGGCTGTAAGTGCCCTTTAATAAGTAAAAGAAAATATGGTCACAGTGAATGAAAAAATAGGACAGCTTAGCAGAAAAATAGAAATATATTTTAAAAATCAAATAAAAATTCTAGAACTGAAAACAATATTTGAAATTAAAAATTCATGGAATGAACTTTACAGCAGAATGGAGATGACAGAGGAAAGAGTAAGTGACCTTGTAAATAGATCAAATGATCCAATGTGGAAAGCACAGAGAAAAATTATTTTAAAAAATGAACAGAGCCTCACATCTGTTATATCACGTGGTCTAACATGTGTGTTATTGGACAAGAGAGAGACAATGAAACAGGAAAGAAGTGAGTTGGAAAACTGATGGCTAAAAGTTCTCCAAACTTAATGAAAGGTGTAAATTTCTATATTCAAGATGCTCAAAGAACACAACAAGCAGCATAAATGTTAAGACACTAAGCCGAGACACAACATATTCAAACTGTTGAAAGCCAAAATCAAAGGCAAATCTTGAAAACATCAAGAGAAAAGCCATATAATACATTCAGGAAAACAATGATTCTGCAGTGGCTAACTTCTTATTAGAATCTACGAAGAAGTCAGGAAAGTGGACCATCGCTGCAGTGTTGAAAGAAAATAACTGTCCACGCAGAATTCTATATCCAGTGAAAATATTCTACAAGAATAAAGACATTTTCAGATACTAAAAGAATTTGTTGCCCGAAGATTCATACTACAAGAAAAGCTAAACAAAGTTTTTCAGGCTGAAGATAAGGGATACCAGATAGAAGCTCAGATCCTTAGAATGGACACAAGATTGTCAGAAATGGTAAATATCTGGTAAATACAGAAGACATTTTTTTCTTGCTTTTTCCTCTCAATTTGTATATAATACATATTACTGTTCAAAACAAAAATTTTAACATTGTATTGTGAGTTTTATAGCATATACAGATATAACACATATAACTATAACATAAAGGCTTAGAAGAGAATGGACCTAGAAGTTGCAAAGTTTCTACATTTTATACAAGTAGAATAATTTGTAGGTGGACTGTGAAATTTTAAAGGTAAATATTTATAATCCCTAAAACCGTGGTCCTCAACTTAGGGGCAGTTTTGCCTCCCAGGAGACTTTGACAATGTTTGAAGACAGTGTGGTTTTCACAGTTGGTGTATTTGGTAGGTAGAGGCCAGGGATGCTGCTAAATAGCCTACAGTGCATAGGAGAGCCTGCCACAACAAAGACTTGTCTAGCCCCAAATGTCAGTAGTGCTGCTATTAAGAAACTCTACCCTAGAACACGTGTGGCACGTTTGCACACACACAAAAAATAATGCCAAGAAGTATAGGTAAAAAGCCAATAAGAATATTGAAATTCTAAAAACGAAAATTGAGATTATTTTTAAAAGTAGCAGGAAAGCTTGATCAAGGAATAGAAATCAGAGAGAACAAATAGAAAAACCCACTCATCATAATTACATCAATGGTTTTTTTTTTTTTAATTTTTTGTTTATTGCAGTAACATTGGTTTATAACATTGTATGCATTTCAGGTGTACATCATTATACTTCTATTTCTGCATAGATTACATTATGTTCACCACCCAAATACTAATTACAACCCATCACCACACACATGTGCCGAATTATCCCTTTCACCCTCCTCCCTCCCCCCATCCCCTCTGGTAACCACCAATCCAATCTCTGTCTCTATGTGTTTGTTTATTGTTGTTATTATCTACTACTTAATGAGTGAGATCATGTGGTATTTGACCTTCTCCCTCTGACTCATTTCACTTTGCATAATACCCTCAATGTCCATCCATGTTGTCACAAATGGCTGGATTTCATCGTTTCTTATGGCTGAGTAGTACTCCATTGTGTATATATACCACATCTTCTTTATCCATTCATCCCTTGATGGGCACTTAGGTTGCTTCCAAGTCTTGGCTATTATGAATAATGCTGCAATGAACACGGGGGTGCATGTATCTTTACGCATTGGTGTTTTCAAGTTCTTTGGACAAATACCCAGCAGTGGAATAGCTGGATCATATGGTAGTTCTATCCTTAATTTTTTGAGGAATCTCCATACTGTTTTCCATAGTGGCTGCACCAGTTTGCACTCCCACCAGCAGTGTATGAGAGTTCCCTTCTCTCCACATCCTCTCCAACATATGTTGTTTCCTGTCTTGTTAATTATAGCCATTCTGTCGGGCGTGAGGTGATTTCTCATTGTAGTTTTGATTTGCATTTCCCTGATAGTTAATGATGTTGAACATCTTCATGTGCCTGTTGGCCATCTGTATATCTTCTTTGGAGAAATGTCTGTTCAGGTCTTTTGCCCATTTTTGAATTGGGTTGTTAGTTTTTTTGTTGTTGAGATGCATGAGTTCTTTATATATTTTGGAGATTAAGCCCTTATCAGATGTATGGTTTGCAAATATCTTCTCCCAATTGTTAGATTGTCTTTTCGTTTTGTTGATGGTTTCCTTTGCTGTGCAGAAGCTTTTTAGTTTGATGTAGTCCCATTTGTTTATTTTTTCTATTGTTTCTCTTGGCCGGTCAGACGTGGTGCTTGAAAATATGTTGCTAAGACCGATGTCGAAGAGCATACTGCCTATGTTTTCTTCTAGAAGTTTCATAGTTTCAGGTCTTACATTCAAGTCTTTAATCCATTTTGAGTTAATTTTTGTGTATGGTGTAAGGTAAGGGTCTACTTTCATTTTTTGGCATGTGGCTGTCCAGTTTTCCCAGCACCATTTGTTGAAGAGACTTTCTTTTCTCCATTGTATATTCTTGGCTCCTTTGTCAAAGATTAGCTGTCCATAGATGTGTGGGTTTATTTCTGGGCTTTCGATTCTATTCCATTGCTCTGTGTGTCTTTTTTTGTGCCAGTGCCCTGCTGTTTTGGTTATTATAGCTTTGTAGTATATTTTGAAATCAAAGAGTCTGATACCTCCAGCTTTGTTCTTTTTTCTCAGGATTCTTTTAGCTCTTTGGGGTCTTTTGTTGTTGCATATAAATTTTAGGATTCCTTGTTCTATTTCTGTGAAAAACGTTGTTGGAACTTTGACAGGGATTGCATTGAATCTATAGATTGCATTAGGAAGTATGGACATCTTAACTGTTAATTCTTCCAATCCAAGAGCACGGAATATCTTTCCATTTCTTTGTGTCTTCTTCAATTTCTTTCAGCAATGTTTTATATTTTTCAGTGTACAGATCTTTCACCTCTTTGGTTAAGTTTATTCCTAGCTATATTACTCTTTTTGTTGCAATTGTAAGTGGGATTGTAGTCTTAATTTCTCTTTCTGCTACTTCATGGTTAGTGTATCGAAATGCAACTGATTTTTCTATGTTGATTTTGTGTCCCGCAACTTTACCATATTCGTTTATTACTTCTAAAAGTTTTTTGGTGGATTCTTTAGGGTTTTCTATATATAAAATAATTTCATCTGCAAATAGTGAGAGTTTCACTTCTTCCTTTCCAATTTGGATCCCTTTTATTTCTTTTTCTTGCCTGATTGCTCTGGCTAGGACTTCCAGTACTATGTTAAATAGGAGTGGTGAGAGTGGGCATCCTTGTCTGGTTCCTGTTCTTAGAGGGATAGCTTTCAGTTTTTCACCATTGAGGATGATATTAGCTATGGGTTTGTCATATATGGCCTTTATTATGTTGAGGTACTTTCCTTCTATCTCCATTTTATTCAGAGTTTTTATCATAAATGGATGCTGTATCTTGTCAAATGCTTTCTCTGCATCTATTGAGATGATCATGTAATTTTTATTCTTCATTTTATTAATGTGTATTATGTCAATTGATTTGCGAATGTTGCACCATCCCTGCATACCTGGAATATATCCCACTTGATCATGGTGTATAATCTTTTTAATGTGTTGTTGTATGTGATTTGCTAGTATTTTGTTGAGGATTTTTGCATCGATGTTCATCAGTGATATTGGCCTGTAATTTTCTTTTTTTGTGTTCTCCTTGTCTGGTTTTGGTATCAGGGTAATGTCGGCTTTGTAGAATGAGTTAGGGAGCTTCCCCTGCTCCTCAATTTTTTGGAAGAGTTCGAGAAGGATAGGTATTAAGTCGTCTTTGAATGTTTGGTAGAATTCACCAGGGAAGCCATCTGGTCCTGGACTGTTATTTTGGGGGAGGTTTTTGATTACTGTTTGGATCTCCTTACTGGTGATTGGTCTATTCAAATTCTCTATTTCTTCTTGATTCAGTTTTGGAAGGTTGTATGATTCTAAGAGTTTATCCATTCCAGATTGTCGAATTTGTTGGCATGTAGCTTTACGTAGTATTCTCTTATAGTCTTTTGTATTTTTGAGGTGTCTGTTGTAATTTCTCCTCTTTCATTTCTGATTTTACTTATTTGAGCCTTCTCTCTTTTTTTCTTGGTGAGTCTAGCTAAAGGTTTATCAATTTTGTTTATCTTTTCAAAGAACCAGCTCTTGGTTTTATTAATTTTTCCTATTGTTTTCTTAGTCTCTATTTCATTTATTTCTGCTCTGATTTTTATTATTTCCCTTCTTCTACTGATTTTGGTCTTTGTTTGTTCTTCTTTTTCCAGTTCCTTTAGGTGCATTGTGAGATTGTTTATTTGAGATTTTTCTTGTTTGTTGAGATAGGCCTGTATTGCTATAAACTTCCCTCTTAGAACCACTTTTGCTGTATCCCATAAATTCTGGCATGTCGTATTTTCATTTTCATTTGTCTACAGGTATTTTTTAATTTCTCCTTTGATTTCTTTGTTGACCCAATCATTGTTCATTAGCATTTTGTTTAATCTCCAGGTATTTGTGGCTTTTCTGATTTTCTTCCTATAGTTGATTTCTAGTTTCATACCATTGTGGTCAGAAAAGATGCTTGGTATTATTTCAATCTTCTTAAATTTATGGAGACTTGTTTTGTGGCCTAATATGGGATCAATCCTGGAGAATGTTCCATGTGCATTTGAAAAGAACGTGTATTCTTCGGTTTTTGGATGGAATGCTCTGTGTATATCTACTAGGTCCGTCCATCTGTTCAGATGTGTCATTTAAGGCCAGTGTTTCCTTACTGATCTTCTGTTTGGAGGATCTATCCGTTGGTGTAAGTGGAGTGTTAAAGTCCCCTACTATTATTGTGTTACTGTCTATTTCTCTTTTTATGTCTGTTAATAATTGCTTTATATATTTAGGTGCTCCTACGTTGGGTGCATAGTGTTATATCCTCTTGTTGGATTGTTCCCTTGATCATTATGTAATGCCCTTCTTTGTCTCTTTTTACAGTTTTTGTTTTAAAGTCTATTTTGTCTGATATGAGTACTGCTACCCCAGCTTTCTTTTCATTGCCCTTTGCGTGGAGTATGTTTTTCCATCCCTTCACTTTCAGTTTGTGGGTGTCTTTAGGTCTGAAGTGTGTCTCTTGTATGCAGCTCATATGTGGGTCATGTTTTTTTATCCAGTCAGCCACCCTGTGCCTTTTAATTGGATCATTTAGTCCATTGATGTTTAAAGTAGCTATTGATAAGTATGTACTTACTACCGTTTTTTAACTGTTTTTTTCTCAGTGTTTTAGTAGTCCTTCTCTGTTCCTTTCTTCTATACATAATTGATGGTCTCTTTAGTTTGACCTCTGTCGTAAAGCTCTACTCTTTAACTCCCCTCCTCCCTCATTTTGTATTTTTGATATCATATCTAACCTCTTTTTTCTGCATTTGTATCCATTACCCTCTTATCATGGAAATAGATAATTTTCCCCATTTGTGGGCTTCTCTTTTCCCCTTAAATCAGTCCCTTTAACATTTCTTGTAGTATTGGTTTCTTGGTGACACACTCCTTTAATTTTTGCTTGTCTGGGAAACTTTTTATCTCTCCTTCCATTTTGAATGATAACCTTGTCACGTAGAGTATTCTTGGCTGTAAGTTTTTTCCTTTTAGCACTTTAAATATATCGTACCACTCTCTTCTAGCCTGTAAGGTTTCTGCTGAGAAGTCAGCTGATAGCCTTATGCGGTTTCCTTTGTATGTAACTTGTCTTTCTCGTGCGGCTTTTAGGATTCTCTCTTTATCTTTAATTCTGGACATTTTGATTATGATGTGTCTTGGTGTGGGCCTCTCTGAGTTTATCTTGTTTGATGCTCTCTGTGCTTCCTGTACCTGGATGTCTGTTTCCTTCCTTAGGTTAGGGAAGTTTTCATCTATTATTTCTTCAACTAGATTCTCTGCCCCTTTGTCTCCCTCTTCTCCTTCTGGGACACCTATAAC
Source organism: Ceratotherium simum simum (assembly GCF_057802395.1). Lineage (NCBI taxonomy): Eukaryota > Metazoa > Chordata > Mammalia > Perissodactyla > Rhinocerotidae > Ceratotherium > Ceratotherium simum. The sequence continues at coordinate 43,340,208 of NC_141924.1, forward strand.
ATGGATGTTAGTGTGCTTGATGTTGTCCCAGAGGTCCCTTAGACTGTGCTCACTCTTTTTAATTCTTTTTTCTTTTATTTGTTCAGCTTGGGTGATTTCTTCTAGTCTTTCATCCAGCTCGCAGATCCGTTCTCCTGTATCCTCTATTCAGCTTTTGAGTCCCTCTAGTGAGTTTTTCATTTCCAGTATCATATTCTTGATTTCTGTTTGTTTTTTTTTTTTTATATCTTCCATTTCTTTGTTGACATTCTCACTGAGTTCATCTGCTCTCCTCCCCGGCTCAGTGAGCATCCTTAACATTCTTTGTTTGAACTCTGTGTCTGGTAGGTTGCTCATTTCTGTTTCACTTACTTCCTTTTCTGGGGTTTTGTCCTGTTCCCTGACTTGGAATGTATTCCTTTGCCTCCTCATTTTGCCTCTGTCCCTGTGCTTGTGTCTACGTATTAGGTAGTTCAGCTAGATCTCCTGCTCTTGGATAGGTGACCTTATATAAGTGATGCCTTAGGAGGTCTGCAGTGTGCTTCCCTCAGTTCTCAATGTTCCAAGAGTGACCCCTGTGTGGGCTATGTGTGTCCTTCTGTTGTGGCGTGTTTGCTCTCCCTGTAGGCGCCCAGGGAGGCTGAGTTATGCTCCTGGCCAGCTATTGTAATGCTCAGCTGCTTGTAGTTGTTGTGGGCCCTTCAGTCTCTTTATCAGGTGTGGGGAGCCCCAGCACATTTGGCTGCAAGTTCTAATACTGCATTTGTGTTGCAGTATTTCTTTTATGTGAGTAGGGCCCCAGTGTGGCAGGTTGTTAGGCTCAAGGGCTTACAGTTGCTATAGGCCTCCAGCCTTTAGGTCTCTTGTCAGCTCTCTGAGGATTGCAGCTGGGTGGGGCTGGCCTCTGGCATGGGAGCACCCCATTGTTTGAGGCTTTGTAAGGGGGGCAAACCCCCTATGTGGGTCTTTGAGAAGTACAAGTCTTCTGCAGCTGACAAGCCCCGCTGCCCACAGGTCCACACACACAGTCAACGCAGTCCTGCCCCATGTGCGCGCCCCGACCTCCCGAAGTGGACCCAGTCTCTCCACGGCGGGAGCCCCACACACTCCATCACCGCCCCACACTCTCCACCTGCTCCTTGTGCGTGCCCTGCCCCACTGAAATGGGCTCAGTCGCCAGGCTGCAGAGAATGCGCTCACCAATCTATGCAGGCCTACAAGTTGCCTTAGGGCTTGTTGTTGGGTGGGGCCAGTCCCTAGGGTGGGCTGCCTGCCCTGGCTGAGCTGGATTAAATTGGTCCTCTGGTGTGTGGGGCAGACCCTGGACTAATAGGCCCCGGGGAGAACTCCAATGGCCTCTGTGTCAGCACGCCCACACCAGGCCACAACAATGGCCGCCACCAATGTCTCAGTCCCTGGAGAGGTCTCAACTCTCATTGTGATGCACTCAGAGCCTGTCAGGTGAGTCTCTTTTCACCAATGCACTGTGTACCTTTCTTTCTGGTGATTTTAGGTTGCTTTCTGAACCGGGTGAGTTGCGCCTGGGCCCTTTAGGAGCCGGTTTTAATTTCTTTGTGAACCAGCTTTTCTGGGTGTACTCCACAATGTTTTAGTAGCAGGCAAAGTCAGATATTATGCCACTCATCTTGATTGTGCTGGGTCCACAAAATGCCTACAGCAGGAGCACTCCCCGGCACGGCCCCGCTCCTCTAGGGCAGGCTGTGTACCTTTGGGCTGCTCCCGGGCAGCCGTGAAGCTGGCGGCTTGTTGAGGTGGCGTTTTTCCTCTCCAGAAGGGAGTTTCTACCTCTTCCACTTCAATTAGGATTGTCGTTTGTTGCAGGAGTTCCTCTTATCCAGTTTTCAGTTCTCTCTCAGGGGTAATTTTTCCACAAGTAGTTGTAAATTGGCTGTGTCTGTGGGAGGAAGTGAGTTCAAAATCTGCCTACACCACCGTCTTGACTTCTCTCTACATCAGTGTTAATGGCCAAAATAATTTAAAGACAGAGTTTGTCAGATTGAATAAGACAGCAAGGATTAACACATTTTAAATGTAAAGACACAAATAGTTTAGTACATTAGGAAAGCATAGTAATTGTAAATGTCTGTATGCCTAATCACAGAACTTGAAAATACATGAAGCAAAAGTAGAATTAAGGAGAGAAATAGGCAGTTCCAAAATCATAGTTACAGATATTCACACTCTCTTGTCAGCAAATGATAAGACAACTAGATGAAATATAAGCAAAGACATATAAGACCTGAAGAAGACTATCAACCACCTTGCCCCAACTGATATTTCTAAAACGTTACAGTCAACAATCACAGAATACACGTTATTTTCAAGTACATATATGGTGTTTTCACTAGTATAGACCATATGTTTGACCATTAAACAACTCTCCATAAATTTCAAAAGACTTAAATTTTATGTTCTGGAACTTCAATGAAATAGAACTAGAAATAAATAATAAGATAAACTCAAGGTAAACTCCAAGTGTTTGGAAATTAAACAGCGCACTTCTAAATAATTAATGGGCTAAAGAAGAAATCACAAGAGAAATTAGAAAATATTTTAAACTAAAAATAATGAAAATATAACATCAAAATTTGTGGGATGCAGCAAAATCGCTGCTTAGAGGCAAATTTATAACTTCAAATTATAAAAGGCAAAAGATCTAAATCAGTCATCTAACTTTTTACCCTATTATAAAAAAAGCTAATTAAATTCAGAGTAAATAGAAGAACGGAAATAATGAAGAGCTGACATCAGTGTAGAAAGTGGACAGTCAATACAGAAAATCAGAGAATCCAAAAGTTGATTTTAGACTGATCAAGAAAAAAAGAATACAAATTAGAAATAAATAAGTAGAATCATTACTGATCCTCCAGGCACTGAAAGGATGATAAGGAAATATGGACAATTTTATGCCAATAAATTTGACAGCTTATATGAAATGGCAAATACCTTGAAAAACACAAATTACCAAAACTGACCCAAGAAGAAACATAAAATTTTAATAGCCTTAAATCAGTGAAAGAAATTGAATTACTAATTTCAAATCTGTCTTCAAAGATATACTCCAGGCCCAGATGTCTGGATTTCTTCTAAACATTTAAAGAAGAAATAATACCAATTCTATACAACTTCTTACAGAAAACAGAAGAGGAGGAAACACTGCTCAGCTCATTTTATGAGGCCAGCATTACCCTAATCCCGAAACCAACATTACAAGAAAACTACAGATCAATCTCTCTCACGAATATACATGCAAAAATCCTTAACAAATTTTAACAAATCAATATATATAAAGGATAATACACACATAAAAGGATATGTAGAAAGGATATATATCATAATCAAGTGGGGTTTATCTCAGGAATGCAAGGTTGATATATGATCTGAAAATCAACCAGTGTAATTCGTATTAGTAGAATAAAGGAAAACTGTATCTTTTTTCTTTTTGTGAGGAAGACCAGCCCTGAGCTAACATCCCATGCCAATCCTCCTCTTTTTGCTGAGGAAGATTGGCCCTGGGCTAACATCTGTGCCCATCTTCCTCTACTGTATATGGGATGCTGCCACAGCATGGCTTGAGAAGCAGTGCATCGGTGTGCGCCTGGGCTGCCGAAGCAGAGCCTGCGCACTTAACAGCTGCACCACCTGGCCGGCCCCGAAAGCCGTATCATTTTAATAGATGCAGAAAAAGCATTTGACACAATTCAGCACCCATTCACAATAAAAGCTCTCAACAAACTAGGACTAGATTAAAGGCATCTATGAAAATATATAGCCAACTTCATACTCTTAAAGTGAAAATTGAATAATTTTTACTTAAGGTCAGGAATAAGGCAAGGATATTCACTCTCACTACTTCTGAATGAAATGGTATTAGAGGTCCTAGCTAATGCAGTAGGCAAGTTAAAGAAAAAGCATGCGTATTAGAAAGGAAGACGTTAAACCATATACATACCTGATCTTTATAGAAAATCCTCAAGAATATACAAAAAAATTACTAGAACTACTAGAATAAGTGAAGTTAGTAAGGTTGCAGGATACAAGGTCAAAGTACCAAAATCAGTTGTATTTGTTTTTTTTTTTTCCTTTTTTTTTTTTTTGTGAGGAAGACCAGCCCTGAGCTAACATCTGATGCCAATCCTCCTCTTTCATTGTGCTGAGGAAGACTGGCCCTGGGCTAACATCCATGCCCATCTTCCTCTACTTTATATGGGACGCCACCACAGCATGGCTTAACAAGCAGTGTGTCGGTGCGCATGGATCCAAACCGGCGAACCCCGGGTCGCTGCAGCGGAGTGTGTGCACTTAACCGCTTACGCCACCGGGCCGGCCTCACAAAAATCAGTTGTATTTCTATATAGTAGAGATGAACCCTTGCAGAATGAAGTTTAAAAAAAAAAATAGTATCTGAAATATAAAATACTTAGGAATAAATTTAACGAAAGATATGTAAGACCTGTACACTGAAAACTACAAAACATTGCTGGGGAAAATTAAAGAAGATTTAAGTAAATGGAGATACATTATTTCATATATTAGATTTTTTAATATTGTTAAAATGGCGTGAAATGTTGATACAGCAGCATGGATGAATCTGAAGAACATTTTGCTAAATGAAAGAAGTTAAATACAAACTACATGTTCTATGATGTCATGTATACAAAAATTTTAGAATAGGTAAAACTACAGTGATAGAGACCAAAGCAGTGGTTTCCTGGGCCTTGAGGAAATGATTGACTGCCAAAGAGCAAGGGAGAACTTTTTAGGGTGATGGAAAGTTCTGTATCTTCATTGTGGTGGTGGTGGTTACATGACTGTATACAATTGCCAAGACTATCAAGTGCACACTTAAAATGGGTCACATATTGTACGTAAAGTATACTGCAGTAAAACTAGGGGGAAAGAAAAATACATATGGGAGAAAAGCTAGAAGAAAATACCATGAAATTTTATCATCAATTACATTTTGGTGGGTTATGCATATTTTTAATTTTTCTAAATTATCTATAGTATTATTATGTCAATTATAAGTACTTAAAACTCGGGACTTAACTAAATAGTGAGACTTTGTTGTTGTTAGTGCTGTCAAGTAGATTCTGACTCCTAGCGACCCTGTGTACAGCAGAATGGAACCCTGCCAGGTCTTTTTGGCCATCCTCTCACCCTCCAGCTCTGTATCAAACAATGCTCCGCTGCTATTCATACGGTTTTCTTGGCCAGTTTTTTTTGAAGCGGGTGGCCAGGTCCTTCTTCCTAGTCTGTCTTAGTCTAGAGGCTCTGCTGAAACCTGTCCACCATGGGTGACCCTGCTGGTATTTGAAATACTGGTGGCATACCTTTCAGCATCACAGCAACACACAGCCACCATAGTATGATGATCAACAGATGGGGGGTGTGGTTCCCTGATAGGGAAACGAACCTGGGTGGTGGCAGTAAGAGCACCGGATCTTAACTGCTAGGCCACTAGGGCTGGCTAATGTGACACAGATAAAAAATAATGTTTTTATTAAAAAATGGACAAATTAAGCTATACAATGAAACAGTCAGTATTTTATTGTGTGTTCTGCATGTTTAAGATTTTTCTTAAGAGCCTCATATAAAATAACAAGCACATAACTTTACCTTTTAAAAGTACTCATTTTGTAAGAATAGGAATATGGATCAAATATGTTTGGGATATAAGATAACAAATATATGTTTGGGCATGTTGAAATTGAAACATTTTTAAGACATTCCACTGTAGATGTCTGGTCGGTGTCCTAAATATGTTTTGTTTGTTTTGAATTGGTTGAATTAGTTTTGTGAAATTTAATAAACAATATTTATTTCAGGAAACTCATTATCTGCAATATTAGAAGGAGAAGCACGTTTAACTTTCTTGAATAGAGGTGAAGATTATGTAATGACAATGCCATATGCTCATTGTAAAGGTAAATATTTTCCATAATTGAGTTAAATATTCCTTAAACCTTCTTTTTAAGTAAATATATGTGGCTATAATTTGTTACATTTCGAGATTAATGGAGTCAGCTTTTCGTTTGAAAGTGTCTCTGGTTTACAGATGCTTAAGATTATTGCTATCATCTACTGAATATTTCTGTGGTGAATTAATTCACCCACAGTGGACTTTTTGTGACACACAGTCTGGTTGGAAGAGGCTGATTTATAATAATGGAATTTCATTTGCCTTATGTTCAGGTTTTAAAATTTGATGAAATTGCCCATTATTTCAGAATTTGTAAAAGTGATTTTCATTTTCTTACACTACCACTCCTTTTTTTTAAATTTTAATTTACCGCTTTTCATTGTACTTAGGCCTTTAAAAAATTTTCTCATCCTCATTTGGCAATTTTAAAAAAATTAGTGTATTATACTTTTTTCCCATTATTTAGTGGGAGATAAAGATATTAAATAATAGCTATCATTTATGACAGGCCCAACTCCCAACTATTCTGTGCACTTTACATTTATAAACTCATCTAGTCACTCCAGCAGCCCTGTAAAGTAGGTGTTTTGTGGATGAGGAAAACGAGGCACGAAGAGGTTAATTTGCCTGAGCTCACACTGCTAGGATGTGGCAGGATGAAGATCTCTGCAGTCAGCACTCTTGTGCTATAGAGGGCATCAGCTTAAACACTCAGCTTGGTCATTATCTATACCCTCCCTTCCAACTGATTTCTTAAAAGTAATTTTTTGGGGTAATTATCCTCTATTTTACGAACTGATTTGTGAAAACATTGAAATTATTTCATATGGCCCCATTTCATAGATGAGAAAACTGGGAGAGTTAAGAATCTTATCCAAGGCCAAACTAGCTAGTTAGTAAGAATACTGAGACTAAACTCGAAGCTTGTTGACTCCCATCCACTGTAGCATCAACCTGCCTCGTACTAAGTACAGGAGTGGCCAACTTGTGGCCTCAGGCTAGGTAATTCTCAGAGGTTTATGAATGGTTCTTGAAATAGGCATGAAGTGAAATATCTGAAATTATTAATTGAATTGATAAGAAATATATTTTTAATTTTTATATCATTTGGAAGAAATAAAATGATATTTCATATAGAGACTCAATGACATCCACAACCAAGTAGCAATAGGGAAAAAAAATGTTTATAGCAATGTTTTTATTGTACGGAGAAGAACAAATTATAACCCCTTGTGAATGAGCATAGGAAATAATGATTTTTTTTTACCCTTGTGTATTTTCTAAGATGTGTTCCCCAAATCACTACCCTCACAAATTGTTTTACAAAATAAGAGTTTCATAGCCAAATAAGTATGAGAAACATTGCATAGTGTTCCCCTCTTAGAAATTAACATTCTGCATTTGCCTATTAAGGCTGCCTTAACAGTTTAGTCCAAGAAAAGATACACACTCACACACATACACAATCTGTTTAACTTTCTGAAACTCCAAATTTCCCCAACTTTTTAGCCACAGAAACTATTTTGGGGGATTTTTAAAATTTGTCTTACTTGTACAGTTGATTCTTGTTATTTGCAGTAGTTATGTTCTATGAAGTCACCACAAACACTGAATTAAGGAATACTGAACCCTTCCTTGCTCCTTGGGGAAGTATAAGGTTAGGTTCCTGTGAGCCTCTGGTCACATTTTCATCAACCAACCAATACGTAACCTTGTTTCTATTTAAAGACACCTTATTTAATATATATTGTTGATTCACTAACATTGAACTAATAGCCAACAGCACTATAATTCATACCTGAATCAAGTTTTAACAACCATATTTTCTCCACAAGGTACATCACAGCCTTCTCTGCTTAGGAACACTAGACAGCACTTTAGCACTACATTTGGGGGCCATTTTAAACAGTAAAATCACCAACAAAAAGCACAAAAATGCAAAAAAATGTGGCAATAGATATACTGCGGAAAAGACACTTGTTTACCACATGAGAGATGAAACCCGAAGGCAGAGTGTCACTTTGTTCGACCTCAGCTGGCAGTGTGCACCTTGGGCAACTCAAAATTTTTGCTGTTTTGCGCATGTCCACGAATGACTGCAGGAGTGATGTGGGTGTTGATTTTGGGATTACTAATATGTTTTAGTGAGAATGTGAGTTGGCAAATATGGAATCTGCAAATAATGTGAATCAACTGTTATCTATATAAATCCCACAGAGCCAGCTTTCTATGTATATTATAGATTGTTTTTGGGTAGCACAGAATACCCTTGAATTATTAGTTTTTTCTAGAAGGAGATTAGATTTTAAAGCTCTGCTTGTTATTAGCCAGTGTCTGTTGCTTCAACTTTTTGTCAAAATTGTTTTTTTCTTTAGGAATTCTTTATGGCACAATGACACTGGAACTTGGTGGAACAGTCAACATTACATGTCAGAAAACTGGATACAGTGCAGTACTTGAATTCAAACTAAAGGTTAGTAGAGAATGATGGGAGGTATCACCTATTAAAGAGGAGTTGTGCTGTAAAGATTGAACAAAGAGCACAGTTTAGTTCCTAATTGCAGCCTAAATATAAGAACATAGAATTCATGAAAGGGCAGCCTTGGAAGATACAAATCAACACAAAGCCATCATTTTTTGTTTTTAATTTTAATTAATAAAACTGTTTGTATTATATAGGAGATGAGATTTAAGAAGTGAATGGATAGAAATTTCTCAGTAAATTAAAGCATTGCTTTACAGAGTACCAGAAAGTATGTATCAGCTTGAGCTATAGCTGCGCACCCTAAGAAAGCGTTGCAGTAGCTGCTATTTCTGCCTAACAAATTACTCTAAAACCACAAGCTTGACAACCATGTTCTGATCCTTCAGTGTTCTATAGATTGGGAATTTGGACGGGGCATGTTGGGGATGGCTTATCTCTGCTACATAATGTCTGGGGCCTCAGTTAGGAAAATTTGCAGGCTACTAGTGACTCGACAGTTGGGGCCTGGAATCATCTGAAGGCTCATCACTCACGTATCTGATACCTGGGTTGAGACTGAGACTAGAACTGCTGAGCTGAGCACCTGTATATGTGGCCTTTCCATGTGGCTTGGCTTCCTCACAGCATGGCAGCTTCAAGGTAGTCAGACTTCTTACCTGGCAGCTCAGGGTTCCAAGTGCAAGTGTCCTTGTGAACAAGGCAGCAGCTGCACTGCCATCCATGACCTAGCCGCAAAAGTCAAATTACATCACTTCCACCATCCTTGATTAGTTGAAGAGTTATAAACCCACCCAAATTCAAGGGGAAGGGATGTAGACCCCACTTCTCAATGGGAGGATGGCAAGGTTTCTTTGAGGAAGAGCATGTGGGCTGAAGGGGGAAGGGTAGATATGATTGAGGGCATCTTTGGAAAATCCTGTCTGCCTCAGAGTGGAAGGGAAATTTAAGACCTTTTCACAGTGTCATTTGTTGGTGTAAGACAGTACATTATGTTCAGATAAAAATATTTCTATGAATTATTTAATATTTATTACTAAAAATTGCTCCTATTTTGATATCCAGCTGATCAGCAACTTTGTTGCAATAAAAAGGATCTCTCTTAAGTATTATTTGATGCAATGCTCTTTGATTTTTTTTTTTATCTTAGCAAATTTTTTGCCTGTATGGCAATAATGATTTTTGAAAATCATGACTAAAGAGGTCTTAAGTAATTTATGACACTTTTAAGGATTAGATTGGAGCATCAAAATTTTGTCCCTGAGGAGAGACATCAGTAAGGCACTATAGTAACTCAAAGTATATTCCTTCTAATTTTATTTTTTGGAGGGTTTTTTGGTTGGGTATTGTTTTACTGTTTTGTTTTGAAAGAGGAGGTGTTATTTCTTTCAACAGATGAGGTAAGTCCCTTAGGTGTACTGAGTTGTTACCGCTTAATGTATTGTAGCATTGACAGAGTGCAGTCTTGAGTCAGAAGACCTCAGGACCTGAGTCAGTTACATCAGTGTGATCTTTTTTAATATGTTTATTTGGATCTCACGTTGTCTGTTTTTACCTATTTTTTCCACAGCAACAAATTTGAATTTCTTTTTATTGAACATTTCTGATTAAAATTTGAGTCAGTATTTCACCATTTGTGCCTTCAACAGCACTGTAACTAAACAATTACTTTTTCTGTTGTTTTTTGTCTATATTATATATAAATATGAGTTAAAAGTAAAATGTTTCTTTAACATTTTCTCTTTTAAAAGCCATTTCTAGGTAGTAGTGACTGTGTTAATCAAATATCAGGGAAACTTAAATTGGGAAAAGAAGTCCTAGCTACTTTGGAAGGCCATTGGGTAAGTACTTTTATATTTTAGTTTTACAAAAGAATTTTGTTCTGTGGAAAAATATTAATAATTTTATAAGCTCACTTGTTTTATTGCTTTAAAAGCATCACTATTCAGCATAAGCTTCAGCTTAACAAATATTTTGGTGTTGATTTGTCAACGTTATTTAGTTTTATATAATAGTTTATCTTTTCCAAACTTGAAATCAATAAAAATAACACATCTATCACCTACTGTATACTGCATTGTTTAAAAATGTTCCTCATATTAAAACTCATTTAATATTTAATATAATAATCCTGTGAGGTGGGTACTATTGTTATTCCCATTTTATAGAGGAGGACACTGAGGGACAAAGAGTTTAAATAATTTGCTCAAAGTAAGTGGCAGAGCAAGAATCCCAGCCAGGCACTCTGGCTCCAGGCTGTGCTTTTATGCACAGCAGTGCACTGCCTCTCAGCGAGAGGGAAGAGGGGCATTTCCAATTAGAGTCATATTTCCTTCTGAGGAACGTGGAACGGATCATAGTGGTATATGAGAGCAATGGCTTTTATTTACTTCTCTGCTGACCTAAATTCACATGTATGTAATTTTGTTAAGAGGAGCTTCAATGAATAAAAAGGATCATATCATGCTACTGCCTAGATGCAGTCTCACTGTGAGCACTGAGTATATGCTGTTTTCTGCCTTACAATAAGCAGAAAATGATGAGAAATATGATAAAATGAAACTTGATCTAGAAATTCAAGTAAGAGGCCACATATGCTCTGTAATTTTTAGAATTTACTTCTATCTGAATATCATTTGGAAAAAATATAAAAACAGTCTTTATTAAAAAATGAAATTTCTAAGATCATGCTCAAATTTTTAATGCCTAGAAAGGCTTTTTCAGGTTTTTCTACACATACTGAGTGTGTAGATCGTCCCCATCATCTCACTGTAGCTGCTGCAAACACTGTGCTCTCCTTTGACAATTTGGAGATGGTTGTTGAGGCTCTGCATGGAATTGTCTGAAATATCTTTATTAAGTAAAACTTGTGAAATCTCACGAACTTCCTGTGTATTCAATCAAATTTTAAAATGACTAGTATTACATATTTAATGTTAGTGTTTTTATAAAAATGACGAGATTTGGGGCTTTTAGATGAGTGCTAGTTATATTTGTTTTAAAAATGTGTTTAACTGTGAGATTAAGTATCAGGAAGAAAGTATTACTTATTATTATATTACTATACTATGTACCCTCTTTTAAATAAAGGTAATTCTCTACATTAACTTTTAATTTCTTTAAATATAGGATAGTGAAGTTTTTATTAATGAAAAAAAGACTGATAATTCAGAAGTTTTCTGGAATCCAACACCAGACATTAAGCAATGGAGATTAATAAGGCACACTGTAAAATTTGAAGAGCAGGAAGATTTTGAATCAGAGAAGTAAGTGTACCATTTTTCAGCTAACTTCATGATGATCAAAGAGTACTTTTTCAGTTCCTCAGTAGTGTGGTCACTTTTGTCTGTCTTCAGTCATATTTGAATTCAGCAGAATAGTTTTAACTTTTGTGGGATGTGTCAGGATTCTGTTTTGTATATGTGAATGTCAAATAAATATAATACAAATCATGCTAGTTTTCTGCCGCTCAGAACTAAAACTTCCCATTTTTTCTTTCTCTTGTTACCTGCTCCAGGGCCTATTAAAAAAAAAGAACTTGTTTGCATGAAATTGTGGGACTAATTAGTGATTCTTGGTTTTTCTGGCAGCTATTTTCTAACCTGGATTAGGCATGTAGGACTCTAGATGAAGGGAGCGGTACAAAATCTACTTTTGTTTCATTTTCTATAATTAAGAATGGTGCTGGATGCGCAAGCTTCTGTAGAACTTACATTAGTTGAGTAATAATTAAGGCCACAGTTTCTGTTCTTAAGTCATGAACTTCTTGCTGTATCTCTAATACTTTTGAACCAAAAATATTATATACACATGGCCCAATTTTATTCTTCTTATATTTCTCTGTGTTAGGTTAAGGAAGCTTCTGTGTAAGAGACACTGTGCTAGGTACTTTATACACATTATGTAGTTTAGTCCTCATTACATGTTCCCACATGCATTATCATTCTCTCTGGCGGGGATTCAAGTCTGTGTGTGCTTTCCTTCTACACTCAAAATTGAGGTTGTCAAAGATTGAGGAATATGTTTCAGCTGTAACAACATGATGCTCTCCATCCAGAGCAAATCTTCGCCAAGTTATACAATTTTTGAGGTGTGGATATAAGTTAACATATTTTAAAAGATGAAGAAGACAAGTCTTAGGATAAGTAACTTTAAGTTCACCAGCCAAAGAGTGGCAGATCTAGGATTCAACCCAAGCCAACGTGATTCCAAAGTCTTTGTTCCTTCAGTACCCATGTGCTGTCTTCCCAGATGGGTGGAATATAGATGTTATAATTTTATTTATCTGGTAAGAAACTAAACTTTAGTAGTGAAAAGATTTTACCTCAGTCTTCTTTTCTTGTTAAATCAGTGGTTCTCAACACTGGCTGCATAATGTCTGGGAAACATTAAAAAAAAAAAAATACTTGGGCCTATCCCCAGAGAGTCTGATTTTAAAAGTTCCCTGATAATTCCTGCATCCAAGGTTGGGAAGCATGGCATTACACTATTGGATCTTTGAGTCCAGTGGGTCTTAAACAGTATGTATAAGAATCATCTGGGGAGCTTGTTAAAAATGTAGAGTCTTGAGCCTTCATTACAGTCCTATCATCTTGGTCAGTACCATTCATTGCCATATGTTTAAGAACCAATGTAATAAATTTCTCTTGCTAAGAAAAAAAATTAGTCTCCACTGTGTCTCTCTACTCACAGCACCACTTTTTATATCTGGACTCATTTTTAAGCGCTGAGCATGAACTTGGTCAAAGCCAAAAACCCACATGGGCATCATTTTCTCTCAAGGGGATTCAAGCCTATTCTGTGTAGAGTTGATTTTCTGTTGCTTTTTCAATGCTATTTTGCACACGTATTAGACTCTGGCAGCGGGTAACTCGAGCAATAAATGCCAAAGACCAAACAGAAGCTACTCAAGAGAAGTATGTCTTAGAAGAAGCTCAAAGACAAGCTGCCAGAGATCGGAAAACAAAAAATGAAGAGTGGACTTGCAAGTTATTTGAACTCGATTCACTCACAGGAGAATGGCATTACAAGTTTGCAGAGTAAGTAATTAAAGTGTATATTATAAACAATATATCAGCATAGTGTGTTGCCTTCATTTCTAGAATTTTGATTGTTGATTAGTTTTTTATTAAGCCGTATATATAAGCTAGTGTGAGATTTTAATTCTGATGTTTCATTTATGATAAATTTGACTCCCATGATAGTAGTTAGTCTTAAAATAAGTTGAGGCTCAGAAGATTAGGTATGACAAATCTAAGTCTTACAGCTAAGTTTATAATTACTAATGAAATCTAATCAAACAGAAAGTTTTTGAAAAAGTTTTTGAAAAATTTTTGAGTTTTTTGGTTAGTCATTAAACAAGTGGTATTTTTTTCTTTTTTGTAGTACTCGACCGTGGGACCCCCTCAATGATATGATACAGTTCGAAAAAGATGGTGTTATCCAGACCAAAGTGAAGCATCGCACTCCAATGGTATGTAATAAAAAAGTAACTAGATCTGCTAGGCATATAAATGTTTTAAATCCTTAGTATCTTTGGCTGCCAACATTTAAAATTTGGTTTCAAAATTTAAAATTTTGGGTAAGCAAAATGGCAGAGTAAGCAGCTCCAAGCTCTTGTCCCCCCAAAGAAACATCAAAAAGCAAGCATAATCTGTCAGAAACAAATTGACCAGTACTCGGGAAAACAGTAAGAGGTTTGCAGCAACTAAGTGAACACTGAATCAAGAAAGAGGTGACTTCAAAGCAGTAGGAAAGCTTTATGGCATTTTTACTTGCCCTTGCCCCAACCCCTCCCTGGTGCAATGGCAGTCTTGAAGGGTCTCCACATTCCCAGTGTGAGCCCTGATTCTAGAGGGAGCAGAGCAGACCTTATTCACAAATTGTTGTGTATGTCTATTGTAACCTATCTGGGGGCTACCTGAAGGATTCGTGCAGGGCACACATCTCTGTTTTGTCTGACTCAGAGCTCAGCCAGAGGGCTACAGGCACTGCTTGGAAGTCCTACAAGCCAAACTAACAACCTGTAGACACTTGGGGCAAGAGATTACCATTGAATCATATAATACACGATGTAAGGCCCAAGAACAAAAGCTGAAGAGAGATTCTTTGGGAAACTAGGGCATTGAAAAGCCCCATGTATACATGGGAATTTAGGAAGCCATGCAGATGCCCAAGGCAAGATGCTTGTGCTCAAAAAAGACCTGAGAAATCCAATCCCTAAGCTTTCACCTCAGGCTAATATATAGGGATGGTTCAAGCCTGGCTAAGTGTTAAGGGAGTGGTTCTGCACGGAGCCAGTCTGCTAAGACTGGAAGAGTATTATTTTTGTTTTTATTTGTTTAGCTACTAGTGTTCAAGGAAATTTCTGTCAAGATACTAGCAGAACACAAATTAAGGAACAGAGACTTCAGTGACCATGCACAACAAGGAATACAGTTTTTGCAAAAATAGTTTGGGAAATTCACTGAACAAATGGAGTACAGGCATACCTCATTCTATTGTGCTTTGCTTTATTGTGCTTTGCAGATATTGCATTTTTTTTTACAAATTGGAGGTTTGTGGCAACCCTGCATTGAGCAAGTCTATCAGCATGATTTTTACAATAGCATTTGCTCACTTCATGTCTCTGTGTCACATTTTGGTAATTCTAGCAATATTTCAAACTTTTTGATTGTTATTATATTTGTTATAGTGATCTGTGACCAGTGATCTTTGATGTTACTATTGTAATTGTTTTCAGGTGCCACAAACCACGCCCATATGTATAGCAAACTTAATCGATAAATGTTGTGTGTGTTCTGACTGCTTCACCGACTGGCCATTCCCCCTTTCTCTCTCCCTCTCCTTGGGCCTCCCTATTCCTTGAGATACAACAATATTGAAATTAAGCCACTTAATAACCTTGCAGTGGCCTGTAAGTGTTCAAGTGAAAGGAAGAGTCACACATCTCTCACTTTAAATCAAAAACTAGACATGATTTAAGCTTAGTGAAGAAGGCATGTCGAAAGCCAAGACAGACCAAAATCTAGGTCTCTTGCACCAAATATTTAGCCAAGTTGTGAATGCAAAGGAAAAGCTCTTGAAGGAAATGAAAAGTGCTACTCCAATGAACACACAAATGATAAGAAAGCGAAATAGCCTTGTTGCTGATATGGAGAAAGTTTTAGTGATCTGGATAGAAGATCAGACCAGTCACAACATTCCCTTAAGTTAAAGCCTAATCCAGAGCAAGGCTCTAACTCTCTTCAATTCTGTGAAGGCTGACAGAGGTGAGGAAGCTGCAGAAGAAAAGTCTGAAGCTAACAGAGGTTGGTTCATGAGATTTAAGGAAAGAAGCCATCTCCATAACATAAAAGTGCAAGGTGAAGCAGCAAGTACTGATGTAGAAGCTGCAGCAAGTTATCCAGAGGATCTAGCTAGGATAATTAATGAAGGTAGCTACACTAAGCAACAGATTTTCAATGTAGCTGAAACAGCTTTCTGTTGGAAGAAGATGCCATCCTGGACTTTCATAGCTAGAAAGGAGAAGTCAGTGCCTGGCTTCAAAGCTTCAGAGGACAAGCTGACTCTCTTCTTAAGGGCTAATGCAGCTGGTGACTTTAAGTTGAAGCCAGTGTCCATTTGCTATTCTGAAAATCCTAGGGCCCTTAAGGATTATGCTAAATGTACTCTGCCTATACTCTATAATGGAACAACAAAGCTTGGATGACAGCACATCAGTTTACAGCATGGCTTACTGAATAGTTTTAAGCCCACTGTTGAGACCTACTGCTCAGAAAAAGAGATTCCTTTCAAGATATTACTGCTCATTGACAATGCACCTGGTCACCCAAGAGCTCTGATGGAGATGTACAACAAGATTAATGTTGTTTTCATGCCTGCTAACACAACATCCATTCTGCAGCCCATGAAGCAAGGAGTAATTTCGACTTTCAAGTCTTATTATTTAAAAAATACATTTCATAAGGCTATAGCTGCCATAGATAGTGATTCTTCTGATGGATCTGGGCAAAGTCCATTGAACACCTTCTGGAAAGGATTCACCACTCTAGATGCCATTAATAACATTTGTGATTCATGGGAAAAGGTCAAAATATCAACATTAACAGGAGTTTGGAAGAAGTTGATTCTGACTCGCATGGATGACTTTGAGATATTCAAGATTTCAGTGGGGAAAGTACCTGCAGATGTGGTGGAAACAGCAAGAGAACTAGAATTAGAAGTGGAGCCTGAAGATGTGACAGAATGGCTGCAATCTCATGATAAAACTTGAATGGATGAGGAGTTGCTTCTTGTGGATGAGCAAAGAAAGTGGTTTCTTGAATGTAATGTATTCCTGGTGAAGAAGCTGTGAAGATTATTGAAATAACAACAAAGGATTTCGAATATTACATAAACTTAGTTGATAAAGCAGTGGCAGAGTTTGAGAGAATTGACTCCAGTTTTGAAAGAAGTTCTGCTGTGGGTAAAATGCTATCAAACAGCATCACATGCTACAGAGAAATCATTCTTGAAAGGAAGAGTCAATTGATGCAGCAAAACTTTATTGTTATCTTATTTTAAGAAATTGCCACAGCCATCTGAACCTTTAGCAACCACCACTCTGATCAGTCAGTAGCCATCAACATCGAGGCAAGACTCTCCACCAGCAAAAAGATTATGACTTGCTGAAGGCTCAGATGATGGTCAGCATTTTTTAGCAATAAAGTACTTTTAATTAAGGTATGTATATTGTCTTTTTAGACATAATGCTATTGCACACTTAATAGTCTACAATATAGTACAAACATAACTTTTATATGCACTGGGAAACCAAAAAATTAGTGTGACTTGCTTTATTGTGATATTTGCTTCATTGTGGTAGTCTGAAACCAAACCCACAATATCTCGGAGGTATGCCTGTACTTATAGCCTTAAACAATTTAAACATCAAACCCTGGGGATGGTGGACTATCTGATTTCTAGAGTTACCACATTATAATGTTCAGATGTTCAGTTTTCAACAAAGAATTACAAGGCATACAAAGAAACAGGAAGGCGTGACCCATTAAAAGGAACAAAATAAATTGACAGAAACCATCCCTGATTAAGTCCCAGACATCAGACTTACCAAAGACTTTAAAACAGTTGTCTTAAATATGCTCAAAGAGTTAAAGGAAACAGGCACAAAGAACTAAAGGAAATCAAGAAAAAGAAGTATAAACAAAATCAGAGTATCAATAAAGAGAAATTATACAAAGGAACCTAACAGAAATTTTGGAGCTCAAAAAACACAATAACTGAAATGGAAAAATTCACTAGAGATCTTCAACAGGAGATTTGGGCAGGCAGGAGACAGAATCATTAAACTTAGAGATAGGACAATTGAAATTATCCTGTTTAAGGAACAGAAAGAATGAAGAAAAGTGAACAGAGCCTAAGGGACCTATGGCACAACATCAAGTGGATCACCATATGCATTAAGGGAGTCTCAGAAAGCAAAGAGGAAAATAAAGAGGCAAAAGAATGTTTAAAGAAAGAAGTCCCCCAAATGCCCAAATTTGATGAAAGATATGAATTTACAAATCTAATAAGCTCAACAAACTCCAAGGAGAATAAACTCACAGAGACACACACCAAGACATTATAAGCAATGAGGGGAACTATCACATGCCCATCTCAATTGACGTAGAAAAGGCATTTGACAAAATCCAATACCCTTTCGTAATTTAAAAAAAAAACTTAACAGCATACTTAATGGTGAAAGACTGAAAAATTCCCCAAGATCAGAAACAAGACAAGCATGCCCACTTTCACCACTGCTACTTAACATTGTGCTGGAAGTCTTAGCCAGAGCAATTAGACAAGAAAAAGAAATAAAAGGCATCCAAATTGGAAATGAAGAAGTACAACTACTTTATTCACAGATGACATGATCCTATATGTAGAAAATCCCAAAGAATCCATAAGAAATCTACTAGAGCTGATGAATAATTTAGCAAAGTTGCCAGCAGATTTACTCAAAAATCAGTTGTGATTCTAAACACCTGCAATGAACAATCCCAAAAGGAAATTTAAAAAGCAATTCAATTTATAATACCATCTAAAAGAATAAAATACCTAGTAATAAATTTAACCAAGGAGCTAAAAGACTTGGACACTAAAAACTGTAAAACATTGCTGAAGAAAATAAAGAAGACCTAAATAAATGGAAAGACATCTCATGTTCTTAGGTAGAAAAACTTAACATTGTTAAGATGTCAGTACTACCCAAAGAAATCTACAGATTCAGTGCAATTTCTATCAAAATTGCAACAGCTTTTTTCACAGAACTGGAAAAGCCAATCCTCAAATTCATGTGGAATTACAAGAGGCCCTGAATAGCGAAAACAATCTTGAATAAGAAGAGCAAAGTTGGGAGACTCACACTTTCCAATTTCAAAATTTACTACAGAGCTACAGTAATCAAAACAGTGTGGTGCTGGCATAGAGAGAGACATACAGATCAATGGAATAGACTTGAAACTCTAGGTGTAAACCCATATGTCTGTGGTCAATTGATTTCTGACAGAGTTGCCAGGTCCACTTGGAAAAAGAATAGTCTCTTCAACAAATGGTGCTGGGACAACTGGATTTCCATGTGCAAAAGAATAAAGTTAGATCCCCTATCACACACCATATACAAAAATTAACTGCAGATGGATCCACAATCTAAAATAAGAGCTAAAACCATAAAACTCTTAGAAGAAAATGGATAAATCTTCATGACCTTGTATTTGGCAGTGGATTCTTAGATATGACACTAAAAGCACGAGGAACAGCAACAAAAAATAAATTAGATAAATTGGACTTCCTCAAAATTAAACACTCTTGTGCATCAAAGGACATTATCAAAGTGAAAGCCTACAGAATGAGAGAGAATATTTGTAAATCATTTATCTGGTAAGGGTTTAATATCCAGATTATATAAAGAACTCCTTACTTAACAACAAAAGACAAACAACCCAATTAAAAAATGAACAAACAACTTGAATAGACATTTCTCCAAAGAAGATATGCAAATGGCCAGCAAGTACATGAAAAGATGCTCAACATCATTAGTCATGAGGGAAATGCAAATCAAAACCACAGTGAAGTCAGGTACTACTTCATATCTACTAGAATGGTAATAATTTAAAAAATGAAAAATAAGCGTTAGTGAGGATGTGGAGAAATTGGAAACTTCGTATATTGGTGGAAATATAAAATGTTGCAGCCACTGTGAAAAACAATTTGGTGGTTCCTCAAAAAGCTAAACATGGAATTGCCATATGACTCCGCAATTCCACTATCAAATAATTGAAAACAAGGACTCAAACAGATACTTGTACACCAGTGTTCATTGCATTATTCACAATAGCCAAAAGGTAGAAACAATTCAAGTGTTCATCAACAGATGGATAAACAAAATATACTAAGAATGGAATATTATTCAGCCATAAAAAGGAATGATATTCTGCTACATGCTACATGGATGAACTTTGAAAATATTATGCTAAGTGAAATAAGCAAAACACAAAAAGACAAATATTATATGGTTCTACTTATAAAATATCTAGAATAGGCAAATTCATAGAAAGATTAGAGGCTACTAGGAACCGAGGAAAGGAGAGAATAGGAGATTGGTTAATTGTTACAGGGTCTCTCTTTGGGATGATGAAAATGTTATGGAAGTAGCAGCGATGGTTGCACAATATGATGAATGTACGTAATACTACTGAATTGTACAGTTAAAATTATTAAAATGGCAAAATTTATAAATGTATATATATATATATACACACACACACACATATGTTTATCACAATTTAGAAATTCAAAAAATTTTTTTTCTTCCTTTAACAAGGCTGACATGATAGAGACACACAAGGCATCTGTATTTCCTCCTAAAGGTGAAGTTTACGAATTACAATAAATCTTTGTATACCAAGAGTTAGATTGCTGACTCCCTGTCATTAATAGCTTCTCACCAGTTTTCATCACTCTCCAATTTGAACCGACTCTATGAATGTGGATTTGGATTCTAAATGTTACAAAATTTTAAGTCTCTGTGACTTGAAGTAGGAGGGCACAGTGTAGGCTGAATCCAGAACCTGCCTGCTTATTATTTATTTTCTATAATAAAATTATGGAAATTTTATTTTAATTTTAAGTACATGAATAAAATTTTGCAAAATTATTTCAAGGAATAGGTAATTGGGGATAATTCCTATTTAGAACTGTAAAACAGGTTTAGAACAGAGTAAAAAGACTTATGACCACTGGTTCCCTGTTTTTCTAAGCATGTAAATTACCTTGCCCTTCTGATTATAGTTTCTTCTTTTGTATTTGAATTTTTAAATTTAGGACTGATTTCCAAAATTGCAAGCCTAATAATAGGATAGAGTCTCAAGTTTATTATTCTAAGGAAAATTTAGTTCTAGTTGATGGTTTGATATACTTTTGAATCTTGTACATGCACTCATGCTTTCAGTAAGTTTAAATCATGCTGTACAAAATAATAATATCATTGCCATTTATTGTAAGATACTGTCTAATATTATCCAGATATTATTAAAAGTAAATAATCTAAATAATTTTATTAGAAACCTAACATCATTCAATGGGATTGTTTCTAATGTTGGGAACAAGATAAGTATGATTAAAAAGAACATTATTATTTAACATTCAACTAGAGGTACTAACGAGTGCAGTTAGAAAAGAGGGGATCCATATCCCTATTTATGTGTGCATAAAAATGTCTCTTGAAGAATATACAGACTAAAAGCAGTGAGTATCTAGTAGTGGGGGAGAGACTGGGTGGATAGGGGTCAGGAGTGGAGGGAAACTCTTCATTATATATTTTTTATACTTGTTGATGTTTGGGCCAAATTAATGTTTCCTATTAAAATTGAATAAAATAATTTGTATAAGTATATTACATCTTATTTGTTAAGTTTTAGACTATTTCATCTTTGTTTTTATTTCTAAATGTATGCATGAACAGATAGTTTTGACAGTTGTACCACATTGGTCTTTAATTACAAAATTCAGTGCAAATTCATATAATAGCATGATTTTTTTTAGGTTAGTGTCCCAAAAATGAAACATAAGCAAACCAGGCAACAGAAGAAAGTGGCAAAAGGATATTCCTCCCCAGAACCTGATATCCAGGATTCATCAGGAAGTGAAGGTAAAAATATTGATTATAGACTATTTACTATAAGAATCTGAATTTTTAGAGGGATATTACTACACTATGTTTGATATATGAAAATGGTTTTTCATATTAACTCAAGAAGATATGTAAGAGTTTTGGTGGGAGCAGGGACGGTGTGCAAGAAAAGCTATTTTAGATTATAGATAAACTTCAAGACCAGGCTACAAGATAAAGGCATGGAAAAAGGCGAAACATGCAAATCAACAACCACACTGTAGTGTTGGCTCTGATGCCTTGTTAGCTTCTGAAAAATTGTTGATGGTTTCCTAGATTCAATGCAGGAAGCATTTTTTGAGCTTTGAGCTCAGTTCCATGCTTCAAAAAAAATTTTCATTCCTAGAATATATTGAGGTGTTTAGAAATCACAGATTAGTCAAAATATATCAAAATTATGGACTAAATTAACTGGTGTCCCATTCTTGTTCAAGTCAGATAAAGTGTAAACTGTCTTGAACTAGAAGAAAGGATTAAGGTAATGTCTAAAACTTTATGACAAAGTTTTTTTAAAGCCATAGTCTTTACTAAGCTCACACTAAGTTGGGGAGCTCATTTTTACAGAGATAACACTAGAGTGAATAAATGATAAATGTCAGAGAATTAGTAGATGACAAAATAGTAAAGACTTTAAAGGAGAGGGCGCTGAATTCATTCTGAGGGAAGGTTCTTAGAGGAACCTTGATGAATTATTAGAATTTCTAATGGATTACAGCAATCTAGGCTTGAGGGATGCAGGTGGGGGGCAAGATACTGGAGTAGAAGAGGAATAAAATGAATAAAGGTTTAAAAGCAGGGAGTCACATGGTACCAGTGTACTGGAAGGGAGTATTAGTTACACTGTTGTTGTTCCCATTTTACAGAAAAGGAAACTGAGACAGGTTAGCCTGCCCAAGATCACATACCCCATAAGGCAGTATATATACGTTATATATGCAGATATCTTGGCTCCTTAATTCACTGTCTTATCCACTCCACTATAGTACCTATAATGTATCAGCTGATGTTGACTGAGTACTTAATGTGTGCCAAACTGGATGTTAAATGCACCTGACCACACCATGTGCCGTCTGAGGAGGAGTAGTATCCCTCTTGTACAAGTGAGAAAGCTGAGACCTGGAGAGAGGTCAAAATCTGAACGGAAATGGAAAGGAAAGAATGGATATAAGAGAGGATTTGAAAAAAAAAAAACAGTACAATTTGCTAGTTGACAATAAAATTGTAGAAGAGGTATCAAAACCTACTGGAAAGGGGCCTCAAAAACTGACTTCTTCAGATGTAGGCAAATGGGCAAGAGACAGAAGAGAGTAATAACTTCCCCAAATTAATATATATATTTTTAATGAACTAGTTTATCTATTTTAATTAGTTAAAAAATAAAATTGATGCCATCCAAAATTTAACTAATTTTTGGTTATTTTAAATATATCTAATGTGTTCCAGTTTTGAAATGATATAATTGAAACTTCAAAAATGCAGAGTATTGGTATTATTATGTTAATCTCTAACCATAAAATAATTCCTAGGAAAATTTTTATTTCATGAGAATTATTAAGCTGAAATGAAGATTGTTTATAATTAAGTTCACTGTTTTCCCCAACTTCATTCTAAATGTCTTTTTAGCTCAATCAATAAAACCAAGTACAAGAAGAAAGAAAGGAATAGAACTGGGAGACATTCAAAATTCCATCGACTCTATAAAACAAACACAGGAAGAAATTAAAAGGTAATATATACTGACAGTGACTATTCATTTGAGTCCAGAGGAGTAGTTAAGAATCCTTACGTGGGAAATCATAGGCAACTTTACATTTTTATAACATTGCTAAGCTAAAGTAGAACCTTGGCTTCTGTCACCTGATGACTGAAACTTATGGAATTCCTTCAGCACTGAAATATTGGAGGAGAAAGGGAGGTTGTTTTTTGTCATCTGTGAGGGTAGAAGTGGAATCTCTCTATCGTATTGCTGTAGCATACTACAAATGTAGCTGGGTTGGATGTGGAAGTGGAGTGGTTTCTGAGAAAGTCAGTTAACAAAGGCTTCTTCAGTCCCCTTTGTACGTGGCTATTATTTAATTGGAATGAACCAGTTGTTGAAATATTGAAATACTTCCATAATGGTGGATAAATAGCTACTACCTTGAGACCTTTGAGGGTTCTTCTTGCAGTCCCAGATGCTTCCCCACACATACCTCCCCGTGATCCCACAACTAAAGGTCATTGACGCCTAGGCAGGTTCTTTGGAGGGGAAGGAATCCTGATCCTGCTCCATCGCTAAGGCTAGCAGGAGTTCAGACTGGTTGCCTCCCATTGCTATATTAGATTTAAAAACTTTTTAATACTAGCCAACCTGCTTTTGTGTATTCAGCACCCAGTGCTAGATGTTCTGGAAGATTTGGAAAAAAAAAGATATTTTCTCTGTTCTTGGTGATCTTATGGCTTACATTTCGTTGCTATTTTCATTTACAGCCTCATCTCCTGCCATTCCCCTACGCCTGTCCCATGCCCTAGTCCTGTGAAGCTCCTCACATGTCCCGAATATACTGTGCCCACACTGAATCCACTTCTTAGATTGCCCTTCCTCCCACCCTGCCCCTCAAGAAAATCCCTTTTTACCCTTCAGAATGTAACTCAAATGCCACCTTTTCTGTAACCTTTCTAATCATTGCCCTGCCCTTAGAGTTATTAATCCCTCTGCTCAGCTTGTCTAGCTCCCTATTCACTCATTTTGAGTGCTTACTACACTACCGAGTTATGTGTGTGTGTGTGTGTGTGTATCTGCCCTTAATTGCACCACGAGCTCCTTTAGAGCACGTCTTCTGCATCTTCATATCATTAGCCCTTATATAAAAGTGCTCAAGTTTCCTAATTTAATTCTATTTATAAATTAATGAGCCTACTTGTTCGTTTTGCCTTTCTTCCTCTATCCTGGTAAAACACTTGAATGGAAGAAGTCAGAAAAAGGAAAGGTTTTTACTAATCAACTCTTTTTAGCCAGAAGCACTTAGGGTGGCATGAGGATGATGTAAGCTCATTTCATGACTAAATTAACATTTATTTTTGTTAATATATAAAATGCCTATAGAGCATTCTTCAAGTTAGGAATGTCGTGAAATCTGTTGTATTAATTATTTTTTCCTGGAAATTTAGGATGTTTCTCCAACTCCACCTCTATCTCCCTAAAGTAAAGATAAAAGAACCTTAGTAGGCCAACTAAGAAGCAAAATTATTTTAAAACCACTGTGATAATAGAGAAGGTGATATATTTCTACATCATCAAACTTAAATAATTATTATGTTTGATACACATCATTAAGTAATATATTTGGTACAATGCAGAATAGAGATTTAGACAAGACCTAATAATGGCCCCACATAGCATAATCAGCTCCCTGTTCAGGTAGTAATAATTGATTGAACTAGTTACTTTAGATAATGTAAATAAGTGCTATTTAACCATATATCAAATTGTGAGTTCTATGCTAACATTTTTTACAAATAATTATAAAATTTATTGTTATTTATTTTTGTAGAAATATTATGGCTCTTCGAAATCATTTAGTTTCAAGCACACCTGCCACGGATTTTCTGCAACAAAAAGACTACTTCATCATTTTCCTCCTGATTTTGCTTCAAGTCATAATAAACTTCATGTTTAAGTAGAAGTTCTTTACAGTTGAATCAATGAACTCGAAAGATCAGATTTAGCCTGGGACCAATGTTCAAGTGGGTTTGGTCTTGATTTCTAAAACAAAAAAACCTTAGGGATAAATGTAAAGGTGTTGACCTTTCACACCTTTTATCCTTAACCTGAAACAAGAGCTATTCTATTTGGTTATTAATGTGAGCTATGTGTTAAGTGCCAGAATATTTCTAGCTTTTGTGAGAATGTGTCTACATGTGAGAATAATAAATCTACATGTAGACACAATTGTGTCTTACGTATACCTGACAGGAGTCTTTGTATTCTATAGTATGTTCTCAGATATAGCTTAACGTTGTTCATAACAAATATGTATCAATCTTACAAATATCATGTATAGAAATCTATTTTCTTCAAAAAACAGGCACAAAACTTGTATCAATGAGGAATTACAGAATGGGAAATGATGTGATAATAGACATATTATAAATAGTTCAATGCACTGTAGTGTTAAAAAAAAAAATCACTTCCCAAGCATCCAGCTCAGTTGTCTTCTTAGAAACAGCAAGAAAGAAGTGTGGTCAAAATTGATATATTGAGAGAGACAAGGTGGCAAATTGCTGTTTTAAAAGTTTACACAAGATTTTTTTTAACCCCTAGAATTTAATATTTATAGATAGAGGTATAAATATACCTATGTGTATATCAACATAAACTGGTATGTAGCTACTTGGATCTACTGATTATATATTTCTTATCATATCTATATAATACCACCTTAAGCACTTGCTGAAAAAAGTGTCGTCAAAATTGATTACTGTCCTTTTTTCTTATTTTTGTTTTCTTAACTCAGTTGGTCCAATAACACATAGGCCAAATTCTAGAGATGTGTATAGGCATATGAAATGCTGATAATTCATGTTTTTTCATTATGAAAAACTTATTTTAGCTCTCATTTTGACCCTAGTGTGTGCAGTGAATAAGTAGAATAGAAAACATTATAACCAATATTTCACTTCAAAAGCCAAATAAGAGAAAGGCAATAAGAAAAGACATTTTCTTTTGGTGGCATTTCTGTGTACATTAAAATTGGTTTCTTTAAAGTGTGCAATAAGTTGAGCATCAAGTTCTGAAGTTGAATTCTTTATTCTCCTCCTCTGTTCTGAGTAACTGCATTCCATGGCAAAACCACAGTTCTTCAAGATCCCTGTGTTCAGGCTCAAGCAAACATTGCCTAATTTTTTTCAGTTAAATATTTTTACTTTATGTTTTTACATAAATATTTATAGTCCTCAAGAGCAATTTTTGCAAATATAGTTTAGCTTAGGAACATGTCCTAAGATATACCTTAGAATCCTGAAAGTATAGAATTTGAAGTGGTTATTAATGAAAATGAAGGTCAGAGAGAATAATTACTTTACATTTGCCTTTGACTAAAAAGATACTGAGACACTAGTAAAATTGCAGTCAGCTGTTTATGCCATGATAAATATAAAATCAAGGAATGACTATTAAATTATGAAAATTGAAAATGATAAAAGAATCTGCTTTTTTCCCCCTAACCAATATAGCTATCTTGAGTATCCTTAGGTTTTATGAGGAACCATTTACCATATATTTTTGGCAGAACAATATGTATTCCACATGTAAATGTAAAAACATTTTTTAAATTGATTACAACATAAATAAGATGTACCTATACCCAGTGTAAGTATAGATATAATATGACTACACTAGAACAGATGGGATTTTTTTGTTTGTATTTCATACTTGTCGATATAATTTTTATACTCACTTTCTGTTATCAATGTTATTCTCAACTGCCTATTCATTGATATATTTTGTAAATATTGTACAATTTGATCTTTTTTATGGTTTAAATTAGTATTAATTTATATTATATATAACTTGATTGGCTGATCATAAAAATTATTTTATCATTAAACCCTGAAAACTTAAAATTTTTTGTTGGTAACCCCCGTTTGGGGTTTTAGTCTTATCCACTTGTGGGTTATTGTCATTTGGTCTAAATAGTGTTTTATTGTATGAGTATTTTCTAAGACTGGAAAGGTAGTTATTTTATTTTTTTATTTTCTTTTTAGGGCAGATGTGATGGGTTCTTATTAACTAAGGAATCAAAACCTATTTCATGAGACAGAGCATGGTTACTCATGACTGTTTCTTATACACTAAAAGCATCTATCTAAAATAACAGTCTTCTTATGCTTTTAGTTGTATGAGTTCCTTTCTGTGAACTGAACACAAAACTCAGGAATTGGTGGCTTAGTTTTAGATCAGTGCTTATGCTTATACTAGGCTTAATATGTGAATCCTTTAAAACATGTAATTTTGTATTTAGCCACATATGTAATTGACTTTGAATGTTCTCTGAGATGAATCTTCCTTCACACATGGATTCATAAAAATTGTGATTTACAGTTAACAGTTGTCTGAGAGCCTCATGATGTTTTCTAGGATGTAAGACCTTAAGACCAGTTTTTTTCATTTGATCAAAAATTTTATTTTTTCACATGAAAATTTGGGTAATAATTATTGACATGTGCATTTCTGTTTTAATTGTTAAATATGTACTATGCCTTCAGTTATCCACCATTTAGTGAGATGTAGCTTGCCCAGGAAAAGATGATAAATAGGGCATATGAAATAAGTAAGTTTCAGCAATAGATATTTTACTTGTATTTCATGTCAGTACTTTTATGTATCACTTATAAAGGTATAGTGTAATCTTTGTCACCATTCCATTGAAAAAGTCAGCCTTGTAAAATACAACCCTCATTTAGTATTCATGCTTTTGTGCCTTTAAGAAAATACTTTTTGTCATTTTTGTGTTACAGAACTATAATATGATTCAAAGTGTTTATAGGCTTAATTGTCATGAAAGGGTCATTTCTCTGTGTCATTTTATTTCCTTTTATATAGTTATAGTATATTTAAACTTAATGCTGTACTTTTATAAGGTTTGTCTGTTTACCTATTTCAAATATAATTCTTCACTCTCAGACATCATTGAAATAGACTTGTGAGAGTATTCTGAGTATTGTAAACAGTGCCTTTTTGATGGAATTCACATTGTTTTGGGTGTCAACTTGTGCCATATACACAAAATTCTGTGGAAGGCAATTTTAACTTTTTGAAGAATATCTTAGTCAAATATTTAAGAAAACAAATGAATAAAATTCCACTTTTTCCAGTGTTTAGCATTTCTAGTGAGCAATGAATACATTTTTGTTTTTTTTGTTTGACAGGGATGATGGCATTATTGATGAGCCATTCATGATGCTGCAGATTATTCTGAATTATGTTAAATGTACAGAAACACAATACTAAAATTAGCATTTATACCAAACTTTCCAATTTGAACCAGTGTGGGGGGGAACTCCACACAAATCACTATGTTTACATTTCAACTTCTATCTTGACTACATGGAAATAGAGATTCTTTAAAATGTATAACCTGCCACTATTATGTAATTTGGTTTCATTTTGCTTACCTATTATGTGAATTTAGTATATTTAATTTTTGTTACTCTTAACATACTGTTTTGTTTTTAATTGAAGATGGACTGTTAAAATTGGATAGGACCAGTGTCTCCTTAATATGATTATCATCTTTAGAAGAGCCACAAGAAACCCATGACAAAATGAATGTGAATATACTTTCTAAAATATTAAGAAAATTTTATTTCTGCATTTATCATGTGAAATTATTTTAGTATTACAATAAATTTATTTAAAGAAAAATGCCACGAAACATTTGAACTGATGAGCCACAGAACTTCAGTTGAAAATTTTTTCATTTTTTAGCATGCTATATATACATCTAAGTTAAATATCCTGTTTAATGGTCACTTATAAATTCAAAAACTACCACTGGCCAGTTTTGTATAATAGAATAAAAGTATGTTATCTGCAGTGTAAGTATAGCACACTGTTGAATTCTTTTCATTAAGGTTTATAGTTAAATGTACAGATAGTCATAGGCTACTGTTTTGTAATGTATTACATTTCTAATCTATTATTCCTAACCTATTATAAATGTTTGCAGAGATAAAAGAATTGAATTTTTCTAACAGCCTGTAAAATTATGCTAACTTCTACAAGTAGGCATTCTAAATAAAATTTTAAAAAAAGAGCAAATTGTGATCAAATGACTTTGAATACAACATATGGTGACTAAATTTCTTAATATTATAATTAAAAAAAAAATTTGTGGGGGTAGTTGTGATTGTGCAGGGCTTGAAAGGGATTTAACAGTTAGAATCCCTAAGGTATGCTTTACTTGGTGCTTTATATTCATTCTTCTTGAGGACTCATAAGAACCTTAAGTGGAAGTTAGCCCGATTTTATAGATGAAGAATCTGAGGCTCAGAGACTCAGAGAAGTTAAGTGATTCCAGAAGCTACATATTAAGAGAGTGAGCACAAGTTTAATCCATGTCTGACTTCAGTGTCCATTCTTTCCACTGTACATGTAAATAGAACTCTGATCGTATTAAGCGTTTGGAATAATCCACTACTCAAATCTATATTGAGTAATGTAACCCCTTTGTGATGGGTAGAACCAGAAAAAAACGAACGTTACTATTAAACAAGCATATATATAAAACCCATATGAAAAAGTTTTTTCCCCTCAAATCACCTATTAGTCGATACTGAGTCAACATCAGATGAATCCAAGAAAAACATTCCTTTCTGGTTTTCCTCTTTTCCTCCTTTCCCATTCTTGCTTTCTCCTCAGGACCCAGTTGCTTACAATAGGGGAGGGCTTACAGGTTTCTCCTGCCCTGCGCAGGGGAATCGGGGGTAAGGACAACAGCCTCTCACCGTTCAACCTCAATGAAACATCTACAAGATAAATGATTTTCTCACGAATATTGACTACATTCTAATAGGTGTCCTGTGTTGTGCTGTTATGCTAATTGACTCTTCTGCACCTTAGAAAATATCCCTTTCTTGTGGAGATAGTGGGCCTGTACAGTAGGGACGTCACAGTAGTTTGATGGGTGTGCTGTAAATATTCGACTGTTGAGTGCTTGGTATGTGCCAGGCACCATGCAGAAAAAGCATGCTGTAAACATTCTCACCCTCCTCAAAACCTTATGAGGTTTGTCTTTTACATATCTATCTCCATTTTTTAAGATGAGAAAAGTAGAGACGAAAGAGGTTACTTGCTGAATGTCACAGATAAGTAAATGGCCCAGCAAACCCAGGTCTAAATCTTAAGTCCATGTTAACTATTTCATCCTTGGGAGACAGCGTGTGTGTTTTTTGGGGGCGGGGCGCAGGGGAAGATTAGCCCTGGGCTAACATCCGTTGGCACTCCTCCGCTTTGCTGAGAAAGATTAGCTCTGGGCTCACATCATGCACATCTTCCTCTACTTTACATGGGACGCTGCCAGGGCCCGGCTAGGTCTGCGCCCAGGATCCGAACCACGAACCCGGCCCGGCCTGCGCATTGGAGCGCATGAACTTAACCTCTACCGCGGGCGGGCCCTGTGTGTGTGTGTTTTCATATAAGAAACAGCATGTTCTTTGTGCCTACCAGTATGTTGTTTTGTGCGGTTGGATTGCTTCCAATCACCCTGGCCATGTGACTAAGTCTTACCCTCTGTCACCTCTGCTAAAGAAGAAAACCGTGGTGGCTGGGGTTTCACTGTGACGCCCGAGCCCAGGAAACACGGCGCAGCCCCGCGGAAAGCAGACAGCCGCAGCTGCGACCCGGCGGGCCTCCCCGGTCCCACGTCCCGGGACCGCCTCCGTGACGGGAGGGGCCCCCCGACAGCGCGGGGACGGCCCGCGCGTGAGCACACGGCAGGCTGTGCTACGGCGCCTCGAGCAGCTGCGG
This sequence comes from Ceratotherium simum simum, assembly GCF_057802395.1. Taxonomy (NCBI): domain Eukaryota; kingdom Metazoa; phylum Chordata; class Mammalia; order Perissodactyla; family Rhinocerotidae; genus Ceratotherium; species Ceratotherium simum. The sequence continues at coordinate 43,371,334 of NC_141924.1, forward strand.
GCGGGGAACGAGCCGCGCTGCCCGCGGGCCCTCCCCTCCTCCGTCCAGAGGCTCCACATCCGTCCCGGGCGACGAAGGATATGGCGGCCGCCGAAGCCAAGGGAGGGGAATGAGAGCTGAGGAGGCGCCTGCGGTCTCCACTGCAGGGACAGCGCCGGAAGTCCTGCCCTCCTGCTCCGCGAGCGCGCGGACCCGGGGCCCAGCCGCCAGAGCGGCCGGAAGAGCAGCCCCCCCGCCCAACCCAAAACCCGAGCTGCCCCGGCTTCCGGCCTCCTCTCCGCCCCTTCCGCTTCCGGCCGGGCCCCGGCCTGCCCCCTCCCGGCCGTCCTGCTGTTCTGCAAGCGGTAATTAGAAGCCGCTGGAAGCCGAAGGGCTATGGCCGGCCCGGTGTCTGTGAAGGCGGCGTTGGAGGTGGCGGAAGTGCTGGAAACCATCGTGAGCGGCTGCGTGGGGCCCGAGGGGCGGCAAGTTTTGTGTACGAAGCCCACCGGCGAGGTGCTGCTCAGCCGGGATGGAGGCCGCCTCCTGCAAGCGCTACACTTAGAGCATCCCATAGCCAGGTACCCGCGTCCCGCACTCCGCCCGTTAGAGCATCCCATAGCCAGGTACCCGCGTCCCGCACTCCGCCCGTTAGAGCATCCCATAGCCGGGTCCCCGCGTCCCGCACTCCGCCCGTTAGAGCGACCCGCAGCCAGGTCCCCGCGTCCCGCACTCCGCCCGTTAGAGCGTCCCGCACTCCAGCCCGTAGACGGACGCCCCATGCATCTCCCTGAGCTTGTCCCTGAGGCTGTGCTCCCGGGAAAACTGCCCTTGGTTGAGACCAGTGTACTCACCGGTTTAGAGCGCTGCCCACAGGAACACTCTCCCGGACATCAAATCTTATCAACTCCCAAGAACATTTCTCACTCCTCTCCTCCCTGCTCCACCCAACCCTAGAACCTTGAAATAGAACGAAGTAACTTGAAAAAAGCAAAACTAAAACTCAGGACATCAAAGGAACAGTATTCTCATTTTATGCCTATTGCTGTGAAAACATGGTCTCAGCTTGATTCAGATGTAGGAAGGCAACCCTCTGAATATCTGAGTTGCTTTATTTCTTTTCTGTACAGGATGATGGTGGCATGTGTTTCCAGTCATCTAAGAAAAACAGGAGATGGTGCTAAAACATTTGTTATCTTTCTTTGCCATTTACTCAGAGGACTTCATGCAGTCACAGACAAAAGAAAGGATTCTTTGATTTCCGAAAATATTCAAACCCATGGAAGACATTGGAAAAATTGTTGTCAGTGGAAATTTATTTCCCAAGCTCTTGTGACGTTTCAGACACAAGTATTAGACTATGTTATGGACCAATACTTAAGTAGACACTTTTTGTCCATCTTTTCTTCATCCACTAAAGAGAGAACATTGTGTAGGAACTCTTTAGAGTTGCTCTTAGAAGCATACTTTTGTGGAAGAGTGGGAAGAAATAATCACAACTTTATTTCGCAATTGATGTGTGACTACTTTTTCAAGTGTATGGCTTGTGAAAGTGGGTTTGAAGAAGTATTTGAGTTAGTGGATGACTGTTTTGTAGAGTTGAACGTTGGTGTTACAGGCCTTCCTGTTTCAGATTCCAGGATCATGGCTGGGCTTGTGCTTCACAGAGACTTTTCTGTGTACTGTCCAGCAGATGGTGACATAAGAACAGTGATAGTCACAGAAACCGTTCAGCCTGCTTTTTCAACTTCTGGATCAGAGTTTATTCTAAATTCAGAAGCACAGTTTCAGGCATCTCAGTTTTGGATTATGGAAAGGACAAAAGCAATGATGAAATATTTAGAGAGTCAGAATGTAAAATTGCTCCTATCTAGTGTGAAACAACCAGACTTAGTGATTTTCTGTGCAAGACTGAAGGGCATATCGGTGGTGGAGTGTTTATCATCTGGAGAAGTTTCCCTTATCCAGAGGGTCATTGGTCTTTCTCCCTTTGTACTCCCACAGGCCTCTTCACAGTTTGAAATCTCTAACACTGCTTTGGTGAAATTTTGTAAGCCCCTTGTCCTGAGAGCTAAAAGGTATGTTCATCTTGGCTTGATTAGCACATGTTCCTTTATACCACACTGTCTAGTTCTCTGTGGACCAGTGCAGGGTCTTGTTGAACAACATAAAGATGCTTTATATGGAGCATTTAAAATGCTTCGGCAGTTATTTAAAGACCTGGATCTAAATTACGTGACACAAGCCAGTGACCAAAATTATACCTCAAGTCCTCTTATTTATAAGAATAGTAGAGAAAGTAATCAGTTACCAGAAGTTGTTAATGGCTCAATACAAAGCCCACATCAGGGCACTATTGTTAAGAACAGAGATGAACTGGCAAAAACTCAAACATATTTAAAAGTATATTCAAATTTGGTAGTTCCAAGTGTAGAATTAGAAACACGTATTCTATGTTCAACACCAAAAGTGACACCAACGGATACATACCAGACAGATGAAACATTGAGATGTTTCTCTCCAAACAAAACTGGGATAATTGATAATCATGAGTCATTTACCGAGAGTAATTCTGCTAATTCAACAACAGAAAATACTAGAATAGAAATTTCTTATGAAAATTTACAGGTCACAAAAACTGCTGGCAAGGGGAGCATGTTACCAGTGAGATATAAGTCACTGGAGATATGTACTTCCCAGAGTTACTGTTTCTCATCTATACCAGCAGGGTGTGTTTTGCCAGTGGGTGGTAATTTTGAGATCTTGTTACATTACTATCTTCTCAACTATGCCAAAATATGCCAGCAATCAGAAGAAACCATGGTTAGTATGATAATAGCTAATGCACTTTTAGGCATTCCCAAAATCCTGTATAAGTCTAAGAAAGGAAATTACAGCTTCCCACAAATATATATGAAAGCTCTCCATGCACTACAAACCAGTCAACCCATGGTAAGCAGTCAGACAGGTTTGGAATCAGTAGTTGGTAAATACCAGTTACTAACTTCAGTTCTTCAGTGTTTGACAAAAATTTTAACCATTGATTTGGTAATCAATATTAAGAGACAGCCTCAGGAAATTTATGATCAAGATTCAGAAGAGGAACTATAGAACTGAAAGTTTTTTATTAACCAAAGTTTTAATCCAACTCAAGCCATAAAGTAAAGCAGGCACATGACCAGTGATTCTCATGTCAGTTCAGTCTAGTTAGGAAAACAGGATAACTTAAAAAGTCTTTGGAAGAAGAACACTAAAAGGTCACTAGACATTCAGACACAGATATTAGACTACGTTATGGAACAAGACCGGCAAGAAGCCTTCTGGATGGGGGAAACCACGATCTAGGTATGTTTTCTTCCCCCTTTATGTCTCTGTGTCTCAGCTCCGTATTAGTTGATGTGTTGGGGAGAAGGTGTTTCTTTACAGCTCCTCCTTTTTACTTTTCTATCTCTTTTTTCACTCTCTTCATCTCTCCTCCCTCATCTTTCTGTATTTAGTTCATAGAATCGTTTAATCTCAGATTTGTTTGTAATGCCATCCCATTTTAATTGTTTATAATATAAAGCATATTATTTGCTTCATTTAAAATAATTTATTTTCCCTATTCATAATTTCTAAAGCAATGAATAAAAAGTCTTGATTTTTTTTTCTCACAAAACATATAACTTGGGGCCAGTCCGGTGGTGGCGTAGTGATTCAGTTTGCATGCTCTGCTTCGGCAACCTGGGGTTCACAGGTTCAAATCCTGGGCACAGACCTACACACCACCACACATCAAGCCATGCTGTGGCAGCATCCCATATACAAAACAGAGGAAGCTGGGCATGGATGTTAGCTCAGGGCTAATCTTCCTCAGCAAAAAGAGGAAGACTGGCAAGGGACGTTAGCTTAGAGCCGGTCTTCCTCACCAAAAAAAAAAAAAAAGCATATAAATTAGTGTTTACTTTTATATGGCCCTTGTTTATTTCATTTCATGTGGAAAAGCCTGGATCGATTTTCACCATCCATACACCATTGAGTATGTATTACCAGAAATATGACCTTGTGCATTGTGAACTTATTTTCATTTCTGTAGCTAAAAGTTTATTCAAGAAAGGATATGAAATTTATACTTTCATTTCCTCCTGACCCCTAAGAACTTGTAAAAATAATTCAAGTATTTGCTGGTTTTTCATGTGTCTGGTGCATAGCCAGAGTTCAATAGTAACAAATAATTTGAGAATTATGTATTTCTATATGAATTTTAAAATGTTTATATTTTATTTTAAATGTTTATAAATGTAAGTAACACTGTACGTCTAGCTGTGGATAAGGACAGTGTCTTCTACTGTTAGTAGTTCTGTAGCACTCAAGGCAGTGCTGTGTTGATACAGGCATACCTCGGAGAGGTTGCGGTTTTAGTTCCAGACCACTGCAATAAAGCGAATATCGCAATAAAGCAAGTGACATGAATTTTTTGGTTTCCCAGTGCATACAAGATATGTTCACACTATACTGCAGTCTATTAAGTGTGCACTAGCTCTATGTCTAAAAAAACTGTACATAAATTAAAAAATACTAACCATCATCTGAGCCTTCAGCAAGTCATAATCTTTTTGCTAGTGGGGGGTCTTCTACAAAGTGCAATAAAGCGAAGCACAATAAAATGAGATATGCCTTGTACCAAGTATTCAGAAGTGCTTACTGAATAAAACTGTTATCTTTAATCCATTCTCCTAAATATACGTTTCCAGTGTACTAATTCAGTAAATTCTTGCTGAGTGCTTACTATGTGCCAGATGCTGAATATACCATGGTAAACAAATAGATATGGTTCCTACCTTTGTGCACCTTTCCTCAGAGGTTAATGGATAGATAGTGACACTACTTGGGTTGAGATTAAGTTTAGGAAAACGTATAAAAAATTTAATTACAGTTAAACTTGAAAAAGTGATAACTAATAATGTATTAGAAACTGTAACATCCTGTCATGCAATATCTCATGATCTGTTACATTAAATATAATTTAATTTTTGTAAGGTTTATGCCATATGATAACATTTCATTTCTGTGAATATGGAGAGAATAAATTAACTCTTACTAAATTCATAGATGTGTGAACCTACTGTAAAATTGCTGTATAATTTTTTTCATTCACCTTTTTTTTTGTCAGGTCATTTGACAGTTTTGCTTTATTTTGTTGTTGTTGTTTTAAATACTCCTCCATAACTGAAGGCTTTCAAAGACTTTTCCAGGTATGCCTTGCATATGGTAGGCGTTTTACAGCTGTAAATAATCTCTAGGCCAGAAGCTGCTTTGTAGGCTGGGACTGGGTCTTTGTATGTAGGGCACCTGGTCTAATGTCTGACACACAATAACAGCCAATATGTGTCTACTGGTGAACTGTTTCTTGAATGAATTAATCATTTGGTCCTCACAGATGAAGTCGTAATTATTTCTATCAACCTCTCACGGTCAAAGGATCTGTTTTGGGCGAGAAGGTGCAGAAAATGTAGAACAGGTCTACACAAAGCAATCTTTTTTTTTTTTTAATTAAAAAAATCCCTTAAAAAGGGTGATAAAGCTTTCATGGGTTATCCTTCTCATTTACAGAATAACACCAGGGAGTTTACATCACTGGGTTAGACAGAGGAGCACCTTAAAAAATGTAATGACATTGTACTTAAACCCTCTTCCACAGAGGATTTGAAGTGACCTGCAGCAAGAGCAGACAAAGTTACAGTAAAATCTGAATAAAAATTAAAGAATCAAAACCAAAGAAAATGTGTCGATGATTAAGTTAAGGCCGTGTTCCTGTTTTCTATTGCTGCGTAATGAATAACCTCAAAACTTAGTAGACTTGAATCACTATGTTATTACCTCTCGTGGTTCTGGGAGTGGCCTGGACTTAGCTAGACAGTTTCCGCTGTATTCTGTTGGTTGAGGCAGTCACAAAGGTCAGCTGAAGTTTGAGGGGAGGGAACACAGGCCCCAGCACTCGATGGGAAGCGTGTCAATGTCACAGTATAGGAGGAGCATGTGGAATGAGATATATTGAGGCAGCTGTCTTTGGAAAATACAATCTGCTACACCATGGGAGGGAGAAGAGGGCAAATGTGCATTAACTTCTCAGCTGAGTTACTGTTTTCTGAAGTTGCATGTCAGTCTACCTCCCACAAATACATTTTCCCCAATAGCCTTTATGAGCCTTCTTATTTTTTCTCATTGAGCCAACACAAGCCATTTTTATCCCCAAAACAATAGGTATTAAAGAAGTGAACTTGAACATCTCTGAGCTGCTGTAGCCAGGGGCGCTATTTCATCACGGAAGTGTTGTGGTATTCATGTTTCAGGCTAAATGGGAGAGGGAAGAGGAATACAATTTGAGCCTGAACTTTTATCAGAAATTACTCATTCCCTCCCAAAAGGAGTAGAATATGTCTTTCCCATCATCACAGCACAGCAGAGCAAACAAAAACTGCAGCTCAGAAACCATACATACATACATTACATATATATGTATATGGTTCATATAGGTATTATACGTATGTTCATTGCAGCTTTGTAATAGGAAGAGATTGGTAACAACCTAAACTGTCTATTGACACAAACTGAAAGGAGTAGGGTCAGTGATTTGGGGAGGAAACATACATAAGGAAGAGGTGGGGGGCTATCCCCCTGGCTTAGCGGTTAAGCGCACGCGCTCTGCTATTGGCGGCCCGGGTTCAGATCCTGAGCACGCACCAACGCACCGCTTCTCCGGCCATGCTGAGGCCGCGTCCCACATGCAGCAACTAGAAGGATGTGCAACTATGACATACAACTAGCTACTGGGGCTTTGGGGGAAAAAAAAGGAGGAGGATTGGCAATAGATGTTAGCTCAGAGCCAGTCTTCCTCAGCAAAAAGAGGAGGATTAGCATGGATGTTAGCTCAGGGCTGATCTTCCTCACAAAAAAAAAAAAAGAGGTGGAAAGGCAGTTTCTCAGTGTGTATGTCATTTTGATTTTTGAACCTTTTGAATACTACCTATTCAAAAATTAAAATTTTGAAAGTAGATGTAGAGCAAGCATATAGAGAATGCTCCCCAAGTAGTAATAAAGTAATAAGGTTCCTGATCTAAGAAAATACAAGATCAGCATGGAAGAAAAACTATATGAGAGAGACAGTGACAGATCAATAGAATTTTGACAAAAGAAGAGGGATACAACCCAGAGGGAATATTGTCTTAGCTATACCTGGCTTGAGGTTTTAGCACCAGTCTGGAAACATTCTCCTTAGCAGGCTACTATGAGCTAAGGATCAATGCCAGCAAGCAGTGTGGCATTCTTTTCTTCGGGGAATTTCCACAGTCCTGGGTCTGGCTCCCTCTTATGCAGACTCACCATCAGATGTCAGCACGCTGAGACCGGCTTTGTCTCAGTGGCTGACTCAAAGCAAACTTGTGAATGTGATCAATTTATTTACAATGAGAACTGTCCCAGGAACTAGAATATCCCAAGTCCATATGACCAATCTTTCCTTTATGGGAGTGGACCTATATGGGAAGTCTAATAATAACCAGGTGGTTGCTCAGTAAGCATGGAATCAGAAAAAGAAAAATCGAATTAACTGCATGATCCTTCTCCCGGTCTTCGTGCTTCAGTTCCCCAGTGCTCAGTCCTGCCCCGTTCTCCACCTACACTCGCTTCCCACGGGGTTCTATCCAGTTCCATGGCTTGGGTGCCACCACATACTGATAATTCCAAGTTTTATGTTTTCAGCCAACTTCTGCTCTGAACTCCCAACTCAGTTATCCAGCTGCCAATCCAGTCTCCACTTGGATGCCCACCCTTAGCATGTCCAGAACAGAATTGCCATTTCCCCTCCCCTTAACCTGGCCCTTCCCGCGCTGTCCCATTCCAGTCAGAGTTATCACAAATCTCCCACTTGCTCTGGACAAAACGCTAAGAGACACCTTGACTCCTCCACATCCCACAGCCAACCTGTCCATGGATCCTGCTGGCTTCACCTAGAAAGTAGATTTCAAATCCACCCATTTCTCACCATTGTCACTCCGGCCCAACCACTGCGTCCCTCACTGACAGCAGCCTCCTGATGGTCTTTGCTTCTCTCTCACCTTGTACTTCTCTAAAGTGACTTCCCCCAACTTTTTATTTAAAACAATTTTAAACCCACAAAAAAGTTGAAAGTACAACAAACACCTATAGACCCTTCATCTTGATTCACCAATGACCATTTTACTCCCTTTGTGCACATGCACACACAATGAACACACATTTTACTGAACTGTTTGAAAGTAGGTTGTAGACATTATACTTTACCCCTAAATACCTCAGAATGTATTTCCCTTGAACAAGGACGTTCCCCTACGTGACTGAGTGATTCTTTTTAAATGCAAATCATATCGTTTCATTCCCCTGTTCGAAGTCCTCCAAAGGTTTTTCCTTTGCGCAGAATGAAATCCAAGTTTATCAGTGTCTACAGGCTGCTGTAGATCTGTCCCCTGCCCATCCCTTAGATCTCACCTCCTACCACCTTCTCCCTACCAGTTAACGCTGACTGTACCAATCAGGACGGCTTATGCCACACTGAGGTAACAAATAACTCCAAATCTCAGAGGCGTGACTTGTACAAATTTATTTCTTGCTCACTTTCCTGTCTCTTAGGGGTCAAATCGTTTTCTTCCTCACACCTACAGCCAGGCTGTTGGAGCAGCCGCTGTCTGGAGCATCACCAGTCCTCGTGCCAGAGAGCTTTGGAAAGAGCTCTGGAGGGTCTGGCATTGGCTCTGTCTTTAAATGGCACATGTCATTTCTGCTCATGACTAGTGAGCCCAAACTAGTCACATGGTCCTACCCATCCACAGAAGAACCAGGTAGTGCAGTCCTACCTCGTGCCTGAAGGAGAGGCAGCCAGAACATGTGGCAGACAGCACTAATGCCTGCAGAACTGGCCTTGTTTCTGTTCTGTGAACACAGAAGTTCATTCCAGCCTCTGAGCTTTCCACCTGCTGTTCCATCGGCTTAGAACTCTCTTCCCCTCTGATCGTCATATGGCTCACTTCCTCACTTCATTCAGATATTAGACTTAGTATCAGATTAGCATGTCTCTGTTTTAAAAAATTATTTGTTCATTTTAAAGAGCAGCTTTCAGGAGGAAATTTTATTTGCAAGTCTGTGCCAAAGCCCCCAGTAGCCTCCTGGATTGATGACGTGTGTTACGATTGAATTGCATTTGTACTTAGGTTAACAGTGCAGTAAAATATGCCTAATTCTTGCCATCTCTGTCATTCACAACTACTCCTTTGGACAATTGTATTTAGCACCAAGTAGAAGAGGAGCCTCTTTATCCCCTCCATCCCCAGTGCCAGATCTTACTGTACAGAGATGTCTGGGGGAAAACCTCCTGATCACTGAACCAAGGGTCCCATGCCCGGATTAAACGCTCATAGTTACTGAGGGGGTGTGCTCTACAGACTGCTCAGGGGGGCATCTGACTGTGATAAACTCCATCCCCTGTGCCCCACCATACGGAAGGCCCTGCTGCAGCAACAGAAATCTCCGTTTTCTTTAAAGGGAGCCCCTTAAATAATCTTAATCCATATTCCAGAAGTACATTTATGCTAAACTTCTGGGGACTTCACTTGTGTTTCCTTCAAAATTTACACCTCATTTTGTCCTTAATAAACTCCCGTACAGGTACACCTCATTTTATTGTGCTTTGCAGATATCGCATTTTTCACACGACCCTCCACCAGCACAAAGATTACCACTTGCTGAAGGCTCAGAGGATGGTTAGCATTTTTTAGCAATAAAGTATTTTTTAATTAAGGTGCGTACATTGTTTTTTGAGGCATAATACTATTTCACACTTAATAGACTACGATATAGTGTAAACATAACTTTTATATGTGCTGGGAAACCAAAAAATTTATGTGACTTGCTTTAATGCGATGTTGCTTTATTGAAGTGGTCTGGAACCGAACCCACATCTCTGAGGTATGCCTGTACTGAATTCCTCTAATTTGTATTTTATGTCTTACAATTTACATTAACTTGCAATATAATTAGTTTTAATAATTACTTAGGGGTTCTTTCACAATCCTCCAGATAGTAATTCCCACGTGAGCATTAATGAATGATAACTTTAAGCATTAATTGAGAAGGGAGTTATCTAACGTGCTCCTTGAGAAGACTGTTTGTTTTTTGGGGAAAAAAAGTCCATTTATACATTTCTACTATATGCAATATTTTACTCTCACCCTTTTGAGAAGTAGAAAAGGAGACCTTTTATATATATGTCAGAAGAAACAGAATGAACTGTATAGTGAAAACAACGTGGAGGCCTTTCGCAGGTTGAGTTTATGTTCTACACTTTGAGGCACAGTGTACTGGGAAGACCAGAGTCTTGGGAGTCGGACAGACCAGTGTTGCCATCCTGGCTCCACCAGTTTCTGGATGTGTAACTTTGGACAAATTGCTAAATACCTCTTCTGTCTTAATTTCCTCATCTGTGAAGTGGTAATAATAGTACCTACCTCACACAGCTGTGGTGAAGATCAATAAAGATATCTTATGATAAGTGCCTAGCACAATGCCTGCCACATTATTAAGTAGAAGCTTAATAAATATTAGCCTTACTTCTTCCTTTTGTTGCCTATAAATTTTTAACTTTTCCATCCTTCCTCCAATCTTTCAGTTATACTAACTCATCTGTGCCCTAAGTGTGGCAGCATGGAAAAAAGCAGAGACCTTTGGGATCCATGCCAGCATGGGCCATGGATATCACAGACACAGCAGAAATTTGTTGTAGCAGATCGTATTTTCTCCCATATTTCCCTTGCCGTATGCTTTTCTTACAGTCTGACCTTGATACTCTTCCCAAGGAGTAGTGGGTCTAAGTCCCCTCCCCTTAAACCTAGGTGGAGGAGGCTCAAGCAGCCCAAGGAGAGGCCCAGGTAGAGAAGAACTAAGGCCCAAATCCACTACCCTGGTGAAATTTCCAAGCATTAACTTTCCAGTCATTTGGGTGAGTCTTTGAAGAGGGTCCTCCAGCACCCAGAATTTACAGATCTTCATGAGAGTTGTGCCTATTCCCAGCTGTATTAGAAAACATACTATAGGAAGAAAACTTTCCTGTTATGTTTTAAGAATTTGATCTTAACTTATGAGTAAGTCAACAAGTATGTTCTTCAACTGGGATGCACTGGTGATGCTGTACATGTTGTCAAAACATTGATGTGCTTCTGAACTGGTTTGGTAAATAGCTGTCGTCTTGAGCCTCCCAAGTGCTACCACCCTCCCCCCTTCCCACCCCACCACCCTGGTCACCCAGTCCCTCTCCCGGGACCCCCTGGGCTACCCCACAATTCAGGTTAATGCCTGGCTCAGCAAAAGAATTTCCAGGGCTCCTGGAATACATACTGTCTTTTAGTGATTTGTTTTCTATTCCTATTTTGCTTATCTCCCCTTCTCTTCCCCCCTCCTTTCACATTGCACCCCAGCCACCACCCCCCAAACCAGGTAATCCTGTGGACCACCTACCAGGTGTCCTTCCATATTTTTCACTATAAAATCAAATGCAAATGTGTATACATATTCATATATGTGCATTTGCATTGTTTTTGACCTACTTGGTTGAGATTTCTCTCAGCTTCTTGTCTCACTCACTGCCCTTCTGGGGAGGCAAAGGGACTTGCTTCCCTGATTGGTGAGTTTGGGTGGAGGAACCGCACATGCCTGGCTCAGCGCTCCCTTTCTTTCTCTTGGTTTAGAGAAAGGAAACACAGTCAGCTTCATGCCTGCAGGCCCATAACTGGAATCGGCAGTGTTGGAACCATGACTGGGTCCATCTGTCTGATTCTGAGATGGAGCATTGACCTGCCTGCTCCAGTTAGCGCTCTAAGCCCCACAATCCAGTATAAACATTATTAAGAGTTACTGTGGTGTTTCTGTCTCCCTCAGCCTGACTCCCATGTCTGCCTCCCAGTGGGAGGAGAGTTATTTACTGGGTCCCCTAAAACCTCATCCCTGCCACAGACATCACCAGCTTTTTATTGCCAGTGTCAGCTAAAGTAGCAGCAAGGACCAGTCGAAACCGCAGTGTCCTCCCCATCACCTCCAGTGCGCCGGCAGTCACAGGCTCACATGGCTGAACTCTCTCTTCAGCCTCCACTCATCCCACGGTGAAGCAGGCCCATGAAGAGGCGTGGAGAAGAGAGGCCAATGGCTCCACATCACAACAGCTGAGCTGCCCGTGGGAGGAAGGGCTGTGAACTGGACAGGAGACTGAGATTTTCATAATCAGCTCTAAAAGCAATCACCAGAATGGGCTTAATTTAGCCAAAAAGACTCGAGTGCTGTTACTTGGCATTATTAATTTTTTTCCAGCTCCAGGGTGAATTGAGACTCTAAAAAGACAAAGTTATTGGGAGAACCCAAGTGTTCCATGTTCCTTCCCACTGAATAGACATTCTTCAGTTAAACCTACTCCTCAGATGTGAAGATGGAATCACAGACGAGATGGAGAGAGCTCTCTCCAGTTCACAATTCCAGAGTTTGCTGAGGCCCAGCAATATTCCTGCTTTTGGGTGCCAGGAGACTCTCTATGTAAATTAGCTCAGAGTCTAATACTTCTGAGGAGGGAACTAGTGGCAATGCTTTAATAAAGAAAGAAAATAAAGATTAGTTGAGTGATTAGATAAGAGGAGTGTTTTGTTAATTTGGTTAGGAAAATGGAGGGAATAGGAGAAAGAGAAACGAGTCATTCCTGGGTGAGGGGATGCAGACATCAGGTTGAATCAGCATAGACTGGAAGACCACTGGGCACCGTGCACATAAATAGCTTACAGTGGCTAATTAAGGTCGTGTTTTAAGATTGGTGCTTTTTGTGTCCTGTTTAAGAAATCTTTCCCTACTCCGAGGTTTGGAACTTTGGAATGATAACTAGGAAATTTCAGGGAAATACTAAATTTCAGTAATTTCTTCATAAATATGAAATATAAATATTTAAATATATATTAAAGATGTATAATATATAATATTAAACCCATAAATATATTGAATTTAAACTTGAGTGATCTAGTATAATTCATTCATACTCTGTGAAAACTATTTTACAATCCCATAATAATGAGGTAAAGAAAAAAGTTATTTTCAAGTTATCTCTTTTCTAATTTATAACAAACTTTCTTTAATTTACTAGTCCAAAAAAGTGTCTTCACAGGAATTCTTTAAATATTACATACAGTACACTTAAACTTCTTCATTAGAATTGCCTTTTTACACGCCATTCTCAGAAATGCCTCCATTCAGCAGCTTCCTTGGAAATCTGGAAAGCAACCTCCTGAAGCTGTAACATGAACCACTCTGCAAAGATTTTATAATAGCACCGTCAAATGATTTTGCATTTGCCACACTAAGCATCTTCAGGAGGCAGCACTGGGTGGGACAGAGAACGTGGGCTTTAGGGCCACACGCTGTGTTTAGATCCTGGATCTACCAATTGCTAGTTGCGTGACCTTAAAAAAGTTACTTAAACTTGCTGTGCTTTACTTCCCTCATCAGTTCTTTCAGTTATGTGCTGCTGTGTAACAAATTATCCTCAAGCTTCGCAGCTTGAAGCAGCAAACATTTATTCTCTCACACAGCTTCTGTGGGTCAGGAATCTGGGAGCGGCTTAGCTGGGGGGTTCTGGCTCAGGTTTTTGCTAAGGTTGCAGTGAACTGTTGGCTGGGCTGCAGTCACCTGAAGACTTGACTGGGGTGAAGGACCCACCTCACTCACTGACGTGGCTATTCTTCACTACACGGGCCCCTCCACAGGGCTGCTGATGTGGCGGCACAGCGTGTCAGCTGGCTTCCCCAGAGAGAGAGACCCCAGAGAGAGAAGGAGAAAGCGCCGTGCCTTTTATGATACTGTCACTTCTGCTGTGTTCAGTTCATTAGAAGTGAATCACTGAGTCAGCTTATGTTCAGTGGGAGGGGAATTACGCTCCACCCTTTGGAGGGAGGAATGTCAAAGAATTCGTGGTTTAAGATCAGTAAAACAGAAGTGATAATATTGATCTTATTGCACCCTTGAAAGAATCAAAAGTAGACATCTAGAACACTGCTGGCTTCAAAGTATGTATTCATTTACTCACTCTTTATTGAGTACCTACCACCGTGCTGTGTGCTTAGCTTATGATCATGAGCAAAACCCAGTCCCTGCCTTCACGACGCTCACAGTTTAGTGGGAAGATAGACAGTAATCAAACAATATATACACAAATGTACGCCGCTTCGCAGGTACACAACGCAACGCAGAGGGACTGGAGCTAGTTAGGAGAGGCTTCTCGGGGAAATGATGTGGAGGCTGAGGTCTCGAGGGTGAGTTGGCATTGACCAGGTGCAGAGAAAGAGAGGAGGTTCTGGGTAAAAGGGACGACAGAGATACGGCTCGTGGGTGGAAGCGAGGAGAGTACAAGGCACCGGCGAGGCCGTGTGGCCAGGCACGGGAAGTGCTGTATGCGCAGTGGGGAGAAGTAGCAAGGGGCCTGCCTCTGGTCTGCTTATCTGTCTGTGACAAAGGAAGGGAAAAAAAGAGATTTTATGCGCCTTTACGTGATTGGTAGTTGCCAGGGAGTAGAGTTGGGGGTAGGAGTTGATTCCAAAGTGAGTGATGGACTGTTCTGTATCTTGATTGTGGAGTTGGCAACAAGACTGTATGCGTTTGTTGGAACTCATAGAACTGTAGGCTAAAGAAGGTGAATTTTACTATTGTAAATTATACCTCAATAAACCTAAATTTAAAAAAATACACTTTGATGCAGGCACTTTCATGGAGGGGTACCATGACGTCGTGAGTTTTCCTGCAATATGGGCTTGAGATTTCTTCCAAACAGTGTTGATTCCTGCATTATCAATAGAGAACTACCCTAATGAAGTGTAACCTCCCTAGTGGTGCTGCAGCTGAAACCCTGCAGTCGACGAGGGGAGCTATGTGTTTGCGTGTGTGTGTGTGTGTGTGTGTGTGTGTGTGTGTGTGTTTGGTGGGGAAATACACAGATCTCAAAGTAAACTAAATATAGTACAGTTTTTGGCATTAAAAGAAACATGTTTTCACAACTATGTAAATCACGAAGGGAGGGAAAATTTCAGAGGTAATAAATCAAGTTACTTTAATGTAAATGCTGACTTTTTTGGTTGCTCTATTTTTATTCTGAAAAATGTTGCTGTATGAATACAGTTCTAAGATCAACAATGATGCTTAAGAATGGAATTTAAGAGACTGTTATTTTGTTACAAAGCCAATAACAGATATGAAGCCAAACAGGTTTTCCTGGCTCAGGGGCTGATCTAAGGCCTTAACGTTATCCTCAGGCAGCCACTGATGCCATTAAGCTTTTGTGAGATCAAAATTTGAAAATAACACTGTGTTCGTTGCAGCTTGGACTTCACCTTCAGCAGCTGAGCTCTTGAGATTTCCAATATAAGATGTTGTTAATGAAAATGAATTGGGTAGTATTCTGTTGTATAAATATACCACAATGTATTTATTCATCACAAAGCAACAGGAAGGAGCAGCCTACCACTGCACACAGCACTGTGGATGAATCTCACAAACAAAAGAAGCCAGGTACAAAAGTGTGTCCTGCATGATTCCATTTATATAAAGTGCAAAACCTGGCAAAACTAGTTAATGGCATCACCAGTCAGTATAGCCGTCCCCTTGCAGAGGGGCTGGGGGAGCTAGCGACTGCAAGAGAGCTCATGTGATAGGGATTTCTTGGTCCGGATAATGTTGTGTTTCTTAATGTGGGAGCTGGGCACACAGGTGTGTTCTGTGTGATATTCACTGAACTGTGCACTTGTGATATGTGCACTTTTATATATGTATGCTCTACTTCAATAAAAAGGTTTTTTTTTAGTAAAAAAGAAATATATAGAACAACTACAGGAAACGTGTGCCCTGAAACAGAAAATTAGAACATTAGACCACACTCGCCATGATCACAGATTGTTCTAATAGAAGGCTGCTGCACACGTGACCACAGGATGGTCCTCCTGTCTGAGAAGAACCCCTCTTTGAGCAGGTGGCTTCAGGAGGCCCCACGCAGGGAGGGGTTAAGGAGCAAAGGCACCCCAAATGAAGCCTCGCCGTGAATGAGGTGACACGCACCATAGCCCAGTCACCATCACATTATCATTACCAGGTCTGGAATTTTACAGAACAAATCCAGTTGCTTAAAAACTGACTCAGACATTAATGTGTGAAAATGTTTGGGCATAGCATTTCTGTAGGGCTTCATAGTTAGAAGATCTGTTTTCTAGTATTTCTCGTGATTTCACTATTTATAATCAAATTTATCAAACACAATTGTATTCAAATCCCTTTGCCAGAAGCCATGGGGGACAAAAAGATATATAAGACACAGTGCTTGACTTGTGATCTAATAGGGAGCTAGCCCCACACCATGAAAAGATTAACCAAACATACAGAGCAGCATGTAAGGGTTGAATGGGGAGAGCACTGTTAAATGTAGCTATTGGCATTCGAGGTAAACTTACTATGCTCAGTAAAGGACGAGAAAGCTTGTCAAAGGAGACAAAACTTGAGTTGGAATTGGAAGTAAGGAATTTAAAGGAATAAGGTAGACTTGAAAATCTGAGGAGAAATTTCAGGAGAGAGATTAACAGTGTAAAGGAAGATGCTAAGTTCCAATACACAAAGGGGATTTAATTGGGATTGCCTCTGGCTCAGTCTCTGAGAAGACATATTCAAAGAAATAGTCCAGCATTAAAAATAATTCAAATCTTTACTGGAATCTTACAAAGGCTGTCCACAGGGATCCCTCCAATTGGTAATCCTTAGCATCACTTCTTAAAATATCCTTTTCTACATTCCTTGAGGTCTAATACTTCTCACTCATATTGCAGCTATAACTAGACTAGGGGTTGGCAAATTTTTTCTGTAAAGGACCAGATAGTAAATATTTTAGGCTTTCCAGGCCAGAAATTCTCTGTTGCAACTACTCAACACTGCAGTTGTTGCACCAAAGCAGCCATAGACAATATGCAAATGATGGATGTGGCTGTGTTCTGATAAAACTTTATTGACAATAATAAATGGCAGGCTGGATTTGGCCCCTGGGTCATACATTGTTTACCCCTGAATGAAGCTCATCCAATACCCCATAAAGATGACTCTTCCTCACAACCGAACTGTGTCCTTTTCATTTTTCTCCCTCCCCCATCCTTTTGCTTATTCTCTCTACAATTAAATTTTATCCCTTAGGATACCAGTTGCTGTTCTGTGATAAGAACTGCCAACGCAAATAATCCAGAGTCAATCTATAAATCAAAATTGGGATGAGTTTATTATGAGCCAAATTTGAGGACCATATAGCCTGGGGCCTTCCTCCCCCAAGGATGGAAGGGCACCAAAGAAGTGGGATGTACAGAGTGGTTATATACCATCAAAGAGCATGTATCACATACGATTGCAATGTCCCTTTTAAAATAGTCACGATTGCCCTGTTGGCATAGCGATTGATGGACTCAGCAGGTATCAGGTCTGTTGTCTCAAGCTGGGTGGTCACAGGATGAGTGCAGCAGTCAAATCCTAGCCTAGGGAGAAATGCTTATCCTTAAGGAAATGCCAATGTGGGGAAGTTGTATCCTTATCTTAAGGGCATTTGTTGTTGTCTTTGGGACATGTTAATTGCTTAAAGCAGATATACAATGCATGTTCAAAGGCCACAGCCCCTTTTGGAAAAACAAGATTAGGCTGAATTAGTTTTACACCAAATGGCTTCCTCATATGCTCCAATATATCCTATCGCTTGTCATTTATTTATCAGAACTAAGGTCAAGCAGTAGAGAAAAAACAGGAATCCCAGACATAGTGGGGAAATGGACTGTTTCTAACTAGGGAGAGTGAGTCACTCCAAATGATATTTTAAGAGAATTAATTGGGCGGCACTGGGTAGGGTGGATCATCACGGGTATAACAGAAAGCAAGGAGACAAGTTAGGAGGTTGTTGTGAAGAATTTATGCAGTAGATGTGGAGTCTAAACTAAAATGTCAGCTAGGAATGAAAAGAAGGGGTTGGTGCAGGACAAAGTGTGACTCAAGGACTAACCAGATCTGACAACCAATTAGATGCAGGAGAAGAAAGCAGAGGACAGAGGCAAAGATAATGAGCAAAAGATCACTGAGACACAGAGGCTGAGTAGGAAAATATTTGCATCATTTTTGTCTATTTTTTGAGTTCTCTTTCTCCTTACCCCATAGACATTGGTGTTCCTCAGATTTCTGTCCTTAGCTCCCTCTTTCTTTTCCTTCTCTTCCCTTCCCACTTCATATGATTTTCCTGGGTGACATGATTCAGATTCATAGCTTTGACTATGACTTCTCAGCTGATGATTTCCAAATCTGTTATCTCTAGCCCAAATGTCTTGGGTGAGCTGCAGATTCATTTATTCAACTCCCAATTCGGTGCTTCCAGGAGGACCCACAGACCCTCAACTCAGGGTCCAGTTGAGGTTGATTTTACCCACTTTCAAGCCAGTAAGTTAGCCTGTTACTGTTTTATGGATGCAGGCAAAAGAAACAAGACTGTTGGTTCAGAGACAAAGGTCTTTCATTATTACTCCGAGCACAGCAAGCGACATGAGCATCATTGTTGATGTCAGTTACCCTTGCACCCCAAGTTCCACACGGGTGAAATAGAGGTCCAGATGGATGCCTGCACACTGTGGATTGTGTTACACGAAAGGGCATTGAGCTTGAGGAACTTGCTGTATTATTGCAAGCAGTGAGCAAGCCTGCTCTTTGTCCTGGAAGGAGTCCCTCAAGGTTACTCGCTGCAAACACAAGCCTGAAAAATGGCCCAGGTAAAGAGCAGTCAGCGCCTTGCATTCTTAGCATGCTCAGCAGGATGTGTAGGAGCAGAAGAAACCCTTGGAAGGGTGTCTGTTCCAACAGTCAGCATGTCCAAAACTGAATCTACCAACTTCTTCCTTAGACCTGCTTTTCCATTTCCAGCCTTGGTGAAAGGCTTCCAGCTTCTGGTGGCTCCAGGAGTTCCCTGGTTTGTGGCCACATTACTCCAATCTCTGCCTCTGGGGTCGTATCGCCTCCTCCTCCTCTTCTATCTGTCAAATATCCCTCTGCCTCACTCTTATAAGGACACTTGTCATTGGATTTAGAACCCACGTTCATAATCCTGGATAAACACCTTCTCAAAAAACACAACGTAATCACATTGTTTGTAATTATAAAGTAATAATCAGTTTTTTGTAGGTTTTTTTTTTTTGCTGTCTAGGGAAATATTCACAGCTTCTGGGGACTAGAATGTGGACATATCTTTTTGCCTCAATCTGCTACAGTCACCAAGTTCTCTAAAGGTTCCAACGTAGTCATTTTCACACAATAAATACAAGCTGAGGAATTTAGGAGTTATCTGCGTAGAAGTAATGGTTAAAGCTGTGAGCATGTAGCTAGCGAACAGTTAGCTAGCCAGATTCAAACGTGTAGCTAGCCAGATTCAAACCCAGGCTGTACGGCTCTCAAGTTCCTGCTTTTAGTCACTAACCAGTGCCATCACCTTGTTGTCCCTTTTTTATGTTAGTTGTCAATCTGTTCAAGAGTCAGCAGCTATAGAAAGGAAGCACAGGCTTCAATCGCACCAATATCCCTGAGGTCCTTGGGTTGGCAAGGGCTCTATGGACATAAGAAGCCATTTATTCATTTCCCCCCCCTAAAAAAAAGATTCCTCCTTCTGAAAAATCAATGTGGTGCATGGATGCCCTGCACCGGGCATCCGGTGGGGAATGCCGAATGCTGGCATTCCTCGAATGCTGGGAAGCTGAATTCCCTTCCTTGCCAGTTCCTTTAGATTTGCAGTTCAGTGCTCAGAGTATCAGCCTGGGGAGTAAAAATGACCCTGACAATCATCTGCCTTCCCAATGAGTTCCCTGAGGGAGGTTGGTGAAGCCTAGCGAGAATCAGCCCTGATGAGGGGCATTCATAATCAGCTTCTCATTTCACAGAGAATCTCTGCCCTACAGGCCTAATAAAAACACGAGAGCATAAATCCTTAAGACTTATGAAGCACTGTATATTTCATAAGCACTTAGCTAAAATTAATTATCCAATTAATCTCCAAAGATGATAACCAAATGATTTCTTTTAACAATTACCGTTATTTATTAACAGACTAGAAAGCTGATGAAGATATTTTGCATGGGTTTCCACAGGGGAAATTGGAGTCACTGAGGAGCCGAATTCCAGTTGCTTCAAGGTCTCTCAGGGGAAAAGCCACAGAATCCAAACTCGCTGTTTTTGAATCATGGATCCCTTAACTATGAATTATTATGGAACTGGCTTTGCTGGTGATATGTTGTGGTTGAGACCACAGGATCTGGAGCCAGATGGCAGGATTGGAATCTCACTTTCTACCCGGGTGACTTTGGCCAAGTTACGTGCCTCAGCTTCCTAATATGGCCTTCATGATAGGACCTGCCAGATAGTGTCGTTCTGGGGACTGAATGAGTCAACATAGGTAGAAGTACTTACCCTGGATCAAGGACATGGTCGGTGTCCAATAAGTGATCATATCTACACAGCCCATTAATGATGTGGGAATTTTGTCACAACAAGAGGAGGACATGGGGGCCTGCTTGGTGGCACAAGCGGTTAAGTGCGGGTGCTCCGCTGCGGCGGCCCAGGGTTCGCCGGTTCAGATCCCGGGCACGCACCAACGCACCACTCGTCAGGCCATGCTGCAGCGGCGTCCCATATAAAGTGGAGGAAGTTGGGCACGGATGTTAGCCCAGGGCCAGTCTTCCTCAGCAAAAAAAACGAGGAGGCTTGGCAGATGTTAGCTCAGGGCTGATCTTCCTCACGAAAAAAAAAAAAAGGAGGATATGAATGTGTCCCCCAAGCTTCTCTGTTTCCACAGCCTGTAAGCAAGTGGGTGCTGACCAAGTGGCCAGCAGACTCACTCACCCCTTATATCCCTCTCCTCTTTCCCTGACTCCTCTATGTCTGTTGATCTTTCTCCATCTCTCTGTCTTTCTGTTGCTCTGTCTCCCTCTCTTCTCTCTTCCTCCCCTTTTCTTTCCTTTCCCCTCTTCTTGCGTCCTCACTGTCCCGGGTAATGAGGGACCCTACAATTCTGGCTCTGCTTGTGGGAATTATTTTGTCTCATGAAGTGTCAGAGAAAAACAACCCACCCCATGAAGGTCTCTGGCTTCACTCTCCTCACTGAACTGACTCTGTGTCTGTGCCTCTACCCCACTTCTTAAATCTGCCTCTTTCTGTCTACTTGCCTCTGTCTCCACCTCTGTCTGCCTTTCTGAAGCTGTTACGTCTTGTCTCTTGGTCTGCACGTCTTTCTCTATTTCTCTCTGTGTCTATCACTATCTCTTGTTGTATGTGTATGTGTGTGTGTGTGTCTGTGCGTGTGTCTCCTCAGCTGTGTGTATCCCTTCAGCTGTGGGAGGTGAGTTTCCTGGGCCATCTGAAGACCTTCTTGTGGGGAAGAAGAGGAAAACAAACAGGTCCTTTGTGCCTCCTCCTGCATTGGGTTATGATTGAGAGGACTGTTTCTCAAACTAGAGTAGCTGGCAGTGCAGCCTGGCAGGCAGTGCTGGGACTCCAGGGGGTCAGGTCCCTCTTGACAGCCCCTGCAGGAGCAGGGACTTGAAGCAATATGTCTCTGGGCCGCTGTCTAAGTAGAGCAGAGGCAGTGATTCTAATCAACACAACTTACCTGAAAGTTACCTGGGCACATATTTAGTGATACACATGATTATGATTGTGCTGTGTGATAATTAAGCATAGATGGTGAGGGGCTCATGTAAATGACTGTAATTAGTATTACTTTTTCACAGCCAAGCCAAATTTCATGTCCCCTTTCTACACTGCTAATTCCCCAACATCTGTATTCAGTGTCAACGTTGATAAATTCTTGATGTCACATATTGTTTAATCATCACATCCCATGAACATACACAGATCCAGACACACAGACACACATGAATACACACACACAACACACTAAAAGACAAAGAGTGAGCCAACTCTCTAAAATGGACCCAACTCTCTAAAATGAGAATTCCTTGGTCCCTGGCTCACTCACCCCCTTCTGCAGGGCAGAACTTTACTCTGCTCCACCCACTAATCCCCACTCTATTCCTCTCCTTCCTGGCCCCACAGCAATTGAGGTCTCTTTAGAGAGGCTTGACCACTGGCTGAGGTCATCTGTGAGTTCCCTTCTAATTCTAAAATTCTATTTTAAAAATAGTAATGGAGGGTGAAAACATATAGATGAGTAGGTTTTAATACCCTCATAATCATCACCATCATCTTCATCATCACAAAAAAATGATAATTATTGGATTTTAATATATTTCAAATATAATGGTGTGTTTTTTACACACATAATCCCTTTAAATTTTGAGGTAGGTCTTATTCTTCATTTCCCAAATGAGAAAACTGGGGCTTATTGAGGTGAAGTACTTGCCCAAGGTCATGGATGGAGCAAGTAAGTGGGAAGTCAGGATTCAAATTCTGGGGATTTTTTTTTTCTCAGGGAAGGATTCGCCCTGAGCTAATATCTGTTGCCAGTCTTTCTTTCCCTCTTTTTTCCCCTCCCCAAAGCCCCAGTGCATGGTTGTATATCCTAGTTGTAAGTCCTACTTCTTCTATGTGAGCTACTGCCACAGCATGGCAACTGACAGGTGGGTGGTGTGGTTCTGCACCTGGGAACCAAACTTGGACCACCGAAGTGGTGAGTGCCAAACTTTAACCACTAGGCCATCAGGGCTGGCTTAAAATTCTGGGGGTTTTGACTTTAAAGTTCATGATATATAACCAACTTGTTCTTGTAGCAAAATATAAATGATAAGGACAGATATTTCCTTCCCCTAAATCTTAACGTTCTGTGATGTTCCCCTAATCTTAATGAACTATGTTCATAGGGCAGATCTGTCTTATTTTTGTAGGAAAGAAGGGGTAATGGGCACTGGATACTTGAAAGAGGTTTTGCTGCCAAAAATGGGAGCAAGAAGAGAATGAAGAGGCAGGAGCACAGCCAATATTGAGTTGTTTATTAAAACCAAGCTTGTTTATCTTCCCTAAGTGACCATGGTGATCATTTAGAAAGTTCTAAGGATTTCAGAAGAAGAAATCTGGCATTAGGAGTGTGTCAGCCTTTCAGCGGTTGGAGTTAGGGGTTGTTCCCAAACGGAAGAGGCTTTCACCTCTGCTGGGTTTGCTCTCCACCCTCTTTAGGCAAAAAGTTCTTTGAGTGGATCCCCCTCTAAGCAGTGTCCCCTAAAGGCAAAATTGAGCCGTTCACCTGGAAGAAGGAAAAGGAGGGTTTCGTGAACACCAGTGGGGAGGAGGGGTGGGGCTGCCCTGCTCGCTGGCGTGCCCTCAGGGGCCAGGTCTGGGTTCCTTTCAAGAGCTGCCCCTCCTCCTGCTGTAGCCCTTGGGTCGGCCTGGGAGCAGCCTCTTCGTTCCTGACCCTGCTTCCTTGACCACAGGGAGTGGTCCAGGGACAGGCACATGTTCCAAGTCATATCAAAATCCTTCCCTAGGATTTAGCCAGCTGCACGTGGGGAAAGGGTCTCTCTGGTGAGAACCATAAGGTGTAAGAGACACTGAAGAACTGAAAAGTGTCCAGTGTGGTCCTTGGTGTTCTCATCCACTGAGCGTGCACCCTTGCTTGCACGTGACCTCAGCCCCTCACTGTTCCTCCCACTCCTCTTGGTAGAATTCAAGTTGTCCAAATGATGGCTGTTAATTAGTCAGAATAATGCCTCCCTTTCCTGAGCACCATCTTTGAACAAATTTTCTTGAAACTAGCTGAACTTCAGCTGACCCTGCCTGCTGAAGCCCTATAAAAAATTCCACCCTCCTTCCCAAGTTAGACCGCTCCTTCTCCTGCTGACAGTTTTGAAAAAAGACTTATGCTAATAGCGCTCCTGTTTTTTTCCACAAAAGATATGAGTAAGAGATGCTGAGATGCTAGCAGCCAGTTCACAGCTTGTGAGAAGCCAGCCTACTGGGAGAGTGAAGTTAACACGGGAACAGGTGAAGAGACAAGTGCTGGAGAGAGAGGGAGAGAGAGAGGTGGGGGCAGAGACAGACAGGCAGAGACAGCCAATGGTGTTCAATTTTCCATCCTGTTTCTCTAAGGCCAGCACAACATCTGTTATTACCATTTTTTTATTATATAAGTGAACTAGTTAAAAATGTAGGATCAAAAAAAAAAAAAAAAAAGGAGCATCACTGCAGTCCTCAAATTTGGCTGTGCAAACATGTTTTTTATAACTCTATACTGAAATAAATTCAAATCTAGAGCCTCTATGCCCAGGAATGAAGGAAAACATTATTTTGCCCTTTTAAGTAGCTCATTCAAATAGTCTTTTCCGGGTAAATGCTCAGTCAGAAACTTGGGGTTCTCCCCTCATCTCTTGCCACCTCCAGTTTGGGAATGAACTAATGCTGGAGAATCAGGGAGCTAAAAGGTAATTTAAAAAATATTGTGACTCTCATAAATATAAAATGAATATGTGTCAAAGATTTTATGTTATTCATTATTTAATGAGGAAAGCAGTAGGAAGTATAAACTGGTTCAAAGGAGAATCCACAGGAAAAACACATATATGGACAATCAGGAATACTGAGTTGATTTTACTGATAGATGCACAACTGGCCTCTTCCATAGAATAGAAATCGATAAGCCTTCATTGGACAAAATTCATTTGCATTTCTGGGAATGGGAATTATTTGCATCACTATCAGCCTTCCACAAGTTAACTTCAGTTTCTACAGAATTGCAAAATAGTCAAGGACAATAAAAGACACAGACCTCTGTAGAATCAGATAATCCTGAAAGAGTCCTTTCTTCAGAGATTTTGCCAAGAATTTTGCCTATACAGTCTTATCCTCTACATAGGATCTACAGACTGGCTTGAACAGAAGTGAGATTTGAATAACTGAATTTGAGAAACTTCCTGCCAAATGTGACACATAAATTGCTGCCAAACTAAAACTATTTTTCTATTTTCATACAGTCCCCCAACCCAATTCCAATAGTGGAACCCAATTCCAGTGACAAGCCAATAACCATCTAAATTTCTAGTTTTCCTCATTAATTTTAATTAGGGCAGGTTATCCAGGCACATTGGGGAACCCTGTCACAAGCCCTTGGCACCCCATCTTGAGATGCATGTGCAAATGGAAAGCTATCCCAGAACCCAGGATTTCTGTAGGACAAGGGAATAGACAAAACAGAACATCTGAATATGGACTTGTAGCCTCAATTAGGAAAGCTTAAAAATCATGATGAAAAAACTTAAAAACCAGCATCCCTGTTATCTGGCTCCCCCCTGCCTCTGGGACACATTGTACTTTCATTTAGACATTCATCCTGACTTATTGTACCCAGGAGCATGATGCACACTTTTGGTTCAATAAGGGATTGAGAAATAAAAATACTCATGATCTGGTGGGATTGCTCCTCAGAGCTGATGGTGGATTTATTTGTTCCTTATGATAAATAAATGGCAAGCAATAGGATATATGGAGCATATGAGGAAGCCATTTGGTGTAAAACTAATTTGGCCTGACCTTGTTTTTCCAAAAGGGCCTGATGTGACCTTGTAACATGCATCATATATCTGCTGTAAGCATTTACCATGTCACAAAGACAAGAACAAATGCCCTTAAGGATGCAACTTCCCCCACATTGGCATTTCCTTAAGGGTAAGCATTTCTCCCTAGGCTAGGATTTGATTGCAGCGCTCATCCTGTGACCACCCAACTCAAGACAATAGACCTGCTACCTGCTGTGCCCATCTGAGACAGCAGATCTGATACCTGCTGTGTCCATCAATCGCGGTGCCGACAGGGCAATCTTGTGACTATTGTAAAAGGGACATTGCAATCATATGTGATACATGCTCTTTGATGGTATATAACCACCCTGTACACCCCACTTCTTTGGTGCCCTTCCATCCTTGGAGAAGGAAGGCCCCAGGCTATATGGTCCTCAAATTTGGCTCATAATAAACTCACCCCAATTTTGATTTATAGATTGGTTGTGGATTATTTGCGTTGACCCTTAATGGTAGGAAAAATGGTCAAACAAGGCAAATTGAACACCTCAAAAGCAGGTGGAAGATCAAACTCTTGGATAGCTTCCCCTTTCATAGTTGTGAAAGAGGTGGAGACAAGAGCCTAGAGTCAATAATTGCAAAGCCAAAGCCAAATGAAGGTTCATTACAGGCCCAGGTGAAGGAGCTCCAGATAAAATTCTAGATTAAGGCTCTGAAGGCTGAGAAGAGTCGTACAGGTGTGGCACATTTCTTTTGCTTTCCTCTTGGTCTGGGATGGCCCTCTGAGGTTTAAATACCAAAGCTGGAATTGTACCCAGTAGTACAGTACTAGGCTCATTCTCTCATCCATCTTTTCATTCACACATATCCTAAACACACACTGACTGTCATCTTGGGGTCCCTAAGTCTTCTAGTCTGTGCAGTTGCTTTTATATTTAATGTTTAAAGAAAAATGGCTTGAGTACCTATCCTACATACTGTGGAGAGTTCAGTGCCTCTCCCAAGGTTTCTGCAAACCCCAAGGTGCTTGATTGCTGTGCTCGCACCTTGCTTTGATTTCCTGGTCCCACTAACCTCTCAATCCACTTCACATTCCTATGGTTCTTCTCTTTTCTCCATCCATTGCCACCTCACAAGGGAAAAACAACACATTTTTCTCTGATTTCCTCACCAGTGCAAGAAGTTTCTGTGATGCAAACACTTACTGATGATTGAAATAACTTTTGAAATAGTTTTACAATGCCAAGCAGTACAGCAGATAATTTAAAATAAAGCCTGCCTCTTCTTAAAAACTCTTGGAAAAAAAATGAAGTAAATGTGGTGAAAGTTGATAAAGTCTAAAACTAGATGGTTACATAGGATTAATTATTCCATTTTTGCTATTTTTATTTGTTAGAAAGTTTTCATAACAAGAGTTTAAAAAGAATACACTAGTCATGGAGCCATGGAGGATATTTTGCTGTGTGTATTAGTTAGGGTAAAGGCAGAACTTCCATAATAAAGCGTCTTCAAAATACAGAGACTGCTGATGTAGATGTTTGTTTCATTCTTGCATGACTTCACTCTTGAGGTGAGTAGCCAGATGGATGAGATGACTCCACACGGTCATGCAGGGATTTAAGCTCCTTCCATCTTGTCTCGCTGCCTGCCCCTAGGTCCTTATCCTCAACTGCCCCGTCAAAGCTGGGCTGCAGACAAGTCTGCGTTCCCATTCATGGATAAGACAAAGAGTGGAAATGAGAGCAGCCACATTTTTTCTCAGCAAGTGAACAGAAGTTGCATACATCACTTCTGCTCTGCTCACATTCCATAGTCCATGACCACACCTAGCCACCAGGGTGACTGGGAAATGCAGCCTCTAGCTAGGCAGCCATATGCCCAGTTAAAGCCTATTCCTCTGGAAGGAGGGGAGATGGCTTTTGGGGGACACCCAGCAGGCCCCACCACGCTGTCTGTCTCCCTCCACAGGATCCTTGGCCTCCCTCCATGGGATGGGGCTTCTGTGTTCCCTCAGCCATCTCTCAGTCCCAACTTCCTGACCTCTATATGATATCTGTTTGTTATGGACTGATTTGTGTCCCCCCAAAATTCGTATGTTGAAGTCCTAACCCCTAGTACCGCAGAATGTGAATATATTTGGAGATAGTCTTTTTTTAAGCAGTTTTATTGAGGTGTAATTGATATACAAAAAAACTGCACATATTTAATGTATATAATTTGATGGGTTTGAATGTATGCATATGTGTATGAAACCATCATCACAATCAAGGTAATAAACCTATCCATCGCCTCCAAAAACTTCCTCCTGCCCCTCCTTTTGTGTGTGTGTGTGTCTGTGTGTGTTAAGAATACTTAAGATCTGCCCTCTTAACTAATTTTTCAGGGTACATTACAATGTTGTTATTATAGGCACTCTGTTGTACAGCAGATCTCTAGAATTTATTCATCTTTATAACTGAAACTATATACCCATTAAACAGCAACTCTCCTTTTCCTCCTCCTGCCAGCCCCTGGTAACCACCATTCTACTCTCAGCTTCTATGAGTTTGACTATTTTAGATACTTTATACAAGTGGGATCATAATGAAATATCACCTCACACCTGTTAAGGTGGCTATTATCAAAAAAACGAAAGATGACAAGCGTTGGCAAGGATGTGGAGAAATGGAAACCCTTGTATGTTGTTGGTGGGAATGTAAAATGGTTCATCTGTTATGGAAAACAGTGTGGAGGTTCCTCAAAAAAATTAAAAATAGAACTACCATAGGATCCAGCAATCCCACTTCTGGGTATATATCCAAAAGAATTGGTATCAGCATCTCAAAAAGATGTCTGCACTCCCATGTTCATTGAAGCATTATTCACAATAGCCAAAATATAGAAACAACTTAAATGTCCACTGAAGGATGAATGGATAAAGAAAATGTGGCATATACATACAATGGAATTATTCAGGATTTAAAAAGAAGGAAATCCTACCATATGTGACAACCAAATTCTGGTTCATATGGATGAACCTGGAGGACATCATGCTAAGTGACATAAGCCAGTCACAGAAGAAGATAGAGTCTTTAAAGGGGGTAATTAAGTTAAAATGAGGTCACTAAAGTGGGCCCTAATCCAATATTAATGGTGTCCTTATAAGAAAAGGCGATTAGGACACAGACACACACAAAGGAAAAATCATGGGAGACTCAGAGAGAAGGTGGCCCATCTATGAGCCAAAGAGAGAGGCCTCAAAAGAAACCAACCCTGCCAACACCTTGATCTTGGATTCCTAACCTCCAGAACTGTGAGAAAATAAACTTCTGTTGTTTAAGCCACCTCGTCTATTTTACTTTGGTATGGCAGCCCTAGCAGACTAATACGCTGCTCATTTTAATGTAGAACAGTCTTATTCTCCACTTCACTGCTCTGAACTCATGACAGCCTCCCTCGGTAAATCCTTAACCTCATTAAGGCTCTCTTCTAAACAAAAGGCCATTCTCTCAGGATGTCTGCCCCTTAGCAGCACAGAGTACCCAAAGAGGCTGGGAAATTAGTTTTTCCCTGAATAAGATCAAACTCTTTGGCACACTAGTCTCTGTAAGTTGGAAGGGAGCAGAGTAAAAGTCTGTTCTTCCCTCATAAGAAATGTGTCACGTCTTAAGAAGCTGGAAGCAACTACAGCCAGGTTTTCCTTTGTTTGCTTAAAACAGCTATTTCCCCCTTCCCACTGCATTCACATGCGTTCCTTCCCCCCTTCCGTTAGCAGCAGTTGATTCAGAGCCTCCTGTGTGTGAGCGAAGGTATCAAGGCTGCGTGGCCTGAGTGAGGCCGACCAGCTCCAGCCCTCATGGGGCTCACAGTCTAGTGGGGAGACAGGCATTAAAAGAGTAAACAAACAGACCAATAAAATATAAATTGCTAATTATAAAAGACCATAATGGAAGAAACAGGTACTGTGACAGAGACTAGGGCGAGCAGGTTTAACTCTAGAGCTTTAGAGTTCTCTGAGAAGACCTAAGCAAATCCTGCAGGATGAGAGGGAACCAACATGCCAGGCAAAAAGTCAGGGTGAGAGCATTCCTGGAGGGGCTTTTAGGGGTCTCTCCAGGGATATTTTTCTTGGTTAAAAAGAAATGCCGCACCACGTTGATGTAGGCACTGGCAATACAGCAGTGGAGGGAAAAAATGAAACTCTGCTCATTGAGCTTATGGTCTAGTGGAAAGACATTAAAAAAACACAAGTAAACATATAAGGTGGCTGTGATGGTAAATGCTGTGAGGCAGAAAATGAAGCAGGATGATAGAGAAGAGGAACGGGGTCGGGAGAGGTCCCTCTTCTGTCTCTGGGGAACGGAAAGCTTTTTCTGTTGATGAAATAAAATTTGAAGATTTTTTCTTTCTTTTTCTTATTTTAAAAGAGATGGGGAGATGTCTTATTTCAGAGAGACTTGAAGGGAGCTGTACAGTGTCTGAGGGAGAGCATCGGAAGGGCAAGGACCAGCAAGTGCCAAAGCTGCCCAGACCTGCGAGAGGCCAGGGGGGCTGGAGCGAGGCGGCACACGGTGCCAGAGAGGACCCAGAAGTCGTTCGTGTGTGCCCATGTCGCCCAAGGCCAGGCGCGGGGATTTGATCTTCAGGGGGGCGACACATAACTGGAGGGTTTTGAGCAGAAGAGGAATGTGGTTGGATTTATATGTTGCAGGGATCAGTCCAGCTACTGTGTTGAAAATAGTCTGGGGGGCGCGGAGCGGAGGCCGGGAGAGCAGGCAGGGGGCTCTTGCGGTGGTCCGGCGCGGAGACCCCCGCACGGCTGTGCAGCTGTCGTGGAGCTGGAGGAGAGCTGGCAGGTTCCGGCACGTTTCGTTGCGGAAGCCGAAAGGACGCGCTGCAGGGATGCGTGTAGCAGGTGCGAGTGAGGGAGGGATCCGCGATGACTTCAAGGTTTGGCCCGAGCGACTGAAGGATGGAGTTGCCATTATGCAGCTGAATGGGACTGCGGGTCCCTGCAGGCCTCTGTGTGGCAGGCAGAGCTGCTCCCCTGAGGGCGCCTCGTCTCTGCAGGAGGCACTCCTGACAGGCGCGGGGCGAAAGGGAAGCGAACGAACGTCCTGGAGGGTTTATGTTGACTAGTCTCTCAGTAGGGTGCTTTATTATACATTATCCCACTTCTTCTCCACCAAAAAACCTACTAATTTCATCTTTTTTAATTAAAATAGATATTTTTTTAGGTAATAAAACTGAGACCAAGTGGACCAAGAAATGGTCCCAGGTCCACCAAGTCGAAGGTGGCAGAGCCTCTCCAGACTCAGGAAGTCTATTTGGCTCTCAGGTGTGTATTCGTCCCGTTTTTGAGAAAAGTCCATGGGACAGGAAGCTTGAAAGGGCTGGGAAAGACCTTGGGACCCAGAGCTAAAGGAAGCACTGGGCGAAATGGGGGGAAGTCCCAGGTAAACCAGGAAATTCTTTAAAACCGGTTCTTTCCAGGTTCAGTATCTGGGCTGAGCCACACTCTGCCCAGCTGCAGGCTTCAGTTCTCTCTGCATCCATTGCCCAGCCCAGCCCCTCCCCAAACTTTCCCCAAATCGTCCTGAGACATCCACTAAGGCACAGCCAGCTGTGGAGAGAGGCAACCTTGCTATGAAGACACCACCAACTCTTCAATTCCAGGCCTTTCCTCTCTCCTGACATCTCCACCTAGTTGTAAATTCAGGTATCAGGTTAAACTTCAAGTTTAAAACTTATCAATTGTAAACTAACTCCTCGTCTACTCTCTCCCGTTTCTGTGATGGCATGAAGGTTTTCCCTGTCAGCTGGGCTTGCCGCTTAGAAGTCTCTCTGTCTCAAACCCCTGCAGTCTAAGATTTACATCCCTCACGTCTGTCACAGGCTTTCCTACAATCCAAGGTCATTGCTCTGTTGTGGCCTTCATGACCTCTTGCCTGGATTTCAGCAGTAACCTCCTGTCTCCCCTCCCATCTCAATTACACTTCCATCCCTCCCGTGTATCTCTGCCAGATTAATTTTTTCTAAAGCTCGGCTCTGGTCATGTCACATCACTCCTTAAAAACTGTCAATGTTTTCCTGGTGCTGACAAAACAAATACAAATCCTCACACTCCCATTCAACCCCCACCAATTTCATTTCTCATCCCCAACCTCCCCAGGGAGCATCTTCTACAGAGAAGAACAGTCAAGTGCTCCTGTATACCACTTCCTTCTGACTTTTCTGTCTCAGGACTTTTCCATCCCCATGCATTTGCTGACCTGGATGCCTTAATCTCATCCCTCTGCCCCTGCCGCCATTTGGAATCTTATGTATCATCCACGGTTTATCTCAAATCCTCTCTCCTCCACAAACCAATTTGCTGGGGACCCCCAGCTTGACGGCTATCTTCTTTTCGGCCCCTTAAGATACACCTCCCTTGTGGCATTTATCAGCACACTTAAAGTTTGTTTATTTCTCTTCTTATTTAGTGGATACAAGTTTATAGCTACAAATTCAGATGGTCAATAAATGTCAATTCAAAAACCATATTATTTCTGACTCTGAGTCCCAATACCTCCAGGTTAGTGGAGAATTCAGTCTTCCCTAGGTTTGAATGAGAACTTAAGAAGTCTACATGGCATCCCACAGAGGGATAGGAAAGAGCGTTTCGAGCCTTTAGTTTCTAGCCTAGCATTGGGTCTCATTATCCAAGCCTTCACGGCTCCTTGAAGGAGCCCCCTGGCTGGGACAGCCCCTCTCTCCATGGTCCGCTCTTCTCCTCTAAGCTCTGTCCTCCTGTTTACGGGTGCTGTTGGAAGGAGAGGCAGGCTCCCACTGCCCGTGGATCCAGCTGAATTCTATTCCCTTTCCATTTGGGGGAAATTTCTCCCTTCTTTTGGCCCTCAAAGACACTTCTTTTTCTCTGCATCTCCTTACTAGATAACTAATATTTTCACAAAAGTCACTTAAGCTTTCCACAAAACATAGAAGGAGAGATTGTCTTCCTGTATTTCTGCTTTCTGCCCTGAAACACAAACCTCCCTGAGGCAAAGGAGCCAATAAGCCCGCAATCTTCTTAGCCTGGGGGAGAATGAAAAATTACTGGAACGAAACACAAGTTCTTATCTCAGTAAGGAAGCCTGCTGTGCATGTCTAAGTCACCTGACGACAGCAACAGCCTCCTCAGGTTCCCATTGCTGCAGCCCGTGCGCACTGCAAGGGTGTCTGGTTTAATAAATGGCCAGGACTCGGAGGACTCACTCAGGAAATGTCCATTTTTTGTTTTGTTTTGTTTTTCCTCCAGCACTACTGTCAAACATCCTGTTGGTTTTCCCTTTTCTGCCCTCGGACAATTTCTCAGGCTTTACCTGTCACTTCCATGTATTAGAAGAACACACTTATCTCCAGTAATCAGGAAATCTGGACCCATCTCGTGTCAGATTTGCTCTCTCCTCTAGTTCAAAGCTCCTCCCCTCACCCCTGCTCATGCCGAACCTGTGCTCAGAACCTTGGGTTCAGGAAGGGTACTGTGGTCTGTTCCTACCCCACATCCTCTCCTGCCCCCAGGATGCTATTGAGGAGGAGGAAGACTTTCCTCTACTCACTCTGGATCCTTTCTGGCTGGGCTGCAAATTAAATTGACATGAGACCGAATACCAGGAGAAAATCAAACAAAGCTTTATAACATGTGTACGTGGGAGAAACTCAGAAAATAGAAACTGAGCAACTCGTCATTCCGACTAAGTTGCTTGCTTAAATATATTCAGCTAAAGGTGAGGAGGCTGTTGGGGGTAGTGGTTTGGGATTTCAGAGGGGAATAAGACAATTCACATGAAGATGGAAATGCAAATGTTTGTCAGACAACTCTTTACAGGGCCATGTATAGAGAATGTGGCTGGAGAGACAGAATTTTTGATAAGATGGGCTTGTTGGTGCCCTTCTTACTGCACTTATTTTACATTATACTACAGCCATCATATGGTAGTGGCTCCTTCCTGGAATAGGCCTTCTATGTTAAATTCTTTAGGCAGTTTGGGAAGGGAAGGTCAAATGTCCTTCAGAGAAAATAATCAAGGGAAAGAGACATATTTTGAGGTGGCCAATTTTGATCTCCCACACTATTGACTCCTCCACATTCAGAGCAAGGGGCGGAGGGGAGGAAGGATGACAGGAAAAGGGACAAAATGTGACTATTTAGCCAGTGCTGTCTGAACATCTTTCTTGGCTGTTGAATGCCTCCTCTCTCATGGAAAAAGCCCAAATGCTGGCTTGTTTTTCTTGTGAAGAAGGTTTGAGGGTTCTTTGAAGGATGCTCCCAATGCCACTTCCAGACTTCCTCCTGCTTGATGCTATGCTGTGCAAAATGCACTCTTTGGGTAATTCCCACGCAGCTCTTTCTCTTGTGCCCAGCTTCTTTCCCTAGTGTCCACTTGTCTCATAGAAGTTACTGTGCAGGCTTGCCTCCCTCGCCCCCCCAAAAAATCTAGGAAGATCAGGCCACTCTCATTGCCCTGCCATCAGGGGCCATCAGGGGCAGCCTCTGTCTTCATCATGAGACACTCAGACTCTTGTGGCCACATGTAGATTCCCCAGTCTGGTAAGAGAACTGGTGCCCCTCAGTGAGCATCTATCTGGGGACGAGGTGAGCTCTCTCCCCTTGTGGCAGACACCACACCCCCATCTTTGAGAGGTTCTCTGGCTGCTTCCTTCACTTGGCTTGGGTAGAGGGACATTCCAGAGCCTGCTCTCCTAACTGACAACTCTCTTCAAAGACAGCCTCTTTCCTCCACCAAATCCCCCGCCTTTGCTTAGACAAGCTGGAGGCAGGTGATGCTTGTGCCCACATGATCACATTTGGCCACTCTTAACAAGTCCTGAGTAGATGTGTCAACATCTCTCTCTTAGAACTCGTAGTACTCCTTAGCTATTGTTCTCAGCTTTGGATTTCAGCTGAAATTCTGAGACAACAGGAAATACCCATTGAATTAAATAACCTCCAAACCCATTCATTTCTTTGGCGTATAAACATGGAATAGTAATTAAAGAAAATTACTTGTAACAAAAAAAAGAAAATAGACTTCATTCTTATAAACATATTCTGAGCACCAGTTGGATTAGGCAGGTTGCTGTCTCCAACCCACCTTAGGACTGGAAAGGGGCCGTTTGCGTGTTCTGTAGTCTCTTGAATAGCCTTTTTTTACCAATTGTGGTGGACCTTTCCTTGATCATTTTCATTTATTACATACAAATGTTGGTATAAGTAACTAACTACTTTTTGACTGCCTGGAGAAAGTATTTTTTAAATGTTTTTTAAAAGTTGCAGTGCATGTGCAAAAATGAAGCTTCATCTTATACTCAAGTGCTGATCAACTGCTTTCTTCCTTTTTAACCCCAGAAAAGACACTACCACATTCACCTATTTCCTACCCTTCCATGGAAAAAAACAGTTACACAGTGTTCCAGAAAAACTGTTTACATGAGAGAAAATAACCTTTAGATTCAGACACAGGCTTTCTTACCATCCAAGCAGCTGTGGGCTTGAGGAGCCCATAAAAGGAGAGGGTCGAGACTTAAGGTTGCAGGGATGGGCAGATGGGTGGAACCCAAAGGCAGGCTCTGCAGGAGCCTGGAATTTATCTTTGTGACCTGTGACCCGGAGGAAGTGCTTGTGCTGCATTTGCAACATGTTTTTCTTTTAATCATTAAAAAAGAATCTTGACTTTTTTTGTGTTTCTCAGAATGTGGTCCATGGACCATCTGTATCAGAATCAGCTGGAGAACTGTTCCAATGCAGATGCCTGGGCCCCAGATGAGACTACAAATCAGGACCAAGATTTCTGGAAGCTGGAATTTACATTTTCAACAAGCCACCCGCCTCTCAAGTTTGAGAATCCCTGTAGGCTATGCTCTCCTCAATGGCACAGACACTCCAGAAAGATATCGGACCAAGGGTGTTCCTCTCCTTGTGACAAAACCACTGAAGCCCCTGATTTCAACTTCCTGTCCTTCTAACAACCTATCTTCCCAAAATATGGGCATGTTTTGTCTTCTACTAGTCCCTGATTTTTTCTCTCTTTTTCCTTCATTTTTTTCTGCTTTTTATTCTTTCTACTTCCTACTCATTAAGATTATAAATAGTTTTATTCAGTCAATCAGAGTCCTTAAATTTCCATTTTTAGGGAAATTTTGCAATTTGTCTCTCACCACATCAGTTGTACTTTGGCCAGGATTGATCTGAGATATACTCCACAACTGAATATTTTCTATGCAAAATTCCAGAATTCTTTTTGCCCCAAACTTGAGATACACATCTTGAGTCCTACAATGTCCTCTGGAAAATGTGGTCCCTTTATTTCAATAATTCTTTCCCCAGCTGGTTAGGTGGGAAGAGCAAAACTAGAGGATAGGCCACTCTGAGTGTGTGGGGCGCCTGTCTATATAAAAAATTGGAGCCTCCCCAAATCAGCTTCTGAGCATCACTCTGGCGGACCAATCTCATGTGATCTACTCACCAAGCTGCCCTATTGGCATAAAGGCCTGACAAGAGGATCCCAGGATGTCCCCATAGGCTTGAGTCTAGTCCAGGCTTGCTGCACCCTGCCTAGAGGGCATTGCTAGCCCTGGCTGGTCTCAGTTGCTAGAAAGAGACTTAAAGAAATTGAAGGAAGATGCTCCAAACTCCAGGCTGCCCTGAGGCCTGGCCTCATCGGTCAAGGTCTAAGGGCGGTACTACCAGTGGACCAGGTATGTCTTACCGCCACGGCTCCCAGATGAGATCAGTGCCACACCCAAAGGCAGCTGGGATGTTTGGGTTTTTAACCTTTATGAGGTTGTTGTTGTTTTATTTTGTTTTGAAAGCTTCTACTGCTTCTACGATAATGAGTAAAGTCCTATTCTAATGCCAGGTACTACATGAATTACGTCTTTTCCCTTCCCTTCCTCCCTCCCTTCCTCCCTCCCTTTCTGTTTCTGTCTTTGTCTCTTACACACACAGTTTTCTGTGGTTCTCGTGCAAGCTGCCTCGCTCAGTTGCAAGCTTGCTCGCTGTTCTCCCTCACATAGACCCTCGCACGTGTTCTCAGCCTCTCTTCCACACTCTGCCTTCTTCCTTTCTAAAACAGCATTTGATGGGCCAGGTGTCATTTTATTTTTTTTTTATTTTTTAATTTTTTTGTGAGGAAGATCAGCCCTGAGCTAACATCCATGCCAATCCTCCTCTTTTTGCTGAGGAAGACCGGCTCTGAGCTAACATCTGTGCCCATCTTCCTCCACTTTACATGGGACGCCGCCACAGCATGGCTTGACAAGCAGTGCATCAGTGTGCACCCGGGATCTGAACCCCGGCCGCCAGCAGCGGAGCGCGTGCACTTAACCGCTACACCGTGGGGGCCAGCCCCTCCATGTGTCATTTTAAATAATTTTTTTACTCTACCTCAGCTGTGAGAAAAGAGAGAAAGTCCCTCTTAACAGGTCCATGTGTCTTTGGTCCTGAAACTCAATGGCCTGGTCTTCTTCCCCCCTCCCTCCCCATCTCTCTCTCACTCTGTCTGTCTCTTTCTTTCATTAATATGATTTTTAATCTCCATGATCCTGGGACAGGGCAGCAGGCCATAAAATTACACTGGTCAGCTCACCCAGTCCTGGTGTTCTGGACTCCTGTGCCCTGCAGGGTCTCAGCTTGTGAAGGCCGGAAGTACAAGGGATAAAAAGCCTGTTCTTTGGGAGGCTGCAGGCAGTGTTTTCTCATTCATCCAACAGACATTTGTTAAATATACACTAAATATATACGCAAAATACTGGGATACAATGGTCCCAGCTCTCAAAGGGCAAGTGCCGTGGAGAAAGGCAAATACATAAACAAAGAAGAGAGTAACATGTTGAGCTAGTAGAAGGGTGTCCAAAGTACAAGACTGGTACAGCGGAAAGCCTGGACTGGGGATCCATGTCCCTGGATATCCCACCTGGACCGCTTACAGCCAAGGTTAAACTACCTGTGGTTTCCTTAAAACCTCTTGCCCCAGCTGCCATGGCTAAATGCACAACTGTGAAAATGTGCCCAGCCTAACACAAACCTCTACAAACTGCCGAAGTCGAGGACCCTACCCACACATCGAAGTCCAAGCCCAAGGTCACAGGTCATGGCATCGCCAACCCTCCCCATGGAGGAGAACTGTAAAACTTATATTAAACACAATTTTTCTCAAGCAAAATTCCCCTGTTTTAGTTTCTCGATGTTCCCAGCCAAGGACTAAATATTGGAATCTCTGAGGGGTCAGGCCTCTTCTCATCTAAGTTCTTAACCAATTGAGAAACAAAACAAAGGGTGGCAGATGGAGGACAAAATGTCATCATCAATAATAATAATAAATTGAGGCTGAAATAGGGAATGGTGACTGTTAGGCAGAAGCCCAACGTAGAGCAGAACACCAGCTCCCCCTCGAGAGCAAAATGGGTGGAGCTGAGTGGAGCATGCCCAGTTTATTCTTCCCTAGGTTACCAGTCAGGTTAATCGCTGCCCATCCCCCACCCCTACGCCCCACACCCTCCAAGGCTGAGTCCAGGGTCCCGGGGAAAGAGGCCGGGAGTGGAACTAACCGGACTCTGTTCATTTGGAAGGAAACATAAAATGGAAGAGTTGTTTCCCCTGCAAAGTATTTTGTGAACCAAATTGTTACTACAAGTCCATAATCCTATATCAGCGCTTCCAAAGTCAGAAAAGCTCTGAAACAAAACATTTTCTTGTAAGTTTGTGGAAAACTCATGTGGTGGCAAAACCTGACCTAAAATGGTATGAGATTATTTATGGACTTTATTTATCATGGTTGAATATTCATATGTCTTGATACTAAAATATAAATGTCTTTAATTATGGGTGTGTTATTTAAAATACAGTGTATGTACCATGTTACCTTTCTAAAATCCAGACAATTCTGAATTATGAAACATATTAGACCTCAAAAGTTTTAGATGAGGAATTGTGTTCCGTGTGGGAGACAATGAATTGACTGAAGAGAAAACAGCAGGACATCTTGGGAATGTGAGGAAAACAAGGGCTAGGGAGGAAAAAGATCTCTGTCTACCCTTCTAAATTCTTGCTCGGGGCCCTGCAACAAATGACAGATTAATAAAAGCACACTCACTTACTTAATATAAGTTTTCCATGACACAGGAGCCCTTGTAGGGAAGGGGAGACCTGAAAAAGTAGTCAAACCTGAGTGTTTTATGCCGTGTTTGAAGAAGAGTGGAGAGTTGTGGAAAGTGTGATGAGATGAGAAAGGGTCTGAGCCCAGGGTAGTAGATGTGGGGAAGAGCAAGGCCTGTTTGCTCAGACCCCTCTCGGTGTCTTAGAGCTAAGGTCCTCCTGTCCTCCCAGTGTGGTGAGGGCACCTCTCCCGAGAGGGGTTTGTGTCCTGCTTCAGGGGAAGGTCAGAAAATCTTTTCTGTACCTGCCATTTCTCAAATTCCTTCAGCTTAAGATACTCACTATGTCAGGGTGCTGTATTTTGGGGTAACGTCTCCTGAACTCTGTCACAAGAGAGGAGAGAGTTTGTCTAGGGTCCTTACTCAGACTATGAAAGACAAGGTGAGGGTTTATGGTAAATAGAATTTCCTTGATATGGGATTTTATAGAATTTATTTATTTGGGGACAATTATACGAAAAAGGGCACCTAAATAAGAGGCAGTGGTTCCATCAGGAAATGTAGATGCCACTGCAGGAATGCTGCTGGCAGCGGTGCACATGGGTTGCAGCGGTGGTGACGTTGCCAATCTCATGGAGTGAGCTGGAGGCCAGGCAAGACCATTCCAGTCTTCTGTGGAAGGACCCAGTTGGGGTGTGCAAATTGCAAGGCTATGCAAAGAAGGATTTGAATTCTCTTTTCTCTGGCTGAAAATTTCCTGATTCAATGCTGGTGACATAGTTCATCAGCTGGATGATTCCATATAAATAGCAACCATCTGGACATAATGAGGGAATTCCTGAACCTGCCCTCTTGGAGCACAGACAATATTCAATGAGTCTTCCAATGGCCGACCACACCTAAGTGTGCAAATGCAGGTGAAACTATTCCATTAGCAATGGAAAAGCACATGTTACAATCCTCCAAGAAGGTTTCCTTCTGAAGGGAATATCTGACAGCATGCCAGTTTCTGATATCAGAAGGCATGGAAATATGTCTGCTGTACAGCTGCAGCATCTTTGAGTCAGTAGATAGAGGTCATTTGTTTTCACTTCTCAGTCAGTGAAGGATTTTCTAGAAGAGGCCAGCAATATTAATAATAGCCACTAAATAATAATGAGGTGATGAGACCTCATTTTTATGGAGCACTTACTCTATGCACAGTGCCCAGTGCCTTGCAAGGATGATCTCATTGAACCATTTCTTAAGCACCCTGTCTATGCCAGGCACTTAATTTATACTCTCTCATTTAATCTTCGCGTCATATCAGCAAGCTAGGTAGTATTTTCATCCCTCATTTCACTGAGAAGGAAACTGAAGCCAGTAAGTTAAACAATTTATCTCCAAGCCATCATAGTGGGTAAGAGGGAGAGCCAAGGTTGAGATTAAAATATTTAACCACAAGTGACGCCAAAGCACCAGCCAGTGAGAACAGACATCTGCTCCTGCTGTGGTCTGGTCCCAGGGGACCTGTGGAGGTCCCCTGCTGTGTAGGCATTAGCTCTCTACTCACTGGACCTTGGGGAGGCGGAGGCTGGGGGAAGTTTCCTGGGATAGATCTGGGACACACAAGTTTGCTGCGAGTGGGGATGGGGCACACTTGGGCACTCAGGGAAGGGGTTATTTACCAGCTAATATGGACAATTTTCAATATTTAATAATTTAATATTTAACAAAATATTTTATTTAATATTCAATAAAATATTTTCATCAACTCAATATGGCCATCAAGATGCCTGAACATCACCCCTTCGCAGAACTGCAGATTTAAGCCCACATCTGTTTGATGCCAATGCCCCTGTGCTTATGTGCCTGTATATATGTGTGTTGTTTTAGTCTTTTTGTGGTATGCAGCCTCCCACTGTGCCCTCTTCTGAATTACTTCCACTGAGGAGCTCACCACTTCATGAAGCAAGGCTGAATAACCTGACATGGCTCCTTTGTGTAAACCTGAACAGAGCTCTTTTTATTTCCCACTCCCCGGTCCTGGTGGAACCTTCTGGAGCAATACTGAACACTTACTACCTCCTCCATGTAATGCCCTTACACTTTTTCAGATTATTCTCTTCTTTTCAGAAAAATATGTTCATATCATGAGCAAGCACATTTGAATTTTCCTGTCTTCCTTTTGTCTATTTTTATAGTGAGCTTCTACACCCGACCATTCTGATCTTACTTAGAAATGATCCTTTTTATCTTCAATAAGCAAGACAGCATCTCTGCCAAGGGAAGAGGTTCCCACAGAAGTAGAGTGCCCTATTCTGGGACTCCAGAGTCAAAAGTCCTGGTTTCAGATTCCCCCTCTTTCAAATACAGGCTGTGGGGAAAAGTACATTAATCTCATTTCACACATCTGTAAGATGGAGGATGTGCTGGTTGATTTTATGTGCCAACTTGACTGGGCCATGGGGTGCCCAGATATTTGGTCAAACATTATTCTGAGTGTTTTGTGAGGAAGTTTTGGATGAGATTAATATTTGCCTGGTAGGCTGAGTAAAGCAGATTGCCCTCCCTAACATGGCTGGGTCTCATCCCAACAGTTGAAGGCCTGAATAGAACAGAAAGGCTGACCCTCCCCTGAGTAAGAGAGAATTCTTCCTACCTCATGGCCTTCAAATTGAGATATTGGCTTTTTCCTGGCTTTGCAGTCAAACTGCAACATTAGCTCTTCCTGTATCTCAAGCCTGCCAGCCTTTGCATTATAACTATACCACCAGCTCTTCTGGGTCTCCAGCTGCCAGCACACCCTGCAGATCTTGAAACTTTTCAGCCTCCATAGTCGCATGAGCCAATTCCTTAT
Organism: Ceratotherium simum simum; assembly: GCF_057802395.1. NCBI lineage: Eukaryota > Metazoa > Chordata > Mammalia > Perissodactyla > Rhinocerotidae > Ceratotherium > Ceratotherium simum. The sequence continues at coordinate 43,412,860 of NC_141924.1, forward strand.
AATATACTATATATATATACACACACATATCCTATTGGTTCTGTTTCTCTGGAGAACCCTGACTAATACAGGGGATAATAAGAGTAATTGCCTTGTGAGGCAGTTGTGAGTTTAAATTCAAGTATGGTACTTATTAAACATAGTAGGTGCTCAGTAATTGTTAGCTTAAAAAGATGTCCCCTGATTTACACTCTTGATATTAGCAAACATAATTCCCACAGAAGCCCAAAGCAAAAAACCTTAGAAAAACTCCACTTACTTTCCCAGGCAGAATTCTCTAGCTCACCCTAGAGGTTACCTGGTCAACTCCATTGTGCTTGGATGAGGAAACTCAAGACCAAAGAGCTGACTGTCTTGCCCTGGGACTAAAACCCCTGGCGTATTCCTGGCTACTATTTGCCTTCAAAATAGAACCTCACAGCACCACCCCACCCCCAACTAAACAGAATTTAGTATTTCTATTTTCTTGTTTCCCTTGCTAGGATGTATATTCCAATTGTATGACAATTGAATTTAGTTTGTAATTGTTCTTTTGCGTGTCCATCTTCCTATGACATTTTAGAGGGAGGACCAGATATTTTCTTCTTAGCATCCCTAGGAGCCCAGCATAATTCTCTGCACATAGTAGGTGCTTGATAACTAAACAAAATGAACAAGTGAATGAATGAACAGTTTGAAGTCGCTGCTTCTGCAGCGTTGACTCAGGCTACCTAGAGTAACTCCTCTCTCAGCTCTGCCTTTTTCCTCACCCTCCAGACCTCAGGACACCACACAGACTCTCACTGACAGAACAGACAGACCTGCTCCAAGGCAAAACGACCAAGACACACACATCACAGAGGACTTGAGGACACGTTCCTCTGAAATGGAGGTGGGTCTTATCTCAGTTCTCTGTGTATCAAGCCTCCCTATGACCTGTTCCTTTAGACCAAGTGAGAGAGAGACAGACAGAGACAGAGAGAGATAGAGACAGAGAGATGGGGGGGGTGGAAAGAAAGAAGAAAGGAGATTTTAATTCTGGTTCTACTTTCACCGTTTTACAGGCAGCAAGAACTATTGAAACCTGTTTCCCGCACAGGTGGCCCTGTTTCCTAGTGCATCAGAAAGGAGAGGAACTTTGATTTTAAAATCAGGTGTTAGCGGAGCCCAGAGAGCAAAAGAACCTTTTCACTTATTCTAAATGTCTTGGGAGATTGCCAAGGATGGAGAAATGATGCTGAGGGGATGTACTGGCAAGAAGTCCCATCCCATTCCTTGTTCATATCTGCTAGAGTGGTGATTCTTAATTTTTTTTGTGTCAGATTCTTTTAAGAATCCGATGGAAGGAATAGACTATCTTGCTAGAAAATATGTGTTCATGCGCGCACACAAGCATGAAACATAATTTAGAATTCAAAGACCCCTAGAATTAAGAATCAACTCTCCACATGGGTGCACCCAAATTTACTGACCCTCTCCTTGCTGTTTTCCCCCTCTTTCCAGCCCTGGCCTGGTTGGAACAGTCTCAGGCCTATGTGATGTAACAGCTGAGGAAGGCAGGAACAAAGGAGGAACGACAGGAGATCTGCTCTTCCTATCCTGAGCTGAAATACTAGACACAGTTTCCCATAGAAGTGTGCTTCTATCTGCTGATCCCTTTCCAGGTTATCCTTAGGCCCATATTCCTGGTACATTGTGGGCTCACAGGCTGTGAGCTTGCCTGAGAACAGAACCACTCATCTTGTTTCTTTGGGAAAATGTATTTAATCTGTTCCAACCAAAAGACTTCTGAATGAAACTTTGGAACTTAGTAAGTTGGGGACAGCCTATGCTCCATTTGTGAAAGAGGAGAAAATATCCTACTAGACAGCCGTGGAATTAAACCGCAAGCCCAAAGACTGAAAAAGAGGCACGTTATGGGAAAGCATTATTTTCAATTTTAAAAATTGACATATAGACCTCACGACATTAGGACTTTTTATCTTTAAGCCCTTCGTGTTCTCCGTGGCCTAATGCATCACCTCTGCAGCACTGGTAAGTCTAGGGAGGGCTGTACTTGTCTAGCTGGTAAGAATTGTTACATAGAGATTTAAAAAAAAATCTTTTTGCAAGGCTGAATAACCAGCTATTTTAATGATCTGAAATCACCTAAGATTTCAGTACTTTGGATTCACCTTTGACGCATAGTGTTCTATAGAAAGCACAAGCGAAAATGAATAATTCATGAATGATGTGGTACATTTATGATTTATTTACAGCCTAGAGCTCATGGTAACTCAAGAGAACACCAAACGCCCTATACCCTGGCCTGGTGTTTAAAGCAGCATTTAGGGGAAAAAAGGACAAGACACAGCACAGGAGATGTACTGTTAACTTTATATAAGGCAGTGAGTAAGAAACCTAAGTGTTTGCTAAGAAATAAATTGAACGATGATGAAAATAAAAGGTGGCTTTGAGAAAACTAGAAGTATCGAGAGATTGACTATTGCTGCCAGGAGGGAGATTGTATATGCTATTAGTTGTTTCTACCTTCTCTCTATGCTTTTTCCTAACTAATTCTTCATGATATCTTGTGAATTTTCTCAGTCTTTCTGAGTATTCCTATTTCCTAATAAAATGTTAACTATGAAAAAAATCCTAAATTGCCTATGATGTTCATGAGAGAGACATAATTTTGTCAGCTTTCCAACACACTAGTGCCTTGCTTTGCAAACATTCTGTTCAATACTGCAGGCCCCTGCCCGCCCAGCCACTGCCGTCATCCTCATCCCGCAGATCCTCAGCTGGGAGGCTGTTTTGGGCTCCACTCGGTACTGCGTGGTGCAGCCCATTAAGCTGGAGCCACCTATTGGCAATCAAACAAAGAGTTGGGGGTGGGTAGGTGGGAGTAAGCCTGACATAGTATCTTTCTTTGGTAAAATTATATTTCTTCTCAATTAAATTGGGAAAAATGGTTAATAAAAAATAAAAATTTATTTTAAAATCCTTCATGAGTTTTCATGAAATGCAACTCCATGTGCACTGGGGACCTCGAGGCTAAAGGACACCTTCCTCCTGGACCTCAGGCCCAGGGGCCAGTGCAGGTGCCCTGAGCCAGGGCAGGATCAGATGAGAGGTCTAGCTACTCAGGCCTGGGCTGACCCTATTATCACCACTGAGGTCCATTCCCAAAGATAGAGAAGCCTTTGGTGAAACACGGGGTGTTCTGAGGGTTCATTTCCCCAGGGACCGTCAAGTCCTGTCTTCTCCATGAAGCCCCCCAGTTACAGTGTCTTTGTCTTTATTAAAGATAAAAATCTGACTTTAACACATTCCCATTCCATGGGGGGCTACTCACTATGTAATGCCTCCCTCCACCTTTTTGTATAAATGGATCAGATGGAAATAATCCCTCTCCCTGGGAGACACTTCAGCAAATGGTCCTTAGCATGGATTTTACCTCTTTCTTTCTCTTCAAATATAACTAATTCTTGTGGGAGTTTATCTTCGTCAGTTCAGGCTGCTATAACAAATTACCCCGGACTGAGTGGTTTATAAACAACAGACATTTATTTCTCATGGTTCTAGAGGCTGGGAAGTCCAAGATGAAGGTGCTGCCGGATTCAGTGTCTGGTGAGGGCCCCCTTCCTGGCTTGGAGATGGTCATCTTCTTGCTGTGTCCTCACATGGCAGAGAGAAAGAGAGATCATCTCTCTTGTGTCTCTTATAAGGGCAACGATCCCATTCATGAGGGCTCCACCATCATGGCCTAATCACCTCTCAAAGGCCCCACCTCCAAATACCATCACATTGGGGGTGAGGGCTTCAACATATGAATTTGGGGGGGACACAAACATTCAATCCATAGCAGAGTTTATTCCTAAGTTAAAAACAATCAATACAAAACAAAACAAAAAACCAGGAACTCGGAACAGACAAAAGGGCTAAGGCCGTGGGGGATGAGGGTATGTGAGGTCCAGGCTCCCAGCTGCAATGCAGCATTTCACCACCCTGCACGTCTGCTCCACACCTGCTGTGTCGCTGGCTGTGGTGGCCCCAGGGACCCAATCACTCTAAGGCTTTGCAGGGGGCGTGTTAACTTGTACAGGCAATTGAGAGTAGCATTAGGGTGACACGTGAAGCAGGCCTCCTTTTTCACGTCAAATTTTGCTGTATCCAAGCCTGGGTTAGGGCACAACGTCCGCACGGAGCAGGTGTGATGGCCGCACAGCAGGTACCCCGCTGAAGGCCTTTCAAGAGGACCGTAAATGAAGACAAACTGGCTCCATTCAGTGTGTTGTAAAATGAACGGTTCTTCTGCTTCCGCTCCCGTGGGTGTTTGAGTTAGTCTGTGTGATATTATGAGCATGTGTCTTACTTTCCCCTTTAGGACAAAGAACAAAGTCAATTGCTTTAGAAGAAAGGAAGAAGAAGAAGAAGAAAGCCAAACAAAGAAGAAAATTGGGTTCTTTGGAATGTGCAGGCCCCAATTAAAGAGGAAAAAGTGAAGCAGACCCCGAATCATAGAAGCAATGGTTACAGAGTAGAATAAACTCCTCAATGGGAAGATCTTGGACTCCGTCTGGTGTGGGCATTGTAGCATAAACGTCTCCCACAGCCACACACACCACTGAGCCAAATCCAACTGGCAGCCTAGATCGTGAGGCTTCAAGGAAGGTTGGACCTATGTGCACAACACTAACAAACGGCCTACAAACAGGCAGACACTGTGGACCAGCTGTGCCGTGAGTGCATCCATCTAAAACAGCGCTATCAGCGGGGTGGGGTCTCTAGGAGATCATTTGCCACTCCAAGGGTGGGGAGGGGCATGGGGATGGGAGACTTTCCCAGAAATCTGCTTTTGTTAAGATGGGGTCCTCATCTAAGCCTCTCTCTGGAGCAAACAATCAGGATCAGGATCAGTTTCCTGCCATGACCCATAGTGACCAGCAGGGCAACTCACCTAAAATGGGATTGATCCTAGAGCATAGCAGCCTATGAGGTAAAGCAGAGTGTGGGCTAGAGAAAAACAGCGAAGCCAGGCAGTTCATTTCAAAATGCTGAAACTCTCTGGTCTGCATGATAAACACAGTACAGTGATCCTAGACAGTTCGCCTTGGGGTGGAATTGATCAGACATGAGTTGCACACAATGGCAACTAGGTTTTAACTGGCACACTAAGCCCACCAGCTTATAGTTGTCTTTGAAGGCTTGTGTTGAGGAGGATCCTGAGGCTGTATCTGAGCCCACAGGAAAGAAGGCCGTTATCAGTGGCAATCTCTGCCGTGGACCGGCGGTGGAGGAGCGGTGGCCATGTACCATGTATGTGTCATCTCTGAACTGCACACTGACACTGAAAGCTCTGGGTCCAGAAAAGTAGGTTGGAATCTAGTCGTGGAAAGCTTCGAATATTAGACTGAAGAGTCTGGCCTTTATTTTGCAGAATTTTGTGGTTTGTTTGGTCAGAACAGTAGTTCTAAAACTATGGAATGTGAATTCCTTTAGCAGGATCCATTCTCTCCACTTTCCAGCAGGCCTACACAGCTCCTGTTGTTCTAAGCACCCAGTCTCATCACACACTTAAATCACCTGAAGATATTTGAGCTTGCGGCCCTGTTGCAGGAACTAGAAAACCATTGATAGATTGTGAGCTGGAAAATGACATGCTCAGAACATATTTTAGGAGGATGATGTAGAGGATGCAGAGAAGAGAAGCTTCAAAATGATGTCAACATTTAGACCTGAGGGACTGGGTGGAGACTGGTGATCCCATTAACAGAAATCAGGAATTCAAAGAGGAGCAAATTTAGGCTGGGATGTGGAGAGGAAGGAGCTGAGTGGACGAATTTTAGAACTCAGTTATTTTTCTGATGATGTCACTGTTATAGATGGGCCCACTCACAACACAGCCTTTCCCTGAGAAACACTGTGACTTGGACATGGTGTCTTGTCCTATTTTTGCCAAGGCTGATGGAGGGAATCCAATTTGGACAGCTGGCTGGGGTTAAAGATTTAGTCTGTGGCCATGGAATAAAGCCAAATGAGCTGGGATGGAATCTGTGCCCTTGACCAGAAGAGCAAAGGACTAACTGATAATCAGCTTCAGCCATTTCTGTTAGAACATCTAATCGGGTACTGGCTTCCTGTCCTCAGCTTCTTGCCAGCTGGATGATCACCTTGCCTTACCACCTGGCACAGCTATGGATGGATGTCACACTGAACTTGTTTGATGACTCATCTCTCTTGATCAAGTGTAGGATTGATGGAGTGAGCATGATAGAGAGTAGGAAAGTATGGCTAGGTCAACAACAAGCATGGATACAGTCTTGCTGGATGCCTAGTACTGCACCCACCTGCCCATCTGGTCTCTGAGCCCTGTTTCATGATGCCAGACGTGGGGTTTGATACGGGTATTTGCTGCACATCCCCACCCAACACCCTTTTGTCAACGCTGGATGCCAAGACCCATTCCCACTTGTTGAGTCCTGATTCACTTTCAGTTAACTTACTGGCTTGGTATAACCTTTTTATTGTTTTTCATGATTCTATAGGTTGACTGGGGCTCAGGTGGCTGTCTCACAGGACCCTCACGCAGCTGTAGATGGGGCTGGAACGTCCGAGATGCTTCATTCACATGTCTGGCTTCTTGGCAAGGACGGCTAGAAGCTGGACTCAGCTGGGCTGCTGACGGCCGGGCCTCTTGCTCTCACCACGCAGTCTCAGGCCTGTCTGTCTCCGTACGGCCTCCTCAGCTGGTCTCTCCAGCAGGGGAGCTGAACATCTTACACAGCACCCAGGGATTTCCACAGCACAAAAGCAGAAGCTGACACGCTTTCCGATGACTTAGGCCCAGAACCGCCACAGTGTCACTTCTGCCTTGTTGTGCTGGTTAAGCTGAGTCACACAGCCAGCCTAGATTCAGAGTGGGAAGAGACTACATAAGGATGTGAATATGGGGAGGCACAGCTCACTGGGGGCATCCAATGGCTTCACATCTCTCTCAGAATAAAACTCTCTGAGGACCTCTGTGAACTGCACTCCACATGCTCTGACCTCAACTCCATCCTCCCTCCCTCCCCCACTTCTTTCTTGCTACTCAGGCCCCCTTGCCTTCCTTCAGCCTGGAAGAAGTGGGCTGAAAGGAGGCATTCAGGGAGGTGGTGGTGGGAGCCTGAGCGAGTCTTGCTGGACATGTAGGAACATTCAGGGCGACAATTGACTGTAAGGGAGTCCCAAGAGAGGGTAGAACACTTAAGGGTTTTGAAAACTGCCAGTTGTGTGGTCAAAACCTAGAGTAGCTGTTGGCGTTTGTAAAAGACGAGGCTAAAAGAGATAAGGAGAGGCCACATTGCGAAGGACATTATGTGCCAAGCCAAAGAATTTGAGTTGGGTTCCCTAGATATTGACGATAAGCAGGAAAACTTGATCAGATTTGCATTTTAGAAAGAACATTCTTTGGCAGTTTGGAAGATGTACTAGAAAGTGTACAGATTTAAAAAAAACAGAGAGACCAGTTAGGCGATTCTTACAAAAGATCAGGCAATACATGGTGAGGATCTCAGCAGGGCTGTCCCTAGGGTGTGTGAGTCCCTGGACAAAATATTTTGGGGGGGGGGGCTGTCTATATAAAAAAATTTGATTAAAAATGTATTACAGAGCTTGTGGGCCCATGAAAGATGAGTGACGATGTAGAAAATGGGTGGGATAGAGAAACTCATAGCCGTTTTCTTTCCAGTCAGTGGGCAAAGCCTCTTCGTAGTGTCCAGGCCCCATGTGTTCTTGTTCAGGTCTGGGAACTATCTCTTCTCGCTCTTTCTTGTTAAGTGTGCTACTCCTGGCTAATTTGTATCTCCTCCTGCAAGAAAAATGTAGCAATGCAGCACTACTCACCATGCCGTGCTGTCCACAAGCTCTTTGTGTGGAAACAGTACAGATCCTTTTGCTCCTTGAGTTTCCTAACACCGATTATTTCACACCAGCTGCATCATTACTCTTGATGTGGCATCATCCATCATGCTGCCCACGAATCCTGGCTCCCAGTGACTCTCTCAGAGATTGTTATGGGGTGTCACTGATGATGACCACAAAAGCAAGTCTTGCCCAGGATATGCAGGAAAATGCGAGCAATAATTCATTTTCTGCTCATGTTAAATTTGTTTAGAATTTTATACCACAACTGTAAAATAGCACGTATTCCAACCATGCTGTCTCTTGAACTCTTTAGGCTCTAATCACTACATTCCTCAAATATCTTCTCTTTTAAAGTCAGACACACTCCTGCCTTCCACACCTCCCCTGCAGTGAGGATGGGGAGGAGCCTGAGGGCCCAGAGGGAAGAACACATCCCTCTCATTCAAGGAATGCCCATCGCTCCCCTGGCAGGCCTTAAGACCTACCTGGGAAAACACAATGTCGCAGTATTAACCAAAGGAAAGAAAGGACATTGATCAGAGCGCCATTTGCCACTGCACAGCAATGATCTCGAAAGTTCTGGGAGGAGAAAGGCCTGGTCACTCCTAGAGGACTCCCTGACATGTGGTACACAGCCTGCAGAAGGAGGGGGGTGACTGCCCTGGCGCCAGCAGCAAGGGTGTGGAGGGAGAGGATGCCTGCTGCCACTGTCAATACCCTTGGGTGCCGGGGACCAGAGATGGCCCTGCACTGGGAACATGGATGCCCAGTGCACGGGCCCACACGTGCAGCTCAAGTCACAGACAGGCAGTGGAGTGTCAGGTCCCCAAAGCCCTGACGTCTTCTTATGTCTGTTGTGAGTGTCAATAACCCAAATCAGGACATCAGCACGACTCTGGCAACCCAGCCTTAACTGATCCTGTGAAAGAAGTCCCACACCGGCCAGTAGCAACACCCTGCCTGTCAGGCTGCCCTCCTGGAATCGGGCCCCAGCCACACAACCCCAGAACAACCTCACAGGCGCAAGTTCCAGAGTTCCTGGGCCAACTGGTCAACCATCCATACCCACTAGAGTTTCAGGAAGTACCATGAAGGGGAGAAACAGGGGCCAGGAACCATGCGGGCTGGGGGTGCCCAGCCTGGACGGCGCTGCTGGAACCAGCCAGTCCAGGCACTGGAGGGGACTTAGAAAATTCCAAGGAAGTCACTCTAAAACACGCGACCCCCTGTGTTTCATGTTGTATATGGGCGAGCAGGGCACCTGTCTAGGCAGTGCTTGTGGTTTTAAGTGACACTGGATTGGAGAGCTGGAGTTCACTTGAGAGACTCTTAGAAGATAGTAAGAGAAATGATTCATACTAATGATTTCCAAACTCCTCTCCTCCCTCCCCTGCTCTTGAACATACATATTTTTTCAAACAAATCTTTTTTTTTTTAATTTTTTTTTATTTTTCCCCCAAAGCCCCAGTAGATAGTTGTATGTCGTAGTTGCATATCCTTCTAGTTGCTGTATGTGGGATGCGGCCTCAGCATGGCCGGACAAGCCGTGTGTCGGTGCGCGCCCGGGATCCGAACCCGGGCCGCCAGCAGCGGAGTGTGCACACTTAACCACTAAGCCAAGGGGCTGGCCCATCAAACAAATCTTACAGGAACGCTAATATGTAAAACAGATCCGCCCAGATGGTGGTGGTTGAAGTGGGACATGAGGGCTCAGAATCCAGTGATGGCCAGAGTTCACTACCCCTACCCCTGAGACACCTCTGTCTCCCTGGAACCCTAGGAAAACCCTAGGGCTCTATGGAACACAGTTTGAAAACCACACACCTAAAGAATGTGCACTCAGGCTGGGGGCGGGCAGTAAGGCTGAATAGCTGCTCACCCCACTATTAGTACCGCAGCCAGCCCCTAATCTGTCCCACATGGTATTTTCTCATCTGCTTTGAAAGTTTGTCGAAGAACTTAAGCCATTTTCTTTAGCTTTTTATTTTTAAAGATTTTATTTATTTATTTATTTTTCTCCCCAAAGCCCCGGTAGATAGTTGTATGTCATAGCTGCACATCCTTCTAGTTGCTGTATGTGGGACGCGGCCTCAGCATGGCCGGAGAAGCGGTGCATGGGTGCACGCCCGGGATCCGAACCCGGGCCGCCAGCAGCGGAGCACACGCACCTAACCACTAAGCCACGGGGCCGGCCCAGCTTTTTCAGTTTCCTTTTTTCCTCAGGAATCTGATGCAAGTCTTTATTAAGTCTTGTAGTTAAGTTCTCTTCTGCTTCCAACGCCCTACACAAGACCATAAGGAAATTTTAGGGAAGAGAGTTGTTATTTATAGACAGTTTATAATGACTTCATAGAAAGGAAACACCAAAAGAGAAAATAGCCCACCAAACTCCTTACAACCCAAATGAATTGGAACAAAACATGTCAGGGAGCTCCACACACCTGTGCGTGGTTCTGTGTGGACCGGGTGTCCCTGCAGTTCCATTTAAGACCCACTTGCAAATGATTTATTTTCCCTGAAAAGTCATGTAATGTTTTTCCAAAAATTCCTTTCCCCAAATGGCTCCAGGAGCGTTTCCCTGTTTTCTGGAGAAGAACAGTGAAGCTATTGTGCCTTGAACTGGACTGACTGACAGCAGAGGAGGCCGGCCTCAGCACCTCACGCTGAAGATAAAAGGGCGGCTCTGAAGTTCTTGCCGACTGGCTGACAGTATTTTCATTATTTCTGTGAAGCCTGACACTGGAAACCTTCCCAAGGACCAGCACGTGGTGTCCCACATCCAGGAAATGTTAGCTGACAGGTACATCTTCTACCTGCCCCAAGCTTCCAGAGGCTGTAGGCTGATGACCTACAAAAGTGGCCTCACTAAAGAGGCAGAAATGAAACGCAAACGGATTGTAATGATATCAGATCAAACCTGACCCCTGAAGAAGATGACAAGAGCCAAGGGGAGTCTATGTCAGTGGCCTGCAAGCCAAGGCCTGGCTAGAAACTGAGGGAGAGGGGCAGAGAAGGAGACCCAGCGCGGGGCAGGGTCGACTCTACTGGTGGAGGAGGAAGTTGAGGAAGAGGAACCGCCCTTTGACTGCTGTCTCTCGGAGTGCCTGCAGAGCGACCCTGATGTACTGAGTCCCACGTCTTACAAGCACTGAAAAGGTGCCACTCCCGGAGAACTGCTCAGACTTGCTCCCGTGTCCTCTTTCCCCCTCCGCCACCAACAGTGCCACCTGCAAGGCCCCTTCAAGTAGGGACTGACACACTCTTGACCACGGGCTGATCATCCACCAGGCTCAGTGTCATCTCCTCTGCAGCCTCCTTGTTCCTTTTATTCAGAATTAAGCTATGCTACCATGGACTTTAAACCGTGGCTTTCTACATTATGCCTTGACTCTTTTGTGCTGTGTATTTGATTAAGATGCTCCTTGTAGATGCACTTCATGTCTTATTTACACTCAGTTCTCTGACAACATCCGCACAGCACTCAACTTTTCTGGATTTTCTGATCCTTAGATGTTAATTGAGAATTCCACATGCTTGGTAGATTTAAAAACAAATAAGCATATGTTTAGTGGCCATTTTGATGACCTCTTTTGTGAAATACCTGTCTATGTCTTTTGCCCCCTTTTCTGTAGGGTCGCCTGACTTTTTCCTATCGATTTGTAGGGGCTTTTGTATATTCTGAATAAGAATCCTTTGTCGGTTGTAAGTATTGCAAATATCTTCTCCCACTCTGTGGCTTCCCTTTTCATTCTCTTAATGTTGTCTTTTGGTGAAAAGAAATTCCTAATTTTAGATAGTCCAACTTATCATTTTATTTATGGCTGGTGTTCTTTGTGTCTTAAGAAATCTTTTCCTAGGGCCGGCCCCGTGGCTTGGCGGTTAAGTGCGCCCACTCCGCTGCTGGCGGCCCAGGTTCGGATCCTGGGTGTGCACTGACGCACCGCTTGTCTGGCCATGCTGAGGCCGTGTCCCACATACAGCAACTAGAAGGATGTGCAGCTATGACACACAACTATCTACTGGGGCTTTGGGGGAAAAAATAAATAAATAAAATTAAAAAAAAAAAAAGAAAGAAATCTTTTCCTAGCCCCAGATCATAAAGGTAGTCTCCTAAATTTTCTCCTAGAAGCGTTATTTTCTCTTTCACATTTAGATAGTTAATCCACCATAGAAAAAAGTGATCAACTTTTTCTACACAAGTGTGTAAAAATCCACTGCTCTCAAGATCACCATCATCCAGCCTGGTTCTATTTACAAATACATAATAATTCCCTGTGTAAGTTCTAAAACGTTTACCTGTAATATCTTCAAAGAGAAGACTAGCCCAGTTGATACAGTTTCCTACACTGTACTTACCCTCTGGAGGCCCTTTGAACACAGCACTGGACTAGGAAAGGCACAAAAGTTGGTATAGTCAAAAAAATCTTTGGTGCTAAACAGTGCCAGACGTAAATTCCAGCGCTACTTCTGAGTCGTTTGTGACCTTGGGCAGGGTACTTACTTGCCTTCAACCTGGTTTCCTGACCTGGAAGATGGGATAACAATAGCTAGGATGCCAGAATGCTGTCTGTGTGCCAGGCTCAGGGCCAAGGGCTTCACCTGTGTGAGCTCACGTAAGCCTCAGGGCGACTCTACTGGTTACAGACAGTTAGTACCATCTCATAGCCTCTTTACAGGCGATACACAGAGCACAGCAAGTCAGCCATGGATCCAGAATTCAAATCTGGGCAGGCTGACCCCAGTCTCTCACATGTAAGCCCTGCGCGTACTTCCTCCCTATTAGAAATCAAAAGCCCTGTGGCGGCAATTAAATGATACAAGCCAGGTAAAGTGCCTAAGTCAGTGCCCGGACCCTGCCAAGTGCTTAATAAATGGGAGGGTTTGTGAGCACAATGGTATCAAAGAACTAATTTGCATTATCACCATCCCCAAGCACTTTGAAAGTTACAGCTAGAGTCCTTTTCCACTCCAGGAAGAGACTCGAGGAAATCTTTCGAGTTGCAGGTGACAAAATCATGAGCGTCATACGTTGGTGTAGTTGGGGTTGGAAATACTGCTGGCACAACCAGCGTCATGATCCTGATGAGCCGCGTAGTCTTCCTCACCCCGCCCTGCCCATCCTCCTTCATTCTCTCACCCAGCAAATATTGGAGTGCTTAGTATGGGCCAGGCCTGTTCTGGGAGCCAGGACGCAGCAGTGAACATGACAGTCAACTTCTCTGCCCTGTGGGGCTCACATGCTGGTTAGGGAAAATAGGCAAGAAAGAAATAAATCGATAACTGTGTAATATTTAATCAGTGCTATGAAGATAAAAGATGCAGGCTAAGTTAATAGAGTGAAGAGGCAGGGGCAAAAGGGATCACTGACGGATAGGGAGGTCAGGGAAGGCGCTTTGTTGAGGTGACATTTGAATAGACACCAGAAGAAGTGAGGAGGAGGGTCAAGAGGACACTTGGGGACAGAGGGATGTGAGTAGAGGGTACAGTAGTTTCAGAGGCCCTGAGGTGGGAGTGTATTAGAAACATTCAAGGAACAGCAAGGAGGCCATTGTGACTGGAGTGGAATGAGAAAGGCAGTAAATGAGACAAGAGAGGTGTGTGGGGCCAGATCATGGAAGGCCTTAGGGCTTTGGTAAGGGAGAGGATTAATGAGAGGCAATTTTACATAGTGGTTAAGAACAGAGCTTCTGTCAGCCAATTCTCTAAGTTCAAAAACTGGCTTTACATTTACGTGACCGTGAGCATTTTATGGCACCTCTTTGTGCCTCATCTATACAGTTTTACCTCATCTGTGAAATGGGAGTAATAATATCAAATTAGGCTTGAGCAAATTCTAGCAAATGTATTGGCATCTAGGTAAAGAACTGAAATTAAAGCAATTTTTTCTTGAACTTGTAATTCATGGAAGGTATTAAGCCTTTACTTGCATAAATACCAGAAATGGATTTTGTATTAACTATACAAGAGATGGTGGTTCAGACTACCATCATGAGATAATTGACAAAAGAGTATCAATGATGGTCTTTCACTAATCAGTGATAGTACTAATCACTAATTACAGTGGCTAATCAGTGATGGTATTTCAATCAACAAATGACTTTGCATACTACCAGTGAGTTTCCAATGAGACTGAGAATAGGTCTGTACCTGACCATATATCAGACCACACAGCAGAATGAACTCTCTCCCGGACTGATCGGGAGCATTTCATCAAGATGGCTCCAGCATCGTGACTGAAGACGAATCTAGGCCATAAGGATACAGCCTACAAAGGACAACAGGCCTTGATGGAACAGCATCAATATTAGTGTCCTAATATGCAATATAATTAGATTTCAGGTCTAGACACTTCTGAAAACAACACGAGCAGACAAGTACATCAGGTCAAGATTTTAATTCAGAGAGTGGGACAAGAATAGATGTTTCATGGCCTTGTTCCTTCCTATTGAAGGGCGACCTCTGCCACAGAGTGTGTGTAGAGGTCTGATGTTGATTTAGCAGGGCCAACATCCTCAAGGTTGTTGAACGCTGTGGAGAAGGAAGCACAAGTGAAGAGGGAGTTGGGATTTACCTGGACCCCGTGTTTCCAAATGCAGCAGATACTGCATTTACACCTCTCACAGCCTCAGGCAGCCATGAGCCCAAGACTGAAGAGATGGTTTTTCTCTCCAGGGTAGGAAGTAAGCAAATGGCTTGAGTAGCACCTCTATGCCACATTCTGAGGTAGGGGTGATTGTGATTACAAGAAGTCTCGCTCCACTGTCGTTTATTCAATTGTAACTTTGTAAAGCATCCACCATGCTGGCTTGAGAAGCTCAGAGTCCCACCCTCCCTGCTGCCTTTGTTCTCCCCTCAAGAACAGGATCAAGGGCAAGAAGAGTCACTCTGGGGAGTATAGTCTTGTTGGAAGGGTTTAAATTAACCTGTTTTGGGGAAAATGTTTTGCTGACACTGACTGTTTGGGTACCTTTTATCCCAAAAGGCCAGATAAGATGGGCCTAGAAGTTAAGTCTATGGGATAATAGGTCGAGGAATAAAAATCAGGGATGCTATTGACCATGAGATATTCACAGGTCCTCCCACTCCCCCCACGTCTCCTCATTTCACCGCAACAGGGAAGAGTATGGCCACGCGGTAGACTCTGGATGCCTTCTCCTTGACGGGGCAAGAGACAAAGACAAAGGCCTATCAGCTCCGACTAGTCTGGGCAAATGCGTTCACCAAGTTGTGTGTGGTCTACTCCAGGTCACAAGGGTGTGCACGTGGGCTTGAGCCAGAGCCCAACTAAATATAACATGTTCATTGACCAGCATCATTTTCTGGACATGCATTTCATGCTAGAACAGAATTCAGGTGTGCAGGGCTCCTTGGCATCAATCCCTCCATCGCCTTCTATTCCTAACAAGGGGGATAGATTTGGTGGCCTGAGAAAGCACCCTCGCTGGGACCAGCCTTTGCGGAATGGAGGCTCTTGGAGAGTGAGGGAAGATTTTGTAGGATTTGGTATTGGCAGAAAAAGGGATTTCTTTTGGGTGCCAGCTTGTCCAGGACTTAAAATGCTGGACCAACAAAGCGCTGTGAAAGCCAAGGCCAGCTCATCTGTCAGCTCTGCCTGATGGGTCTGGAGGCTGTGACTGCCACTGCTCTGGAAGCTCAGCCAAGGAAGCCAAGCCAGGAGGATGAGATCACCACCGCCTTGTTAATATCCCATGTATGACAAAAGTGGGTGGCAGGGAGAGTTCTCTTTCCAGAGAACACTCTGTCTTACAGCTTAATCAAACAAGGACAAGTACATTTCAAAATGTGTGACATTCCAGCAAGAGGCAGGTACAGGTCCACAGTCCTTTCTCTGCAGTTGCAAAATCCCAAAAGCTCTGAGAAACAGAAGGCTTTTTGTAAGCACAGGGACAAAACTCATTTGGTGGCAGAAACAGTTCTGACTATTAGCTGTGTCTCTGACTCCTACCCATCACTCTCACATCTGCTGTGTGCATTTTGGTTATTTTGAAATTTGGGTTTAATTTCACTCTTTGAAAAGAGTTAAAGCTGCCCCTGGAGGTAACAGGGAAGAGAAGGAAAAGAAGAAAAGGTTGTATCTGTTGTGATCAATAATGCAGTAGAAAAGTTATGCAGAAGACAGATCATGGTGTCTATATTAATGAAGAATAGAATATTGGAATCAAAACAGTCTGACCAAAACCAGAACAGCAAGTGTTGGAAGATATCTTTCGCAGTGATGATCAAGAGCTAGTGAGCAGTAGGAGAGCACTGCGAAGGGCAGGCAGGGCAGATCACGGCCATGCGTTGGTAAATGGATTTGACAGTGGACGTGGACATATACCACTAGTCTGTTGATCATGAAGCAAGCTATAATATACTACAAAAATTGAGCATTGAAAGCAGTGTGAATATTAGAAGGCTGCCTTATTAATCAGGGTTCTCCCAAGAAATAGAATGAATAGGATATTATTTTTTACATATTTTATTTATCTGTGAAAGAGATTTCTATTAAGGAATTGGCTCACATGATTGTGGCAGGCTGGCAATTCCAAAATCTGTAGGGCAGTTTGACAGGCTGGAAACTCAAGACAGGATTTCCATGAGAGGCGGAGTCAAGATGGCGGCGTAGGCAGACTCTGAACTCACCTCCTCCCGTGGACACAGCCAATTTACAACTACTCGTGGAAAAATTACCCCTGAGACAGAACTGAAAACTGGATAAGAGGACCTCCTGCAACAACGGACAATCCTAACTGAGGTGGAAGAGGCAGAGACTCCCTTCTGGAGAGGAAAAACGCCGCCTTCACACGCCGCCAGCTTCACGGCCGCCGGGAGCAGCTCACAGGTACGCAGCCTCCCTGGAGGCGCGGGGTCCTGAGCCGGGGAGCGCCCCCGCTGTGGGCATTTTGTGGACCCAGCACAATCGAGACCAGCGGCATAATATCTGACTTTGCCTGCTACTAAAGCATTGGGGAGACCCCCAGAAAACCCGGTTCACAAAGAAACTAAAACTGGCTCTTAAAGGGCCCGTGCACAAACTCACCCGTTCCAGAAAGCATCCTAAAATCACCAGAAAGAAAGGTACACAGTGCTTCGGTGACAAGAGACTCACCTAATAGGCCCTGAGTGCATCACGGTGAGGGGTGAGACCTCTCCAGGGACTGGGACATTGGCGGCGGCCATTGTTGTGGCCTGGTGGGAGCGTGCTGACACAGATGCCATTGGAGTTCTCCCTGAGACCTGCTAGCCCAGGGTCTGCTCCACCCGCTAGAGCACCGATTTAATCCAGCTCAGCCAGGGCAGGCAGCCCACCCTAGAGACTGGCCCCACCCAACAACAAGCCCTCAGGCAACGTGTGGGCCTGCATAGATTGGTGACTGGATTCTCTGTAGCCTGGCAACTGAGCTGACTTGAGCGGGGCAGGGTGTGCACAAGGAGCGGGTGGAGAGTGTGGGGTGGTGGCGGAGTGTGTGGAGCTCCTGCTGTGGAGAGACTGGGTCCGCTTGGGGAGGTCGGGGCACTCACACGGGGCAGGACTGTGTTGACTGTGTGTGTGGACCTCTGGGCAACAGGGCTTGTCAGCTGCAGAAGACTTGTGCTTCTCAAAGACCCACATAGGAGGTTTGTCCCACCTTCCAAAGCCTGAAACAATTGGGTGCTCCTGTGCCTGAGGGCAGCCCCACCCAGCTGCAATCCCCAGAGAGCTGACAAGAGACCTAATAGGCTAGAGGTTTACAGCAATTGTAAGGCCCTGAGCCTAACAACCTGCCACACTGGGGGCCTACTCACTTAAAAGAAATACTGCAACACAAATGTGGTATTAGAACTTACAGCCAACTGTGCTGGGGCTCCCCACACCTGATAAAGAGACTGAAGGGCCCACAACAGCTACAAGCAGCTGAGCATTACAACAGCTGGCCAGGAGCATAACTCAGCCTCCCTGGGCGCCTATAGGGAGAGCTAATAGGCCACAATAGAAGGACACACATAGCCCACATAGGGGCCACCCATGGAACATTGAGAACTGAGGGAAGCACACTGGAAGCCTCCTAAGGCATCACGTACATAAGGTCTCCTATCCAAGAGCAGGAGACGTAGCTGACCTACCTATTACGTAGACACAAGCACAGGGAAAGAGGCAAAATGAGGAGGCAAAAGAATACATTCCAAGTAAGGGAACAGGACAAAACCCCAGAAAAGGAACTAAGTGAAACAGAAATGAGCAACCTACCCGACAGAGAGTTCAAACTAAGAGTGTTAAGGATGCTCACTGATCTGGGGAGAAGAATAGATGAACTCAGTGAGAATGTCAACAAAGAAATGGAAGATATAAAAAAGAACCAATCAGAAATGAAGAATACAATACTGGAAATGAAAAATTCATTAGAGGGACTCAAAAGCAGAGTAGAGGATACAGAAGAACGGATCTGTGAGCTGGAAGAAAGACTACAAGAAATTACCCAAGCTGAACAGGTAAAAGAGAAAAGAATTAAAAAGAGTGAGGACAGTCTAAGGGACCTCTGGGACAACATCAAGCGCACTAACATCCGTGTTATAGGTGTCCCGGAAGGAGAAGAGCGAGACAAGGGGGCAGAGAATCTATTTCAAGAAATAATAGATGAAAACTTCCCTAACCTAAGGAAGGAAACAGACATCCAGGTACAGGAAGCACAGAGAGCCCCAAACAAGATAAACCCAAAGAGGCCCACACCAAGACACATCATAATCAAAATGTCCAGAATTAAAGATAAAGAGAGAATCCTAAAAGCCGCAAGAGAATGTCAAGTTACATACAAAGGAAACCCCATAAGGCTATCAGCTGACTTCTCAGCAGAAACCTTACAGGCTAGAAGAGAATGGCATGATATATTTAAAGTGCTAAAAGGAAAAAACTTACAGCCAAGAATACTCTACCCAGCAAGGTTATCGTTCAAAATGGAAGGAGAGATCAAAATTTTCCCAGATAAGCAAAAATTAAAGGAGTTTGTCACCAAGAAACCAGTGTTACAAGAAATGTTAAAGGGACTGATTTAAGGGGAAAAGAGAAGACCACAAATAGGAAAAATTATCTATTTCCATGATTAGAACGTAATGGATACAAATGCACAAAAAAAACGTTAGATATGATATAAAAACATAAAAGGAGGGAGGAGGGTAGTTAAAGAGTACAGCTTTCAGACAGAGGTCAAACTAAAGTGACCATCAATTCTGTATAGAAGAAGTAAGGAACAGAGAAGGACTACTAAAACACTGAGGGAAAAAAAAAAAATAAAGTTAAAAAAGGGCAGTAAGTACATACTTATCAATAGCTACTTTAAACGTCAATGGACTAAATGCTCCAATTAAAAGGCATAGGGTGGCTGACTGGATTAAAAAACAAGACCCATATATATGCTGCATACAAGAGACACACTTCAGACCTAAAGACACTCAAAACCTGAAAGTGAAGGGATGGAAAAAGATACTCCACGCAAATGGCAATGAAAAGAAAGCTGGGGTAGCAGTACTCATATCAGACAAAATAGACTTTAAAACAAAAACTGTAAAAAGAGACAAAGAAGGGCATTACATAATGATTAAGGGAACAATCCAACAAGAGGATATAACACTTGTAAATATCTACGCACCCAATGTAGGTGCACCTAAATATATAAAGCAATTATTAACAGACATAAAAACAGAAATAGACAGTAACACAATAATAGTAGGGCACTTTAACACTCCACTTACACCAACGGATAGATCATCCAAACAGAAGATCAATAAGGAAACATTGGCCTTAAATGACACACTAGAACAGATGGACCTAGTAGATATATACAGAGCATTCCATCCGAAAACCAAAGAATACACGTTCTTTTCAAACGTACATGGAACATTCTCCAGGATTGATCACATATTAGGCCACAAAACAAGTCTCCATAAATTTAAGAAGATTGAAATAATACCAAGCATCTTTTCTGACCACAACGGTATGAAACTAGAAATCAACTATAGGAAGAAAATCAGAAAAGCCACAAATACATGGAGATTAAACAAAATGCTACTGAACAACGACTGGGTTAACGAAGAAATCAAAGAAGAAATCAAAAAATACCTGGAGACAAATGAAAATGAAAATACGACATGCCAGAATTTATGGGATACAGCAAAAGCGGTTCTAAGAGGGAAGTTTATAGCAATACAGGCCTATCTCAACAAACAAGAAAAATCTCAAATAAACAATCTAACAATGCACCTAAAGGAAATGGAAAAAGAAGAACAAACAAAGCCCAAAATCAGTAGAAGAAGGGAAATCATAAAAATCAGAGCAGAAATAAATGAAATGGAGACCAAAAAAAAAATAGAAAAAAATTAATAAAACCAAGAGCTGGTTCTTTGAAAAGATCAACAAAATAGACAAACCTTTAGCTAGACTCAACAAGAAAAAAAGAGAGAAGGCACAAATAAGTAAAATCAGAAATGAAAGAGGAGAGGTTACAACAGACACCTCAGAAATACAAAAGATTATAAGAGAATACTATGAAAAACTATATGCCAACCAATTCGACAATCTGGAAGAAATGGATAAATTCTTAGAATCATACAACCTTCCAAAACTGGATCAAGAAGAAGTAGAGAATTTGAATAGACCAATCACCAGTAAGGAGATCGAAACAGTAATCAAAAACCTCCCCAAAAATAAAAGTCCAGGACCAGACGGCTTCCCTGGTGAATTCTACCAAACATTCAAAGAAGACTTAATACCTATCCTTCTCAAACTCTTCCAAAAATTGAGGAGGGGGAAGCTCCTAACTCATTCTCTGAAGCTGACATTACCCTGATACCAAAACCAGACAAGGACAACACAAAAAAGAAAATTACAAGCCAATATCACTGATGAACATCGATGCGAAAATCCTCAACAAAATACTAGCAAATCGCATACAACAATACGTTAAAAGATTATACACCATGATCAAGTGGGATTTATTCCAGGTATGCAGGGATGGTTTAACATTCGCAAATCAATCAACGTAATACACCACATTAATAAAATGAAGAACAAAAATCACATGATCATCTCAATAGATGCAGAGAAAGCATTTGACAAGATCCAGCATCCATTTATGATAAAAACTCTGAATAAAATGGGTATAGAAGGAAAGTACCTCAACATAATAAAGACCATATATGAGAAACCCACAGCTAATATTATCCTCAATGGTGAAAAACTGAAAGCTATCCCTCTAAGAACAGGAACCAGACAAGGATGCCCACTGTCACCACTCCTATTTAACATAGTATTGGAAGTCCTAGCCAGAGCAATCAGGCAAGAGAAAGAAATAAAAGGGATCCAAATTGGAAAGGAAGAAGTGAAACTGTCACTATTTGCAGATGACATGATTTTATATATAGAAAACCCTAAAGAATCCACCAGAAAACTTTTAGAAGTAATAAACGAATATGGTAAAGTTGCAGGATACAAAATCAACATACAAAAATCAGTTGCATTTCTGTACACTAACAACGAAGTAGCAGAAAGAGAAATTAAGAATACCATCCCATTTACAATTGCAACAAAAAGAATTAAATACCTAGGAATAAACTTAACCAAAGAGGTGAAAGATCTGTACACCGAAAACTATAAAACATTTCTGAAAGAAATTGAAGAAGACACAAAGAAATGGAAAGATATTCCGTGCTCTTGGATTGGAAGAATTAACATAGTTAAGATGTCCATACTTCCTAAAGCCATCTATAGATTCAATGCAATCCCTATCAAAGTTCCAACAACATTTTTCACAGAAATAGAACAAAGAATTCTAAAATTTATATGGAACAACAAAAGACCCCAAATAGCTAAAGGAATCCTGAGAAAAAAGAACAAAGCTGGAGGTATCACACTCCCTGACTTCAAAATATACTACAAAGCTATAGTAACCAAAACAGCATGGTACTGGCACAAAAACAGACACACAGATCAGTGGAATAGAATCGAAAGCCCAGAAATAAACCCACACATCTATGGACAGCTAATCTTTGACAAAGGAGCCAAGAACATACAATGGGGAAAAGAAAGTCTCTTCAACAAATGGTGTTGGGAAAACTGGATAGCCATATGCAAAAAATGAAAGTAGATCCTTACCTTACACCATACACAAAAATTAACTCCAAATGGATTAAAGACTTGAATGTAAGACCTGAAACTGTGAAAGTTCTAGAAGAAAACATAGGCAGTACGCTCTTCGACATCGGTCTTAGCAACATCTTTTCAAACACCACATCTGACCGGGCAAGAGAAACAATAGAAAAAATAAACAAATGGGACTACATCAAACTAAAAAGCTTCTGCACAGCAAAGGAAACCATCAACAAAACGAAAAGACAACCTAACAATTGGGAGAAGATATTTGCAAACCATACATCTGATAAGGGCTTAATCTCCAAAATATATGAAGAACTCATGCATCTCAACAACAAAAAAACTAACAACCCAATTAAAAAATGGGCAAAAGACCTGAACAGACATTTCTCCAAAGAAGATATACAGATGGCCAACAGACACATGAAAAGATGTTCAAAATCACTAATTATCAGGGAAATGCAAATCAAAACTACAATGAGATATCACCTCACGCCCGTCAGAATGGCTATAATGAACAAGACAGGAAACAACATGTGTTGGAGAGGAGGTGGAGAGAAGGGAACTCTCATACACTGCTGGTGGGAGTGCAAACTGGTGCAGCCACTATGGAAAACAGTATGGAGATTCCTCAAAAAATCAACGATAGAACTACCATGTGATCCAGCTATTCCACTGTTGGGTATTTATCCAAAGAACTTGAAAACACCAATTTGCAAAGGTACATGCACCCCTGTGTTCATTGCAGCCTTATTCACGATAGCCAAGACTTGGAAGCAACCTAAGTGCCCATCAAGGGACGAATGGATAAAGAAGCTGTGGTATATATACACAATGGAATACTACTCAGCCATAAGAAACGACGAAATCCAGCCATTTGTGACAACATGGATGGACATTGAGGGTATAATGCAAAGTGAAATAAGTCAGAGGGAGAAGGTCAAATACCGTATGATTTCCTTCATTAAGTAGTAGATAGTGACAACGATGGACAGATACATAGGGACAGAGATTGGATTGGTGGTTGCCACAGGGGAGGGGGGGAGGGAGGAGGGTGAAAGGGATAATTCGGTGCATGTGTGTGGTGATGGGTTGTAATTAGTATTTTGGTGGTGAACATGATGTGGTCCATGCAGAAATAGAAGTACAATGATGTACACCTGAAATTTTTACAATGTTATAAACCAATGTTACTGCAATAAACAAAAAATTAAAAAAAAAAAAAAAAAGACAGGATTTCCATGTTAGAATCTTAAGGCAGAATTCCTTATTCCCCAGGAAATCTCAGTTTTGCTCTAAGGCCTTCAACTGCTTGTATGAGGCCCATCCACATTATCAAGAGTAATCTTCACAAAGTCAACCAGCTGTAGATGTGATTAGCATCTAGACGTACCTTCACAACAACATCTAGACTGATGGTTTGCCCAAACAACTATGACTACGGTCACCACAGTCTAGCCAAACTGACACACAAAATTTAACCATCACAGCTGCCTATAGAATTTAAGAGCATCGTGATGTCAAATATCTAAATATTCTGTGATGAAAGCACTCCTGCTGATATTGAACCAGCTAAAATCTTGATAAACTTGTTAAAATAGTGTAAACATTAAAATGGATGTAAACCTTAGCCTTGAACATACTTATAATTTTGATAATCAAGCTCTATATCAGCAATAATGGTCCCCCCACCACCTACAAAGAAAAATCATGAACGACGACTGTGAGACAGTACCCCCAGGTTTGAGGACACTGAAGACGGGTGGACTGTTCCTGGGTGTGCAGAGCTGCAAGAGCACACGAGGTAAACTTGGTAGTGCTTAGGAAAAGCCTGCATCTAAGAAACTCAAAAAGTGCATGCAACTTACCTGTACAATAGTACGCAAACAAGAAAGTATGAGAAATTAGAGAAATATTTTATGATGACTCAATAGCCACTTTGTGCCAGCAATGTAGGCTCTTTCAGGCAAGCTGGAGTGGAAGAAAACTGTAAGGTTGTGTTGCTCCAGCACTGTGGCTTTGCGTATCCTCTTCCTGAACTTCTTATGCAATATTTTTAGTTTTTCTTTTCCTCCCAAGGTGACATTAGTAGTACAGTCTCGGGACCAAAGATTTTATATATTATGAAGAGCAGGTATAAACACTTTTCTCCAAACTGTATGTTTGCTTCAGTGAACAGAAGCCCATGAATATAAGACTTCCTAAAAGAGCTTAGTCTTAAGGACGCCATTTCTGGTGCCGCCAGTGCTCGGAGTGATATTGTTAAATCAACACCAACAAACGATAGGCATGGACTTTTGGCTACTCTGATGTTGGAAAATAAAATTGCCAACAAAGACTTAGAATAATTGGGGGTCATTAGTGAAAAAACAATTGTATCAGTCTTTGTTATCTATACCAAATATTTATTGGCTGAATTTGTTAGAAGAAGCTGATAGCAAAGAAATATTGATCATTGACAGCAATGCAGTTGTATTTCTTGAGTTAAAGGGAAATTGCTAGACAGAAATCCATATTAATGAAATAAATCACACTGCAGCAAGTTTTTCCTTGTATTTAATTTTATTTAATTTTTTTTTAATTAACATCATTTCTTCTGATTTGGTGGTTGCCTGGGAAGTCCCGCAGATCTCACTTGGGCTCACTTGTGCAACTGCAGCAGATGAGAGCTTAAGTGGGGCAGAAATATCCAAGATGGTATCAACCACATGTCAGGGCAGTCATGCTGGCTCTAAGCAAGGCTATCTCTCAGTTTCCATCCATGTGCCTCCATCCTCCTGTAGGCAAGATTGACTTTCCTCACTGTGTGGTGGTCTCGGGATTCCAAGATGCCGAAGGGAAGGGCTTTTCAAACATAGCCTCAGAAGTTATACAGAATCACTTCTACCACATTCTATAGAACACAGCATGTCACGAGAGCAGCCAAAATTCAAGGGGACGTTGAAAGAGATCCTACATGTGACAGGAGGAGAAGCAACGTTACATTACGGGGCAGTGAGCAGAACCGTGGCTGTATTTGAAAACAACCTGCCACAGTGTCCTCATTTCCAGGATTCTTCACTCCGTTTCGTAGATCCAGGTTTCTCCATAGTACCATTTTCCTTCTGTCTGAAGAACTTTAACATTTTTTGTGGTTCAGGTCCTCTGGTAATTAACTCTCTCAGCCTTCATTTGTCTAAAAGGGTCTTTATTTTGCCTTCATTTTAGAAGAATACTTTATATATTCTAGGCTGAAAAAATTTTTCTTTAAAAATGTCATCGCATTATCTTCTGCTTAGCACAGTTTGTGCAGGAAGTCTATAGTAATTCTTATCTTGCTCCTCTGTATGTGATGTGTCCTTTTTCTCCAACTCCTCTTCAGACTTTGTCTTTATCACTAGTTTTCAGCAATTTGATTCTGATATTCCTTGGTGAGGTGTATATATGTATCTTGTGGAATTCATTGAGCTTCTTGGATTCTTATGGTATGGTAGAAAGTATTCTCAGATGGCTCCCAACATTCCCGCCAGCTGGTGTAGACATTGTCGGGAGAGAGGGAGACTCTCCCTCTGCCCTTTTCCTTAACGTTCTTATGGCTGGCCAAATAATTAACAAGACAGGTTAGCAGGAGAAAATAATACCATGTTTAATAACATGTATACATGGGAGAAAGCAGGGACACTGCGTTTCTCAACACAGTAGCAGAAATTCTTGTCTTAAATACCATATTCAGCCAATGACAAAGGAGGATGTTGCGGGGGGGAGTCAGTTACAGGAGATTACCACTAAAGCACAGTAAACAAGAGTAAGGTTATTATGCAGATTTAAGGCCTCAACTTCCACATTGATAAGTCTCTAGAAATGAGGCCATCCCCCCTTTTCCCAATACAGAGAGGGAGATACCTTTACAAATGGAGATTTCCCTTATAAATGTAAATGTTTGTCTGGCAACTCCTCGCAGGGCCATCCAGAGAATGTGGCCAGAGAGACATAAGATGGGCTTGTTGGTGCCTTTTCTATTGTAACATTATATTACTATTATACATCTATTTTACATTATATTACAGCCATCAGATAGAAGATCTGTTCCAGGAAGGGGTTACTATGTCAAATTCTTTAGGCAGTTAGTGGGGGAGGTCAAATGTCCATCAGAGAAAACAATCAAGGTAAAGAGATATATTTCAGGGTGGCCAAATCTTGATCTCCCACAACATCCTGTATAATCTCCTCCCCTTGAGGTGAGAACTGTGAATGTGATAGGATAGTCACACCCATGATAATGTTATGCTCAGTAGCACAGTTATCTTTAAGACAAAGAGATTATCCTTGGTAGGTCTGACCTAATCAGGTAAGCCTTTAAAGAGAGAGGCTCTTTCTGATGAGAGAAATTTGAAGGGTGAGAGGGATTCAATGTTAGGGGGATTCTCTGTTGCTGGCTTTGAAGAAGGAGGGGGCCATGTGCCAAGGACCTGAGAGCAGTCTCTAAAAGCTGACAGCAGTCCCTAGCCAATAGTCAGCAAGAAAAGGAAGACTTTAGTCCTATAATCTCAACAAACTGAATTCTGCTAACCTAAAGGAGCTTGGAGGATCATTCCCCAAGAGCCCCCAGCTAAGAATGCACCCCAGCCAACATCTTGAATGTGAGATGCTAACCCAGCTAATCCATGCCTGGACTTCTGACCTACAGAAATTCTGAGATAATAGATGAGTATTGTTTTAAGCTGCTAAATTTGTAGTAAATTATTATACAGTGATGGAAAATTAATACACATGGATTTATAGCTTTCATTAAATTTAGAAATTTTTCAGCCATTAATTCTTCAAATATTTTTCTGTCCTTCCCTTCTTCTGCCTCGGACATCAATTACACATATGTTAGCTTGATGTTGTCCCACAGGCACTGAGAGCCTGTGGTCATGCTGAGTCACCTCAGGGAGGTGAAATTTGTTGACAGGTTTACCAGGGGGAGAAAGCTGATTTCTTTCTTCAGTCTCCTTTTCTCTGCTTCAATTTGGATAGTTTTTATTCCTATGTCTTTATGTTCACTGATTTTTTTCTTCTGTGATGTTTAATCTTTTGTTAATCCTATCCCGTGAATTTTTCATTTCTCTCCTCATTATATTGATGTTTTCTACTTTCAAGTTCCATATGCTAATTCCCTCATCTCCATCATTTCTAGATCTGTTTCTATTGATTGATTTTTTTTTTCTCCTAGGCATGAATCACATTTCCCTGCTTCTTCAAATGTCTAGTAATTTTTGTTAGACGTTGGAATGCAAACTTGCACACTTTCTCTTGTTGGGCTCATTCTTTAAAGAGTAATGCGCGTTGTTGCTGTAGGCTTGATCATTTCAAGGCTTGAATGTTTCAAGTCTTATTTTTTTAAGCCTTGTTGGAGTGGGTTTAAGAGTAGCCTTTACTTTAGGGCTAGTTTAGTCTTTCTGCTAATATGAGATCTTCCTAGGGTATCTACTGAATGCCCGGGGTGTTCAACAAGGACTCTTCACTCCGGCCAGAACTTGCAAGTCTCCTGGCTCTGTGTGAGCTTTGGGAATTGTTCAGCTCACAGATACCTGGTATTTCCCTGCCTGAACTCATGGAGGCTCACTCTGTATTTGCAGCTTCTGCTATGTATCTTCAGCAACAGACTCAAGGGGAGCCCAAATCAGATTTCTAGAGCTCTTTTTCTGCATTAAGACCTCCCTTCTGGCAAACCTGTCAATAAATTTCACCTCCCTGAGGTGACTCAACAAGACCACCATGCTCTGCTTAGGATCCTCCTCCTTGTACTGTGGTCCAGAAAGTGCCTCCAGGAGGAAAGCAAGGCCGATTGGAGAGCTCACCTCACTTGTTTTCCTTCTCTCAGAGGACAGGCTTGCGCTGAATGCTACCTAATGTCCCAAACCAGCATTTTTATATGTTTTATCCAATTTTCATTTTTTACAGTGGGAGGGCAAGTCTGGATCCAGTTACTTCAGCACGGCCAGAAGCAGAAGCTGGTGGCAGTGTTCTGAAGAAGGCTGTGGACAGTGCTGCTGCGTCATCACTGGAGGGTCTTGCTCCTGACCCATCCTCTGATGTCCGCCTGTAGGCTGATGACTGATGCATCCTCCTCTCAAGATCTTCAAGTAACCAGAAATAAATATTTACCAGATGTGTGTGTGAGTGTAGATATATATATGCACATATGTACCTACACTTATATACAGGTTAAAATTAAGTTAAATGTTGTACTTAATTTTAACCTGTATATAATCAGAATTTTATTGATTATTCTTTAATAAGAAATAATATTTGGTCTATATGTATTCCACTATTTCATTTGCCAATTTATTACTATATAAATAAATTATAATACTAGTTATAGTTTTTAGCATGGTTAGTTTGAATAGTCATATGTTTTACTACAGAAATATTAATGCTTGCTTTGGGGGTTCTGCTCAGGCTGCCATAATAAAATACCACAGACTGGGCGGCTTAAACAACAGACAGAATTTCCCACGGTTCTGGAGGCTGGAAACGCCAAGATCAAGGTGCCAGCTGATTTGGTTTCTGGTGACACCTTCTCACTGTGTCCTCACGTAGCAGAGAGAGACAGAGATCTCTGGTATCTCCTCCTCTTTTGTAAGCACACTAGTTCTATCAGATCAGGGCTTCACCCTTATGACCTCATTTAATCTTAATCCCCTCCTTAAAGGCCCTCTCTCCAATACAGTCACATGAGGGGTTAGGGCTTCAACATATGAATTTTAGGCGGACACAATTTGGTCCACAGCATCTGTAGACTCCACTGGGGTATTACGTAAAATACAGTATATGAATGTATAACCTGTCTAAAAATCTCTAAAATTCTAAATGATGAAATATCCAGCCAAAAAGTTTCTGCTAAGAGGTTGTTGACCTATTCAAAAATATCTGATTACTTCTTTATTTAAAAGAGTTGAGGTTATAGAATTATTGACTCAGAAAATAATAAAATTTTAGAAAAATAAAAGGATATTTCAGGGCTTGTTTCTCCCTCTGAGGTCCCTTTTTTCTAACGAGGGCTGGGGCCATTAGGAACTCGAGGGAAGGAGTCTAGGCTACCTCCGCTCTGTTTGCGTTTCAGCCCCAGCCTGCTCTGTACTTTCGTGCCAAGTCCTGCAGGTCCTCGGAGTCTCCGGTTACCACTCAGGAACCAGGCAGGGCTGTGGACTCGCAGGCGAGCACAGGCCCCTCCGGGAACCGCGCTCCCAGCCACTCCAGCTCTGCCGCGTGCTGGCGGCATGTCCTTGGGCGAGCCTCATCTCCAAACCACCATCACGACAGCGCTTACCTCGAGGGCTGTTGTGAGGATTCCGTGGAATGACCCCAGAAGGAACTTAGCATGATGTCTGCAGCAGAGTGGGCTCTCAATAAACGGCTAGCTATTGCTGTTACTGCTTTTGTTATTACTAGGAAAGATTGAGAAGAGTAAAAATTACTTTGGTCTTTTCCATTAAAGTGAAGGAGGCTCCCAGAAGGAAACTCTCTCTGCAAAGGCCCCTCCCTGCCCCTCTCACAGCCACTGTGCAGCTGCATGTGGACCGCTGCTTGTGCCCTCTCAGAGGTGAACAGGCACTTTCTCCTTCCAGCTTCTCCTGCATCGGTAATGCCCAAGGGACTTCACGTCCACCACCTCCAGGAAGGAGCACACAGGAACAAAAAGCAACACTTTTCAGAGGCAGCCTTTTAGAACGTTGCTTTTCTGATGATACCTGGAGAACCTCCAGAAAATTCCCCAAATGTCCCATCACCTCCGCCCAGTACCGCACCCCTTCCCTGCACCCCTTCATTGTTTTCCTAAAGCTAAACAATTCACATGGGCAAACAGGGCCACAGGAAGATGCTCCTCCCCAAATCAGTTCCTCATCTGCTCACAAGTGCCTTAAACATCTTGAATTGCACTAAGCCATGCAATCCTCAATCACGGTTATTGTCTACATGCAAACACTTCCAAGCGTTTAAATTCATACTAAATTCAAATAAATTGTAACATTACATCTTGAGGGCAAATTTTCTTAGGGGTCATACAGAGGTTTCAACTGTTTTCCCAGAGCTCTGGATGGCTCTTCTTATGTTATAGCACCGATCTGTGCAATGACAGTTCTGTAAAAACGCAGGCTACAAATTGCTGTCTCTTCTGCGCTACCGGATGCTCTGGCCTCAGTGTCAGGGGAACAGCCTCAGGGCACGGTAAGAACTGCCTGAGAGGCTCTTTGCTGGGCCACATCCTGTCACACGTCAATCGTCTATCCCAGCTTCCCTGACTCCCCATTCTAGGGTTCCTGTTGCATCTTTCATAGCCATTTGTGAGGGTTCCATGGGATTTTAAGCTGGATTAAACAGAAGGGGCTGTGGTATGGAAATACAATATTGAGGTTTATTTCACCGGCTTCTTTTTACTTGTTTAACGCGGCTACTTTAAAATTATATATGCGGCTCACACTATGTTTTCACTGGACAGGGCTGCCTTAGAGTATTCTTGTCATTTTTATTTAATGAAACATTTATACTATCAAAAATACTTAAACCTGGAGGGGTTCCTAACAGCCTACTTGCTTTCCCCTAAGCCTCAAGTTCTTTCTGTAAACAGCTTAAATCATTTACTGAAGACAAAAAACTCAAATGTTTTGAGGAGTAAAGATAACAAAAGAGGATCAAATAAAGGGAGTGTACTTATATGCTGGGAAGTGTGCTGGCAAAATGGTACTTACAGTGCAACACGTGAAAGGGAAGAAAACAAGCCACTTGTTGTTGTTGTTTTGCTGAGAAAGATTAGCCCTGAGCTAACATCTGTGCCACTCTTCCTCTACTTTATATGTGGGTCGCTGCCACAGTGTAGCTGATGAGTAGTGTAGGTCCACACCCAGGATCCAAACCCACAAACCCAGGCTGCCGAAGCGGAATGCGCTGAACTTAGTAACTACCTCACAGGGCCAGCCTCAAAACAAGCCACTTTTTAATCCTAATGTCCTAATATTGCTCTTCTAATCTCTCTCCAGTCTCTGCCGTCTAGGGGGGTGGAAGACTATGGGTCGGGAAGTTGAGTGGCCTTCAGCAGGGACTGGAATGGGGTCCAGGGAAGCCAACTCCTCGGCACAAACAGTAAAGACAAACACAATTGCATAGAGAGTAAGCATTTGCTCACACTCAGTGAGGGGCCCACGTTAGTGGGAGCCAGTCACTGCAGTCTCAGTCAGTGGGATCCAAGAAAGTCAAGGTGGTGAGAATGAAATGATGGGAACCTCCAGCTGCAGAGAATAAACAGATGACAGCAGCAGTCTTCTGAGGGATCACCATCAGGCTCTCCTCTAAGATGGTCCCTGGTGACAAAGTTGCAGGACCAGAGTTCTTTTTCTTGAAGCAATGAGTCTTCGGTTTTCACTCTTGTTGTTCACATGCTGTCATTTTGCCATTAAGAAGTAAGTGATGTGTAAAGTAGAGACTACAGAGATTCTCCTTGTCCTCTCACAGGCAACGTGTGGATAGCAACATCTAAAAATGTGTCACTCATGCATTTCTGCAGATGCAGTATTCGAGTATTGCCTCAATGACAATTCTTGGGAATTATTACTACTAATTATAATTACATAATATATATTATAATTATATTATATAATAATAATTATAAAGAATTATTCCTAGATAAACTATAGATTTTGACTTAGTAAATGTTTTACATAGTATCTTGGAACATTTTAGGGGAGGTGGAAGTTTTTTAAATATCTTGCTTTGAATATCGGGTCTGCACTTTACAATTGATATATCTAAGCACAATATAAACGTTGAATCAGAAATTAGAGGAAAATTTCTAGAATATTTTAATTTACTGAATACATCATTGAATAGTTATTATATTATGATTTTAAGATTACAGTTATGTCCCTCATAATGACGTTCCAGTCAATAATGGACCCCATATACAACAGTGGTGCTGTAACATTAGTGCCATATAGCCTAGGTGTATAGTAGGCTATACCATCTAGGTTTGTGTAAGTACACTCAATGATGTTTGCACAATGATGAAATTTCCTAACAATGTGTTTCTCAGAACATGTCCCCATCATTAAGCAATGCGTGACTGTATATTATTTCTATATCTGATTTACTGTCTCTTTCCATAGTTTCTTTGTTATTTGAGGGTAAGACAATTGTGTGTTTTCTTTCTGACACCAAATACATCATTCCAATACATTCTCCAATTCTCTGACGCTAACTGGTTGTCAATTCAGTTCAATTGACAATTGAATTCAGTTGGGTGAATTCAATTCAATTCTGACACTAACTACCTGGAGTTAGCACATACCCCACAGGTTAAGGGCTCAGTCCCACAAGACTGCCCCCACTTGAGACACCAGCTACAAATGAGGTCCCCATGCACTTCTGCCTGGCTGATTACTAATTCAGGGGTTCCCACAATCCCCCCCTCAAATTCAGTAATTCACCAGAATGACTTACAGAAATGAGGAAAGTGCTTTTCTTGCAATTACTGGTTTATTATAAAAGATATAACTCAGGAACAGCGAAATGGAAGAGATGCATAGGGCCAGGTATGGGGGAGGGGAAGTGTGAAACTTCTGTGCCCTCTCCTGGCAGAGCACCGTCCCAGCAGCTTGATGTGTTCACCAACCAGGAAGCTCTTCAGAGCCCATCATTTAGGGTTTTTATGGAGGCTTCATGATGTAGGCATGAAGATGAACTCATTGGCCATTGGAGATTGAACTCAATCCCCAGCCCCTTTCCCCTCCCCAGAGTTAGAGGTGGGAGTGGGGCAAAAGTTCTAACCCTCTAATCACACAGCTGGTTTTTCTGACAACTAGCCCCCATTCTGAAGCTATCTAGGGCCCCTCCATGAGTCATCTCATTAGCATACATAAACAGTAAATTCCAAGAGTTTTAGGAGATCTGTGCTGGGAGTCAGGGACAAAGACCAAATATTTGCTTTTTATTATACCCCCAAAATGATCATGATAAATAATATCAATTGTTGAAGTTTGTTGGATGTCAGACAGGTTTCTGAGAGCTACATAGGTATTTGCTCATTGCTGTGTAGTGGGGCTGACAGGGGTGAAGGCAGGGAGAATGTGTAATTCTCAGAGATTCTGAAGTAGTGTGGATAGAGGGTGGGGCACTGGAATCAGTGTTTTAAATAAACACTCTAGGTGATTCTAATTCAGGTGGTCCGCATGTGACTCCTTGAAGAGACAAAATTTATCCTTTAAAGCAGTTTTGACATTGTTCTACCTTGGTTAGTCCAACGTTGCAATAAGACCAAATGGTATGTTTTTATTCAGATTCAGAGACATGTAATTTATATTCTCTAGATTGATGTGTCTAATGTTTGCCAAAGATTTTATTCTAATGCTAGTTTGATGTCATAGAACTCAGTAGGCACTCTGGCCAATTTGGTTTCTAAAACGGAGAGCAAAGAGGTACTTGAAACTTTCTAGAGCCCCCGCAGACTTCATCAAGAGTGATACCTGAGCAGTAGATCGAATCTCTAAAAGCTGAGCTCTTGAGCTGAATGATTCTTTGTGGGGAGCTATCCTGTGCATTGGATGTTGCAGCATCTCTGGCCTCTGTTCACCGGCTGCCAGTAGCATGCACCGCTTCTGCCCCTCCAGTGGTGACAACCAAAAATGTCTCCAGACATTGCCACATGGTCTCTGGGGACAAAATCTGCTCCAGTTGAGAACCACTGCTCTAAAGAAAATAGAGCAGGGATAACCTCCCCTCTTCTTTCCCTTTGGTTAAGCGATTTTATGTTGTGGGGAAACATGCAAAGCAGCAGAGCCCAGCGGGGAGAGCTCCTTAAAGGAACACTGAGTCCAAGGTAAATAAGAACAAACAGCTGCATCCCCCTCTGGTGCCCCCTGGACCCCAAGTGAGAGTCCCAGTGGGGTGTGGAGGGGTGGGGTGGGTGGGAGATTTTTGCTACTGCGCTTTCCTCCCAGTGTTTAAAGCGATCCTGAAACGAAGACAATCGTTCTCACCCACCTTCACCACAGCTAAAAGTCCCCAAATTAGACCACGGAAAACATCAGCCTGTCAGCAGGAGCGTTTCTGGGAGCATGCGCTTCTACACAGCCCTTCACTCTAGTTAATGGCAGAGGCAGGACCCGGGGTTTCAGGACCTCAGGGAGAGCCGCCGTGAGAGGAGCCACACTTAGGAGACGCTGCCAACGTTATTAAGAGTTTGCCTCAGGTCGTTGAGATTGGTCCAGGCAACTCCCTCCTTGCAGGATAAATCCGGGTGGCCAGTGGACTTGGAGAAAAAGAAATACTGAACTGATGATCAATTTCTCTGTAGATTCAGGACCTTTATGTGTAGGAGGAGGAAGAAAACAGAAATAACGTTCTCTCCTCACTTCTGCTGTCCAGAAAATGAAATATGTCCTCTTAGAATCTGTGTGGATGATTCACTTTTCACAGGATGATATAACTGGGAAAACCCTTTTTAGTTTTTCAGTATAAAATAGAAACGGGCTTCCTGAAATTGTAATGGTAAGAAGCCGTGCAGGGACCCTCTCCCCTGGCTGGGCCTGGGCACATCCGGTTCGAGTGAGTGGTCTGTGATGGGTCCAAGAGTGAGGGCTACCAGAAACACTTCTTTCCTTAAAGCTGCTCCCCCAGTCACACCACTCCTGTCTGAAATTAGAAAAGCATTCCAATGAATAAAATTTTTAGCTTACAGCCCATCTATAGCCCTTTAAAAAATTCAAACATCTCTGGGAAGAGTAACAGTTAAGATGACATCAATCATTCACTTTAGTGTGAATTAGGTTATTATCTGGCACAAAAATGAGGAATTAGCATAGACATTGAGACTTTAAAGGACATTTTTTGAGGGAGGTGGGAAGAGAGGGATTGTTTGGGAGATGGTGTTTCAACACCATCATCTAGAAAGAAGAGCCTGAAGCAAAAATTAAGTGCCAACAATTTCTTTTTTTTCTTTAATGCTTTATTATTGTTGCTGTTTTAAACTACGAAAGTAACACATGCTATACTAAATCAAACAATACAGAAGCATATAAAATAAAAATGTATGGTCTCCTCCTCCCCCCATCCAGTTCCACTGCCACATAGATGAGTGTTAACATTTTGTTTATTGGGATCTTTTCATTGGGTTTATTGGGTATGTTCTTCCATGTTTATACAAACTCACATATGTATATATAGTATATATACTTATAGGGTTTTTTTTAAGTTTTGGGGTTTTTTTTACAAAAACAAGATTATTTTATACGCTTAGTAATTTATCATGGACATCACTCCAAGTTAATGCCTCTCACTCATTCTTTATAGTGGCTGCGTATGTTCTATGATATAAACGTATCATTCTTTATTCAACAGTTTCTGTTTGCAGATATGCCCTTTATTTCCAGTTCTTTACTACTAAAGGTAATGCTTCATAATATGGCAATCAATAAACAAGCTGTGATGTAGTCATATAATGGAATATCATAGTTAAAATGAATGGACCAGATGTATATGTAACAAGTTTAGATCTTAAAAACAATCTTGAGTGAAAAGAATATGCAGAATAAAATTACCTATTACATAAAATGCTAAGCATATAAAATAAAATTATATATTGATCATGGAAATGTATAGATGTCATCAAAACTTTAACAGAAGAAAAAATAATGCTTCAAAAAATATCCTAGTACCTGTATCTGCAAGTGCCCATGCTTTTATTTCTGTAATAATGACTTACAGGTGGGGCTGGCCCTGTGGCTTAGTGGTTAAGTGCGAGCACTCTGCTACTGGCAGCCCGGATTTGGATCCCGGGCGCGCACCAACGCACTGCTTCTCTGGCCGTGCTGAGGTGGTGTCCCTCATACAGCAACTAGAAGGATGTGCAACTATGACATGCAACTATCTACTGGGGCTTTGGGGGAAAAAAAGAAGGAGGATTGGCAATAGATGTTAGTTCAGAGCCAGTCTTCCTCAGCAAAAAGAGGAGTATTGGCATGGATGTTAGCTCAGGGCTGATCTTCCTCACCAAAAAAAAAAAAAAAAAGACTCTTACAGGGTATGCTGCCTTGGGCAAAAGTAGCAAATTTCTGTTCCTTTTACACATGACATGGTTTGGAGTGAATTCACTATTCTGTTTACTGGCTTTTAAACATGTTTCAGTTTGTGTAAATACTTAAATCCTGTTTGGAAAAGGTAGAGGTACAATAAAAATAATAGTAATTTAAAATTCTTCTTCAGGTGTAGCACTCAAACTGAACACAAAATTCCCAGGGGAGTTTGAACAGGACATATTTTACCTGACTGTTCACTGTCCTTGTTCTAGAGCCTACACTTTTATTTAGGGATGGCAAAGAAGTGTGTTCTGTTTGAGGGCATCAATCTTATTAATAGTTTGATCCTGATTCTTGGAATAAATATTCCAAAAAGGATCTCAGAAAAGTTTTCCTTAATGGTCCAAATACAAAGCTTGTCCACCCTGAAGAGATACAGAATAAAACAACAAGGAGTAGGCAAGTCTGTGACTTTCAAGTTCAAGGGCTTACCCACTTTTTATATGGTATAGGTATCAAGGATGGAAATGGAAATGTAGAGTGCAGGTGACACTTTTCTTTCTTCTTTTCTTTTCTTTCTTTCTCTTTCTTTCTTCCTTCCCTCCTTCCTTCCCTCCTTCCTTCCTTCCTTCCTTTCTTCCTTTTCTTTCTCTCTTTCTCTCCCTCCATCTCTCTCTCTGTCTCTATTTTCATTCTTTCACATGTGGCAGTCCAGTTTTCCCAACACTATTTATTGAAGAGAATTTCCTTTCTCTGTTGTATGTTCTTGGCTCCTTTGTCAAAGATTAGCTATCCATAGATGTATAGTTTTATTTTGGGGCTCTCAATTCTGTTCCATTGATCTGCATGTCTGATTTTCTGCAAGTACCATGCTGTTTTGATTACTATAGCTCTGTAGTATGTTTTGAATTCAGGGAGTGTGATAACTCCAATTTTGTTCTTTTTTATCAGGATTGTTTTGGCTATTTGGGGTCTTTTGTTGTTCCATATAAATTTTAGGATTTTTTGTTCTATTTCCCTGAAGAATTCTGGGAAGAATTCTGATTGGGATTGCATTGAATCTGTAGATTGCTTTAGGTAATATGGATATTTTAACTATGTTTATTCTTCCAATCCATGAGCATGGAATATCTTTCCATTTCTTGATGTCTGCTTCAATTTCTTTCAATAATGGTGTATAGTTTTCAGTGTATAGGTTTTTCACCTCCTTGGTTCAATTTATTCCCAGGTATTTATTTTTTTGTTGCAATTGTAAATGGGATTGTATTCTTTTATTTTTTTTTCTTTTTATAATTTTATTTATTTATTTATTTTCCCCCCCAAAGCCCCAGTAGACAGTTGTATGTCATAGCTGCACCTCCTTCTAGTTGCTGTATGTGGGACGTGGCCACAGCATGGCTGGAGAAGCGGTACATTTGTGCACACCCGGGATCTGAACCCGGGCCACCAGCAGCAGAGCACGTGCACTTAATCGCTAAGCCACGGGGCCGGCCCTGGGATTGTATTCTTGACTTCTCTTTCTGCTAGTTCGTTATTAGTGTACAGAAATACAACTGATTTATGTATGTTGATTTCTGTACTCTGCAACTTTACTGTATTTGTTGATTATTTCTAATAGTTTTTGGTGTATTCTTTAGGGTTTTCTATATATAGAATCATGTCATCCACAAATAATGAGAATTTTAATTTTTCCTTTCCAGTTTGGATCCCTTTTATTTCTTTTTCTTCCCTAATTACTCTGGTTAAAACTTTCAGTACTATGTGGAATAAGAGTAGTGAGAGTGGGCATCCTTGTCTTCTTGCTGTTCTGAGGAGTGGCTTTCAGTTTTTCACCATTAAGTATGATGTTGGTGTGAGTTTGTCATATATGGCCTTTATTATGTTGAGATACTTTCCTTTTTTTTAAAAATTTTTTGTTTATTGCAGTAACACTGGTTTATAACATTGTATATATTTCAGGTGTACATGACTATACTTCTATTTCTGCATAGATTACTTCATGTTCACCACCCAAATACTAATTACAACGCATCACCACACACATGTGCCAAATTATCCCTTTCACCCTCCTCCCTCCCCCCTTCCCCTCTGGTAACCACCAATCCAATCTCTGTCTCGGTGTGTTTGGTTGTTGTTGTTATTATCTACTACTTAATGAGCGAGATCATACAATATTTGACCTTCTCCCTCTGACTTATTTCACTTTGCATTATACCCTCAATGTCCATCCACGTTGTCACAAATGGCTGGATTTCATCGTTTCTTATGGCTGAGTAGTACTCCATTGTGTATATATACCACATCTTCTTTATCCATTCGTCCCTTGATGGGCACTTAGGTTGCTTCCAAGTCTTGGCTATTGTGAATAACACTGCAATGAACACAGGGGTGCATGTATCTTTACGCATTGGTGTTTTCAAGTTCTTTGGGTAAATACCCAGCAGGGGAATAGCTGGATCATATGGTAGTTCTATCCTTAATTTTTTGAGGAATCTCTATACTGTTTTCCATAGTGGCTGCACCAGTTTGCACTCCCACCAGCAGTGTATGAGAGTTCCCTTCTCTCCACATCCTCTCCAACACATGTTGTTTCCTGTCTTGTTCATTATAGCCATTCTGACGGGCGTGAGGTGATATCTCATTGTAGGTTTGATTTGCACTTCCCTGATAGTTAATGATAGTGAACATCTTTTCATGTGTCTGTTGGCCATCTGTATATCTTCTTTGGAGAAAAGTCTGTTCAGATATGAACAGACTGTTTTGCCCATTTTTGAATTGGGTTGTTAGTTTTTTTTGTTGAGATGCATCAGTTCTTTATACATTTTGGAGATTAACCACTTATCAGATGTATGGTTTGCAAATATCTTCTCCCAATTGTTAGGTTGTCTTTTCGTTTTGTTGATGGTTTCCTTTGCTGTGCAGAAGCTTTTTAGTTTGATGTAGTCCCATTTGTTTATTTTTTCTATTGTTTCTCTTGGCCGGTCAGACGTGGTGCTTGAAAATATGTTGCTAAGACCAATGTCGAAGAGCATACTGCCTATGTTTTCTTCTAGAAGTTTTCTTAGTCTCTATTTCATTTATTTCTGCTCTGATTTTTATGATTTCCCTTCTTCTACTGATTTTGGGCTTTGTTTGTCCTCCTTTTTCCAGTTCCTTTAGGTGCATTGTTAGATTGTTTATTTGAGATTTTTCTTGTTTGTTGAGATAGGCCTGTATTGCTATAAACTTCCCTCTTAGAACCACTTTTGCTGTATCCCATAAATTCTGGCATGTCATATTTTCATTTTCATTTGTCTCCAGGTATTTTTTGATTTCTTCTTTGATTTCTTCGTTGACCCAATCATTGTTCAGTAGCATTTTGTTTAATCTCCACGTATTTGTGGCTTTTCTGATTTTCTTCCTATAGTCGATTTCTAGTTCATACCATTGTGGTCAGAAAAGATGCTTGGTATTATTTCAATCTTCTTAAATTTATGGAGACTTGTTTTGTGGCCTAATATGTGATCGATCCTGGAGAACGTTCCATGTGCATTTGAAAAGAACATGTATTCTTTGGTTTTTGAATGGAATGCTCTGTATATATCTACTAGGTCCCTCTGTTCTAGTGTGTCATTTAAGGCCAATGTTTCCTTATTGATCTTCTGTTTGGAGGATCTATCCGTTGGTGTAAGTGGAGTGTTAAAGTCCCCTACTGTTATTGTGTTACTGTCTATTTCTCTTTTTATGTCTGTTAATAATTGCTTTATATATTTAGGTGCTGCTACGTTGGGTGTATAGATATTTACAAATGTTATATCCTCTTGTTGGATTGTTCCCTTGATCATTATGTAATGCCCTTCTTTGTCTCTTTTTACAGTTTTTGTTTTAAAGTCTATTTTGTCTGATATGAGTACTGCTACCCCAGCTTTCTTTTCATTGCTATTTGCGTGGCGTATCTTTTTCCATCCCTTCACTTTCAGTTTGTGGGTGTCTTTAGGTCTGAAGTGTGTCTCTTGTATGCAGCATATATATGGGTCTTGTTTTTTATCCCATCAGCCACCCCATGCCTTTTCATTGGGGCATTTAGTCCATTGACGTTTAAAGTAGCTGTTGATAAGTATGTACTTGCTGCCATTTTTAAACTTTTTTTTTCCTCAGTGTTTTAATAGTCCTCTATACAGAATTGAAGGTCTCTTTAGTTTGATCTCTGTCTGAAAGCTCTACTCTTTAACTCCCTTCCTCCCTCATTTTGTGTTTTTGATATCATATCTAACCTCTTTTTTGTGCAGTTGTATCCATTACCCTCTTATCATGGAAATAGATTATTTTTCCTATTTGTGGTCTTCTCTTTTGCCCTTAAATCAGTCCCTTTAACATTTCTTGTAGCACTGGTTTCTTGGTGACAAACTCCTTTAATTTTTGCTTTTCTGGGAAACGTTTTATCTCTCCTTCCATTTTGAATGATAACCTTGTCGGGTAGAGTATTCTTGGCTGTAAGTTTTTTCCTTTTAGCACTTTAAATATATTGTGCCACTCTCTTTTAGCCTGTAAGGTTTCTGCTGAGAAGTCAGCTGATAGCCTTATGGGGTTTCCTTTGTATGTAACTTGTCTTTCTCTTGTGGCTTTTAGGATTCTCTCTTTATCTTTAATTCTGTACATTTTGATTATGATGTGTCTTGGTGTGGGCCTCTTTGGGTTTATCTTGTTTGGTGCTCTCTGTGCTTCCTGTACCTGGGTGTCTGTTTCCTTCCTTAGGTTAGGGAAGTTTTCATCTATTATTTCATCAAATAGGTTCCTTGCCCCTTTGTCTCGCTCTTCTCCTTCTGGGACACCTATAACACGGAGGTTAGTGTGCTTGATGTTGTCCCAGAGGTCCCTTAGACTGTCCTCACTCTTTTAATTCTTTTTTCTTTTACCTGTTCAGCTTGGGTGATTTCTTCCAGTCTTTCATCCAGCTCGCAGATCCGTTCTTCTGTATCTTCTACTCTGCTTTTGAGTCCCTCTAGTGAATTTTTCATTTCCAGTATTGTATTCTTCATTTCTGATTGGTTCTTTTTTTATGTTCCATTTCTTTGTTGACATCCTCACTGAGTTCATCTATTCTTCTCCCTAGATCAGTGAGCATCCTTAACACTCTTTGTTTGAACTCTCTGTCAGGTAGGTTGCTCATTTCTGTTTCACTTAGTTCCTTTTCTGGGGTTTTGTCCTGTTCCCTGACTTGGAATGTATTCCTTTGCCTCCTCATTTTGCCTCTTTCCCTGTGCTTGTGTCTGTGTATTATGTAGGTCAGCTTCATCTCCTGCTCTTGGATAGGTGACCTTATATAAGTGATGCCTTAGGAGGCCTCCAGTGTGCTTCCCTCGGTTCTCAATATTCCAGGAGTGGCCCCTATGTGGGCTATGTGTGTCCTTCTGTTGTGGCGTGTTTGCTCTCCCTGTAGGCGCCCAGGGAGGCTGAGTTATGCTCCTGGCCAGCTGTTGTAATGCTCAGTTGCTTGTAGTTGTTATGGGCTCTTCAGTCTCTTTATCAGGTGTGGGGAGCCCCAGCACAGTTGGCTGCAAGTTCTAATACTGCATTTGTGTTGCTGTATTTCTTTCAAGTGAGTGGGCCCCCAGCATGGCAGGTTGTTAGGCTCAGGAGTTTACAATTGCTATAAGCCTCCAGCCTTTAGGTCTCTTGTTAGCTCTCTGAGGATTGCAGCTGGGTGGGGCTGGCCTCGGGCATGGGAGCACCCAATTGTTTCAGGCTTTGGAAGGTGGAGCAAACCCCCTATGTGGGTCTTTGAGAAGCACAAGTCTTCTGCAGCTGACAAGCCCCGCCGCCCACAGTTCTACACACACAGTCAACACAGTCCTGCCCCATGTGTCTGCTCCAACCTCCTGAAGTGGACCCAGTCTCTCCACGGCAGGTGCCCCACACACTCCACCACTGCCGCACACTCTCCACCCGCTCCTTGTGCATGCCCTGCCCCACTCAAGTGGGCTCAGTCACGAGGCTGCAGAGAATCCAGTCACCAATCTATGCAGGCCCACAAGTTGCCTGAGGGCTTGTTGTTGGGTGGGGCCAGTCCCTAAGGTGGGCTGCCTGCCCTGGCTGAGCTGGATTAACTCAGTGCTCTAGTGGGTGGGGCAGACTCTGGGCTAGCAGGCCTCAGGGAGAACTCCAATGGTGTCTGCCAGTGTCTCTGTCAGCACTCCCACACCAGGCCACAACAATGGCCGCCACCAATGTCCCAGTCCCTGGAGAGGTCTCACCTCTCACTGCGATGCACTCAGAGCCTATCAGGTGAGTCTCTTTTCACCAAAGGGCTGTGTACCTTTCTTTCTGGTGATTTTAGGTTGCTTTCTGAAACAGGTGAGTTTGCACGTGGGCCCTTTAAGAGCTGGTTTTAATTTCTTTGTGAACCAGCTTTTGTGGGGGTACTCCCCAATGTTTTAGTAGCAGGCAAAGTCAGATATTATGCCACTCGTCTCAATTGTGCTGGGTCCACAAAATGTCTACAGCCAGGGCACTCCCCAGCTCAGGACCCCACTCCTCCAGGGAGGGCTGTGTACCTTTGGGCTGCTTCAGGGCAGCTGTGAAGCACTGCGTCTTGTGAAGGCAGCGTTTTTTCTCTCCAGAAGGGAGTTGCTGCCTCTTCAACCTCAATTAGGATTGTCCTTTGTTGCAGGAGTTCCTCTTATCCAGTTTTCAATTCTGTCTCAGGGGTAATTTTTCCGAAAGTAGCTGTAAATTGGCTGTGTCTGTGGGAGGAGGTGAGTTCAGAGTCTGTTTACACCGCCATCTTTACTTCTCTCTTGATACTTTCCT
Organism: Ceratotherium simum simum; assembly: GCF_057802395.1. NCBI lineage: Eukaryota > Metazoa > Chordata > Mammalia > Perissodactyla > Rhinocerotidae > Ceratotherium > Ceratotherium simum. The sequence goes on from NC_141924.1 coordinate 43,455,673, forward strand.
TCTATATCCATTTTATTAAGAGTTTTTATCATAAATCGATGTTGGATATTGTCAAAGGCTTTCTCTGCATCTATTGAGATGATCATGTGATTTTTATTCCTTATTTTGTTAATATGCTGTATCACATTGATTGATTTGCAGATGTTGAAGCATTCCTGCATCCCTGGAATAAATCCCACTTGATCATGGAGTATGATCTTTTTAATATATTGTTGTATTCAATTTGCTAATATTTTGTTGAGGATTTTTGCGTCAATATTCATCAGCAATATTGGCCTATAATTTTCTTTTTTTGTGTTGGCCTTGTCTGGTTTTGGTATCAGGGTAATGCTGGTCTTGTAAAATGAGTTAGGAAGCATCCTGTCCTCTTCAGTTTTTCAGAATAGTTTGAGAAGGATAAAAATTAAATCTTGTTTGAATGTTTGGTAGAATTCACCAGAGAAGACATCTGATCCTGGACTTCTGTTTTTTGAGAGGTTTTTGATTACTGTTTCAATCTCTGCTTGTTATTGGTCTATTCAGATTCTCTATTTCTTCTTGATTCAGTTTTAGGAACTTGTATAATTCTGAGAATTTATCCCTTTCTTCTAGGTTATCCAATTTGTTGGTGTATAGCTTTTCATAGTATTCTCTCATGATCCTTTGTATTTCTGTGGTGTGCATTGTAATTTCTCCTCTTTCACTTCTGATTTTATTTATTTGTGTCTTCTCTCTTTTTTTCTTAGTGAGTCTGGCTAAGGGTTTGTCAATTTTGTTTATCTTCTCATAGATTCAGCTCTTAGTTTCATTTTTTCTTTCTATTGTTTTCTTAGTCTCTGTTTCCTTTATTTCTGCTCTGATTTTATTATTTCCTTCCTTCTACTGACTTTGGGCTTTGTTTGTTCTTTTTCTAGTTCTTTTAAGTATAGTGTAAGCTTGTTTATTTGTGATTTTTCTCCTTTGTTGAGGTAGGCACGTATTGCTATAAATTTCCATCTTAGTATTACTTTTGTTGCATCCCATAGGTTTTGGTATGTTGTGTTTTTGTTTTCATTTGTCTCCAGATATTTTTTGATTTCTCCTTTGATTTCTTCATTGATCCAATAGTGGTTCAGTAGCAGGTTGTTCAGTCTCCACGTATTTGTGACTTTTCCAACTTTTTTCTTTCTTTCTTTTTTTTTTTTGTTAGGAAGATCAGCTCTGTGCTAACATCTGCCAATCCTCCTCTTTTTTTTCTTTTTTTTTTTTGGCTGAGGAAGACTGGCCCTGGGCTAACATCCATGCTCATCTTTCTCCACTTTATATGGGATGCTGCCACAGCATGGCTTGCCAAGCGTTGTGTTGGTGCACGCCCAGGATCTGAACCGGTGAACTCCGGGCCGCCGCAGTGGAGTGAATGCACTTAACCACTTGCACCACCTGGCTGGCCCCCTATACCAGCTTTTTTCTTGCAGTTGATTTCTAGTTTCATAGCATTGTGGTCAGAAAAGATGCTTGATATGGTTTCAATCTTCTTAAATTTATTGAGGCTTGCTTTGTTTCCCAACATATGGTCTATCTTTGAGAATGTTCCATATGCACTTGAGAAGAATGTGTATTCTGCTCTTTTTGGATGAAATGTTCTATATACATCTATTAAGTCCATCTGGTCTAGTGTTTCGTTTAAGGCCACTGTTCCCTTGTTGACTTCCTGTCTGGATGATCTATCCATTGACATAAGTGGGGTGTTGAGGTCCCCTACTATTATTGTGTTGCTGTCAATTTCTCCCTTTAGGTTTGTTAACTGTTGCCTTATACACTTTGATGTTCTTGTGTCAGGTTCGTATATATTAATAAGTGTTATGTCTTCTTGGTGGAATGTCCCTTTTATCATTATATAATGCCCCTTTTGTCTCTCGTTATCTTTTTTATCTTTAAGTCTGCTTCGTCTGATACAAATATGGCCACACCCACTTTCTTTTGCTTGACATTTGCTTGGAGTATCACCTTCCATCCCTTAACTCTGAGCCTATGTTTGTCTTTAGAACTGAGATGTGTTTCTTGGAGGCAGCATATTGTTGGGTCTTGTTTTTTAATCCATTCAGCTACTCTGTGTCTTTTTATTGGAGAATTCAATCCATTTACATTTAGAGTGATTATAGATATATGAGAGCTTAATACTGCCATTTTTTCTCTTGTTTTCCAGTTGTTCTATATTTCTTTTTTTCTTTTTCCTTGTATTTCTGTCTGCCATTACAGTTTGGTGGTTTTCTTTGATGGTTTTCTCTTTGTTTATGATTTGTGACTTTCCTCTGATTCTTTGTTTTGTAATTATCATGATGTTTGTATAAAAGCTCCCATAACATTGAGGGTATTATAAAAAGTGATATAAGTCAGAGGGAGAAGGTCAAATACCGTATGATTTCCTTCATTAAGTAGTAGATAATAACAACAATAAACAAACACATAGAGACAGTGATTGGATTGGTGGTTACCAGAGGGGAAGGGGAGAGGGAGGAGGGCAAAAGGGATAATTCGGCACATGTGTGTGGTGATGGGTTGTAATTAGTATTTGAATGGTGAACATGATGTAATCTATGCAGAAATAGAAGTATAATGATGTACACCTGAAGCTTATACAATGTTATAAACCAATGTTACTGCAATAAACAAAAAATTAAAAAAAAAAAAAAAGAAAGCTCCCATAAGTGAGATAGTTGTTTTTCTGATAGCCTCTTATCTCCATTAGCTTATGCAGGTTTCATCCCTCCCCTCTTCCCTTTCTGTATTTTTATGGTCACAAATTATTCTTTTGCTGTTGTTGTGAGTTTGTGACCAAATTGAAGTGTTTACATTTATTTTTGATGCCTTCTTTCCCTTCATCCTTTAGTTCTAATTAAGTGTTTACTAACCTATTCTGATATAGAGCTGCAATGATCTGATTCTGTCTGTCTATTTATCTCCCTGCTTAAAGCTTTAGAAACCTCTGCCTTTTCATTTCAGGTAGGAGGACTCCTTTCATTATTTCTTGTAAGTCAGGTGTAGTGATGATGAAATCCCTCAGTTTTTGTTTATCTGGGAAAGCTTTTATTTCTCCATCATATCTGAAGGATAATTTCGCTGGATAGAGTATTCTTGGCTGAAAGTTTTTGTCTTTCAGTATCTTGAATGTATCACCCACTCCCTCCTAGCCTGTAAGGTCTCTGCTGACAAATCCACTGAAAGCCTGATGAGGTTTGTAGGTTATTTCTTCTGTCTTGCTGACCTTAACATTTTTTCTTTGTCATTGACTTTTGTGTGTGTGTGTGAGGAAGATTAGCTCTGAGCTAACATCTGCAGCCAATCCTCCTCTTTTTGCTGAGGATGAGTGGCCCTGGGCTAACATTCATGCCCATCTTCCTCTATTTTATATGTGGGATGCCTGCCACAGCATGGCTTGATAAGCAGTGTGTATGTCGTGCCTGGGATCTGAACCTGCGAACCTTGGGCTGCTGAAGCAGAGTGCACAAACTTAACAACTATGCCACCAGGCTGGCCCTGTCTTTGACAGTGGACAGTTTTAATATTATATGCTTTGGAGAAGGTCTTTTGGCATTGATGTTATTAGGAGTTCTATTAATTTCATGTACTTGCATGTCCAGTTCCTTTCCCAGGTTTGGGAAGTTCTCAGCTATTATTTCTTTGAATAAGCTCTTTTCATCTCCCTCTCGGATACCTATAATCCTTATTTTACTTTTCCTAACTGAGTTGGATATTTTTCAAAGAATTTCTTCCTTTTTTTTTCTAAATCTTAGTTCTCTCTTCTCCTCCACCTGAATCATTTCTAGTTTTCTATCTTTGAGTTCACTAGTTCTCTCCTCCATAAGGTCTATTCTATTTTTTTTTATCTCATTAATTGTGTTCTTCATATCCAGAATTTCTGTTTGGTTTTTTTTTAGAGCTTCAATCTCTTTGGTGAAATATTCCTTCAATTCATTAATTTTACTCCTGAGCTCATTGAACTGTCTTTCTAGGTTTTCTTGTAACTTGTTGAGTTTCTTTATGACAGCTATTTTGTATTCTCTGTCAGTTAGATTATAATCTTCTGTGACTTCAGGTTTGGTTTTCTGGAGAGCCGTTGTTTTCCTTCTGTTCTGCCACATTACTGTAGTTCTTCATAGTGTTTGATGAATTGATTCTCTGCTGGTGCATGTATGATAATAATCATCTTTTCTTATTTGGGTAGGGCTTTGGCTACTTTGGTTCTGAGCTGTTCTGATTGTATTTGAGAGTCTGCACTTTTCATCCTCCACTGCCTCTGCAAGAAGTGTCATCAATGCTCTCCTTGCTCTGCTTGTGCCTCTGGGGTTGCTGGTGCCCTACTGCTTAGAAGTCACTGCAGTCTCAGGTGATGCTACCAGGGTCACTAGGACATGAGCACTTCTGCTGCTTCCAGGGTTGCCTGTGTCTTGTGTTCCTCCACTGGCTCTCCACATGCTTCGATGCTGCTGTCCTGTGCACCACTGGTGCTACTGTTCCCATGTTGTCTGTGGGTGCTGGTTGCACTGCTGCCAGGAGAGCTGGATTCACAGGTGTTGCTACCACTGGCTGAGATCCAGGGACCCAGGGACTTGTATGCAGTCCCTGCTGCTGGTGGAGCTGGTGTCAGGGGTGCTGCCACTGGAAGCTGGGTCACCAGTTCTGCTGAGGCTCCTGATGCTTCTGGTTGCAGGTTCCACCTGCCACCACTGCAGGAAGGTAAGGAGCTGTTTTTTCTGCTCCTGCCCCATCTACTTACAGTTGTGCAGGTTGGACCACTGCTGCTGCCACCACTCCACCAACTGTCATGCAGGCAGGACCACTGTTGTGCCTTTATCACTGCTCTGCAGGCATTAGCATGTGTGGAACCAGGCCACCCTTGCCTCCACTCACAGTCACTCAGGCTGCTGTATGAGGATCTGCTGCCACCAGGGGAGAGGGAGAGGGCTGCTCCCCTAGTTCCACCACTTCCCAGGGGTCCAGTCCACCCATCTTCAGATATATAGTTGCATGGATCTCTTAGGCACCCTGTTGTGCTGTATAGGGAATCCTCTATTGGTCAATGGATTTCTGCTTGGTTGTTTCTAACTTACAGGGGAGAGACAAAGGGAACAACTCACTCCACTCTGATGCTGATGTCACTCTCTCAGACATCTTTTTGATATCTTATTTTCAGTTACTTTGGATATATAACCAGAAGTGGAATAGCTGTATCATATGGTAGTTCTATTTTTAATTTTTTGAGGAACCTCCATACTGTTTTGCATAGTGGCTGAACCGATTTACATTTCCACCAACAGTGTGCAAAGATTCCCTTTTCTCCACATTCTTGTTTCCTTGTTAATAGCCATTGCAACAGATGTGAGGTGATATCTCATTGTGGTTTTGATCTGCATTCCCTGATGATTAGTGATGTTGCACGTTTTCATGTACTTGTTCACCATCTATATGTTGTCTTTGGAAAAATGTCTATTCATTTCCTCTGCCCATTTTTTAATTGGGTTGTTTGTTTGTTATTGAGTTGTATGAGTTCTTCATATATTTTGGATATTAACCCCTTATCAGATACATGGTTTGCAAATATTTTCTCCCATTACTTAGGATGACTTTTCATTTTGTTGATTTTTTCTTTTTCTGTGCAGTAGCTTTTTAGTTTAATGTAATCCCACTTGTTGATTTTTGCTTTTGTTGCTTATGCTTTTGGTGTCAGAGAGTTTGCTAAATATTTGTTTTAAAAACTTCTCATTTCATCCACTTGTCAGAATTCCCCCTTAAGGTAAATTATCTTACCTTAAACATTATCTAGTGGCAGAGATCACAAACTGAAGTCGCCCTCTAGACCCCCTGCTGAGAGGAAACAGGGTTGGGGGGCACAAGGGGACAATGAGGAAACCATTAAGCTGAGTATTACCTGTAGAACCCAGGTTCTGGGGAGGGAGTCTTCACATCTCCCTGCCCTAGTGCCTCTCTGCCCTTGAAACTGTCTTCCATGTTATTTGTAAGTAACCAAAAAATGGGTCAGATGTCCTCTCTCTTTGTTCCTATAGCTCACTATTCTTACTGTCTCAGAATGTATCACATTTTTAAGATTTTAAAATGGAAATATTAGTGAAGGCATGTTCTAACTGATACCAAGACTCTTTAGGTTTTTAATCCTCTAATACAAAGCCAAATTCATTACATATTTTCACTGAGCTGTGGGTAGTGTGGTTCTTCTCTCAGAGTACATGCCAGCCGTCAGGTACTAGACAAATAATTTTCAAACTACTCACCCAGACTACCTTACTTCCCCACCAAAATTGAGCAGAACGTCCCACTCTAGTTTGGGGGTCCTGTACATATTTTTAATCCAGTATTGTAACAGAATGCACCCAGATCAGTCTCAGCCTATGAGATTCTTAGTTTCTAGGATTCAGGGACAGTGTTTTACTCATATTTTTATTTTTAGCTCCCAGTGTGGTGGCTTGCACATAGTACGCACTCAACAAATGTTTGTTGAATAGTTGTTACATGAAAAAATGGAGCAGGGAAAGAAACTAGCATTTATTGAGCACCTACTACATGCCAGGATCTGGGCTAAGTGCTTTGCAAAATTTATTGCATTATTTGGTATTTGTTATTGTTCTGTATGGCCTATGGCTACAAGAAGGGCACTAGGACTAGTGGAGACTGTAGACAGGTACATTTCAGTTCAATGTTAAGAATTTTCTAATGTTGAGAGCTGACTAAAGATGGAGTTGGCTATCTCAGGGAGGGTGAATTCCTCATGACTATGCATAGATTGAAGATGTGATATGGACCCAAGCATCAACCAGATCAGGGTGCCGCACTGAGATGCCTACAGAAGCCAGGCAAAAAGCATAGAAGAGAGAAGAGGCCAAGTGTAAGAAATAGTTCACTTCTCCCTTAATTCCAAGTAAAATGGTTACAGCATCTTGATAAACAGTGGCTGGCTTTCAGCCTCTAAATTGGAGATATAATAGAGAGTAATGAGGTCTGTGCATATTCCTTCTAAAGAGCACAATTGTTATTCAGCACCAATAGTTTTCATGCAGGGATATGGGTCCTGTGCTGAGAAATCTATTTTTCAAGAGGAACCAGGAATTCTCTATTTGCCTTATAGAATGATTATAATCCAGTGTTTGGTTATAAATGATAAATCTTGATATTTGATGACAGTGTCTTAGGTTCACAAGCTTTAGCTTTAACTTTTACACCAGGGGATGGTTTGTTCAGGCCCTGTTTTCTTTCACTGCTTTTTTGTCATCATCATCGTTGCATCAGAGGTGTATCTGATTATTTCATGTAACTTCATCAACCACAGGGTTGATTGATGACACAGAGATAGAGAAAGTCAGGTAATCTTATTACGGCTCAGAGTACAGGGCTCAGCTCCCAGGAGGCAGCGATGGACTATAATGAATTAAAACCCTGTCTAAGATGAGGCACACATTAGCGGTGAACAGTCCCAGTTTTGAATTATCTTTCCAGATGTTCTCTCAGCAAAATTAGAGAAGTCTCATTTCCAGTGAACGCCCCTTGACCATAAGGTGAAAAATGACTTAGAATAGAAGCTTTTACCCTTCTATAAAGTGACTTCTTCCTTTCTTGATGTGGGTTGATCGAAGCTGTTTTCTATTATCTGGAATTCAGGAAAAGTAGTGCAGAAACTATAAATATCTTCTCCTAGGAGGATATGGTACTGACGACCATGTCCTAGAAGGTTGTAGTTGTTGATTTCTAGGGAATGATGTGGAGCAACTTAGATCAATTCTGCTCTGGGCTATAGAAAAAAGCCTAAGTCCACTCCTTCCCTTCCTTTTTTTTCTTGATGTCTTATTCCATCCGGGCAGGTATAACAAAATACCATAAACTAGGTGGCTTATAAACAACAACCATTTACTCTTCACTGTTCTGGAGGCTGGGGAGTCTAAGATCAAGGCACCGGCAGATTCAGTGTCTGGTGAGGACATGTGATAACCTCACATGGTGCAAGGGATGAGCTAGCTCTCTGGGGCCTCTTTTTTTTTTTTTTTTTTTTGTGAGGAGATCAGCCCTGTGCTAACATCCGCCAATCCTCCTCTTTTTTTTTTTTGCTGAGGAAGACGGCCCTGGGCTAACATCTGTGCCCATCTTCCTCCACTTTATATGGGACGCCGCCACAGCATGGCTTGCCAAGCAGTGCGTCGGTGCGCGCCCGGGATCCGAACCAGCGAACCCCGGGCCGCCGCAGCGGTCTGGGGCCTCTTTTATAGGGGCACTAGTCCCAATCATGAGGACTCCACCCTCATGACCTAATCACCTCCCAAAGGCCTCATCTCCTATTACTATCACCTTGGGAGTTAGGATTTCAGTGTACAAATCTTGAGGGGACACAAATATTCAGACCATAGCACTTGTTAGAATTTTTCCATTCCAACGGAATGGTTCTATTTGCCACACTTACAATTTTGGTGTGGTCCTAATGGAATGGTGCCAAGGAGGCTATTTTTAGGGTTGTAGGACTTAGAGTTACCTTCTCTAGAAAAAAGGAGACTGTGGTTCTGTGTGGTCCATCCTCTTTACAATTAGGGTTCAAGATAAACCTATAGTAATGAACAGAGTGAATTTTCCTGGAGCATGCCTACTGCATTTATCTTTCCCAATATGACATAAAGTAAGTGGTGGTGGGAGACACTTCTCCAGGAGTCTTTCAGTTTCTGCAGGTATTGGAAGTTAGGTAGTGACTGCCCTTTGTTCCACAGTATCTGGTCCCGATTCTTTATATAGCGAACAGCCTTGGAAGATATAACCTCTGTCTCCAGAACAAACATCAAAGTTTCTTACAACTTGGGAAAATAGAGACAATGACTCCCTCCAGAGCAAAGAATATGCTCAGTACCCATCATAAAAATTCGAATTACCTAATCTCAGGGTTTGTTTCCTGTAATAAAATTCACTCTGTGTGTGTATATCATCTGGCCTTCTTCCTGTTGCTCTGTGGGAACTGGAATTCAGGGAAATGGTGAAAAATGCTGATACCCTAGCTACTGGTATTGCTGTGAATAATAAACAATCCTTTGTGTCTGAGCCAGGAGACTTGTGTCTTCTAGTATCCGCTAAACTGTAGTGGGCTAATTTGTCAGTTTGTAAATAGAGTAATATTTCAGGCATTTAATTTTTGACTAGCAGCTGATAAAGTTTTCAAGAATCTTAGATCAACAGGCAAAGAAGAGGTTACCAAAGTGGCTGGGTGATGGATTCTGATTATCAAGGGGAAATTGGGTTGCTGCTATGCAGTAGGGTAGAGAGAACCCGAGGGGAGTCTCTGGGGCATCACTTCAAACTTGGCCAATAAAAAAAGTTAATGGAAAACAACAGCCATCCAGTAAAGAAATGACAACTGAGTATTCAGAGTTTTGAGAGCAAATGTTTGAACCATTTCACTAGGTAAAAATATGGAACACATAGTAGAATAATGAATTTATAAATATCAGGTATGGATCTTGAGCAGATACAGAAATGAAGACCCTGCATATTTTCTTCCTGGCTAATTTCCTTTTTTATCCCCCCTCCTTCTCCCCTATTGGTTAATTTTATAATATAGTCTTTAGGTTATCTAAAGTCGGGTAGGATTATGACTGAGCTAGAAGAAAAGTTAACATCATCCAGAGATGGATACTGTGATCATCTGCCATAAATGGATATCATGACTCCTGGGAATTTGTGCTTTTATATTTTGAGAGAAGAGGGTTAGAGTGTCTTCATTTGTACAAAGGATACTTGCGTCTCATCAGGCAGAAGCGTAAATGTGTTAGTGTTGAGGTGCAGATGTTCCAATATATACAGAGGAGTGTGTGTGTGCGCAAGTTCATGTGTGAACGCTGACTAGTCAAAGGGATAGAGGGTGCTGGTAATTTACCTATTATCACTCAGCTCTAAATCCACCCTTCTTTACCAGCTGGCTTCCTGTTGGGTTCTGCCAATAGAGGACATTAGAAAAAGGCAGGGAGAGGGGAAAGGGGAATTCCTCCTTCCTGTTTGTTTGCTGTTTCTCTCAGCATTGCTCCGGAGACAGCACTTCATCCCAGCTGGGACAGGGGGTTACAAACTTCAGCTTCTCTCTGGCACCTCCAGAGACGGTCTCATTTCACTGCTACCGAAGTGTCAGCACCAGCTGGGCAGTGCCCCCTACAGGTCTGAGCCGGGGCCGTGACCTCTTCTCCAAGCCTCTAGGTTCTGACAACCCCGACTTCCCTTTTGTTTCCCCAGCCACAAGAGTGACAGCTGTGTGCTGCTCTTATTGTCTTTGTGTCACCTCACTGATCTTTTGCTCTTCTGTTCCTCCAACACTTGTATAACCAGTTTCTCCTATTAACTTTCCTCTGTTGAAGTATCAGTACGCTTTCTATTTTCCCGACTGGACCCCGACAGACTTGACTGACTTTAAGGTGTGTTCTTTATTTATATTTCTATCAGACAATTGCATTGTAGATGAATATTAGTGATACTTAAAGTTGCCAATTTGACTTTTATAATTTCGCTTGAGACAAGAACTCTGATGGAGGAAAGAAGTTAAAATTATGAGTAAATGTGGGTTTTGGGATAACTTATGAATTTTAGTTACTATCCTCTTTCCTTTTTGTCATTGTGTTTCAAGTGTTCCTTATAAACAGCATTTAGGGCAGCTTTACTTTTTTCTTAAGCTCAGTTCCTCAGTTTTTGACTTTAGCGGGAAAATTCCGTCCATTTACAACTAGTGTAGAAACTGATATACTTGATTTTAATTATTCCATTTGACTCTTATTTCAAAAAAAAATTCACTTCACTGTTGTTTTCTTTTCCCCATTTTTCCTGGTTTGGTCATCCCAATTTTCATCCCTATTTCCCTGAATAGTCAAAAGTTAACTATGTGACTATAGAAAAGAGTGGGGTTTTTTTCTTTGGAAAGACTGGAGTTTTAAAATTCTATTTTTCTAATGGTCATGATCTTGTAGGGGGGCAAAATTTGCCACTCCACAATGTGTCTCTTTGGCATGAGGATTATTTTAGGTTGATTGTTTTTAAGAAACAGAAGACCCGGGAAGTTTTTCTTTTTACCTCCCCCTTAGTTGCCTAAAGAGTTTAGCTAGAGGATCTGTAGCCGGAAGAGAGCTCTCACACGAGGTAACTGCAGAGAACAGGAGCCAGGTGTGTTGAACTTGTCATGACTCAGCAAGGCCTGTTTGCTCACGTTCTTCTCTGTGTCCTTTGTCTCCGCATGGCATGGCAAATATTTGTCTGCCAAACATCTCCCTGTGGATTGTCTTCCTTCCCTTTAAAGTCCCAGACCCCTAGCCCCTTCTGCTTAGCTCTGAGTAGCATATAAGCCTCAGTTGCCTGACTTTGGGCCACATACTCTTATGGAGCCCCCATATGTATGAAATTAAATTTGATTTTCTCCTTTTCATGTCTCACATCAATTTAATCCTTAGACCAGCCAGAAGAACCTAGAAAGGTAGAGGAGAAATTTTTTTCTCGCTGACAATCTCATTTGTGTGGTTCTGCCAACGAATCTTTTAGGGAAACTAGATTGGCAGGATAGAGTCAGAAGATGCCATCCTGGGTGCTACAGACTCCACAATGGTAAGACTGCTTTGGCTATCCATTAGATGCTCCCACACACACCTTCTCTAAAACATAAAGAAAAGTAAACTAAAAAGGAAAACCTTGAAATCAAAAAAGTTCTGCTATGAAAAGAGCTTATTAACTGAATTGATGTGCAAGTCGTTGCATGCCTTTATGCTCTGGTATGCTTTTTCCTCTCTCAAAAAAGCATTGCTTACATTGGCAAACTCCTGTTCATCCTTTGAGAAGCAGCCCAAGGGTCTTTTCTGTAAATCTTTCCCTGGCCGCCCTCTCCTAACTTGCTGCCTTCCTTGTGCCCCCACCGTGCCTTATGCATGCCCCCATTACAACCCCTGGAACATTGCTTTGCAGTTATTGTCCTCTGTTCTAGGCTATGCACTGTTTGAAGGCAGAAACTTTAGTTCATTCATATTTTTATCTCTAGTACTTAGCACTAGTGCTTAATAAATGCTTGTTGAGTAAATGATCGATTGTTTCACCAAGGGTAAATGGTTTATTTACAGCAACATGTTTCTGGCATCTCTGTCATTTTTGCCTTTTTCCTAAAGCAATAGAAAAAAGCAATTTCAGAGCTAATGTTGCCTCTAAGGAAGGTAAATTGTATCTTCACTAGTCCTATTAATATATTTCCCTAATATTTTGAGAACTGGGGTTGAGGCCTTCTGCACCCATGTCTCTCTGCTCCTCAAAGATTCTTCGGCAGATTTCTATTTGTGTATCAATGACTAATCATCTAAAGTCAAATTTCAACCTTCTGGCCCATGGGAGCAAACATTGGTAACTAGCTTAACTGATAGCCCCACTAGCTAAAATCATTTCCAGTGAGATTTCCTTAGGGATAATCTAACTTTTGTAGTTTGAAGCTTTTTTTCAGAGATGCTCTCATGAACCTCCACACTTTACCCTAAAATCATCTTTTTAATCTCCCCTTCCCCAGGTTAGAGCCTTTATTTAGCATGACAGCAACTGAGTGTTTCCCAACTCTGACCGACATTCAACTTGATTATAAGTTCAGTCAATACCTAAAATCGATGCAAAAAAAGTAAAGTCAGAAGACTTGAAATATAGATCCATTAAGGCCTGATATATTCTGGAAATTTTAGTGAATAGCACGCAGTCACTCTCTGGTCCAACTGTAAAAATAACACGGAGTTTAAAATAAATAACTTGGACCTCCTTTGTAAGAAATACATCATTTAAAGGAAATGCAGAGGGGCCAGCACCATGGCGTAGCAGTTAAGTGCACGCGATCTGCTGCTGGTGGCCCGGGTTCAGTTCCCATGCGCGCAATGATGCACCACTTGTCAGGCCATGCTGTGGCGGCGTCCCACATAAAGTGGAGAAAGATGGGCATGGACGTTAGCTCAGGGCTGGTCTTCCTCAGCAAAAAGAGGAGGATTGGCAGATGCTAGCTCAGGGCTGATCTTCCTCACACACAAAAGAAGAAAAAACAATAAATAAATAAAAGAAATACAGAGAAACCATTAGGAAGCAATTTCCATAAATTGAAGGGCTCCTTATGACAAGAGTGAAGGTAGTTTATTTTCATCTTCTTATCCGTTACAGAGGGAGGGAAGAGCCAGAAGATATTTTCAAAACTGGTCGAGCAGATCTCTCACGTTCCCCTGACTGTCTGAGGCATTCTTGCCGCGTCGTACCCTTGCCGTTCTCTCTACTGCAAATGTGCTCTCTGTTCCTCTTTTGTTTAGGTACTTAATCCTTATTTTTCCTTCAAGACCAGGCTGAAGCCCTGCATCTAGGGCCAAGAGAATTGGCTTCTATTAAGAAATATTATAATTCCAAAATTCTATTTGTCCATATTGGACTTTGCATCAACTAAAACCCCCAGATCTTTTTAATGTGCATTGCTCTCAAACCACAAGTCCCCTATTCTATACTTCCATATTTTTGTTCCTTGATTTCAGCTATTTCTGACTTCTTGCCAGATCTCCAGAGTCCTATATCCACTTTTCCACTCTCTATGCAGAAGGACTTGGCCCTGGCCACAAGCTGGGCTGGGTGTACATCCTGCAGGTCCATCTGATGCTTTGAGGCCAACTTGATACATTGGCCTTTCCCCTTGAACAAGCAAATAAAGTTGGGACCAGTGGGCTTAATATCACCACATCCAACCTGTATATCATCGTGAAGGAGAGAATCCTGCTCCTGGACCAAGGAGTGAGAGTAGCAGGACAGGAGGGGGGTGCACTACCCCTTCTCTGACTGCTGCTGTAAGGCCCTGGACACTGAGTGCATACTTTCATGCTCCCATAGAGATTGCTTAGGGAAAGTTGGTATGTGCTGTCCTCTCTTGCCCTCACTCCTTACCTAATGCTGGGGCCATCTGGAACAATTATAATATGTCTCAGGTGAGCTAAAGTTAGCATAACCTTATGGTGGCCAGGTATCAGGACTGGAGGTATGCGCTGGACAGGCAGACACATAGGAGGTGCTCTTGCCATGTTTGTATATCAGGCCCTGTCATATATTGGTGCTAAGGACAATCTTGTCCTCCCAGGGTATTCCTCAGTCACCTTGCATTCTAGGTCTTCATGTAAATAACTAAGTAAAATATATCCTGTATAAAAACAATAACAGAGACTATAGAACATCACTAGAGACCTTCCTACATACTGGTATTAATTACATACTTTGGTCATCTTTGTTCCACAGTGGTTTTTTTGTACACACGCAGAATTCAGCTCGGTTCCCAGAGTACACAATGAGATTCCGTAAGCACAGGTGCAGAATAATAGTGGCAAATAATAATGATAAGCAGAATAAACCTCACCCTAGTGGCTAGTGCAAAGCGATGTCTCCTGAGTGTCCACGAACAGGCTAGGATGGAAACTTCTGCCCAGTAAAGGTGAGGTAAAGGCAAGAATGCATCTGACCTTCTCCCTTGGGGAGAACTAGCCCAGGGTAAGGGCCTTGGGGGGTCCATGGGGAATTGAGTCTGGGAGCGAGAGGGGGGAAAAATTTCAAGATCTAGAGAAAGGTGGCTAGAAAGAGAAAGAAGGTATTCGGAACAGGGTAAAACTGGACTCTTGAATAAATTTTTGGCAACAGAAGACATATGAAGACGATAAGCCAGCAGGATTCAGAGGTGAAAGGCATGCTGGGGTGGAGTGAGGGTGCCGGAAACACCGGGGCTGGAGGATATAAGGATCCTCCAGCCCCGGATATCCAGGCTGGAGGATATCCAGGACTTTGCAGGATATAAGAGTAAATGGATCGGTACAGTCACAATATTTCCCTAAAAAGTAGAACTATAATAGAAGAAATCTGTACATGAATGTTCATAGCAGCTTTATCTGTAATAGCCAAAAACTGTAATCAGCCCAGATGTCCTTCAGCAGGTGAGAGGTTAAACAAACCAGTGCATACATACCATAGCTACTACTCAGCAATAAAAAAGGGAATAAACGGTCATGCGCTGCATAAAGACATTTTGGTCAATGACCACATATACAACGTTGGTCCCATAAGATAAGATCATACAGCCTAGGTGTGTTGTAGGCTATACCATCTAGGTGTCTGTAAGTACACTCTATGATGTTCCCACAACAACAAAATTGCCTAATGATGCATTTCTCAGAACGTCTCCCTGTCATTAAGCAACACGTGACTGTGTTAATATAAACAACAACTTGGATGAATCACTAGGGAACTACTCTGAGTGGAAAAAAATAAGAATCCCAAAAGGTTACATACTATATGATTCTATTTATATAACATTTTTGAAAGACAAAATTTTATAAATGGAAGACAGATTAGTGGTTGCTAAGGGTTAAGACCTCCAGGTGAGAATAAGATTGATGGATTGCATCCATGTCAATATCCTGGCTGTGATTTATACAGTACCCTTGCAGAATGTTACCATTGAGGGAAACTAGGAATAGTGTACAATGGATTCTCTATATTATTTCTTATACCTGCATGTGAACCTACAATTATCTCAATAAAAATTTCAACTAAAACATTAGAGAGAGTATCTCGTAATGAAATGACTCTAACAAGAGTCATTTAGGTTTAGTCATTTAGGTTTAATAAAACCTACAAGCAATTTAATCTAATTCAATCTAATATGTTTATCTTGGATGCCTGTTAAGTGACAGCTGTGAGATCAGTGATGAGCGAATGCACAAGGTCTGGTGCCTACTCAAGGGCTTTCCTAGCCAGAGAGAATTCTCTGAAATTCACCTGATTTGACTAAGGCTTTCCTTAGGAAAGCAATCATGGACTTTTCCATTGTGTTTTGGGATTCAGGCAGAATTGAGTGACTATGTGACAGTCCCAGAGACTAAACAGTGAATACCATCAAATTGGTTTAAACACAAAGTCTAACAGAACTGATGTCATGCAGTATATCTGAAAGGGATTGGTAGCAATACTGATTCCTCGGGAGGCTTTTCAATCTTGTAGGAATATGGAGGTTGGAGACCCAAGGGGAATCCTAAGAGATCCATGGCCACTTTGGCAGAATAGATAGTCATGGAGTCCTCCAGGAAATAGAGACCCCTAGAGGCCTCTTGCTTTTGTCCACTGATGGGCTGAAGCCATAAATTACTTGTAAAATTTGCAGATGCCTACTCTGTTAGCAGATGGAAGAGTTTGGATAGGTTGAGTCACATTATTTCCCACTCCTCCTGGGCAAACTGTCAGACTTCCTTCCCAGCTCTCCTAGAAGTCAGGTGGGGCCACGTGCCTGAGTATTGTCAATGGAAAATTCCAAGCGGACACTGACTAGGTGTCCTACAATTCAACTCAATTCTGATGCTATTTACCTAGAGAATAGCATCAGATCCCACAGATTAAGGTCTCAGTCCTACAAGACTGCCCACCACCCCCTTCAGAAGCCAGTTGCAAGTCCAGGTTGTCACCTGTGCTTCTGACCAACTGGCTATAGATCAGAGGTTCCCACTAGCCTCTCCTTTGTTTGGACTAGTTTACTAGAGCGGCTCACAGAACTCGGAGAGACAGTTACTGTTCATTATAAAAGGATATATGTAGGAAGGGGCTCTGTGTTTCCATGTCCTCTCCAAGAGTCCACTCTCCCAAATACCCACATGTTCATCCACAAGGAAGCTCTCTGAATCCAGTCCTTTTGGGTTTTTATGGAGGCTTCTTTACATAGCGGGATTGATTTAAATCATTGGCCAATGACGATAAAACTCAATCCCCAGCCCCTCCCCCCTCCCTGGAAATCAGGGGGTGGGACTCTCCTTAGGTGGGGTCTGAATGTCACCTCATTAACATAAGACATTTTTTATTGCTCTCAACACAAGAAATTCCAAGGGTTTTAGGAATTCTGTGCTAGGAATGGGGATGAAGACCAAATATATGTAAATATATACATATATATAAATTTTTATAATTTATATATATGTATAAATTTCTTATAAATCACAGTATCACAGATTAGATATAATAAATATTAAGAATAATGTTTGCAAAGTCTTTAATCACGTAAATGTTATTGTTAAGGATAGCAGAATATGCCACCCCAAAATATGATTGCAGGAGTTCAGGACATGCCTCCCCAAAATATCCTGCTTTGGTTTATTGATTATTTTGAGCTACAGGCACTTGAAACACAGCAAATGCAGGGAGACACTTTCTCTGAACTCCCCTTTATCTGCCTGAAGACAGAGCCTCCAAAAGGAGCTCAGTCCTCGTAGATCCCTCCCCAGCAGTTTCACCAACCAGGAGAGACTGACTCTGACCATAGAAGAAACCAGGTGTCAACACCACACCCAAACTTTGTCACAAACTATCATGTCATCTGTTCTTCTAAGGACCAATTCATCTTTCCTATAAATCATCTATTCTCACCTAAGAGGCCTAACACCCCCCTTCCCTTTCCCTATTAAGATAAGCCTGAATTCTAAGCCACCTCGGGGAGTTACTCAGTTTTCCCTGGATACCTCCCACGTACACATGAGGTATACACGTGAATAACGTTCTTTTGTTTTTCTCTTGTTAATCTGTCTTTTATTACAGAGGTTTCAGCTAAGAACTCAGAAGGGTAGAGGAAAAATTATTTTTCCTCCCTTACAATTGTTAGAAGAGAAGGAAAAAATATGCTAAAATGTTAATGTTAAAAATTGAAAGAATAAGATCATTGGAAATCCATATCCCTTCACCAAGATCCATTACTGCCCCACAATTTGGAGGCCCTTTGCTCCTCCATCCTTGGTCCTCCCCAAGGAATGAGGAGTATTCCGGGCCAAGAGGGATGCCCATCTGTGTTACCACCTAAGGGGGGTCATCTGCCCACTGCAAGACATGCCAGTAGTCAAGAGGCAAGGTGGTAGAAGAGAAAGAGTTTCATTACAGCTTGCTAGCAAGGGGGAATACGGCTGACTAATGTCCAAAAGAACCACCTTACAGAACAAAGACTACAGGCCAGTCATATAGGGGGCTGCTCTCCGGGTGGGGCAGACATCTGGTCTTCAGGTGGGGCAGACATCTTAGTTCCTGATAATCTTTGTTTTACTGGATATGCATCAGAGACTGAGCAATGCCCTCTACCCTGATTTAGCTTAAAGACAATAAGAACAGAACTCTTAGTCCGTACAGTACAGACTACTGTTTATGCGAGTGGCGCCAACAACTGGGGCTCATCTCCCACCCACAGCCCCTCACTTTTGTTCATGCTTCATACCTGAATTATCCTAGACCCTGGAATTCCTGCTGCTTCCATCTTTTTTGGGTCTGTCTTCCCGAGGTTAGACCATGTCCACTATGCACACCCCTTGGCCCAAAATTGGCCAAGAAACAGCTCTTTGTGGGAGTGGGAGCTGTGATATGCGTGTGTAGGAGAAGAAAAAAATCATTTCCCTCTACCCTTTTAAGGTCTTGGCTAGGACTCCTATAACAAAAACAAAAAATCCTACAAGAGAAAAACAAATGGAAGTTTATTAACATGTATGCCTCATGTATACATGGGAGATACCCAGGGAAAAATGAGTAACTCAATGGTTTAGTTAGAACTTGAGTTTTTATGGATTCTTAGCAAAAGAACAATAAATTTTTACAGAAGTGACAAGACAAAGGAAAAGGACCTTGAGTTTCCAGGGGCAGCAAATAATGGGAAGGCAAATATGTAGGAAACTAATGGTAGATAAAAGCAGGGTAGTAAAGTTTGTTAGGTAGATTGCTCTGGCTTCATCTCCAGGCAGAGAGGATCTAAAGTTATCTCAGGTGATTAACTTTTGTCCTTCCTGGTAGAGAGGGCAGGAGGGACATCTTTGAAAATTTATGACCTGCGTTTAGGCAAATAGAGGGAAGACAGGGAGCTGTTCTTGTATCTGCTTCTTCTCAATTGCTTTCAGCTCAAAATAATCCTTGTGCCAAAGTGGCATCTTTTGGGGGTAACATATTCTGCTACCCTACAGATCGTGCTTGAATGAATGAACTGGGGTGTTCACACACATGTGCATCAGGCCCCTTATGGTGCAGAATGGACCTAGGGGTGGGAAGAGAAACGGGGACTGGCTGTAGGCCAGGAGACCAGGGCTGGCTCTCCTTGCATTGCTCTGTTCTAGCACAAAACTTGTAGGAGTTTATGAATTCTAAATTTGAACTTGGCATCTAGGTCATTATGAAGATATATTGGTCAAAGTAAAGGATAGAACATTTTTTACCATTTTGTGAGTTTGCCTTATAACTTTAAATACTCAGGCACATGGTACATGAGCCTCCATTTGCACTTCTGCCCCAGGTCTTGCAAGGTTATGAACAGGCCTGATTAAATATACCAGTTATCAACATTGTGCCACATTGGCTTGCTCTATCTATTGTCTACCTACCTGTCTATCTATCATCTATCTATCTATCTATCTATCTATCTATCTATCTATCTATCTATCAACTATCATCTATCATCTGTCTATCTATCTACCTGTATCAACGTGCCTTTTTCTTTAAAAACTGAGCCATTTGAAGTATGTGGCAGACACTGTGACATTTCATCTCTAAATACTTCACGTGTTTTCTAAGAACAAAGACAGTCTCCTATATAACCACAATACTACATCACACCAAAGAAGTTTAATGTTGATATAATGAAATTATCTAATATATAGCCTATATACTCATTGTCTTAAAAAGGCCCTGTTGAGATTTTTTTGTTTCAGGTTTCTTTCCAATCTAGGATCCAATCAAGGATTACCCATTACATGTCTTTCATGTTGTATAGTAATAAAGTTATGAAAATACCAAGAAACTCTTTCTGTTAAATAGAAGTCAAATTAGATTTCTCAGTGTAATTGGTGGAAACGTTAAAACACCGAACACATTTTATGGAAATAGAATGCAAAGTCTTCAAAGTGTTAAGGGAGTGAGGGGAGAATAAATGCCATCCGCCTTTGAGCTTTAATTCCACAGTTTTATCCAAGGCTGTTATTCCATAATGATATGAACCTGCTTTTCATTCTGCAGGCTTCTGCTGTGATTTTAGATTTATCCTAAAATTTACGGGGAATAAAGGCCAAGCCAGATAGGGGAATTTTTAAAGTAAATAAAACTTTAAGCCAGTTGTGTTCATGTGTTTTTAATAAACGAATTTGCACTATCGCACATTTACAAATCCTTACAGTGTTAAACAAAATTCCCTCACCTCTCTCTTGACCTGCCTTCTTTTTATGTGTCCTCATGTGTGGCAGTAAAACATTGATGTTTGTGAAAACTCAGTCATTTCCTGATAGCTCATTCTTTTTTATGGAACAAACTGTAATGTTATATGCATCCATCTTATAAGATTATATTTAAGAATAAAAATGTTCTTAACAAGAAACACATTAAACAGACAAATATTAGAGGTATTAGAGGTCAATACCCCTAGATATTCATTTGAGGTCTCCATAGTTGGAGAAGCACTGTTCTGAAAGTGGTGTTTGGCAGGAGTGTGAAGTGTGTGTGTGTGCATTTGTAGGGTTGAAGGGAAAGGGAGGTGAAGCAGAAAGTCATTAGAGCAAATAAAATATCATTTGTGAAAAAATTGGGGTTTATTTTTAATAATAAAATAATATATATATTTTAGGCATTTTCTTATTAATTCCCAATATGATGAAAATGACGGGGTCCAGAACAAGGCGTCTCCCCAGAATATGCCACTCTGGCATGAGGATTATTCTGAGCTGAAGACACTTAAGACCCAGTGGGCTCAGGAAGAGCTCTTTACCTCCCCCAGAACTGCCTAAAAGAAACACAAATTTCCCCTTTCTGGGGGCAGTCTGCAGTTACAGAGAACATCTACCTTGGAAAGAGAGTCTGCAACAGGAAGAGAGCTCCTACCAGAGATGCTCTTTTTACCTAAGGAACTCGCCTGCATGACAGGGCAACCCTTGTTTACCAAAGCCTTCCTCCTCTCACCTTCCTGTGAATTACTCTCCTCTTGAAGTCCCAGACCCCTATCTCTCTCCTTAGCTCAGGATAGCATATGAGCCTCAACTGTCTGCCTGCCTTTTGGGTTTCATAACCTTGTGAGGCCCCCGTATGTACATAATTAAGTTTATTTTTCTCCCATTAATCTGTTTTATGTCATCTTAATTGTTAAACCAGCCACAGAACCTAGGAGGGTAGAAGGAAAAGTTCTCCCCTACACAAACAAATTTATAAACCAGCCAATGGGTTAGTTAATCTATTATTTGAAACCATTTTTAAGAAATAAATGAAACAGCAAAAGATGTGTCAGGTGATAGCACTTGAATATTTTTACTATTTTTTTCTCCCTGGTTTATTACCTTCCCCTCAACTCATTTTTCCCTTACAGTGTCCACACTATCCAATAATGGCTTCCCATGTGACAATGTAGGGAAAGGAAAATAATTTTCCCTTTACTTTTCTAAATTCTCAACTGGGAACCATGTAATAAAAGATAGATTAACAAGAGGAAAACAAATAGAAGTTCATTAACATGTATACCTCATGTATAGCCATGCACTGCACAACAACGTTTCCATTGATCATGGACTGTATGTATGACGGTGGTCCCATAAGATTATAAAGGAGCTGAAGAATTCCCATTGCCTAGTGCATCGTAGCTGTCATAACATCATAGTGCAACACATTACTCACGTGTTTGTGGTGGTGCTGGTGTAAGCAAACCCACTGTGCTGCCAGTTGCATGAAACTACAGCACATACACTTATGTTCAGTACATAATACTTGATAATGATAATAAAAGACTATGTTACCTGTTTATGTACTTATTATACTATACTATCTATTGTTATTTTAGAATGTACTCTTTCCACTTGTAAAAAAATAAAGTTTATGGTAAAACTGTACACTGTGTTACACCAGCAGCAGCCTCATACATCTCGTGTTAGCTGTGTCTCTTGATCACATCATTTTCTTTTGTGTTTGATTTAATCTCTTGGTGTTTTGTTCATCATGGCCCCTAAGCATACAAAATCCATTGCTAATGTTGCCAGTAAGAGGCCACATGGAGTGATTGACCTGGAAACAAAATTAACAGTGATTAAGGACTACGAAGGTGGAAAATGGGTGATAGTTATTGCTTGTCTGTCAGGCATGTCCCATGCCACCACAGCCATGATTTTGAAGAATAAGAACAAAGTGATGGAAGCTGTTAAAGGATTGACACTGAAGGCAATGACACTGAAGGCACTGAAGGCAATGAGACTAACAAAAATTTGACAGGGGCCTATATCAGACATGGAGAAACTTCTAATGATCTGGATTGAAGAACAGACACAGAAGCATCTCCCTCTCAGCATGACTAGCAAGGCCAAAGCAAAAAGTTTGTTTTCGATGTTGAAAGAAAAAGCTGGATCCTACTATGTTGTTGAATTTACTGCTGGCTTTTGGTGGTTTACATGTCTCAAGAATCATTATTCATTACGTAACGTGAAAGTGAGTGGTGAGTCTGCGAGTGCCGATGTAAAGGCAGCTGAAGAATTTTTGGGAACTCTAGATAAGCTGTGGAGGAAGATTATTTGCCAGAGCAAATATTCAATATGGATGAAACTTCCCTATTCTGAAAACGGATACCTGAAAGGACTTTTGTCCATAAGGAGGCCAAGTCAATACCAGGTTTCAAGGCTTTTAAGGGCAGGATAACAGTCTTATTTGGGGCAATGTTTCAGGCTACAAGTTGAAACCCTTTGTGATCTGGTGCAGTGAGAATCCTCGGGCCTCCCAGCATATCAGTACGCACACACTGCCAATGTACTACAGGAGCAATAAGAAGTCGTGGATGACCCAGCTCCTCTTCCAAGATGCCCTCCTAAATTGCTATGCCAGTGAAATGGAGAAGTCCTGTTTGGAGAATAACATACCTTTCAAGATTTCACTTATTGTTGATAATGCTCCCGGACATCCTCCTTTTATTGGTGATCTTCATCCCAATATCAAAGTGGTGTTTCTCCCTCCAAACACCACCTCTTTGGTCCAACCACTGGATCAAGGAGTTATAGCAGTTTTTAAGGCCTACTGCCTGAGGAGGACCTTTGCCCAGGCTATTGCTGCAACTGAGGAAGACACTGAGAAGACACTGATGCAATTCTGGAAGGATTACAACATCTATGACTGCATCAAGAACCTTGCTTGAGCTTGGGGTGATGTCACCAGGGAGTGTATGAATGGCACTTGGAAGAAGACACTCAAGAGGTTCATCCATGACTTCAAAAGATTTGCCAAAAATGAGGAGGTTGTGAAAATCAACAAGGCTATGGTTGAGATGGCAAATAACTTTAACCTGGGTGTGGATGAGGATGACATTGAGGAGCTCCCAGAGGTGGTCCCTGAGGAGTTCACTATTGAGGAGTTGTTGGAACTGCAACAGGAATGCATAGCTGAAGAAGAGGCGAGAGAAAAGGAAACTGCAGGAGAAGAAAAAGAAGATCCCTCCAGAAAATTCACAGTGAAAGGTTTAGCAGAAGCTTTTGCAGAGCTCAACAAGCTCCTTAAAAAGTTTGAAAACGTGGACTCCAACACCAAAAAGCTTTCATTAATAGGGAGGAATGTTCATGGTGCGTTATCTGCTTATAAGCAAATCTATGATGAAAAAAAGGCATAAACCAAGCAAACCACCATGAACATATTTCTGAAAAGAGTGACACCTCCTCAAGAAGAGCCTCAGGCAGGTCCTTCAGGAGGTGTTCCAGAAGAAGGCATTGTTATCCTAGGAGATGACAGCTCCATGCGTGTTATTGCCCCTGAAGACCTTCCAGTGGGATAAGAGGTGGCAGTGGAAGACAGCGATATTGATGATCTTGAGCCTGTGTAGGCTTAGGCTAATGTATGTGTTTGTGTCTTAGTTTTTAATAAAAAAGTTTAAAAACTTAACAAAAATAAAAAATTTTAAAAATAGAAAAAAGCTTATAGAATAAGGATATAAAGAAAGAAAATATTTTTGAACAGGTAGACAATGTGTTTGTGTTTTAAGCTAAGTGTTATTACAAAAGAGTGAAAAAGTTTAAAAAATTTAAAAGTTTATAAAGTAAAATAGTTGGACTAAGCTAAAGTTAATTTATTATTGAAGAAAGGAAAATTTTTTTTAATAATTTAGTGCAGCCTAAGTGTACAGTGTCGATCGAGTCTACAGCAGTGTACAGTAATGTCCTAGGCCTTCACATTCACTCGCCACTCACTCACCCAGGACTTCCCGTCCTGCAGGCTCCATCCATGGTAAGTGCCCTAAACAGATGTATCATTGTTTATCTTTTATACTGTATTTTTACTGTACCTTTTCTATGTTTAGATATGTTTAGATACACAAATACTTACCATTGTGTTACAGTTGCCTACAGTATTCAGTGCAGTAACATGCTGTACAGATTTGTAGCCTCAGAGCAATAGGCTGTACCATATAGCCTAGGTGTGTAGCAGGCTATACCATCTAGGTTTGTGTAAGTACACTCTGTGATGTTTGCACAACAATGAAATCACCTAATGATGTATTTCTCAGAATAGATCCCATTGTTAAGTGATGTAGGACTGTATACATGGCAGATACCCAGGGAAAAATGAGTAACTCACAGAGGTGACTTAGAATTTGGGCTTAAATACCATCTTCATCCAAAGACAAAAGAGAGAAGAGTGTGGGGGAAGTCAGTTATGGGGAGGTGACCAGGAAAATTATGGTAAACCAGAGTAAGACTTCTTATGCAGATTTAAGTTGGTAACTTCTCTGTTGGTAAAAGTTTCTTGTAATTTATTCATCCTTCTCTTCCTGCTACAGAGAGGGAGACACCCTTACAAATGGAGACTCCTTACAAATGTAAATTTCCCTTACAAAATGGTAACTTCTACTCTGTTTTCAGAGTTTCTCCTGCATCTTCTGTTTCTCAAAATAATCCTTATGCCAAAGAGGCATATTTTGGGGTGGTAAATTCTGCCACTATTTGCTAATCAGGATCAATAACCACATTCACTTCACTTTTGCCTTCAAGTCTCTCATTAGGATAAATATGAACCATCTACCTCTCTCTCATCCCTTGTTCTTCGGTGGCCCCTCTCTTCCACTCCTCCAAGCAGCCCATTTTCCTTCATTTCCGTCTGTTCTTCCTTCTTCCATCATAGCAGCTCCTGAAATCCCATTTTCTCTGAAAGCCTCCCTTCCGTTGACCTCATCCCATTCAGATCACTTCATTAGATAATGTCAATGTTTAGATATATTTGGTCTGCTTTTAAATTTCATGCAATAGTTTGCAATTATCCTCCAGCCATGCCCCTGCTGGCCACCCGCTTCTGCAACACAATCCCTTTGGAGTCTAAATTCCTGCAGAACAGAAGTAGCTACTTTTGCTCTAGAGCTGCAGCACCCAAGATAGTAGCCATTAGCTATTTAAGGTCAAATATTTAAATTTTAAATAATTAACATTAAATTAAAATAAATTAAATTAACATGAAATAAGATAAAAAGTTCAGTCCCTCAGTTGCATTAGGTGGATTTCAAGTGCTCGATGGTCACACGTAGTTAGCTGCTATCGTATTGGACACTATAAGTATAGAATGTTTCCGTCATTGCAGAAAGTTCTACTGGACAGCACTGTTCTAGTATTCCACATAACACCCATCAGATGATAGGTGTTTACAGATGATAGTCAACAAATGAATACGTAATAAGCAATAGGGAACACATAGTATTACTAATAACATTACCATTACTAAGATTGAGAAAAGTCACATTTATGATAGAACACAAAAACAATTAAAGGGTTGGGATGGAAAAAGATAGACATGGGAAATGTTTTTTAAAAAAAAACACAAACAATCAAAATAACAGAGAATACCTGCCCTATTTATTTTCCCAGTTGTGTGTGTGTGTGAGATTCTTGTGAGAACAAAAATGAGAGGCTCCATGAATTATAAAGCCTTAGACAAGTGTGAGGGACTGTTAGCAACAATTACAACAATGTGAACAACAACTTGGCTGTCATTCCTGGTTTTAAGACAAAAAGAGACGAGATAGTGATTTGAAAGTGTTTGAGATGCACTGGACCCATTCTTTCATTATTTTTTCTCACCATATTTTGCCATAGAGTTTGCAGATTCGGCTCTACAGGGGAGCTGAACACACAGGAAACACTGAGAAATGTTGCCACATTCAGGAGAATCAAGATGTACCTGCAAACAAAAGCTTTGAGCCCTGCGACTAGCTGAGCTTATGGACAGGAATCCTTCATCTGGTGAGCAGCATTCTCCAGTTCTGAATCCCATCTCTAATTAGAAAACCACCCATCCCAGGCAGAGAGGCCACAGACTCTCCAGGGCCTCTGTCCCGAGGGACCTGCACTGATGGCTGCCCTCCAGCTCTGACACTGGCTGTCAGTTACTTTTTCTCCATTCCTTTTTCTTTCTTTTTTTTTTTTTTTGTGAGGAAGATCAGCCCTGAGCTAACATCCATGCTAATCTTTTTGCTGAGGAAGACTGGCTCTGAGCTAACATCTATTGCCAATCCTCCTCCTTTTTTTTTTGTCCCCCCAAAGCCCCAGTAGATAGTTGTATGTCATAGTTGCACATCCTTCTAGTTACTGTATGTGGGACGCGGCCTCAGCATGGCCGGAGAAGCGGTGCGTGGGTGCGCACCTGGGATCCGAACCCAGGCCGCCAGTAGCGGAGCGTGCGCACCTAACGGCTAAGCCAAGGGGCCGGCCCCATTCCTTTTTCTTTTAAATTGAGTGCAGGGATCACAAGACAACAGCTTCTGGGAGGATAGACAAATGGTTTTACTCAACAGAATGTGAAGAGTATTTACAGGAACCTGTTGCTGTTTCATGTATAATTGAAAGAAAACAAAATGAATGTCTTTATTAGTGTAACTGTCAGCAGCACAGAAACTCTCAGAGTTAGAAGAGGTATGAAAAATCATTTAGCCCAAAGATGAGGAATTCCCTGCCTAGTAGTGACCCCTCTCTGTGTAGGAACTATGTGTGTATTAGTGAGTGTCCTAGCAGGAAATAGATGGCACACTCCAACTAGGTAACTGGAAAGTGATGGTTTACAAAACTGCAGCAGACAATATTAGAGAGCCTCTCCCTTCCCTGTGCCTGAAGGGGTGATGGAAGCCTCGGTCCCTAGAACCCTGAGAGGGTAGCTGTCTTAGTCTGCTGGGGCTCCTACAACAAAATACCATAGACTGGGCGCCTTAAACAACAGACGTTTGTTTCTCAGAGTTCTGGAGGCTGGAAAGTCCAAGATCAGGGCGCTGGCAGATTTGGTTCTTAGTGAGAGCTCACCTCCCAGCTTGCAGACGGCCGCCTTCTCACTGTGTCATCACGTGGCAAGCTCTGGTCCCTTCCTTTTCCTATACGGAAGCTAATCCCATCCTTGGGGCTCCACCCGCATGACCTCATCTAAGTCTAATCACCTCCCAAAGGCCTCATTCCCAAATACCATCATTTTGGATGTTAGGGCTTCAACATATGAATTTTGAGGGGACACAGACATTCAGTCCGTAACAGTAGTGACATGGAGAGGGCTGCCTGAGAGGAGCTATCACCTTCAACAGAGGGGTGAAGACAGTTCACGGCATACGACGTAGAGGGTCAGGGGACTATGTTCCCTGATCTCACTCTCCACCAGCCCTCCCACTGGCCACACCCAAGGAGAACAAGGAGGATAAGGGGCCAGTGGATGTGGTTCCTATTGGTCAGCCTCCTTTGGCACAGAGCAGGGGTGATAAGGATCTGGAGAGGCAAATAGAAAGTATACAGCCAACCTCTCAGACTATTTATTCCCCGTGGAATGACTTGATGTGATAACGCGTATAGGCTTCTAGCATACTGCCTACAATACTAGAGAAGCTCAATAAATGGGAGTGTACTGGGTATAAATTTTGTAGTCCCAGAACTTATTACTCAGGTGAGCACATATTCAGTTTTTTAAAAAATGCTTAATAACTGAATTTGGATCTCAAGTCCCCAGTTTCTGTTGAGTAGATTGCAGAAAACATAATCTTACCAAATCAGTATAACTTACTCATTTTTGAAAAATTCATTTTCTTTAGATAAATTATCAGATTCTTGGCTTTCCCCTCCACCTTTTCCTTTTCTCTGCTTCTCCCCAGGCCTGATCTAAATCTCTGGAAGGGTCTTATGATTTATCTAGGCATTGGATGGCTCACTGCCATCGTCTGTCCTCTTCTGTGATATTATCATCTGTTCTTTCCAGTTTTGTGGTGTATGACATGCACTCTATGCTCTGAGTCTTCCAGGCTTTATCCTTAATATTCACAATAAAGCTTCAGAATTAAAAATAAATAAACAAAGCCCAAAATCTTCAGCCTCACTTGCTCTCTTAGCTAGATATCCATGTGACAACCACTCACAACAGTCTTCAAATGTGGTGTTAAAGTGTGTTATTCAGAGTCAAATGTCATAGAATTCTGTCTGAAGCAACTGAATTAAATAGCACGGTAATATTTAATCAAAGACAAATTGTCAGCTATGATCCTATTTACTACAAAACTGATTTTTGGATGCTTCATGTTTGTTAGGGATGAATAAGGCTGACCATCCAACAGCCACAAGTGAGTGATCCTTGACCTACTTCGTCAGGACAGACTTTAATTGTCATAGGTGTGTAGGCTTGACGTTTGGCTCTCCGTTGAGTTTCTGCTTCCACATAATAACTCTTTCTCCTTTGGCCTCACTGATACGAAAATGGAAACAAGTTTGCTGGAATCTCTGGGATGCAGTTTGGTATATACTACAAGGGGATGAAGAAAAAAACCAATGATAATACTTTGAATTTTTTCTTAATGTATTCTGGGAAAACGTTTGTACAGTTTCAAATGCTCTGAATATTGGAATTTTGACATTTTGAAATAAGATTAATATGGTCTGTGGGTTGTGCCAACTTTCAAACTGGGAAAAAATAGTGCCAATCTTAGACTTGAAGGTCATCACCTAAATCCAACTAATGACAAAGGAATGTGGAACCACAGCAGGCACGAGGATTTTGTTAATCTACATTTTCCTTTTATGGTTAGCTCTGAAGAGATGAGAGCCTAAAGCTTAATTCCTTTGTCTGTGTTAATATGTGTGCATCCAAAGGAAAAATAAGAACGATGAACGTTCTGTCCTCAGCATACACACCTAGAGAGCCCAGTAGTAATTAACGCAAGGTCCTAACTAGTGGAGGGCTGCGTTAAACTATATAAAATAGCAAGTTTTTACATTCATCTTCATTGCTAGGACACAAAGTACTCACAACATATTACTCTTGTTACCTCTCGAGGAGTAGTGCTTGCTGTTCATGAGTTACAAGAGAAGAACCAGCATAAATGGTAGAGAGATGATAATAACAAATACCTATTTAGTGCTTTCTCTGTGATAAGCACTTTACATACATTAACTTATTTAATTCTCCCAATAACCCTATGATGTAGTTACTATTCCTGTCATTCCCATTATACTGATGAAGAAACTAATGCAGAGTAATTTATTATGCTACCATTTACTGAATGTCTACTATGTACCTAATACTGGCCTAAGAATTAGGAATACCTCAAAGCACCCCCACCTCCATAGAATTTACTAATGGTAAGAGACAAAAATAAGCTATAAAAATGTAAATTATATGATAAGTTGAAAAATAGTGTGATACAGAAAAAGAAGGAAAGGTTTCTGTGGATGTGTTTATGTTTATGTAGGCATGCACAATTTAAAGTAAGAACAACGGACAGGGAATGCCTCACTGAGAAGGTGACTTTTGAGCAAAGATTAAGGGAGACGAAGGAGCAGCCCATGAAGAACTCTGGGAGAAGAGAGTGCTGCAAAGAGTAAACTGCCAGCCCTGAGGAGGTGCCTGGAGAGCTGCAGACAAAGCAGGGAGGCCCCTGTGGGTGGAGTGAGGCAATTAGGGGGGGAAGGAACAGAAGAGGTCAGAGAAGCAGGAGGAATAGCCACATCCTGTGGGCCTCGTGGACATTAACTTGTATGGAGCTGAGAAGCCTTGGGAGGATTTTGAGCAGAGAAATTACATGATCTGACTTCTATTGTAAAAATATCATCTGGATGTTATATTGAGAATAGATTGTGTGGGTAGGCAGCCGATGGGGATGTAGGCTAGGATGGAAATCAGAAAGGTGTGTTAGGAGGCTATTACAATAATCTGGGAGTTCTGGAGACCATTAACAATAACCTGGGAGAGTAATGAGAGGGACCTGAACCAATGTAGTTACACTGGAGGTGGTGAGAATCATCAGATTCTGAGTATATTTTGAAGGTGGAGTCCATAGGATTTGCTAATAGATTGGATATGAGACAGAGAGAAAGAGAAGAGTAAGGGTAACTCCAAACTTTTTGGCCTGACCAAGTGGAAAGGTGAAATTGGCATTGACTGAAGTTGAGGAAGACTTAGAGAGGAACAGGATTGCTAAGATCAGGAGTTCAGTTTTGATATGTTAGTTTGACATGACTGCAGACATCTGTGATAGGCAGAATAATGGCCTCCCAAAAGGGGCCATCCAGGTCCTCATCCTTGGAACCTGTGAATATGTTTGGTTACACGGCAAAGGGGAATTAAAGTGTCAGATGGAGGTAAGGTTGCTAATAGGCTGTTCTTAAGATGGGAAGATTGTCCTGTATTATCCAGGTGGACTCAATGTGATCACAAGTCTTTAAATGTGGAAGAGGGAGTCAGAGGAGTTTGTGTCAGAGTGAGGCAATGTGAGAAAGACTTGACCGGCCACTGTTGGCTTTGAAGATGGAAGGGGGCCACAAGTGAAGAAATGCCAGCAGTCTCTAAAAGCTGGAAAAGACGAGAAAATGGATTCTCCCTTAGAGACTCTAGAAAGGAATGTAGCCCTGCTGACATCTTGACTTTATCCCAGTGAGACCCATTTCAGATTTCTGACCTCCAGAACTGGAAGATAATAGGTTTGTGTTGTTTTAAACCACTAAATTTGTGATAATCCGTTGCAGCAGCAATATGAAAGATATAACATCCATGTGGAGATATCCGATAGGCAACTAGATATACTGGATTTGGGGTAGAGGTCCAGGATGGGGTAATAAATTTGGAGTTATCAGCATATTGATGATATGTAAAACCAGGAAACTGGATGAGATCACTAGGGGTGTCAGTACAGATAGAGAAGAGAAAAGAAGGGAAGAGAAGAAAAAAGAGAAGAATCCAAGGACTGAGCTTGGAGGGACTCTGACAATAAGAGATCAGGAAGATGAGAAGGAACCAGTAAAGGAGACCAGGAAGGAGAAGCTAGTGAGGTAGGAGGACAACCAGTTGGGTGTGCTGCCCGGAAGCCAAGTGAAGGAAATGTCTCAAGGAGAAGGGGGTGATGACACATGTCAAATGCTGTCGATAGGTCAGGTAAAATGAGGATTGGGAATGAATCATTGGATTCAGCAGATTAATGATATTGGTGATCTTGACAAGAGCAGTTTAGGCAGAGTGGTGTGGGCTAAAACCTTTTAGAGTGGGTTTTAGAATGGGAAGAACAGAATTGAAGACAGTGAGTATAGATACCTTTTAAAGAGTTTTGCTATAAAAATGAGCAGAGAGATGGGGTTATAGCTGGAAATGAAAGTGGACTTTTGGTGTGTGAGAGAAATAACAGCATGTTTGTATATTGATGAGAATGATCCAGCAGAGAGGATCAGAAAGGTTAGGTAACTTGTTCAAGCTCACATGACCATGTGGAGCAGAGATGAGCTGTCCCAGCTGAGGTCATCCTACACGAGCCCACCCCAGAAGTGGAGCCCCTTAGCCAACCCAGCAGCTGACCACACACTCGTGAGTGAGCCCAGCCCGGACCAGAGGAGCTGCTCAGCGGACCCAACTCAGACTGCTGACCCAAAGGACTGGGAGCTTAATAAATGTTGCTGTTTTAAGCTGCTCAGTTTATGGGTGGTTGTTATGCAAAAAAAGATAACTGGTATTGGGTCAAATCAGTTACATGTGTTTGGGGTCAAGTGACCACATAAGTTCAAGATCATAACTGACTAATATATGCAAGAGGCACTATTAGTTTCATTGTAAAGAGGTTCTTACAGACCTTTTCTTCTCAAATATCTGCCCAGATACAATAATGTATATTTTATGCTGAATTTTTAATTGCCTTTTTCACTAGAAAAAAAATTGAATGTAATCACCTTCAGTGACTTATTTATTACATGAAAATTGATATGTCTTTCTCTCAATAGTGGCAAAATGAAAAACACTATCACTGTTCTCTGAATGTTTGTCTAGACAGCACCCAGTAATTGTTTCTCCTGCCTTACTATGCCGTGATTTAAAGTTTTTACAGTTTGTCTTCATATCTTTTGTAAAATCATGAGGGAATAGTTTGCAATTAAATATTTTTTATTAGCAAATATCGTTTTCTTATGTAAACTAGCTTGATTGTGACAATTATTTCACAATGTGTATGCCAAAACATCAAATTGCACACCTTAAATATATACAACTTTTGTTTGTCAATTATACCTCAGTAAACATGGGAAAAAAAGAAAACAAATTTTGCT
This sequence comes from Ceratotherium simum simum, assembly GCF_057802395.1. Taxonomy (NCBI): domain Eukaryota; kingdom Metazoa; phylum Chordata; class Mammalia; order Perissodactyla; family Rhinocerotidae; genus Ceratotherium; species Ceratotherium simum. The sequence continues at coordinate 43,488,219 of NC_141924.1, forward strand.
TCTTCAAAATGAATTCATAAAAAAGAATGAAAGAAAACACCATTTTCCAAAGCCTTAAGTGACCTTAGTTCTGACCCACAAGTAATTGTGTAAACTCATTTTTAGGGTATTATGACTTTGGTGCAAGAAAAATTGTGATGGCCATAAACGTATCAGCTTTAGGCTATAACTACTGAAATCTAGAAATAGAAACTAGGAATAAGTTTCTTCTCTTTTCAGAGCCCAGATCTGAGAGACCAGGAGTATAAGGGAGTTAGGAGCAAAAACATCTCTTGCAGCATCTTATGCCTTAGTGAGTCTCTATGCCCAGAACTTCTTGCCTTGTATTCATTTCTCTTTTTCTCTTTCCTATAGGATAAGGACATGGTGGTTCTCATAAGGTCATGATCCCCATGGCCTCCCTTCTCTCTCCTCCCCTATAGCCCTCAAAATACCATAATCAGAGGAATCAGGAAGCACTATGCTCTTACTGGTGCTTTCTTTGTGTAAATCTAGTAATTTCTAGTTTTACTGGAATGTATATTATTGACCAGATTGTATCACCAGTATTTGTGTACCTTGGATGTAAGAAAGATCTAGCATGCTGTTTGCAGACTGTACCTTTGCAGATAAGGTGAGATATGTATGTGTTTCCCACAGGCATGGAGTGGCAATTTGCAAGTTTAAATCTAAGAAATGTGTTTGCCCAAAGGCATAGTGATCTGTTAATAACCATTCCTATCCAGAGAAGGTTTTGAGTCATTTTGTGCTATATCATTATAAGATGACTTTTCTCTGGCATATCAGGAAGCATTTAAGAGAGAACAATTTTGTTCACAACTCTATATGGCAGATGATGGAGAAATCATTGCTATTGGGAGGGTGGGTCTTGATTAGAATTGAGGGAGCTATTCTGAACTTGACATTCACTGTAGAGTCCAGGCTGTGTTAGTGGATAGCTCTTCTTCATTAGGTCTCCAGGTATTAAGCACTTTCTCACATTAAGCATTTCCTTATCTATATAATAGGATATCAACCTGCACTTCTATATAAATAATAGTTTTATTGAACACATATGCCAGGAACTGTTCTAAGATGTTTGTATACATTACCTCCAAGGTAGGAAATTCAATGCCCAAAGCAATTGAATCCCACATGTTTTAATTTTTTTAAATTCTTAGACATAAAAACAATCTTCAAAGTTCTTCAAAGGTCATTTTGTCATGAAATAAAGAGCAAATGTTGAACTGAAGTAGTATTGAAAGAGAAGTAAGCCCTCTGAATATGTTTCTGTCAAAGCAATCAATCGATTCATAGGAAGACCAAGTAAGAAACACGACAGAGACTAACGCAGTTATTGAACAGGCATGAACGAAGGGAACTTGTGGCAAAGGCAAGGTGTAATCTTGAACCAGCAGAGGTGGAAATCATAATGAGACCACTACTACATGCGACAATATAGCTTTTTTTGTTATTTTCTAACCTGTGGCTTGAAGGAAGCTGAGTTTTAAAACCAGGTGGCTAAGAAAATGCTGGTACTAACTTTTGTCTTTTCTTATGAAATGTGTGTTGCCAAACAAATTGGGTAATTTCCAGGAATGGGGAAATTGACACTGATCATGTTCCCCAGGAGGGGGGAGGAATTGGGAATGAAAAAGTGTATTAGTTACCTATTACTGCATAACAAATTACCCCCAAATTTAGCAACTTAAAACAACAAAATGTATTATCTCACATAGTCTCTGAGGGTCTGGAACCCAGGAGCAGCTTAGCTGAGTTGTTCTGGCTCATGAGGCTGCAGTCAATCTATCAGCCAGGGATGCCATCTTCTGGAGGTTTGACTGAAGCTTTGAGGAGAATCTGCTTCCAGACACACTCATGTGGCTGTCAGCAGAAGGCTTCAATTCCTCACCTTTTATTTTTATAATATAATCTAGGAAGTGACCATCACTTTGCTGCATACAAATGTCAAACAAATCAACTCTAGTATGATGTGGGAGAAGACTACACCAGGGTGTGGATCTTAGGAGGTGGTATCGTTGGAGGCCATCTTGGAGCTGGCTTTGTTTATGGTTCATTCTCTTATAAAAGTCGTTTCTCTCTGCCAGTTAATGGGTCAGCATCTGCTTACCTATGTCATTTTGGGTTATACAAACATGGTAGCAGGAGCTTGGAGCTAGAAGAGCCTTAGAGATCATCTTCTAACCCAACGTCTTGTTTTCTTTCAAGATTCATCAGGATGAAGTAGGGAAAATAAAGCCCAGATTGTATAAATGACTTGCCCCAAACCACCCTCCCCCCATGAGCTGATTCAAATTTTATCTTTAGACCTATCAGTACCTTTTTATAAAATATTTGAATCCACAATCTTTTGTTTATGGTTTATTTTAATGGCAAATCACAACAACTCAAATGTTGAATTAAATTTAATTTTCACAGGTCCGTATTCATTCAAGTCAATGTTCTTTTATTTTATTTTTAAAAAAGATATGTATTGAATGTTATTTTGTTCCAAATGCATGTTAGATACTGGGTACACTGTTTAACACAAGAGAAAAAAAAATCCCTTTCCAAATAAATCCTACAGTCTAATGGAAGGAAGGGATATATATACCAAGCATTGAAATAGGTGCTATGTGGAACACAGAAAGATGGAAAATATTATTCTTGCTCTAAAGGAGCTTAAAATCTAGCACAATTAATTTTAGAATTATGCATGTAAGATGTTAATTGGCATAATTTAACTTTTCATACAACTGGCCTTGTGGCAAGTGGGGCTCTAACAGATTCTAAAGCTATGTTGGGGGCAGGTAGCTGGATTTGTTGCTGTCAGTCACATTGCGTCCATGTTACTGTAATGTGTTTACATTTTTAATGTTTCTATAAGATAATCTTGCTAGATACACACTTGGAGTATTTACACGGAAGAGAAAAGAGATAAACAGAGTAGATGCAGTTAAAAATCTCTAATTCTATGCTTCCTTAGGGTGCTTAAAGAATGCTAAATGATGACAATTGTCCCAATTACCAGCAGCTTATAGTGGCATCACATGTCATTAGGAAATCAGTTTTTAAAATGGAGTTAGCCTCAGGCTCTAGATCTGCACGGCACCATGAAAGATGGGTTCTTTCCAACAACAGGAGACACCACAAGTTCTTCTTCCAGCTTTATGGTTGGTGCAGCTTCGTCGGTCAAATGTTTGTATCCAGGAACCAAACCTTGAATTTCTAGAGGGAGCTGACTGTGTATGAGATAAACTGTTTCTCAGCAATATCCCCTTGAGAAAGATTTTGGATGGAAAAGTTCTTTTTGGATGACTTCTGCAAACCCATCATGTCTACTAATGAAATTTCCATGGCTTTTCTGTTGGGTTTTCTTGTAATTATTGGCTCCTAACGTTACTGCACAGAGGGCATGATTTGAGCTGGTATCACTAACAACCTGTGATTCAGGTCCTTGTTGTTCGTACAGCGTGTACTCCATTTGTTCACCTGCCCCAGGTCTGGCTCTCCCAGTAGCAGCCAATTGGAGAGGGAGATGGTGCCAGAGATAAACATTTCAGTTGAATTTTTTTCTGCACAGTACATAGCAGAGCATCCCACACAAGAAGAAGGCACACAATCAATGTGCTTTGATAAACTGCTGGCACACAGGTTCCAGGCTCAGGATAGGTTGGACTTGCTTTTTCTTTTCCTAGATAATACTGAATATAGGCATTTATTTAAAAAATTCTTTATCATTGCATAGTAACCTAGAGGCAAAAAGAAGATACAATGGGTGCAAAGGATCTGAGGATATTGTGGTGAAAAGGGAATGGGCTTTGGAATTGACAGATATTTATTCATCCATCCATTCACTCAACAAATATTTATGGAGAACATACACATATTAGTGAACAAAACTGACAAAAATCCTGCCATCTTGGAACTTGCGTTCTAGTAACTAAAATGTGTGGTATGTCAGAAGGCACAAGTGCTATGAAGAAAAATAGAACAGGGAAGAGGTGAGGGACAGCAGAGGGTCGAGTGCAATTTTAATAGAGGGTTAGGGAAAGCCCCACTGAGACAGTGGTGTTTTAACAAATATAAGGAGGTGAGGAAGGGAGCCATGTAGATAAGGGGGAAGAGTGTTCAGGCAGAGGGAACAGCTAGGACAAAGGTCCTGAAGTGGGTCAAGCAAGCAGGCCAGTGTGGCTGGAGAGGAGACTTGAATTTAAATCTAGTCCTGTGTTGTAAGCCACCTAACCTCCTTGAGCCTCAGTTCACTCCTCTGAAAAAGTAGAGATGAGAATGCTTAGATGGCCTGCAGGACTATTGTGAAGACCATATGCAATAGTAAGGGTACACTACCGAGCAGAGTGCCAGGTATTCTGATAAGAGCTTTCATTAAAACGTAAAGGATGTTCCATAGCACTGATACTCCTTCTGTTTCTCCTTCCTGGAAAATGAAAGAAATAACAATACATTGTGGGTTTCTCATGAGGAGTGAAGGGTGGCAGAATATACAACCCCAAAATACACCTCTTTAAAATAGGAATTATTTTAAGAAACAGCAGACACAGGAGAAGCTCTGAAAACCCAGTAGAAGTTACCCTTTTGTAAGGGAATTTACATTTATAAGGAAATCTCCATTTGTAAGGGTATCTTCCTTTCTGTACCAGGAAGAGAAGGATGACTAAATCATAAGAAACTCATAGTGGAGAAGGCACCAACTTAAATCTTCATAACAAATCTTACTCTAGTTTACCATACTTTTCCTGGTCACCTCCCCATAACTGGCCTCCCCCACACCCTTCTCTCTTTTGTTTTTAGCTAAAGATGGTATTTAAGCCTGAATTCTAAGCCACCTCTGAGAGCTACTCATTTTTCCCTGGGTATCTCCCATGGATACATATGGTATACATGTTAATAAACTTCTGTTTGTTTTTCTCTTATTAATCTGTCTTTTGTCACAGAGTTTCCAGCAGAGAATTTAGAAAGGTAGAAGGAAGATTATTTTTCCTCCCCTACAGAAGTAAATAATGCAGTAATACACGTAAAGTACTTAGCCCAGAGGCTGACACATGGTAAATGCGTAACTAATGGCAGTTCTCATCACCATCAGGTGCTTCAATAAAGCATTCATTAGTATAGACATAGATAAAATTGGGAGAGCAGCTCCAAGTCACCAACAGACAGGACTAGGTGGAAAATAGGAACTAGGTCCAGAGCCCAAAGGAACCAGAAAATATAAGAGCAATGGATGTGACAATCAGGGTGAAGGGAGGATGAATTCCAGCAAAGTTTCACTCAAGCCCAGGTCAGGCTTAGTGGGTAATCTGATTTATTTGAAGGGACTGGGGACGGAGAGACAGCAGAGCAGGGGCAAAAGCTAGGTAAACTTGAGGCTTCAATGTAAGGAAGCAAATATACCTAATAGGTGTCATAAACTTGAGTGAATAGAATCATCATAAGCAGACTTGGTCTAAACTTGTCAAAAGAAATAGGCTAGGATGGAGGGGAGAGAAATTAATGCTGGGTGTCAAGAAGTTATCCACATATGTAGAAGCCCATAACTGTTAGGTGGGAGTACAGTAGAGAACATTTGGATAAGGATAAAAGTAGAGAGAAAGCAAAAATGATATAGCTGTGGGAGGATACTACAGACAGTTCCATCAGAAGTGGGAACCAGAAGTTGTACTCCTGAATCAGACAACAAACGTTGGCCAAGCAATCCAGAATATGTCTAGATCCCAGGTTCGATTAAGAACAATGCATCAAATAAATCCTTGAAAGTCAGAGTATTGTGGGGGTTGACTTAATGGACCGTAAAGGTGAACAGATCTAGTTTTAGATGAGTTGTGTGACCTTGAATAAATTAACCTCGATTAGCCTTGATTTTCTAGCAAGTAAAATAAGGATGATAAACGAAGTTCTTGTGAGAACAATATATGAGAAGTCTTTTGAAAATGGTTAAACAATTTCCTAGAATTAATATAGAAATGACAAAGAGAGTTGCTATTTTGGATTTGATTTTGAACACCAAGGGAGAACCTTTGAGCTGAGTTGGGAAGTTCAGAAAAAACAAAGGGATTACCTACACTATAGTCCTAGATAGAGAGGGCACTCGAGGTGTGAGCCTCAGATCAGAACGTTCCATTTCCTTCCTCCAAGAGGTTCCCAAAGCACAACTTGACAAGAACATTGTTTTTCCTCTTTCAACCAGACCACCCAGATTGCCACACATTTCACACCTCTTTGAAACGTTCCCTTTCCCTTTGTCTTTCTGTTTGACATTTTCCTGCGAACATTAATTATTTTATTCCCCGCTAGGTAGTTCTGAAAGTGCTGAAGTCAGAGTCAGAGCACTCAAGCTCTGTTTCAGGCCCAAGCACAGAGCGGCCACCTTTTGTCTCCATCCCTCCTCTTCTTCCTCTTTGCTCTTCTCCTTTCTCTCTCTTCTTTTCACCATCCAAACTCATCCCAAACTCAATTACAAATGCATGGATTGAAAGTGAGAGGGCTAAGCGAGCTCCAGTTTCGTAGGTGAGGCCAAGTCAGTGGGGGTTGAGGGTACAGGTGGCAGCCATTGGCAGCCACCCACCCCCCACTTGGGGCAAACCCAGTATTATTCCTGTCTTCACCCCTGACAACACAATCCTGATTGTGTTCAGGGCGGCAATGTGCCTAGCCCTTGGTAAGGAACATGACTGGCCACAGCAAATCATTACAGACCCTCTCTTCTTCTCCAGCCTCACTTGCTGCTAGAGGTGGGGTGGAAGACATCGCTCATGTCCTTCCCTTCCTGGACATAACTTCCTTGAAGTTAAGCGTGGCTATGTGACTTGCTTTGGCTGATGAAATATGGGTGGAAATTTCACCTGTCACTTCTGGATAGAGGCAGGTAAGAGCCGGTGCACAATACTCCGTGCTCTCTTTCCTTGTTAGAAAAGTAACCTGGGGCCTATCCTACTGTTCCACTTATCAATTGCTGCATAAAAACCACCCCAAAACTTAGTGGCTTAAAGCAACCACTATCTCATGCTTCTGTGGGTTAACTGGGCTCAGCTAAGAGGTTCCTCTGTTGGTCTCTCTTCAGGTCTCTCACACAGGTGCAATCAGATCATGGCCAGAGCTGCAATATCCAATGGCTTTCTCCCATGTCTGGCACCTTGGGAGGAATGTCTGGAAGGTTGGGCCTGGCTGGGCTTCCCTTTCTCCGTGTCATCTCAGGGCCTCTCACTCTCCATCTGATCTCTCCATGTGGTTTCTCTACATGGTCTCTCTAGCAGCATAGTGAAGGATAACAGAATATGCCACTCCCAAAATGGGCCACTTTGGCATAAGGATTATTTTGAACTTAAGGCAATTGAGAAGAAGCAGATACAAGAAAACTTCTCTTCTCTCCCCCTATTTGCTTAAAAGTAGAATATAAATTTGCAAAGTTTTTTCTCCCCCCCCCCACCATGAAGAACAGAAACTAATCACTAGAGACAACTTCAGACTCTTATCGGCCCATAGACTGCACCAGAGGAATCTGCATAGCCAACCTTGCTAAAACTAGCCCTTATGTACCATCAGGTTCCCATATAATTCACCTTCCCACAATTTGCCGCCCTAGAGACTTCAAGTTCTTTTCCTTTGTTTTGTCACTTTTCTAAAAATTTATTTCCTTTGCTAAGATGCTATATAAGCCCAGGTTCTAACTACCTCTGTGAGTTACTCATCGCTGAGTGCTCCCGTGTGTGTGTGTGTGTGTGTGTGTGATGTACATGTTAATAAGCTTCTGTTTGTTTGCTCTTGTTAATCTGTCTTTTGTCAGACAAGTGCTTCCGGCTAGGGTGAGAAGAACCTAGGAGGACAGGAGGGAAAAGAATTTTTTCCTCTACTACAATAGCTACATGGTGACACAGGGTTCTGAAAAGCGTAAGCTGCCAGACTTCTCAAGACTTAGGTCGGGGATTGGCACAGCCACATGGTCACTACCACCACATTCTCTTGGTTAAAGCAGTCACAGGGCCAGACCACATTCAAGACTGTGGGAAATAAGCACCATCTCTCCATGCGGGGAGTGACAGAGAATTGGTGGCCATTTTTAACCTACCATACTCATATTCAACAACAGAAAACTCAACTCCCTTCACATAGACCTGGAAGTACCCAGAAGTTGCCTTGGTGGTAGGGAAGATACTTGTCCTACTTGTAGCCTGTCGGCTCTCACCCCAAACTCCTGCACGCAGTCTTCTCAGTTGTTTCTGTCATTTTATTACCAAATCTCCATTTCTTTCTGGTCTACTTCTTCCCCAAACGGGCCCATAGCTGTTCCTTCCTTCTCCAAGGTAGTGCTGTCACAAGGGTTTCAATGGGAGCAAATGGAGGGAAATCAGACATTGTCACCCTGTTCCTACAGTCTTCAGCCTTCACTCCCGCCAGGAGGGCTCTACTGGTAGCCGTTCCTCTCCCTCAGGCCCATGCTCCCGCCAAGTTATCCAGGATTGTCCTAACTCCTGACTCTCTAGATTTCTTCTTCCCATTTCCTCTCTTACACAAGTTCCACTTTTTTCCTTTAAATTTTTTTTTTTTGTTTTGTAAGGAAGATTAGCCCTGAGCTAACATCCACACCAATCCTCCTCTTTTTGCTGAGGAAGACTGAGCTGCTGAGCTAACACCCGTGCCCATCTTCCTCCACTTTTTCTTTTTATGTGGGACGCAGTCGCAGCATGGCCAGATAAGCAGTGCGTCGGTGCGCATCCGGGATCCGAACCCGGGCCGCCCAGCAGCGGAGCGTGAGCACTCAACCGCTACGCCACGGGGCCGGCCCCCAAAAGTTCCACTTTTTACATCTGTCCAGATGAGACCAGAAGTCACTGTACGTTAGAAAAATCTCCTCACCCGAGCAAGAAGCACTTTGACTTGATCATGCTGAACCTTATCTCAACTCTGCTCCACAGTCCAGGACCTGGGCCTTGTCTTTCACATCTGAAACGCCCACTGATGACTGAAGTGGAAATAACAAGGATTGCTTTTGTGCTTTTTCTTATTAATTTAATAACTTCCACTTTTATCTTTTAAAAATTTTTACACACGGCCTCTCCTGCATTTAGCCAGTGCCATCTGCTTGCCTTTGGGAGGATTAGGATTGTCGCAGGAGGAAGGAGCAGAGGAAGGGGAAATCAATATCCAGCTTTGACTTCCAGAGCTGTCGAAACTAAATAACAGTCTTAAAAACCAGTCTTTGTTGAGAGAGGAAGTGATTTCTAAATTCCTGGAGCCATCATTAACATATCAAGAGCAGCGTCTAGTGGCTAAAATGAAAGTATTATTCCAGGGAGAACTGAGGGTAAAAAAAGTCCCTGTTACAAAGGGGTGGGGGGATTGGGAAGTGACGGTGTGGACAGCCTACCTCCTGACCCTGAGGGATTATGGGAAGAAGAAGAGAGACAAAGGTAATAGAACAGGTAGTGAAAGGAGGCTGTAAGACGCTGCTGTCGTGCCCGTCCTCTCCAGGCTGAAGTCCTGGAGGGGGGAGGTCATCAAATTGGTAAGAGAACTGACAGCAAAGTTGCTTTTGTCCTTTCCTCAGTTGGAACCCTTGAGGGAGACTACCATGCAGGGGGGTGTCCAGGTCCCCGAGGGTGGATGGAATGGGATGTACAAGAGTTTTGCAGGAGAGGCAGGTGTGCAAAGAGACATCTGAGGTAGAGCTCTTGACTCTTGCCTGTGTGTGGCTTGTGAGGAATCTAGAAGTTCTCAAATGCCCTCGGGGGCTGCTGAAAGTAATTGAGGTTCAGACTGGGGAACTTGCTACAAGCTGTCATTGTGTGAGGTGAGGCAAAGAGACCCCGAGGCTGGGAACTCAGGGTGGCATGGAGAACAACCGGATCAGAGGCTCGACTTCCAGAGGATGTACAGCAACCAGCAAGGGCTGAGGGGGACCAAGTCCCGAGGGCGACCTTAACCAAGCTAGAGAAACTACTTCCTCAGCTGCAGACTTTAGCAGCCATCCCCTGCAGGGCGCTCAGGAGACCAAACCCACCCCACTTGGTGGGCACCAGCCAGCACACACCCAAGGACTGCACCAGTGGCCTGCAGAAGAGACAGCACAAAGACGGGCGCCACATGGCCCCGGACCTATCTCCGCAGCGCCAATGAGATGTGAGCCTTCCTCTCGCCCAGATGCCGCGTTGGGGACAGGGAGGGAAAGGATGGAATGTTTGGTCATCACAGATTATATTCAGTCAAATGCACCATTAATTAGAAAAGTTAATGTGTTCTCCCCACCCTCCAAACTGGCTGCTACCTAGTGGGATGGGAGCTCATGAGGATTATGTCCGTTACAGAAAATAAAAGTCACATAGTCTTTGTACAGTTGAGTTTCAGTTTGAGTTCAGTTTGTTACTTCATTCCTCGTATATTTCTCAACAAATGGCCAGGTTTCCTACAGAGATGAAATCTGCAGCTCCCCCAGGGTGCAGAACCAGCTGCTATGAATTTTTAAAATAAAATCTTTCTTCCCACTTCAGCAGAAACCATTATTCCTTCTAAACTCCCCCCTTTTGTCTCATGCTTTATTTAGAAGGACCCAGAACTGAGAAAACAAAAAACTCAGACAGATTACTAAGCAGTTTTTAGTGTGGATCCTCTGAAGAACTTGCCTGTCAGCAGCTCCAGCCTCCTTTCCACGTGGTTTGCTGCTTGTCTGAAGGAGCTGTCAGAGCTCTCGCTGAATGCACGTGCGGGCGGCCCAGGAGCGTCGGGAGCCACACCCCAGCTGACCCAATGCTGTGAGCTTTTCTAGGTGCCCATCCATCTCAGCCTCTGGTAACTGTCCTACTGAATTACAAAAAATAAAATTCCCCTTCTTAGTTCAACCGAGATAAAGTTGGAATTTTTCAAAAGGTACTTTCAGTAAGAAATTGAGATAATAAAAAACACCAAAATATAAAAACCAAGGATTTTTTTGGATTACAGATTTATTACAGTAAAAGAAAATAAAACGCCTAAGCAAAGATCGCCTCAGATGCGTAGCTTTTAGGGCATTCAGTCACGGCTGCCTTTTCCCCTTCTTCATCTTGCCAGACCACTCTTGTCCCAGGTTCAGAAATACCTCTCGTGATGCTCTTCTTCCTTTAAGCAGTGGTTTTCAACTGGGGGAGGGGCATTTGGCAATGCCTGGAGACAGTTTGTGTTGTCACAACCTAGGGAGGATGGTGCTACTGTCACTAGTATATGCCCTCAGCAGCTCGAAGGAAGTTTGAAGGCTTAACACTCCTTCAAGGTTGTTTTCCAGAGCTGTGTCAGGAAGAGATACCAGTGTCAACCAGCCTGAACCAGATGAAGCCCCACTGCAAGGGCAGTGCTTGCTCAGACGGCCGGGAGATGATCAAAAGATGCCCTTTACTTCATCTTAATACTAAAATCTCCGCCCCAGGATGAGCCTAGGCCCTATTAGCGTAACATGGGATGTATGTGAGAGCATGTTTTCAGACTGCACCTGCAAGATGATACCCCCCTCTATATGTGGTGACAAAACTTCCCTTTTAAATATTCATTCTGCAGCCGAAATAAAAGGACCAGCTTCCCTTTGTTTGGGGATCCACGACTTTGGGAATGATTCCATGTGGTCTCCTATTTGCTGCAAATACACTACTTTGTGTGACAGCTACTTCTGGTGGTGAGTCTGATTTTAACTCGTCAGGAAGCGAACCCACTTTGGTTCACTAACACTACTGGCATCTAGGTAGGGGCCAGGGATGCTGCTAAACATCCTACGATGCACAGGACAGCCCCACAACAAAGAGATAGCCTGCCCCAAAATGTTAATTGTACTGAGGTTGAGAAACCCTACTTTAAGGAGAGGAATGTGGAATGACCGCATTTCCAGAATCATATCCAATATGACAACGAACTGCAATGGTCAAAGGATGGTTTTCATTGGAAAAGAGAAGCAATCTCAATCCTATATTAATTGATATAGAATTAATTAATTGATCAGAGCTGAAAGAGGCAAGGATCACTCTCTCCCCCAGAGCCTGTGGAGGGAGCACAGCCCTGCTGACACCTTGATTTCAGCCTAGTGATATTCATCTCAGACTTCTGGCCTCCAGAACTGGAGAGAATAAATTTCTGTTGTATCAAATCACCAAGTTTGTGGTAATTTGTTACAGTAACCACAGGAAACTAACTAGGGGCTAAACTAGACAACAGACAATAGAAGAGAGGATGGGCTGTTTAGATCAGAGCCTATTTGTCTCAGATTTTTGATGATGGTTTCTAGCTTCCTTTCCATTTTCAATCCCAAATATTTCTTTCTGCGTCCAAGTAAATCTTCTCTCCCTTTGACACTTGTATTTTAAAGCTCCGCTGTCATCTACGGACTAGCTCATCTTGATTTACTAGTACAGAATTCTCTTTTGTTTGTTGTGCTTCCTTCCCCCTCAGCTTATATTCCCTGCCTCCAAATAATCATTTATTGTGTTGGAGGAATCAGCCTCTCTCTCTCTGTTTCTCTCCCCTCCCCCTTCCTATTGTGCTTGATCTTAAAATAAAAGTTACGCACAATAAACAGCCTCTTCTTCCTGTTCCTGTCATGTCCTTCATGCGCAGCGTGGAGCTGTGAGGCTGCTTGCCCCCTCGCGTTTGAAGCCACCCACACACTTTGAAGCACAGCCTCTAGCAGCTGACAAGTCAACACAAATGACAGTCAAAAGTGCCTCCATCATTAGTTCCACAAATCCACTATGAAAAAGGGTCTGTAGGATGTAAGAAGAAGAGGTATTTCATGACTGAAATTTTTAAAAACTGAGAAATGGGAAATAAATTGGGTCAGATCATTATTTTAAAATAACCGGTGGTGACAGCGGGAACTAAAAGCAAATCTATATCAGAGAGTTTGGAAAATCAAAACAAATCATATGAAGTCCTTTTGCATGAAGATCTTCTAGTGCTTCAGGGAGAGATGGTGTAAAGAGGACTCTAGGACTGCCAAGAGACAGGGCACCAGGATCTCAGGTGAGAACATCATAATACAGGGGACAGCAAACTATGGCCCACAGGTCAAATCTGGCCTGCCACCTGCTTTTGTAAATAAAGTTTTATTGGAAAACAGTTATGTCCATTCATTTACATATTGTCTGTGGCTGCCTTTGCACTGCTTTGGCAGAGCTGATTAGTTGTGACAAAGACTGTATGGCATATAGAGCCTAAAATATTTACTATTTTGCCTTTTACGGAAAGAAACACGCCAATCTCTGTTATAATGAAACTAAAGCAGCAGGACTGGGTATAGAAAGTAAGCTCTAGTAATAAGAAATACCAAGAATTACCAAGAGCATTAGTTTCTTAGGGCTACTGTAACAAATTATTGCAAAATGGGTGGCTTAAACAACAGAAATCTATTCTCTCATAGTTCTGGAGGCCAGAAGTCCAAAATCAAGGTATAGATAGGGCTGGTTCCTCTGGAAGTTCTGAAGGAGAATCAATTCCATGCCTCTCTCCTAGCTTCTGGTGGCTGCCAGCCATCATTGGCATTCCTTGGCTTGTAGGTGCTTGATTTTAATCTCTGCCTCCTTCTTCACATTGTCTTCTCCCTATGTCTGTCTGTGTCTTCTCCATTTCTGTCTCTTATAAGGACTTATTGAATTTAGAGCTCATCCCAAATCCAGGATGATATCATCTTGAGGTCCACACTTAATTAATTACATCTGCAAAGACTCTTTATCTAGATAAAGTCACATGCACAGGTACTGGGGGTTAGGACTTGGACATACTTTTAAGGGGACATAATTCAACTCACTGCACCAAGAAAAAAAAGGTTAGCCACCTTGGGGAAAAAGGAGGTAGCTTGAGGGGTTTGGAGATTGCTATGAATGTCACCTGCCTGCCCTTGAAGGTGGACTTAGGAGACAGTGATTACATAAATATGTAATTATTTTGACATATAGCTTTTACATTTTAAGAACTGTAAGCCACAGAAAACCCTGAACTGTCATTTTATAATTTGTTTTTTACTTTCTTTCCTTATTCAATTTTGGGTCTCTCTATTCTCTAGTCTGTGTGGAGAAAATGCAGGGGAGTCAAGCTATTGTGGCCCTGAAAGCAGCAAAGTGAACAAAAGGCAGACGGTGAGAGGAGAGGAGACGCTCAGCGCCGGAAGCTGGCTCCCGCAGCCTCCACCGCTGACTCTGACGAGCGGCATCGTCTGGCGAGGCTATTAGAGAGCAGCGTGGAGTGAGGCCAGGGAGTCCTTTCCAGTCTGCAAGGATCTCTTGTCGCAGAAGGCTTCTCATCTGTGACTTGAAAACAAGGAGGTGTTGCTGCCTTCCGTGTGTCTCACCGTGTCCTTTGTTTTTTCTCTTTACCCGATTCCAGACTAACATTTAACAGACAAAACTCGGGGGAAAAGGAATGCAGCCCACATTTCTGCTAGAATTCCCTCTTGTTTTTCCATCAAAATTAGTCCCATTCTGTGCAGAATTCACAAGGTGGGAGGGGAAGAGCCCGCAGTCAAGTTGACACTCTTCTGGAGAAACGTCTGAGTAGAAGTGACATTTTTCTTGTAGGGATTCTCCTTGATTAGCACTAAAATCAAGCCGGAGAGAGAGAATCAGGGAAAGCAGGACTCTTTGCCCAAGAATGGGAAATGACATTACCTTGAGGTTGTGACAGGGGAGCCCCAGGGCCTGAGAGACAGACAGTCCCAGCAGGTGCCAAACTAGGAATTCCCTGTGTTCTTGTCTTTCTGCTTGAAATACCTGGGATAGGTTGTTTTCCTGTACGAATCTTGTCTATTACCTCCAGGATCTGGGACAAATCAAGGTTCCATGATCTCTTGTAATTTTTAGATATTTTCTAAGGATTCACACTCATGGCACGCTGGTTTCTTTATTCTTTCCTCATAACATGACAAAGTTTCCTGTGTTCGTTAAATACGACTTGCGTTTCCCAAGCTGCCCAAGCCTAAGTTAAAAAGAGGACCATAACAATGATTTTAAAAAATATATAGAACTTCTCTGTGTGTACTATAGAGGAGGTAAAATTTTTCCTCCACTATCTTAGGGTTTCTGGCTGGGACTGACATAGTGATACCGAACCTCCTTATCTCAAGGTCGTGCGCCCGGTGCGCAGCAAGCCAAACACGGAGACATCGGTGCTTGGAGATGGAGAAAGGCCCCATTCGAGTTGGCCATGACAAGAAAGTGGGAGCATGGATTGGCTCAAACCCGCCTTCACCACAGCAAAAAGCAAGGGCGTGGTATATCGAGCTAAGGGGCGTGGCAGGAGGAGCTTCAGAGAAACAAAGGGGTCACTCCCGATAAGCCTCTGGGCAATCTGCAACAGCTGCTGAGGGCTGGCGCTCTGATGATCGCAAGCTTCCGGAAGGCATTCTCTTTCTTCCACAAAACAAACTCACAAATCCTCGAGACTCAAGTCACCCCTCAAGTTAAACAAGAAAACAGCAAATTGACAAGATTCATCTATGTCTGTGTTGGGAACAAGGTCAAAAGGCAATCGTGTTCTTAATGAATATCCACAGTAACCCTCAAGTACTCGGCTTTAATAAGACATTTAACAGGAGAAAAGCATACAAAGTTTATTTACATGTCCATGGGAGCCCTCACAAGAGACATGAAGAACAAAAGTGACCAGGCCTAAGTGCGCTCATACTAGGTTGAACAAAGAGTAGCAATTGTGGCAAAATAACTCAAGTATATAAGGTTCACTGTGATAGAAATTAAAACTGAGAACTTTAAAAATGTTTCTTTATTAAATGCCTTTAAATAACAATGATAAATCTATTACACGTTAACGTAAACAAATTTTTATGCAAAATAACTATATTTTCAAAATTTAAAAAAAAGAAGAAAAGAAAATCCTGCCAATAAACCGTAAAAGCAGAGATATATGCTTCTAACATACCAACCTTAGTGGCCTCCAGTCTCCCCGACTCTCTTTCCCATAAAGATGCCCAAAAGATAAATGAGTATGTTAATTAATTCCATTTGTGGCCTTTCCTACTAATCAGAAACACAGGCATCTCTTCTTTCCCTAAAGCTAGAGAGATCTTCGTCACAATATATCAATTTCTAAATAAACAATCAAATAAATATATGAGGAGACTAAAGGAAGATGAGTTATTTTAACAAGGTCTGTATGGAGAGATTTCTCTCAGCCTTGACACACTGTCTCTGGTGATACGAACGTTTCTCCCTCCTGGCACAGGGAGGGCACCTTTCACATGGAAATTTTATCTCCTGCTGTTTGGGGAAAAAAGGAGGGTCAGAGTGCCCTTTTTGCATCTGTGGCTTTTCAAGTGCCTTTAACACACAATGATTGACATGCCAAAGTGGCATATTTTGGGGGCGCCTGTCCTGAACTACTTCAGTATCCACCTGTTCTGCTGGAACTATAATCTCTCTCAAATTTCCTTCGTAAAATTTGAGTGTGTTGTAATTCATGGGCTAATGCACGAGCTTGGGAGCCGAAGACCTGGGTTTATATCCCAATTCTAACACTTGTGAGCTAAGTACCAGTTAACTTCTCTCAGCCTCCTTCCTCAGATAGCAAGTGAGGATAAAAACACACCTACTGTGCAGAAACGAGTTGTAGCAAGCCTGAGACTGCTGTCCTCAGAGAGGCCTGACTCAAGTTGGCCCTGGGCTAGTGTCTGGGAACTTGGACTGTGAGAGGGTTCTCACCATTCCCAAATAATAAGAATGGCTCACTGTGCCTAAACTGTTTGTAAAACAACGTCGTTTACGATGAACGCCTGCTTTCCTTTTGGAAGTCTGGCATTTGGTACGTGCTGGGCAGAGGCTGCCTGCATGACCAGTAAAACCCTGGGCGCTGAGTCTCTACTGAGCTTCCCTGGCAGACGACACTTCACATGTGTTGTCACAATTCAATGCTGGAGGAAGTGAGCACATCCTGTGTGACTGAGGGCTCTCGGAAGCTCACGCCTGGTTCCCTCCAGACTTTGCCCCGTTTTCTTTTCTCTGTGCTGGTTCTGCTCTGTACCCTCTTACTGCAATAAATCTTAGCCTTGAGTGAGACTGTGTCCTGAGTCCTGTGTGTCCTCCTGGTGAATCATTGAAACGGGGTTGCGGTGGGGGGTGGTTTTGAGGAATCTTGTCTCAGTCTATTCTGGCTGCTATAACAAAATGTCACAGACTGGGTGGCTTATGAATGATAGAAATTTATTTCTCACGGTTCTGGAGCTGGGAAGTCCAAGATCAAGGCCTGGCATGGTTGTGTTCTGGTGAAGGCCCTCTTCCTGGTTCATAGCTGGTCACTTCTCGCTGTGTCCTCACATGGTAGAAGGGGTTAGGGGTCTCTGTGCATCTCTTTCATAAGGCACTAATCCCATTCATGAGGGTCCATCCCATTCATGCAGGTTCCTGCATGACTTAAGCACCTCCCAAAGGCCCACCTGCTAGTCCTATCACCTTTGAGAGAGTTAGGACTTCATGTTAGCAAAATCCCAGGAGAACTCCTCCTTGGGCTCCTGTTCCTCTCTCCTCTGTCCCCTTATCTCCCTATTCTTGATCAGAAAGTCCAGGACTCACTTGTGGGGAGGGGCAGGAAGCCAAATCAATCAAGTCAGAATTCTCTTTGGCACATGGGGAGAAGGGAATGTCAGGGAACCTCCATACTCTCATTATTTTTGTTCTAACACACATCCAAATTAGTGTCGTCTGTTTCAAAGTCACTGTCTTGAGAGGCCCCACTCTTCATTACCAATGCCCCAAACATTTTGGGTTATTCAATTTTGGAACTGGCTTACACACCACCGTAATGAAAATCTGCATTCTTTTATGGTCACATTCCATAGAATATATCTCCCACCTGGCGCCCTTGTGACTTTCAGGATTTATGTCTTTAATTGCCACAGCCCTCTGTTGTTCTGAGCTGAGATAGAACTGACTGGCGTAGTGCCTCTTAGAGGGCATTGGGGCCATTCTGTAGGGCTGCTGGTGACAATCAACAGTGCCTAGGTGTCCCTGGCCATGGACACAGGTAGCTACAGGAGAAGGGTAAAAGAGGACGGAAGGAAAGAAAAAATACATATAGAAGAGCAAAACAATGGGAGTGAAAAGGAGAAAGCAAAATAGGAGAGAGGAAGGAATAAAAAAAACATGTGCTTGTTGAAAGCAGAGGAACTGTTTATGACTCAGATTCTCCAACCTCCGAATGTAGTTAAGTTGGCTTTGTTGGTTTCTAGAAGTTCCCAGCCGCCTGGTGAAAGGGGCTGGGGTGCGGGTGGGAGGAGGGGGCAGGAGGGTGTGAAGAGGGACTGCCCCGAGACACCAGTTTTGGATGTTATTATCCACTAAGAAGTCGCTCTGTTGATGAATAAACTTGGCTCAAAGAAAGTTGGGCTATGAAGCAAGCTACTCAATCTATCAATAAAGAAGTCAACGTGTCCTTTCTTTTCAAAGTTCTGAAGCCATTATCTGCAATGTGACAGTTGACTACAATAGAATTAATTGTCCCATCACAAATGGTGGATTAAAGGCTGAATGAGTGAACTAAGTGGGTGGACAGGCCTATTATAACTGAGAATACAGTTTGATTAATAGAAGGGTGGGGAACAAAAAAAATCAAAGAAAAAGACTACTTAAAAGAAAGAGATATAGAGGAAAATTGATATAGAGAACTTAAAAATATAGGTTGTAAACAACGTACATAATGATATAAAAAGGAAAAAAATAATTCATGCTCATTCCTACCTCACCCTCACTTCTAAATGTCATGATGGAATAGGCAAAAATCACTCCTAACATGTGGCTGCCGTGTGCGTGATCACGAGCATAAAAACAACTTCTTTAAATTACCTGAGTTAAGTACCTGGTAATATTTCATGCTGTACATTTGCCTCCAGAGTGTAAAATAAGTTAGATGACTTATAATAGACCCAGAAATTACTACTAAATAATTTTTTACTTTTAGCTCTAATACAAGTTTTAAAACAAAAACATATAGTAAACCTATATAAAATCTTGTTGGAATTTTTTTCACCTTTTGTTTCCTTAACTGACACCCAGAAGGAAGTGGCCTAAGGAATTAATCTGAATGTTTTGGCATCTTGCGCATTATTATTTGATTTTTTAAAGACAGTCTTTGCTATTAAATCAGGGGTATTGAAGTCCCTAAATCAAGAGATTACTTGTTTTTTATTAACAGATATGTCTTATTACTATTCTATTCAACATTTTAATATAGGAAGTTTGTTTTTATAGACTAGTTTGAAACCAGGGTCACTTGGCAAAAATAGATTTTATAGAAAGGTGAAAAGTGGTAATCTAATGATAATTGAAAAAAAAACTTTGTTTTCAGGTGGATGATAATGTATGCTAGTGTTTCTTTTTTAATCAATTGGATATCTTAAGAGGAATATAAGAGATTTCAAAAGGTTCATACATACATTAAAATGTTTATTATTGGTTTTCATTTCATAAAATGAACATTTCTACTAAAATTCATATGAAAATAAAATTTTAGTACCCTTGTGATCATCTTGGTACCTCGGTACTTAGTTTTGTTATAATAATCTAAAGCAGTTCACAACCTTGACTACACATTAGAATTATCTGGGGATCTAAAAAAAAAATCCTGTTGCCCAGGCAGCAGCCCAGACCGATAAATCAGAATCTCTCAGGGCAGAACGTGGTCATTTTTAAAGCGTCGCAGGTGATTCCAAGATTCCATCAAAGTTTTGGCCCATCAATTTAAGTGGTCCCCGAGGAAAGCAGTCACTGTCATCACCACCTCTGTTAGAATCATTCCCTCCACATTGAAAGGAGAGCACACAGCAAATTGTGTCTTTGCAAGTGAGGTTTGTGTTTCATTGTTTTTTAATCGTCAGGACCTGAGGTGCTCGATAATGCAATGACTGAAGACTATCTTCAGTCAGAGCCATGGAGGAAGGTTGCCACCATTTTAAAGACAGCAGATTCCTCCAGAGCATACAGAGAGATGATGTGACTCAGTTAGGTTACACAGCTCTGAGTCACCTGGCGCTTGGCCAGTCAAAAGTTTCAGAACCTGATGTTTCAGATCCTTATCCAGGAGACGTTTTTATCCTGGGAGTTGGGGCTGAGGATGCTGCTGACGGGATCAGCGCAGCGCTTCTCTTCGGGAAGCTGTGGGAAGCCACTGCTGCTCCCTGCTTATGTAACCAGGTGTCGCACATCATGACCCATGGAAAGTGATCCAAACGTGATTTTCATCTCCCTCCGTCAACCTAAACTTGATTCAGTGGGAATAAACTCTTCTTGTCCATGGATAAAGTCGTGTCACTCTCAGTGTTAGTCACTTTTAGTTGTAAAACAGTCTCATGTTAGAAACTTCCTATATTGAGTCTTACATAATAATCAAAAATCCAGACTTAAGTCGGGGTGGGACCATCACCCCTCCTCCAGCCCTGACATGCTCCACGAGCCTGCAGTGGGGAAGTAGTTGGTGGTGCTTCTGTTCTCTCCTTTCTCCTAGTGCTATCACCTGTGCTACCTGTGCTTTCTCTCTGGCTGAGGTCCAAGTAAGGAGAGGGAGGGGGAAGAAGGGACTGCGATGTTGTCACTTGGCTCAACCTGGCCATTGTTAAAGCCGGAACCCCTGGCTGGGGTTGGCAGGTGGCAGCAGTTGGTTCTTTTCCTGTAGGGGCTTTTGGGCGTTCTTCAGAGGTTTCTTGTTGAGTTCCTTGCTCCTGCAGCTCTTTTGACCTGGGAAG